>NC_136059.1:1201102896-1203502896 GCF_964261635.1 Lissotriton helveticus
TGATTCGGTAATTAAAAATCGGTAAATCTATTTTACCTACATCGGGCCCTTAGTTTCTAGTGAGTAGGCTGATGCTTGGGTGGATTTAAATTCTGTGGTCTGTGGCAGGTGTGATCGCTGTCCCCCCAGACACCTGGGACCTGCGCAACTGGTTCTGCCCACCTTTCTGGAAGCCATCGGTGGCAGACGCATGGCGAATCAGTCACCCTGCAGATTCCCAATACACATATCACTTCAGGGCACACAATAATCTCTCTTGTATCGACTATATCCTCATGCCGGCAGACCAGGTGGGGCATATCACAGAAATTAGACACCTGGCACGGGGCATATCCGACCATTCTCCAATATGGGTGCAGATGGGTAGGGGCGAGGGTCAGGTGGATAGAATAACTCCCATAAAACTGTGGCACTTGCATAATCCCAAAATAAGAATATTGCCCTGTCGATTGAGCACTATTTTCCAGAAAATGAGGGATTCGTGGGCTCGGCGCGAACACTCCTAGGAGGCGTTCAAAACAGTGGTTAGAGGACAGGCAATTTCACAGATAGCGGGGGCCAAAAAGGAGAACACTGCGGAACTAACACAGTTTGAAGAAGAGATCCTAGTGCTAGAAGGGGAATTGCTGGTGGGCGGGAACCCAAACACGACACACAAACTTAATCTCAAAAAGGAAGAATACAAAAGTGTAGTCTCAGAAATACGGGACAAACTCGGTAGGGTGTACAAGCTTGGGGACAGCGCAGGCAAAGTACTTGCGTGGCTAGACCGGCGTGAGCACGCCAATCACCTGGTCACTGAGCTAACAATTGAAGCGGGAGTGACACTTTCAGATACACATTGATTGCAGATGAATTTGCCGAATAGTACACTCTAATATATAAATCTCAATCTGTTTACCCGATGAATGAGTCACAGGCCCTATTAACAGACATCCGGCTACTGGCGCTATCGGAGAAAGACTGTGAATTTCTAAACAGTAAACTCACGAATGATAAAATAGCACGGGCCATCAGGGACCTACAATCCGGGAAAGCCATGGGCCCCAACGGTCTCCCGACAGAACTCTATAAATTAAAGTCTGACAAAATAGCCCCATACCCCAAACCTTTATACGATGAAAGCAGAGAAGCTGGCCTGATCCCCCGGGATCGACGGATCGATACAGTGGTAGTCATACACAAGAAGGTAAACCTAGGGACCACTGCTCATCATATAGGCCTATCTCACTGTTAAAAGCTGAGGCGAAGATCTTAGCCAAACTGTTGGCTACTCGGTTGGTCGGAGTGATTTCTGACCTGGTCCATTCGGACCAATCTGGGTTCATGCCATCCAGAAATACTTCCCTTAATCTCCGTCGACTCATTGCACACTTGGGATAGTGGCTTTGCTCGGTGAGGACGTGGTGGTGATGTCATTGGATGCCGCTATGGCATTTGACACAATTTAATGTCCCTGTCTCTTTGCGGTGCTGGAGAAGATGGGTTTTGGCCCGTGATTTATTGGATGGGTGAAACTACTGTACTCTGAACCATTGGCGCAGGTGGTAGTGAATAACAGAATATTCACCCTCGGAAGGGGGACGAGGCAGGTATGTCCTCTGTCCCCGCTGCTCTTTGCCCTGGTACTTGAGCCCCAGGCGAGCTGGATTAGTAGGGACCCATTTGTTAGGGGTCTGAAATGGTCAGAGGAATGGGAAGTCTGTATCCCCCTATATGCCAACGATATCCTGTTATACTTGGCGTCACCAGGGGCCTCGATAAACAAAGTCCTGGATATATTTACCACCTTTGGCAGATATACCGGATATGCCATCAACTGGACCATGTCGATTTATGAGCTGGGGGTGGGGGGGGGGGGGGTGTCCTGCCCAGGGGAGTTACGGAGGCAGTAGATGGTTTCAAATATCTTGGCATCTACATCACTGAAGACCCCTGGTTGTATTATGAAAAAAACCTTTTACCGCCTGTGCAGAGACTTCGAAGTGATGTGGAAAACTGGAAGACTCTCCCGCTATCCCTGTTGGTCAGGGCAGCTCTTTTTAAAATGATTTCCCTGCTCCGCTTTTTTTCTGCTCTGCAAAACTCGCCTGCTCCCGTTCCCGTGACCTAATTTGCGGAAATAGAAAGCGAGCAAAGAGCCTTCCTTTGGGTAAAGGGAACGCCTCGAATATCAATTTACCAAATTGGTAAGGGGTAGGTACGATGGGGGAATCTGACTTCCAGATATTAAAGGATACTACTGGGCGGCGTAACTGGCGGCAATTATCCAGGGTTTATATCGTCCACATAATGGCCCGGGCTATTTGATGGATAGATGTCTCCTACCGGAAGGCGTCAACACCAGGGTGCTCTACTCCAGACCTGCCAAGTTAAGTCTTACGGGGCCTACGGCACATTCGGTCCACATTTGGCACACAACACACAGAAGTTTTGGCTGGGATTAGAAAATTATGCAATCCACCCCCTGTGGGATTCGTATTTGTTGGGTACCCTCAGAAACTCCAGGGGCTTCGATAGATGGGACCTCATTTGGATATTTAGGGTAGGCGATATATGGAAGGAGGGAAAGGTGATAGTTTTCCATGCTGCAACGAGAATATGACTTGGCAGACTCGGAGATATTCATATATTATCAGATATTATCAAGTGAGACACTCCCTGAATGCACGTATCCCGATAGGGGAGACCAACCCAGAAGTAACACCACCGGAGGACAGACTCCTCTACTGCTACATGCCTAGCAAATCAATATCCCTCATTTATCGTAAACTAATTAACCATGTAGCGGATCCCCTTATACAGCTTCGAGAGAAATGGACTGATGACCTGTTAGAGTTAGATGATGTGGATTGGACTGAGGCACTCTCCTTTCCAAGGGAAGTTGCAATCTCATCGCAACTTAAGCTTGTACAACTAAAAATGTTGCACAGAATATACTATTCAAGGACAGCTTTGGTCCGAATGGTATTTGGGGAGGACTCAAGTTGTAGGCGAAACTGTGGGAAGGAGGGCACGTTCCTGCATACTCTTTTGGAATGTGATATAATTCGTAAATACTGAACGACTGTGCCGAGATGTATGATGGAGGTGAGTGTTTACTGAGCCTTGAGGCAGGACGTGAATGTGTGGGGGCCAACAGACTTGAGTAGCAAAGAGAGACTGTGGGTAGCCTTGGGGCACATGATAGCTAAGCGCAACATTGCCAGAATGTGGGGGGCGATAGAGGCCCCTGTTTTTGCCATCATGGAAGCGGGACATGGATTGGTGCATGTTTAGAGAAAAACCAGTATGTTTCCAGAGAGTGCCCAAAGAAATGGTCTTCGGTGTGGTCTAAATGGAATATGTATCGTGGAGATATTTGTACTCCCCTTGTCTCCCTGCCCTTCCCGTACCTGACGACCGTGTGCAAACTGATTAATGTGAAACCTATATATACAGAAATGCAAGTGAATAATAGGCTACTTAGAACCCGCTTACGCTAACCTTTGTACGAATGGCTCAACAATTTGTACTCATCCAATTATGTTGTGGTTTTCAATAAAAAGATGTATTAAACAAAATATATATATAATGGTCCACTCCAGCCCTAAATAGTGTATGTAGGAAATAGAGGGTCAACATGTTTCATGCCGGATATTGTCTAAAGGATAATGACATTTCATCAGGACCAATAATACTTATCTACTCGTATAGGGATCGTGGACCAGTGCATGTAGATAGTACCATACCCCAAGTAAATCACACAAATGTATAAAATACCTTTGGGGTGGGGGGACCTAGGTAGGCAAGAGGTAATAGGGAAACAGAACGTTAAAATACAATATTGTCATGCTGTACCATTTGTCAACAGCGGCATGCAGTCTCAATCCCCATCAGTGCAAGTGTGGGATGTACACCTCAATAATTTAAATCACAGTAAAAGCCAAAAATACACACATGCAAGTCATTATCACCATTAAAGCATTATAGATGTGAAGAAGTTCGCCCCAGTAATTAAAGACATTGTGTCAACCAGTCATACATGTTACATTTAGCGTATGCCCAGATAATAGAGCGAAAAGTAGATGTCAGCAAATGCCTGAGGGTCCCGTAAATGGGACTTACCAAATCACAAGGGATGGACTCCAATCACATGGGCCAGAATGAATACTGACTGGGCGTACCGAAGGTCCTATATGAGAGGGTCAAATGAAATAAAATGGAAAAAAAAGGGAAGATTGTTGCAGTGCTCCAGTCCAGGTTGTAGCGCATGTTAAGGGGGCGATCCTAGAGAAAACACAAGTTACTTATATTTGTCGGTGATCCCGTCTAGCGGCCGACCTCCCCATAGTTCTGCCTATACTGGAGTTGCTTTCCCCGGCTTGTGGGTATTTCAGTGGACTTCCGGTTCATAGAGACCAGAGGCTGCAGCAGGTATCGATTAGTGGATCCCATGATGGACGCCATCTTGGGTGTGACAAGGCACCTGGCGAACTAGTGTTAACTGGCAGAATGATTTTAATGCAGTTATCCTGCTTCAATGAGTCCTTTGTGAAAGATCACTGTAAGGGTGTGCATTCTAAATTGTGCACCGCTGGAGTGGGACTACTAACCACATACACAACAAATTCACTTTATCACGCTACTCTTTTTGGCTGTGAAACGAAATCCCTACAACAACTCAACAAGAAATAAGCATATCGTTTCTTTTTTATCACATTCTTCATCACCCTCAAATTTATTAAGCGGTTAAGCTGGTGCCATGCCTTTATTATTGCAAGCATGTTGTATGATGCACATAAACAATTCAATTAGCCTCTGGCCAGTAAAGTAAATCTGACGGTCTTCCCTTCTGTGCCCTGCCTTAGAGGGAATCTAAAAGCATTGACAATTTTGTTAAGAGGGTTTTTGCGTCGTCGTATTTGCCTCTGAGGTTTCTCAATAGTTTGTAGTGGTTAGGACATTACACTCATGTTCTTTGGAACATGGCAAGCAAGAAAATGTTTCCCTTCCTGAGAAGTTCCACAAGGCCTTTGCTCAGGCGTTCTCTCGTTGAGGAGATACTGTCATATAAATTTTACAGTCTGGGTTGAACACCAGGAATGATGTTGGCTGCACCGTAAGCACCAGCGTTATGATTTGATGCTTAGATATGTGCAATAGTCTTTTCTGGGGACATGCCAGCGCCCGTTATGAACGTGCCTTTTGATGGATTGAAGCTGTTCGGAGACAGAGCTGACTCTGTGGTTTAAAAGTATAGATGCAGCAGCCTGCGCCTTGCGAAACGTACCACCTCCGACCCGCCAGTTTTCACACCTGAACTGGAAGTTCCAAGGCTACTCCTGAGGCCTTGCTTACCACCAGAGACAACCCTTCCATTTGGTGCAACAGCCTCCTAGGCTTTTTATGGCTCAAGAGGACTTGATACAGCAGATGTCGTGGCCACAAGCATGGTCAACCTTCCTCACCTCCAGTGACCACTTCCAAGCCACTCTTCCCCCTCCAGTGGTCATGCAGGCGGTAGGCCGCAGAGTACTTTTTGGTCTTTCAGGCTGGCATGCAATTACTTCAGACCAATGGGTTCTTCCGGTTGTTCAACATGCTTACATCTTTCCTTTCCTATCTAGACTCTCCTGTTCCTTATGTTTTTATTAAGACGTCTTCTGATCATGCTTCTGTCCTAGCCAAGGAAATCCATTCATTGCTGGGAAAAAAAGGGAAGTAGAGAGAGTCCTCGGCTGGGGTAAGGGGTGCTACTCCTGGTGGTACTTGTTCTCTTGTCTAGACAGTGGGCTCAAACTGATTTTTGGTCTTTGTTTCCTTAATGTCTTTCTTCGAAAAATACAAATTCAAGATGCTGCTCTGGCCTAGTTTCTAACTGCCCTAGACGCAGGGCATTGGATGGTGTCCTTGGATCTGCAGGACGCTTATTCCAGTATGCCCCTTTTACAGTCCCATAGGAGCTTCTTTCTTTTAATTGTGGGGTTGGGATTGTTCCACTTCACCATTCTGCTTTTCAGCCTCACCTCAGCCTCCCAGGTATTTACAAAGGTGCAGGGACGTCCATGGAGCTAAGGGTCTTTCCACATCAGCAGCGAGTCTGAGATAGTCAAGATATAATCCTGATGTAGCAAGCTCGTTCCTGTGTCCCCACCTGTACTTTAAGGCATTTTGGTCTCCTGGCCTCATACATCTTCTGGTGCTGGCCAACTGTTTTCCTTTCCCATGTCAGGAGCTGATAGCGGTGATGGATACATACTCTCTGAGCTCAGGGGTCATATAGGTAAGTTGGAAATCAGAGGATTATTGTCTCCAGTGGAGCAGAGGCACATTTTCTAATTTGCTAAAGTTGAGCGCCTTTTCTCTGGTCCTCAAGACCTACCTGTCCTCCCCCAAATGCAAGCCTTCCAGGTTCTGATGGACAACATGCACCAGCATGTAGTGCAACAAGCAGGGCATGGTCGGGTCTCCTGTGGTGTGATAAGAAATACTGAGATTGTGGATGTGGCCGCATCTTCCAGGGATTTCCCTGATCATCAACCACCTGGCAGGCTGGAAAAGTTGATCAGTGGTAATTTAGCCAACCATGATAGGCATATGTCTCCGTATCTTGTTCAAGCTGTCTTTTCCCAGGGGCACACCTTGGGTAGATCTTTTCACTATTGTATTAACATTTTCAGTATTGTGCTTTTGTGCCCTAGAATGATTGTTCCAGGGCTCCTTAAGAGAGGCGTTTTCCCTTCCATAGAAACCCAGTCATATCCATGCATTTCTGCCTCAACCACTGGTTTCTCGAGTTCTAAAGTTCAGGACGGACTGAGCTCTGATTATCCTGATGGCTGTAGACTGGGCTCTTAGTTTCTGGTATATTGAACTGCTAAATCTGCATCTGCATCTGCATCCTTCCTGTTTGAAAGCTCTCCCAGCTAAACTGCAACTTTCTTCATCAAATTCTCCTCAACTTACACCTCCTTGATTGGCGATTGAGCGAAAACAGATAAGTGGTTTTGACTGGCTTGAGGACGTGGTGAAGGCCACCTTGCCAGCTCTTTGTCCGTCTCCAAAGTCAGTCTATTCTGGGCGTTTGGCAGTATTGGAGGTCTGGTGCTAGGACTATGGTTGATCCACTCTTTTTTATGTACTTCTCTTCGTTCTGTCTTTGGACCAGCAAGGTCTTGCAGAGGGCATTGTTAAAGGTTACTTCTCAGCCATCATGGCATTTCTGCCTCTGCCTGATCAACGCTCTTTGTTTATGCCAAGGGTAATTTTGTTCTTACTTTCCAGATGTACAGGACTTTTGAGCATATCCATAGCTGTTCTTTGATGCTGCTGATCCCTTAAGACTCGCTTCCTTGTTGCCATTATTACTTTCACCAATTCAGTAAACTGCAGGCGCTGGCAGTGCAAATACTGTATACCACTTTTTAGGTCTCGCGTGGCGGAGGCTGCGCACATGCGCAGTCTCGCTCGCGACATTTATTCGGTCTCGCGTGGCGTAGTCTGCGCACATGCGCAGTCTCACTTGCGAGATTTAATGAGTAAGTAGCGACGGTTAACCCCCACCCCTCTTCTCCATTGGCTGGCCTCCTAAACGGCGGCCAGCCATTGGAGAAGATGTCTGTGTCGCCATTCTCTCCATCTAAGCCCCGTCCTTTTTGGATTGGGGGCGTATTATTTAGTTTTGTTCTACTAGTGACGTTCTCAGTCAAAAACACACACCCCCAATCGCAAAAGGACAGGGCTTAGATCGAAAGAAGAAGCATTTGTCTTTAAGCCCCGTCCTTTTCAGACTGGGGGCGGGGGTGTTTTTGATTGCTGTTTACATCTAGAAAACACGCCCCCAGTGTGAAAAGGACGGGGCTTAGACACAAATGACGAGCGCTTTTTTTTGTTTTGGATCCATTTCCCATTTTGAATCTTGATCACTCTTTTCCTCTTTCCTCCCACCTATAATCCCCGTTCCTTTCTCTCGCTACCCACTACCCGCTTTCTCTTTTCTCCACTCGCATTCTTTGCATGCCCATTTTTGCCCCCAAGTCAGTATTTTTTTCTCTGTTCTTCCTACTCTCGCACCTAGTCTTTCACCTTCCCCTTCTCTGACCTCTTAATACTCATTCACTCATTTTTCGCCACCCACCTGGTCCCCTTTCGACTTCTGCGCCTCTCCATATGTCTCTCTTTTCTCCTCACCCCACTCTTCCCCAGTCCACTCTCTGTCCCTCCATCCCTGTCTCTCCGCTCTACTACCTTTCATTGATTATTTCTTCTCACAATTCCACGTTTCCATTTTTCCTCCCCTCCCTCACCGGGTAAGGGCACACTTTCCACGGTAGAGTCGCAAAACCTTTCACCTTAGAATGACTCAGTGTCGCGGCGGCTGTCCCCGTCTGGTCTCTACCTGCGCACCTCCTGCTGAGCAAGTCACGGGGCAGAAGGGCAATATCGTGAAACAGTTGCGTCCGACATGTTGCGCAATTCGTCTTACAGGCAGAGAGAGTTATCGCGTTGGCATGGCAGTGTCTACGTCAGGACAAAGAAGCGGTCACAAGGGTTTCTGACGGAAAATGGAAAAGCTTCAGCACTCGAGGAATACACTCGCTGCCAGACCCAGGGAGTGGGGGGAGGAGTCTGTCAGTGAGAGCAGAAAGTAAGAAGCAGAAGGGGAAGGGATGGGTTTGCACAGAGATAATATTTAGAAGCGTTGTAAAGTGCCAGCTCTCTGTCACCTTTCAATTACTTCAAAGTGCTAACAAGAATGCGTCAGAGAGAGGGAAAGTAAGAGGCAGAAAAGTAAGGAAATATGGCATAGCCGGGCAAGAAGAGCCGCAGAGAACTGATCAAGAGAGGGACGGGCATGAGGTGAGCGAACAGAGAATAGATCAGAAAGAGGGACAAAGTAAAGACACTAACATAACGTGTATTTGTAAAGCGCACCTTCACCCAAGGATATCTTGGCGCTGAATAACCGATGTTTATTGTTACCCAACGGTACTCATTTTATCGACCTCACAAGGATGAAAGACTGAGTGGACCCACAGGGATTTGAAACCTGTGACCATGAGGTCAAACAGAGGCCCCTCCCCACTGCTCTTCCTTCATCTCCATATTCCCAGCTCTCACTGCCTCACTTTCTCTGTATTTGTCAGTGTAAAAGGCTGTCTAGCAGTGATATTTTCTCCTATCATGGCCTCCCAATTGTCACAGCTGTGCTTCATTCACTGCGCAGACGTCAACCCCTCCCTGCTTTTATTCTGTCAGTTTCTTTGCAGCCTTCATCGGATCAGTCCCTGGGGGGCTCCACTCCCTCCTAGCAGCTCGACACATCACAACGCATCACTCCACATCACAGGTGCAGTGCTAATACCAAGCGCACTCGCATTACTACCCTTCACCTTCAGCTAATTCACAGAAATTTCTCTGGCAGCTGTTTGCTTCTGGAAAAAGCTTTTGAGGTTACCGGTTTCTGTTAGTTTATTAAATGACTGGGTTAACATCTGGGAAGCGTTTGCAAAGCCAAAAGGTCTCTTATTTATAAGTCTGCAATATTGACTTTGCCAATTGATATTGGCAATGCTATGCAAATGCATTCCTCAAAACGCACGTGCACACATGGCCGGCTATGTCGGAATGTTTTTTTTAAATTGAAAACAGCCATCAATGTGCTTACATACTTCATGACACATGCGCACATGTGCTTCATGACACTACCTCGTGATGCATGGCTTTCATTTGAGTTTAGTGTTTTTAACATGGCAAATGCCTTGCTCGAACGTTAAATTAAAATGTAAAATAAAAAAGAAAATGAAAAAGAAAAATGTACACAGAAAGCAAAATGGCAGCAGGTGCAGGAGTGAAAAGAGAACACTTGTGTGGATGGGTACATAGACGGGGAGGGAGCATGGTAACAAATGTACTCTCAGGAAATGCTTAATGACAAAGTAAACAAGCATTTGCAATGCAATAGGTCTCATAGTTACACAAGTTAAAGCTATTGGCATTGTAAATGACAATGCCTTTTATTTATGTTTGTAAAACAAAAACAAATATAAAAGGCATTGTTATTTGCAATGTCAATAGCTCAAACTTGTTTCCAGTTGGAAACAAGTTCCCCTCTCGCTGCTGTTTATAGATGTATGGGCCATCCATCCATCCATCCAAGGATGCTGGCAAGAAGGGGCGAAGAGAAGTCTGCTCGTGTTGTGGTTCCCCATACCTTGTGGTATTGTTTCTCACAAATGGTACTGTAGGTGTGATTTGTGTGTATGTTAAACTTTGATTGTAAGACAGTAGCATATCCGACCATTTGGAGATAGTGCCGGAGGTTGTGTTAAATCGAATGGGGCAAATGTGACTTTCTTTTTTGTATCCGGATTTATTTTCACTGCGAAAGTTCTAGGTCATGCTTCTTATTTCTTGATTGTTAAAGAAACTCCCCCCCCCCCCCCACCAATTTAACGAGTCTGCAGTGGTTTACTTTGTCTCCCAAAGTGAATTGCTGTTAATGGCAGTATCTGTACAGGGGGGCAGTGAGGCCTAATACCACGTCTACCTTATCATAGAGGGTCATTCCGCACCTACCAGGTGCCAAGTGACCTAAATCTCCACCTGCGAGAACATTCTTCAATCATCATTTGTTCTGGGGTGGAGATTCTGTCCTCCACTCGATGGTCTTGACAGCCCCTTTGTTTTGCTGAACTGAGCTCGATAATTCTCTTTGTGTGAATGACAGATGTATAGCGCACTGCATATCAAGCTAATTCTAGGCTTTTTGATCTGTCTGATTTTGTTGCTCACTGCTGGCAGAGCCTAGTATTTAATTCATGGATGAATGACTGAAATACATAGCACGGCCTTGCATACAGAATCGCCTTAGGTTGTATGACTGAATGTGTGATTAAAGAAATGAGGTTTGAGGTTTTTCTTAGTGGATTCCCCGGCACATGAGTAAGTCTGCATTCCATCACATGAGAATTTCATGCCTGCACCCAACAATTCTTTAAAGGCCAAGTTACAAACGTGCACATTTTAGTGCATAGGCACAGTTGACTCGTTTATAGACCAAGGGGGAGAGGTTTGTGGACGCCCAACATTGACCTGTGTTCCGACATATAATACGGAGACCAGTTATTTTTATTTAGTTCACTGGCTCTGTTAGTGGCCTGTGGCAGTGGTGCTTGTGTGGTTGAATGCTAGTCTAAACTATTGTCTGATACCTGAGATCCAGGGTCTTTACCCCATAACCTCAAGGAAACCCAAAGCAGTAAATGGCTAAGAAATATTTGCTTTGGAGGATCATCTACTTAGACTTGCATTTGTTTGGCTGACTGCTCATGCCATCTTGTCCTTGTGGTTCCAGTTCTGAGGTGCAGACAAGCTTACCAAAGTAAGAATTATGTGCATGGTGCTGACCCTTTCTAATTCAATAGTTCAGGGTGGAGTATCATCTCAGCTGTTTAACAGTAGCCTACAATATTTTGTTCCAAGCAGCTTTGCCTTTGGTTGGGCATGGCTGCAATTTGTTTTTTTGGGAAGCCTGGCTTAATGCCTGTCCAGTAGTCCTGGCAGGCCAGGGAGAGGCATCGCTTTAGGTCCACAATCTGAGAGGGTGTTGATGTATCACTCACCGTAGCATTTTACACTTTTACACCACCACCACATCCACCACCACATACACCACCACCACATACACCACCACCACATACACCACATCCATGTGTGTGTGTGTGGCTCTCTGTGTGTGTGGCTCTCTGTGTGTGTGGCTCTCTGTGTGTGTGGCTCTCTGTGTGTGTGTGTGTGTGTGTGTGTGTGTGTGTGTGTGTGTGTGTGTGTGTGTGTGTGTGTGCAAATGCAATAGGTCTCACATTTGCGAGAGATTAAGCTATTGGCATTGTAAATTACAATGCCATTTATTTATTTGATTTCAAAACCAACACATAAATTATAAATGTGTCATTTACAATGCCAATAGATCTACCTTTTGCAAAGGCGAGACCGTTGCATTGTAAATGCGTGTTTATAGGACTCCCTGGTACTTTAGACTTGGGCATTCTTTCTGCTGAAACTTGCTTGTGTTGCTGGTGTCAATTTTTCATGTGGGGTGTTCCACAATGCTCCATGCTTTCTTCTCCCCATCACATACCTCTAATGAGGAGAGACTTCATGGGTGTGTCCCTTGGGAGCCCTTAGCTTTTATATTCATGAGACTAAGGAGCACCGGGTGGATGACCACGTTTCACTGGAAATTGCTGTTGTTAAGAAGTGAAGGGCAGTTATTGTTTTCAGTCTCCGTCTGATGTTCTGCATTTACTGGTGCAGAATTGCCTTTTTAAAAACTGATGTCAGTTGTCAGTGATGCAGACTTTCACTTAAGGAGGCAGAACAAATCCCCATAGAGTCTGATTTGTCATCTATCGGTGTGTGGGAGAAAATGCTGGGAATTAAATACAATCTCGTTTGGAGCCTATTGTGTAAAAAAGAAATTAGAAAGAAATTGAAAGTAACCAGTGGACAAACTGCATACACACATCTGCTCTAACTACCTCTCAACTCACTATCACACTCCTTCCCCAAAATGATCCTAGGCCAAAGTTTAATTCTCACTCACCTCTACGCTTTTGAGTTTGCAAGTCTTTCACATCACCTTTGATGTTTGTCTTTTTTTATGCACACCTCTGTTCCTTTTTTGCTGTCTCTCTAGCCACTCCTCCTGTATTTCTCCTTTTCATGTTTTGTTGGGATTTGTGAGAGCGTGGGGGGCTGGCCATTACCTTCTCCCCACCCTAGCAGCAAAGCCAGAGCTTGAGAGAAGGGAGCTGGAAGGTCAGGAGCTTAGCATAGTACTTGGTGTCCTCTTTAGTGCCTTAATAAAACATTTTTACAATTTTTTTGTGGAGGTGGTCATGCTCACCATTTTACCGCTTCAGCAACCTAGGAATGAGAAAGGGTAGCCTATCTTTGAATGTCCGCAATTATGTGCAGTTAAATTTGGGTTGACTGAAGGGTGGTTAGCAGCCCAATCACATATCATTCCTTCCCAGCCCGGCAACAAAGCATTTTGTTGGTAGAACTGGCCAAGGAGCATGGCTCTTTACTACTTTGTGCTGCCTCACCTTTGGCGGGTTCTTCATGCGGAGCAGTTATGGCACCCTGCACATGCTCAACTTATGCAGTGCTTTTCCTCTTTCTGTGTCCCTTTAGCAGATCCTTATGTTGTTTAGCCACATGGATGGGTGCTCCATGTGCAGATTGTCTATTTTAAAAGCAGTGCATCACCACATGCACAATAGCGTGCAGTGGCATAAAAAATGGAGCCTGTTGAATATTGTCACTATTGTTGATACCTGAGCTCCGATACCCAATAGTTTGTCAAAAACAGGCACTCCAAAATTAAAACCTTTATTATATTAAAGGCACTTACCCAGTTGCTATAATGTATTCCGCCCTGAATGCATTTCTCATTCTAAATGTTTTTATCTTTTTCAGGCATTTTTGATGTAATTATGCCCATTTCAGTGAGTTTGTTGTCCAAAAAAAGGAGACTCCAGCTTACTTGGTCTGTCTGCAACAGAGGAATGTGCTTAATCTCCAAGCCTTCTTTTGTTTCAATGCTTGAAGCATACTCTTCATGCAGAAAGCTGATTGCAAAGACCATGCAACCAGGATGCTACAGGGTAAGGTTTTCCCACTTTGGAATAGGAATGTTCCAGCCCTGCTCCCACACCTAATGCTCCTTGTTTACAGCTCATCTGAGTGTTAGATCCTCACGAAAATACAAGTTTGAGGCTTATGAGCTGCAGATTGTACACTTAGCAATAGATCGCCACCTGGTGTTGGGCTCGGATGATTGCCGGTTGTTGTCTTCTTGGAAGAAGTCTTTGTAGTCACGAGATAGGTGACTCCTCCCTTGGACAATACTGCGCATGGTCATCGACTCCATCCTCAGATAGTTTTTTTCCGCCACTGGGTTCGGATGAAAGTTTTCCGCTCCGGCTAGAAAAGACACTTTTCGACATTTTCGAAGCGAAAACTTTAGAAAACCAACTTTTGACATCGAATAAACCTTTCGACATCACAACTACATCCCGGTGCGTCGACGCGGGCCGTTGGGCCTATCGGCGCCGTACGGCCTACGCCTCATGGACAGAACTCCATTCTAGAGATGCCCGGTATGTCGAGCAAAATTCCCTCGTCTCCAGATCATATCGGGAGCAGAGGACTTGGACGATTCGATTCCATCTCGACAACCCGTGAGTACCTCTGCCCCTGCACAACAGACACTGCCCAAACCAAAGGCAACAGTCAGCACTCCACCCATGGGGCCCAGTCGAGACCGAAATGTACCCTCCGACGCCTAGCCTTCGGGCTCGGCTCCGGGGAAAAAGACTACACCTTCCAGTGCCTCGGCACCGAAAAAACAACATGTGCCAATTCCACCTCCTCCATTGGCACCGAAACATCCTTCGACACCGAAGGACTCTTCGGCACCGAAGCTAACACGCCCTTCGGTGCCCAAAGACTCTTCGGCACCCAAACCTAAACAGACATCGGTGCCGAACCCAAAAACAGTAACGGACCCGAAAGGTTCGACTCCGAAACCATCCGGTTCCAAAAACAAGGACGAGAAGATAGACTCCGGCGCTGCAGGCCCAACAAAACCTGTTTCCACGCCGAAATCTTCGATAATGGTACCAAAGACCGCAAGGCCTGATACAGACAAGCCTAAACCACCTTCGGCACCGAAGAAATTGCCACAGGACTCAATCACTCCTCCTAAGGCAAAAAAAAACACTAAAGTACCACTATCGGCACCTAAGAAATCGGCGCCGAAGATGATTATACAAGAGGAAGATCTATTTAGACCAGATCCAAGGCAGAAAAAGGTCTATATCAATCCAAAAACTAGACATGTGGAGGCAATTCCTCACAAAAAGAGACCAGCAGACACACCACTTCCAACTGTGGTTCCTGCCAGAAAGGATTGTGCAACTTCTCCAATGCACCCTTCCTCTCCTTCACCTTCTTCCTCTCCTATCACTCCATATATTGAGCCTATAACTCCTGCTCAATCTCCTGCATCATCACACCACACTGACGAAGAGTATGACTTAGGTGGGGGGGATGATGTACCTGGGCCACATACATACCCTTTAGATGAGGATGAGGATGTCAACCCAGAATATCCCAAAGACGATGATGCATATAATTTCCAACCAAATAATGCACCAGACATCCCTGACCCTCAATACTACCCAACAAAATCTTCCCCTCCAGAGGATAGTATTGGGTTCAATCATCTATTAAACAGAGCTTCACTTTACCACGGAGTTCCAATGCACTCTGATGCCTTTGAGGAGGATTTCTTATTAGACACTTTTGAGCAGTCACAAAGATCTACTCAAATACTACCTATGATGAAAGGGGTAATTAAACATGCTCCAGAGATTTTTAAAGATCCAGTAAGGTGTAGGGTACTAAATCCCAGAATAGAGAAAAAGTATAGACCAGCACCAGCTGATCCAGTCTACATTAAGGGACATCTACCATTGGACTCTTTAGTAGTGTCAAATGCACGTAAAAGAGCCAATTCCCAGACTTCTGTTGACACACCCCGCCTGACAAGGAATCAAAAATCATTGATGCGTCAGGGAAACGGATTGCTGCACAGGCAACAAACATATGGCGCATAGCAAACACACAAGCCTTACTCTCACGCTACAATAGGGCTCACTACGACCAACTAGAAAAATTAATGGAACACCTACCAGATCAATACAAACATCAGGCAGCAGAGCTCTTACAGGAAGGCAAATTAATATCTAATGCCTCAATTAAATGCGCACTAGATGTAGCTGACAGCATCCAGGGCAGTTAATACTAGTGTTATCCTCAGACGTCATGCATGGTTACGCATTTCCGGTTTCAAAACAGAGGTACAAACTACCATCCTCAACCAGCCCTTCAATCAGAACCAGTTGTTCGGGCCAGAGGTAGATAATACACTAGAGAAGATGAAAAAGGACACAGACACTGCTAAGTCTATGGGTGCATTACAATCTACCCAGACTAGAAGTTCTTTGCGTCGCTCCACTTATAGAGGAGGCTCCAAGCAGACCGGCGCAGAACACATCATCTTTTAAAACACATACACAAACCCCCTCTAATAAGGGTCACTTTAGAGGAGGGTACAGAGGCAACAACAATAAGGGAAGAGGTAGAGGTAATAACAACAACCGCTCCTCTTCCACTCCCAAACAGTGACTTCCCTCTGCCTCCCCTACAGCATTCCACTCCTGTGGGGGACAGATTATCACAGTTCCTACCTGTCTGGAATTCCATCACAACAGACAGGTGGGTAAGACAAATGATCCAACAAGGCTACTGCCTAGAACTCACAGCAACCCCCCCCAAACATACCACCCAGGCAGCGTCCAATGTCCACAGAACACATAACCCTGCTTCAACAGGAAGTTCTAGCACTTCTACAAAAAGATGCTATTCAAAAGGTCCCCTTACAGGAACAAGGAACAGGAGTCTACTCCCTGTATTTCCTAATACCCAAAAAGGACGGGACATTAAGACTGATCCTCGACCTCAGGCCCCTAAACCACAACATTCAATCAGATCATTTTCACATGATCACTTTACAACAAGTACTCTCATTACTACAACAGGGAGACTTTCTGACAACACTAGACCTAAAGGATTCCTATTTTCATATTCCTATACATCCTGCGCACAGGAAGTATCTTAAGATTTGTCATACAAGGACAACACTATCAGTTCAAAGTCCTTCCATTCGGGGTCACAACAGCACCACGAGTGTTTACAAAGTGCTTAGCAGTAGTAGCAGCACATCTCAGAAGACAACAGATACATGTCTTCACTTACCTCAACGACTGGCTCATAAAAGCAAGATCGTTCAACCAGTGTGTACGATACAAGCATTACACGACTTAGGGTTTTCAATAAACTACACCAAGTCGCACCTAGAGCCTCATGGGCGTACGTGCGCTTTACAAATTTTAATTAACATAACATAACACGTTCACCAATATCTAGGAGCTACCATAGACACATCGGCAGCTCTAGCGTATCCCAGTCAAGCCAGGATTCAAAGCATTCAGAGCTTAGTCTCCCTCTTTCAATGCCAGCACTCTCTTCAAGCCAGAGTGTTCATGAAACTAATAGGCATGGTGGCGTCTTGCATCTTCATAGTTCCTCACGCAAGACTGCAAATGCGCCCATTACAAGAATGTCTAGCACAACAGTGGAATCAGGCTCAAGGTCAGCTCACAGACCTGGTGTTGGTAGACAGCCGTACATATCGCTCTCTGCAATGGTGGAACACCAAAAACTTGACAAAGGGATGGCCGTTCCTAGAACCTGTTCCACAAATAGTGCTCACAACAGATGCATCCCTCACAGGATGGGGAGCCCATTTCCTGCACTATACCACTCAAGGCCAATGGAACAGCCAACAAAAACGGTTCCACATCAATCATCTGGAGTTGCTAGCAATTTTCCTAGCACTCAAAACGTTTCAAGTACAAAACAAAGCTGTTCTAATCCGGATGGACAATATGACAGCTATGTATTATATACAAAAACAGGGGGGGGACACTCTTTGCAACTGTCCCAGCTTGCACAGAACATTTGGAGATGGGCCATCCCTCAAAACATACACCTGACTGTAGAACACCTCTCAGGAATTCACAATCAGATAGCAGATCTGTTGAGTCGTTTGTCACAACAGATTCACGAATGGGAGTTGCACCCACAGGTTCTCCAACCATTTTTCAAACGGTGGGGGCAGCCACAAATAGATCTGTTTGCCACCCACGAAAATGCAAAATGCCCAACCTTCGCCGCCAGGTTTCCACACCCACGGTCGGAGGGGAATGCAATATGGATGAACCGGTCAGGCAGATTTGCGTACACTTTTCCGCCTCTCCCACTCATTCCACTAGTAGTACGCAAGCTCAGACAACAGTCTCTTAAACTAATATTAGTGGCCCCCACGTGGGCACGACAGCCATGGTTCACCACGCTACTAGATCTCTCACTGGTTCCACATCAGAAATTACGGCTCACGCCATCCCTGTTAACACAGAACCATGGAGAAATAAGGCACCCAGAACCAAGCCAACTGAATTTGGCGATCTGGCTCCTGAGGTCTTAGAGTTTGGCTACTTAAACTTACCACCAGAATGTATGAATATAATTAAAGAGGCTAGAAGACCCACCACTAGAGCATGCTATGCTGCTAAGTGGAAAAGATTTGCAATATACTGTAACAACAATCACAATGACCCACTGGATGTTTCCATCCAAAATATTATTTGCTACCTTCTACACCTGCAAAGGTCCAACTTGGCTTATTCTTCCATACAACTGCATCTAGCAGCAATTGCAGCCTATTTACAAAATAGACATCATCTATCTCTCTTTAGAGTACCTGCAATAAAAGCATTTATGGAAGGATTAAAAAGAATAATCCGTCCTAGGTTACAACCTGCACCAGTATGGAACCTAAACGTGGTCCTTTCAAGGCTTATGGGCCTGCCTTTTGAGCCTTTACACAAGTGTGAACTGCAATTCCTAACATGGAAAACTGCCTTCCTTGTTGCCATCACCTCTCTCAGAAGAGTTAGTGAAATACAAGCATTCACAATAGAAGAACCATTTTTTCAGATATACCCTAACAAAGTGGTTTTTAGACCTAATCCTAAATTCCTGCCAAAGGTGATTACTCCTTTTCACCTTAACCAATCAGTAGAGTTACCCGTGTTTTTTCAAAAACCAGACTTTGTTGCGGAAAGGGCTTTACACACATTAGATGTTAGAAGAGTTCTTTTATACTACACAGACAGGACTAAATCCTTCAGAAAGACAAAACAACTATTTGTATCTTGCTCTTCCCCACACAAAGGCAATCCCACCTCTAAAAGAGGAATTGCCAGATGGATTGTAAAGTGTATTCAAATATGCTATCAAAAAGCTAAACGCACACTAACAGTTCCTCCTAGAGCGCACTCCACTCGCAAACTAGGAGCCTCTATGGCTTTCTTAGGAAACATACCACTAGAGGACATATGTAAGGCAGCAACATGGTCTACCATACACACCTTCACTAAACACTATTGTGTTGACGTGCAAGCCAAGCAGCAAGCTGTAGTAGGCCAAGCTGTCCTTAAAACACTATTTCAGTATGCTGCAACGGATACAAGCGACCACCGCTAGGGGAAACACTGCTGCACAATCGTTGCTAAGTGTAAAATCTGCAGCTCATATGCCTCGAACGGAATATGCTACTTACCAGTATGCATCTGTTCTTGGCATGTAGAGCTGCAGAGTTGTACACGCCCTCCCGCCTCCCCGGTACTTGTATCCGTTCCAGTACTCATCTTACTTAGATGCACACGCATGGACATCCTTTCTCTTTACTTCTACTAACTCCATCATTTCCCATCATGGCGAAAAACAATCTGAGGATGGAGTCGATGACTATGCGCAGTATTGTCCAAGGGAGGAGTCGGCTATCTTGTGACTACAAAGACTTCTTCCAAGAAGACAACAACCGGCAATCATCCGAGCCCAACACCACGTGGCGATGTATTGCTAAGTGTACAACTCTGCAGCTCTACATGCCAAGAACAGATGCATACTGGTAAGTAGCATATTCCTTACCATCGACAGCAGAGATAAGACATGCTGCTCGGTACTAAAATGTATTCAAAATGTAACACTTTACCTCTTGATATATATAGAATTTTGAAGTGTCAAGATTTCTCTAACAAATACCACTTAAAAGAGTCACTATGTGCCAGTAACTGAATACTGCAGTTAAAAACATTTTGGAGAAAGCAAGTGGTAAAATTATTTAGCTCCCAGGTTGAGCATTTAAATAATGGGCTAGTAAAGGAGAAAGTTGAAAATTAGCGTTTTGAAAAATAAGAAAAAGCTCCTACGAAAAGAAATTGCAAATGTAAAATTAAATCCGTCCTTTTACCAATACCCGTGGTGCAGTGTCTAATAATCTTAGAATCGGTTGGTTAGAATAAACTTGGATTAGGCTGATTTGTACTGTGTATTTCGGGCTCCTTTCATATCTTGAAGTCTATGGAGTACTCCTGCCTAGGTGCCACGCGTTGAAAGTGTTTTTTTTTGTCCCACTTCAGTGAAAATAACTTGACATACCTGAATAACTTTACCCTAAAGCTCCCCATATGGTGTAAATTGCCCAATATCCCCTTGAAATATAAAGGGTATTAACAATGAGAAATTAATGCATGGCTAAATATGTAATTCAAATTAATTGGTTCTTGTGTGCGGTACTTTTCTTGAAAAGACAATATAACATGTTTTTCTTTCTCTCTCACCTAAAACAGAATTTTTTTCAAGGAGAGAAAATATACATATTGATTAATGTGCATAATTAGAACATCCTTTGAATCATGGCGATAATGGTGTGTACCTGTGTACCTCACCCTTTCCAAAAGCCAAGATACTATTGGAAAGTTCTCAAGAATTTAAATTGGAAATGGTGGACTCTTTATAATTAAAACTCCCTCTCTCCCTCTTAAGCCCACAGAAGGGCAACATAATCTTGACAACAACCAGTTTCTGCACACACCCAAGAAGTAGCATAGTCTTGCAACACTGCAGTAGCTGATACTAAGAACTAGTGTATTCTGGTTAAGTGTGGTGCTTGTGCGTCTGACAGTATTTGTGTACGTGATGTGTATATATGTACATATATGTTTGCCGGTGTGTGTGGCTGTTGATACACATGCTTAGCATAAGTTTGCCATCTAGTATTGGGCTTGGAGGTGTTCAAGTTGTTTTTCTTCCAAGAAGTCTTCTGAGTCACGAGGTGTAATGATTCTTCCTCTTGCTTGTAATGCTCATGTTGCTCGACTCCATTGTTGAATTGTTTATTTCCCTGTCTGGTTTGGAGGTGTGCTTCTGCTCCATGTCGACACCGTCATCGGGCTACTAGCTGAATAACATCAATACTGTTTTCAAATGCAGTTGGAAAACTACTCCTCTCTATTTATCAGTGATGTCGAATTTGTCCAGGGGATTCCATTTGACCGCGGCCCACTTGGGCCTTCGCTCTTCGGGGTGCCAATTCTCAACAACATTCTTTTCAATGGACATCCAATTGGTGATGGGACAGACTGCCTTAAGATTTTGCCCATCTTGTCACGTCAAGTTCCCGTGCACCAATTTACGCCAGGTGTGTAACTTGTGCTTGTCCCAGAAAACCAGGAGGCAACCTGCGATCCAAAAATATATTGCAAGACCGAAGAGCAAGAAAACATCAAATGTATCGACGAGACGTTGACAACACACTGGACCTCTTCGGTTCGAAGATATCGAGGTAGAGCCACATCCATCGGCAGCAGATGAGGAAACATCTCTCCAGATCACAGCTCTTTGTTGTGACTGGAGCAACAAGACATCACTCAAGGGCAACAACCCAGGAGTATTGTCCCCCGCCCCCCACCACAACCACAGCAGGGACCAACTAAACCGCACCTTCCGCATAAAGCAAAGACCGCCGTTGGTCCACCACTTCCTTTGGGCCATGGTTGACACCAATTGGATGCTTCAGAAGCATCCATCCTCAATGCCTAAAAAACATAGTTGGCAGCAGGTTATTTATTAGACACCCAGCACATCGGATTCGAGCAGACCATCAGCTCCGAAACATTCCACCTCAGTCGAAAAAGCTGTCAGCGCCGAAAACCTCGAAGCCGACACAACACACTGTCACCAAAAATCCCCTTGCCGAACTCAGCATCTGAACCGAAGAAAGCTTTTCAAGCCATTCTCCAAACTGTACAACCTGTACTAGAGAGACTCCATCATGAATTAGACTCTCAATGAAAACATTTAATGATTTATTCTGATACAGGATGTATTCTCACCAGGCCTCCACATTCTGGAGCACAGCCTGCTAAAAGACAGCTCTTTCGTGGAATGTGTTTGATATTCCAGTTCCTCCTCCAAAAAAAGGAAAGCGACGATAAAGCTACTAGTCCACTGCACACCCCCCATCCACCACCACTACCTTCCGTGCCCACTCGGGGGGACAGGACAGGACCATTTTTCTATACCAGCACAAGATGACTGAGACACATATGATACAGATTCACAAGATGCCATTGACCCAGATCTCTACCCAGCACAACCTTCCCCTCCAGACAACACCAATACTAACAATAAGTTAATAAGTAGGGCAGCCCTATTTCACAAGGTTCCACTTCACACTGAGAAAGTGGAAGACAGCTTTGTGTTTGAGACCTTGCCGTCTACTCAGAGGTCAACACGATATCTCACTATTCTTAAAGGAAACCTGAGGCCCACACTAGACATTTTTAATGACCTAGTACCAATCCTGGGTTATACTCCTAAGGACAGCTTATACCAGACTCACTGATGTTGGCTACAGCACGAAGGCGAGCATACATCTGGTAAGGCACCACCACCAGGCAAGGATATTAAACAAATAGACGCAGTGGGTTAAAGAGTGCCAGCACAATCTGCCAACCATTGGAGAATTTAAACTCTATTGCCTTTTATTCCGATATGACAGAGGCCAGTGGGGCGAAATGGACAGCATTCTCCAGCATCTCCCAAACGGATACAAAGACCGGTCATACCAGGTCGCCGTAGAGAGCAAACTTATGGCAAACCCTAACATCCACTTTGTGCTTGACACAGCCAAGACAGCAGCCAAAGGGATCAATTCAAGCCTCACTCTCAGGAGACCTGCCTGGCAAAGGGTGTCCCGTTTCAAACCTGAGGTACAAAAAAAACCTGTTACAAATACCCTTTGATGGGGAAAATCTTTTTGGGCCACAGGTAGATACACTCCTACAGAAAATAAAAAAGGACAACAAGACGGTGAAAGCTATGGGCGCGTTACAAACACCATCACAACGTGGCTTATTTCACCGCTCATCTCATCATGAAAGGTGCAAAAACACCTGCAGTGATGTCACTGACCATGTCATGAGTGATGTAAAATGTGATGTCAGGGCGTGGCCAAGATGGCGGCAGGCTAGGATGCGTTCCACGACCGCTCCGAACTGCCGCCAGACAAAGCTCATCATTTGTGCCTGCCAACCCACTTCCAGCAGCCCTGGGCATTAAATACTGGCGCCGGAAGGTGGGAGGCACTAGCTGACTTCCGGCGGCACTTACTCTCCGGTCCCTAACGCAAGCACTAACCGGGACCCAGTGACAGCTCTGGGGCCCACAGAACACGAAAGGGCGGAGCCCAAGACCCATTGGGGGCCTCTGGTGCACACCCAATCAGTGCAGAGGCCTACAACATGTGGCTCATCCCGACAGCGTGAAAACCTCCTGATAGAGAAGAAGGCGCCTCCTGGCACAGGAGGAGCACCTGAAGGCTCTGAGCAAGGATCCTTCCCCCTCAGCAGCGAGTATTCCCTGAGCGGAGAAGCGGACAGTTCAGAACCCTGCAACTGAAGCCCCTTGGACGCACACGTGCACAGAACTGCCTAAGCCTGTGAGGTTCCTCGGTGGTGGCAGCCAGGAAAAATGCAAGGCGCGTGAGAGCACTGCGGAATCAGAGGTAGGCCCATCTTCTCACCTCCTCCTTGATAAGGGCCCAACGATTACCAGTCTGATATTGTTCCAGTAAAGGCGGGAGCAGAGGCCTATCAAGACAAAGGGTAGGACGGCCCCAGACGGAGGGTACAGCTGTACGACGCGGAGTAGCCCGTGCCTATCCCAGACTAGATGCCGCAAGCGGGGCATGAGCGGTCGGCTGCCTTCTTGGAGTAACTTATCAGCGGAGGCAGGGCATGGGGGGACAGCGGAGCTTGGAGCGGAGGGTCCCTGCAGGCCCAGTCTGAACAAAGAGCTCTGTTGAACGCTGCTACCGCTCCCTCAATCACATTACATCCTGAAATGAACCTGAGCCCCTCTTCCCCCCACTAGAGACAGGCCCGAGTTAGGACACGAAGAAGAGACAGCATTCACGTACGGGCCCAAAGACGCAGCTAGCTGCCAGGACTGTGGGAGCACCTCGAACAACACCCCTAGCGAAAACCAAGACCACAAAACTGGACGTTATGGCCAGGTCCAGGCAAAGAAGGAGCGATCCCTCAAAGAACTGTTCGGGAAAACAGGCAACTTAGGGTCAGAGGATACACCCTTGACTCAAAGAATGGAAACCTGGCTGGACTCAGACGAGGGGGAGGGCCCAATCACCAAAGCATACATTGAATCATGATTGTCCTCCCTGTGCACAGACCTACAGGCGATGAAAACAGAAATTGCCTCTGATCTCCGAGAGGTACGCCGGGATGTGGACGGAGTAGGAGAGAGGGTGGCTGAGCTCATAGACGGAGAATCAAGCCGATGTAGTTTGGCTCCAGCAAGAGGTCTTAAGGTTGAAAGATCAACAACTAGACCTTCAAGCGCACAATGAAGACCTGGAGAACAGATATAGGAGGAACAACATAAGAATAAGAGGTGTGTCAACCAAAGCAGAGGGCCCCAATCTACGCAGACTTCTACGCTACAACAGGACCGGGTGCAGAGGGTGGGCTCTGAAACACCAGGAAAAGGACCCCACCTGACATTCTGGTTTGTGTCCACTACTTCCATATTAAAGAAGACTTCCTCAGGAAAGCCAGGGACTCATACCCAGTTCACTTCAAAGGCCACTCCCCGACCTTCTTCCAAGATCTCTCCAGGATCACCCTCCAGAAAATTAGGGATTTCTGCCCCGTCACAGAACATCTGCAGAAAGCCAAGATTCCCTATGCCTGGGGTCACCCTTTCCGTATCATCTTAAGGCATGAAGGGGTGCTGCAGAATCTTCAACACACCATAAACCGTTTAATCTGGGTTGGGAAGCAACCGCAACTTTGTTTTTCACATTTAATAAAGACTAAAGCCGGAGGGGGGCTATGGGTCCCGGTAGTACCAAAGTAATTACAAGCATCCCAGTTACGCTTCATCCTGGAGTGGAATCATCCCCTCTCAGAGAAACACTGGCTGTTCATGTATCAAATGATAGGAATAAATATCTGGTGTGGGATTTGGCTTCCACATTCACATAGGGCATGGGGGCTGTACTCCTCTCCTGTCACGGCGACAACCCTGAGGGTCTGGGATACCACTGTGATTCGTAACGGGCTCATCTCCTTTCCCTCCCTGTTGACCCGCTGATTGACAATCCAGAATTTCCGTCGGGGTGTAAATCTGAGTCTTTTCAGCAGTGGCTTGAGAAGGGAGGAATTATTCCCTACGACTAGCTTCTGGTAGACTACGCAATCCCCGCTTCTGATCACTACATGTATCATCAAGCATGCACTGGGTGACCTCTCCAGAGATGAGACATGGGGCCTTGCGCCAGCTGACCCAGTTCGAAAAGTGAGACTTTTGTCATCGTCCTTTGTAACGTTTACTAAGGACGATGACAAAAGCATCACAACAGAACTATACGCTTTCCTCTCAGCAGGCACCGCTCCCTTGAAAACCAAAGGGCAAATAAGATGGGAGGAAGAAATAGGCAGACCCCTTACAAACAAAGAGTGGCAGGACATCTATTACAGATCACACCATACAGCACACGACATTCCAGGTGCAGAAGCAGCATACAAGGTAGCTACGTACTGTTATTTAACTCCGGCCGACTAAATCATTGGAACAAAGACCGCCCGGCCCACTGCTGGCGGGGATGTGAACAGACTGCCTCACTAGTGCACCTACTTTGGCATTGCCCCAAGTTAGTGAGATATTGGGATTTAATACTCCAAGACCTAAATTAAGCCTTTGACACAGATATCCCACGTTTCCCTGCCTACATCTTGCTAGGCCTCCCCATTTGTCTGATCTTTCCCCTGCACGCCATGAGAGGGAAACAGATAGCATTAGCCCTGAACGCCGCACGTCTAGTGCTGTTGGCCCACTGGGGCACCGAGCAGGTCCCGGACCACATCGCTTGGCTTAGAGGGCTGTGGGGGGTATTGGGAATGGAGCAACTAACTTTGGTGGCAGACAACAAAGCGGACGTATGCCTTGAACTGTGGGCTCCATTTATCATTATCCTCAGCAAGAAGTTCAGAGAAGTGACTTGCTCCAAGCTCTTAAAAATTCTACGACTCACTGACACTGCCCAACACTCAAAGCCCCTAAAGAACTGATAAAGAGTGCCAAGTGACCCTGCGGGAGGTATGATAAAATACTTCTAAAGGTGCGGAGGAGACGGGAGGGTTGGGAGGGGGAATTGTCTTTTAGCAGGTTCTTCCTGCATCTTTTCCTCTTTTTTTCTTCGCTTTGTTTTCCGATGGTTCTTTGCCTGTGTCATTAAGCCCAGTTAAATGTTTTCTCTCCCCTTACGTTTCACAAGGCACGGCTCAAAGGGACTGAGATAACAATGCAAATTCTTGGATAAGTAGCCCATTGTAGCCCACTGTCTTCGCTGCCTGCCCCCGGGTTGTTGGAATTCAGCTGTGTCAAACTCATAAGACTGCTAATACCAATGTTGGCTATTGATTATCGATCTTTCGGAATATTTTGCTGCTGTGCTAACGTATAAACAAATAAAAATTGTTATTCCATAAAATGTGAAGTCATAATCAATGTACAGCAGGGGCGTGACTTATAGGTAGCTCGGGTGACTACAACTTATGAATATCGTTGGGTTTGTACGAGTGTAATCTGAGCCTAACTATAATGTCCCTGTAACATTTCTTTTTTCCAGTAACTTTCTAAGGTTTTCTTTATTCTATTTCTTAACTATAACGCCCATGTAACCTTTGTTTTTGTGTGTGCGTATTTTGAAGGTTTTTTAAAAAAAAATGAATTTCTGAATTGTAACCTCTAACGTTTCAGAGTGGGTGTGTGTGTGGCTGTATAGGTCGCTGAGTGACTTTGTGAGTGGCTGTATGGGTCTGTGACTGGGTATGTGAGTTGTTATGTGTGTGTGTGTGTGTGTGGCTTTATGGGTCTGTAAGTGGGTGTGTGAATAGTTGTGTGGGTGGGTGTGGGTTTTTGAGTGGGTGTGTGAGGAGCTGTGTGGGTTCGTGAGTGATAGAGAAAAAAACGTTATAAGGTAAATTATTGGCCTTTATGGGTCCATCTGGGACCCCTCCAACATACCCATGGGGTCAGGGTACCTCTACCCTGACCCCTTCATGAACATTACAGCTGAACTTTCAGCCCCGGGCACCGTTTCCCGATTTAAAAAAAATGGTGGCTGCAACTTCTCTGTCAGGTTGCGGCAAGCCAATGAGATTCTTTCTTTGGCACGTGGATCCGCGGATCGATTCGCAGATGATCCCCGTCCCAATATATCTATACATTTTTCCTTGAATACCTCGTAAATTACTTAATGGATTTACACCAAATCATCAAAAGTGCGAGCTCCGTAAAAAAATCTACCCTTCTGCCAAATTTGGTGATAAACTGTTTAGCTGTGTTCAAAGCACCTATGGGAAAATGCATGGGAAAAATCATTCTCCCCCACCCCCCCCCCCCCCCATTTTTTCTCACCCCTCGCTTGATGGATCTCCTGGAAACTTTCAACACCGCAGCTGTACCAACTAAAATATATGTTATGAAACTTTCTGGAAGATTCGTCAAGCGATGCCAAAGTTAGTCCTAACTATAACTACCTACTGGCTACTGCCAGTAGGTTATTAGGTTATTCATATATTTATATATGTACATATATATGTGTGTGTGTGTGTGTGTGTGTGTATATATATATATATATATATATATATATATATATATATATATAATCACCACCAAAAAGCTCTTGCGCTTCGGGAGGTCACTCCCGTCGTCTGTGCTATCCAGCATGTTGGCCTCTCATAGCTTACACTTCCCATCTCCAAAACATTACATGAATCCCAACGCGTTTCGAGGCCACACCGCCTCTTCATCCAGGGGACAAGGCAGGAGCACAGATTCAGCTCACCTCCGTTTTTCAACATATTTATTGATTGAAAACTGCCGCCCTCAGTGGGCGTGGCTTATTGTTCACACCATCGGGCATGATGGTAATTGCAGTCCGTGAGGTAAGTTCCACACTCCCTATAGTACGTTGTATGCTCCTGCATTGAAATATATAGTCCATTAATATCCTTAAGTAGCAAAGGAGAATCGGGATAATGAAGCTGTGCTTTTGACTCAGACGTCGTACCGGAAGGCGAAGAGCAGTTCTCCACCGCGGCATCTCTGCCTCACAGTATCGTACCTGTGATCAGAGCGGTGCTCCTCCCAACGGCCAAGAACAGCCGTCTATGAAATCTTCACCACCAAAAAGCTCTTGTGCTTCGGGAGGTCACTCCCGTCATCTATGCTATCCAGCATGTTGGCCTCTCGTAGCTTACACTTCCCATCTTCCCATCTCCAAAACATTACATGAATCCCGACTCGTTTCGAGTCCACACTGCCTCTTCATCCAGGGGACAAGGCAGGAGCACACATTCAGCTCACCTCCGTTTGTCAACATCTTTATTGATTGAAAACTGCCGCCCTCAGTGGGCGTGGGCGTGGCTTATTGTTCACACCAAGTGGGGCTTGGCGCAATCTTTTGGAACAAGAAAGGATTGAATGGTTCTTGATATATATATATATATATATATATATATATATATATATATATATATATATATATATATACACACACACACACGTATGTTTAACTGAAAAAGCAAAAATGTTAATTTGTAATGTGGAAACTAATATTTTGGTGACTGCAGTCTTCCTATTAACAATTTCTGTTGTGTTCCTTAGATTTTACCATCTGACACATCATGCACTGTTGCTGTAAGGGGTATTGTTTACAGTAAAGGACTTGGGAGCCCACCCATTGCTTACCGTTGTTGGCATTCATTGTCACTCTTCTATTCTGTTTCTTCCCCCTCCCACTCACGCCTTCTGCACGCTCCGTCTTCCCCTCCCACCCCTTATGCGTACTCCGTCTTCCCCTCCCACCAGCCCCTACTGCCTGCTCCATTTTCCCTCCCACCAACCCCTTTTGCGTGCTCCGTCCTCCCCTCCCACCCACCCCTTCTGCGTGCTCAGTTTTCCCCTCCCACCCGCCCCTTCTGCGTGCTTAGTTTTCCCCTCCCACCCGCCCCTTCTGCGTGCTTAGTTTTCCCCTCCCACCCGCCCCTTCTGCGTGCTTAGTTTTCCCCTCCCACCCGCCCCTTCTGCGTGCTCAGTTTTCCCCTCCCACCCGCCCCTTCTGCGTGCTCAGTTTTCCCCTCCCGCCCGCCCCTTCTGCGTGCTCAGTTTTCCCCTCCCGCCCGCCCCTTCTGCGTGCTCAGTTTTCCCCACCCACCCGCCCTGTCTGCGTGCTCCGTCTTCCCCACCCACCCGGTGTGCGTGCTCAGCCTTCGCGTTCCATCTTCCCCGCCCACCCTCCCCTTCTTCGCGTTCCATCTTCCCCGCCCACCCTCCCCTTGTTCGCATTCCATCTTCCCCGCCCACCCTCCCCTTGTTCGCGTTCCATCTTCCCCGCCCACCCTCCCCTTCTTCGCGTTCCATCTTCCCCGCCCACCCTCCCCTTCTTCGCAATCCATCTTCCCAGCGACCCTCCCCTTCTGTGCGTTCCATCTTCCCCGCCCACCCTCCCCATCTTAAAAGACCCTCCTCCCCATCTTCAAAGTCCCACCCACCCTCCCCATCTTCAAAAATCCACCCTCCCCTTCTGCGTGTTGCATCTTACCCACAAACCCTCCCCTTCTACGTGTTGCATCTTACCCACCCACCCTCCCCTTCTGCGCGTTGCATCTTATCCACCCACCCTCCCCTTCTGCGCGTTGCATCTTACCCACCCACCCTCCCCTTCTGCGCGTTGCATCTTACCCACCCACCCTCCCCTTCTGCGCGTTGCATCTTACCCACCCACCCACCCTTTCTGTACGCTCCCATCTTCCCCTCCCACCCTTTCTGCGCGCTCCATCTTCCCCTCCCACCCACCCTTTCTGCGACCTCCATCTTCCCCTCCCACCCTCCCCTTATGCGCGCTCCATCTTCCCCTCCCACCCTCCCTTTCTGCGCGCTCCATCTTCCCCACCCACCCTCCCCTTCTGCGTGTTCCATCTTCCCCACCCACCCTCCCCTTCTGCGTGTTCCATCTTCCCCACCCACCCTCCCCTTCTGCGTGTTCCATCTTCCCCACCCACCCTCCCCTTCTGCGTGTTCCATCTTCCCCACCCACCCTCCCCTTCTGCGTGTTCCATCTTCCCCACCCACCCTCCCCTTCTGCGTGTTCCATCTTCCCCACCCACCCTCCCCTTCTGCGTGTTCCTTCTGCCCCACCCACCCTCCCCTTCTGTGTGTTCCTTCTGCGCCACCCACCCTCCCCTTCTGTGTGTTCCTTCTGCGCGTTCCATCTTCCCCACCCACCCACCCTCCCCTTCTGCGCGTTCCATCTTCCCCACCCACCCTCCCCTTCTGCGCGTTCCATCTTCCCCACCCACCCTCCCCTTCTGCACGTTCCATCTTCCCCACCCACCCTCCCCTTCTGCACGTTCCATCTTCCCCACCCACCCTCCCCTTCTGCACGTTCCATCTTCCCCACCCACCCTCCCCTTCTGCACGTTCCATCTTCCCCACCCACCCTCCCCTTCTGCACGTTCCATCTTCCCCACCCACCCTCCCCTTCTGCACGTTCCATCTTCCCCACCCACCCTCCCCTTCTGCACGTTCCATCTTCCCCACCCACCCTCCCCTTCTGCACGTTCCATCTTTCCCACCCACCCACCCCTTCTGCTCGTTCCATCTTACCCCCCCACCCTCCCCTTCTGCGCATTCCATCTTCCCCACCCACCCTCCCCTTCTGCGTGTTCCATCTTCCCCACCCACCCTCCCCTTCTGCGCGTTCCATCTATCCCACCCACCCTCCCCTTCTGCGCGTTCCATCTATCCCACCCACCCTCCCCTTCTGCGAGTTCCATCTTCCCCACCCACCCTCCCCTTCTGCAAGTTCCATCTTCCCCACCCACCCTCCCCTTCTGCGAGTTCCATCTTCCCCACCCACCCTCCCCTTCTGCGCGAACCATCTTCCCCACCCACCCTCACCTTCTGCGCGTTCCATCTTCCCGACCCACCCTCCCCTTCTGCGCGTTCCATCTTCCCCACAAACCCTCCCCTTCTACGTGTTCCATCTTCCCAACCCACCCTCCCTCCCTTCTGCGCGTTCCATCTTCCCACCCTCCCCTTCTTCGCGTTCCATCTTCCCCGCCCACCCTCCCCTTCTTCGCGTTCCATCTTCCCCGCCCACCCTCCCCTTCTTCGCGTTCCATCTTCCCCGCCCACCCTCCCCTTCTTCGCGTTCCATCTTCCCCGCCCACCCTCCCCTTCTTCGCGTTCCATCTTCCCCGCCCACCCTCCCCTTCTTCGCAATCCATCTTCCCCGCCCACCCTCCCCTTCTTCGCAATCCATCTTCCCCAGCGACCCTCCCCTTCTGTGCGTTCCATCTTCCCCACCCACCCTCCCCATCTTCAAAAATCTACCCTCCCCTTCTGCGTGTTGCATCTTACCCACAAACCCTCCCCTTCTACGTGTTGCATATTACCCACCCACCCTCCCATTCGGCGCGTTGCATCTTATCCACCCACCCTCCCCTTCTGCGCGTTGCATCTTACCCACCCACCCTCCCCTTCTGCGCGTTGCATCTTAGACACCCACCCTCCCCTTCTGCGCATTGCATCTTACCCACCCACCCTCCCCTTCTGCGCGTTGCATCTTACCCACCCACCCTCCCCTTCTGCGTGTTGCATCTTACCCACCCACCCTCCCCTTCTGCGCCTTGCATCTTACCCACCCACCCTCCCCTTCTGCGCCTTGCATCTCGACCCACCCACCCTCCCCTTCTGCGCCTTGCATCTTGACCCACCCACCCTCCCCTTCTGCGCCTTGCATCTTGACCCACCCACCCTCCCCTTCTGCGCCTTGCATCTTGACCCACCCACCCTCCCCTTCTGCGCCTTGCATCTTGACCCACCCACCCTCCCCTTCTGCGCCTTGCATCTTGACCCTCCCCTTCTGCGCCTTGCATCTCAAGCACCCACCCTCCCCTTCTGCACGTTCCATCTTTCCGCACACCCTATCCTTCTGCGCGTTGCATGTTCTCCACCCACCCATCCCTTCTGCGCGTTCAATTTTGACCCGCCCCTTCTGCGCGTTACATCTTTCCTGCCCACCCTCCCCTTCTGCGCGTTACGTCTTTCCCTCCCACCCTCCCCTTCTGCGCGTTACATCTTTCCCGCCCTCCCTCCCCTTCTGCGCGTTACATCTTTCCCGCCCTCCCTCCCCTTCTGCGCGTTACATCTTTCCCGCCCTCCCTCCCATTGTGCGAGTTACATCTTCCCCGCCCTCCCTCCCATTTTGCGAGTTACATCTTCCCCGCCCTCCCTCCCATTGTGCGTGTTACATCTTCCCCGCCCTCCCTCCCATTGTACGCATTACAACTTCTCCACCCACCCTCCCCTTGTGCGCGTTACATCTTCTCCACCCACCCTCCCCTTCTGAGCGTTCCATCTTCTCTACCCACATGCCCCTTCTCGGCGCGGCTTCTGTTGTCCCCTCCCACCCGTTCCATTCAGGCCGGCTTCAGGAGACAAAAGTGGTCCACGAATTTGGATCAGTGGTCCACGAATTTGGATCATAAACCTACTCGACTTAACTTTTTTAAGTGGTCCACGAATTTGGATCATAAACCTACTCGACTTAACTTTTTTGTAACTTTCTTTCGGCACATTCGTATGAATTTGTTTAATAACCACATTACTTTCTGATTTTAATAAACAACCACAGTTGTCCCTTGTTTAAACAAATTGCTGTTTAGTTATGACATAAGTTGTTCCATGGTAAAAGGCTGTCGGCAGCAATTACACGAGAAAGGGCATGGCCTTCGCTCGCTTCCTTTAATCTGTCCCAACATAGTTTTGCACAACCATTGGCTTTGCACGAACGGCGCGGAGTGCGTAGAGTGGCTCTTACCTGTGCGTTTACAGCCAGTCCCAGAACCTGTTGTGCATGGGCTTCTGGGAAGTAGCATGCTTTCTGGGTGGATTTGCAGGAATGTTTGCGAAAGTTCAAACTTGCATATTGCCTGGTTGAAGGTGGGGGGAGCTCAAATCATTACATCGTAAATCGTGTTAAAGCAAACCAAAACGATAGTCACTAAAGTTATTCATGCCAGATTTGGGATATGTGTTCAGCTGTTTTTTTTGGTAATCGAGAACAAAAATCCACTTGTGAAATTCTAATTTCGGATCAACTCAATAACTTTGCTGCCCCTTTACCCAAAATAACAATTCAGCATGACGTTTGAGTAGAAGCATCATAGTTGACTGCACCAACCAAGCACCTGCCAAATTTTCATACAGATTCGTGATCTGCCTCAAACATAGAAATTAGGTAAGACATAGACAAACATAACATACATTTGAAACTTATCTGCTTTTATGTTGTAAATTAAATGTCTAACAATCTACCCTACGAATTTATGCCAAATCAAAAGATGCCCTGGTATGATTAAAATTCGATCTCCAGGTTACCTTGGTGCACTAGAATTCAGCAGTTCTTGCTACAGCCGAAGGCAAGCATTCCCTGGGACTTAAAATTGCAAAAAATTGAAAATGCTAATATCGGATCGCCAGTATATAATCTTGCCTCTCCTTGACTGTTCTATAAAAAATCTGAAAGTAGGAAATCTAATTGCAGGGATCAGGTGTCTGCCAAATTTCGACCCTATTCCTTAAAGCTCAAATTGTTGCAAAGTTAGCCGGTTTCCAAAATGTAAGTTTGCTCTGGAATCAATAATTCAGCCAATCAGTTGCACATACACGTGTATACAGTACATCCAGTGTCCATGCTTACCTGAGTGCTGCTTAATAACCGTGTGATACAATCTGGCTTTGTGTGACCATTTCGCTCTGGTTTTTATGTTTATGTTCTTTGTTAATTAACTTTAAAAAGTCTTTAATTAGCTGGAGGCCGTAAACTAACATGCAAAGTCGAGGAAATGGCAATTCCTGATTACAAAAAATACATAAAATTGGAAGGGGGTAGAGTCTCTTAGTACAGTTTGCTGTATGCTTGCTGGTGGAAGCGGTGTTCCTTAAAGGGTTTTCTGCTCCTTTCTGAAGCAGAAGAGAGAAAGTGGATGTCTGATCTTGGATTGCCTGTTATTCTGGGTACGAAGGGCACAGACTGAAATGGTTGAGGTTTCAGCAGTATCTTGGAATCATTGACCTGTGACTAAAAGAGAGGGCACCTCCCCGGCACATACAGCAGTAAGTCAAAGTCGGCATGCATGGGTGTAACTCTGTTGCCACCCCTTTAACTGTCTGCCCCTCAGCAGATCATGGACTATGAAGTCCCATGTCAGCCCTGCGGTGTTACCCACATGGCCTGTTTGCACGCTGTCTCATCTCTGTGTGCATGCTGTGCTGCAGCTCGGCTCCATCTGGCCGTACAAATAGGAGTGGCCTTGCAGTCTCAGAGGTGGTCCTTGTGATCTTAAATCATAGATGGATGAGACCCACTTCCACCATCAATAACACGACTGTGCCATCGCATACACAGTATGTATGTGAGGAGTGAGGAGTTTGCTGTGGCCCAGATGACATACAGGAATTGCTATAATTAGCAAAAGGGGAAAAAGGCCTTCAGAAGAACGAATAAACAGATGGAAAACAGACAGGAAAGTGAGGCTAGAGTTTGAAGAAAATCTGTAAAGAAATGAGGGAGAGATGTGGAATGAGGCGGGGTTGGCCTTGACACATGCAATCTCTTTAAATGTATATACTTACAAAATACTTAGTTTCTTCCCCTTCTGTGCACACAGAGACAGGTGATGGCACAGGCAGGCTCCACAAAGGTGCAGAAGGATCCGTTGACCGGATATAGAGGGTGGTGGGTCCTGCCGTTCTGTAGTACACGGTCACGTGCTGAGGTCTCGAGAGGAGTGAGGATAAGGCACGTATGCTCAATATCGCAGGTAGTGCTGCACTTTGGATTTAAGGCAGTTCTTGCACCTGTGGGTCACAGGTGCTGCAGTTGGGATAAAGAAGGAGCCTACTGTGCAGCACCTGGAAGCATGGTATGCTTGTTCCTGCCGTGTGCAGGGACTATGCTGTGAAGGTATCATATGTTTCTGCAGTGCATTGCGCGTGAAGGCCTCTCATTCTCCTGCAGTGGATAGAAGATATGCTGCAACTGAATGCAGCACATGTTCATTCGCTGCGCAGCTCCTGCAACTCCGGCTGCACGTAGTCTGCACTCTTTCCTCAGTGTATATGCACTACAGCTGTGCACAAAGACGAGACATGAGTTGCATTGCATTTCATTTCATGATGTTCAAACACTGTCTTTGATTGAGGCTTCTGTAGGATATAATGTCAAAGAATGAATTTTTAACTCCACCTAGACAACGTCAGTCCTACATGCCACTATTTCCTACTTGCCAAGAGCGGTAGAGCTTGTTGCAACAAGAAATTCCTTTCCACATTAGCACTAGATGGCGACATTTTAGACTTTGAGCTAAGCACTGGTTGTGCGCAACAGCGAGCTTCAGTGCCACTACTGACTTTGTGTAAAGCTGGGCAAGTAAAGATGAAAAGAATATTTTGGGGGCTGTGGCCTAGAAGCTCTAAAAATGCCCCAAAAATTGTTTTTGCATTTGTGTAGAAAAGAGATTTTACCAAACTCTAACACACGCTGAAAAAAGCAGAAGCAACCCAAGCCTCCCTAAAACACAGGCGCAAATACAGCCCAGACTGCTGCTGCAAAGTAGGTTTCCTTCACACACAGAACAAGTAGGAGATCAGCACACACATATTATCAAGCTTCCCTTGTCGTAGAACATGTTTGAGGGTATTACATGTTCCAAGAGTAGGAAAACAAAATGACGAGGCCTAAGGAAGGGCAGACAGAATGTTGAGATGGGCAGGGAGAGACACAGAAGAAAAAGAAGTCCGTTATATAAATAGTGAGTGTATCCATACCCTGACGGCGAGTTGGTCGCTGGTCTTTGGACCCCACTGGCAAATCGTCTTTGAACTGCTTCCTGAGGATCCCCTGCTTCTGAGGTCGCTGCAGCTGCAAGTGCTGTAGGCGCGGATTTTTGGAAACTACCTCGCCGGACCCGCTTCGCGGGTCCCGCAGCGCCGTGTGGCTGGAGGCGCTTGACTGTGTGGGCCTGACATCACCATCGAGGAGGAGCGGGCAGGGCAGAGTGTCGGCGGGGCTGCGAGCAGGCAGGGACTCCAGTGTCCAGGAGCCCCTGCGCGCCCATTGATTACACCTGGGCTGCTCTCCCCGCTGGACACGCCCCCCCCCCGCCTGTCTGTTTGTTTGAAAAGCCGGCACCCACAGCTTAACATTGGAACCCTTACCCTGACGGCGAGTTGGTCGCTGGTCTTTGGACCCCACTGGCAAATCGTCTTTGAACTGCTTCCTGAGGATACCCTGCTTCTGAGGTCGCTGCAGCTGCAAGTGCTGTAGGCGCGGATTTTTGGCAGCACCGTGTGGCTGGAGGCGCTTGACTGTGTGGGCCTGACATCACCATCGAGGAGGAGCGGGCAGGGCAGAGTGTCGGCGGGGCTGCGAGCAGGCAGGGACTCCAGTGTCCAGGAGCCCCTGCGCGCCCATTGATTACACCTGGGCTGCTCTCCCCGCTGGACACGCCCCCCGCCTGTCTGTTTGTTTGAAAAGCCGGCACCCACAGCTTAACATTGGAACCCTTACCCTGACGGCGAGTTGGTCGCTGGTCTTTGGACACCACTGGCAAATCGTCTTTGAACTGCTTCCTGAGGATCCCCTGCTTCTGAGGTCGCTGCAGCTGCAAGTGCTGTAGGCGCGGATTTTTGGAAACTACCTCGCCGGACCCGCTTCGCGGGTCCCGCAGCGCCGTGTTGCTGGAGGCGCTTGACTGTGTGGGCCTGACATCACCATCGAGGAGGAGCGGGCAGGGCAGAGTGTCGGCGGGGCTGCGAGCAGGCAGGGACTCCAGTGTCCAGGAGCCCCTGCGCGCCCATTGATTACACCTGGGCTGCTCTCCCCGCTGGACACACCCCCCTGTCCTCCATCCTATTGGCTAGCCGCACTAGAAGTATAAAATTGTCTTTACTACCCGCTAAGCGGGAGCGTGCGGGAGCGAGCCGGGAGAAGCTCGGGACAAGGGCGGGACCGTCCAAGGCCGTCACAGGCCGGAGTGGGCCGGGCTGGGCCTACCCTCTTAGGTCGTGTATTCGACCCCTGGTCCTATTCACTGTTATAGCCCCCTGCCGAATATAACCCATCACTTATCACTATGCCGTCCCCAGCAAAGGAGAGTACCCCATTGAAGCAGGGAGGTGTTAAAAGTAAGACCCTAGAGAATTATTTCTCCCGGGCGGGGGGGGAGGGGGACAAAGAGTGTAACCTGTCCCGGTTAAGGGCAGAACGGAGACGCTCAATAGATAACTTGGAAAACACCCCCCTTGGAGACCAATCCACCATGCCCAGGGAGGAGTTGTCCCTAATAGATGATGTCCCACTCCTGCTGAGGGATTGTATGAACACTTCACCAGTTGCAGCCATGAGTATAGTTCCAGCCACCAGTCTAAGCCCTACTAGGGTGACCATTGATTTAGTCTCCCAACTTCCCCCAGCCCCTAAGGCTAGGAAAGCTCAACCCAAGCCAGCCACCGCGCAAGGAGTACTTGGGCCCCCTCCTAACAAACGTAGGAGGAAATCGAAGGGAGCCCAGGGAAGGAGCAAACCCAAAATCTCTCATTTGGATTTTGGGAAGTCTTCAAAACCCCCCGTACTAGCAGCGAAATTACCGGCCGAATCACACCCCAAACCTATTGTCCAGGAGGATCTAGCTCCCGCCCCGATAAAAGATACAGGAATTAATATCGCTAATGTTCCCCTCTCAGTTGTCCCGCTTGGAAACCTGGAATTCTTGCTAAGGTCTCTATTACTACCGATTAGCGAGAGTATAAAAAAGATTGAGATCAGACTAACCATTTTGGAGACCACACTAGGTAGTCTGAAAATTCCGGCTGGTCTTCAGGGAAGGCATCTAGAATCCACTCCCATCACATTAGCCCCTCAACAGCCTCCAAATAGTGCAGCAAACATAGTCCCTCCACAAGCCGCAAATGCGGCGGACTCGCAACATCTCTTAAGGTCCAAGCCCGCACCAACTAAGTCCCTTAACTCTAACACGCCCATTCCTCCCTCAGGCCCTCTTCATCCGGCACAGCCGGTAGATAGTACTACACTGATCCCTCTAAGGAAGCTTCCCCCGAGACCACGTAGGCCTAACCTACCCCCTGAGACTAATGATTTTACTGTAGTCATGGCGGGTGTTCCCCCACTCGAAGTAGGTGAAACTGAGGATTTTTGTGCCCTGAAAAGTAGGGTAATTAAGTGGTTAAACATAAATAGACCCCTCCCGATACACCTTAATAATGAAATCATAATGGTAAGAAGGGTGCCATGGGTGGGGAGAACACATAAATCCATTACAGGGGACTGCATACTGGTGAGTTTTAGGGACACGGAAACGGTGTCCTATATATGCCAAGGGAAAAACAGATCCAGGGAATCCACCATTCAAACCCTTCGTGTGTCTTTCTTTTTTCCCATTACTCCAGTCCCATTGCAACCGCCACAAATTCATAACAACTGGGAGAGGGTTGGCAGGAGGGGGAGACACCAGGACTTTAATCCTAGGCCATTATTTGGCCGACCAGAACCACCCTTTCACACCTATAATCGGTTTAATTGCCTGAACGATCTAGAGGGGGTAGACTGACAAACGGATAATGCCCCCCAGGGTTATATGGAAAAGGGCGTTGTGGCAGAGGTGTTGGTGGAGCAAAGCTCTCAGGTTCAGCAAATTCTACGGAGTGGTGTTGGGAAATCCGTGTATGTTGAACCTAAGGCTACAGCCATAGAATGTATAGGAGGGGGACATGGGCTGGCCACGCAAGGGTCAATACAGGAGATACCATCAAGGCCACAGGGGGGTTCAGAATGGAGGGGGGAGGGAGTGAGACTGATCTCCTGGAACGTAGCAGGCATAGCGGGCAAATTTAGCAATAAGGAATGGGTTGATTTTATTAGAAAATGTCATGTTATATGTGTACAGGAGACATGGGCCTCGGTGAACAATTGTCACCTACAGGGGTACAAGTGTTTCTTTGTTCCCGCCCGAAAATCCAGATCAGGGAGAGCAATGGGCGGGTTGTCCATTTACGTAGATTTAGACCTCCCAGGCACCTGGTCTTCCCCAGATTGGAATTCACATGGGATTCAGGCAGTTCGGTTCCTCGGAAAGGGGCTAAGATTTTCTGTTTTTAATTTATATAACACTGAGATAGCAAACAACCATACCCCGCTACTAGCTGAACTAGACCATAGGCTGGGACAGGAAACAACATTCCAAAATAAGGGGCAGTCTCATGGGCTGTTTTTAATGGGAGATTTTAACTGCCATCTTTGTCCGGCACTGGTCAAGGTAAACTCAGATTGGTCACAATGCCCAATGGAGAAGGGGCCGCATTTTTCTCACACGCCTACTGAGTCGGCTCTCAGTTTGCTTCGGCTTAAGTATGATTTAGAGCATACCATTAATATGATTGACCCACAGTTGGATGGTACACTTCCACCAACTTTTAAGGGCAGGGGTTGCTCATCTATTATAGATTATATTCTGGCCTCGAGATCCCTGATAAATAAAATAATCAGTGTAGGGATAGAATGGAGCAGCTTCAGCGACCACAACCCTCTTGTTTTGGTGCTCTCGTATAGGGTGGGTACTGGAACCAGAGTCCATCACACAATTGAGGAGAGGGCCATAGACCAAGGCAGGAGACTGAAATGGTCCAAAATAGACGGGGTAAAGTTTTATAAAACTTTGGGCGACAAGGGCCTACTGGCCATTAATGACTGTCTAGATTTAGAAGTCCAGGGATCAAGGTTACTGGAAGCATTTGACCAGATCGCTAACCTGATCGATGGCCTACTTAAGACCAGTGCGCCCATACGTAACCTGGTTAATCCCCGGTGGTTCGATAAAGACTGCTCTAAGGCATTGAGGGAGTTGAAATGCTGCCTTAAGCTAAAACCAAGGGACCCTCAAAAAATCAAGGTGTGCAGAGAAAAATACAAAAAAGAGACTAAAAGGAGGAAACTTGCCCTGCAGGCAGAAGCATGGGCAGATCTAAGAGAGGCAGGGGAAAGAAAGGATCTTGCGGGTTTTTGGAGAATCATTAATAAACCGACCTTTCAAGAAAATGATTCCCCGGACATAGGGGCTAACATCCTCCCGGAGCAGTGGGTCACACACTTTAGGGGTTTATATAACTATGAGCCCGGTATCCCCGTAGAGTCACCGGTAACCCCAAGTCAGGTTTCCCCGGTAGTATTTACTCTTAAGGAGATTACTGCAGGGATGGAGGGTCTGACTAAAAATAAAGCCCCGGGTCCGGATGGGATTCCCCCTGACCTGTTTCTTAGCAATATAGAACTATGGGCCCCTCTGATGACCAGGGTAATAAATACTGCTATCTCTTGTGGCCTGCCACCATCTTGGTCAAAAGCGATTATTGTGCCAATTTTCAAAAAGGGCAATAGGGATGACCCCAAGTGCTATCGGCCTATTTCCCTGATTGACGTATCGGCCAAACTTTTGGGTAGGGCAATCCTTAACAGACTGTCCGAGTGGACCGAAGAGAATAACACCTTCTCGGACACTCAATACGGGTTCAGGACAGGGAGGTCCACTAGTGACCAATGCCTGAACCTTTATATGCTGACTGCCAAATATACTCTGGCCAGTGATGAACCCATTTATATGGGATTCATGGATTTGGCAGCAGCATTTGACCACGTCAATAGAGGAAAGCTGTGGGACATGATGTCAAGTATGGGGATTGAGAGTGGTTTAATTACCATATTAAGGGAATTGCATAGCGACACCACGGCCAAGGTTCGATTTAATAGGGAGGGAGGATTGTCTGACTCTTTTCCATGTAAGAGCGGAGTCAGACAAGGTTGCATTCTTGCCCCTTTTTTGTTTTCCCTTTATATTAACAACTTGGAGCAGTTTCTTTTGGGTTTAAAGGCAGATTCCCCTAGGGTCGGGCCGCGGCATATTCCTGTTCTGCTTTACGCAGATGACGCGGTCTTGCTTGCACGTACACCCCGAAGCTTACAAATCCTGATAGATGGGTTTGTTAAGTTCATGAGTACCCTGGATCTATCTGTCAACCTCGGTAAATCTTATGTGCTCCTGGCCGGCAAAAAAGCTTCCTCTAAATTTACTTATACAATAGGCACCCATATTTTAGAGGAGGTCAAAACGTTCGCTTATCTTGGAGTAACCTTTGACGGCGCTCTGAAGTTTAACTCCTTGGTGGCGGAACGTTGTAGCAAAATGATTGCCTCTAATGGGGCAATAGCTGGATATGGCAGGAGGCTAGGTAGATGGAGCCTGGAACAGGTGATGAACTTGTATTGCTCCGTATCATGCTCCAAAGTAATCTATGGGGCAGAAGTATGGGGCTTTGTGAACACCACTAGAATCCAACAGGAAGAAAACAAATATCTGAAATCTATCCTGAGGGCACCACCCAGCACCGCTGGAATCATAGCTCACAGGGAGCTAGGGAGGCCATACTTGGATGACCTGTTAAAACTTAGGCCAATTGTGGCCTGGCTAAAAATATGGGTTAATCCAGATGCGCATCTAAGCAGAGAAATTTTATTGGACTGCTTAGATAGGACTAATTGTATGCGCATCCCCTGGCTTAAATACGTGAAAAACACCCTTGAGGATTTAGGCTTTGGAAACCTCTTCACGAACCCTACAACAATTTCAGCCCAGCACAAGAAACAAGTAGGGGAAATTTTCCTACAGCGGAAAATCCAACGCAGAGCTGAGGCTGAAGGAGTTAAAAAGACTGTGAGGGCTCATAATCTGGTGAAGAGTGTGGAGGGTATGGAGCCTTATCTGTACCTCGTGCATAATGCACAGGATAGATTTCTTATGTGCCGTTTTAGACTGAACTTACTTCCTTTTTTGTTGGCTTCACCAGCAGGTTTCACCACATCAATTGAGCAGAAGGGACCATGCGGCTGCGACAACAGGTCTCCGCAGGATTCCCTCCATTTTGTTTTGCTTTGTCCCTATTTTTCAATGCCCAGGCGCAGATTTCTTGTAAATATTTTTAAAAAAGCCCAACAGGAACATGCCAGGGATGCATTAGTCTTTTTGCAAAAAGCCTCTGATCCCCTAACCTTGTGTTGTATTATGAATTTTATTAAGGTTGCGGTCCGATTAAGGATGACTAGGGGTTAGGAATGAAAGATTTTGGATTTTCTATTTTAAATTTATGGACTTATATGTCGGTATATCTATTTGTATTAACTTTGTATAAGGATCTTGATTAATGTTTCATGACCTTTTATCTATGTATATATATATGTGCTTTTATGGTGTTTTTTAATCACCGAATAAAGATTCTTAAAAAAAAAAAAAAGAGTGTATCCATTTGTTGCTAAGGCCTTTCCTAAAGTACTTTGTACATAACAGATGGGATCCTTTAGAATGTGTCCATTCTAATTGTCTGACCTGGGGGATCGCTGCTGCCTTTTAAAACTGCATCTGATTTATTGTGCCCGGTGATTGAAGCCACTCATTGAGTATTATGCCCAGCTGCGGATGGCTATATGGTATTGTATGAGATGCTCAAAGGCCTATCTGGAATATAGCGTCCAGTTCTCATAGTCTTACCTGATTAGTTGCCACCACGTTTAGTAAATGCATTTGGGGTCTTTTTTCCCTAAAATAAATGCCACCTCTGGTATCTTGTGTTTGGTTTCCCCAAATGAAATGATATGTGAAGTACACGGGCCACCTCTAAAATATTACTAATAATTCTGGAGGACACATTTTATGTTTTATCATTTTCTGGAGAATGCCTCTGGTCTATTGTGTCTGAAGTCTCAGGACATATATCACATGAGCTAGAAGGGAACCCTGGAAAACAAATCATACCATCACCATATTGTATTGCGTGATCATACTAGGTGAGTTCAGTGCTCTCGAGATATGAGGGGCTCTCCCCTCTTCAGCTTTGCAAACATTGAGACAGAATGATTTTTTGTATAGCACAATTTTCTTAATATATTATCCAAAAAGTAGAAGGTTTTACATTCAGTTCTAAAGAGCTAATGTAACATTCCAGTACGATAGGTTTTCCCAGCCGCAACAAACAAATATGCCTAGAAAATGAAGGTGGGCCAATGCATATACAGGAAGCCCGGCAGAAACTTATGGGTGCTGCAGGAGTAGCAGTGATTCTCTGAGTATGCCTTACTGAAAATAAAGCCCAATTGAATATCACAGGTCTGAAGGAATAATGCATGTATTGCTCTTGACTGATAAGTTAAAAGGGCTGATCAATTAATAATAATCAAAATTCCTGAGCGAGAAAGTGAATTACGACCAGCATTGATGATTTTATATGCCAAGGTGCTGTCTGTGTATATCGGAGAATTGCTTTAAATAATTTAGAGCATGGGCTATTGTATAAGGAGCCTGTCCGACTGTTCCCACAGCGGCTAACATAATTCGATGATCTGAACACACAGTGCAGACCCGAGTATCCAGTCTGCGGAATCTGGGTCAAATGTATTAGAACGCTTCACAGTGAGCATGCTCATTGAGACGAGTAACAATACACTGTATCCAAACAGAGATCTGTGGATACAAACGTTGAACTATGCTGTGCATTGTAGTTGATTAAGATCCTACATTTTGGATATCATCACTTGATAGAAGCAGGTACGGTGTATAGGATGAGATCACTAGAGGTTAACAGAGACGGTTCTGTCCTGATGAGACCCCTGCTTCGTCTACAGAGTCGAAACGTCGATACAATCTCACTGGTGTCAGTTATGAACTTTAGTGGAAATAAGATTAAAAATTCTGTATTGAAGTTTGTTGCAACTTACCCCACGTGTCTTTTGATGTGTATATGTTTTCACACATGAACAACTTTATTATACTACGCCGTCTGCCCTAGTAGGCATCATTCATTGTATTGTCATGACATTAATACATTTGTTTTGATACAAAGAGTGGCTCTTATGTGCATTGTTTGGTGCATAAGTAATTGCATTTGAAAGAAATAGGACAAAGTGGAAATATTTGAACACATTTATTTTGAAACTGAAATCCTTCGAACCACTTTGTGTTATAATATTATTCCATGTCTCAGCCTGCTGAGGTCGATTCTCAGATTTGCACAACTTCATATCAGTATGCCAGAATGTCATATTGGATCACGGGTGCTCAAAGAGGGCAGGCTGTCCGTGTTCCATGACACTGCCCAGTATATCCGTAAGATTGTGAGTCCTTTTGTGCTCAGACCAGGAGTCCTTGTCCTTGAATGTTTCATTTGTACTATTGCTGGTCATTTGAATGTTTGAAATTTACATAATAGAGATCAGTATTAAAAATTCACTCGTGATTTTTTTTTCCTAGTTACCCAGCTGTATGTGAATTTCTACAACATAATAACTTGTTATCGATACTTCGAGCCCATGAAGCCCAAGATGCTGGGTAAGTTTCTTTCCAAGGTGTTATTTCATATTTTCAGAGTTTTTTTAAAATTCATTTTCCTATTAAGTTAGGCTGCACATAAAAGCTTGATGAAGCAAGACAGCTCCATATTTGTGCGTTACATATTCAACAACTCCTTTGATGCATAGTTTCATATTTTTCTGTCTTACCTTTATGTATGTGTTCTTTGTTAAATCTCCAAACTCCAATAAGAGTCGGGAGATAGTGAAAGCGGTTTCCCCACCACCTTTTTACTTTAAAAACTATTTTATGTTAAAAACCACATTCCCCCCTTTTTTTAAATGAGATGTGTCCCCCTGCTGTTAGTGTTTTATCTTCTACCAGATGTATCAATCAAAACTTAGTTCATCTAAACTTTTTGTTTATATCTTTTTTAAATTGTTTTTAATAATTAAAATACCCCATGCTCTTAATAAGTCACTGGTAAAAAAAAAAGAGATAATAGTTTAGCAAAGATGATTTCTCATTGGCCTACCTCTAGAATTGAGTAGGTGGGAGAATTTGTTAGTCTCCCAGTTAGTCTCACAAATGTATTAAGGCGTGGGCAAAGTAAAACACTGAAATTAGATACTCGCACTGGTTCAACCTATTAAGATTGTGTGTTACTATTTTGACTTTGTTAATTTCAGGTTCAAATTATTTTGGATTATTAATTTCAGTATACCATTATATATTTACCTGGTATCAGTCTGTACTGTTATTTTGTCAACATTTATTTCGACATTACATTTTTTAAATGTATTAAATGTTATTTAAGTGTTAACCCTGTACCTGTGTTTTTGCCCTTCACCTTGTATATATGTATGTTTATATGTGTGTGAACTATTCACATAGTGCAAACCTAGTCAAAAGATAGCGGAGCACTGTATAGGGGACGAGGGAAAGATGCATTCAGTACGTGATGGGAGAGGGGTGGGCATAGTATCTAGGAGCGAAAGTGGGCTGCTACTTCATATTGATAGGGTGCTCTTTAAAATGTGTGGCGTTGGCCCTTTCCTAAATTGGAGCAGGATTGGTGCAGTTCTGATGGCTATGGGGATACGATTCCAGATCATGGATGTGTAGGATGGAGAGGGCTTGTTGCCTTCTTCGGTTTGATAATTAACAACCACAGGGGCTGTCCAAAAACCCCGAAACCGGGACAAGCAATCAATACACCTAACAATACGTTCAGGGAGAAAAAACACTAAAGTTAAAATACTTCCAACAATTCGGAAAGAGAAATAAACAAACAAAAGAAAAGAGATGAAAAGAGTGGTTAAAGAGGCCCTTTGAAACAAAGTACTAGTATCAAAAATCACATATTTATTGTGTCATATATCAACAATTCCTTAAAAAGATTTAGTTAACGTACAAATGTGCTCAAGGCGAAAAATGCTGGTATACAAAAAAGGGGGGGAACGTACAAACCAGACAAGTGGCATACCAAAACATTACATATCATGATAAAGGAACAACATAAACATAAGTATTGTGTCCTTAATACAAATTGAGCCACAAAGTAGCGTAGACGGCGTTTTGACCGTTATATTATTGTACGGTCATCTTCAGGACTTGGAGGGGGGTAACCAACACCCTGCAAAGGAAATCCGAGATTTCATTTTACAAATAACCTAGCTTCAGGATTTAACCCCCTTGTGTGCTCAATAAAACGCCCGTACAGCGTGACAATTCACACAGCGCTGAAAGGGCTAATAGAGATTAATAGCAGTCCGCCCTTAAATGGCTACCGAATTTAATTACTACACTAATTCTTTTCACAATCAATATGTCAGCCTGCTGCCTTTATCATAACATTTAATAACAAAAAAACTGGCCTATAACCTTTTCCATCGGTTTATCACCATCACCATAACCAACGCAGACTGTACAGTATTGGTCATCAGTTTTTCAACAAGACAACCATCAGGTATACAGTCATAATGTTAGAAATATGTACAAAATTACAGTTGTCAAAACAATATAAAATCCCTACTAGTAGCCTATTATGGATACCAAAGTTCAAATCGTCTGTCATCATAGGCACCTCAACTCTTTCCTACTACTGTAATCTGGGAAAGTCAGTGTATCAAAATACCTGCCTACGGGCTTTACCACAGTGTATTTCACTGCTGAAAGCTTAGTGCCTTGAACACATTCTTTTCACAAAAAGTATGTCAGCCCTACTTGCTTTGTCATAACTTTTCATTTGAAACAGATCACTAATAAGAAATCTGACACAACATTCCCAGTGAACTCATAAGCCCTATAGCCTTTACCATTGGGCTGAAACCATAGCAAGCATCGTGTTTACTGAAATGCGCATAAGCTGAAAGCTATTATGCATACAGTTATAAAATTGCAAATAGGTACAGAATTATAGTGGGTAAAACAATATACAACCCCTCTCATTAGGGCCTAATGATAATCGCCATAGTGAAAATCTTCTATTTACAGGGTTTTTTCAGAGCAGGTAACCAATACCAAACCACTTGCCTACTATGGTAACCTGCAAGATTACATGTAACCTAATACCAGTCTACAGCGTGTGGCATAGTAAAAAAAACAATCCACTGTTTGAGGCTTATTGGTTTTCACAAATGCTGTACACAAGAAATAAGCCAGGCCCTCCACCTTTGCCATACCTTTTCATAACAAATAGACCAGACTTCGGTCATCTAGCATAACATTTCCTGACACACCAGTCAGGCATACAGTTATTATAATTGGCTTGTCACCATAACCAATTCAGGCTATACTCCTTCTATACTGGAGTGTAAGCTTTCCCAAAAGGCAACCATCTGGCATACAGTCATAAAAGTACAAATGTGCATAAAATTACAGATAAGAAAACACTATCTTTCCAAGGATTCTCCCAGTGCAAATCTTATTATAGCCATGGTGTGTCAGCGAGCGCAACCAACACCGAAACCCTTGCCTACTATGGTAATATGTGAGATTCCATAAAAAACAAAATATCTGTAGGCTTAAATACAGCGTAATACCCATCCGCCTGTAAGTGCCTATTGACTTTAACATATGTTTTTCATAATGAATACATCAGGTCAACTGCCCTTTTTGTAACAATCATTGATTTTACTACCCTAACCATTTCAATCCTGCTGTACTGCTTATAAGCTTTGCCACAAGCCAAAAAGTGCAATACAAGCACTCTGTTTAGTGGAAATAGACCACTTTGGTCCAATCAATTTTTCTATTTGGGGAAACGAACATGTGGTTGGAGCCTAATCCCCTCTCTACTAGTACTCGGAAAGCTCTTTTTTCTTCTTCACACAAGGTCTTCGGACGGCTGCGCTAAAACTGCATGTGGATTACTACAGTCCTGGGCATCCAGTATTGTGCCAAAACACACTGCTGCACTCAGCGTAACGTTAATGATGGAAAGGGAAGAATGTGTGTGCTGCCACCAGAAAAAACAAACATGTAAATTATCTACTTATCTAAGATACTTTGATAGTGCCATACCCCTGAAAATTCAAGCTCCATTCCATTGTGCGCTTGTTTCTTGTTAGGGAGCCTTCACTATATAGCCATACTTCTGCAGGCTCGTGCATATAGTCAAGAAACAAAATAATGACAGCTGTGTGGAGGGGAAGCACTTTTGCTGTGGAAGCATACAAGTTCTGCTCAAACAAACGTACTCTTGACCACCAATAATGAGGCCAAACCCATCTGTAGTGCTACTGTAAGCTCTTTTTAGATTGATCACTTAAGGTCTGGCAACAGCTGTGCTTTCAAGCCAGACCTAAAATGGATCAATTTTGTTACGAGTACACCTTCAACTAGGAAGCACCATCACTGATCTATTAACCCATTTCGCGGCAGTGCGGCACTTCCGCAAAACGGGCGGGGCCACGTCGGCCATTGAACGTGCGCAGCACTACGAAGGTAGTGCTCGCGACATCCAACGGCCGACTGCAGCACTTAACGGGTTAAGATCGTACATGATGGGTTATATTTTTATTTACAAGTATATGGTCACTACATTTTAACTGTGGCATAGTTTTCTTTTTCTTACATACACTTTCAATAAAAGATCCAAAAAGTAACCATCACACCAATTGCCAATGCTAGACTTATTGGTTTTCCAGTGTTTAGAGTGTTGTACCTAATTTAGTGCAAACCTACCTACATGTATCAGTGGAGCATTTATTTCCAAATAACACTTTTATTGCAGCCAGCATTATCTCAATTGTGATTGTATTATAGAAACTACTATGAAATGGAGTGGGGTGGGCCTATTAGTTCAGTACTTGGTATTGAACTAATTGTGTGTTTTTTTTTTTTTTTTTTTTTTTTTACATATTCCCCTCTACATTTTGATGCACAGTCGATTGTGGTTTTCTTTGTTTGGAAGCCAGTTCCGCAGATTCCAAGCTCAGTAACTTAGTCACTAGATCACACACCCTCCCAAATGTGGCATGGTGCCAAACAGTTTATCACGGGAAATATGAGTGATTGAGGTTTCTTCTAGTTCAGAAAGCAGTAGAAATGTAGTTTACAAATGCATTGGGTGCTGAAGATATTAACAGTTTTTGCTCGCATAGCACCATGTTTTGATGATGTCCCCACCACTTTGAGACGGGGAAGAAAGCATCCAAAACGTTTTGCTAGTTCTCCCAAAATATGTAATATTCCATCCCCTATTCATCTTTTTTGCAGAATTAGAGGAGAAGCAGAACCCTGTTTAAGTGGGAATATGCTTATGAAACTCTACTCCTTCCAACAGCACATGAGAAGGAGTAATAGGGCTTTGTATTCTGGTCCAGATCTCTGATCTTTCAAGTGACTAACTTTTCAAGATGCACAGCCCTGTCCAGGCTGGTGAGGCCTGTGTCGAAATGTTGTTTAGAAAAAATTAGACTTTACTAACTGTTGGAAAACATTCCAAATGTTGCCTTTCTCCTTCACTGACCTCGCACCTTGCAGGAGGCTAAGAGTCCTAACCGAGCTTCTAAAGAAGCCAATTTGTCAAAATTTACAGATGTGAAGAGCTGTAAAAAAAAAGAACATTCTTGCACTTTTGAGGGTGATTTGGCCTTACTTGGGTTCCAGTTATTTTTGTTCCCGCTGCTTACCATACTTCACAGCCACCTGATACACGGATTCCTTCTAACTTCAAATTTTGATTAGGCAGCCACCCACATCTTATACTTTGTTGAGGGAGAGGCAGCCAACTCTGTTTGAAAGGCCAACCATTATAGAATCAGGTTGTCTATTCCCCACTGGGTGCGGCCTTGGCCTGTTTTCTCTTAGCTGATTTCAGACTACCATTTACATGTCGTTTTTGAGCCTACTCCAACTATTTATCGAAATGCAGTTCTTTTGAGACACGGGATGCATCATTTTATATCTTTGTTTTTGGAGCAACAAGCCAAATTAATGCAAATGTTCTAATGCATGGGTGCTTGCTTTCTGACTACAAAGGACTTTCGTATCATATTTGAAAATAAAAACGTAGTTGTTGCTTTAGGACAAAACTGAGAAAAGCTGTACTGTTGATCATCATAATATTCCATACATAACAAACCGCTTTTCCTTCTCTGCTGGGGAATATACATCATGAATTCCGTTATGCCCTGTGTGGTTTGAGACGCCCAGTAAAAGTGGCAAATCATGTAATCAAGCTCCTGCAAGAAAATCAGGCATTCTGCCCATGTAAGCTACTGTTCATTTACAGCAGAAAGTTACATTTATCAACTCGTACTCATATTTTATGGCCATTTTGCTAAAAAAAAACGTTGCCACATTTTGTTTGGCCACGGTTCTTGCTTAATTATTGTACTAGCACTAAGTTCCCTGGGTAACAGCATCAAAACAGAAGGCCTTTACCCAGAAAGACCAGTTACTGGCACAGTTCCATGACATGTGCAGGAAGTCCACATTCATAAAACCGAGGACATTTGTCTGATTTGCTCTGCTCAATATAATGTGCCCTACGCCGGCTGAAGGTGGTTCGGGAATTTGAAATTAATTAACTTGTGATAACTGTTCCTAGAAATGCACCAACCGAAGCTACAAGAAATGACTCATATATTACTATTGAGAACTATAACTCCTTCTCTCACCGCCACCATCAGTGTGCATATTCATGCATGGAAATGTTATGTAGAATAGACACTGTGTGCCTATAGTAACTGTCTGCTACAGAGAAGCGTTTGGATATGTCATGTTATCTGGAATCAAGTCCATGTGTGTCTTAAGGGTAACCTGAGCTAGAGCACGCAATGAAATCTTGAACATTACCCCTACACCACCTTATCCTCCCCTCCTCTTAAACAGTGTTTCTGATAATTGCATAGCCCCTACAAACAAATCACACCATCAGTATACAAATACTGCTGAATCCAGATTCAACAGTTATGCTCAACCTAGGTGTCTTTTTTTCAATGGAACTTCTAGACAATATTGGGAGGAACCGATCCACCCTGTAGTTCGTCTTTTAGATTGCTGGATCAGCTATGTTGGACTCTGGTTAGTGCCTTCCAGTGGTCAAACATCTTTCTATGTCTCGAGGTTGAGGCTCCTTTCCAAAACAACGTGTGGCTGTCTTTTGGGAGGCGAAAACCAAACCTTGCATATATTGAATCCATGATCATAGGTGTTCACAAATCCCTCTACCCAGTTTAGGGATGACCATCTTTTTGAATAATTGAAACCTTGGTCATCAATGAAAGTGGCATGGTGGTCCTTCTAGACATTTATATGTTGAAGGAAGCTAGGGTTTCAACAAAGGTTTTTCTAGATAGGGCTAATGAAATTGATTGAGATCACAGACCTAGAGGGCACTCAATCAGTGACTCACATGGTATATTGAAGTTCATCCACCGCATGCTTATGAGCTGGCACAGCTGTGATTTGTCCCAATTATTGAGTAGGTCTGAAAGCTTAGTATGCCATTTCATGTTGGAAAAAATTGGTTGAATTTTTAGGTCTTTGTGTTTGACGGATGAAAGGGTAGTGTCACTGTATAAATATATTACTTTTTGGGAATGAAACAGAATATCCTTGCATCTATTCTTCTTGTGAATTAGATACTTGGGATCCCTGTCAGAGAAGCTAATAGGAAGGGTAGCGGGGTATCCCTGCCTCCAACCCTTATGCAGTGGAAATGGAACCAACACAAAACATTAGTCCTTGTACTGGTCAGGGAAGAAATAAAGAACAATGTCATTTGTGTAAGAAATAAAAACTGAGTATAAGCACAACCCTGAATAGAGAAATGATTTCCACTAAGTCTAATGCTTTGAGCTTTAATAAAGAATGAATAGGAAAATATCTGAGTGTATTGTAGTGCTGCAGAATGGTGAAAAAAAACTTAGGTTGGCTTCTGCAGATGAGCCTAGTTAAATATACATTGGTCTGTTGGAGGTTGGCTCATTAGGCTATGTTCTTGATTTAAAAAGTAAGGCAATGAGAGACTCTCTCGTAGTGGTTGGAAAGAGCCCTTTGGCCTCGGCTTCAGTATAAGGCTTGATAACATGGGGGCCATGATATTAAAATGTTCCTGGTAAACATTTCCTGTATGGCCATACGGACAAGAAGCCTTACTTGTGCAGGGTTGTTCCAGCCCTTGCTTTATCTTTTCAAATGTAAGGGGGTGAAATAGTGCCTTTAGGAAAGTCTGACTTCCCTTAGAAGGAATTTTACCAGCAGAGACTGCTTAAGATTACAGAGCAACTAAAGAAAACTGTTTTTCTTTTTGCTTTAGTTTGTACCTCAACAAAAGTAGAGAAATGCATTAGTCTTAGCATAAGACACTGTAACTAAAATCTAGCCCTTTGCCTAAATGATGCATCTGGTACATAGTTATGAATGCATATGCAAGCACCTCTCGTTACACTTCACACTGCCAGCTTTTAGCACATTGCTTATGCTGCATTCCTCAACGTTGCCAAATTTCCCATTTATAATTCATGACTGTATGGCGAAACAAGGTCTCACTGTATCAGAATTAATGACATCGACCTGGGTCCTTGAGGTGATCACTCTATATATTGTAATATGTGATGTGCTCAGTGTTATCCCTGAGGAGGTGGCCTACTTTGCAAATCTGGGTGGCTCCAGTTCGCCACATTATGAATAAAACTAAACGGCTAAGACATCAATGCTGCAAAACACCTCACTAACAATAGTTAAGAAAATAAAAACTGATCACACCTGAACTGGGTATAAATAAGTCGTTGTATTACTTTTTAACGTTATTATAAAGATATGAGTAAAGTCTGGGGGTTCAAAACGTTGATTTACATAGCATTGGGCTGTGTTCTTCACATGAACTGTTGTGCAGAAATCTGAAGTTGCACTTAACTCCTAATCATTGAATAAGAGTACAGCCGCTGCTTTTTGTACCTTACATGTCTTTTGCATGTCATATACTTTACCCTTAAGTTGTCCACAAATGAGTCCTGTGCCATCTGTTCACTAGTTGTAGCACCCCTATTGGATGTTATGGTGTTTTCTGATACTTTTTCTCACAACTCGCCCAAGAATTTATTGTGTGAAAAGTCCGATTGCTTAAGCAGCCACTGTCTCTGTGGTAATAAGTCTTTTCAAAAGTATTTTACCTGCCGATTGATGCAGGATGTATTCAAGTAGTATGATCGCAAACGATATTCATGAATTAAAAAACCCGGACCTAAAAAAAAAGGAACATCATGGAAAGATCCCTTTGAAGGAAGCCTTCCTTTTCTTGTACTGTAAATATCCCAGCTTCGTGTTAATAGAGGTTTGCCCCATGCCCTTATTTGCCTCCCTGAGGAGGGGGGGATTCTGATGCCGTTTCTATCAAGGTAAGGACTAATCCTAAATGACCTGAGGAGCTGCCTGAAGTGCATGTCCTATGTGCCACAGATATTGATGCTTCTAATATTAAACTATGAGGTCCAGCTGACTATGCTACCTTTATGATGGATTGGCTTGCGGAAGAGTCAGTCTGTGAGACGCACCCGAGGGTGCAGAGTGCGCTGCTGCGTAATAAAACGTGCTCGGAGTGTTATTGGTCTGATAGACACAATATCACCCTGTTGATCCTGCTGTGCCACCTTGCTCGTTTGAACATCTTGTTTTTTTGGGGCAAGTGTAGATTTCGTACTTATGAGAACGTGTAGTTTTCCCTAATCGTCAACTGTGCCATCCAGTCTGTAATCCTGGTCAGATTGAAACAGTCTTGAGCATAGCACACTTCCTATTTGCCAGCGAGAAATTCATCTAAATATTCTAAATTCATTGGGGGTATGTTTTGGCCAAAATAGCTACAGACTGTCGTGGTACTGAGCTCTATAGTAGTGGGAGCTAGGGACATGGGCCCTGAAACTCGAGTTCCACCTTCCTGTCTGCCATTTAAATCCCTTAAAGACTTGCATTGACTCCTGCCTGTGAAAAAAGACGTTAAACGTCTAGACAGTGCAAATGATAGGACCCTTTCAAGGACATTGCCCAGTAAGCACAAACTACCAGGAGACCAGGATAAAAGGCCTGGTAACATTTTGCAACTACAAATGTCTCCTATTATTGGTAGGTTTATAGTTAGTTGTGATAAATGGCATACAACACTGTCAGCCACTGCACACAGTTACATTTTGTTATGCTCTCATTGTTCTCTAGGTATCGTATGTACAGGAAAAGTCAAACAACAGGCTTCCCTTCCCTAATCACAATATTTTCAGCACCAAACTATTTAGATGTGTACAATAACAAAGGTAAGATTCCAGATTTGTTATTCGTTGTATTTGTAAAGGAAATCTGATGTGTGGAACCTGGATAGTCTATTTTCTGTCCAACGGAAAGACATTGTGGACCTTAAGTTTATACTATAAATTTGCTTTTGTTTCCTACAAATGACATGCGTTCAAAGCAAGCTCTTGACGAATTTAATACATGTGTATTCTCATGACCATTATCTGTCTACTTTAACACAATTGTTTTCCTACCACATTTATTGCATGTACGGACTGCAACGAGTAGGAGCACCACAGATTATGTCCAAAATTGTATTTATCCCCTTAGAACCGGTCACTTTTGTTTTTATGCAGCTGTGTAATTAATCCAGTCATTTGAAAATGTCTCATGAAGCCATCGGTCAGACGCACATGTAAAACTGGCTCATCTTAATGTGTCGCCCATGATGATTTCAGAGAAAGGTCAACATGCCAAGAGGTTGCTACTCTAATGTCTGTGCAAGCTGTAGGTCACAGATTGTAATCCTGGAAAGGCTTACTCAGCTATTCTTTAGTTGAGTACCCTTGCTCTGGGTTATAACACTGATTGTGTGGAGGGCTTTCGAACGCCAAATGTTTGGTAGAAAGTGCTCTAAGTAGCTACTGTAAATGTCTGCCCTTATCTAAGCATATTTTGTTATCCATGTAAAAAGCTCCAGAGTAATGATAGCTGTTAATTTATTTCTCTCCTGAAAACATTGAAGTAAAGGTCAGTGTGGTGACCTCTTTTTCTGGGTAAAATAACCAGAGATGTGTCCTAGGAAGATTCGCATAAACCAACCAAATCATTTGCGACACTGATTAACTCAATCGTTATTAATAATGCAAATTGCTCCCTCCCTTTCTTGCTTAAACGTCAAAACTAGCCTGTCCTCGAAGCTTACTCATAACCTCATGGTTTGCAGTACCATTTGTCAGAGAACCTGCTACCCAGAATATCTAAATCTCAGGTTTGTGACTGCACTTTTCCATGCCATCTGCACAGCCTCCTGCAGAACCGAGACCCGATTCTCCTTTCTCAGTTTCCTAAATCGAACTTAAGATGAGATGCATCTACCACAAAACTAAAGGAAATCCATAGGTAGGGAAGTTATTCTGCTTTAACACTGTCCGTTAAAGGTACTATCCCAGCCCAGTCAGCATGTGTAGTCTCTTTTCTTCCTCCATCCCTAGTGGTAGTTTGCACTTGCTGCCCCTTCAGACAGAATCATAAGTATAAAGATGATGGCTCTTGATTTGAACCATATTTCTCTAAAACATTTCAATTATTTTGCATCACAGTAAACTAGCACTTTATTTTCATAACCAGTTCATTAGATGAATAAGGTATTTGTAAATCAAGAGCCATTGTTAGAACCACATTCAATATTGCAGTATTTTTTAGTTCAAGTTTGTGTGACAAATGCCACTGTCTGAATGCAAAAGACCTAATGTAAGCTTACCAAAAACAGACAGGGGCTTGGAGGCACCCCCATTGCTTACCATTGGTTGGCGTTCCTGTCACTCATTTGCCTGCTTCTAATTGTTGTCCCTGCTTACCAATCTTCTGTTGCCCGTCCCATGGAGCATAGCCTCTTTACCATCTCTTTTGATTGACTGGCTTCTATGCATGCACTGCTTGCTTTTAAAGCACTACTTTATTATTTGTGTTTATGCACTCCACAAGAGGGCATGTATTTTTCAGTTGTGTCTCTCTTGTAGTTCTCTCCCCTGCACTCCATGGTGCTTTCTGTTGCCTGTATACTTCCCCCAACCCTCTTCATGTTGAGCTCATTCTGGTTTCCCCCATTGCTTTTTTTTGCCTGTGTACTTCTCCCCCCACTCCACATTGCTGTCTTACCTGTTTCTTCTTCTCACTTCTCACCCCTTCTTTTTGTTGCACCCTCCACCAGGGCTCCCTTCCTAGCCTAAAATAATGTGATGTCATTTTTTTATTTTTTTTATTTTTCTATTTAACTCTAATTGACGGAGAGAAAAAAAAGCTACTGTGTCATTTTGTAGGTAGGTACGTCATTCAAACGCCTACAAAATTACAAAGCCAGTTGCGTCATAGGCTTTTTATCTTACTTGCACAGGATACACAACATGGGGGATGCTGTTCAGCATGGCTGAAAACCGTTGAAAAAGACAATTGGTCTCACAAGTGAGACTGTTGTCTTTGCCAGTGCTTGTTTTTGAGGTGATATTTTGTTTCAGTCCTGCCATGCATCAGAAAGTCATTATGAACGCTTGATCTTGAGATCAGATTTGTAATTCTCTCCTAGCACATCTGTTTTTGCAAACTTTACTTGAGAATTAGCATGCATATCACCTGGGAAGAGAAATTACATTATTATTTATTCATATCATCAAAGCATAGCACGTTGGTTACAGTTGCGAAGACAAAGTGAGTTAAAGTACTTCAGTAACCACTATAATATGAGCCACATCAAAAGATTTACATACACAGATTGTCGACCTGGCCTTCTGTGTTCTGCTTGATGCCTTTTAGAAGCAGTATCACATCCCTATCATTTTAAGGGGCATGGTAGCTTGGTATTTGGTACGTGCAAGACCAGCATTTGAGCTGAACTCGGTGGACCAAGGACTCACCGCTTCAAGTCCTATGGTAAAAACAACTCACTGTTGTGGAGCAATCAGTATTGGCATGCACTTCAGGAACACCAACATTTTCTAAGTTTTCATCATTGCTGTTTATTGAATGCCACCTTTCCAATGCCAACTAACTGGTCCTCTTCCCAATTTATTTAAATCTGTTCTGTTTTTCTGTCCCCACTCTACGATCCTTCTATTCCGAACCGGTGCATATAACCATACCCCTCATTGACAGACCAGAAACTACCTCTCACAGCTTTGAATTGAGAACTTTACCTAAGGACATGGTAATGATGCCATGCAGAAGGTACAACGGGAGGGAACCCTCGTATGAAACACGTCTAAGGCAGTTAAGCATACAGAACAACTAACATGGATTGCATTTATTCACATGCAGTAGAATTTTGAAAGGGATGTGAAAAGAAAGCATCCGAGAGACTTTCAGTGTCCGACTGAAGCTCAGAAAGTTCCTCATTCACAGTTGCTGTTGCAGATATTACCGCTTTGGCAGGATGGAAATGAAAGGGTGAGCTCAAGGAAGTTGGTAAATATGGTGATGTTATAATCGGTACCTTTAATTATCCTAAAATCTTTATTCGGTTGTAGAAGCAACCATAAAAGAACAAAGTAACACAGCAAATGCAGTCGAACAAATATAAAACCCATACATGAAATATAAATGGATAAGAATTAATTACCAGACAGCAATAAAAAGAGAATTAAAAAAATCTCGCTAGCAGCAATACAGATCAATCGGTTCTAGAAAGCCTAGATCTCTGCAGCTTGTAAAAAACTAGACACAACATATAAAACATGGTCATTGGGGAGCAACTGCAATTACATCAGTGCTGGGCATACATGGGTAAAGTTCAGGGTCTTCAGCAACAGAACAATAAAGTACTTTCTTGGCGCATTAAACTATTTGCAAAACATAATAAAATGTAAAGTGTACTGCAGAGATCTATTGTCACAGCCGCAGGTCAACAAGGAGCCAGGGTGAGCTCAACCACCTGGTAATGCCAAGCGTTGGTGTAAAAAGTTCATTCTGAACCTAGCCAAGACCGATCTGTCCCTCATGTTGGATACCTGTGCAAAGTAAGGCTCCAGGCCCTGTAATGTTTTCAGAAGCATGTGTCCCCTTACTTAGGGTTTCATCAACTCAGCCTGCTCTCTAGTGAACACTGCACGCTCTAAAAACAGGTCCTTCATTCTTTTTACTTCTAAAACAGACAAATAATGGGGGGTCCAGAAATATATCTGCACCCCCTCCGGTGACAAAAGCTGCCTTTACAAGGGATTCTATGCGTATGATCAAGGGACAGACAGTCCGAAAGAACTTGTTTGTTCAATGAAAGACCCTCCCTAGTCAGATCTTTATCCAACACAGCAAAGGCCTAAGGGTGACTGTCAGCTAGATTCCTAATTCCAGGCTCCTCATGAGCAAAGATGGGCGGGGTGCTATAAGGAACCTGCACCAAACGTCTTAAAAATGAGTTTTCAACTGTCTGAATGTTATCATACCCCAAGACTTCACTACCATACAGAATCTGTGACACACATTTTTCCCCCGGTAGATCCTAAGTAGAGTACACGCTGACCGAGAGCCCAACCAACTCGCAAAGCTGGCCACTGCCCCTGTAGCCTTAGCCAGCTCACGCCTCCTCCCACCAATCAGGGGCTTCCAGTTTTCATTCCCATCAAATAGCATCTCTAAATAAGGAACGGTCGGGCTGTAAGTTAAAGACAATGCTTGCCATAAGAAAAGCACTACATAAGGTGCAGCTTTAACTAGGAACGCGTGGACCAAAATAGATAGCCACAATATATGAGGCGATGGGAAGGAGAGTTGAGTTGAACGGGAAGAAGGAAAAATTGAGAAAATCATCAGTTGCAAGCATATAAGGTAGAAAAAGCTGGAATCTAATGAAGTAAGCATAAGATAGCAGTGACTGCAGAGGGAGTCCTACTGTAAGTAGCGAAACCTGAAGAAATTGCTGTTTGGGGGTGGTACCTGGCAGACCATGACCTGCAGCCGTTGGCCGGCTGGAATGAGCATTTAGTTGTGGAGCTTGAAGCAAGACAGTGCTGCTTGCATCGAAAATTGTGCGAGAAACTAGTTTCCTACTAAACTGTTCTATTTTAGGAAGCGAGGTGTATAGTTGAACAACATGCTGAAATAAGAAACATGGGTTTCTGTCAGGTACCCCACAAGACTCACCTGGGCTTGTGAAGTAATTCCGCAGAGACGACACAAACCACCGCCCCTGGTCCCAACAAACCCCCGCGGGGAGCAACACCCGACAAGGATGAGATGGATCCAGGGATGGGGGCAAATGAACAAGAGGAGTGGCTTTTGGTGGTAGGGACGTTGGGTAGGGTCTTGGCACAGCTGAGGGAACAAGAAAGACCCGATTAGGACTAGGTACTACGCTTGCGCCGAAAACACCCCACAAAACTCCCTACTGCTCACCCTGGCTCCCTACTGTCCCTCCCGAACTCTGAGGTCCACTCACCTTCAGCTTTTAGTCACTCCCCGGTTCAAACTCACTAAATTAGGTGGCCGTAGCTTTTCCCACCTGGCCCCCAAATTATGGAATTCTCTCCCGCTCTCCCTTAAATCTTCACACTCTATTGTATCATTTAGGAAGCTCCAAAAAACTCTGTTGTTCTCACATCCCCACTAAAACCCTTTCTGTTTAGCTATCAGCGCCAGGAAACTCATGGTGACAGCGCGCTCAACAAATGCCCATTAACATAACATAACATAACAAAACACATGCAGACAGGAGCCCCTGTTTCTGGCACTCACCACAACTCGTTGTTCGGGTTGACTCAATGAAGAGGTCAGTGAAGTAGTGTCCAGGAGCCTTGCTTCCTTGGCAAGGAAAACGAAAAAGAGGCGCTCCTGCGCCAGAACCACCAAAGAACCAAAAGAAACAAAGGAAGGCGCTTCTGCGCGAAAAGGGTGTTACGAACAGGAACTCCAGGGTAAGCGCTATAGCGCGGCCCAATGTACAGTGTTCCCACGCTTCATACGTGTAGGTAACAAGCAGTAGCCCTCCTGCGCAACCGCCAAAACAAATGAAGAACCAAAGTACAGAATGTCAAAGCGCTCCTGCGCTTTCTAATGAAACAGGCAGTAGCGCTCCTGCGCCACGGCCAAATCTAATGAGGAACCAAAGTGCTGAATGTTAAAGCGCTCCTGCGCTTTCTATGAAACAGGCAGTAGCGCTCCTGCGTCACTGCCAACCAAAAGAACAAAGGCAGGAATGTAGCAGCGAGCACTCGCAGCTACCTCCTAACGGTACAATCAGCAGCGCTCCTGCGCGGCTGTATCCTGAAAACAAAACACAGCAAGCAGTCACGTAACGCGTGAGGCACTGGAAGCGTTACCGTGACTCGAAGTAGCCGCCCCTCCAGTAGAGCAGTAGAAGACCGGACCTCCGACGTCTGCTGGGCTGAAGTGCGGCTGCTGGGCTCTGTGTGTACTGAAGTATCAGAAGCACCGATCCGGCGGGCTTCACGCATTTTAAGCATGTTCCCCCGGAAGTGCTTGGTGAAGGTGTTGTGGTGGAGGACTAGACCGGGACACCACTTCCGGCCGGAAGTGAGTATCCCGATGCCTGCATGCGTCCTGTGGCGCCCGGAACAGCGGAAAGCCGCCACACGTCAGTTTCATTGATTAATTATACAAATTTAGGAAGTTCGGTTTAACAGCTTAGGAAGTACTTCACTGCTAAGTTGTGCTTGTCCGGGAAACTGGAAATTGCTCGATGGATAGGCCATACAACATTTTTCATGGAGTACACTTTCAGAGCAGGATGGACTGCCAAAACCTAGTCATGAAGGATCCCTTGAAGACTTGCAGTCTGCAGCGGACTTCAGCATTTTTCCCAGGGCTGAGATCCAATCCTCTATCAAAAGATATTGTTGATAAATGACATTTTTGAGAAGTCGGGTAAGATGCCTAGAAGTGTGTTTCTAGAATCGCAAACTATACATAAGTAACTAGGCAATGTCCCTGGTGGAGCATCTTTAAGTGAACAACACAAAGGAAATTCACCACAATGATCATGCGTTGTAGAGACAGGACGCTCCAGTAAAAGTAGTGCCATATTGTATGAAAGTGGCTTATTACTTTTGAAGTATATGGGTTCCTCACAAGTACTAAGTCCACAGCATTCCTACTACTGTGAACCGAGTACTTCTTTGCAGCATTTGACTCTTATCAGGGTAGCAAGGTTCAGAAGTCCAAGGTCTACTCCGAGATGGTTGTGCCGGATAGGACACCTCTCTGCAGGTATGCAACAAACCACACCCAATAAATCATTGTCCAGTCAGTGCTTTCTTTTATAAAAGAACATTTCAATATTACTCACACACCTAATACTAAGCATTCATTTACAAATATGTACATGATGGCTGGTAGATATGTTTGATGTCACCCTCTTAACAGTTCACACCACTAATGAGTCCTGAACCCTATAGCATTGCCCTCACACATACTAGATACAACAAACTGGGGTGTAGGTATCAAGAGGTAGGTCTTCTGGCTTTGTCAGTGTGTCATCACATTAATAAAAGTAGAAATGTGTCATAATAAGTTAAGGCAACTCCACCAAAATCGCAAAGGGCAATACAGTGAAATTCATTAATACCGGTAATGAGTCCTTAAACTGAGGATGATGTGTTTGGCCTGATATTTACTGCTTCCCCCTCCTCAATCGGGACCTGTCTCCAGTCCTGGCTGGTGCCTGGCACTTCTCCTGTGTCCAGGGCCTTCCTCAACATCACCAGTGGAACGTCCGGGCAGATTGGCCTTCTTGCCAGCATCCGCCAGGGATCATGATCTCCTTTGGCCACTCGCAGAGCATTTCCTTTTGGAGGTCACACTTCTTCTGGGCCAGTTCACAGAAGATCCAGGGTAACCTTTTGGTTCCCCCCGCCCTTCTTTCTACTGTCCAACAAAGGAGCACAGGGGCCAGTGCCACTGACCCTTTGAAAAAGCCCTAGTCCCTAGGTGCCAACTGAATCAGACCATCTTTTTAGTGGGGGGTCACGTCTTCCGCCCTTCAGCTGGGCCTTCTCATAATAATAATTATAATAATAAGCAAGCGTATAAAGCACATGGTTACACTCTCGTGTCCCCCCCCCCCCCGCTGCGGCTAGACCTCGTCAGGAGCATTAATGGGACATAGCTAGAGGAGAACCTATGGGCGGAAAAGCCATGTCTTCAGTTTTTCCTGGAAAATAATTTCAGAACAGAGCGAGAGGGCGGTCATTCCAGTGTTTAGCTGCAAGATAGCGGAAAGATCAGCCACCCATTTTTGTGCTTTTTTGATAACCGAGGTTTTGACCTGTCCAGTCCCTGAAGATCTTAGATGGATGGAGTATAGGTGGACTGTAGGTGTTGAGATAACATGGCCCTTTCACCTGCAGAATACGGTGACGAACACACAGGGCCTTAAAAAGTATTGTCTCCCGCACTGGGAGCCAATGCAGGGCGGTGAGGGTCTCTTGGAGGAAGTTCTCCTGGGCAGCATTAGAACAAGGCGATCCACCTCGTTCTGAATGCATTGAAATCTCATTAGACACTTAGTACTTGCTCCCAGGTATAGAGCATTTCCGTAGTCCAGATGGAAAGTTACCAGTGCATGGACTAGAGTTTTCCTCGCTGGCATGGGAAGCATATGTAAAGTTTTCCAGAGTCCTTTCATTACTCCAAAACACTTCCCGGTCACAATTCTGGTGTGATTGTCAAAGGAAAGCTTGGAGTCCAGCCACATCCCAAGTTCTTGACCTGACTGCTGGAGGAGGGGGTCGGGCCCAGAGTCTGCGGCCACCAAGATGAGGACAAGATCGAGGGAGCATTTCCCACCACTAAAACCTCAGTTTTGCTGCCATTTAATTTTAAACAGTTATTCGTCATCCAGGATGTCAGCTCCTGTAGGCAGGAAGAAAAGTTTGTGGCTGCCGCTACATGGGACTGTGACAGTGAGACCATCAGTTGCGTGTCATTCGCGTATGACACGACACTGATTCCATGTTTAGTAATAATCTCCGCCAGTGGGGCGATATAGAGATTAAAAAGAGTGAGACTTAATATAGAGCCCTGAGGGACCACTTGAGCAAGCGCCATGCTTTTGGAATAATGAGGTCGCTGAGCCACCTGAAAGCTACAATCCTGTAAAAAGGACCTCAGCCACTCAAGGGCCATTTTATCCATCCTGCTTTTTCTGAGGTGGGGTACAGTGTTGAATGCGGCTCTGAGGTCCAAGAGGACCAGCGCAAATGTCTGGCCCTCATCTACCTGTCTGCGGATAGTTTCAGTTGACAGAAGCAGTGCTGACTCAGTTGAGTAAGCTGCTCGAAAACCTGTTTGTGTAGGGTGCAATAGGCTGTGCCGGTTAATGTGGTCTATCAGTTGTATATTGACCACCTTTTTGGCTATTTTTGCAAAATATGGCAGGAGTAAGACCGGTCGAAGGTTCTCCAGCTGACTCTCGCTCATGTTCGCCTTTTTTTAATGGGGAGGATACTCGCTTCTTTCCAGCTTTGAGGAACCACTCCCGACTCAAAGGAGAGTTCATGGAGGCTCCTAATATAGGGTCATGTTTCTTCGTCCAGGTTGCTAACAAGATTCTTCCTTGTGCTAGGGTTTTTATGGGGTCTTGTGAAAGGTTCCAGAAGGTAGGCACATCTACTCAAACCTAGTGTGACACATCTTCACGCCACCCTAACCCTCCTTCACAGCATTTTGGAAATGTTTAAGCTGGTGCCCTCAAGTAATCTATTGAAAGATCTACTCTGAGAGCTTAAACACGGCCTCTATCTTCCACAGCTGCATAGTCACTTACCTCCAAAACGTCAAGCTTTTTCTGTGACTGGCTCGAGAGGTCTGGCTACCCTTCTTTGTTTCCAGGCCAAGTGCAGTGTGAAAAGTAATTTGCACACATTCTGTCCCCACCCTCTGCTGTTCCAGGAGCAGGCCTAATTACTGGAAAAACTCCTTATTGTGTGAGATGTTCTTTTACCCTTCAGCTAGCCATAATAGTAATTAACTTGGCCCACCTAATTCAAAGGCCCAAATTGAATTTGAAGTTTAGTCAGAGAAAAATTATAAATCTTTGCGTGCCATAAAGAGCGCAGGTTTGTGCAAGTGAACGTTAGACCTGCATTCTGGGTCCTGATTTACCATTATATTGGTGTGTCACGCTCATCTCTATACCCAACTATGTTGAAACTGTACTATGCAGATTTATATTGCCCATAGTGTACAATACCGTAAAGTACTCTGCATACTTTAGTGAAGCTGTGTATAAAGATAAACATTCTCACTGTTAATGCTCACTCATAAGGCCTGCCCAGGTCAGCATCAATTCATGTAAGGTCTATTCTGTAACAAGCTACCTGAGCACAAATACCTGGCTGAGTTAGATGGTAGTCTCACTAGCTCAACACATACATGTGTTAACTTGCAACCAGCCCAGAGACCTGTAACATAGCTATGCAGCAGACCTTGTCTTAAAAAGCAGACACTGTGGGGTAGCGCTCCCAATCCATTAGAACAGAGCTTACAGTGAGTGAGGCTGTAGCATTGAAACTCACTCATGGCAGAGTTCAAAAAGCGACTACAAAAAAGCGGCAACTATTTGTCATACACATAAACTCATTTTATTTTTCTATTAACAGTCCTGGAGAATTACCACAATATTATTGCTATCATTATAGATTTAAGAATTGTACATAAAATCTAGCTGGCATTTACTTAATGCATAGAATAAATGGTTAATGCTGGTAATGCTGCCTTGACATCTTTTTCTATCTTTGAGTTAATTGTTTATTGTATATGGAGAGATGTCTTGTTGGACCTCAGCAGTGAGGGTGTGTTTTTTATTGTTTCCAAAATTTTGCACATAAATAGAGTTGGCTTTGGGTCATCCTTTGCTCATGCTTGCCCTCAATCAATCAAGAGCTTATATAGTGTGGCTACTCACATGTGAGGGCCCGAAGGCGTTGGGGGGGGCTGCTAATCCGTCTGGGCGTGGAGGTTCAGTCAAAGCGCCAGGTCTTTGAGGTCTTTCCTCCTGAATTGGGTCATCGACGGTGAAGAGGCTTGACGAGTTAAATAAGGAAATGACCGAATATAAAGAGAATCTGACCCAACAAAAAGCCCAAAAATTTCAGAAAGATCTGAAACGCTTTACTTTCAAGAAAGCTTATCCATACTCCGATCCAGAATTTACTGCTCCTGCCAGAGCAGATAATGATTCTGATGCCTCCAGTAATGACTCGTTATCAAGCAATTCGAGCACTGGGAGCACGAAACCAAGAGGGAGAGGAAGAGGCAGGGGGCGAAACAGAACACAAAATAACTGGACAACTTACCCCCCGATGATGCAAGGATTCCAGGACCCGTTTGCCCACCCCGCTCAAATGTATGGGTGGCAACCCCCCTTCCTACAGCCCTTCTACCCACCAAACAACTATCGGTCGCCTTTTTTAGGCAGGGGCAGAAGGGGAAGAGGAAGACAAAAAACACCCAACCAGGTCCATTGGTCAACCGAGAATCCAGTAGGGAACCACACACGGAGCAAGAACCAACAACCAGGTCCGAGCAGCAGCAAGATCTAGTAACCAATTTGGCCACTAGACCGTTGTCAACCACTGAAACAGAAGTCATAAAGGACTCGGATTTGTCACCTAGATTGGACAAGTTTTTATTGCACTGCGAATTGGCAACCTTCTTCCGGAAAATTAAACTAAAAGCTTTTTTCGAAAAGAAAGGGGAAAACTCCGCCACAAATGACGATCCTAATGAGACTGGACTACGCTTAAAATCGACTTTCTTACCACCTCCACATACTACCCCAGTGGAACTATCAGCCTTTGAGAAAGCAGTGTTCAATGATATTGAGAAATTACAACCACCCAAACCTTACACCAATCTCAATAAAAAAGAACGAAAAGCCCTGGATGACCTGAAAAACTGCAACACAATTGTAATCAAACCAGCCGACAAGGGTGGAGGAGTAGTGATACAGGACAAAACTATGTACCGAAATGAATGCCTACGTTTACTAGCAGATGAGCGGAACTATCGTAAATTACCAAGTGACCCCACACAGGATCTGAAAGAGGAGATAAAATCCCTTGTGGTACACGGGGAAACAATGGGTTTTATCTCGAAACAAGAGAGTGACTTTTTGTGTAGCAATGAGGGGAAAACACCGTATTTTTATACCCTCCCCAAAATGCACAAAAATAAACACCCCCCACCAGGAAGACCAATAGTCTCTGGTATGGGATCACTACTGGAACCTCTATCCCGCTTCTGCGACTTATTCCTAAAACCAATCGTACAAAAGACCACTACTTACTTAACCGCATGCGTGCGGCGGTTATTTTTGCGCTGTGCGGCTTTTTTCTAAAAGCCGCGTTACATGACGAGCTGAGCTCGTCATGAGCATGCGAGCGGCTCAACTCATGATGAGCTCAGCTCATCATGAGCACGGAAGTGGTTAAAGGATACTAAGAATCTTCTGCAACTACTTGACCCGATTGATGTGGATAAAAACACTCTACTCGTGAGTTTCAACATAGAGAGCCTCTACACAAGCATACCCCAAGACGACACCCTCAAAGTTCTGGAAAAGGTCCTCCACAAAGAGGAATGGAGACAAAGGACACCTAGGAACTTCATTTTAGAGTGTGCCAGACTAGCTCTAAAAAGGAACTTCTTTGAGTTTGAGGGAACTCTGTACCTGCAAATAGGGGGTACCTCTATGGGCAGTACTTTTGCTCCAAGTGTAGCTGGACTATACGTGTTCAATTTTGAAGAGCAGTTCATCCTTAACGACAACAACCCCTTTGGATCTCACATAACGTTTTGGAAACGTTATATAGATGACATTTTTGTCATCTGGCAGGGACCGGAAGCGACTTTGGTTTCTTTCTTTGATTGGCTCAACTCTAGGGATGACAACTTGAGGTTCACTTACACAAAAGACCCTACAACCATGGTCTTTCTAGACCTGGTCATAAAGAAGGAAAATGGATGCTTGAACACGAGAACCCATTACAAACCTACAGCAAAGAACAACTTGCTTAGGTTTGATAGCTTTCACCTTAGACCACTGAGAGAAAATCTGCCATACGGACAATTCCTAAGAATACGCAGGAATTGCAGCAACCTGGATGACTATCGAGATCAAGCAAGAGACCGTACTTCCAAATTAGAGTCCAGAGGTTACCCAACGAAGATTCTGAACAAATGTCAGAAAAGGGCTAGAAACCAGCAGCGTGAGACACTACTGGAAGATGTCACAAAGACCAACAATGACATTCCACTGACCTGTGTGACCACCTATAGCCCGGCATCAAACAATGTGACCAGAGCCATCCAAAAACATTGGAAAATACTGAATACTGGCAATTTGAAATGGGAGAAACCCCTCTTCTCCTTTAAACGGGCCAGGAGCATAAAGGACGCTGTCGTGAACACAAGACCTAAAAACCCAGTAACACCATCACCTACAGTCCTGAACGCCTGGGGCCTCCCAAATGTCACCGGTCACTATAAATGTGGCAATTGCAGCGTGTGCCACTTAACGGAGAACACCAAAACTCTTTCGTTAGAACCAGGAAAAACGTGGACCATCAGGTCCCACACCAACTGTAACAGTACTAACGTAGTGTACCTCATCATCTGCCCCTGCAACCTTCGCTATATAGGCATGACCAGCAGGAAGGTGAAGCCAAGAATTGGCGAACATAGAAGCACTATTCGGTGCAAGAAATCTATGACCAAACTAACTGAGCACTACCTCTCCAAAAACCACACGCCCAATGACATGACATGGACTGTCATTGAACAGCTGACCCCGGGCGATAGACTATCCCAACGACTCTATGAAAAAGAGCAACGTTGGATATATAGACTGTCCACCCAGAATACAGGTCTTAACGATAATATCCCCTGGAACTCAGTGCTCTCCAGTTAGAGCAGTATTTGAACTTCATTAACACCAATCCGTGACTAGATTCTGTTTCCCCCAGGCTCACTCAGTGATTCATTTCCAATCTATACTTAATTAATCTTTTTTGATAAATCCATTATCATGGACCTCTTAAATAGAGATTTCCATCTCCGGTCCACCCCTATGCTGACGAGCATAATTACTTTAAAACTACTCATTCTATTTTTTGCTCACGAACGCCACCAGGGCAGCGCAACCGTCTGAGGCTGCGCAAGCCTGGCGTCTGACTCGAGCACCTGTTACCCCAGCAACCGGGTCCCACGTGACTAGGCCCCGCCCCCCCCGGCAAACACGGAAGTATACTTCAGCTTCACGGTAGAGCCCGCATTTCACTCCCACGGAGCTCCCAACCGAACCGCTGCTAGGCTAATCAGCCTGACTTCCTGATGTCACAAGTAAGTCCCAATAACTCCTGTCCCGATGAGTCACGGTTCGACGGAACCGCTTAAGCCTTCTCACTTCCCTACGGCTTTCCGTTCTAGATGGTGGTTACACGGTAAAGCAGGGTCGGGGGAGCTCATGAAGCCCTGAATGAGCGCGCTTCGAGTAAGAATGTTTTTTTCCCCAACCCGTTCGCATGTGTATGACTGCTTGTGCTGCCCGCATGTTAGTTTGGTGAGTGTTTGTTTTTAACCAGATCTTATAAACCAGATCTTATAAAATCAGCACTTAAGATCTTTTTTGCGCCACATTATTTATTTTCTATCACGGCACGCTCCGATATTGGGGCTTAGACACAGATACTGTTCATTCCTCATGAGACGTACCCATTCATGATCCTGGCACTCACGGGAACAGCGGCTATCGTATTTCGGCGTCTCACGATACAACACAGGTCCGATTGTGGCATTACATCCTGATGGCAGTAAACGTGTGTTTTATCTCACAAACATCACGCAAGCCTGCTCCAGTCACGATTACCCTGATCCCGTATATGGGCACAATATTCCCACACAATGCACAAAGCGCTGTTCTTTGTATGTTTGCACTGGATTGCTTTGCCCTCACTGCACCCTGTCTTGTCCCATTCTTTCCGCAGGTTTTTACCCTAAACTACACGGAGAAGAACACCTTTTAAAAAAATCACCGTTTTTGTGATTTCACTTACATTACTAGGCGTGGGCAGGATACACCTTAGCGTGTGTAGACCACCCAGCCTAGGTTACACTGGTCCTGAAGAGAACCTTTACAATCACATGAAGGTTGAAACATGTAGACCTACCATTTTAACACTTTTTACCTCTAATTTCTGACACCACAGCCTACCTAACCAGGCAAAGGTGTCACATGTAAATATATTTGTATATATATTTTGTCATTGGTTGTCCAACCACTCCAGAATAAAGTCTTCGAGTGGGTAGTGTTGAGACCACTTTTAATCACACTTTCTTATTCTTACCACATATAAACAAAAATAACCAGCTCCACTGTAATCAGGTGTCGCAGCACACCTGGATGGCATTCGGCTATCCGGGTGGGACCCCGATGATGAAGCATGTCACCAACCAGGTTGGTGAGTGAGGGGTCTTTTAAGGACAAAGGATTGTCCCAGTTTGGGTGGCAGGGCTTGCACCCCAATACCGTACTAATTGTACAGGTATTCAGTACCCACAGTGGTTACTCCTTCATTTGTTGAATTATTGGTTCAGTCAAAGCGCCAGGTCTTTGAGGTCTTTCCTCCTAAATTGGGTCATCGACGGTGATTGTCTGAGGTGGAGGGGCAGGAAGTTCCAGGTCTTGCGGGCGAGGTAGGAGAAGAAACTTCCTCTGGTTCTGGTCTTGTGGATCCATGGGACGGAAGCCAGGGCAAGTTGGGTGGAGTGACGTTGTCTGGTGGGTAGGTGGAATGCGAGGCGGTGGTTCAGATATGCTGGTCGTGCGTTGTGTAGAGCTTTGTAGGCATGTGTGAGGATCTGGAAGGCGATTCTCTTGTTTTCTTTGAGTAGTTGGTGTATCTGGCTGTGGCGGAGATGTCAAGGACCGGTCTGGCTGTGGCGTTTCTGTAGTTTTCTGAGCTGTTTCTGGGTGACGCCGGCGTAGAGTGCGTTGCCGTAGTAAATGGTGATGAGTGCGTGGGTAACCATCTTTATGGATTCTGTGGGGATCCATCTGAATGTCTTTCTAAGCAGGCGGAGAGTTTAGAAGCAGGATGAGGATACTGTGTTGATTTGGCAGTTCATTGTGAGCGAGGAGTCCAGTATGATACCAAGGTTACGTTCATGGTCTGTAGTGGTCGGAGGCGTTCCTAGTACGGCAGGCCAACAGGAGTCGTCCCAGGCTGAGGCACCGCGTCCCAGGATGAGTACATCGGTCTTGTCCGATTTGAGCTTGAGGCAGCAGTCTTTCATCCAGGTATCAATGGCCTTCATTCTGTTGTGAAAGTTGATTCTGGCGGCTGTGGGTTCACTGGTAAGGGAGAGGATCCGCTGTGTGTCGTCTGCGACGATGTTGAGTATGTGGTTTTGGACGATGGCCATGAGAGGGGCAATGTAGACGTAAGAGAGGGTGCGGCTTGGGGAAGAGCCCTGGGGCACTCTGCAGCTGATCTATGTAGGTTCGGAGAGGAACAGAGGTAGTCTGACTTGCTCTGTTCAGCCGGTAAGGAAGGAATGGATCCAGTCCAGTACCTTGTCTCGGATACTGATGTGGAGTCTTGTTATTAAGGTGTGGTGGGAGACGGTGTCGAAGGTGGCCTGAGGTCCAGTAGGGTGAGGGCTGTTGTTTCGCCCCGGTCGAGGAGGGAGTGTATATAGTCAGTGGCAGCGTGGGGTGCGGTTTCAGTGCTGTGGCTGCTTTGGAAGCTGGATTGGGAGGTGTCCAGGACGTAGTTCTCTTCGGTGAACTCGGAGAGTTGGGCGTTGATTGCCTTTTCGAAGACCTTGGCTGGAAAGGGGAGGAGGGACTTCCTGAGGTCTGTCGGGTCGGCGGACGGCTTCTTCAGCAGTGAGTTGTGTCCTCCTCACAGCTGTGATAGTTTTGTTTACCAGCTGTTTGTGCTTGAACTTTCAGGGGGACAGACGGGGACACACGCACACACACACTAAAGCTATTAGAGTGTCTTAGATAGCTAGATAATGTATAGTGTTTTTCTCTGGCAGGAGGGCAGTCATTAACCTAAGTGGATCTTTAGGTCTGGCTTGCCAATGCAACTGTCACCAACCTACAACAGTTCTTTGCTTCCACACAAATGTATATCCATTTCAATCATATCTATTTGTAATGCTTCATATTACCATACAACATTACTTAAAAGCCAGAACTATTGGGATTGACCATGCTTCTTTTTATAATGCGATACATAAACAATAATAAAAAAGGTAATTGCAATCAAAACGAGTGTTAGTGGAAATGCCTTTTACAGTAATTACAGTATTACTTGAGCAATCTCATCGCATGTAGAATAAGAATTTACTGGTATAATTCGCTCTTTACACTACATCTGTGCCTCTGCCTACAACATCCATGCAACTAAGTGGATCAGTTTTTGGGGAGGTTCATAATATCAGTCATCTGTCCTCAATCAGCCAAATCTTCTGTAACACTCTCATCCCTCTAGGCTGATTTGATATGCTGTTCATCTGCTGTTGCTCATTCTAGACTGGGACCTGAGGAGCCTGAGACCCCCCCCCCCCCCTTTGGCCCCTAGCCAACACCAAACTCAGCGCTGTCATACAGACTTGTGTTTATGGCATGTTCACTTCCTTAATATACCAAGCCGGCCCTTTTTATGTAAGTGCTGTATTGTGTGACAGCTCCTTTACTACTGCCTTCCAAAACCCCGCTATGTGTCAACAGGTCCAGGTCAATGAAGTGCACCATTCACAACTATAGTCGTAATAGAAGATGCAGATTTAGTCTGGTTAGCACCACGCACCAACAGCTCCTTGCTAAGCTTCAACTCAGCTGCCAGAGAGTAGAACCTAAGAAACTAAGTATTATTACATATACACATAGTATTCCTAGTTATATACATATGTGTGTATTTGTGTATGTATGTATGTGTGTGTGTGTGTGTGTGTGTGTGTGTGTGTGTGTGTGTGTATATATATATATTACCTACTGGCGATAGCCAGTAGGTATATATAGTTAGGACCTAGCTACCATAGGAAATCCACAACATTCTATTGGGAATAACTTTGGCGCCGGTTGAGGAATTTGCGTGTAATTTTCAAAACTTTTGCCCAGCTCCGCTGCGCTCCTTCCCTGAAAGTTTCGGGGAGATTCGTGAAGTGGGGGTGAGAAAAAAGGGGGGTCCCAAAACGTATTTTCCCCATGTTAATTTCCATAGGACGTTCTGACAAGGCTACAGCCCGAACCGCTGAACGGAATTACGCCAAACTTGGCAAAATTGTAGGAACTGGTACGCAGAAGTGCCTTTGCTATATTTGGTGAAAATTGCTCCAGTGGTTTTTATGAAAATTAACTTCAAAACAAGCATTTACAATGCAACGGTTTCGCCTTTGGAAAAGTTTGAGCTATTGGCATTGTAAATGACAACATTTGTATTTATGTGTTGGTTTTGAAAACAGATACATAAATGGCCTTGTCATTTACAATGCCAATAGCTTAATGTCTCGCAAATGTGAGACCTATTGCATTTGCACCCACACATACACACAGAGAGCCACACACACACAACACACACACACACACACACACACAGAGCCACACACAAAGCCACCCCCACACACACACACAGCCACACACACAGCCACACACACAGCCACACAGCCACACACACAGCCACACACACACACACACACACACAGCCACACACACACAGAGCCACTCACACAGAGCCACACTCACACAGAGCCACACTCACACAGAGCCACACTCACACACAGCCACACTCACACACAGCCACACTCACACACAGCCACACTCACACACAGCCACACTCACACACAGCCACACTCACACACAGCCACACTCACACACACAGAGCCACACTCACACACAGCCACACACACAAACACACACACACAGAGCCACACACACAGAGCCACACACACACACAGAGCGGCTTCGCAGGGAGCCCTCGGCGCGCCTGGAACTGTTTTGCGGTGTTGTTCGGCTGCATGTGCTTCTGGGAAGCCAGCAGAGAACCGGTTCTACACAAACTCTTCTGCAACCACCTCCCCGTGACCTCTGGGACTAGATAATTGGTGTTAATTTGTTATCAGTTTTAAGATGGCGACCAAGATATGGCTAATGAGTTTTGTTCTTCAGAACAGAGAGGTAAACAGTGCAGGACCTGTACACAACAGTCTGTTCCCTCCAGAGGCACCGCACAAATACTGACATGCTTGAAAACAAAGCCTGGGCGCAGGACTGGAGCTATTTGTGAATGAGTCAGAGCATCTAAAGTCACTGAGGCAATGAGTAATCACCTGAGTGTAGTCTGCGTGTGCCTGACCACGAAATGAGCGAGACCACATTCTTGGGTACAAGGAGAATCCTGTTTTATGTGTGGGTGGGGGTGTCGGTGGAGTTGGAATTGCCATTTTAATACATTACTACATTATTTATATGTACCAGAGACTGATATTCGAAAACATGGTCAGATATGACATCTGTTTGCGATTTATTCAATCGGCATTATTTTCGCATGCCTACATTATGTGCATAGAGCTCGCCAAGACGAAGAGTTCTAGTAGTGCTCAGGCTTTTGCGGCACTATGTGCGTGCTATGGTGGTAGGCATCTGCGGGTAATTACAACCCCTCCCCTGTGCGCTGCCTCAGTTCACGCCGACGCTGCTCCTAGCTGGGCGCAATCAAGCCTCTGTAGTCCAAGCGGAGCCCTGGCGCGTGCCGGAATGCGGAAACTGCAGTACTGAGATCAACACATGGTTCTTCCAGTCGGAGTGCGTGCCTCACCGAGGGTCTGAAGCCAGGAGGATCCTGCCTTCTCCCAACATCAGAACCAAAGGGAAATACATCACCGCATTCCTCTCCGAAAGTAAACACCACAAGAGCAATTTTACGTGCTTTAATCTCGGGGCTTACATCCAAGCTAAACATCAGTGATTCTCTCCGCCTTATGGCTAAACCAGCAGCAAATTATTAAAACAAAGTGAAACTTTAATGTTCAGTGTTGTTATGGGAAATATGTTTCTTATGTCCTTAACCCGCTTGCCCCTAAGGAAAACAAGCAGTTCAGAAAACAAGCGCACCGACGCCAAGACATTCTCTGTAAGCCCCCTCCTTTTCAGACTAGGGGGCGTGTTTTGGACTGAGAACGTCACTAGGTAGAAAAAGTCAAAAACACCCCCCCCCCCCAATCGCAAAAGGGCGGGGCTTAGATCGAAAAAAGAACGTCACTGGCACCTCTTCTCCAATGGCTGTCTGCCGTTTAGGAGGCCAGCCAATGGAGAAGAGGGGCGGGGCTTAACCTCGCTACTCCAAAACATTAAATCTCGCCAGCGAGACTGCGCATGTGCACAGCCTATGCTAGCCGAGACCTAGAAAACGGTTAATAATTTGTAAAGGATGCCACATAAAGACTAGACCTGTACAGTCGGCTGTTGGTAAGATGTTATTAAGCGCCCTCCACCTGTTTACCCCGCTACAGACTTTTTCTGCTCTTCCTTATCCATCTTGGACTTTTAGAAAGGCTGACGAACGTAGAAATAGGAGAAATTGATGAGACCCACCCATTTTTACCTTTACTTTGATGATCTTTAGTCTTCTAAAATACATATTTTAATAAAGGTAATTTATAACATTGTATAATGGTGGAAACGTTATGAAAGTTTTCTACATCAACCATGTTCTATTTGCTGACTCTTGTTATCTTTTACACTTCTCTGAACAGTCCACTTAGGTGATCCATTGCTTAGACCTTGGGGCTTTCCAGAAAACTAATTCACCTACACTGTGCAACCACCCTTTGAGGAAATGTCCTTCAGTTTAGCTTTCAGATTGATCAGTGCTGAGCATCACTGCATTCCCACTCCGCTCACTGCAAAGCATTGAGCGACTGCTAGACCGCCTCGCAGAAGGAAGACGCTACTTCGGGGCTTTCAGTGTCCAGAAGTAATACTGTGTCTTAAAGGAACAGGCTTCAGATAGCATGGTTTCCCCTTGGGGCTCAAGGTTGTGCTAGAGGGCCAATCCTGCAAGCGGTCACTCAGGTTACACACTGGACACAGGCTCAGACCTCGGACAGCATACACACTCATGCTTCGGACAGGAGAGCTAGCTTTCGGATAAATGAAGGCTTCACAAGTTTGTGACTCTGAAAACAGGACTATCAACTGACCACTCACATCCCTCGAGTTATTAAGATCACACAGACCAAGGTGTCAGACTGAGGTGTCAAACAGCGGTACTTGTTCAGGTATAACAATGTATGTACGGGCTTAGGTCTAAGACAGTAGAGTCGTCCCTAGTGGTATGCCAACGGAATATTGCCTCAGACGGCAGACTTGGTTACTTTGGGTATAGACATATTATTATTGTCTCAGGCCTTAGACAACACATTGGATAGGCTTATGGCGCTATTAAACAGGCAAGATTGCTGTTTTCTCATCTCAGGCATGAGATCTCAAAACTGTGGTTCCTGGCAGCTAATCTCCTGCATCCTTCTTGAAAGCGCTTGTTTCCTCCTATGGAAAAAGAACTGCTGATGTGTCTGCACTGGTAGCTTGGGAAGCAGGCGAGCCAATGGAGTGATAGCAGTCCCCAGAAATACTGTCTGGCACAAGCCCGCCAAGCTGGTGCTTACTGCTTTCTTGCCATTGACTATAACCTGACATCAGGCAGGCCCTAGACACATCCAGACACACGGTACAACCCAGCTCGGGTCATAGACTGGCATCAAGAACTGGCATGAAGAGAGACCAGTATCCAGGGTTCTCATGGAAAAGTGATCAAACTGAGGAGCATTGTGCTGATAACTGCTGATGTCTGTCCATCCGGTCTTCTGGGCTATCGATGCCCTGTCTTGCGCTCTGAGCCAGAGCAGCAGCCGAAGAGGGCTGCAAAGGCGAGCAGGGCCATGACGAGGATGCAGAAGGACCCAAGCACCACCAGTCCTCCTAGAGCCCAAGAATCGTCCAGCAGCCGTGCTTTCAGTTCTTCAAGCGCCTGGGAAGGACTGTGTTCAGAGGGTGGCACTGGCGGGATGTTGGCACCCATGCTGAAAGAGATAAAGTAAGAGTGGGTGAAGGGTATGCAGTATGAAAACGAACCCACCTCCTCTATTCCCGCAGCAGAGCCACTGCAGAGTCCTGCTAAATTCAGAAGGTACTAATTAACATTTTTAGTTTGCCTTTTATATTGTGAGCGATGCCATCTTGTAGTACGTGTACCTCTGAATAGAAATCCATTTAGGAGGTGAGCCCCATACCCGGTTTTGGTTGAAAGGATGGGGCACAGTATGGTGGGCTGATATTTGAAGTAAAGAGGATGTGGCATGCTTTGCATTAAGAGGGCTCGCTGCTGAGTTTGCTGTTGCAATAAACAGGTTGATCGTAAGTTGCTTATGCATTATAAGCATGTTAGATGTGTTGCTAAAGTGGCTCAGGAAAATGTGGTTGTGTGAAAATGTTAGTGTGTGTTTTTGATTGGATAGCCTCGTGACCATAGTGGCTTATTTTGCAATTGATTCATAGACATTTTTATAAAGTGCTATTCAACCCAGGAGCGGATTAGCGCTGTTCCGTAAAACACAGTAAAATCAATATATACTAGAAAACAAAAACCGTGCGACATTTTTTTATTTTGTGTTAAAACGTGCATAAGATGCATGAACGTTTAACTGTATTTGATACTGATTCTCACAGACTATTCATCATTCATGACCCTTTCCCAAGGCGTCCGGCTGCATCTGGAAAATTTTCCGCAGTTTAATTTAATCTGCGCAGGTGATGCCGTTATATCCGTGAGAACGTGTCAAGTCTATCTGCGAGGCTTGGATAAGCTATGCCACACTGCCCTGTTAATGCTTTTCAGCTACCCTTTTATTTCAGTGAACTTAGTCAACTAAGTTCTCCATAGGTTAATCTTGTCATTTGGCAGCAGAGCCAGCCCTACTGACAAGGAAAGCACCACATCCTGTGTGTCTCTCCGGCTGGAGTGAGGGTGCTGACTACCCCCTCTCCCGGGCTGTGAGGTGATTGGTAATAATCATAGATCAGGCCTGGTGGTAGAATGCCCCTTGGGTCTCTCCAGTAAAGGCCCGTTCCGTCTTATCCTAACTCGCAATAGGTGTGGGCGTAGTGTGTATTGTGCCTGTGAGTGCGTCACTGGGTGGAATTAATGGAGGGCAACCCTTGGGGAGAATGGGTGGTTGTGCAAAACTGCGATCTCCTTGGAAAGTGTTTGTCCATGGTGAACATGACCAGGGTGGATATGACCACCTGCATGTTCCTGTGCTCAGGAACTCCTACCCGACCAAGAACTCCTTCCTGTTGGGTTGGTGAAGGTTGCTGTCCCTTTATTTGCTTAGAACAGGATCCCCTGCCTCTCCACGTCCTCTCTTTGCCCTCTTGCTATCAGTTACGTAGCAATGGCGGCCTGAATGTAAAATTTAAGCACACCTTGACCATTCCCAAGTTGTCTGATCAGTGACTACCTGCACCAGGAGCCCCCGAGTAATCTGGACAAAGTGGGAAGTTTTCCCTGAATGGGAGAGAATTTCAAATTTTGAACACATCAGAATTTTCAGTGGCCTGTGCTGCGTGCCAGTACCTCCATGCTTAAATAAAGGCCATTCAGGTCAATTACTTGTACACAGCCTGAAACTCGAGGAGCTCTTTGTTTGCGAGTGGCTGTGCTTCCTCGGGCTAAAGCCAATCCACGAATCTTAGAACATTTTGCCATTATAACCATAGTGTTGGGGAGGGGAGCTGGTCTCTCTGCAAGGAGTGGAGCTGACCCTAGACCAATCAGCACGACCCAACTTACTCGTACATCCGTGCAGATGAAACCAGAAAGAAGTTAGCCATGGGATTACTGCATTGCTGCTGCCCGGAGAAACAACTGAGATCAAAAACTACAGAGTGTGCATCACCAGGATGTGCAGATGCAGAAATGCTTTCCTGCTTCATTGCTGGTGAGCCTATGCACGTCTGCACCCGATCATGCCCGTAGTGTGCCCTATGCAATCCCAGAGATCTCACATATTTACATTCTGTGCATAGGGGTGTCTGGTTTCAATGGTTGCAGGTGGTTATCCAGATTCTGCAGCCATTCCAATCGTCAATTTAGCCTTTACAATTTCCGAGATATCACAGTTTTGAATATCATTCATGCAGCTAACCTACTGGAGGTGGGCGAGACGCTAAAGGTTGGAGCCTGAGGCCTGGCTATTGCCAGCTCAAGGTCCTTTTGGACCGTCAAGCCTAAAACAAACCCACCTTTATTGTGGATGCTGCTTGCCCCCCACACTATCGTGACTAAGAGTTAAAAAGTTAGCATAAACTTTTGGTTTTAAAAGGGAGAGAAAAAAGTTTTCATCTAGCAGGTGAATTGTATCATGTGAAACTAGAAAACCTGGGACCAGTCCTGGCTTCCCCTTACGATCAACTTGTGTGATCCTATACAAATAATTTATTTTCCAAAGCCTACTTTTTTTATGATCACATATCGGAGCACCTTTAGTGTGCTCTGTACAAAAACATTTGATGTATTAAGATAAAATGTTTCTGCATGTTAATGAAATACCCTTTTAAATTTTAAAGAGACTATCATATTTCTCCCTGATGTTTTTGTTGTATGATTTAGATGCTCTTTTCGAGGCGCGGCTCGTGCACAGACTTTAAGAGCCGGCCCAGGCATTGGCTCGACTCTCCCTGTCCGTTTGAGTCGCCCACCTCTATAACATTCTGCTACAATAGAAGTTTCTAGGTGCTACATTACATTTTTTGTGTCCAGCAACAGGCCCTTAGGGAATTGCTACCAAATAGTACAGCATTCTCTGCATCTATGTGGCTTCTTGACCCATCCCCCAATGCTGAACAATACGTACTGCCTTTCCTGTGCTACGGAGAAAACACTGGCACAATCGGGAAAGCCATGATTAATGTCGCACAAACCTGTGCACATACAGATTCAACAAACGTTTGGCAACACAGACTTGACTAAAGCTATATATACAAGCAAGCCTCTGACATACATGGCAACGGACCCGATGCAGGTGGGTTACTCCCGATTTTTGAAACACAACACCCCTCCGCCCCCCAACTTGATTTTAACGGCCCCACCTGAAACGGCCTCTGGTTCAACATAATTCAATGGGGAAAATGCATTCCTCCGATTTTTTTTCTAAATCTTACACTTTCCTGGCCTAAAATGTTGCCATTTTTGCTCTGTATACACCGCCACTTACACGCGCTCATTTACACAGACAGCTACTGTATACAAAAGAAGGTTTGCACATGCAAATCCGTGCGACGAAACAGCAAATTAATATTCTAAAAAAGATAAATACATGCGGCACAGGCAGAAAATGCACTCCCCCTCCACCCCCCTACCACGACTGCAGTTGAGGGTAAGGGACGCGGCCCCAGTTTACATATAACGCCTTGTTGTAACTTAAACCATGAGCTCGTTTATGGAATCTGTCCGAATACCCGTCTCTCGATCCCACCCCTTTCCCCGATTAGTTCCCAAGCCTCTGTTCGTCGCCAGGGCCGATGCCCTTGCCTCACCCCCTGGCTGCCCGCGCTTCTCCGTCCTCCCTGCCCCTATCCAGCCGGGCTTGGCGCGGGCCTCGGGTGAGCCTCTTTCACCTGCAGCTGCTGACGAACGGGCCTCCCGCGCCTGCAGTCTCCTTGGACAGGGTCTCGAGCAGGTGCAGTGCTGCTGCCTCCGTCGTGCTGCGCCCGGTCCGTGCTGCTGATGATGCTGCAGCTCCGTTATTTTTGTACCGTGCGAGGCATTCTGGGATGTTCGCCGAGCGCTCTCTCTCTCTCCCCCCCCACCGCACTGCGCAGCTTTCGTGCATTTCTGCTGCTCGCCGGGTTGTGGGCCGAGTGCATCGTTCTCAGCTGAGCCTGTGTGCACCGGGGAGCCGTGATTGGTCCGGGAAGCGCCTATGGAATGCTTTAGTGTGCCTTAGTACACCTAAGATTGCCTTAGTACACCTAAGATTGCGCATCTTCTTGTTTCTGGGCGCTGCAGTGACTGCGGCCCGATTCTCCGCTCTGACAATTCATTTTAGTTTACCAATGTCAAATTTACACGTTTAGAATTCTAATAAAGATACAGTCGTTTAAGGAGTCTTACAAATGCGATGCACAATATCAAAACCGTTAATCTATCCAACGTCAGAGTAAAGTATAGAAGAACAAGGGGAACTCAGGAAGCTTGGAAGGAGAGGCCAGCCGCGGTGACGAGCCTCATTGTGAACAACGTAAAGTACCGCCCACTGGCAAAGTCACTAGGTCTGGTCAAGTCCTTTCAGCTATGGTGTACATAGGACCGAATACCTGCTGTGCAGCATGGCTGAAAGTTAGAAAAAACAAGTCAGGTCCCGGCCGCGCTGTGATTGGCTGACGTCACGGGGGTGTCCCGGGCCAGCAGCAAATCACAGCGCGGCCCGGGAATGACGTCACGGGGGTGTCCCGGGCCGGCAGCCAATCGCAGCGCGGCCCGGGACAAAGGGGCGGGGCTTAAAAAAAGCACCAGAAACGCCCCCGAATCGCGTTTTCGAGAGAAAGCGCGATTGACAGCCTCTGTCTCCCAATGGCTAGCCTCCATTTATGGAGCTAGCCAATGATAGACAGAGGCGGTCCAAACATCCCTACTGTAGACAATAGTTTTCGATCTGGGAGGGGCTTTGCCCCTCGCCAGGTCGAAACCTAAACACATAAATATCTGGGCGGAGCCTAAACCCACATCTCATCGTGAGATCTGATTGGCTGTCAGCACTTCATCCAAGAAGTGTTGGCAGCCATCTTGGGACCAATATACATGATCACACCTCATTAAAAAGCATTGTAGTTAATAGAGGGTTTTAGGACTTTAGTTACATTATAAATCATTTGTTGATGGTACCATACTCATTTTAGGAATTGTGGTGTGTTCTAAGGTGATTTTACCATGTGAAAAAGCCTTCTGCTGGGATATCATGAATCCTGTTTGAAAGAAAACTATTATCTCATGCTTTTCCCACAGTGGTTTGGAAGGGGATCTATAAGCTAAACTGAAAGCATATTTTCTGTAAATTCACATTATCTTTCTCAGTCATGTGAGAATGAAGTCTGACATTCTCAGTAAAACATGTACATCCAACAAGGACAGAGACTGTCAGTTGATTCCTTTGTGTTCTACTGCAGCCTCCTAGAGTGTTCTAAAGAACAACTAGAGCGCTAACAGTCCTACCTATTACAAAGGTATGGCACACCTGAATTCATCTTGATTGGAATAAAGTGGTAACTCTTAAAACATTTAATTTAAAAAGGAACAAAATGAGGGGGTATATTTTGCCAAAGAAAGTATGATTAGTGCTGCAGAAAGAAAAATTTTGAGTGACTTCCCAAATCCTCTTCTATTTCATTAAAAAATTCTGACATGCAGTCTCCCAAGATGGCCACCAGAGACAAAAGAGCCCAAATGTAGCCCAAATATCACCCAGATGTAGCCCAATATAGCCCAATGATAGAATGTCCCAGAGTGTTCTAAAGAACAACTAGAGCGCTAACAGTCTTACTTATGACAAAAGTATGGCACACCAGAAGCCATCTTGATTGGAATGAAGTGGTAAGACTGAAAACATTTAATTTAAAAAGGAACAAAATGAGGGGGTTCATTTTGCCATGGAAAGTATGATTAGCAGCAGACTTCCCTGGTAAGCAGTAGCTTTACTACAGTGATCTAATGAGCAACTAGAGTGCTAACATTCAGAATGTATGGCAAATATGTGACACATCTGAATTCCTTCTTGATGGAACCAAAGTAAACAAGCATTGAAAATGCAATAGATCTCGCCCTCGTTTAAGTTAAAGCCATTCTGTTTGTAATGAGGTGGCTTTTTAGCTTTGCTTTTATTAGTGTTTTTCATGTAAATAACATGCATATGTATGCATATATGTATATGTATGCATGCATTTATATTTGTATTTATATAGATATGCAGATTATATATGTTTATATATGTATGTATGTATATATGTATGTATGTTTATAGATGGAGCCAGACGGCTCCATCTATGTCACCGGAGGTTTGCTGTGATCAAACAACCTTGAAAAGCGGTGAACTTGGAAATCAGCTGTCCGTCAACCCACTGGGGTAAGAGTTCTAATCATTAGCTGCACAGCGGATCAACTCACTGGAGTAATACGCACCACTGACACTACGAGTACCAGAAGGCCAGAGTGCTAGCCACGCCCACTGGGGCAGGTGCTCGGCATAAATGAGTGCAGGACTTTGATACCGCTGATAGCAGCAAGTTACGCCACTGATGAAGGGAACATTCGTTCCAGAAACGCGTCTGGCTTTGACTTTGTATACAGATGGGAGTTTGTATTCCTGGTTCCTCCGCAGCTGTTTGAATAAAAGAATCACGTAATCTACGAACCTGTTGGCTTTCCTCACAAGGGCTCCTCTTTGTTGAACGGATATATATATATATATATATATATATATATATATATATATATATATATATATATACACATACATAAATGCATATGCATATATATGCATATATATATATATATATATGTATGTGTATATGTGTGCGTGTAGAGAGAGGTAGAGAGGTGTAGAGGTAGAGAGGTGTAGAGGTAGAGAGGTGTAGAGGTAGAGAGGTAGAGGTAGAGAGGTAGAGAGGTAGAGTAGAGAGGTAGAGGTAGAGACTAGTAGAAAAAGAAGTAGAGAGAGGTAGAGCGAAGAGAGTGAGTAATAGAGTAGAGAGTGAGTAGTAGAGAGTAGTAGAGAGCAGTAGAGAGCGTAGCAGAGAGTGAGTATTAGAGAGTTGTAGAGTGAGTAGTAGAGAGTGAGTAGTAGAGAGAGTGAGTAGTAGAGAGAGTGAGTAGTAGAGAGAGTGAGTAGTAGAGAGAGTGAGTAGTAGAGAGAGTGAGTAGTAGAGAGAGTGAGTAGTAGAGAGAGTGAGTAGTAGAGAGAGTGAGTAGTAGAGAGAGTGAGTAGTAGCGAGAGTGAGTAGTAGAGAGAGTGAGGAGTGAGTAGTAGAGAGAGAGTAGTAGAGAGAGTAGTAGAGAGTAGTAGGGAGTGAGTAGTAGGGAGTGAGTAGTAGAGAGAGTAGTAGAGAGTGAGTAGTAGAGAGTAGTAGAGAGAGTAGTAGAGAGAGTAGTAGAGAGAGTAGTAGATAGTGAGTAGTAGATAGTGAGTAGTAGGGAGTGAGTAGTAGGGAGTGAGTAGTAGAGTAGTAGAGAGTGAGTTTGAGAGAGTAGTGGAGTAGTAGAGAGTAAGTAGTAGAGAGTAGTGGAGAATATTCCAAAGTTTGGCACAGCACCACTTGCACAATAAGTCCAATCAAATCATATCACTTAGAGTCCTTATTGAAGCGCTGAATCTTGGTGTATATTCAAATGCTTTTATTTTCCTTAAGTTTATGTACCACAGCCAGCTGACGCGTTTCGTTCTGTACAACAGAACTTATTCAGGGCGTTCTTATTTCCTTCAAGTTATGTCGGTATCCTGCTGTCATATAACTAGATATTTCTTCCAAATGTTAGACGAGACGTAAGTACATTATTATTCCAAGTGACTAGGTATCAATTTTACCCACACAATTCGGGCAGACTTGAGTAATTTATAGCATCCTCAAAGTCAGTCTTTCAAAAATTCCAAAGTATAGGACATGATAATCCAAATCCAAATGTTTCTCAAGAAAAGTCATTTTCAATCGTTCGGAATTTCGGCGTTGGGGCAGATATGACCCAGGGACCCCCAGTATGCAAGGGGAATTAGTCCCCCCTCTGCAAACACGCCAGTGGCCTGCGTTGCAGAGAGGTGTAAAAAGAGGCATAGCCCCATTACACGTCTGTGCAATGCAGTCCCCTGGCGCATACTGGAGGTTCCAGGTGGGCTAGTTGGCCCCCAGGGACCCCCAGTATGCAAGGGGAATTAGTTCCCCCCTCTTCAAACATGCACGGGGGCTGCGTTGCAGAGAGGTGTAAAAAAGGGTGTGGCCTCATTACACCTCTCTGCAATGCAGCCCCCTGGCGCATACTGGAGGCTCCTGGTGGGCTAGTTGGCCCCCAGGGACCCCCAGTATGCAAGGGGAATTAGTTCCCCCTCTGCAAACGCGCCAGGGGGCTGCGTTGCAGAGAGGTGTTACAAGGGGCATAGCCTCATTACACCTCTGCAATGCAGCCCCCTGGCGCATACTGGAGGTTCAAGGTGGGCTAGTTGGCCCCCAGGGGCCCCCAGTATGCAAGGGGAATTAGTTCCCCCTCTTCAAACATGCACGGGGGCTGCGTTGCAGAGAGGTGTAGAAAGGGGCGTGGCTTCATTACACCTCTCTGCAATGCAGTCCCCTGGCGCATACTGGAGGTTCAAGGTGGGCTAGTTGGCCCCCAGGGGCCCCCAGTATGCAAGGGGAATTAGTTCCCCCTCTTCAAACATGCACGGGGGCTGCGTTGCAGAGAGGTGTAGAAAGGGGCGTGGCTTCATTACACCTCTCTGCAATGCAGTCCCCTGGCGCATACTGGAGATTCCTGGTGGGCTTTCAGGTCTTGTATAGTTAGGAATTAGCATTAAAAAAAACTTTGAAATTCCCTGAAAAAACCATAGGTTTCAGGCCTTATATAGTTAGGAATTAGCATTTAAAAAACCTTTAAAATTCACTCAAAAAACTATAAGTTTTAGGGGTGTTCTAGTTAGCTGGACATTTCACTCATACAAAACCATTGAAATTGCTCCTATATAGTTAGTTGTACTAACTATATTTCGCACACCCGCAATCCACTGCTGATGATGTCACATTACATCATTCATGACATGGTCAGTGACATCACTGATGACATCTCAAATGACATCACTGATGACATCATCCACGTGACAATCCCATACACCTTTTCACACACTAGTAAAATCTTTCATCACTCTTTGTAAAATACAGAGTATCATATTTGAATCCATTGTTACAGCAATACAAGTATCTAAAAACCCACTCAGTGATTCATAGATGTATACACACATCTAATCACCTGTAGATTCACTCATACATGCTGTCAATGAACAATAGAACACTATCAAAAATACTTATACACCTAAATTCCTAACTATATAAGGCCTGAAACCTATGGTTTTTTCAGTGAATTTCAAAGGTTTTTTAAATGCTAATTCCTAACTATATAAGGCCTGAAACCTATGTTTTTTTCAGTGAATATATATATATATATATATATATATATATATATATATATATATATATAACGTTCCAGTATACTGACATAAGAAAAAGACCACATCTGCCCTAGTCCATTGCCCATAATAAAGGCCCTTTGTAAGTGGGTTATCGGTCATTTACTCCACCGTTAGCTTAAACAGTTGCTGCATGATCATGTGGTTCTGCGGTCTGGAGTGCCCTCTTTTTAACATCTAAAGAGATCCTATGTCAGTGCAACCAACAGTTGTGCGTCTTCTACACCCGAGGGCGTGTAAAGAAAGACAAGAAAATGGCATCCGCATGCAGGGTTGGTGCCATTATGCGATTCTGCTTTGTCACTTCCGGTCCGGAGCCAACGCATAGCTTCACAGTGCCACCTAGCGGGTGCACTACTATAAAATTCTCCAGCTCCAGTCTGTCGCCTAGAGGATATTTTATGGGGTGGCATTTGCTGTTGGAGTATCCACTCGAAAGAGCATTGCCGAGTATAAGTAACTTGTTCATCTCGAGTGTCTTTCCCTAAAAGCACTTCCATTGTGTGATATGCATAATGCTTGTCAATCCTTCCTTATTATGTCATCGATAATCATGCCAACAATATTAAATTGAAAATGTTTAAAAGCAGCTAAAAATGTTTTGGTCAGAAACAGTGTATCTATTGCTCCCCGCAGGTTCCAGCACCCCATTCTTCCAGTTATTATATGCTTCGCCCAAGGGCCTTGTTGAATGGCTTGATACCGCTTCTCATTTTAAAGTGTGACACAGAAGAGTGTTGGCTCAGTGCTGTAGTTGTGATGTTGGCATGGAATCGCAATCGTGGTAGCATTGCATTTCAACTCTTTGTTTGGTTACAGCTGCAGTATTGAAATACGAGAACAACGTCATGAACATCCGACAATTCAACTGTTCTCCGCACCCCTACTGGCTTCCAAACTTCATGGATGTTTTTACCTGGTCGTTACCATTTGTTGGAGAGAAAGGTATGAAATTGGCGTAGTGAAGGCATGTTGACAAAACCCAGTTGGACGTTGGAAGGTGGGTATGACTCAACTAATTGCGAGCCATCTGCACTTTAACAAAGCAGTAGTAAAATCACATCTGCTAAATGTAGCCTTGAAGCTGAGGTTTCCATTGTCCATCGAATCTTTTGAACATGAAACAGGTAAGAATTCCCCTTAGTGTGTTGTGAATAGCAGTGCACTGCAACCAATTTTCAGTAGCCTTTATGAAGCGATTGGATTCCCTCCACTCAAGGTTTCACAAGGGAAGTTAAAGAGCCAGCAGTGGCTTCCAGGCCAGGTCCATGACCGGCAGCCTACGTTCCGCCGAGTGAGTATATTTGGTAAGAGGTTCCTCAAGGCCAGCACAAAGAAAGTTGTCTCATCGAATTTATGGTGGTCATCACCAGTGATACCACACGCTATCAGGTGCCTCCTGTCTGAAGTTTATCACTGCATTTTTTTAAATGATTTTTACTATCAAGATTTTTACAAAAAGAATAGCCTTTCGACATTTGTTCGGTGGGTTACAACCACTCATTGTTGCTGCTTCAATAAAAGCTTCATCCCAGCCAGCATTGGCGGCAGTGTCGTCCCACTGCTTTTAAGCAGTGCCAAGTACAAACATAAAATGGTTATAACTTTTGCGTTATTATTATTTTATTCTTCGTGTCCTGCTGCTTTGTGGGTGGGGCTGCTCTGCTCTCGGAGCAGAGCAGGGGAGGAGTGATTTTCCCACTCCTAAGTGCACAGTGACTGTTTGGTCAGCCCTCTTGGGCCACCCAAACAAGTCATGCGCACTTTGTCCATTCTCTATGCAGACTGCATTACAGCATGCGTGCAGAACATGCCCACCCCTCCAGCCCCTGGCTGAGCGCTGTGTCCCGATGCTCATGTGATTGGCTTAGGGAAGGGAGCCTAGCTGCCTGCTTCCTGTTCCTGGAGGCAGGAGAGCAGCAGCAGAGACGAGGGACCTGGCCTCAAGGTAAATTTTCTATTATTTTATTCCACACACCTCAGCCACCCACCAGCCATTCCGGCTGCCACTGCCAGTCAGTCGATCTCCAGCGTCCTTCCTATCGTTATTCGTTAACGGTACAAATTAAATACTTAGCACATTTTCGTAATTCCATTCAGCTGCAACGGGACTTGTGAATACAGGAGGAAATGACAAAAGATAGAAGTTTTTGTATTCTTTAACCCCTTCCACGCTCATGACGAGCTGGGCTCGTCATGAGGTAGCCTCCTCGCACGCTCATGACGAGCCCAGCTCGTCACGTAACATGCGTTTCCGCAAATCTCAGCGTGCGAGCGGAATTCCTCCCGCACGCATGCGGTTAACAAGATGTTAAGAGTTTCTAGGATGGCCATGCTGCCGAGATTTTATCAATGAAACGCAAAGAGTTTTATGTGAGTTAGTTGCACCGCTTTAAAATCTACACATCTAAATTGGAATGGTTAGGGAGGGGCTACTTCTGCCAGTGGCATCACTACAAGGCCAGAGTGGGCAGTGGAAGTTGCCAGGAGGTGGGTTCGGACTGCATATGACCAAAGAGTATTTCTGAATGTAAACTGTGCCTAAACTGTCACTGAGGTCTTCACTCTCATGGCATTCCCACACTCATTTGACAATCGGTGGGCTCCATCAAGTCTTTAATTCCTGAATTATAAGGTCAGTGGATTTCCCACAGGCCCTGCTTTGTTTCTCAAGGTGAAATTCATGCAGAATGAGGAATTACAATGTGGATTGCATCTGTGATTACTGATTCCACTGGTACATCCTCGCTTTCCAGGGGATCCTAAGGGTTCCACCTATAATTTGTTAACCCTACCCCCCCAGAGGTATCAGTACCTTGCTATCTGTAACTCGATGATTAGATTTGGCTAAATCGATCAGCCCTGTAATGGGGACCCTCAGTAGAGACGCCACTTAATAGTTCACCTGTCGCAATTGGATGTGTCAGTTCTAGGAAAAACATTTTCTGTACAGTTCACATTTGAAGAGCGAGCTTACCTATCTATGCAGCATATAATGACTCTCCAAGTATCGTCCCCACTTATAGGGACTTAGTCATTATAGAAAAAGGATATCAAATTGGCACCTCCCAGACTCCTCGCTGGGTAGATAACTACTTTGACACATACAGGTGTTTCCTACAAACCATGTGTGCCCCAATAACCCACCAGTTGTTCACGATAATGCACAGATCACCGATTTTGCAGTACCGAGGTTTGCAATTGACAAGGTAGTGCTACTTTCTGATTCTCAAGAGTTTCGTTTGGGTCCGAGGAATGCCCATTAAAAGTCCTGCTGTGCAGCATGTGCTAAAGAGTTCTGGACATTCCTACCTGCCCTACAGATTCCTAGAGGAATTGGTTTCCAGAAATTCTAACCGGATTTGAGTAAAACCCCGTTCCTTTTTCTGTTATTATTGTTTCCTTTACTACCCTTAGATCTGACTAATTAGCAAGATTTTGATGGAAAATGCATTTGTCTCCTTGTACAAATAGGATTGATAAAAACTGAAATCTTAGTTATTTCAGTGCGGAGGTGAAGGGACCCTCCTGAGCCAATGAAACAGTGGTGTGTCATACCTGGAAGAGATGAACCCTCTTGTACTCACCACTGTAAAATCACAATAACTTGGTGGAAATTTCATCCCAGCCAGTTGTGCTCTGGACCAACGGCAGAGCATAAAATGAAACTTCTGCTTCCTAGAAGCGACTTTTTCTAAATGCGAATCTGGTTACAAGTTTTGCTTGCAAGGTTTCTTGAGAGACAGGTCTGCTGCTCGAGCTGTTACTCTACATTTAACTACTGTTTGGAAACCTGCCTAATATGGAGTTAGAAAGTAAGACTAAGTCTAGGGGTGTATGAAATTTCATAATTATTTTTTTGTGAAGTTTCTTGCACGTTTTGCGGAATTGCCCTTTTGGTACGAAATGTGGATTGGCGGTATTTTGTGTTTTTTCAAACAAGGGGTATGCTTTCCATGAAACGCCACACAAGATCTCAGCTACAGATATTTAAAGCCGAAGATCCCTCCTAGCAAGACATTTTCTGCACAAAGCAGTCTGTGTTCTTAAAGTATATGAAATCGCATAATATTGTTTTTTAAATGTTGTGAATTTCCAATGGCCTTAAATTCGGGACTTTCACTTGCAAATTTCAAGTTTGCCCAAACCTACTTCGGCCACGTTTCTGACTGACACGAAGGCTTGAGGCCAGCGTTCTGTTCTGCTAAGAGTAAGACACTTTTTTTCCTTCAAGTTAGTCACTCTGCTACAGCTACTGCCCAGAGACAGATATGCTGGCTAGGGCTTAAGAGTGTACACGTCTGCATGGATATTCATGTGCCACAGTGTATAGCAGCAAATCTCAGGACCCCTTTCTCTTCTCCTGAAATCAGTAATTGTTTTATAACAAATAGTTATTAATGTCTGAGAGGGAATAATTCATCATGAGCACCTGCATCCTTGTATCCCCTATACTCGAAGTTTTTTTGAAATGGTAATTTTCTCTTTGTTACACCAGAAGACCTAGTTCGGTTATACCGAAGTGTTTTGCTTCGAAATTAATACAATGATAGGCTAAAACATGCAAGCTGCAACACGTGTTTAATTAGGTGCATCAAAAGATTTTTTTTCTCAGAAGGAGTGCCTTGTTAGTCAAAACCACTTCATAGTGAGGCATTGTTCTAACTTTGGAACACGATTCCAATTTGTTTTATTCCGTTTTACTGAAAGACAAGAAATAATGTACTTCTAAAACCATGTTTCTTTTTGTCAAGTCAGATAAACATTGTCTTTTTTCAGTGACTGAAGCAAATAAAAATGCATGCAATGAAATTGTTCAAAATGTTCACAGGCCAATTAAAATTGGGCTTACTGAATGATAAGTGTTTATCGCAGCCCTATTTAAATCCTTGAATGTAAAATACAGAAGTTTTTCATTATTTACAGTACAAATGTATAGTAATATAGGGAACATATGTTAGATGTTCTTGAGCTAAATGGTTGTTATTTTTTTACTGTTTGGTATTACTGAAATTCACTTTGCTTCCCTCTTAACATTTCTCCTCTAGTGACAGAGATGCTCGTAAACGTGCTCAACATCTGCTCAGATGATGAACTAGGGACAGAGGAGGATGGGTTTGATGGTAAGGGCATTATGTGGTTTGTTGATTTGTGTGCTTTGAGGAGTTTTTGCAGGCCTGGGGAATGATGAGAATGGTTTTCTATCCATGTTTGCCTTCCCTAACCTAGTTTGTGCAACTTAAACCAACCAATTTCCCAAATTCACCCGAGAAGCTTGATGCATGGCTTTTGTCGTGTCCTAGGAAATTGAATGGATAGCTTCCAAATATGGGTAGCATGGTTTCAACACATGCTGCCTGTTTTGGAATGGAATGATGTGTTGATTTTGCATTTTCTGGTGTAATTTCTGCCATCATATTTCTCTGATCACTGAATACCTAGTTTTAAATATTCAAGGTTGGTAGTGATGATATAGAAAATCTTTAGCCTGTGCATTTGAGTTGTGCTCATGTAGCTTGTGTTTGACAATCGGTTTTGCTCCTGGTGGCTATTACAACAACCTTCATTTTAAAACTTGCCGCATATTGCTAGAGTTGGCAGAGGACTCCATCACAGACATTAGTTTGTAATTCCATTTGAGGGCCACTATTGATGCGATTGTGCAATTCAACCCTCTTATTTTGGAACATGTGTAAATTTGCACATTTAAAGATGAGGTTATTTGCAATGTCCTTTATTCTTTTCTTTGGATTGTCACCGGGGATCTAACTGTTCCTCTTTTGTGGTGTTGGCCCTTTTTTTGTTATTATTTTACAGTCTCAGGTCTTATAATTTCTTGAATGGTGGAAATGATGCTGTTTGTAGCCACCTAGTTATCAAACTGCGCTGAATTGTTTTCTGCTAGCTGACTAATTAAATCATGGTGGGATTTTTCTACACCAGCCTCTGAGATGGGATTTATTCTAATTTTTGATCTTAGCTCAGTCTCTGAAATGAAAATATTTGCTGTGGAAGTGCGTGGAAGTTGCATGGTTGTAGCAGACATATTGCTACAATCGCAGACAAATGAACCCCTTCCCCCCAAAATTACATTCTCCATGTTTTTTTAACTTGGCAGGTGGAACTCAGTCTTGTACAGTGAAGGATTTGAGTCTCCGCAGACGCTGCCTATTGGATGAATTAGCCAGGATGAGTTATTGGTTCCAACTTGTCTCAATAATCTCTGCTGTTACTACTGGTATAACATAGTTCTCCCTGACTTAATTCAGCTTTGTGGACAGTCTTCTCAACCCTGGAGTACTCCGAACATAAACTGTTTTTATTGGCTAAACATTGTATGCAGATTACAATTCTGATCATACCCTATCAGTGATGCACTGGAGGCGTGACCGGCCGGATCATGAAGTCTGCTGGTGGTGCGAGTGGTGTTTGTGCTTCTCATAGCACATAGGATGGTTGCATCTTTTGGGAGTTTCTGATCTGGGCGTTAGTACTATGGTGCTAGGGCCATCACTAAAGAAAAACCTAAAATTTCAGCTGAGCGGCTTTGCTTAATTGAAATGGGTAATTTTGTTGCCACTCATTATTCTTTTAGTCATGACAGCATTCCTATTGAAAGGTACCCAATGGATGCTTTATTCCAGGATAAACCATGGAGTGCGATCAACAAAATAAATAGTGATTCTGGTGTGGCTTCACCGACAGTTTAAGAAGACTCACCAGTGCTATTTGATGCACGTTTGGAACGTTGCATTTATTTTCTAAGTGTCTCCCAGTGACTTAAAGACATCTGCAGCCTAGTATAGGATAGATCCCTTTTGTAAATGTCTGACATCCTTCTTCCGGATTGAATAACTCATTGTTACGTAACCCAATCAAATACTGTTGTTACTACTACTACTTTGCAGCTACTCAGACACGTGAAAATGAGTTGATGCACTGTGGCGTAGACCAGAGTAGCATGGAGACTAAGAGCAAGCCTTTCAGTTAACGGTCAGTCAAATGATGCAGCTAGTAAGAAAGTAGAAAATCACAGACATAAGTGAAACATCCCATCTGACTGGCCCCCCGTTGCACGGTAACTATTCAAATATTTCTGAAAATAAATGCACATTAAAGTGACACCCAGATGAAGGTACGAGTTATTTGCTTCATTTCAGAAACCTTAACACCTCAGCAAGGATTGCTGGAAATAGAACATGAGTCACCCAAAACCTTTGCAGAGATACTGCAGCCGGTACTTAAATCCACAAAGCTTGCGCAGTGGACTCGTTTGAAGGCCTTGGCTTAATAGATGAGACCGAGAAAGAACACCTAGCACAGTGTGGTTGTTTTCTGTAACTTAATCCTATATTTTTGTAATTAAGCCTAGTATCCAACACTCCGACTTGTGGCTTCATTTTCAGGGTTACTTTGTCTTTCACTTATGTGTAACTATTGTGAGGTGTTTAGCATAAGGGGGTGAAGACATTCCTCCTTTTAATGTGCAATATGTTGGAATGTGAAGTGATTAGTGCCACCTAATGGTTTATGAATCTGTATGACATGTCTTTATGTAATGATGATATATCGAGAATACCTGTGCAATTTTACAAACATTTTTTGTTAAAAAAAGGCTTCTTTAAATGTTGAATTTGTAACCCTTCAGCCTATAAGATCAAGTTGTTGCTTCCTTCCCCCTAACCTTTTCCCCTTCTCGTGATGCCGTTCCTGCTCATTCCTCACTTTTTATGCTGCTTGTGTATCGATTTCACTACACTAGAAACCCAGTTTTACTCTTTTCTCCCTTACACACCAACGGTCTCATGATTCCCTCTGCAGATGTCATTCGACACTCTTTGCTATAAGTTTCGTGCAGATGCCTGTTACCTGTAATCACGCACTTGTTTCCCCATTTGTTTCGAATGTCAAGTGCGTTGTCAACAAATGGGTCTGTGCAATAGAAAAATGCATTATTATATTGTCCACCTTCAGACTATAAATGTCATTCATGATTTAGTTCTGCGTCGTTCGGCTATTTGACTTGTATTGTTAGATGGGTGCAATGTGCCATATTCATATATCAAGCCTTTGATGCAAATAGCCTTATCAGTCTAAGGTTATCAGGTTAATTAAATGTCTTCACTCACATTCTTATTTTGAGGAGGGGGTGGGTCAGTTGAGGATAAGAATGAGTGTTTAGAAGCCTTAACATAGACCTGGCCTCTACACCTGCCTCTACCTAGACCCGCCTGCGTGGAACCACTCCCTTGACTAGTTCTGGGTCCAGTGTCTTTGTTATGAGATAGGAAAGTGTACACCATTGCTCTGTAATCTCCGGTTAAAGAGTGAAGTTTGGCTTACCATACCATCATAGGACTGCCCCTACACAGTGCCTCTAGTGTCTAAACTCTGGTTATCTCCTCACATGTAGCATGTCTAATCAATTTTGAAGACTTCTACACTGTCAAGGCACTTCTGGTTGTCAATACATTTTCTTGAATTAGATAAGTATTGGATGCTTTTGGTGGCATCAAACGAAGATCCATCTGACTTAGGAACCTGTTCCTTTTGGAAATGGGCAGATATCCTCCCAATTCTTATCCCACAAAGGCAGGTCTTCTTTCTGAAGAAGGCGGCATTTGACTGTTGAAATTGTTGCTATTTTATATACATCTGAGCTGCTGAACTACGGTCATATGTGTCTGGGTAACTTGACATCATTGTGGTAGCCAAGAGACTTCAAACCCAATGCAATGTGAAGCAAGGGGCTTAGGCTATGCCACGTGATTTGTGAGAGGCCCTTAAATCCTCTGGGATTTTTCCTATGACGTGCGCTATTTGCACCTTAATTGGCCAGTTCTTATATGCAAGTTGACTGAACCATGCCCTGAATGCCCTGTATGACATAGAATGGTGCCTATCAGGAATCTGAAGCAAAACACTCTTCTCTTTGGATAAGATGTTCCGGTATTTTGACTGTCTCCTTCTCTAGGGTTCTCTGAATTAGAAAACTCCATCCACTTGAGGACGTGTATGCTACAGCACTCTGCAGATCTCACAACAGTATCCCAAGGAACATCCTTTGGAAAAAAAACTATTTCTGTTATTCATACAATACTATAAATCAATGTATTGTATTGTGAATGAAAATCAGTTATAAAGAGAATATGGCCAATAATAATTCTTAAAGATATTCTTTAATACTGTTCTAAATATGTCTATATATGTACTCGATTAATGGCAGCATCAAGTATGAATGAAAAATATCCCAGTGTGCAAATTGAACCCATTGTGCTCATGAAATTGAAGTGGATGGGGCAACGTGGTGCACACACATAACAAAAGCGAATAGTAACAATAATCCTATATTGTGCTTAAAAATAAATTTGATGGCACCTGTCTCTTCGGAGATAAAGCGGACTGAGCACTAGAGCACTTTAAGGACATCAGAGCTACAGCCAGGTTCTTTCTCCTTTCCATGGCCCGTGCCAACCCCAGTCTGCCTTTCACGGCAAGGAAGCGGTTTCCAGACGTGCCTTTCCCCGCCCAGCCACCACGGCCTGCAAACTTCTCAACCTCTGTGTGGCCGAGGACGTGGTACACAGATTCTGTGGGTTGGGTAGTCAGAGGTTGGGCTCGTCAACCTCCCAGCAGACTCAGCCTCCAAACCCTTTCGTTTACCCTCCAACCATCATGGGCACTCAGTGAGAGGCAGGATACACCATCACCTGCCCCACTGGAGATTGACATCAGACCCCTCGGTTCTTCAGGTCATTTGAAGTGGCTATTCCCTACCCTTCGTGACCATCCCTCCACCCATGCCACCCTCTTGCGATAGGCTGGTAGTGGACCATCTCTCATTACTCCGCCAGGAAGTAGTGGCTCTCTTGTCCAGGGGAGCGATAGAGAGGGTGCCAACGCCACACGTTTGTTGTGGTTGTTATTCTTGCTACTTTCTGGTGGCCAAAAAGGATGGAGGCCTTCGTCCTAGTCTAGACCTGCGCCCTTTCTATTTCTTCCTCCGTAAGGAGGAATTCAAAATGCTCATGTTTGCTTAAGTCCTATCTGCCCTGGCTCCTTGAGTCTGGATGGTAGTGTTGTACTTGCAGGACACATATTTTCTCATCCCCCTACTGCCTGTCCACAGGCATTACCTGTGGTTCCTGGTGGGCCACAAGCACTTTCAGTTTGCTGTGCTCCCTTTTGGCCTTATCAGTACTCCCGGATGTTGACCAAGGTGATGGCGGTGGTTGCAGCTCATCTACAATAATCAGAGGTACCAGTCTTTCTCTAGCTCGTCGACCGGCTGTTGAAGGCTGGCTTGCCGGAGGTAGTCTTCTCCCACCTCAACAATACAGCGGACCTCTTGCACTTGCTGGAGTTTACTATCAATGTGCTGAAGTCACACCTGACCCCCTCTCAGATGCTCCTTTTTATCAGACCCGTTCTGGACACGGTGCAGTGTCGGGCTCTCCTAAACGGCGAGTCCAGGATATTCAAGTTATGATACAGATGTTTCAGCCTCTATCCGGGGATTCGGTGAGACTGACTCTGAGGCTGCTGGGCCTCATAGCCTCCTGCATCTTGGTTGTGACACATGCCCACTGGCATTTCTGGTCTCTCCAGTGGGATCTGAAGTTCCAGTGGATACGGCATCAGGGTAATATCTCTGACATGATCCAGATCTCAGACGAACTGCAAAAGGTCTTCAGTGGTGGCTGATTAAGTGCAACTGGGTCAGTGGCAGACCCTCTCCCTTCCCCAACTAGATCTGACTATGGTGACAGATGCGTCACTCCTGGGATGCGGCAGCCACCTTGTAGAGGTGGAGATCAGGTCCCTCTAGTCTCTGGGGTAATCCGGGCTCCGCATAAACCTTCTGGAGCTCCTGGCAATCCGGCTTGCATTGAACGCCTTTCTACCCTCCATCAAGGAAAGTCTAGTACAGGTGTTCACGGACAACACCACCCCAATGAGGTACGGCAACAAACAGGGTGGAATGGGATTGTGGACCCTTTGTCAAGAGGCCCTGCATTTCTGGAGATGGCTGGAACATCACGGCATATCCCTGGTGATTTAACACCTGGCAGGCTCTCTGAATCTCAGGGCAGACAAACCCAGACGAAGATGCCTAGCAGATAGTGAGTGGCAGTTCCATCCGGAGGTGGTGAAAGGTCTCTTTCAGCAGTGGGGAGAGCCTTGGTTAGATCTGTTCTCCACTGCCAAGAATGCACAATGTCAGTGGTTTTGCATGCTGAAGATTTCAAGGCAGCTGTTGCTCGGAGACACTTTTTGTCTCCAGTGGAGCTCAGGCCTCCTATACTCATTTCCACCCATACCACTCCTGCCCAGAGTTCTAAAGAAGATTACAAACTACATGGCCCAAGTCTTCCTTGCGGCTCCGGACTAGGCCCAGAGTTTGGTATTCTTAGTTGTTGAGCATGGCCATCAGGCTTGCCCCTTCAGGAGGATCTTCTGTTGCAGCAGCAGGGGAAGGTTTTCCACCGAACCTTTCATTGTTCCGCCTTCATGCATGGAGATAGAGCGACAGTAGTTGACAACTTTTGACCTAATGCCCGAAGTCTGCAATGTTCTCTTGGGAACCAGGTGTCATCTATCAAGACAGTAAACACCTTCTGTTGGGGCAGGTTTGTGGCATGGTGAGCAGAGAAACAGATTGATCCTCTTCTGCTTCCCTCTCTCAGGCCCTACTCTTTATCTATCTCTTGCCCACCAGGGCTCTGCTTTGGGCACCTTAAAGGCCTTTCTTTCTGCCATCTCAGCCGCTCTACGGTTTCCAGTACAGCCTTCCCTGTTCAAATCTCCTTTTGTAAATAGGTTTTTGAAAAATCTACAACGTTTCCATTTTCAGCCTTGATCGTGCCTCAGAGGAACCTTAATCTAGTACTCACTTTTATGATGTGTGCTCCCTTTTGGGCCACTGCATAACTGTCCACTCAGGATCCTTACTATCAAGACAGTCTTCTTGGTGGCAATACCATCTGCCCGAGGGTCAGTGAGCTTCAGGCTTTGACGTCCAAGCCTCCCTACCTGAACATCTTCCAGGACAAGTTGGTGGTCCTGTGCACTAGAGCTTCCTTTCTGCCGAAAGTTGTCAGTCTCTATCATGTAGGCCATCCATCACCCTGCCTAACTTTTTATGCTCCGCCACATTCCTCTGAGGAAGAGGAGCGACTCCACTGCCTGGACCAAAAAAGAGCGTTGTTCTTTCTACCTTGACCGCAGGAAACCGTGGACAACCAACTCTTTATGGGGTGTGTTGGAATAAAGAAGGGAAAGGCCATGTGGAACCAGACCATCGCCCGATGGATAGCACTCTGCATTAAAATCTACAACGCATTGGCCAAGAAGCAGAACCCAGAAGGTTTGCATGATCATTCCAACAGTGCAAAGACTGTGACAACTCCATTAGCACGCAGACTTCAGTTTTTCAACATCTGCCAGGCAGTAACATGGGCCTCTGGCACACGTTCACATAGCACTACTGCCTGGACTGTCAGGCAGGTCATAAAGCCTTATCTGGTAGAGACTCTATGTAGTCGCAGATTCCTTCCCGACCCACCCATCCTACCCGACTCTGCAAATGGATTTCTAGGGACAGGGCTGTTCCCCTTATAGGGCCCTAGTTTTCTTATTCAGTGTTAAATGTTCTCTGTGGCTCTGCACTCCTGGCATGGAAAGCTGTGAAAAGAAACTGACATCAGCGCACTGAGGTGGCACCTATATAGGTACGGCGCATGTCACTTTCGACGCTGACAACACCATGCAGAGTCGAACAACGCCACCTACCGGCAAATAGGTGTGCTGCTCCCGAATAATTTCCGGATCCAGTCTGATGCCTGGGGATAATTCTAAGGTAAAGAATCTGCGGCTAGATAGTCTCTACCAGATATGGCGTTACTGAATGTATTGGGATAACCCGATTCTTTTGGCTTTGGATTAAGTCCTCATTTTTGTATTGGGCCATTAGGAGTTAATACTTTGGTGATTGTTCCTACAACCTTTTACTACATATACGTTTTCTTGATTTGTCGCTTTCCCTTGCCCTTTTCTTCCCAATTGAGAACATTTCAATAGAACTCATTAACTGAATTATTTTTTTCCCATTGTCCACCCCTCCCCCGCCCCAACCATTCTCCTTTTTGCCAGCATTGCTGTGGATCTGTTATAGCGATTCACGATTGTTTTTGCAATTTTATCTCAAACAGATTGGTGCGCATACCAGCCTTTTTCTTATACCGCCTAATGACGCCAATGGTATTTATACCCCTTGTCTTTTTACTCAATTGACACTAACTCTTGCATCTGTGACAGCGCTGCTAGAGGAAGCTTCATCCAGAAGGAGGTTCCTATCGAAACTGCAAGGACGAGGCTTCGAGTTTAATAAAGAGCCCTTGACAAAGAGAACAAGAGAAAGTGTGTTGTGGTCCGAGATAACCCTAGGATTCAAGGAGATATTGAGATGTAACTCAAGAGAATGTCTAGCAAGAAGCATGTCTATCCTGGAAACATATTTATGCGGAGCTTAAAAGTAAGTAATACCATGTTCTTTTGCCAGAGACATCCACCAGCGCATAAGATTCCATCATTTGGAACATGACAGCCCTGGCCAGTTTGAGCTGTAAATAGTCCCCCAGGTGGAATTTGCCGTTCGCTCCACCCATGGCCCCCCCTCCTCCCCCCGGCCGAAGTAATAAGAGTCCACTTGTGGATTAATCACCACAAATGATCAGGGTTACCGGCCCCTGATGTAGCTCAGACAGCAAACTATTAAGAATCAGAGGATCATCGATAATCGCACCATAGAGTACGCGCAACATAAAGCGCAGCAGGCCTTTCATGACCGTTGCATTAATCCATCGACCACCCATATCTCTGCAATGATCACAGACAACCCAGCTCTTATCTCGAGCCGAGAGGGCAATCTCTCTCTGAGAAGTAAAACAGGCCATTTTTTCCATGCAGAGTATTTGATTATCGTTACTTTTCACTTCTGCTTTTGTTTTTTGTGTATCACTTTGAGCCGTACACTTCAATTTCACGAACACTGTGCTCACTTCGCACATTGAGCACTTTTGTATTCATACTGCCATTAATCGACTACATATATAGACATATTTAGAAAAATATTAAAGAAAACCTTTAAGGGTTATTGTTGACTATATCTTCTTTGTAATGGGTTTACATACACAATACATTGTTATATATAGTATTAAATATTGACAGAAATTGATTTTTTCTTAATGATGCACCTTGGGTTATTGTTGTGAGATATAGCTATTACCCCTGTCTCTTTGGGTTTATGGGTTGCTCCTGTTTATAGCATCAGTGCACTCTGTAGGGCATCTCACCTTTTGAGCGGATCCTTGTGTAACATGTTGTGACTAAGGAAGAGTTGCGAACTTTGTATTGGCATATAACCGTCTTCTTGATATGAAAGGCACAAGCATAGGCAACAGCCCACACATTAGGCAGATAGTATGAGTTGTATGTGAAAGAAAGTATTTGCCTTATCCTGTTTTGGTTTGTGATGTGTTGCTGCACCCTTCCCTGTCTGCATTGACCCCAAAGAATAGCGAGACAACACTGGTACTGTTAGTTCCTGAACATCCTCCCTGATAATACTTCCACAATTTCTGGTGGCCAACAAGAAGGCGCTAAGGGGAAGGAAGCCAAGCAGTTCAGTAGTGTATGTGGAACATTGCCCAACCTAATTGTGTCTTATCGTAGATTTGAATATTTTAATAGGTAAATAATTAGTCAATAGAGAACTCGGATGGATAGTGAATAATTGGTAGCTAGCCCAGTTGTGTTGTATGTTTTTTGAAAGTGTGGCAGTGGAATCACCTCTGAGACTGGCCCTTTTTAGGTCTCGCCTGTCAATGCGCATGCGCATTGAGCTTGCAAGACTATGGGGGCTTAAACAGACTTTAACCAACTTGCCATTCCATGGCGATTCCTTGCAGTGCCCGTCAAATTGAAGCTCAATGCGCAAGCGCATTGACATTAAAAGCGCGTGCACATGAAAGCGACAAGGCTCCCTCCCACGGCAATACGGCAATACCCACCCCCACCCGCCAGCACCTCCCCTCTCTCTCCCCGCACACAGACAGGCTCGCATTCCTCCACAGCCAGGCTGCCATTTCTCACCCCCCTCCCCAGCCACCAGCTCCTCCCCTCTCTCTCCCTGCAGTTTCACGGACGTGTCTCGTCTTAAACCCTTAAACATGCACAACTCACACACTGAAACGCACTATTTTTTAAACATAAATCGGCAGCCTTAGACATCTGTTCCCCAGCCGCCAGAACTTCCCCTCTCTCTCCCCGGACACAGCCAGGCTCGCAATTCTCCTCCCCCTCCCCAGACGCCAGCACCTCCCCTCTCTCTCCCTGCACACAGCCAGGCTCGCACAACACAATAAACAAAAAAACTTGAAACTGAAATCGTAGTCAAAAACAAACTTTCACAGACGAATTAGAATCTAAGTCGCCGTATACATTTTGATGTTTACACACAAATCAATTACCATCTCTCTCACTCAACATCATTTATTGAATACATTATTTACAATCTTAATCATACAGCCTCTGTCCCATTCTGCAGCATACATCAGCTCATACCATTTTGCCACACCTGTGTCTACATTTCGGTCTTTACACACAAATCATTCAGCATCTCTCTCATTCAACATCATACATTGGATACATTATTTTAATTACTATTCATCCAGCCTCTGTCCCATTCATCAGCATACATCAGCTAGCTTTACTTTCAAAATACTTATGTCTAAACGAAATACAAGACACAGACTCACTCCCATTCAGCAGGCCTACTATTTCCTACTATTTTAAGGGCCGCATCCGCAGCAATGTTCTGTATTTTCAGAATAAACATAACGTCCCAACTTTGAGGGCAAATATTGCATCCAGCCTCTGTCCCATTCTGCAGCATACATCAGCGCATACCATTTTGTCACACCTGTGTCTACATTTCGGTCTTTACACACAAATCATCCAGCCTCTCTCATTCAACACCCCCATTCAGCAGGCCTACTATTTCCCCCCCCCTCCCTCTACAGCGTGCTACGCAATTTCTTGCGATTATATCTATAGGCTTGCACCTAAAAAATATTTCCTATTTTGACATCATTGGTATTACGTTATTATAACCTTTACAATGCTTGCGAACAATAAATACATGCAAACATTTACAGTATGTCTGTTTGTTGAGAAGGGAGATTTATTTTTACGAACGAATCAAACACTGAGCCTCTCTCACATCCACTTCACTCACAACACCTCACGCTCACACAACTACGCTCCCCACACAACACTCACAACAAACTCACTCACTACACCTCACACCCTCACCCTCACAAACGCTCACACACACTTACAACTCTCACCCTCACACACTCTCACCATCAACACCCCTCACCCTCATACACCCTTACACTCATTACATCACCCACACACACATATTTGGAGAAACACACCCTCACACAATCTTACTCTCAACATCACGCACTCATTCCCTCATACTCCCTCGCTCACCCTCACACAACTTCCCACACCCTAACACTCACACACCGTCACACCACTCTAATAACTCTCACACTAACTACACCGCACACCTCACCCTCACACAATTTTACCCTCATCCCCTCACCCTCAAGAACACTCAGTCACCCTCACAACCCCTAACTCTCCTACTCACCCACTCACACACCCTCACACTCCCTAAGTAACCTTCACAGAACTTCACACTCACACCGTAACACACCCACACACACACACACACTCCCTCACTCACCAGCAAACACACTCACTGACGCTCACACACCCTCACACACCGTCACACACCCTCAGCTTCACACACCCTCACTCACCCTCACTCACACACACACACACAAATCCAGCATCCAAAGGAAGAATAGAAATAAACCATCCTAATCCACACTCTAACTCCACCATAGAAATCCAGAGTCCTAATCCACCCTAATAAACTAACAGCCGAATTCACCCTCCAAATACACCCTCAAGATACGCAACAGAAATACATCCTACAAAACAAAATCCAAAGGATAAATACGCCATCCTAATCCACCAGCCAAATCAACAATCTAATTAAACTATACAAAACACAATATAACTAAAGACTCAAAAAAATAGCCTCCTATTCCACCCTATTAAAATAAAAAGCTTGTGCATTTAACAAATTGATAAATGTTATGCCATTTTCAGAAACATAAACAACTTTTAGGACGAATATAAAAACAAAGGAGGTCAACGGAGTCGTGCATCAGATACGTTACACACAAAATCTACTTCCCAAAAGTGAGCTACAGCATGCAAGGATGTTATCAGGCTTCAGGTCAAAAAACAGAAATGATTCGGACAATATAACACCAACAAAACAACGAAAAAATATGTGGCAGGAAGCGAGGACGAGGATGTACAAACACACGTGAAACAGCCTACTTTTTATTGGGGGAATAAATAAGCATTATTCACCCGGGGAATGGGACGGATTAAACACAATGGTCAAGAGTTACACAAAAAGCCGTACGCATATAACAATAGCATTTATTCACACGAAATTACATCAAATATTAAAAAAAAAATAGCGAACTCTACAGTAATGTTGACATAAGTCACAATTCTGATAGCAGCATGGAGAAAGCATATATAAGAAGAAACTATTGCTTTAAAAATACATCGTAACACAAAGCGGAGACATTGCATTGATTATTAACGAAGAGGAAGTATCACAAAAAACAGCACGAAATTTACATTCACATCAAAATAAAAAGATATACAAACATACATTTAATAATAACTAAAATAACAGAACGTAGGGTTGAAACAATATAAAATATTCACGCACGTATACAACATACTACACAATTACACAAAAAATAACACTGTTCTAATTATTAACACAACTACTAACTAAAACCAAACATTTTAAAAATTAGACCTGAACAATAGGATACAATGCATTACATACATAAAGAGCCGACATTTCAAAATAAACATCCTTCGTTGCAAAACAAAGACACTACTATGCTAATAAAACAATAGGAAACAACAAATCTAAAAATGTCATTACGCTACACACACACAAAACAAACAAAAAAAAACAACTTACCTGTCGAACGATGCACGGAACGGACAACGAAGCCAACACTCCTTACACGGGACCCGCTTTCAACAATATGGGGATTTCCAATTAGACGCGAGTAAATTGTTACGCAACGTGAGAGGATTTTGAAATCTCATTGGCTGACAGGGACGTCAATCAAAATAGTACGGAATAAAAAAAAAAAACTACAACGCAATCACTTAAATACGTAATTAAAAATATGGAACAGTCACACTTCTGCTATTTAACATTTCCCAAACATATAATACAACACAGATACACAAACAACTACTCACACAATGAAAACACCACATACACACACACACAAGCACACATACCACAAACACAACTACACAACACACAAACACCCTCACACACCCTCAGCCTCACACACCCTCACCCTCACACCCCTTCACTCACCCTTACACCCTCGCCCTCACCCACCCTCAACACCCTCACAACACTCTCACCCTCACTCACCCTCACCCTCACTCACCCTCACACCCTCACCCTTACACTCCCTCACCCACACAACACTCTCACCCTCACACACCCTCACTCTCCCTCACACCCTCACCCCCCTCATGCTCACCCCCTCACCTTCACACAGCCTCACACCCTCACACCCCCTCACACCCTCACACCCCCTCACCCTCCCCCCTCACCCTCACACAACTTCCCCCCTCACTCTCACCCCCCCCACCCTGACTCACACTCACCCCCACCCTCTCATCCTCACCCCCACCCTCACTCACCCTCACCGACCCTCACACCCTCACACACCCTCACTAACCCTCACACCCTCACCCTCACTCACCCTCACAACACTCTCACCCTCACACCTCTCACCCTCACACACCTCTCACCCTCACACACCTCTCACCCTCACACACCTCTCACCCACCTCTCACCCTCACACACCCTCACCCTTACACACCCTTACACACCCTCACCCTCACACACCCTCACACACCCTCACCCTCACACCACCTCACCACACGCTCGCACACCCTCACACACCCTCACTCACCCTCCCACACTCTCACACACTCTTACCATCAACACCCCTCACCCTCATACACCCTTACACTCATTACATCACCCACACACACATATTTGGAGAAACACACACCTTCACACAATCTTACTCTCAACATCACGCACTCATTCCCTCATACTCCCTCACTCACCCCCACACACCCTAACACTCACACACCGTCACACCACTCTATTAACTCTCACACTAACTACACCGCACACCTCACCCTCACACAATTTTACCCTCATCCCCTCAACCTCAAGAACACTCAGTCACCCTCACAACACCTAACTCTCCTACTCACCCACTCACACACCCTCACACTCCCTAAGTAACCTTCACAGAACTTCTCCCTCACACCGTAACACACCCACACACACACACTCCCTCACTCACCAGCAAACACACTCACTGACGCTCACACACCCTCACACACCGTCACACACCCTCAGCTTCACACACCCTCACTCACCCTCACACACACACACACACACACACACACACAAATACAGCATCCAAAGGAAGAATAGAAATAAACCATCCTAATCCACACTCTAACTCCAACATAGAAATCCAGAGTCCTAATCCACCCTAATAAACTAACAGCCGAATTCACCCTCCAAATACACCCTCAAGATACGCAACAGAAATACATCCTAGAAAACAAAATCCAAAGGATAAATACGCCATCCTAATCCACCAGCCAAATAAACAATCAAATTAAACTATACAAAACACAATATAAGTAAAGACTCAAAAAATAGCCTCCTATTCCACCCTATTAAAAAAAATGCTTGTGCATTTAACAAATTGATAAATTTTATGCCATTTTCAGAGACATAAACAACTTTTAGGACGAAATTAAAAACAAAGGGGGTCAACGGAGTCGTGCATCAGATACGTTACACACAAAATCTACTTCCCAAATGTGAGCTACAGCATGCAAGGATGTTTATCAGGATTCAGGTCACAAAACAAAAATGATTCGGACAATATAACACCAACAAAACAACGAAAAAATATGTGGCAGGAAGCGAGGACGAGGATGTACAAACACAAATGTGAAACAGCCTACTTTTTATTGGGGCAATAAATAAGCATTATTCACCCGGGGAATGGGACGGATTAAACACAATTGTCAAGAGTTACACAAAAAGCCGTACGCATATAACAAGAGCATTTATTCACACGAAATTACATCAAATATACAAAAAAAAAAATTCGCAACTCTACAGTAATGTCGACATAAGCCAGAATTCTGATAGCAACATGGAGAAAGCATATATAAAAAGACAATATTGCTTTAAAAATACATCGTAACACAAAGCGGAGACATTGCATTGATTATTAACGAAGAGGAAGTATCACAAACCACAGCACGAAATTTACATACACATCAAAATAAAAAGCTATACAAACATACATTTAATAATAACTGAAATAACAGAACGTAGGGTTGAAACAATATAAAATATTCACGCAGATATACAACATACTACACAATTACACAAAAAAAACACTGCTCTAATTATTAACACAACTACTAACCAAAAGCAAACATTTTAAAAATTAGATCTGAACAATAGGATACAATGCATTACATACATAAAGAGCCGACAATTCAAAATAAACATCCTTCGTTGCAAAACAAAGACACTACTATGCAAATAAAACAAATAGGAAACAACAAATCGAATAATTCATAACACTATACACACACAAAACAAACAACAAAAAACAACTTACCTGTCGAACGATGCACGGAACAGACAACGAAGCCAACACTCCTTACACGGGACCCGCTTTCAACAATATGGGGATTTCCAATTAGACGCGAGTAAATTGTTACGCAACGTGAGAGGATTTTGAAATCTCATTGGCTGACAGGGACGTCAATCAAAATAGTACGGGATTCCAAAAAAAAACTAGAACGCAATAACTTAAATACGTAAATATAATTATGGGACAGTCACACTTCTGCTATTTAACATTTCCAAAACATATAATGCAACAAAGATACACCAACAACTACACACACACACAAGCACACACACCACAATCACACAAATACACAACACACAAACACCCTCACACACCCTCACCCTCACACACCCTCACTCACCCTCACTCACACCCACCCTCACCCCCCCCCCCACCCTTACAACACACTCACCCTCACTAACCCTCACACACACACCCTCACACACCCTCACACTCACACACCCTCACCCACCCCACCCTCCCTCACACACCTTCACACCCTCAACCTCACACATCCTCACTCACCCTCACACCCTCACACACCCTCACACCCTCACACACCCTCACTCACCCTCATGACCTCAACCACACACCCTCACACGCCCCCACCCTCACACACCCCCACCCTCACACACACCCGCCCTCACACACTCTCACACATCCTCACACACCCACACACATTCTCAATAACCCTCACACCCTCACCCTCGCCCACCCTCACTCACCCTCACACCCTCATCCCCTCACCCTCACACACCATCACCCCCTCACTTACCCTCACCCCTCACAACACTCACACCCTCACCCTCACATGCCCTCAACCGCACACACCCTCACCCTCACACCCCTTCACTCACCCTTACACCCTCGCCCTCACCCACCCTCAACACCCTCACCCTCACAACACCCTCACTCACCCTCAACGCCTCACCGTCACTCACCCTCAACCCCTCACCCTCACTCACCCTCAACTCCTCACCCTCACTCACCCTCACCCTCACTCACCCTCAACACCTCATCCTCAACCCCTCACTCACACTCACTCACCCTCACCCTCACTCACCCTCACCCTCACTCACCATCAACCGCTCACCCTCACTCACCTTCACCCTCACTCACCCTCACTCACCCTCAACACCTCACCCTCACCCTCACTCACCCTCAACTCCTCACCCTCAACCCCTCACTCACCCTAAATCTCACTCACCCTCACTCACCCTCAACCCTTCACCCTCACTCACCCTCACCCTCACTCACCCTCACCCTCCCTCACTCACCCTCAACTCCTCACCCTCACTCACCCTCACTCACCCTCAACGCCTCACCGTCACTCACCCTCACCCTCACTCACCCTCAACACCTCACCCTCACTCACCCTCAACCCCACAGCCTCACTCACCCTTACCCTCACTCACCCTCAACTCCTCATCCTCAACCCCTCACCCTCACTCACCCTCAATAATCCCTCACCCTCACTCACCCTCAACACCTCACTCACCTTCACCCTCACTCACCCTCACCCTCACTCACCCTCAACACCTCACCCTCACCCTCACTCACCCTCAACACCTCACCCTCACCCTCACTCACCCTCAACACCTCACCCTCACCCTCACTCACCCTCAACACCTCACCCTCACTCACCCTCAACACCTCACCCTCACTCACCCTCACTCACCCTCACCCTCACTCACCCTCAACACCTCACCCTCAACACCTCACCCTCAACACCTCACTCTCACTCACCCTCACTCACCCTCAACCCCTCACCCTCACTCACCCTCAACCCCTCACCCTCACTCACCCTCACCCTCCCTCAACGCCTCACCCTCAACACCTCACCCTCACCCTTACTCACCCTCACACTCGCCCTCACTCACCCTCAACTCCTCACCCTCACTCACCCTCACCCTCCCTCAACACCACACCCTAAACTCCTCACCCTCACCCTCACTCACCCTCACTCACCCACACCCTCACTCACCCTCAACGCCTCACCCTCACTCACCCTCAACCCCTCACCCTCAACCCCTCACCCTCACCCCCCTCACCCACCCTCAACGTTTCACCCTCAACTCCTCACCCTCACTCATCCTCACCCTCACTCATCCTCACCCTCACTCACCCTCACTCACCCTCACCCACCCTCACCCACCCTCACTCACCCTCAACACCTCACCCACCCTCACCCTCACTCACCCTCACTCACCCTCACTCACCCTCAACACCTCACCCTCACTCACCCTCACCCTCACTCACCCTCACTCACCCTCAACACCTCACCCTCACCCTCACTCACCCTCAACACCTCACCCTCAACCCCTCACCCTCACCCTCACTCACCCTCACCATCACTCACCCTCACCATCACTCACCCTCACCCTCACCCTCACCCTCACTCACCCTCACTCACCCTCAACCCCTCACCCTCACTCACCCTCAACCCCTCACCCTCACTCACCCTCACTCACCCTCAACACCTCACCCTCAACCCCTCACCCTCACCCTCACTCACCCTCACCATCACTCACCCTCACCATCACTCACCCTCACCCTCACCCTCACTCACCCTCACTCACCCTCAACCCCTCACCCTCACTCACCCTCACTCACCCTCACCCTCCCTCAACGCCTCACCCTCAACACCTCACCCTCACCCTTACTCACCCTCACACTCGCCCTCACTCACCCTCAACTCCTCACCCTCACTCACCCTCAACACCTCACCCTCAACACCTCACCCTCAACACCTCACCCTCACCCTCACTCACCCTCACAACACATATTGTGTTACAATAGGTGTCACAATTGCGAAAGATAAAACTATTGGCATTGTAAAAAACAAAGCTATTAATTTCGCTATTTTCAAAACAAGCACATAAATAAAAAATGTGTCCTTTACAATACCAATAGCTCAAACTTTCCTAATGCGAGACCTATTGCATTGCTGTGCTTCTCTCCCCTGCTGCACTCTCCTGCTCTCTAGAGATGTGGCATAACGACCAGAGCTGCCATATAAGTCACGTAAATACAAAACATGTTGCATTCCAAATGCTATAGGTGTCACATTCGCGAAAGTTATAACTATTGGCATTGTAAATGACAAAGCCATCAATTTAGCAATTTTAACAACCAACAAATAAATAATATATGTCATTTACAAGACCAATAACTACAACTTTTCTAATGCGAGACCTATTGCATTTCCAATGCTTGTTTCACTGGTAGCTAACCAAGTTCAGGCACAGAAACTACTGTTTGTAAGCTCTTAATAGACTTAATGATACCTCCAAGCACAACTAAATTTGCCTGGTCATTATCATTCGAGTGTCCTTTATTATGTTGTCATTCTTAAACCATGAGCTACACAGGAATGCTGGTCTTCAAACATGACTCGTCTGAAGTCTTAAAGGCTGCTGAGGCACATCCCATCCTCAAACTTTATGTTGAAAGCAAAGCAGAGCTGGATTTAGCAGTGTGGGATACTAATTCCTACTGATGGATGCTAACCCTACCTATTTAGGTGAACTGAGCAATACAATACAGCTGGTGTCCTCATTGGGCAAAACTGTTGAGGCAATAGCATTAGAAGAAACAATCGAATTGCCAATGGGGTAGCCACACCTGGAAAATCTAAAACTATGAATTGTGCTGGGTGATTAAAGGCCTTTTCTCAAATTCGTGCAGTCTGGAGAATGGATATTGAACCTCTACATTCCCATGGCAAAATAGGATTAGATGGTTTCCTCTGTGCTGTGTTTATGCTTACATTAATACTAATCGAGAAATGTACCACAATATGCATAAGACCAGGGATGTGCGTGCCACAATATGCAGTAGACCAGGGATGTGACACAATATGCAGTAGGCCAGGGACGGCCAAACCTCATCTCGGATTGAAAGTCCCTTGTAAACGTCATACCAGTAAAAATGACTTTGGGGGGGGGAGTTAGCATGTTTGTAATTTTTTTTATTTAAGTGCTCGTTTACCAGCACAACATCCAGGCGAGGACGGTGCAAAGTTATTATTTGTGAATGGTAGCCATATGATGCCTGTTAAGTTTCGTTAAACTGGACGAGCTGGTTACAGAGGAGATGGTAATAGTGTTGCGCACCGTCTTAAAATGGCCCCTCTCTGACCTCAGTAGGAAAACAGTTAAACGTGTCCGTACTCCGCTGGTGGCTTTCCAGGGCTCCGGAGCTGGAGGCGGCTTCTACAGTGAAGTCCTGGATTTTGTTTTGATTGGTGTTCAGCGAGCTTTCCTTCAAGCTCTTTTGTTTGTATTTATTTCAACAGAGACATGTGGGAAAACGCATTTTCCTGGACTTGAGAAAGTTCTCACTGACTAGATCACCATTTCAAAAATGTGCATGCTTGAGATCTGAATTGAGATTGCACTGCGTGCTTCGTACTGTCACGTGAAGTGCTGTCTGAGATTCGGCACTATGGTGCTCTCCCTGTGCTCGAATGCTGCCTCTTTAAAAGTACTTTATCATCACTACTGTTGGAAAATAAAGTCTTGTGCAAAGCTGCTCTCACCGCATGCTCCTTAGGTTTCAACATACCATGCTTTCCAAGCCATGCTGGTTAGCACTGCCTGGAAGTATTCTCCACATGAAACCTAGAATATTGCATTTTTCACCATTTCTTTTTTGCAATTTTGTCAATTACATTTAACAATTTTTATTTTAAAAAATACACATTCTTGTTGTTTACTGTATGTCGATGTGATTAACGTTTACTAAAGCTGGAAAACCTCTGACGTGCATTAAACCGTAAAACAATATTTGTGACCCGAGTTATTTATCTTTGTCTTTTTGCATTTCTGATCTGTATCATCAGGGATTTTCTTTTTGGGAGGCCGCATTTACTCGAGTAAGAAAAATCACACTCTTTGTACAATAGCCAGCAGCTGCCATCTTACATTTGCTATAATTTGCATATTTGAACTTCTTTTATTTTTCTCTGCGATGCAGCTGTCATGGCCTGATACATCAGAGTTCCTTGCTCCAACATTAGCTCCCGAGTTCTGTTTTTTGCATCATGCATCTCACCTAGCTACAGTTACGAGAGAGTAGTCGTGAGCTAGAACGCAAGAGCGAGGACCATCATATTTTAATTACGGCTGCAACGTTTCTGTCAGAGCTTATTTGACTGAAATAATTAGAGGTCCTCATGAGGTACCAATTAAAATACTGCATCCGTGCAAGTTGCAGCTTTGACACACTGAGCTATCAGCAGTCTGGTACAAAGTCATTTCTTAATTACCTGACCTAGTTTACATATCACACAGCCCTTTCAGCATGTTGCCACCGTTTGAAAGCTCTGCCATTAAAAATCAGCATGTTTGCTTCTGAATGCTGAGCGGATGTTCCTTTCGGTAGATGCTTGCCCTTGATCTTCCTGGAGAAAGTAGGGTGATGTCAGCACTAGCTGTCCAAATGGGGTGTGTAGAAAAGTGTAAATTTAGTATTATGTTTCAGATTTTCCTTGTGCACGGATTAGCTCAATGTATGAAACTTTAGGTATTTTGCAATCTATACCATGAACAGTAACAAATAGTGTGGGCTCTTAAGAAAGAAAACTTGACAAATGATCATGAGCTCATGTTTAATATTTAATCACAATGGTCCCCAAAGACTTCTTACCCCTTTAGACCGACCACACTGCCTTTACGTAGTTTATTCTACCCCATGCCCTATACTGTGGGGATAATAAACCTTAGAAAAAGCAGATTAATACAACTGGCCTTGTTCCTAGAATTAAACCAGGCTATTTGCAATCAACGGTTTACCTCAACCATTGGTCGAAGTGCCTTAAAAAAAAGTATGAGAATTGTTATGCTATGCACAAATAGTTTGGGGGGGCAGTTGAGTGAACGTGGGGGCGTGGTCAAAGACGTGGCTAAAATAATATTCTGTAACTTTTTTCGGTCTTTCATCTTCAGGTGAACTACATATAAGATAATGCACAGCTTAAATGGAAATTAATTACAAGTTATGGTAATCACGGGTAAATGCACTGTCATCCATTATGTAACCTCTTTTGGTTAATGTACTGCACCAGAGAGCCATAGAACTGAATCCTGATTGGTGCAGTGGAGAGTAGTTACTTGTGTATGTTTAGTGCTACGAGATCCCAGTCTGTGAAATGAAGCACTGTGAACATGTACGCCATTACTTTAAACTTGCATTGCACACAGTATAAGATGGACTACTACAACTTGCGCAAAAAGGTTTAAGATAAAGTGTTTTTAAAATGTAGATTTTTTGCAGACTGTGCCTTGTGCAATTTTTTTTTATAACTGTATTTTTAATTGTATTTTAAAAGCACACACTTCACACCTTACCTGGTAGCTTCCATTCAGTACCCCTAAAAAATAATAAATGTGTGTCATCACGAAGCAGTAAGATTATTTTTTTGTAACTGTATTTTAAAAGCACACACTTGACAGCTTAGCCGGTATCTCCCTTACAATACATCTCAAGAATACACCATGAAGCTTCAAGTGATTCGATCAATTAAAGCCAATACCAGCTACCCAAGCACCTTTTACATTCGCAGATTCACCAGTGTCGTGCATTTACATTTCGTTCAGGGAAGCAGGCACCCAGGAAAGAAGGCTTGTTTAGCTGTCTGTCCTACGTCGGTTTCACAGCATATTACACTCCCTGCCTCACACTTCTGCTGAAGATTTTCCTCTCTCGGAATTAACCGTCCTGGAACGGTTTTCATTTCACAAAAAGTAGTATAACTAAAATTAAAAAAGTATGGACACATCCCCCCCACACATTGACCACTGACCCCAACCTATTACTATACCGCACTTGCACCTCCAAGAATTAGATGGGCAACTTTTTTCATTAAGATGAAGTGTAAATACATTTTTTAAATCATCAGCCTCACAGCCTTGACGAAGTATGCCAATAGATGTCTTATAATAGAAGCAGTATATTTCAGTGAAAGTCTAATGTGAGTATTCCATAGTGGACACTTAAAACGTGTATGGCTTGTACGAGTCTTCGCATGTTTCAGAAATATTTCACCACATTAAAAACTAGAGGGGGGAAAAAGTCTGTCATAACGTTTGCAAGGGAATGGTCTCTTCGAGCCAAAGTACATTCGTTTTGTGCAGCCTCCCAACAGAAAAAGCCCTGAAGTGCTACAACCTAACCCTACTGAGTACGATTCATATACAGGATAGGCTATCCTGATGCAAGGCCTGTGGGGCTGGCACCTATATACCAGCATCTACGCATGCAAACTCGCACATGAATGTACTGGCACTCACACACAATTTCATATCAGTCAACACATTTGTTTTGACAAGTGTTTAACTTCGTTTACGTCCACTCTGCGGTGCCTCGATTACCACCCGCTCTGCCTCACCGTCAATATTTCACCCCCTCACACCTTTTCCTAGCTACAGATAAATGCTGGCGCCCCTGTTGAAACATCATGTCATCATTTAGGATTCTGGCGGGTCGCGGGAGGCAGCAGATTCTGCCTCTGAGACTGACCTGTACGCATTGCAGCTATTCAGCAGCACGTTTATATCCCACTGAGCTTGCTGTGCTACCCTTATGAGCACCTTATGGATATTGTCCAGAGGAGTGTGTAATACATTTCAAGAACTAAGATTCTCCCTGTTGTCTGTGCATAGCATCCACATAAGGCCAGCACTAGACTGCTTCCTGTCAGATAATGCTAACATCGAATTTGGGCTGGACTGCTCAAAAACCCACAGGATACTAAACTCATCCTATTAAAAAACTGAAAACTCCAACAGGACCAAAATCATAGAAACTTCAAAAAACAAGTAAAATCAGACTTAAGATAATATTTAAAAATGCACAAGAAAAATCCAACAAAAATTTAACAGAGGCTCTAATAATATGAAAAAAAAATACATTATCATTGTGGACAACCAATTACCCAACTGACATTTAAAGATTCTGGCTGCAAAATGCTTTAATTGTAAGGCTCAATTGCATATATGCTTGAATCACTAGATTAGTTCAACCTCTCTCATCATGCTTCTCGGATATTTGTTCGCTGGAACATTTTGTGCCAAAGCCGATTGAGATGTGGTGTTTATCGGGCCTGGCTTTCAACCACCTTAAACATGTACTTGTGGATATAAATATGCTTCTTAATTACAGAGCGGCAGTAGCCACTATGTAGATATAGTTAGGATTTCCAGAGGTAGGAATTCCTCAGATTTATCCTTGCTAATAACGTTGCCATCGTTTGAAGAATCACCACAAAACTTTGCAGACCTATTGCTTTTTTCTACATTGGTTGATGATTCAAAGTTTCATGATGATTCGTTAAGCGGGTGTAACGAAAAGGGGGGGCGGCAAAATGCATTTTTCCACCAATGCACTTTTCATAGACTTTTGAGACGAACGTAGTGGCACAATAGCCAGATGGATTTTCTTAAAAATTAGCAGGAATATAGATTATAGTGTAGAAAGGATCCTTTTCGTTAATAGATACAAATTTGGCTCTGTAGTTAAAGTTATAAGGCAAAAAAACATAGTGCTATATTGGGCCGCAGCACACTGCAGTAATTTTGCGGTATATTGCGGCTCATGCCAGTGACAAATCACAGTATTATTGACTGAAGATAGCCCTTCCAAAAGTAAGTCGGTTGTATTGTTTTTAACACACTTTGTGTGTTTTCTGTTTCACAATAAAGTCTACATTACTGCTAGTTTTTGACATATCTAGGAAGACAAGAGGGACTTTAGCATACTCGGTACAGGTAAGTGAAATAGTTTTTTTTCCATGTATATATTTTTGAAAAGGTTTACGGAGTAACACAGTACTACCTTAAAAGTACAGCGTTCATAAAAAGAGTTTTATATTTTAAATTTACCCCACTGCTCTTTGTTTTTGGACTGTACGCCACTCTATATCACTGTACTCTACACCAATCTGCTCTATGCAAGTGTACTCTGCGCCACTCTACTGTGCACCACTCTACTCTAGGCCTCTACACTCTACAACACTACTATACGCCATGCCATTCTACTCCACGCAATGCCACTGTTGTACCTGACACCCTTGGCGTGGTTTTCCCTCAGCCTTTAGCCTTCCAGTCTCCAGTTTATGCTGACACTGTTTTCTGGGTTAAGGACTCTGCACACTCTACCATTGTTAACCAATGCTAAAGTGCTTGTGCTCTTTCCTTTAAACATGATAACATTGGCTTACATGCAATTGGCTCAATTAATTTAGTTGCAAGTCCTTAGTAAAGTGGTACTACATGTAAACAGGGCCTGTAAATTAAATGCTGCTTGTGGACCTGCAGCACAGATTGTGCCACCCACTTAAATAGCCTTTTAAACCGGTCTCAGGCCTTCAATTGCAGCCTGTGTGTGCAGTTTAAACTGCCATTTCGACCTAGAAAAATGAACCATTTGCCAGACTCAAACCTTCCTTTTTAATACATATAATTCACCGCTAAGGTAGGCCCTTAACAGCCCATAGGGCAGGGTGCAGTGTATTTAAAAAGTTGAACATGTGTTTATAGCTTTTGTGTGTCCCGGTAGTGAAAAACTCTAACATTTGGTGTTCACTACTGCAAGGCCTACATCTCCCATAGGATAACATTGGATTGCCTTATTTCACTGAATACGTGCTAACCTTTGATTAGGAATACGTAACGTTTCATGTTTGGTGACTGAAGTTAAAATTAAAAGTCCTCTTTAATGGTAAAGTCAGATTTAACGTTACCCAATTTTGAAAATGCCACTTGCAGAAAGTTCAAAATATACAGTATACCCAGACTGTAATTATTCAATTGACACTTCTTTGCTGAACGATCAAGCAATTTAATTAACTTAAGCCTTTTTTTAGTTTTGAAACTCTGTGATGTTTTTGTCATTTCACAAACATATCTTTCAGTCAGTCTTAAAGTATAAGGCACAATATTTACAGCCCTGTCTGAATAATTCTTAGTTTACAAAAAATCACAAAGCACAATACTTTAAACCAAAGGCAATCAAATGCATTCAGTATGTCATACATAAATAAAAATTAACAAAACTTCATACACTAAAATGTAAACCAATCTTATGTCTTGCAAGGTGGTGAGGTTTCAGTTATTAGTATTACGTTTTCAAAAACGGAACCTCCTGCTCCAATTGTCCCATGGGGGTTATAAGACGCACTATCTGATTAGGCTACCAGTGTCTCTTGCAGGATTGGCCACATGCGTTTTTCACTTTTTCTGAATAACTCCTCAAGTCTGGTCATCGACAAGTGTCGAACCTCTCATTTCTTTTGGGTTCTCATCAGGACCCTGACTGGTTGGTTCTGTGAAATAATGAATAGAGTGAAACTTAAGTGACTATGTTGTACTTCTATAATTGAATTGTTGGCTCTAATTTGTGGTCTTGCGAGTTGTACAGACTTGTTACCTCGTTCTCCCTGTGGTTTCACTTATTGGCTGTTGTAGTAGGACCTCTGGCAGATTCCGCTTAGTTCTTTTTTCTGTGGGTACGGTTTATTGATCCGGTTGGTATCTCCGCATTATTTCTGTGAAAGATAATGACATGGGTTGGCCATGTGTGTATGCGCTATATTTTATCTTTGTGGCATTCTTGATTTATTTTTTCTGCATGAAGCTGGAAATTCTTAAGTAATCTCTGCGCTTGTGAATTGTAGTTATTTGCTTTCTTTATATTCATTTCACTTCTAAACTGTCTTCTCCGCGCATTTGTTCGAGTGGCCCTTTGTTTTCTACTCAGCTCTTTCTGCTGTTTAACCGTCTCTTCTCTACTTCCCTTTTCTTTTCAGCATGGCTACTTTGCTTGTGTTTAAATTCAAAATGTTACAAATTTTTTTGTTTTGTTTTAGCTGTTACACTTATGTGCTGCTGTATGCTATTTTAACACAATCCTTTCTTTAGACTGATGTTAGTCTGATGTTAGTCTACGTAACTCGTTCTGAGTTTATCACAGCGTGTTGCATTGTTACGATCGTCCCTTTCCACACTTGTGTTTGAATTGTCTTTCCGGTTCTGAGCAGTTTGCCTGGAACATTTGCAGATAACTTTGCTGGCTTCTAGTTGCATACTCATTATGTCATTTTGGCATTACTATATCAGAGTTACTTTTAGGGTTTCCTCTGGCGGTCTGTCTCTCAGGGTGTTTCTTGTGAACTCAGTCTAGTTATACGGTTTGCAATTCCCAGGTTTATTCATTAAAATGCCTATTTGGCCCTATTGCTGGATGTTGTAGTGATTTTTGCGTTTGTATTAAGTGGTGTATATATGACTTAGTTATTTTATTCCAAACCACGCTATACATGTAATAAGGACCTACGTTCTTTATTGCACTTGAAGGTTGCCTGTCTTACTTTCATCAACAATATTTAAAAAAAACAAATGTTTATGGGTTTTAATGTGTATTTCTTGGGATTGCTTTTGGAGGCTTTGCTTTCTTGGATAGAATGTATTTCTCTCATTTTCTCTGGGGGTGGTTTATCGATTATTTATGATAGGCTTCTTTTAGTCAATTGTTAATTTTTAATAGTGTACCTTAATATTTTTAATATACTATGAGGCATACTTGTCGTTCCTAGTCATAGTCTGTGTAATTCTATCATTTCGTTTAAGCCTCCAGTGACTGTGTTGAAGCGCAGTATCAAATATGCTTTTTTCTGATTAAGGGTTGCTTCTAGATCTCCTCCTCTTGTATTTGGTTGTATCACCCATAAAACTGTTCATTGAAAATCTTTCTCATTATGGCCATTCGTAATGAAATGATTCATCAGCAGGGCTGTAATTCTTTTCGTTCTCATGCGAGACGTGTACTGTACTATTCTTTGTCTTATTTTCTGGTTAGTTTTCCCAATGTATCTTTTTTGGCATAGGTATATGATTGCATACACCACATTTTTGGTGTGACAGTTGGGAAAAATTAGTGTTTCCATTTTATTTTGTCATACTGTGCCCTCCATTGTTTGGCTACATGACACACTATTTCCACATTTATGGTCACCTTTTAAACGTTTCATTCTCCATTGGGCTCTTAAGTTTGTTTTAGGCATTTTTTGGTGACTGCAAGCGTTTTCCTAGACTTACATTCTTTTTCATTGCGAATAGAGGATAATCAGAAATCCATTCAGAGTATATCATGTACCAATTGCTTCAAACGTTTTTTTAAAAATTATTCTTCTGTGGACAATCTGTAGAAACCCCAGTTAGATTATCTAGTGCTTTTTTTTCTTTCTTTAAAAACAGGCACTCTCTTGGTGTGCGCCAAGCTCTCTTTAGTGACTGTTTTAATAGTAAATGTGGGTATCTATAAAAAAAAAAGATTTCTTGAAGTATGGCAGCATTGGTAAAATAGTAGTCTTGTATAGTACAATTTCTCCGTATCCTCAAGAATTGCCCATAGGGCAAGTTGTCTTAAGTTCCGGGGGTGTTAGCTTTTTTAGTGCAACGCATTGTTCTTATTGGTTGGCTTTCGATGTAAAGTTGTAACACGCTCTTCCTTAATTACCTTGACTTCCACATCTCAGAACGTCATACTTTTGTTGTTTCGCTATACTGATTTTGATATCGAGGCTTCTGTTGCTGAGCCACATGTAAAAAGTGCGCAGCGCAATGTTTCTTCATCTCCATTCCGTATGCACCAAATGTAGTCCATGAACCGCCGCCATTTATTTAATATTGCCAGAGTAATGGCTGTTGTTATAGATGAATTTGTCTTCAAATAGTGCCATATATAGTAGTGCAAAGGAACAGCCCATGGCAGTCCCCTTTGTCTAAAAGAAAAAAGAAACTCAACGTCAAATTGAAAATTTCTCTTTAGTGCTATGGCTACCAGTTTCAAAATTAATTTTGTCAGGACCCTGTGTGGTCTTTGTCTCGACACTAGATAGAATTCCATAGCTTCCAGGGCTTCATCTTGTGGGACCTGTGTATACAATGATACAACGTCAAATGTGACCCTTGATTGTGTGTCTGGTTAAATTGGTACCCGTCTATTCTATTTCATTTATGAAGTCCATAATGTCTCTCAAATAATAGGGTACATCATTGCTAATTGGTTTGAGAAATGTGTTAAATTTTCGAGTTTCTCAAAAAATGTAATCGGAGAATTCCAGTGATTTATTTCTTGCCCAAAATACATAGATGAAACAAATCTCCCAAGACAGCCAATCGTTTCTGGATGCGATTCAATCTTGGAACCAATCTCTCAATGCTTTGACACATTTCTCAAACCATTTATCAAAGATGTATCAATCAATCATTCAGAGTACTTGTAAAGCGCGCTACTTACCCGTGAGGGTCTCAAGGCGCTGAGGGGAGGGGGCGCCGCTACTGCTCGAAGAGCCAGGTCTTGAGGAGTCCTCTGAAGGCGAGTACGTCTTGGGTCTGCCGTAGGTGGGTAGGGAGGGTGTTCCAGCTCTTGGCGGCGAGGTAAGAGAAGGATCTGCGGCCGGAGGTTGTTCGTTGGATGAGGGGAACAGCGGCAAGGGTGAGGCTGGCGGAGCGGAGCTGGCGGGTGGGGGTGTAGAAGCTGAATCCGCTGTTCAGGAAGCTGGTCTGGCGTTGTGGAGTGCTTTGTGTGCGTGGGTGAGGAGCTTGAAGGTCATCCTCTTGTCGACGGGGAGCCAGTGTAGGTCTCTCAGGTGGGGGGTGATGTGGCTGCGGCGGGGGACGTTGACAATCAGTCGGGCGGAGGCATTTTGGATGCGTTGTAGTCGTCGTAGGTGTTTGGCTGGGATTCCTGCGTAGAGTGCGTTGCCGTAGTCCAGTCTGCTGCTGACGAGGGCCTGTGTCACCGTTCTTCTTGTTTCGGTTGGGATCCACTTGTGGATCCTGCGGAGCATGCGGAGGGTGCTGTAGCAGGAGGAGGAGACTGCGTTGACCTGTTTTGACATGGAGAGGTAGGAGTCGAGGATGAATCCTAGGTTGCGTGCATGGTCGGTGGGTGTCTGTGCTGTTCCCAGTGTGGTCGCCAACCAGGAGTTGTCCCAGGCTGAGGGGGTGGGTCCGAGGATGAGTACCTCCGTCTTGTCCGAATTCAGCTTCAGATGGCTGTTCCTCATCCAGTCGGCGACTGCCTTCATTCCCTCGTGGAGGTTGGTTTTGGCGGTGTGCGGGTCCTTGGTGAGGGAGAGGATGAGCTGGTTGTCGTCAGTATAGGAGATGATATTGAGGTCGTGTTGGCGGGCCACTTGTGCGAGGGGGGCCATGTAGACGTTGAACAGCGTTGGGCTGAGGGATGAGCCCTGGGGGACGCCGCAGATGATGTCGGTGGCCTCGGATCGGAAGGGCGGGAGGCGGACGCTCTGGGTTCTGCCGGAGAGGAAAGATGTACCATCCTTTTTGAGAGACACTATGGACTTATAAATAAAATAGTAAAAGTACCGCTGTACTCCGCAAGCTTTGTTTAAAGTAATACAAATTATTTTCCTACTGCTACAAAGTTAAAGTGTCTCACGTGTTCCTGTACATTTAAACACCCTTCTAATTCAGATTTCACATTACACCCCAGAACAAAATGAAAGTGTTGTCTCAACAATATGGTTACCATTTAATTTTGTAAGGGCTGTCATCAAGTATTTGGTATTGTGTTTTGTGGGTTTTGTTATAAACATGTACCGCGGTATACTACAAAATGACCACGGTATAACATGGTCCAGTATATCAGTAAGGTTTGGGCCTTATAACTTTAACTACTGAACCAATTTATATAAAATAACAAAAAGAACCTTTCCACACAATTATCTATTTCCTGCCAAATTTTATAAATATCTGTTCCGCCTTTTTGGCGGTGTGTCTGTCTACAAAGTCTCACACTCCAATGTACACCCCAACACTGTACTCCACTCTACACTAAACCACTTCAGTCTACGGCACTCCACTGTACCCCACTCCAACCCAGTCCACTCTACCCCGCTTCACGTTCCGATACTGTACTCCACTCTACGTCACTGTCTGCCACTGTAGCGGGGTGGGGAATAATGGGCAGCAGGCGTGTTTTTGTTTGTGATGGTTTTAATTGCTGAAACAGGATATCAGTACATGTTTTTCTACTGTGAGTCCGTCGAGGCGATCTGCTTCGTTCGGGTCGCTGTTTTCTCCGAGTTGCCTCCTCCTTCCTCCGAATCGGACTCCGCCTCGGGACCGCCAGGGACACATACTCGATCAGATCTGGTCTCTCAACTGCCCAGTTTCCTCATTGTCCATTTCCCCTTGCACTTGGTCCGATCACTTTCTTATTTCATTTTCCCTGTTCCTCAGCCCAGCTCTTAAGTCCCCTCTTCAAAAAAACACCTGGGCGCGCTCTTGGAACCGCGTGGACATGGTCTCCCTGTCTGCCACTCTCTCTGCCTCCAGCCCGGATCTCCACGGGTTGTCGTCCTCCGGGCAAGCCGACTCCATCAACTCTCGGCTCCACTCAGGCTGCGACCTAGTTGCCCCCTTAAAACGGGTGTCATCCAGGCGCACCAACGATGCAAACCGTTGGTTTAATGAGGAACTGAAGGCCCTCAAACTTAATGTCCGCCGCGCGGAACGCTCCTGGAGGCGACTCTATTGCCCGAACCTCAGGAACCAGTACACCACCCTACTGGCCTGCTACAAAAAATCTATTCTGGCCACTAAGAATGCCTACTTTTCCTCAAAAATTTTAACAGCCGAAAACCACCCTAGAGAAATCTTCACCATTGTGCACGATCTCGCTTATTCTGATCGGGCCACCCTCAAACCCTCTCCCTCCCAGCACCTATGTGACTCCCTCAACTCTTTTTTTTTTTTAGATAAAATCTCTAACATAAAAGCAAACATTCTCCCCCCTCCCCCTCCTTTGTTGACACCCTGTTTCCCTCCGCCGTAGCACTTCTTGACTCTTTCCCTCTTCTCACAGAAGAATCTTTTCTTTCCCTTTTACCTTTGGTTAAGTCGGGCTCCCCTCTAGACCCTTGTCCTGCTCACATTCTCATACAGATCTTTTCCGCTTGTGTACTGCCCCCTCGCACCCTTCTCAATAGCTCAATATCACAGGGCATCGTCATTCCACCCCTCAAATCAGCCATCATTTTGCCCATCCTCAAAAAACCTGGCGCCGACCCCTCAGTACTGATTAACTATCGCCCCATCTCACTTCTGCCTTTTTTGGCGAAGGTACTGGAGCGCCACGTAACGAGCACGCTCAGTGCCTTCGTAGAGGAGAATAGGATATTAGCCCCCAGTCAGGCTGGGTTCCGCCCCGCACACTCCACGGAGTCCGTAGTGTTATCGGTCCTTGACAACCTCAGAGAGGGTATGGACACTAACCACCCCCAGGCCTTGGTACTCCTTGATCTCTCCGCCGCTTTTGACACTGTGGATCATGCCATCTTACTTTCCCGTGTCAGAGCGGCGGGGATCGGAGGCTCTGCCGTGGTCTCGCTGTCCTCCTTCCTGAGAGACCGCACCCAGGCACTGCGCTTGGGTGACTTTTCGGCGGACTTCCGTGCAGTCCAATGCGGGGGTCCACAGGGCTCTTCCCTTTCTCCCCTGTTATTCAATTTGTATATTGCCCCCCTTATTTTTGCCCTCCAACAGCAGGAGGTCTCCGTCTACAACTATGCGGACGACCTCCAGCTAATTTTTTCTTTATCCGCATCCCCTGAGTCCATGTCCAATTTTAAATCTATCATGACGTTCATCGAGGACTGGATGAACTTCAACCACCTGAAATTAAACCCTGACAAAACGGAGTTGGTGTTGACAGGTGGCTGCTCCAGTCCTTGGTCTCCTCTCTTCTGGCCCCCTTCCTTAGGCCCCCCTCCCACTCCGTCTTCCTCTGTAAAAACACTCGGGTTCAAATTGAACGACCAACTCTCCCTTCACTCCCAAGTCAGCTCGGTGGTGTCCTTGTCTTTCCTCTCTCTCCGCACCATCCGCAAAGTCTCTCGTTGGTCTCCCGCCTGGACTACGGCAATGCCCTTTATTGCAGCATGCCCGCCTATAGCGTGCGTCGACTCCAGCTAGTCCAGAACCAGGCGGCCCGCCTGGTATTCAATCTGCCTAAATCCCATCACGTCACTCCCCTCCTCAAGTCCCTACACTGGCTCCCCATCCGTGAACGAGCCCTGTTTAAACTGGGCTGCATCACCTTCAATGCCCGGTCCGGCTCAGCCCCTTCCTTCATCTCCTCTGAAATCCAATCTTATGTCCCGGCCAGGGAGCTGCGCTCATCTGTCCAACAACTGCTCGTAGGTCCTCGTTTTAAACGGAAAAAATGGGGAGGCTCCAAATTCTCTACACTCGCTCCTGCATTTTGGAATTCTCTTCCGGCCCACCTCAGATCCTGTGCCCAGTACACCCTTTTTCGTAAGGCACTGAAGACCTTTCTTTTCACACAAGCCTTCTCCCCATAACTCCATCCCTCGTATTTTCCCGTTCTTCATGTCCCTCAGGTTTTCAGTACTTTATAGCGCCATGAAACCGCCAGGTGTACGTGCGCTTAAGAAATATTTTAAACTCAAACTCGTCTCCACCTGGTCCGTCTCCGTGGTTACGGTGCTCGCCGCCTCGGGAGAAGACACAAGAGAGGACTCGTCAGTTCAGTGTATCCTCTCGGAACACTCGGTAGGGAAAGGGAGTGAGAGGGCACCACCGGTGAATATTTACATCAAGTGACGTGGCGGGGAGGGGGTGCAAGAAGGGTTCTCCGTGGGAATGAGGGGAAACTGGATCCAGTTTACTCCAAGGGCCCTCCTCTACTCTTAGCCCAGCCTGCGATACGATTACGTACCTCGGTGAGCCACACGCCTCCAGGTCGCGTGCGATTGGGCGGCTCGTGTTGCCGTTGGCCTCCAGGCTCCTGCGCTGTCAACGGGTCTCTCAGCACCTCCTCTCCCTCGGTAGATGAAAAACCGGGCTCTCTTCTCTCCGCTCTCTCTTCGATACTCTCTCTCCAACTCCCGTCTCTCCGCTCTCCGTCCTCCGCTCCGGTGTACAAGCACACCTGACTTTCTTCACCTGCCGGCTTTAAGGCGTGTCTGGGCTCCTCCTCTACACCGCTATGCTTCCAGTTAAAGGGCCAGTCCTCTATCTCCTCATCATTGCAGCTGTAGTGTTCGTCCGTCGACGACCAGACCTGTGGTTGGGAAGGCTGAAATGACAGGAGGGGGGGGTCACAATGTAAATACCCGCACGGGGGGGGGGGTAACGACCTTCGAGGCGCCCAGTGGCTCGCCGCCCCCGTCACAGCCACCCAACTCTACGCCACTCTACTGTTTGCCATTCTGCTCGATGTGACTCTATGCCACTCCAAGCCCCTTGACTGTATTCCACTCTACGTCACTCTTCAGCACTCTATACCTCTCTATTGTATGCCATTCTGCTCTATTCCGCTCTATGCCAGTCCAAGCCACTCTACTCTACTCGGTTCGGTTGTACACCACTGTACACCACTCCACTCTAGAACACTGCAATGTGTGCCACTCCCCTCTTCCCCACCTTACTCTTCCCCACCTTACTCTTCCCCACCCTACTCTTCCCCACCCTACTCTTCCCCACCCTACTCTTCCCCACCCTACTCTTCCCCACTTCACTCTACCCCACTTCACTCTACCCCACTTCACTCTACCCCACTTCACTCTACCCCACTTCACTCTACCCCACTTCACTCTACCCCATTTCACTATTTGCCACTCTGCTCAACTCTGTCATTCGTTGTATCTTACTCTATGCCACTCCAACCCACTCTACTCCAGACCACTCTATGCCACTGCACTCTACTCTGCACCACTCTATCCCACTGTACGCCACTCTATTCCACTGTACGCCACTCTATTCCACTATATGCCACTGCACTACTCTACAACACTTTAATCTGCACAACTCTGCTCTGCACCACTCTTCTCTACTCCACTTCATTCTACCCTGCTCCAACCCACTCTACTCTAACTTCACTCTACCCTGCACCCCTCTCCTGTATCGACTCCTATCTACTTTACGCCAGTTCACTGTAAAATAAACATTATCTGATTTCCACATAAAAAAATTGTTTGAAAAGACCTAAGGAAATCTTAATTCATTACTTGTATACCAAAAGAACATGTACTACGCAGATGTTAGGAAAACTTTATGAATAATTTTGGATGCCAAACAAACTTAAACTACGTAATCACTCGAAATTCTAAAGTTATAGTTATAACTTAGTTATAATTTCTGCTCCTCACAACTTTCTATTACTCGTGCACCTCCATACAGTATTGTAAACTCCGTAGTCAGAGAAAAAAAAACATATGTAACTTGACCCTCTACCATGCACAGTGTTCTTATAAATGATATCTTTTGAGATGGTATGAGTGTTATGAATGCTATGACTTAACATATTATAAGTTATGTCATATGACATGGTATAAGCAGTGCGTGCTGCAGACACGAGTTATAGATGATACTTGCATAGTTGGACCGATGAGTAACTCATGTAGAAAGAAATATAAAACCATACCTTTTTAAGGCATCATCATCATACCATTTATCCTCTTAAAATTTCCAGAAGTAGTCCTATGGTAAAAAAAATTAAATAGGCATACACACGTTTTGGTAAATAAACAAGATATGAAATTCTCATTTTAAAGGACACAACAAGCTTAAACAATAATGCCTGACCTGAACGACTGCGGAGATTTAACCTACATGGCATGACTGATGGATGACCAATGGTTTTGCTGGCAACATCTTGTAACGTCACCAGTTTATTGAAACAGCTATTTTTTAAAGCAGTTGAGTAATCTTAATAACTTAAAATGTGAAGCATGACACTGCTAGGGACAGTAAAGGATATGTACATTTCTAGAAGGGTTCACTTGAATATAATAACGGCAGTTATTTACTTTAAGAAGCAGAAACACCCTTTTGCCTTAGCACAACTAGATATGCTGTAAAATGTGGTGATTTGATATGTTCAGTAAAGAAAACCACGATTTTATCGGCACAATTGACCAGATAGTGCGATTCCATGACATCTTGTGGAAAATAGTAGATATTGACAGGAGATTCTTATTTGTGGCTTTTTGTTGACCTTTGTGTTGCATTTGCTCTCGTCCCAAGGGCTAAACTCAGGGAGGTTTTAGAAAGGGTAGGGATCCCCATCGGCTTGTTGAATTTGATAAAGGTGTTCTAACCCTTGTAAAATTTTCAGATGGGGCCAGCTGGGAAACAAACAGCGGATATCACTATTAAAAGAGGCGTCCGCCAAGGATGCACCCTGCCCTCACAAATCTAGCTATTATATAAAAATGAGTGCATTCTTTATCTTGCAAACTACGAAAATGACTCGCCAAAGATTGCGGGACATAAAATAACAGGCCTTCTTTTTGCAGACTGTACTCTACTACTTTTTGATACTACTAGGCGCCTCTCAACTCTCTTAGGGAAATTGTGCCTATTCTGTAAGGAGTATGGATTGGAAAGCAATTGTAAGAAAACTAAATATATTATTTTAGTGCCTGCAAAAAAGGTAAGGGCAGGGTATATCTAGAGAGGGTAAGCAACTGGACAGGGTCTCCGAATGTGTCTATCTGGATGCGAGAATCAGTGATTCTCATAGCTGGTCACCCCAGATAGCTAATATATTACATTGACCTTAAAATAAAGGGCTGGATCCATTATAAGATTTGTCCATGGGGCATATGCCTTTGCTATCTCTCCCCCTATAGAGATATATGAAATTCAAGCTCTAGGGGCAACCTTGTATGGGGCAGACCTGTGAGGACATTGTAATTTTGACTCTGTTGAAAAAGTGAAAAATGCCACTCGTAAGTCTCTTCTGAAACTTCCTACCAGTACTCCAACTATTCCACTCAGTTTTGAACTAAATCTTGGGTCAGATATTGCTGCACTAAGGTTCATCCAATATTGGGTTAGGCTTTGGTCAACCGAAGAGTTGGCTCCCATTAAGGACTGTGTTAAGGAACTATTAATTGGACATTCAACCAGTAAAATCTCATAGATACTACGTATTAAAACCTGGCTATTAAAGCTTTGCATGAGTGATTACTGGTTATACCCTAGCATCTTGAGAGGTGTACGTGAAAAGCTAAAAACTTGTTATTGGGACTTTGTCCTACGAGCCAAGATATCTGTGGTAACCGCAGGCAGTCTTACAGATTCATATTTGTTATTTAAATGTTACCTGATTTTGAGCCATTTATGAACTTTTTATTTGATCTGTCTGCACTAGCACTTTATATCAAATATAAAATATAAATTAGGGACTTAACCCCGGATGACATTTACGTGTTACTGGAATAAAAAAAGTAGGGTCAATTTTATCCAATTTATGCCCTAAGCGTTGTCAGCTGAAAAAAATGAACCTGTCTTATTGTTTTGCACAGCTTATGCAAAACAATGCTTGTGTTGGATAATACCACTGGACCGTCTTTTTGGATTCAGCGATTGATCAAATGCCTCACGAGTATGTAATACCAGAGGCTGCATTGTTTTTGCAATCACAAGCTGTTTGTCATCAATACGGCATATTAGAACGAACACCCTAAAATGTAATGGCCATCATGTGTAGAGCAAATACTCCTTTGGATTAAGGATTAGGGACCTTTGATTAATACAAGCCCCTTTGCACTTTTTGCATTATTTGCACATAGAAATGAATTTATATTTATTGGAAGTTTTATCTTTTTGGGCATTTTTGATTTTATTCAAGAATTGCATAGAGGATTTTAAGTTTTCAAGTTCTTAAGTTTTTATGGGACATGCACTGCAAATGTTTTATGTATTTAGCCTTTTAAAATGAATGTGTATGTTGTGAAAATGTTATCTTTGATGGCATAGATGACCTGAAAAAATAGACATTGAATTGATCTATGTTTTTTAGGTACCATTAAATATAACCTCTTTGACATAGTGGATCCATCGTCCTAAGTATATACTGAATAAGCCCTTATGTTGCGTAATGAAATTACTCTTTTAAGCTGGTTTTAAAATTTGCGATTCGCATTTATTATGACTTACCTGCATATCCAAACATAAAGAATGTCCAAGGAATTGCATTTTGTGTTAGATATATGTTTCATATGTGCTTTTATAGCCTAGAATAAAAAAACTTGATGAATAACGGCAGTTATTTACTTTAAGAAGGAGAAACATCCTTTCTTTTGCCTTAGCACACCAACAGATGTGCTGTAAAATGTAGTGATTTTGATATGTTAAAATAAATAAAAAACACAAACAGAACACATAATAAATGGGAAAAATAGCATCAGATTAATCGCAATTGTCGACTAGAAAAGATGCAGGAGTGAATATGAAATAAAGAGGCTAGCAGCAGGAGCAAAATTGAGTGCGAATTTATGTGGATTTGTAATGCACATAAAGGATGTTTGTTACAAGCAAATATGAGTCATTCCACAGGGGGACTAATTAAGACATTCTGGAGTATGTGAAGTTAAAAAGAGTTTGGCGAAAAAAGAACACGAAATACATTAAATCACACTTGATAAAACTGATATGCTTTTAAAAGCATAGTTGTCAAATCGTACAGAAAAGGAGCTGTAATTTGTAAAATGAACCTGCCACCAGAAGATCTAAACAGTGGATAATTGCCTCTTTAAAAATAGGCGAGGTGCACAAAATGCATCCTGTTCTTGATATGAATGCTTTTCTACATTGTTCACAAGTCTAGGAATCAGTGATTTCCATGCCGATTTGGTATGTCATGTGATGTATGTATGAATGAATGATCGTCTTGTAGAGCACAAACTTTGCCCAAAGGCATCAAGGCGCTTGGGATAGAACTGGTGGTCATGAGTAGAAGGGATGAGGCTTTCAGATGTTAAAGTGCGAAGAGTCATGTTTTTAAAGATTTGCGAAAAAGTAGATGCGACTCTTGACAAGAGATTGTTAGAGGGAGAGTGTTCCAAAGCTTACAATTGGCGATGGCAAAGGCTCTCGCCCCCGCCCCCCACTTAGCCCTCCTAAACCTAGGGACTGACAGCCAGTTTTTATAGGCGCACCGCTGTTGTTTGGTGGGGATGTACCGTTTGAAGAGTCTTTTGATTCCTTCAGGACCAGAATTATGAAGAGACCTATGGACAATGCACAGGGCCTTAAACAGAATTCTCTTTTCTGGAGGAAGCCAATGTAATTTGCAAATTGCTGCAGAGAGCTATTGGAATTTAGGAAGATCCATCACGAGTCTTGCTGCTACATTCTGTACAAGTTGTAGTTTATATTGTAGTTTATATTGTAAAACCATTGGCGACATTGCACCTTGATATTGGACTCTCACATTTGCATTTTCTCTTCCGATTTTAACTTTTACTACAGTTCTTACCTCCCTTTAAACTTTTAAAATTATTAGTTGGTAATCTTATCCTTTCTTGTTCAGTTTTCCAGTAAATATCAGTGGCTTATTTAAAGATTTCTACTTAAAGTAGAAGTCTTCATTCTGTCTTAACCTTAATGTTATTTTAAACCGTGTTTTCAATATAGTTCAGTTTTTGACAGAAAGGTGTTGGTGTGTGAAGACTAAAAATTATGATAGTTTGCTCTGCTGCCCTGTATTTCATGTATGCTGCTTACCTGATAATCACTTGCCATAGGCTGTTCCTTAAGTGTTACCGATTTCAAATCCATGGTTCTTCGTTGTAACAAAGCAGGTTAGACCAGCCGTTAGTTCTTGTCTTCATTGTGGATTCGGATCTTTTTCTAAGGATACATGCAGGTGGGATGTATGACGTTACAACGCATACTTTTACAACGCCTACCTTTACATCGCAAGTTTTACAACGCATACCATTACAACGCATAATGCTTTTGGGCGCTGGATAGTGAATAGTTTAATTTACTATTCCAACTCCAGTCCCCGTGGATAGTAGGGAAGGTGTTGGACAGTACATTAAACCTATTCCCTATCCTAGAGCGCCCCCCAGCGCTATGCGTTGTAATGGTTTGCGTTGTAAAAGTTGCGTTGTAATGGTAGTTCTTTGTAAAAGTTTCGTGGTAAAGGCTGTATACCATGCAGGTGTATAGCTTATCAGAAATTAGGATCTCTTGTGCTGCTGGTTTTAAAAAAACATTGCAAGCATAACACCAGAGACTGGGATGCATATCTCGTTCTATGTGGTATGTCACCTTCATAAATGCCTTTTAGCCCTCATGCAGCCAGTAGATACAACCTCAAAACTAGCGGAATTGTAACTCTTTATTGTTAAGGTATGTCGCATGTCTATCATCAGCCTCTTTAAGATTCACAATCCCCCAAACGGTTTTAAGATTAATGTGAAAAGCTAGCTGAAAAACAGTGTTTTGATTCTTCTAGAAATGTGAAGGTAGACTACAAAAACAGCAGTAATCCACATTCAGGGATCTTTCGTAAATGTATTGTCTGGAAGCTGTAAGTGATAGAACCATTGATTGATAAGCGGGAATATTAATGAATTCACAATAACCTGTTTATTGGAGACTGAAAAGCCTGTGAATGGCACAGTTCGAAAACACAGGGTCCTTAGTGAGAGTAAATCCTAGATCTTAGGACCTTGATAAATCCCTTTAAAATGCTCCTTTCCACCACACATAGTTTTCGAGATATAGTGAGGAATGCCTCCAGAATCTTCTAGGAGCGAGAGAGAAATCAATGAACTTGAAGGATTATTGGAGATTGTCATAGTGCTGGGTGCGGGGTCTGCTTGGCCAGTTGATGGGTTCATTAGTATAATGGATGCTTTGTTTTCTCATTTCACGTATCAGCCAATTAATTAATAAAATGTGGAATGTCTTTTGCATTGATAGAAATGCACCAGTTGCTAGCGCTTCATATCTTGCCTCCAACTGAACAACAGAGGGGTGTCTAGGTTTGGAAGGAAAGCTATGCATGGTCACTGGACATCAGTTATTGCAGAAAATATAAACTTATGTGGCATTCATTCTCTGCAGCTACTTATGTCTGTCATTGCATAGTGCTACCTTGTTTGTTCAACGTGGAAGATATGTTTCCTATGAAGAAATATCAATCATAAATACATGACAATAGGCCCATAACTCCTCCTTGAGATGCTTTATGATTTTTAGATCTTCGTCTGTACAGATGGTCGATATAGCTTGCCTATTAGACATAGCCCACCCGCAACAAAAGCAATAATGAACTTTGTCCATGACAGGGCTCTAAAATGAGACTGTGGCTAGCAGAGGTAAGGCATTGTATGCAGAGAAATCTCTTGAATGAATCCCCCGTACCTCCCCACCCCAATGAATGCTACAGTTCAGTGTCTTGAAATTAAGTAGAAATGCTATTGTTTTAGTTAAAACTTAACTGGTGCAGAATAAATAGTTTGTATTCTCGGAGACTTCTTGGGTACCTGCTGGATGAGGGGGGAGATTATATTGCCTAGATTTGCTGGTGTTTAGATGGAGTGCCAGGTGAGTTTTGTGTTACACTGTTCATACTTCAAGCATGTGGTTGTCAAAGTTGATGTAGGGGAAGGACAGTTCACAGTAAGGTCTTGGTAACATCTAAGACTGAAGTATGTTTGTGATGCCATTGTTTCAAAGTAGAAACTAAGCCCTCATGGATCTAGCGATTCCTTTGATGTGTCCGCAGCATCTTATAAAATGTTTCTTTTTTAAAGAGGCCTTTTTGTAGCATTTAAATTGCCATTGAGCAATATAGAACATTTTGTATATTTTCCTCTATTACAATATTTGTGGCATTAAGAAATGGGCTCTACACCCAGTCCACTTGATGCCAGAACCTATGTATTTCATTTGGCACCTGAAGGCTGAAAGCCTTCTTCCCTTGGCATAGCAGCTGGGCACAAGCTACAGCTGGAGGCCATGAAAAATTATGCAGCAGTTTCCAGGAGTACAGGGGCTGGTTAAAGACCACACTGTGCCTGTAGCTCGCAGTGGCTTTGTGGGCGGGATTCATTTTCGTTATTATCAGGCTAAAGTATATCATTTTAGAACCCATAAAAATCACTGGGCTACGGTTCAATATTTTCAAGACCATTGCAGTTTGGTAATAATAAAAATAAAAATGCCCTTGCAAATTTCTGTTTAATGCAAAACTAAAAGTGCAAATTTTCAGGTATGGTGAGCAGCGTAACCATAACTCCCCTCGCCCCATAGAAGTATTCATAACATCTTAGAAAGAGTAGCGATATCTCACAATTTAAATCAATGGCATCATTGACATCTCATCACATTGGCATTTATGAAATCACTCATGTCACCTAAGGGAAGTGAAACTCGCCTGCTGTAATAAGCCCTACGTCCAAGCCTAGTAACTCTGGGTCTGTAATGGTAGAGTGAGGAAAAACAGTCTATGCACTAGAGTGCAGCCTAGAATAACCACCCATGAATAAGATAAATTCACGATGTTCCAGCCATCACATTTTGGGTTTTCCCTTTCACCCAGTGGTTTATGGGTTCATACTTAGGTGCACATCAAAAACATTTGTAATTCGAAATGCCGCATCTTGATTTCCAAAAACCGGAGTAGTGAATTTTTTAAGGTGCAAAGTGGACAGGAAAATCTGAAAGTTAGGAAGGGTTTTCTGAGGTTGCTGCAAAGTAGGCATACACACTTTTATACACCAGTACACTATTATGTACCAGTAGCTCCCCTGTGGCAGAACATGCAGCACTATGACTGTAAAAGGCAGGAATAAAAGTGGGACAGGTAATAGACTACCCCCATAATGCATGAGAGTGTAAAAGAAGGGTTTTCTTCACAGAGAAAAAAGTGTGCATCTATTCTATCCGTAGTCCTAGAGATTGTCTACAATGAATTAAACTGGGAAAAACTAGAATATGCATGGAAATCTAGAATCTGATTTGAATTCCATGCAAATTTATGGGGATCTTTGTGAATTTCTAAAAACTTAGAAATTGATGCAATTATGCATACATCTACAATGCTTACATTTCTGAGGGAAGGCTGCAAATCGGGCCCTACACGTTTTCCTCCCAATCCCGGTAAAACTGGTGCTCTTTACTGAAGGATACCTACTCTCACACTTTAAATCAGGCAGTGACCATATCAAGCTGTACAATTAGGAGTAACTGTGGCAAATGAATAGATGCATGGTCACGTAACGCAGCCTGGCAGCCCCCATGCTTTATATCCCCATCCTTTTATAACTATTACTATCCATCAGCACATGCAGTGGCTATGTTACAAACCACGAGGTATATTGTTCTCCTCATAGCCTTTTTCTTTTTCAAATTGCTATGCAGTAACAGGAACTCATTCCCAGTATGCTATGTGCATGCATATTTGTCGTTTTGGTTTGATGGAAGCCATGTCAAATGACTGGTCAAACTCTAGTGTACGAAGTGAGTGACTTTGCTTTGTAGCACAGATATTGGCTTTTAATTCCATTGGACTAATAGATTTGATGTGTTACTAATGGCTGCATCATTTTAATCTTCTTGGCTATAACGCACTAACCTAGCTTTAGTATGGCACTCTTTCACCATTTTCTACTCCTAGTCTCAAATTTACATTTTTTACTTTCCCTTTGGTGTTCTTTACCTAATCTGTTTCTTTTCTATTTTGCAGACTTTACTTAATCATTTCTTTCCAATTGGTGTTCTCATAATGTACCTCGTTCTCCCCTTCCCTTCTTCAAACTTCACTGATATGTTTCTTTTTCCCCCCTTGGATGTTCATAAGAAGAGCAACTTATTTGTACACAGAAAAAAGGTATAATAGTATATATGTTAAAGGGTTTAACTAGTATTTAGTTGCTATCCTTCGCACCACCCCCACACAGTTAATTCTCACAAGCTTTGGAGGTACTCGGCATACTCCTTAGTCCTGTAATAAGATTTATTCAGATTTATGCAACCTATTTACTTGTGTATTAACACCACCGAGAGGTTCATGCTAGAATAGTATACTATCATTAAGCTACACAATTAAATCAAAGCAAAGGTTTTTTCTGTATAAACTTGTACTCCTGATGGTGTACTTCGTGATATATAACTGTTAATTCACAATTGGAATGATATTGTTTTTGCCAAAAGACTGCATCTACATTGAGTACACAAACTTGTCAGATGCATCCGCCACTCACAATGTGTTAATTTTGGTGATGTACTAATTTGCAATATTTTGTTTGAGTTTAAAAAGCCACGTTAAGTGGACAGTCATTTTATCTGTTTTCATGCTTTGTTTTTTAAAGGGTGCATGAAAAATATGTTCATGGTGAAATAGTTTCTGCTTAGTTACAACATACATATGTTGGTCACTCAATCCAACCTGTTCAGAGGATAGTAAAAAACAGGCATATTGCTATCACGAGATTATTTGTATTTTAAAACATATAATACATTGTATACAGTAAACAAAGAATATTGCATGGACAAAAGCAACATGGACAAAATAAACACTGACGCTACCCATATGATCACATCAATATTACTCTAACAAATCAAATCCAAGAATCATTGAGAAGCATCCTGATGAAGGTCTTGTGGACTGTGTGGCCATAACAGACCAAAACTTTGACGGATCTGCCTCTATGACCATAATTCTATGATTGCATCATTCTACAGTTCATCAAATTGTTGGAATCAATATAAAATCATATGCAACTCAGAATTCATTAACGTACATGATTAAGAGGACTTTCCTCTTCCCAATGATCCTTGGATTTGATTTGTTCGAGTAATATCGATGTGATCATGTGGGTGGTGTCTGTATTTTGTTCCATGTTGCTTTTGTCCATGTAATATGCTTTGTATACAATGGATTCTATGTTTTAATATATAAATAACCTGATAGCCATACGCCTCTTTTTACTTTGCCTTGTACGGGTGGATTGAGTTACCAACAAATGTTGTACCTAAGTTGAAACAATTCCTCCAGGAACATATGTTTCTTGCATATTGATTACCCAGTTCCCTCGTGGAATACTGAGTTGCCCTGTTGTGTATGTAGATTGCTTGTTAGAGGGAGCATTTTGATGGACAGTGATCAAAGAAAATATTGCATCTGCGTTTGTCTTCTCTAGTTTCTGCCAATAAACAGGCCGTTGTTATAGAGACAAATCATCTTTTTTAATTGGTATAGTCAGAAGTCTCCACTTAATTCTCTTTCCATTTTCAATGGGCTGGTGTGGATGTCTTTGTTATTCATGAACACAGTAAATAGTTCAAACATTGTAGCTTGCATTCTGGAGGCATACTAATTGGTCTTCACCCAATTCCGCATTTCATATGAACTTTAATTCAGTTGCATATTGCCACCAAGAATAGTGACGTATTTCGATCATTGCGCCGTCGTCCGACATGTGAAAAACAGTGATAGTGCAACAGAAATTAGACTGGTGCTTCCTTAGACATAACAGATACATTCTCCTGCCTTAAAAAGAGTACACTTGTGCTTTAATGAACAAACAAACCTATTTCCTTGTTCTGGTGTGTGGTGGGATGTACCTGGTTTGCTACACTATCAGTCTTGCATCTTAAAAACTGCAACATTGATCCATTAATTACGTATTTATGAGCTTGAGTTATCTTATTAAAAAAATTATGATTTTATGTCCATGAGGCATGCATCCAGTCATTTACACAAAATCACTATTATGCATTACAATATGTTACGTAGCTCACATAGTGTCCTTGACTACTCTTATTAATTAAAACATAAATCCATATGCTTTACATAATTTAAAAGAGCAATAATGTTAGAATGTTTTCGTAATATTTCATATACACTTTAAATCGGTTCCCATGTATAATTATTTCACTTAATGATCCTTCGTCATTTAATCCTAGCGACCTGCAATGTGTTTCTACATCTTGTCCTAGTGGACAAGTTGAACCATATAATGCTACTTACTACACTCTGAAATCTTTTCTGTATGAACAATTTATAATTTTATTTATGTTTATAGCAATGTCACGAAAAAACGATGGGACGAACATGATGTATCACAATGAATAATAGATTTTGTGTGCGTGACAGGATGCGCACATTATTGATATTCAGCTTTTTCATTTTTGTAATAAGGTGTTCCAAGGTGATATATTTATTGGATATATGTATCCATATTTAAAAATATGAGACTGATGATGTAACAAAATTGGCTGATTCCCCACAACAAATAAGGACAAGGAAATATGTATTCTATGTTCTTTGAAGCACAGGTCTGTCTTTGTCAAGGCTGGCGAATGTCTTTTATGCCTATGGGTACACAACTCTGTTGTTTCTATGGCACCATCATTATTGTTTTCGCTACTAGGGACAGAAACATGTCGGCATTCTTAATGGCGATATACTGCTGACTTAAAGGAAATATGGAATAAAGAATTGACTGAATCTAATTTGAAATAAAGACTTGGCTGAATCTACTTTGAAATAAAGACTTGGCTGAAGACTAATTTGTTGCCTTTTCCGAGTGCAGATTACAATTTTAGAACCATTTACAGCTGTTATTTGAATAATATCTATACATTTTTTGTTTTGTATTTTTTTAAATATAATATTTCTTAGGTACTAAATGCACAATCTGCGTTTCTGACTTTTCCACACAACACCCTCGCTTGCAAAATTGTTGCTGAATTTAACCCTACCCATTATTTATTGTTCGCATACCAGTTTGTCATTAGCATAGTCGCATATGAACAGAGATCCTTGAGTCCTTTGATGAGATGCATTTGTAGCTTGTGATTCTAAATCACAGTCCCAAATTTAACCGGATGAGCTACTTGATGTGTTTTCCTACTAGGATAGTGGATTACTTTGTAAATTGACGCCACCCAGAGGGTGGTCTTTTCATGTTCGCACTGAGGATTTTTTCAATTCAAGAAAAAGATCAGTTAAGTGTGTTTAACGCTAGTCTCTGTATTTTGAACCAAGACTGTTATCTCAAGATTAATATATATATATATATATATATATATATATATATATATATATATATATATATATATATATATATATATATATATATATTATTCTTTTTTCATAAATGTCTCCAGTCCGGAATTGAATAGATTGGGTGGGGAGGGCTTCTTTTTTTAAAAATTGTTTTGTTTTCTGAAAAATTAACTTTTGTAACCATTCCATAGTTCTTTTTCATGTGCACTATTTTAAATCTCTAACATTCTACTGCCACTTGGTTTTCACTCTACAGTCTTTGCCTTAGAAATCTGCTGCCATTCCCGCCATGTTTAAACTATATTATATAATAGAAGATGGTATTCTCAATCATCTACTAGTAAAACGTTTTTTAGCTGTATGAATATCAAATAGCTGAAAGTCACACTGTCCGTTTTACCAAATCCCTTTCCCTGAATGTTTTTTTATAATAAATCTTTTCTATATCTGTTTAGCCAATAACATCCCGCACACTTCCTGCTGTCGTATTATGAATACTTATTTGGCTGCAATTAAACTCTGTAAACATGCATATCTTTGAGAATTACTTATAGTGATGAAGAATTGATTTTGGATAGCTTTGCTCGATTTCCGTGTTTCCTAGCTGGTGATTAATACTCTACTTAAAATTGCATATCAAGTCTCTGCTTGCTTCTCAGTCCGCCTGGTGGGTCTTACTTGTTAGGACTGAAGAAATATGTGCTGGTTTGTTAAGTTTTGGGAAATCAGCGTCGTTCTCAGCATTTAATGCAGAAGTCCCTTTCTAACTTCAAGCGATTAACTTGGTTAGTCATTACTTGAACAGAAGACTTAATTGTTAGATTTTACTTAATAGTTTAATGGAAATCTCATTGTTGATGAGAGCAAATAGCTCTAAACTTGCCTTTTGCAGCCCAAGTGGCATAGGAAAGCCTTCCTTTGGTTCAAATGCCAAGCATGATTACTATTAAATGTTGGCTGGTTCCCATTCTTAACCTCCGGCTATTCCTGCTACTTAGCAGTGAAACAAGAGACTGTATTGCTGTGTATATTTACGTACATGCATACAACATATGTGGTGCACCCTCACCAAGCAGGAGTTCCTGCTATGGCCCTAACTTCACCTGCTGACCATTCTGGGGCAGATGACCCCTCCATGGATCTGCCTGCTAGTACCCTCACCCCAAGAGCGTCCCTTCAAAGAGTCACTGATTTGGCCTCACCCATAATGAGATGGATACTGAGGACCTGCATCGAACCGGAGACTATATTGCGTCTTGGTCACTGTGTATGAGACACAGTCAGATGCCCCTTTCAAGAATAAACACATCTGTTACTTATTTGCTACAACAGCTCACTCTACCACGACATGCCTAGGCACCAGATCCGCAGGCTGTCTGTCAGATTCGGGAGATTTGGAAGAAACCTTCTGTGAGACAGCAATCTCATAGACATAGGGTGGTAAATACATGACTTCTAGGCCCCCCAAGTAATTTAGGTCCTGTTAACCCTCCAGCCCTTACTTTGTGGTGGTGATGTTAGCTACTCTGTAAGGTAAAGCATTATCTTTTCACAAGGAGACCGTGTCTAAAGATGCATTGTGACGGACTACTAGATCAGTAATCCCTCACTACAGCAGGCTAATTTGCCATAATCTCCAGCTATGGTCTCCATCCCTGCTACAAATTTGAGTGCTACACCTCCGTACTCTTGGTCTGTGCCCAGGAAGAATATTGGTTCATGCTTATCTTGGTCAAGAAAACGACGGGGCAGCAGTTAAAGCGATACTGGCTAGACCTTTTCTTTTTTTCCAGTCGACAAAGGCCTTCCAGCCTTTAAAGATTAGGGAGTCCGTTTGGCCCAGATAACTAATGTTTGAAGGACCCAATCAGTGATGAAGGACAAATGTGCTACCCTACCCTCATCCAGGGTTTCTCTGCCCAGTCAGCATCCCACAACATGGTGCAACTGCTTTAAGAGCTATTGAGCCAGTCCCACCCACAGAAAGGTATAGGGATAAACCCCCCACGACTTCTTTGTAAGGAAAAAAAGAGGGAGGTCTGCCCCATCTTTGATTTTTACAATCTCTAACCAGTTCTTCACCCTGCCAACTATCAAAATGTTGTCTTGGTCCCAGATTCTGGCAGGTGTGCAGAGCAACAACTGGATGTGCTCAAAGAATCTGGATGGTACCTTTGGTTCCAGTGGGAAACCAATAGTACAAGTAGAGGACACTGACATGTCTTTTTCATCCCTCTGCATCTTGAACACACATTCTAGCCTCAGTGGCACTCTTTGTGGATCAGCAGAAGCTACCAATATGTAGACTGCCTCATTCAAGCAGTTTGCAACAAGGGTCAGCTGTCCGCATTCGGACTGCAGATCCTGTACAAGCTCAAGCAAATAAAATCCCTTCAAGTACCCATCGGAAAGGAGAGACAAAGGTTTAGTTTGGATCCATCAATTATTTTTTGACACAAGCTTCCTATCTTTTGAAACTCTTAGCCAAACATTTAACTTGCCAATCTCCTTCAAGCATAAATATACCTTGTTAAAAAAAGCTGTGTTGGATACATTTGATCAAATCCGACAAAGACACCTTCATCATCACACAACCCTCTCCAAACCTTCACACATTATTAAAGACTACACCCAAAGCTTCTACTATTTATAATTATTTACAAAACACTGTCCTAGACAGGCAAAAGTCTAAAATAGAAGAAACATGGGAACGTGACTTTGATACCTGTTGGCCGCTATCACTCTGGAAGGGCATATGGACTAAGATCCGTAAATCTTCTAGGGCTGCAAATACCACGCAAACCTTATTTTTTATTTACAACAGACTCCTAATCACGCAGGTTACCATGAATAAACGATTACCCAACACATTAGACTTGTGCTGGACGTGTTCATCACTCAAGGCTGACTTATTCCATATGATTTTTTCTTGCGCATATGTACACAATTTTTGGAAGCAAGTATGGTCTCAAATCAACTTAATTTTTAATACTGGATTTCCTCTCTCCTTAACTCACATTTTTCTAGGCAGTCTCTCACCTATTTGGTACAATGTACAGCTCAAGATTAAAATGATTGACTTATTATTGGCAGTTGCTGTTCAACAAATAACGATCAATTGGAATGATTCCACAAACATTTCTTATAAAACCTGGTGGAACACAGTTTGTCATAATCATAGATTAGATACTGCACTTGTTTATCCTATTATTCCGTCGACTAAACGTTTGAATTTATGGTCACCTTTTACAACATATATTGATGTACAGTTATTCCATGTTAAAACCCTCTCAGCAGGAAGTTCTTAAACAACCATGATTCCCTTAATGGTTCCATTAGTTTCTTCTTATCTCAAAATGGTATTTATGCTCACGTATTCTTAATTTTGCTGTTCAAAGTGCAATATATGTACTTTAAGTGTAAAAGCCTAGATTGTATTAATCCACATGTCAAGATTGTATGTTAAACTCAGACATCTTAATCTCTTTCAATAAAAATATTTTTGAACTTTAAGTACCTATCGGGAGGATGTAGATCATAGAAGCCTTTCTCATGACTTTAGCCTGCCAAAGACCTTCAACTAGGTGGCGGGTTATTACTTGAACTGCACAGCTGTTAGATTCTGGTGGTTCGGGATGCTCTGAAATCCTACATAAGAATGCGGTCTCCTGCTAAGCCTCAAATAGTTGAGCGCTGTGGCCAGCTGTCTGACCAGCTGTAAGAAAACCGGTAGCAGCTCATCCAGGACCACTTATGGCAGGTTTGAACCTTTGACTTGTGGGAACATTTCCCCCCTTATGCTGGGTGGTTCTTCCAAGGGTTATACAGAAGATCAGTGACAGCCTGAATTGTAGAGTAATCCTTCTGGATATCATCTTGTCTCGTAAGGTTTGGTACTCTGATTTACATCACATCCTGCAGAGAGACCACACCTCCCTTGAGCAAAAGAGGGATCTCTTGTCCAAACAGGAGGGTTTAGGGCTGGTGGTTTGGGGTGGGGGGGAGGTTCGAAGGGGGAGTTGCTGCACCTCTTCTCACTTCACTCATTTTTAGTACATGGTTCCTGAGAAATGTACTTTTTGATACGTATCCCTCGCCCCGCAAACCTGGAAACATTAACTGCTCCATGAAAATCCTGCATTAGAGCTGTGCACAAAAGCCAATTAATCCGTTGTCCAGCTCAGTCCCTGACATGCCCATTTCACATCCCCTGGCTGAAACACATTGCAAATGGCTAAGCGCAACATCTACCTTGCGGCCAAGCAGAGAAAACCTGAAAAATTGTTCTCGAGGACCATGAGGAACACTGTTATCCCCCTTATTCTTGCCAGTTTAATGTACAAGCATTTCTAGCCAATGGCATCTTGCAACCTAGCACTCCTTTCGTGTGCCAGGCGCATAAACCTTTTAAGCCCTTAGTGCTCCCGGGCCCTTCACAATGTTTCAAGGGGGCTGGGTGGTTCTTTGGACTCGCCCTTTCTTCATCTCGAAGGGCTATCTGAATTCCATCTGAACAAGGAGAACTTTTGTCAGACTTTTTGTCTCATTCCGTGTGAAAACCGTGGATTTAAACTTGTACTGCTCTTCTCTGTGATCCAACCGTGGATCTGAAGTTGTGAGACTGTTTTGTGTTCTTTGGCAGCAATGATTCCGGACAGATGGTTGGTACGGCCACATTGCTAGATGGATAATATGATAGAAGCCTCATTGCTACACTGCATGAACTCCAATCTCCATTTGGTGTCATTGCACGTTTTTGAGAGCCAATGAATCATCAGTGGCATGCTTTAGGCATGTCCCAGTGAAAAGCATATCCGTTCACTCTGGGCTAACCTACTCACCTTTTGCCAAATATACGCTCTGGGCTTCACTCAGCACATTGTTGTATTTGGCTATAAAGTTTCCTCCTTTTCCTTTTGAGTCCTCCTCCTTTTTAGGGCTCGCCTGCTGATGCGCTTCAGCGCATAGCTGGCGAAGCTCTATAGGGGCTTATCCAGTGTTTATCCACTGGCGATTCCACTGGCGATTCCTTCAAGTGCATGTGCTTTTTAGGTCATTGCGCTTGCGCAAGCCCTAAAAAGCGCGTGCACAATGCCACCAGCCGCCTGCCTGCCTGCCTCGCATTACCACATCAAAGGCAGCCCTCCGAGCGCATTTCTCACCCCCTAATTATTCACGGCCGGCCGGCAGGCACATCAAAGGCTGCTGCTGCCGTGACTCGCATTTCTCCTCCCTCCTCCCCTATCACTGCCCAGGCCGGCCGTACTTTCTCTTTACAAGGGCGCCCATTCCTGAATCACTTGAAATCTCTCCACATTATTTGCATTTTGTTAATTAAAAAAATTAACTTCAACACAGCGTTGCACATTTTTCTCGACTTCGGAAGGATGAGTCCCAATCTCATTTGTACAAAGTGTTGTAATGGGATTATTGGAGAGTTAGAGAAACGTGCTCACAAGTTACATTTTTATGCAAATCATCTGAGTAAATAAACAATAGCATGGTGCCGTTTGCGTCCTTGACTTGATCTGGTTTTTATTTTTATTTTGCTATTATTCTCACAAAGGCTAAGAAGGTCTGCCTACTTTAGTATTAAGTGCTATACGTCGCATAAGCAACAGCTAACCATTCACTCACCCACGCAACGCCACTCACCCATGCAACGCCACTCACCCATGCAACGCCACTCACCCACGCAACGCCACTCACCCACGCAACGCCACTCACCCACGCAACGCCACTCACCCACGCAACACCACTCACACACGCAACGCCACTCACACACGCAACGCCACTCACACACGCAACGCCACTCACACACGCAACGCCACACACGCAACGCCACACACACACGCAACGCCACACACACATGCAACGCCACACACACATGCAACGCCACACACACATGCAACGCCACTCACACATGCAACGCCACTCACACATGCAACGCCACTCACACATGCAACGCCACTCACACATGCAACGCCACTCACACATGCAACGCCACTCACACATGCAACGCCACTCACACATGCAACGCCACTCAACCACGCAACGCCACTCAACCACGCAACGCCACTCACCCACGCAACGCCACTCAGCCACGCAACGCCACTCAGCCACGCAACGCCACTCAGCCACGCAACGCCACTCAGCCACGCAACGCCACTCAGCCACGCAACGCCACTCACACACGCAACGCCACTCACACACGCAACGCCACTCACACACGCAACGCCACACACACACGCAACGCCACACACACACGCAACGCCACACACACACGCAACGCCACTCACACACGCAACGCCACTCACACATGCAACGCCACTCACACATGCAACGCCACTCACACATGCAACGCCACTCACACATGCAACGCCACTCACCCACGCAACGCCACTCACCCACGCAACGCCACTCACCCACGCAACGCCACTCACCCACGCAACGCCACTCACCCACGCAACGCCACTCACCCACGCAACGCCACTCACCCACGCAACGCCACTCACCCACGCAACGCCACACACACACGCAACGCCACACACACACGCAACGCCACTCACACATGCAACGCCACTCACACATGCAACGCCACTCACACATGCAACGCCACTCACACATGCAACGCCACTCACACACGCAACGCCACTCACACACGCAACGCCACTCACCCACGCAACGCCACTCACCCACGCAACGCCACTCACCCACGCAACGCCACTCACCCACGCAACGCCACTCACCCACGCAACGCCACTCACCCACGCAACGCCACTCACCCACGCAACGCCACACACACACACGCAACGCCACACACACACGCAACGCCACACACACACGCAACGCCACACACACACGCAACGCCACACACCCACGCAACGCCACTCACCCACGCAACGCCACTCACCCACGCAACGCCACTCACCCACGCAACGCCACTCACCCACGCAACGCCGCTCAGCCACGCAACGCCGCTCAGCCACGCAACGCCGCTCAGCCACGCAACGCCGCTCATCCACGCAACGCCGCTCACCCACGCAACGCCACTCACCCACGCAACGCCACTCACCCACGCAACGCCACTCACCCACGCAACGCCACTCACCCACGCAACGCCACTCACCCACGCAACGCCACTCATCCACGCAACGCCACTCATCCACGCAACGCCACTCATCTATATGCAAAACGAAAAATGTCAAACTCTTCTATTGCGAGACCTATTGCATTTTCAATGCTTGTTTCCTTCTTGTAGTCCAAATTAGAATTAATGGTCACAAATTCAATATTTAAAATGATGAACGTTTTTTGTCATACAAACCCCCCCCCCCCCCCCCACTCCCGAACAGGTCAATTTCACAAAAGAGTGAGGAACACCATTTAAGATTTTTCACATCTATATGTTGGATGTATGTGGATGTGTGCCTTAGCTCCCCACTTCACCTGTGCTGAATGATTAAATTATAACTACACTATAATTTAATTGATTATACAACAACCTACTCCTTTTGGTAATCTAATCTTCTACATGTGAAGAAGTCATTTCTGAAAAAGCTTCCACAGGAGTTAATCCACCTTTCTGGTGTGCTGTAACAAAACAAGTACGGCCACTGATGACTTTTCTTGGCTTTTCGACGGAGACCTTGCGCCTAGAAACCCCAGGGATGGTAGTGACGAGCTCTACACGTGCTAATATATTGATTGATTGGTGGATGGATGAAGTTTGTAATTTTATCCGTAGAAGTGTGACTTGTAAAACATTTGTCACTTTATTAAGCATGGCCAAGGAAGCATCAAAAGGCACGCAAACAGATTCATGTAGATGTCATTTAAGCAAAGTTTCCCAGAGCTATATTTATTGGGGTGTTTGCATTTGTTGTCCTGGTGCAAGATGTGTCTACACTTGGAGCTGGCATTTGCTATGCCCTGCTAACAGTGGCTACCCTTCAGTCTATAGATGGGTGTAATTTCAATTTAGCATTCTTGGTGCCTGTAACATCTGCTTTTGCCAAGTAACCCTCCAAACCTTCACAAAACAAGTGGTGTTGAGAAGTCGCCTCAAATAATTTTCTGTTCTATTATCACATAATTCAGCACAGAATACCAGTCTTTTTATCACGTTCTTGATGGAAGCTATATAACGATTACCATGCTTGAAATGAATGTAAAGTGGTCTCTTATTTCGTTTATTGGCTGTATCAAATAATTTAATAAATATAATGTTCCCAATGATCATAGATGGGATGGGTATTTTTCAGGAAGCAATATGTAATTTGTATGAGATTCCAATGAAACAAGGCTTTGCTCTGGGGCAAAGACTTAGTATGAGAGTCCTCCAGTGAGCTATCCTTAAACGTTGTTTAACAGAGCCCTGTATGCAGCCACTTGCACATTGTACTAATACCACTCTAAATAAAAGCTCATTTTGCCTTTAATCTGACTCCTACTTGGCCCTAATATATATTTCCCTGAAGGCACAGCTATTTCCGATATGTTAACATCGTTCCAGTTAATCCCCACCGCCTGTTGTGCACTGCTTAAACCCGTTCCTCTCAGAATGCCACATTTTGTCATAAATATACATATACAGGGAGAACGTACAAGGAACTGTGTGCCAGTGCATGCTATTCTCATCCCTATAACCATTTCTGAGCTGTCTAGCCTGCTCGCAGCTAGTCTGCATTTGAGGGCACGTTTCCGATTTAATGTTGCATGTATTGCCAACTACTCTCCATGCATCGCTTTCTGACATATCGATGAGAAAGCCCACTGCGCTCCATTGAGTGCATTTGAATGTTGGAATGTGTGGAAATGTTGATCTTTGGGGTAGGGTACAAAACTGGATTTTCAACTGGGGTGAAAGGGGCTCTGGGGGCATCAGTCATGGCAAAAAGATCAGAACAACTCGAGAACCTAGATAATGTTTTAGCGTGATGCAAAACAAATTATAAGAAGCCACCAAGGGAACCACCAGCGCCAACAAAATCTTCCTTCATTATCCAGTGATGGGAAGGGACATCCTAACATCATGCAGGATTGTCATTCCCAAGCTGTAAATCGGGTAGAAATATGACTGGTGGTAATAGTAAGATTTCAAAGACAAGCTGGCTCACTTGAAAGGCGCCACAACTCTGAATTGCTTGCCCTATGGGGAACGTATTGAGAGATAGTTCTTAATGACTACTTTTTAACAGTTTCTTGTCTTTTTGGGAGAAAGAGGGGCAATGAGTTTGCAATGTGATGATTATATGCAGCGTGTAAGGCCAAAAATAGTTGTAGTTCTAATAGAACAGAAGTTTTCGAAAGAAAGAAAATAATTGAATTGAGTGCTCGATGTGTTTTGTAGGTTTAGCATTCACTATCATTTAAATGAAGAATATAGAAAGTTCAGATAGAGGCAAGGATTTATAATAGAAACATTTGGATTTCTTTACATATTTTGCATACTGGTTCATAAATAATATAACAATCCAAAAGATCAAACCTACTAATATAGATGTGAATTTTACACAAAAAAAAGTAACATCTGAATATACTAGCAATATTGTGACCTCCCAGACTATTTTTAGATGTTCTCTACTGAGCTCCTGTGATTTAGCAAACTAAGACCATAAATCCTTTTAGCTTTTATGTATATTCAACTGAAGCTACTAAACTAAAATGATATACTCAGATCCCATGTTGCAAACATTTATTTTCCATGTATTTCTTCAGAAAAATCATAATATTGTCTTCGATCCTCACAGGTTGTAATCGTTTCAGGTTGATTTATGGCTGTGTACAGTGGACTATAGCCATCGTTGTGTAGTATTATGACCTAAATGTTAACAATTTGATGACTTTTCCATGTATCTCTCCATAGAACTCCGTATCTGGAGTACTGTGGTACAAGCCCGAGAAAAAAAACTAAAGTTGGATCACCACAAACTGTAGCGTAGAGAAACTCAAAGTTATACAGGTTGCAGTAAGATGAGAAACAGACTGCCTAGACTAAACCAGCAGGAAAAGAAAACATGATTGTGGAAATAACCTGAAGTTAATGCTTCTTATGTGTGTAGTAGATGAGCAGCCATAACGCTTTTCACATTAGATTTTTGAATTCATTTCCTGATGCTAGAAGTGCGTTAGAACCCTTATTAAAACCCTGAGAAACGAAAGTTCTCGATAGGTTAGTGCATGGCAGCAACATCTTTCTCTGGAGCGCGGTAGTTACCACCTTCTAAAATGTATCTTAAGCACATGATCACTTTAAATAGTTTTATTTAAACACTTAAAAAAAAAAAATATATATATATATATATATTACACATACATCTCAGTCAATGCTGAGTGGTCATCTCTTCCGTCAGTTTAGCAGTTGCCTGAACCTTTTATCATTTAATTCAACCGTATTTTGTGCTCTTATTTAGGGCAGACAAAAAAGGAAGGGAGTTTTGAGAAAACTTTTGAGAGAGTGCTTTTAAATCTAGTGTCTCATAGTATTTTGTAGCTTGTCTGCATTGTTTTAAAGCCATTTAATGTACCCACCTGGGTTTAAATTAAATCCACCGAACAGGGTTGAAAGAGGCTTTTATTTTTATTTGAAGCTCTTGGGATATATCTTGATTAACAAATGTATAACACCTTACCGAGGACGATGCCAGGACAGCGACGCTTGTAACCTATTTTCGAACTTTCTGTAATGCAATGTTTTTCGCGTTCGATGTCGAATGCCACCCACTGCAGCTTTGCATTACTGTAATCGCTGCTTTTCATACCGTGCTGGTGTGCGTTTTTTATTTTGCGATTCGTAATAGGCTGAAAATCATTTCAACCAAATCCTTGCAAAAATGTAGATTGTAGTAATTGCACCTAATTTGTTGTGTGTTAAGATTGTGCATTGCAAGAACATTCTTGTTAAAGTTCACCCTGGTTAATTTCTTGTTAATAGGTGCAACAGCGGCCGCCAGGAAGGAGGTCATCAGGAACAAGATTCGAGCAATAGGAAAAATGGCAAGAGTATTCTCTGTACTCAGGTAAGCATTGGGTATAGATTCCCTTTTGAGATATTAGTCATGGTGCTTGAGTATTGTTATGCTGTCCCGTGACTTCATGCAACTAATGGCCTAAAGTTTACCAGCCATGATGTTTGGTGGGGAATAACATCAATGTAATGTTACGTTACAGACACGTGACATAGCACTAAGCAGTTCACCCCCATACGGAGTATCCCGGCATTAAAAACATGGAATGTTAAACACAACAGAGTCTCAGAGAGAGATCGATTAAAAAGCCAGGTTTTAATAAGCTTTTAAAAAATTGATTAAGAATGGTAAGAGCACATGTGGACAGGTTACCTATACCAGTAGTATGGGGCTTGGAATGAAAAGGATTGATCTTCGTTATGAGTAGTTGGAATGCAACGAGATGCAACCAGTGCAGTATCAGACAATCTCAAAGTCCTGGCCGGGTTGTAAAAACTGATTTGTGAACGATACAACGGACTACCCCTGTATAGGGCATTATGAGTAAGAAAAACCGGGAGCCAGAGCAGTGATCTCAGCACCGAACAAATCTGGGAGCCTGCTGGAAGATGGCAGCTAAGCCAAGCCACTCTATTCTGGACCATCTGTACACTGGTCACCAGGGATTAATGCATATCTACCATCGGGGTTTTACCTTAGTCCAAATAACTAGTTATAAGCACCTGAGTCAGTCTTCCTACAGTCTAGAGGCAGCCACAAAAACACCATCCTGAGAAAGCGAAGAATTCTGAAACAAGCGCCACAAGTTACCTTCACTTGGCTTACATTCGAAAGCTTATCCATTACAAAGTCACAGTTTTTACCATTTTGGGGGTAGGGCGGGTTGCCTAATTCCCAGGGCCACCAAACTGTCTAAGAAGCTTTCCCAAAAAGCATATCTTCAGTTTTCCCACTATTTATTGGAGAAAGCTGTGTTTCATCCATGTAGCCACAGCTCACATGCAGTCCCCAAATCTGGCTTTCGTTAGCTCCAAGTCCTGACAAAGCAACAACACAAGCTTTGTGTCATCCATATAGTATAGAATCTCAATTCCAAAAGACCTCACAGCCTTAGCCAAAGGGGCAGCATCGATGTCGAAAAGCGTAGGGCGCAGAAAAGATCCTACATGCACCCTACAGGTGTTGGTGACCATCCTGGGTTTATAGGGTGGAATAGAGACTACTTGGAACGATCGTCCAAAAAGTCTCTCAACCAATCTAGGGCCTTAGCGTGCACTCCAGTAACACAGAGACAGTCAGTCAGTGAGTACTGCATGCAAGACCGTATCAAACGCAGCAGAGAGGTCGAGAAGTATACGTGCAACTAGGTTACCCTTACCATGGGTAGATTTAATGGAGTCAGTGACTGCTACTAAGGTTGTTTCTGTGCTGCCCTGAAACTGACTTGAGAGGGATCCAATACACTGTTATCCTCAAGATATCTGCAAAGTTGCTTATTAATTGCTCTCCAAATTTTTTATGGGAAATTGTAATAGGAAAATTTGCTGATTGTTAAAAAAAATTAGGGGGGATATAGGCAAAATTTCAATTTACCTTTCAGCCTGTACCTTTCTACCACTGTGGCGTGACCCTCAGGCCCCCATTCTGCTCTGGCTAGTCTGCCTCAAGCACAGGGCTTTAAGTGGTCCGGGTCCTGCTGCTGCTCAGCATCTGCAGCTCTAAAAAGCAGGTGCTGAGACTGGTCCCTATCAGGCTCTCCATTGTTTGCCCTTTCACCTCGCGGTTATAAAAAGAAACAAAAATCTTAACTCTGCAACAATACCACCCTTAACTGATTTTCATGTACCTTCAAAGAGACTCGTAATCGTTTTTCAACAGTCTAATCATTTCAGAACTTATTTGTTTTGCAGTTTTATATAGCTCAAATTTGACCTAAGTTATTGGAGCGCTTTATATGAGCACCATTTACATTACACAAGGACGTAATTCGTTTTTTGAATCACAAGATGTTAAGCCGATGCCAGGGCTCGAACCTGCTTTCCGAGCTCCAAAGTTGGCAGCACTAGTTATGCCACAACCTCTTATACAAAAAACTGAGACATTTTCTATAATATATAAGCAGCACCATAGTTGTTGATTATTTATCTTATGCAACTATCAGCCATTGAAAAGCTAATAGGCCTGGTTTGTTGTAGGTGTAATGTTATCAGGGGGCGCAACTAGAGCTGAACTTCGGGGGGTGAGGGGGAGCTAACAGGGGTGGCCGGCATGGCTCGCAGGTGGGGTTGCGGGTGCGGGGGTGTCACGCAATGGAAACATTTTTAAAATGAAAACTTACCTTTCAGCCAGCCGAGTCCTGCTCCTGCTTTCCTGCTTCTGATTTCAGGAACAGGAAGCAGGCAGCCAGGCTCCCTCCTCAAGCGAATCACAGCGCAGCCATGCAGTGTTGTGATTTGTCTGAGCGCCGTGACATGGCACTCCTCTAAGGGCTGTATGGGTGGGCATGTATGGAGAAGGGGAGAGCGTGCATGATTGGTTGGGCGGCCCGAGAGGGCTGGCCAAACAGTCATTGTGCACTTGGGAGTGAGCATACCACTCCTCCCCTGCTCCCTGAGCAGAGCAGCCCTGACCACCAGCAAAGGAAACAAAATGATAATAACTTAAAGTTATTATAATTTTATATTTCCTTTCTACTGCTTGAAAGCAGTGGGGCGACGCTCCTCCGCCAGTGCTGGCCCTAGCACTGGTCGCACATGGTGCAACCGTCTTTTTTGGAGCCTCCTCCCCCATTTTCTCCTTCTCTATAATTTCCCTCTCTACCACTCGCCAACAATGCACCTCATCTCTCTATAGCACCTTTCTGACCAACATTTTATTTTTTTATAGCGGTACTCTTAGTTTACTCACACTCAGTTCTGTGATCTGCATGGTACTCATGTAGCAGGCACATTAACCCTTGGCTTTGTGTGGGTGGCAGGAGTGCCCATGTGAGTGCCTGATGAGCGATGCAACAGTGTGACAGTAGGGTAAGAGGAGTACTGCAGGGTGAGTTAGGTGAACATATGAATTTGGGTGCGGAAGTAAGTGCAGAGTGGGATAAATGAATGCATGGTTGTTGTGAGTGAGTTTGTAGGGTGAGTAGTGTGCTTGTGTGACTGCCGGGTGAGGTACAGGGTGAACAGTGCAAGTGCATTGTAAGTGCAGAGTGTTCACTGTGTGTGCAAGGTGAGCCGGTGAATGGTGTGAGTGCATGGTGATCAGTGTGAGTGCATTGTGATCGCTGTGAGTGCAGGGTGAGCATGAGAGCGAGAATGAGGAGTGTGTCTGGGAATGCACTGAGACAACACTTGAAGTAATTCAGCATGTTATTGACGGCGGAGGGTTTCAGATACTAGTTAAACTATTGCTATTATGGTAATCAGGGAGCGAGGGTGAAGGAAATAAATAATGTGCTGATCCTGCAACAAACTTCCAGTCTTATGATTAGGATTGCCAGCTCATTATTTTGATGTCCCAGACCGTACAAAAACAAACAGTCACCTAAAGCCCTATTTTCAGCACTTATCTGTGCATACTTCAAACCGCAAACATAAATAAAAAGCACTTTTAATTTTGTTCTAGGGCTGCCTGAATGATCCATGAATGATAATTTAAGGGAGCAAAGACAGAAAAGTCACATTACAAATGAATAAATACATTTTTATTTAAAACCCGAATTTAGTCAAGACGAGATCTTTGCAGGCTCTTTAAACAACACATGGCTGCCATTTGACTTTGGCAACCCTACTTTTTTTAATCCTTTTCATGAAATGCATTCTCACACTACAGCAAGGAATAGGCAGAGTGGGGACCCAGGGGTAAATATGCAAGTGGTCTTTACAGACCTGTGAAAAACTCGGGCGTGCCAGAGATAAGTCTCCAGACACTGCCCATCACCCAGCAGCCTGGGCTGAGACACACGATGTGGGTGGTACTGGAGCTGAAGCCTTTTCAGCCCAATGTTATTTTTATTATATATTTGAATGCAATGACAGAAGCAGTAAAATACCACACTATACTAAGCACATATTTTTTGTTTGTGTTTTTAAGCCAAGCCCTTAATTACATCGGCAACACCTCTTTCAGCAACAAACCCCCTACCCCCAGTTTTTTCATCTCAATTAAAGCCCTCCTCGTGCAGAAATAGGTTGCGGTGAATCTTTTGCTAACATTAAGTTAACGCAAAAGCCCTGTGGATTGTCTGTCGAATTGCAGCAATATCACTGCCACCTCTTGTACTGTATATCATGCAGTGTTCGTTAATTATGGTGAGTTAGCTGACAGCCTTCAGTGTACTGCTGAAGAAAGGAAAGTGTGCTCTGCCATGATTCGACTTGGAATACAGTGTTCATAATAGCCTAAAAACTTGTGTTTTTGGTTGTTTTTTTTGGTGGGGGGGTTGATACAATTTTGTTACGTTTTTAAGCAATGTTGGCAACCTGAAGCATTTTAAATTTGTGGTCCAATTTACAAGATGTACCTGCAGAACATGTGAACTTGTTGCATTTTACCCCGGATATAGTAAAATCTTGGTTCACGTATTTTGACTTGCTACTGTAGTCCACTACCTGTGCGAACGCCAACCTGCAGCAGGGTATCAGCTGGTTGTGCTTTTGCTTTAGCCGCCCCATCGTGACGGGCTTTTGTGGTGCAGTGCATAGCCAGTCATTCTTTTATGGTCCTTCCTTTTCCCCAATATTTCTCAGAGTTAGAGCTATATTTTCACACACCACAGCTCTGAAGCAGAACGAGACAAGCCTTTCCAAGCTGTACAATTTGAAAATAATGCGCAAGCTAGCTCCGAGAAATATCGGGTTACATGAATTCACTCTGCGCAGCATAGGCATTCGGCTCTGCGCCACCCCAGCTCAGCTAGGGTGACGAACTGGCATGGGTGCAAATTCAGGACTGTGAGTGAAAAAAATCTGGGAAAAGGGTGAAAATTCAGGCCAAAAATTCAGGACTGGAGGTCACAATTCAGGACAAAACTTCGGGACAAAAGGTAACCTTTACAGACACGTCAGAGGAGGTCGCGCTATAGTATAAAAGTAAGTTAATAGACAACCACTTAAGTATTAGTCAAAATAAGTTTATATTCGGTTGAGACAATCGTGCACTTCACGATTTTTCAGTATGCCCGCAGCTTGCTACCTTAGACAATTCAAAGCTTGCATCTCGCTTAAGCAGGTATTAGTCACCAGACAATGGTGAACCACACCTGAATACAAGTGGGGCCGTTTTTATTGTTGATTGAAAGCTACTGGATGTACAAGGAACTGTGCAGTACCAGCCCCCAGTAACAAAACCGCCCCCCTTTCCAGCCTCCCTGGGAAACACACAATGCCCGGTCCGGCCCGGCCAGTCCTGCCTTGCTACCACCTTCCAATGGTGCCCCTCATCTTCACATAGACCGCCTCTCATGTGTATTTAATTGCTTTTATAGTGCTACTCATCCCAAGTATGTATGGCAGGGTGTCAGTGCGTTGCATCACACACATTATATAGAGACAATGACTCATATAAACGTGAAAGTCAATGTATAGGAAATGTTACTTAAGGTAATGGGTGCTACAAGGTGTAATCATTCTCTCATCTATCATTCAGTCTTTCACCATTAATTCTGTCCTTCTATCTGTGTGCCCATCTATATCCAAAATATGTGTGCCCATCTATAGACAAACCTATTCAACCATTTGCAAACCTATCCACCATGTATCCTTCCTTCCATCCATCATTTCACTCATCAATCCACTCTTTCACCCATCCATCTATTCACTCATCCATCCAGCCATTTACCCTTTCACCCATCCAGCCATCCTTTCACCCATCCAGCCATCCTTTCACTTACTCATCCATCCACCCAGTCACTTATCCTTCCACCCCTTCACCGTTTTAGTCATTCATCTCCATCCCCTTTTCACTTATTCATTCATCTTTCCACCCATCTACTCATCCATTCATGAATCTATCCATTGACCCTATTACTCATCCATCCTTTTACTCATCCACCCATCCGTTCTCTCATCCATCCAACCTTTCACTTCTTCACTCATCTATTCATCCTTTTGTCCATCTACCCCCTTTCACTTACTTATCAATCCTTACATCCACCCTTTCACTCATCCATCCATTCACCCTTTCACTTATCAATTCATCCATCCATCCATCCACTCATCCACCCACCAATTCACTCGCCCATCATCTACTCTTTCACTCATCCATCATCTACCCTTTCACTCATCCATCCATCCTTTCACTCACCCATCCACCCTTATACCCATCCATCTACTCTTCCTCCCATACATCCATCTATTTATCTTTTCTCTCGTCCATCCTTCCACTCACTCGTCCATCATTTCATTATCTATCCATTCACCCTTTCACTAATCCACCCCGGCATTCACACATTCCTTCACTTATTTACTCACCCACTGTTTCACATTATGAGCTGAGCCTTTGTCTGCAGAGTTGCAGACAGAAGAGGCCCATCAAGAACTTCACCTCGCTGTAGTTCCTAAAGCAAGGGGTGGGGTGAGGGAGGGTTCACTATGCCTCTGCACATAGGCAATCTGAAAACTTAAAAGTCATGAGTCATGCATGATGCACAGTGCCAGGACGTGAGGTGACTGTGACATGGTGTTCTTTCCAGGGCCTTAAGTGGGGTAAAAAAACTGGGGGGCCTCTTCAAAGGGGGTGTTCGATGTAATTAAGGGCGTGGCTTAAAACACCTAGGCTAGAAACCTGTGCTTAGCATAGTATTCCGCCTGACTGGTATTATGTTGTTTCTGTCATTAAATCCAGATACATAATACAGCAAGTATCATTACACCAACAATAAGCCAGGACTATTGGCTTTGTCAATGGTTGTTAGTTGCTTAAAATAAAAAAGCAGCAGCCCTGGCTTTGTTGAATACAATATTGAAAATGCGTCAGTTCTAAAATGGTAAGACAGTGAAATAACTATAACCTGTTCTTTTTTACTTGTTTCACAGGCTTCTTTATATAAACTGTATTCTCACGTCCCATGTTTACCTTTTATCCATCTACCAGAATGCCTTGCTGTACACTGAGGCAAGAGGAGGCCACCACATACTTCAACAGCCCAGACTGCCCCATTGTCATTCTGTATGTGGCATTTAGCCGGCATACAGAATGACAATGGGCTTGGTGGGGCTGCTCTTGTGCTCGAGGAGGAGCGTGAGGTGGCCCTTTCAGGAAGCTGAGGCCTCTCGCAGGAGAGCAGTGCTGCTTCCTGTAATGGCCATAATTACGGACAATAAAAGTGAGGTCCAAATTACGGACAGTCCGTGAAATTTACGGACGGTTGGTCACCCTACGCTCAGCCCATCAAGATACTACCATCTCTGTTGCCAATCTGCAGCGCCACTTCAACAAAACTTTTCTGCTTGTGTTGTGGATGCACCCTGATTTGTTACACAGGTCCAGTTCTTAATTTGAGCCGGTGGTTTCCGCTGCTCGGCACAGCCACTTAATTTTCAACACCGGCAATATGACAGTCTGCCACATGGTGCCGATGTTTGTCTAATTTAAAGACGAGCTTAACTGCGGTTGTAGACCTCAAAAATGGCTAATACCTGCCTTCCAAGACATTTGTATAGTTTAGGGACCTGGGTTAATATGATTTGTAACACTTGGAGGAATGTGATGCTTAGTAGTTGTGTTGGAACTCGCATTGGCAGTGCTGGCCGGGGCAATGGGTGGTGCAAGCTGCAGTAGCCTACTGACGAGGGCACTGGCACATCATGTTACACAAATGAAGGACTGCATAGGTCGGATTTAAAAATAAGTGAACTTACTAAAGGATCAAGGGGAAAGAACTTTGAAGAAAGCGAAGGTTGATTGAAGGCGCTGGCAGCGTCCCGTTGCCCAATTAAGGGTTCTCGAGTGACATTTGTAGTCGTTTTTGGTGTAAAGGGCTACTTTATTAATTACCGAGAGTCAATGATCATGTTTCAATATATATATATATATATATATATATATATATATATATTTTTTTTTTTTTAAGAACGGAAGCTTTTCTGTTATGAAAAAACCCTCTTTTTATATTAGTGATATAGGTGTAGTTTAATTCCGACAGGCTTGCAAAGCCACTGTGAGGCCTTTTATTACCCAAAAGCCAGGTTTGGCATCAAAGGCTTTGAAGCAGGCTTTCATAACTCCAAACCCGACTGCCTGTGGGGAAACACATGCTCGCGCGCATTAGAACCGGCGGCTCGTGCTCAGCGGAGAGCGCTAATGAGAATACCCTAAAACCTGCAGAGTCACCGCAGCCAGCAGAAAGAATGAGTCAGAGGGATTCTGGGCGGTTGGCAGCCGCTCCCCCACACTGCGGCACGGCACCGTCTTCCTTCCGCCACGTGCATGGTGCTCGAGCCGGCGTGTCAGCCTGGCCATTTTCATATTGGGATTTCTGAAAATGTCTTCCAGGTGAAGTTGTTGAAACGGAGTAGCCAGGCGCACTGTTGTCCATGTTCGTTTGCAAACCTGCTCCGACAACTCCATTTTATGGTTGTTAAATAATGTAACTTTTGAAAATGCGTGCTTATTGTTATGCCCTGGAAAATTCACAGCCTCTGCATGCTGCGCGATAGAAAAACAGAATAGCTTAAGTATATTATGTCGAAGTATTTACACCCCTCAGATTTCTCCGGTGCCTCGTGATGTGAGGGCCCTTGACGCAGAAGGAAAGTATCAATTCTTTGAAGGAGACAGTAGCAAGAATCTTGCTTTCTCAATCTTAACCGTCAATACAGCAGACCATTCAACAGCACCATATTAGTAAGGTACTGCGTGACCGTAGTCTCTAGGGAACCCCCCACCCCAAAAAAAACCTGAACCATATCTTACCAAATACATAAATTACTCAAACATCCACATCACCCTTTACCTTCTGCCCTTTCTTTGTGACACATGGCATCAGGCAGATTCTGTTTCTGTTTAGTCACTAGGTAAAAAATACGAGTCATACTCCGCATTTAAATAGGCTTTGTTAAACAAACCGCACACACTGCTTTCAAGGAAGGGGCATAAAATACAGACATAACATCTCTCAATTTAAAATAAAAATACCTACGAGAGAATCTTTGTATTTGTGTCCTTAATAGAGTTGGTGCTTTTATCACAGTGTCTGTGAAGTCTTGAATTATGTGCCAGGACCTGCAACTAGTGGTGATCTCCACCACTAGTCTGAAATACAGTATTTTGAAAGTAAACTCTTCTGACCAATCCTTAGTCCTCACTGAGTGAATGAGAGACGTCTAGTTCTGCCTTCTGCATCACCCACTTGACCCACTAAGGCCAGTATCAATTCCAAATCAAAAAGTAAACAAAAAAAAATCTTATCTGCTTGGCTCACTTCAGTCTTAACTTTCTTAGGCTTCTTAATAAACTTTGATGCATTGGTCCTCACAGGATGTGGGATGGTTTGAAAACTGCAGGTAGGGCTCCAAACAGATATTAGTCTTAGTTATCCTCAAGACTGAACGGTACCCTGCCCAGACTGAATACCCTTAATTCTAATTCCTAATTCTAAACTTATCTCCCTAATACCCTTGTGAAGGATGCCAAGCATAAAAGCGTCGTCAACTTAGCCAACAATTCCTTCCTTTTAAAAAAAATAACAAATTTTATTGATCTGAATTATCCTCCACCAACAATCACGCCAAAATCAATCATCCCCCCTCATGCACTTGTCTATGACATAATAGCAGCTGCATTAACTATGTAATCCCACCCCACATTGCCCACCGACCTCCTTCAGGCCTACAATTCCTTCCTAGTAAAATCTTGATCCATACACTAAGACTGAAAAAGTTATAAAACCTGGTTGACATGCTACAACATGGTATCTTTCACAAACGATACCTTCTCAAATGTCTACTGAACAGGGAATGCTATCCCATCTTCAAACTGTTCACTGAGACACGCCTAGCTGACATAGCGGACTTAAAATATTTCACCACCTGATATGCATTACATTTTTTCAGCAACTTGGACGGTAAGTTCCAGTTGCCAATCCTGTCCACCCCCATGGATCTTTATTTTCTCTAAACCTTTTCTTGATTAATCGATGTGTTAAAGCTTGAACAATAGGCCTGTTTCATAAAAATGTTTGTTTTCTGCAATAACCTAACGACTTGAAAAGTACCTTGGAATGCTCCAAGCCATCAGATGTATACAACCCAGCAGAAGGAGCAACTACTTTCCCCTCTGACCATTCCAGAGCGTCTCTGAGGAAACCTGTAAATGAAAGAGATTGTAGCATCCCCAGAAAGGCCCTAGAAACGAGGCTTAAAAAGTTCTGTCTCTGGGTCACCAACACTATGTCCTTCTGACCTGAAAACTCACGCTTGGTATTATTGCTAACTGAAGTAATGCCTATTTGGTCCCTTTGCTCCTATCCTGAAGAAAATAATCCACTGGTGGGACCTCCAGATCCTCTCTCCACAGGAAGTTGAGCAGTCCACCCACTTGTCTTTCATTGCTCTGAACAGAGATGAATCCAATCGTTAGTGGCTGGATTTCGACAGAATCTGAGAGTACCAGTCAGGAACCACATTGTCATTTTCCAGGAGCTACTTTGCTCTGATGATGAGCTTCCAGAAGAGGCAAAAGTTGTGCGTCAAGGCTGTTCATAGCTTTAATCTTGCCACAAGGGGTTTTTAGAAATAAAAATAAGTTTATTTAGAATGTTTTGTAACAAAACAGAGTAAATACACTATTATTTACAATATTAAAATCATGTAAACCCCCAAATTTCAAATACCTTTGCGAGGAGTATCATTAAAAATCTTCCCACAGCGCAAGTTGCATCTAAAACTCCATGTTTAGAAGTAGGTTGTTTGCCTCACTATGATGTTGAATTTTATATAAAAAAAACATCGGTTTGAGAATCAAACTTTTATTTTTACGAAAATGAAGGCAGTCTACTAAGAAGTAAGCATTAAAATTGTTGAACCATAACTCATATGTACATTTATCATCCCTATCAAAGAAAAATACAATTTCCCATAATTTAGAAACTGAAAATTCAAAGCTGCTCCAAATTTCAGTAACAGGCATAGGTAGAGATTAGGTAACGATATGGGTACCTTTGATGTTCCTGCAAAGATTCCAACATATAGCTTGCTGATGGTTTCAAGGATAAATATCGTACATCAGCAAACTTTTAATCTCTCTAACAAGCTTACTTCAAATTCCTCCACAAGGGTTGGGACGCCTCCATAACAATAAAATTAGCAATTTTCAGTTTAGTTGCCCCATGGTGGTTGATGTATTTTTTCATGGACATATTGGGCCAGATGTATCAAAGGGTTTTACCCATTCTGTGTCTATGGGAAAATGTGTTCATACATATGGCCCATTGTTAATTTCAATCAGAACAAAACACTCCGCTCTCTCCCCAGGCGCTTTACTGCAAGGGAACGCTCCAGAAGTTCAAGGCACGATGTATATTTCCACTTTGTCTTCAGGCCAGTTTCCTCTAGTGAAAATCTCACCACATTTGGCCCTTTAATGGAGTTTTGGTGTATTCAGTGACCGTGTCTGAGCCAACAAAATGTTAAGTTGTTCTTGAGGACAACCTCTGACAAATTTGCTAAGAACCCAAAGTTCTTGAATAGAGTGATCACATTGTTGACTTGAGTGCTACCCCCTGGGCCACAAAAATCATCTTGCTTCGGTATATAATCACATGAATTCCTTATGCCTTCACATTTACTACAACAGGCTTCAGGAGCTTTGTGTGAACAAGACAGTGATGGATGCTCCAATTTTGGGGGGGTGGGGCAACGCAAAGCCGGGAAGAACGTGGTTCGGTGGGAACACTTATCTGCCGCTGCCTCTGTGCTCCTCTCCCAACCCTGGTCATGCTGCACAGGCTCCCAGGTGGCAGTCACGGCGCTGCTCTCATGTTGGAAATACCAGCATGAGAGCAGCGCCATGAGTGGCCTGAATGGGCTGACTTGACGCTCGCTCCGTTCCAGAGAGCCTCAGGCTTTTCTCCAACTCTGCTGTTGCAACACAGCCAGATTGGAGAAATAAGGCCGGCGTAAGATGGCCGACCAAACAGACATGCACACTTACAAGTGTGATGCTCTGTCGGATGGCCCCGCCCTAACCTCGGTTGGCAGTAATGAAAAATAGAATGATTATAAAGTGGTTTTATTATCATTTTATTTTTCAGTGGTTTGACGCTCCTCCGACATAATGGAGGAGCGCCCCTGGAACAAGAAGTTGACTGTCAAAATTGTGAACTCCCATATGGGAGGCAAATGAGAGAAGCCACCAATGGAGTTAGAAAATGAAGGCCATAAGTTGAGCCCCCATTACATCTGGTTCCTAATCCTCTTACTTAAGAATATTTAGAAGAAAAAGGTTATCTTCTCTTTTGAAATGCCTGTACATCATTCAGGCTTTGATAATTCATTATGAGACTGATCGCCACCTGCATTGATCTTTTTTCGTCCAGAAAACGATTGCTGAGGAAACCTGGAGGATGATAAACAAATCTCTCATTGTGCCTTTTGCCTGGAGTTCCATGATCTAATTTGTGATTGTCATGTTCTATCAGAGAAAGATACATGTGATCTGCTTGCACCGGTCAACCCTTAAAGGCAATCTGGAACTGCTGTTCCAGTTGTAGGACAGAAATGTTTTTCATCCACTATCTCCAGTTATGCACAAAAATTCCGATCATCTACCCAACCCATGGAGTGGAAGAAATTGAGGGGCTCACGTGAAAAGTTCCTGTGTCTCTGAAGCAGCCTATGTTTAATTGTCCACATCTCTTACTCATCAGGAAGAAGATGTCAAATGTAATTGAACCTTTTACACCTCGGCTCTCCTGCTTTGAGTTTTGAAACCTCAGGGAACTTTGAACTGTGTCCAGGTCGGTGTACACCATGTACCTCAACTGACCCTACTGAAAATGTTGGCAAAAAAGAAAAAACTTCATTCAGGAAAAGAATTGGGCCTTTGTCAAAACTGTAACACTGTGAACATGCGCACATAATTACCTAGGTCATTCACAACAGGTTTTGGAATAGAGCACCTGGGCCTCTGGTCCCAAACCGTAGCTTGCCAGTCCCATAATTTTTCGCAGCCAGATTGATTTCTCAGTAGAAATGTCACTGGGTTCTATGTATGTAGGAGTGTATAATAGCTTCTAGCACATCATTCTTTGATTTAAAACTGGCTTGGGCAGTAAAATCCAGACGAGGTTACCAAGAGGCATATTTAATTTCTCCTGATCCAAAAACACTTACCACAAGTAAGAGCTCCCTCCAGAATTGGGATTGAGCCTGGCAAGTAATGACTAGCATGCTGGGCAAGGACTCGATGAAGCATGCCACACAACTGTGTTGGGGAGAGTCCTTTAATAAAAAAAAACAAGGGTGTGGCCTTCGTAGCACCTAGGTTGATACCCTATTGTTGGGATAGTAACAGTTTACAGTGAGTGAGTGGAGCGGGTAACATCCCTCTCTAGTTTGCAATAAATAGGTGTTCGAGGCATATGGGCTGCAGATGGTACATTTATGAATAGATCGCCATCTGGTGTTGGGCTCGGATGATTGCACTTGTTTTTCTTCTGGAGAAGTCTTTGTCGTCATAGATGACTCCTCCTCTTGGTGTTAGTGCGCATGGGCATCGGCTCCATCCTTAGATTGTTTTTTTCCGCCATCGGGTTCGGATGAGGATCGAAGCGCTCCGAACCGACTTCAATAAAGAAGGTTATATCCGGCGCGTAACCCTTTCCAATTCGACGGTATTGTTATCTAACGCGACTTCACTTCCATACCGATGCGTTTCGAAGGACGACGACTACGAGAAACTCGACGTAGTCCAGCCCGGGGTCCATGGAAAGGACTCCATTCAAAAAATGTCCAACGTGTGGTGCTAAGTTCCCACACAAGGACCTACACGAGGTGTGCAACCTCTGCTTGTCCCCTGAACACGAATCCAGGGACTGTGAGGCCTGTGCAGCGTTCTCTTCAAAATCGACGATTAGAAACCGTCGAGCCCGAAGACACGAGGTATCGAGAATGCAATCACAAGCAATCCCGGAGCTGTTTGAGGACCAGCACCCAGAAGAGGAGGAAGAAGAGGCCGACGAGGCGGGGTCTGAAGCGGACGAGTCCGACGTCGAGGAAATCGACGTCCAACAAACCGTGAGTGACGACGTCCCTTTACCAAAGAACAGACCCCGCACGGTGTCGACCCCGCCTTCGAGCCCGGCCAGACAACCGAAAAAAGTTTCCGACGCCCCGCCTTCGAGCCCGGCAACGAAACCGAAACACTCTGTCTCCCATCATGGTGGTTCCGATAAACGGACCACATCGACACCGAAGCTCCAAGTCAAGGAAAGCTCGAAGTCGAAGCAGTCCATGTCGACACTGAAACACGTTTCGACGTCGAAAACACCCTCGACACCGGGGGCATCTTCGATACCGAAGACATCGGATCCGAATAAAATCTCGGTGCCGAAAATACAAATGGACAGTCAAAAGAAAAAACACCTTTCGGACCCGAAAACTGCGGTACCGACACAGGAACACAAGACCGATCCTAAACAAAAGACTCTGTTTATTGATCCAAAAACTGGCAAGGTAGTCACAGAACTACCTAAAAAGAGGAAGAATGAACATTCGGACGACAAGACTCATCCGAAGAAGAGAACAATGGGGACAAATACAACTCCTCCCCCTTCTCCAAAACCTAGACACACACCATCTTCTCCTCTTCCTCACAATAGACCAAATATTCCTCCCACACGACCATCTACACCTACAACAGATGTAGAGAGTGACACAGGGGAGGGGGAACATCCTGGGGATGATGAAGACACAATCCCAGAGGAGGCAGACCCATGGGAAGAGTACAATGTAGGGTCAGATAACGATAACGACCCTGAATTGTATCCCTCAAAACCTTCACCTCCTGATGATAATACTGGTTTTGCGCAACTCATTAATAGAGCAGCAACATATCACAAGGTAGAACTACATGCAGAACCTCAAATAGAGGATTTCTTATTAGAAACACTACCTACTGCACAAAGAACATCAGGAACACTACCAATGCTTAAGGGCCTTCTCAGTCATACATCAGAGATATTCAAAGACCCAGTGAGGGCTAGGGTACTGAACCCAAGAATCGATAAGAAATATAGGGCAGCTCCAAAAGACCCAATATACATTAAAGGGCAAATTCCTCTAGACTCACTAGTGGTCACAAACGCTCGTAAGAGAGCAAACTCTTTATCTACAGGAGAAGCTCCACCTCCTGACAAAGAGTCTAAGCTAATAGATGCCTCTGGCAAGAGAGTAGCATCTCAAGCGGCAAACAGCTGGCGCATAGCTAATACGCAAGCACTACTTGCAAGGTATGACAGAGCGCATTATGATGAGTTAGAAAAACTCATCACACATCTCCCTAAAGAACATCAAAAGAGGGCAGATCAACTCATACAAGAAGGGAAGTTAATTACTAACACTTCAATAAAGTGCGCCCTAGACGCGGCAGACACTGCAGCAAGATCTACAAACGCAAGCATCATGTTAAGGAGACATGCATGGCTTAGAGTATCAGGGTTCAAACAAGAAGTACAAACATCGTTACTGAACCAACCTTTTGATGGGAAAACACTTTTCGGCACAGGGACAGATGAGGCCTTAGAAAAGATGAAGAAGGATACCGAAACGGCTAAATCAATGGGAGCATTGCAACAGCCGACACAAAGAGGTTCCTTTCGTAGGTCCGCCTATAGAGGAGGATCCAAAAATACAGGTACAAGCCAGCAACAAACCTCTTTTACACCTACATCACCCAGAGGTAATTCTAGAGGTGGCTACAGAGGTAGCAACAACAAGGGTAGAGGTCGCGGAAACAACAACAACCGCAACTCTCCAACCCCAAAGCAGTGACTTCATACAGCTCCCCCCAGACCATATAACACCGGTCGGGGGACGCCTATCACAGTTCCTACCTGTCTGGGAAAACATCACATCAGACAGGTGGGTGAGACAAATTATCCAACATGGTTATTGCCTGGAACTCACATCTACCCCGCCAAACATCCCCCCCCAAACAGCGTCCAATGAAACAAGATCACCTGACACTGTTAAAGCAGGAAGTACTATCCCTGCTAGGAAAGCATGCCATAGAGAAGGTTCCACAGCACCAACAAGGAACAGGAGTATACTCCCTATACTTCCTAATTCCCAAAAAGGATGGGTCTCTAAGGCCGATACTGGACCTAAGACCTCTCAACGCATACATAAATTCGGAACATTTCCACATGGTCACGCTCCAACAGGTACTTCCTTTACTGAAGAAAGGGGACTTTCTTTCTACACTGGATCTAAAAGACGCTTACTTTCATATCCCGATTCACAAAGCCCACAGGAAATACCTCAGGTTTGTGGTAGAAGGACAACATTATCAGTTCAAAGTCCTTCCGTTTGGTGTCACAACGGCACCAAGGGTGTTCACAAAATGCCTGGCAGTGGTGGCAGCTCACCTAAGAAGACAACAAATACATGTCTTCCCATACTTGGAAGACTGGCTAATAAAGGCCAAGTCACAAGAGGAATGTCTTCAAAACACACAAAAGACAATTCAGCTACTACACCAGCTAGGGTTCACGGTGAACTACACAAAGTCACACCTACAACCAAGCAAGGTTCAACAATATCTGGGGGCTACTATAGACACAGAAAAAGCCAAAGTATACCCCAATCCAGTCAGGATCCAAACAATGCTTACAATCATTCAAAGATTCCAGCCACAACACTCACTACCAGCAAGAGTGTTCATGCAGCTATTAGGGATGATGTCATCCTGCATACTGCTAATACCATATGCCAAACTACAAATGCGTCCGCTACAAGAATGCTTAGCGACACAGTGGAATCCGGCTCAAGGACAGATTACAGATCTGGTGTTGGTAGACGACCGCACACACCGCTCTCTGAAGTGGTGGAACACAACAAACATTGCCAAGGGGCGGTCGTTCCTAGAACCAATTCCACAGGTGACAATAACAGCGGACGCATCGCTCACGGGATGGGGAGCACATATGGACAAATACACAGTACAAGGAAGGTGGAGTGTGCAGGAAAGAAGACTGCACATCAATCATCTAGAACTACTAGCAGTGTTTCTAGCATTGAAAGCCTTCCAAATACATGTTACCAACAAAGCAGTCCTGATCAGAACAGACAACATGACAGCAATGTATTATATTCAAAAACAGGGGGGGACGCACTCTCTCCAACTATCCAGACTAGCACAGGAAATTTGGAGATGGGCCATTCCTCAAAACATCTATCTGTTAGCCGAACACCTACCAGGAGTCCAAAACCAGATAGCAGACATCTTAAGCAGACAGTCGGAACAAATACACGAATGGGAACTGCACCACCAAATACTGCAGCCATTCTTCCAAAGATGGGGACAACCAGAGATAGACCTCTTTGCCACTCATCAGAACGCAAAATGCCAAAGCTTCGCGTCCAGGTACCCACACCACCTGTCGCAGGGCAATGCGTTATGGATAAATTGGTCCAACAAATTTGCATACGCTTTTCCCCCTCTCCCACTAATCCCATTAGTGGTCAGAAAGCTGCAACAACACTCAATGACCATGATACTAGTAGCACCCACGTGGGCAAGACAACCGTGGTTCACCACGCTCCTGCAACTCTCACAAGTGCCACATCAAAAGCTACGAATTCTACCCATGCACCTTACACAGAACCATGGAGAAATAATGCACCCAGATCCAACTCAATTGAACCTAGCGATCTGGCTCCTGAAATCCTAGAATTTGGGTACTTAGATCTACCCCCAAATTGCATGGAGATAATTAAACAAGCGAGACGTCCCACCACCAGAGCATGCTATGCAGCTAAGTGGAAGAGGTTTGCTATACACTGTACTAATAACAATATCAACCCTCTGGACGTATCAACATGGGAGATTATTTGCTACTTATTACACTTACAGCAATGTAATCTAGCGTACACATCTATCAGAGTACATCTAGCAGCTATAGCAGTGTACCTACAAAACAGGCAGCACATATCACTGTTCAGAGTACCAGCGATAAAAGCATTCATGGAAGGCCTTAAAAGAGTCATTCCACCAAGATTACCACCTTCCCCAGTCTGGAACCTCAACGTAGTACTCACCAGACTAATGGGGCCACCTTTCGAACCTATGCATAGGTGCGAAATACAATTCCTTACATGGAAGGTGGCTTTCCTTATAGCCATTACCTCACTCAGGAGAGTAAGTGAATTACAGGCATTGACAATACAAGAACCATTCCTACAGTTACACCAGAATAAAGTGGTTCTTAGAACAAACCCAAAGTTCTTGCCTAAAGTAATTTCAGCATTTCACATCAATCAGCCAGTGGAACTACCAGTCTTCTTTCCAAGGCCACAGACGGTGGCAGAAAGAGCTCTACATACACTAGATGTCAAAAGAGCCATTTTGTACTACATAGAAAGAACACAAAACTTCAGGAAAACTAAACAACTATTTGTAGCATTTTCCCCAACACATAAGGGCAATCCTATCTCTAAAGCAGGCATTGCTAGATGGATTGTAAGATGTATACAAATATGTTACATTAAAGCAAAGAGAACATAAACTGTTCCTCCTAGAGCTCATTCTACACGAAAACTAGGAGCATCTATGGCATTCTTGGGGAACATTCCCCTAGATGACATATGTAGAGCAGCAACTTGGTCTACACCACATACATTCACAAAGCACTACTGCGTTGATGTACAGGCTGCACAACAAGCCAGAGTGGGCCAAGCTGTATTAAAAACTCTATTTCAAACAGTTGCGACAGACACTGGTGACCACCGCTAGGGAGGTAACTGCTTTACAATCTATTCATAAATGTACCATCTGCAGCCCATATGCCTCAAACGGAATATGCTACTTACCAGTATGCATCTGTTCTTGGCATAGAGGGCTGCAGAGTGGTACATGCCCTCCCTGCCTCCCCGGAAACCTGTGTCTGTCCCAACATTATCTTATTTAGATACACTTACATGGGCATATCTTTATGTATTATACTACACTACTCCATCTAACTCTACTATGGCAAAACAATCTAAGGATGGAGCCGATGCCCATGCGCACTAACACCAAGAGGAGGAGTCATCTATGACGACAAAGACTTCTCCAGAAGAAAAACAAGTGCAATCATCCGAGCCCAACACCAGATGGCGATCTATTCATAAATGTACCACTCTGCAGCCCTCTATGCCAAGAACAGATGCATACTGGTAAGTAGCATATTCCATTCTTACGGGTCACATTTTACCCTCCAAAAGATTGTCAACTCATGGAATGAGAGTAGCAGACCTCTATCCACTACTTTGAATAACCGCGCAATGGCAATCTTAATGATGTCTGTCCCAAACAAAAGTAATGCTGATAGTTCAGTGCCCCACATAGATGTTTTCAAAAGAAAGCCTAGGATTCAATGAGTGAATTGCGATTGGAAGACTAGTTTTGGTGCCACTTACCCAGGAATAGTTAGTTTCCAGTGTGCAGTATATAATTACCACAAATTATACCCACAATGAGGATCTGAGGCATGATAATACCGCTGTTCATAATTGTGGTGCACTTGGATTGCAGCACCTGTATGTTAGCTCTCTTCCACAAACATCACCATGTTTGCTTTCATGGACTAGCGTCTAAATTGGTGATCTGCAGGCATAGTCAGTCTTTTTTGATCTGGTGTTTCATTGTGGACAAAGATCTATTGTTCCAAATGGTTGGCTCCCTGGCCATCACTTGACCTCTTGAACCTATACACAATCACATGTTTATATTGAATAACTGTCTTTCTCTGCTGCACATCCCTTAGTAGTAGTGGTCCAGATGTGAATGAAAGCTGTAGACTAAATCTCTGTTCTTGCGACACACTCTTAGCTCAGAATACTATTTACTGCCCAATCATTACTTGGTGCAGGTCTTTAATTTCCATGCATTTTCTCTTGGACTGTTTTCTTCAGATGCTTTTTAGTTATAGCAGATGTGTTTCTCTTATTGATTTTTAGAAATTGAATCTTTAGCAGACCACTACCTTCAATGTGCCATTGCTTTTAGATTATTGTTCTATTCAAAACTGTTACTTTATTACTGAGGCCAAAATAACTGTTGAACTATGTGAATTTGCTTGCTCAAGTTTTGCTTGTGCCTGAATGCTGAGGTTAAATTCTGTTCTATAAGACTTCAGAAAGCCCAGAGCAGTCGAGTGATGTATTGACAGTGAGTTTCTTTTAGAGCCTGATTACTCCTAAAGCGTTGTAGTATAATGTTGCAGAGTGGTCGTGCAGTGTATGTCTGGCAATGGGGAAGTTAATGTTTTTTTTGCCATGACGGATTCTTTGAGTTAGACAGATCCATATACAAACTTCTTCCAAAACTGAACTTGCTGATGCTTAATTTCAGTTAAAATAAATAGGCGGACATTGTGGTCAGCCAAACCAGTCCTTGTGGTTGTTTATAATGAGCCTTCTTCAACTGCTTCTAAAACCAGTTGCAGAAAGTGTGTGAGTAGAATTATATTTATTGCAAACATCCGCACAGTATGATTGAGAGAATCCACTGACAGATATGGTGTCTACCAAAGGAGTCTTCAATTTCTTTTTCTACCAGTATTTAAAGCAAATTATAGTGGCTACTTTGGAACTAGATTGGCTCATCTTCTACATGCTGTAGCGTGGCCACTCTCCTGTAGTAATCCACATCAAATCAGAGAAGCACCTTCCTTGTAAAATTTGCCTTTCATATTCCAAAGAATGGATACTAAAATAATATGTATACTAAATCACGAGTAGGGTGAAAATGTATCTAGACTGACATATCATCCGAACAAAATTATTCCCATTAATCTGGATTCTTTTGACTCAGTCAACCCAGGAATAATGGCTTATGGTGCAAACAACGACTGCATATTTAAGGCAGAATATTCCTTGATAAAACAGTTCACATTTAAATAGATAAAAAATTGCATGAACTTCATTGAGCCACCTCCTTCCGGTCTCATTGGTGGGCCATATGTGCTCTCTTTCTGTGAACACGTCTTTTCAGAGTCTACGTGAGCCGGATTTATTTACTTTCATTCGATTATCATGTTTCCTACAAAGGTTCCTTCTAGTTACCACAAAGTAGGTTGGAGTGTATTGGGCCCCATAGTTCTCTTGTACCTATGTCCTGGAATTCTCATCTATGAGTGAAACTTGTCACTGTATCCCCAGTTTACTTTTTCCCATCAAAACCATCTTCAACTTCGCTCTATTTTTTCTATTGTGTTGGTTTCCCATGACTACTTATACACAAACTTTGCTAAATCACTATAAACTTAATTCTAAAGAGGGCGATACTCACCACAGTCTGTTGATTATGCGTTAAGAAAGCAATTGCGTTTGGGCTTGTGCTCTGCAAGAAGCCAATCTATATATTTATGCTGCAAATGTCTACCGCAGTGGTACTTGGTGTGGACTGTTGTCCAAGAAACTTTCCCACATGAAGCACATGCCTAAGCTAGATCTAGTCTCTTGGGATGTATTATGTGCACAGACTTGCAGTGTCTATTAAACCTTTATAATTTGTGTCATCTTGCTTACCTCCTCACCTTTTTATTTTGCAGAGAAGAGAGTGAGAGTGTGCTGACGCTGAAAGGCTTGACTCCCACAGGAATGCTGCCCAGTGGGGTGCTTTCAGGAGGAAAACAAACATTGCAGAGCGGTAAGGATGACTGCCCCGGTGTGCTGAATTATGTTCATACTGTTGAATATGAAACGTACGTTTCAATTAAAGCCAGCAGCAGCCTTGACAGGCTCCTCGTAAAGCTTGCACTGCAGGAGGAAGCAGCTGGTGCACAGCATTTTCCTCACTGGTGGGTAAGGGGATAGCCTAGTTAGTTATTTGTCTGCACTGTGGACTCTTTCTCAGAATGTACTTTTCCTATACATATTGAAGTACCCTTTAGGAATTGACGTCAACTACGTGCAGCTAGTCTTGAAGGAATCTCACCAAGTGACCTGTACATTTACACGTTTTTCTGAAGAGGACAAGCCTGCATTAGAACAAGGTCTTGTTGTTCTCTGACCCACTTAATTTTGTTAAACAATAGCTACTTTGTTGCACGTTTCAGGGAATTGTAGGAGCCTTTAACCTGACATAACACGCACACACTATTGACTTGGTGAGATGTAGCTTCCCAACACATTTTGTTTTCCAGGATCTGCCATTTTACAAAGCTGCTTTTTTATAATATTCCCCGCGCCTGCATGCATACTAATCCTTCGAGTGTTGGATCTGGAGTCATGCACCAACACCCTTTTGCATTTGTTTGTTGTACAGCATTTTTGTTCTGTTGTCAGTAATGGCAGATATCGCCTATCTTTCTTCTAGCCTAGCCCTGTCTTCTTTCTTTACTAGTATTTCACTTCATTTCCTCCATTTTTCATTTCCTCGAAGCCTGACTTTACGGAAAGAATAGCAGTGGCCAGTTTAGGATTGAATAACCCTTTCTATGCCAAACAAGAAACATGTTCCAAAAAGATAGTCAAATAAAATCTTGCATTGCAGATGAGGTCCAGCACATGTGCAGCAAATCCATTCCGTGACTAAAGGATTTTTGCCTATGCAACCTAAAACCTTCCATAACGTATTTTCCATAACACTTCAGACATTGGCTCTCACATGTGGATGACCTTTAGCTGGCCACATCTGGTGTCAGACTAGTACACAAAGTGGCTTGGCACTTTACACTGCTGGAGAACATTTTTACTGATAAGCCAGCCTCTAAGATCAAACGCGGTTTTTATTTCCGGTACCATATTGGCTGACTGCTGGATGAGAACTTGTGTGCATGCAGTCCACATTCATGGTCTCCACATTGTGGAAGATCAATTGGGAAAATTGAATGAAAATCAGCTTATGGATTTCTACTATTTAAAACCCCACGATTCTGCACACAAAAGTCCTGCAGAATTCCTAACACCCCCAGGGAACATTTTCTTTAATATGCCATTTCTAATATTACTCCGTTAGTTGGATCCCCGTTTTAACTTCCATTTTCAGAGATAAAGAGGTGAAAATCATGTTGTTGAATAGAATTGATTTTAAATACATCTGTTATGTTATGAACTTATGTTACTTGATTGCTGTCGGCTACTCTTTACCTCAACTTGTTATAATGCGTTTATTGACGTAGCCAGTGTGACATCAGAGGGAATAGGTTAAGCTATTTCTATTGTGCCATTTTAGTCTTGAACTAAAGTGGTGACCACGTACATTTTTTGAGGTAGATTCTTAATAGAATTTTTTGTTGAGGTTATTGTAGATGCTCCACTCATAACAGGAGTACACCTTGCTTTTCCAGACGCTAGTATGCCCCTATATTAACCCCTTCACATGTGAACATAGATCACTGGAAATAACCTTGTTACTCAGTTGAAGGTAGTATTTTTTATGTATTTAGATGCACTCCTAAGGTTTCATGGGATTTTCAAAGATTTGTTTAAGGTGAAGAATATTCATTACAAGAGTTGACAAAAGCTCTTGTTCACATCAGTATATTGATACCAGAGCATTACCTACTCCTTTCATGACACGACTCCTCATGAGACCCACAAAGGCGAGGTGGAGATTGGTTTTTAACACTCCAATGCAATATCATCCGAAGTGCAAACTGATATAGTTCTGACCAAGAAAAGCTGCCTTCCGACAAATTAATGTAACCTCTGGGTGAGGTACTACTTGATAACTGGTCCACGCACCTTATAAACTGCTGCCTAGCAAATCAAAGTGGTGCATATCATGTTGAGTAAATGCACCCAAGAGACAGTTTAGTGTTTTATGTTTTGCTTGACCACTACCTCATTCTGAAGTGGTCTCTGCAATATGCACTTGAAAAACCTTGCTGCTTTTATTTACTTTTCTAAGCTGTCTAGTTCTGCTCTCTCTTCTGATCGTTTTGATATTCTTTCTGCTCGAAGATGAGAGATGCTTTAAGACACAAATAGTGTAACTAAGGTGTGTAGATTCCTTTTAAAGAGTCTTTTCTAAGTGTGCCTTGAGACTGTCTTAGTGGTTGTGGATACAAAGTGTTTTAAGCCCCTCCAGAAATGTAACCCAGTGGATAGTTAAGCATCATGTGGTTCTAAATACCCCAGGCAGAGTATTCACCAATTGTCTATCCCCTCCCGTATGACAGAACCATTGAAGGGTTCTGGTTGACCTCTGCTGGCTCGAATACCCTACATCTCTGTCATATCATACCCTACATTTCTTGATGGCAATAGGTTAACAAGAAAAGTATGTACATTATTACAAAGCTAGCCCCTCTGCTTAGCCTTAGCTATTATCGTGAACTGTTTTTCATTGGTCATGCACATTTTAGTGGACCTGCACGCTTAATTTGGAATAGGGCTTTGCCTGGTAATATTCAGGGGCTGGTTGTGTCTCTTAATTTAAGAGTAGCAACAGAGTAACAAAGCAGTAGTTGATTTTAATCTAGTATCCAATGTCCGACCCAGTATATTTCATGCAATATACAAAAATCTTGTGTTGCAAGAAAAAGTTAAATTGCGGTCAGCCTATCGAGACTGGTTGGCAAAGGACATCTTGCCTTCCATTTTAATGTGAGCTGCACTCATTTCTGTAGTGATCCTATCCAAGCTGAAAATGAAAGTGAACATCCACCTCTTAATAAAGCCAGGACCCCTGCAGAAGCTTTTGCGGTTTAGGAGTACTCTGTTTTGGCACCTTCCTCTAACATGGTGCGGTATTAAATCACCCTGTTACTTTTTGATATGCAAGTTCAATTCTGTAATTTCTCCTAACAACACATTAAAAATGCCCCAACTTGTTTTTGTAGAAGTCAAAATAGGGAGTATACTAACATCAGCAACTGTAAATAAAATGTGTGGGTTAACAGTGTCATTTAGAAAAAAAATACCTTCCATTACATGCCCCACAAACATCACTTTAGACAGATGTTTAGTTGTGTACTCTTCATGCCAACGTCGTTTTTTCTTGCAGCACCCTCCAGTCACTTTAAGATTATGAACTCCAAAGTGGCAGGAAGTTGCAGGCGAAACACCAGTTGCGTAGAAATAGGCTCTTTTGTCTGAAAATCAGCGCCACAACCACACAAGCAGTCACCTGCTTCCCACTCCACAGTCTGTACCCTAGATCTCTGACTGAAGCAGCAGACAAGCCTCCTTTTTAGACCATCACGGTCCCCTTCTCTAGCCCGAGAATGATAGCAAGCAAGTATATCAGTGAAGTACTATGTGAATGTTTGGGTATTGAAATCACATTTGAAAAACTGTAAAATGTATGTCACTGATTCCTAAACATGAAACCATATAACGTATTGTGCTGTCCAGACCAGCGTGCAAATGACAATATACATGTTCTGTTCTTTGTGTAGAAATGATTGTCTTCTATACCAGAAACCAGCACGTACCATAACATCCGTGTAATAGCTCCTGTGCTGCTCATTGACTTGTTCTTAGATTTAAAATCCTTTGCTCATTTTTCTCATCCATTTTGCAACCCCTTTCTTCTCTTCAGCTACTGTTGAGGCTATTGAGGCTGACGAAGGTAATTTGGCCAGTCCCCTTTCTGTTGTGGTGCTGCAACAGAGAAGGGCTCTGCTGGGTGTATTCATTTGCTGTAGCTTGTATAGAGTGTGTGGGTGTTGGGCTAACAACTGTGGCTCGGTATTAACCAGTGTGCTTGCTTTAAAGGGGAAAATGATTCCTGCTTTTGCTGTTTCTATTGGTGTCTAACTCAAACCGTTGCATTAAGTTTTGTGTTTTAGCAACAAAACAAAAAAAGGCAAGGGTAAGACAATTGTAATGACATATACTCCTAGATGCACAAGTCGTAAACTGGACTGCATTTGTAAGACTAAATTCCTTTCCTGCTTTTCAAAATCTGCCTTTTGGAGAAATGGAAAGATCACACAATGTAGAAATGTGGATTTCTGAAGTTACCAATTACACTGTTATAGTAATGCTTCAGTGCCTCTAAGATTAATCAACACTAAACATGAAACATTGTCTACAAGATGTTCATTACAGTTGGCAGTATTTAATAACACACAACCATATTGTCAAGTACGTGTCTCTGCTGTAATTTGTGCTCAGGAGGCATTTACTTAACACGATCTCCAAAATAAACGAAACAATTTTTATCTTCTGGATATATCCAATAGCCTGTTTTTTTCAACTTTCCATTCCTTAGTCAACATTTTGGTCCTATTTGGTTATTTTTAGACATTCAAATATTTTTACTCGTGCAATCATTCATAATGGGAAAAAAACATGTTTTACACGTAGACATTCAGTTCCCCTTTAAAACAAAATTCATCAGTTGTATTTTGTTCTTGCAGAACTATCAACCACACAGTGGCCTAATATGGAACCAGTAAAACCTGATTTTGTTTTGGATTTCATCTCAATACACTAAAACTAAATTGTGGAAGAAATGAGAGAGAAAATACAACTGTATTTAAATAGCAGCTAGCTTGCTGCTATTTATTATGGAATCATCTATTCCTATTGGCAAACTCTAACCTGCAGTGTGCATTCTTGTTGACAAGTTTGGCTGTTTTCTGTGATTTTTGTGACTGTGTTGTGTTTAGTATACTATCGATGTAAATTGCTAATACTCATTGTCTGACTAGCAAGTGCAGCAGAACACATTATTCATCATTAAGAGCACTTGTCTGCTGAAAACAAAATGTATATCTTGCTCACTACATCCCATTGAATGTATAATTGAGATAAAGACAATATTTGCTAATTCTAGTGCTATTGCAGGCTTTAGTAGTTTTGTGATTTGAATCACTAAAACTGCATATTGGTTACATAGCCAGATAGTATCCTTTTAAAGGCAAAAATTAAGAATACTACTATTTTAACAAAGTCCGACTAGATTTTGTAAACCTTTGGTAAAAGAGTTTCTTTAGAGTTAAAACAATGTACTCAAGAATAAAGGGAAGTTGGTTTTCATGGCACAACTTTAATATAAACAACTCAAGCTAAATAGACAACCACGGTATGCTTTGCTGTGGCCTTTGCTGCTCTTCCTTTGTCTTCCCAGTAGCCTCAATTGACTCACTGTTCTGCTTTTTAAATGAACACAAAAAAATAATTATTTTTGTGTGTATTCATTATAACAAAGGCTTTAAAGATACAACGCTAATCTAGTTCAGTTGTCTTAATAAAAGTAAAGTCTTTGGGAAAGTGTAAAAAGGAGTACATTTCAACCACTCTTATTCTAATGACAGGAGTTTGCACATTTGCATAAGAGTAGCTGCAGTGCTTCCAGTAAGCTATTTGCTTTCATTTATTAGAACTAATTCTAAAATGCCTCCTCTCTCAGCTTATCAAGGTGAGCATTGCAGTGAAATTGGTCAACATCATTTCCAGATCAGATCCATAACAGATGATGCAGAGTTTGCCCAATTCACTTTGGGCTGAGTGTTCTCAACAACATTTCATGTTATATCCCTAATTTTTCATACATTTCTCCCAGTTAACTTCCTGAACCTCTTGCATCAGTTGTCCTATAAGTATATATGGCAGCTGAGTAATCATGTATTTTGAAAAGCTTAGGACTGCCCAATTACCTTAGTCATATTAGTCATTTTGTAATGGGACGGTTGTGTCCTTTTTTAGGGCAACCTGCTTAGACTCAAAATGTCCTCATGGGTGTCAAATGCCAAAACTCTCATTACGGGTTTTCACTGATGTCTGTGTGACATATACTACATTGGAGCTCAGGGACTTTCTGGTTCCTGTATTATCGTTCATATAAAACATTGAAGCGTGCTGTTGGCCATATATAATGATTGAAAGTGCAATTAAAGGTGGACAAAGTTGGTACAGTGCATAAGCTTTCAAAATAACAGAATACTGAAGAAGGAAAGTTGCAAGTTTCATAACGTTTTTCCAAACTGAGATGAAAAAATGTGCATTCAGTCAGTGTAGGCGGAAGAAAGAAAAACGCAGGTCATTAATATGCCATGCATATATGAAACTCACGTAATGTATCGAAAGGTAGCTAGCCATCATGGTTCGAGAGAAATACCATTTTCAGAATGCAAAATTTGAGATCAAGCAGTCTTGCAACACACAGTCATACACCAGGGATAAAAATCTAATTAGATTGAGCATGTGTTTCTTAGTATGACCATGATATTTTACTGTAATTATGATGGGTTATGTTTTCAAATAAAACCATCAGCAGTTAACTCTTACAATTGTTACATGAAGTGAAGTGAAATATGATCAAATCTGCAAGTTTGCGTATGGGGTATTAAAATAAAAGATTAGCAGCTATAACTGTGTTCTGTGTATGTCATTAGAACACAATTGCTGCAGAATTTGTGTCCACTTTCAAAAACACATTATTTATCTTTTTTTTTTATCAACGTGCTGGTTGTCATCTTGCAATAATTTCAAAGTGGCGTTAAATACCGAACGAGAAAGTCGAAAACAATCAAAATAGTTAGTCCAGCTGGCTGAGGAGAAGGGCACCTGGCCAAGGGAAGGACCCCGGTGAAAATAACTTCTAAATAGCTCCGTTTGTTAGAGTTTCCTATCCACTGTAGTTTGGTTCCACTCTGAGACATTGACCCAGCACTTCCAGGTCCTAAACCCAGGGTCTAGGACCTTGCACTTCCAGGAAACAACTGTCATGTTTGTGATTTGAGGGAAGGTTATGAGATGTGCTAGGATGCTGATTAGAGGCTATTGGCTGAGATTTAATGGTGGCATATATTTGTACAGATACCGCAGTATGGAAACATAATTCGAGGATTTGTACTTTGGTTTTAGCTCTGGTTTTGTAAGAATGCATTCCAAAGTTGTTCAACTATGCAGTGTTCTGCACTGAACACTTATTTAGTTTTTTTAATAATTAGTTTTTGCTGCAACGTTTATTATGGGAGCAATTACTTTGTGCATTGCACTCAGAACATAAAGTTTACTTACTTATGTTTTAAATTTCCCTTATGACATTCAGGGAATGTGGACGTGATTTTGCAAGAATCCACTAATATGCATTGTAAAACTGCTGCAGATCCTGTCGTCAATAATGGTTTCCTGAGCTACTATTCAGTGTTTTACATCCATGTGAGAAGGAGTTTAAGATGTTGAAAGCTTATGCTTATGCATTGTACCATCTTGTCATGATGGCTTCAGTTAATAAAATAGAAGCTATCCAGGCATGGAGTGATAGATCTATTCAAACATGGACAATATTGAAGGGAGCTTAATATTTAACTTGGTTATACTCTGCTTTCCAGGGTAATCATGTGTTTGAAATAGAAATTAAAAATAATGCGTTGTCCAGTTCCAGAAGAGGTCCAGTAAACTTAATTTTCACCTGTGAGGTGGCTATCTCCATGTGCTACAGATACGTGAAACTCATTCTGTTCTGCCCCTACTTTAAATAAAGATAGGGCTTTCTTTAAAGTTCTTCTTTATGCCATAATATCTTTACATAGTTTCTTAACATTTACGATTCGGCTAAGCTTTTTTGTTGTAGTGCTCCAGTAAAGGTTTACTTAATCTTGCTCGTACTGTGAAGCAATCAGAAAATCGGTATCAATGGGCTAACACAGTAGTTTATTCTTAAGAATTTTTGTCCATCTCTGTGAAATGAAGACACCTTTGTCTTACTTTCTTGTATTTCAACAGTTGCATCTGAAGCCTAAGGATGCACTTGAACATTGAATTTAGTGTTGGAGTCCATGCAGGGATATTTGTCATTTAATACATCCAATAATGTATGTTTTCAGATTAGTGTGCCAGCAGGTTTTGAGAAAATAAAGAATTAAATGTGTTACCTCCTCCTTGAAAACGACTAGAGTGATGTTTTAATGGCAAAAAGAAGAGGAAGAATTCTTTGTGCAACATACGTTTCTGAATGCCAAAATTGTCTGCGGTTTTGTCTCTAACAATCCTTCCACCTTTTAGAAAGCCATTCCATCTGTATGTATAAAGAGGATTGGCATTATCTGAAACGATAATATTAATTGTACATTAGTCAGGGGATGAAAAGTGGAACATCCCATTCAATGCTGAACTGTTGTACCCAAGAAGTTACGTTTAGTCTTGGGGCTGTAGAGTACGGTTTGTTGCTTCCAACCCACCGCCTGTGGATAATCTCCTAGTTTGGTCATTTGAAAGGAACTACAGATAATATTTTATTCTAAGAAGGCCCTGGATGATGATGCATGTACAAAATCCAAATAACAGCAGAGAAAGGGATTTTATATGTAGTAAAACTGGATTATGAAAGAAAGAGCGAGCAGAGATCAAATGTAGGTAGGAAGGTCATGTGTCCATGTTAATTTAAAACATTAAAGAAATGTGTGCCCCTGCCATTATAATGCAAACAGTACAACACTACTTGTGCAGAAAACCTGTAAAGAATTAGGTGTTAGAATGCTACTAGTAATTTCAAGTCATTTACTTCACCCTAAACAGTGACTTTATTTTCAAACATCTTTTGTCAGCTTTCCAACATTTTGAGCTGAACTAAACCCAAATAAATAAAGAATTCTAATTCGGCTCTTGTGTCAGACATTTAGTTTGCAAGAAACATTTGATGCTTACAAAGTTGTAGCATTCCAAGTTAGGTTGTTTCCGTGGTCTGTATTACGTAGTCCACATTAGTCATGATTTATTTTAGAGTTCTCCACTGTCTTCTGTTCTGTGAAAATGTACTTTATTGTTCTTTACTAACTTTGATTTTTGTATTTTCGCAAATCTCTTATTTAGCTATCAAAGGATTTTCGCCACAGCATAAGATCACTAGCTTCGAAGAGGCCAAAGGCTTAGACCGAATTAACGAGAGGATGCCGCCCCGCAGGGATGTCACGGCATCTGACACCAACCTAAACTCTCTCAACAAGGCCATCTCCTCAGAGACTAATGGCACTGACAGCAATGGCAGTAATAGCGGCAGTATTCAGTGACCACTTCCTGTTAATTTTTTTTTAGCTGCAGGGCATGATGGGATTGCTGCACATCAGCAGTTGGATGTTCTTGCCTCTGGTAATAGCTACTTGCTCTGGGGGCCAGGTGTTGGGTTCAGTTTACAATATCATATAAATGACATGGTAAACTATTTTTGGTGGGGGATAAATCCCCCATTTGGATATGCCTTTAATGCTTGTAGAAAATAAAAAGGAACGGTAATGCTGGTGTATATTGCAACGTCAGAGGGAATGAACATGTTTTCCTACTGCATTGGGAACGTCTAGATATGTTACTAAAAGGCCTTTTATTATGTTACTGGACATACAGTAAAATCCTTGTCTAATTTCTTACTAACTCTATTGTACGTTTACAGTTGCAGCACTAAACTACAGACATCAAACCATTTTTAACATAATGATGTACAAACTAAAGAAGGACTATTTATTAATGATGTTTTGCTACTCTTGTCAGACGACTCAAACATAAATTAGGCAGTCAAAAAAAGAATGTTGCAAATTTGTTCAGAATGCCAAAAAGGAAGTTTAATTTTGTACAGATTATGCTTACCTCAGGTTTCTTTAGTGTGCTTGAATGCCCTTGTTTCTAAATAACACTTAGCTTAATCATTTGGCATTGAGTATCCTTTTCTTTAAGTTTAAAAACTGGAATAATATTATCTATTTTTTGTTCTATTTAGGTTTTTTTGGGGGGTGGGTTGGGTAAATCAAGTCTTGGTTGTGGCTTGCTGAATTTAAATATTTATGAGTGGTGCATTTTTAAGTATAGTGAACAAGACACCATATTAAGTGCAGTGAAAAGCATCTATATTCTGTAAAAATCTGCCTATGCATGTTTTTTAAGACAAAATTGGCTGTATAGGCCTTTATGGGACTGTAATGCGCTTAGTGGTCTGACTTATACTGGAAATGTATGTATAATGGCATACTTTATATTCTCTAACAAAAAATAATGCTTAATGCCTTTGAAATTTTGTAATCAAAAAAGCTTTGAAAAAAATCTAAAGGGGAGAGTATTCTTAAACATTTTTAACATACGCTTGTCAGTGCACATATAGTTGGTTAGCATGTATAGCAAACCTTGTGAAATTTAAATAAGTTTATGGTTACATGTGAAACTAAATGCATGATAACTGTTAGTGTCATAAAGGTTTAGTCATTTTGTTCTGTTCTGTCATGTGCCACAAAATGTGTAATTTTTTCACTTTTTTCCCTTTGTATATCAGTTACGGGTTATTACTGGTTCATTCTGAAAAAAAATACAGTCCATTGATACTTTTTAACAATTGTATAAGTGCCCAAGTAATTCACTACAGCCTAAAGCCTTGCCTTTGTAATTTGACTTCTGAAATGTTGGCAACCGAAGCATGCACTTGTAACAATGAAAAAATCATTTTATATTACTACTCAATAAAACGTGCATGAAATTATGAAGGTCTCAATCTCTCACTTGCAGTAGCACAAGTGGACGTCCGAGGCCTTGTGTGCATTTTACACATTGCTGTATTGCCCCGAACACTTAACTCCCTGGAGACGTGATTTATTTTAAGTTTGCTGCTATTTTTTAGTCATTCAGTGATGTTTCACGCTTTGTTGTTTTACCAACAACACATTTGAATGAGAATATCCATTTAAATTTCACACTTACCCATTAATAATGTCCAACCCTTGTTAGTGCCACAGTGCGTAATTGCCCTCTGTTAACGGTTTTGAATTTACTTAAATGCAATAACTCTTGCAACACAGCATGTCAAAAATAAAGACAATCAATTTTGATTCCGATACGGTTATAGATGTAACTGTTAAAACACACTTTCCCGTCCTTCCTAATATAATGCTTGCATAAACATTAAGGGAGCTGTAAAAGCTGTGTTTTCCTGAAGCATTTGCTGCTTTTAGTTTCAAAGAAGACTATTTGTATTGGTTTTATTTCCCTTTCACAGTGACCACCTCTGAAGTGGTTCATTTTCGGTGTCTACTGGCCTGAACAATCTCCTCTGAAGTGAGCAGGAGCACTTCTTGGTTTCACACTGAGAGGAGTGACCTAAGGTTACAAGAGGGAAAAAAGGTATCCAAAGTCCTGTGGGTTTGTTCTAAATGTAATGTTTGTAGCTGTTTAAAATCGGTTCGCCGCTCTTACTGTGTAGAGTACCTTTTCACCATTCATGTGATGCTTAGTTTAATACCTTATGGGTAGCATTGCCTCTCAGAGTGGAAAAAAGAAAATCCATTGCAGCGAATGATGGCCATGATCCCTTTTCTTTTCTTGTTGGCCTCTTAAGTCAAGGTATGGAAATTTCATCATTGGCGAAGGGCCAATCCTGGCATTACCTACTGATGTACCCTTTAAGTTTATCTACCTTGAGCACTTCCCTTGATTACTGCTTTTGTTTCCTGATAACAGATTCACAGCATTACCTCTTTGGATTTAGGCATTGTATGTATTCTTTGCGATATATTGCTCATGCACGAACTTGTGATTTGCCTACCAGATGTGTAAAGATGACCACTTTTCATTGTCTGTCCGTTTCTGTTCCTTAATATTACAAATCATGTGTTCAGGTTAAAGTTCATGTGTGAAGATTTGTTGGGGTAATTGAGGGGCCACCATATGTTTAATGTATCAGGAGGAACATGTAAAAGTACATTTATTGGGGGCATGTCTTTCTTTGAGAAGTCATTTATTCAAACCATTCTGTGTGCTATTAATGATTTTTGTGATGGATACTTCCACCTTCAGATTCCTCACTCCTTTAGTCCGGACACAAGATCCAGAATTTTGAGATAGTTGTCCTGCGCTGATAAGGGCTCCTTTGCTGCTACTTGGCTTCCGGATCTACCCCAGATTTGACGTAATGGAACAGTCAAAGGTGCAACCCTGATGCACTGATGACAATTCCTTTTTAACTCGCCCTTCTTCGCAAATCTTGAGTTGCTCTGCTCTTCCCATTTTTCCATACAAAAGCATTTGAAAGGGGCGTTGGAAATGTCTCACCCAAACATTTCAAGGCATAAGGGGGGCCACTTCTGGAGCAGGCCAATGTCTTGGTTAACATGCACTAAGTCATGTGAGAAGTTCTACCGTATGGATCCCATGGCCATAAAGGGGTTGGAAACAGAGCTCTTCATGTTGCAGGAGAAGCAGTGTCCTTTCAGATACAGATTTTGCACCAGGTCCCTCTATTTCTTACCCTCGACCAGTAACTCCTTGAAGTGGGCCATCACCACAGGAAAGGAGAAGTTCTTCAAGAAGAAGCATAAGAAACATCACAGGAGACATTCTTCAGCCACTTGCTGCCGCTCCCTCTGAAGGGGGCAGGTCCCCCTGTTGACTGCCTGTTTTCCCTACACTTCCCTTGACACTTTTTGCTCCGAATACAGAGGTCCCACCCCAAGGCACTGACCCATTGCAGACTGCGGCCATCACCTAGGTGATAATGATCCCTTTACCCTCCAATCCAGCTCCCTCTGGTATGCCTTCGGCCCCAAGACAGCCACAACGACAATTACTGGGCTTTCCCTGGCTGTTCTGTCCCCAGCACCTCTTTTCACTATTCTGGCATTGAGTGACCCTCACCTTTTGCCAAAGGTCTTTGCTGGTTGCTTCGCCACCAGTGCTGTCCTAGGCCATCTCGACTGACATCTACTGCCATGCTTGGTTGCGTTTCACCATGTTTTCGGGTGATGTACATACAAGACTAATGGACATACCTTTTGACACAGCTCACAAGACGGCATGGAGTTTTTCAAGTAGGGAGGCACTTAGCTGTGGGAACTGTTAAAGTGCCTTGCTGGCTCTTTCAGAATTTCTGTTTGCCTGGTCAGCCATGGCTGTTTGCAAACCTATAGTTATGTGCATTTTGAAGGGCTAACACATGTAATTGCCCCTTCCCTGTTTGTTATGCCTCAGTGAGACCTTAATTTGGTGTTCACCTTCCTAATGTGTTCACAGTTTGAAGCCATGCACAGTTGTCCATTGTGGCTCTTGCCTCTGAAGAGTATCTTTCTGATCGCCATTACACCAACTAGATGTGTTGTTGAGCTGCAGACATTGTTTGTTTAGTGTCCTTTAACCAGACAAGGTGGTCTTGTGGACTTCCTGAAGTAATCACCTCTTTTACATTGGTCAGATTATCTTTCTGATATTTTACCCGTCTTCATCAAACTGATGAGAGAATAGGCTGCACTTCATAGGACTACCCTCTTTCATATTGGTAGGCCCTTGGCGTTTAACGATTGGCTGCCAAATTTCCCTGGGTTACACCGGCTCAAAGTTGGACAAGGTGATTAAAAAGTAGACATTATCCAATTGGATCATCCTTTGCATCAAGATCTGCTATACCATGGTCAAGAATGAGCCCCCGAGAACACTGGGGGCCATTACACTAGGGCAAAGGCCGCCACGTAGGCTCTGTCCCAGGCATTCATGTGGTTAATATTTGCAGTGTGGCAACATTGGCTTTGGTCCACACTAACCATTTTCTCAGCCCCGCTACCTGGGAAATGCTGCTTGGGTATTAAGATAGGAGGTGAGAAATCTGAAGGTACAAGTATTGATAAGAAGAAATTTCTGATGGATACTCTATATATCTTCATGTTTCTGGTGTCTGGAGAACATTAAACCGGTGAGGAATCTGTAGGTAGATAGATATTCACTAGAAGGATCATTAGAGAAGGTAAGTAACTTGATTTGCGTGGGTGGCCGTGTATTCCAGATTTTTCATATTGGAATGATTTATTCATACCACTGTCAATTTGTTCCTTGTTTAGGCCTTGTTAATGTCTCATCTCCTGTATTGGTGGCTTCTTTGTTGAGCAATGTTTTAAAAAAAATCCATCTACAAATGCATTCTCCTGGTGTATTTATACTGCCAGTGCAATATGCTCTAGACCAACCTACTTGTATGCAAAAAAGCAAAAAGCAAAGCACACATATATATTATGTCTGTAGTGACGGATACTATAATTATTTTTGTGTATGTTTTTGTTTTTTAACAATACACAGACCTCACACGAAGGCTAACTTTGGCAGTCAACAACGAGATATTAAAATATAACTCTGTGTATTCAGAAAAACAAGTGATTCAAAATAAAAAGCATCAAAGTAGGTTCATTTTCCTAACCCACCGCTTCACCCCGTCTGGCCAGCATTACACTGCAAACTGAAATGTCTAATACACTAAACTTAAAACATACAATTAACGAAAGGACAGCGAGTACAAAGCTAGTTTTACTTTATTCTATCGAGAAAGGCAGAAAAAAAGAAGCAAATTACAAAATTTCGGCCCTGCTAAACAAATGCCCCGCCTAATTTTTGTGACAATTAGACTTTTGTATGCCTAGACTTAAAAGATTCTTGCTGTTTAAGTTGACACCACTTGCTATCATTGGCTCATAAGGTAACTATGACCATTTCTCAAAAGTCTGGTCTCTGTATTAAAAAAAAAAAGTACATCTAAAATTACATGTAGGATTTTAGACGCTGTAAATGCAGATCTCTGACAAAAGGTTTACCGCAGTGGTGTGCAGCATAATGCAGTTAATTCCTTAGTGGGAAGATTGCCATTATGGCCCAATTCCAAAAAACTACATGCAAGGGTTCTAGCACTTTCATAGCTGAGTTGAAATCATCAAGCATATTGGATGGTTTGATCCAGTTTTATTCAAGATGAATTAAACTAGTCATTTCAATTTCTTTTTGCAATGTCCAATTAGTGGGACAAATTAGAATGTTCTATAAATCCCAACAGTTGAGCACAGTCCACCACTAGAGATACAGTCCCTTCTTTAGCCACGTGTTGGATCTATGATTGGAGTGCTAGACTGAATCCACCCCAGATACTGTTTTAAAGGGATACAGTTCAAATGATTTGGTTTCAAACAGGCACATTCAAAAAGTTATTTATATATATTTTTGTATATTCTGCAGCAAATCTTATGAACCACTCATTGAAAATAAGGAGGACTGTGTGTTTGCTAGAGCTGACGGCGACAATATTTACGTGTGTGGTGTACTCTTCATAGGTGCCAGTTTCAGTTAGCATGTTCATACTTGGGCAATGTAACGATATTGCTCTCACCATGCATCAAAATACTTTCTTTGAAATGCTGTTTTAGGTTTATACATGTTTTGTAGTAGATGGAAGATGCAAAAGTAAGATTCTCGTTTTTGAAGCGTTTCTGGTCTACGCTTGATGCCTTTAGCCTTAAATTCTAAATGATTCCTCCAGTTGCTCTTCTTTTAACATGTATCCCTTCTAGGGCAGAGGATAGTGGCTTTTAAAATGGGGTGTTTTCAGATTTTTGGTATGCAAAAGTGTTACTAGCAGGTGGTATGTTCTGTAGTTTTGGTTCTGATGTTGGCCATGCACATGTAATGGGAGCGGCAATAGATCAGTTTTTGTCCACAGTCTGGATACATCTATCCTGTTTTTACACATCTGTCCAAAGAAACCTTTTCTGCCCATTATCGTGGAAGCTGTATGTTAATACAACCATAGCAATCCTGACCCTCAATCCCAGCCTTCTAAACACATTAACCTGCGGAAGATGTATTATGCATATTAGTTTGTCAGTTCTCACTCCTCATAAGGATAAGATTTATTCGTAATTGTTTTAATATCAGAATGCTGAATTAGGTTTCCGTCAGGAGAAATACACTTTTGGCGTGTCCAACCAACACGATTAGGTTTGATGTTTTAACAGTTGTTTAATTAACCTCGTCAGTGTTAGTGGTCGCTAGTCATTTAATTTGTGTTTATATTCATACAGTGACTGTAAAGTGGAATCTGATCCCTTCATAACGTTTCACCACTGGCTGGTGATGTAGATTTGCACTTTCCCTTTTCCATGCATCTTTGCAACAACCACAACTATTTGAATTGGTTTAGCATCCAGTGACTTCTGGTAAATTGGAGTAAGTCAGCTACATTTAACATTATACGTCTGCCCACCTTAATACCAAGCGTAAAGTAGGGATCTACTGGACCTCTTGCCATGTTTTGTTTTTGCATTGGGGAGGGCTTAAACCTCGAAAACCATCTGTCTGGTGTGTAATCAGTCCTTATAGTGACCCTGGTTTGTTTTCTGATACTTTTTTTTAATGTCCGATCACTGTGTCCCTTATCTGGCAGAGTACACTGATTGTCTTTCTGATGTCACATTTTGGTGGATACCAAAGAAGTAGCACAGTAGCCTGATTGGCATATCATTGTAGTAACCTTTTGTGTCCTCTGGTATTCTAGTAGTTTTCATGGAAAATCTATTTGTTGTGCTTTTCTTTTCCTGAGTCGTATTCTGACTGGCACTGGTCCCCTGAGCACCGTATTAAGATGGTGAATTTCTTTTAACACAGTATTTTCCTATCACAATTCTGTCTTGTGAAGTCCTTTTTGCCAAAATGCATTAGGTCATTTTCTTCCATGTCATCAATGTATCTGTTATGAAGAGGTTTCCCGGGTTAGGCACTGCTCCATTCCACTGCTATAATGGAAGTGAGTGGTCTTATTCATACAATGCTGATTCATCATACCCCATAGCCCCTGGCACATTTACATTGCCTTCTAGAATGCTGTTACTGCTGATCCTCTGAAGCTCACTTCACTATGGCATTGCTACCTTTATGATATTGTCATCGCCCCTGCTCTCTATTCCCCTACCTGCATCCCAGCCCAACCTTTTGAAGACACCTGTCTATCCCTTTATAGCTCATTTTGTGACAACAGACGGAAAGTTTAAATGCCAGATGTATTACTCCAAGGCCATATCTCCCATTCTTGTTAGAAATTGTACCAAACTCACTAAACCCTTAAAAACCACTGCATATGCCTATTGCGAAAACCTAATCTGCATTATGACAAACCTCTTCCCCCTCAAGACAACAAGAACCCTCTTGAAGAATAAGAATGCCACACCAGAATGGATAGCTCTCGCTTTACTAATAACTGCACTTCCACATCTAGCTCAATCAATCGCATAAAGTGTAGAAGTGGCAAATCCGGTCTCCTCTCACAACCCAAAACACCCTCGCCCTCAAAAGCCCTTGTTCTCCGAGTAGTCCTGTCCATCCTATCCTTAGTTTTGGAACACCATTCACATTGTGGGGACTAAATGCAATAAAGGCCAGGTACTATTTTTAAAAGCACACCATAAAACCTTACATTATCTCCTGGGCAACAGAAAATATCTGGTAGCAGCTCAAACATTTTTAAATTTAGATTATTCAATTTGTAGACTGTTTGATTTCTTAATTTTAACTAAATATTTATTTTGGTGACTTCATTATGCAGTGGCTCAAACTCCACACCTATCAGATCTCATACAGGGATCCACAGGGCTAGCGGGGGCTTCTATGTCTTTGCTGTGGTGCTAAGGGTAGTTTACCTCTAAAATCCGGGTGTCCACCCTTCTGTGGCTCAGCAAACTGATCAGAGTAAAAACCCTTTCCGCACTTGACTCTCAGTGGTAGCGTTGGAGAGCAGTCACAAACTTTTCAAATATGTAGTGTGGGATTGTGCAAATTCAGCACTCCGCAGTCGCCCAGCAGTACTATAACTGAATGCCCAAATCTGTGCTTACTTTGGTTGAAAAATAAGTTGTAATCTACCTGTAATACTTTCCAGCACATAAAACATTCACATTTCTTGTGCTGGGGCTTGGGTTACTGCACCTTGTATTGTGTCCCAGCTTTCCCTCTCTTGGGTGCCCCCCTGTTCCACCCTCTGATAGGTCTAGGTTGGTCTCCTCCCATTGTTAGTGTCCCTTGGACAAGTATCAAGGCTGAGGAGCAGATTACCCAAAGTTCAGTTCTTACACTAGGTTCTCAAGCAAGTCTCTGCTGTTGTACAGTCTCATCACAGCTCAGGTCTTGGAGCCTGTTTTCCGGCATCTGGTCGGGATATGCAGTATGCATCTTCGTTCAGTCCTACTTCTGGGAGAAGATGCACTAGCTAGAGGCTCAAGCCATTGAAGAGCGGCAGCACGAGATTCTTTGACAAGTAGGTATGCCATAATTCTGGTACTGTTGGACCGTCTTCTGGTTCGCAGGCAAGGTGCAGTGTTGGACCGTCCAGTTTAAATGTCACAGTGACACAATAGTAGCCACATTGGGATCCTGGCTGCAATAATGCCACACACCTCAGGCACAGACATGGATGTTGTCGACCGAACCCACCTAGGCACAACTTCTGGGATGTGTTTTACTCCACCGCTGGTACAAACGTGTTGGTGGTGCACACAACCTCAAGATTAAACGTGTTGACAGCACACACTGCCTTGGGCGCAACTTCTCCATGTCAGTGACAATGATTGCTGACCACTTTCCCCTCCTGGAACTGCTTTAATGGAGAGACTGTTGCCCACAAGCCCCAGGGTGCATAGATCGCTCTTCCTCGAGTAACCAAACCCCCACAGCACCAGGGGTAAAGTTGCTGTTCTGCTTTAGGTCAGTCCTGTCTCTCCAGGATTGTCAGGCTCTTTACTTCTCTCAGCAGTTTGATGGCTTCAAGGTGCTTCAGACCAGAAAGTCTACCTCTTTCAGCAAGGTCAGACTCCAAGTGATGTCCCCTCATCATTCGAAGCTGCCTTGGCCAGCTTTGGTTACACAGCAGTCTTCTGAGTAGTCAGTGGAGCATTGCCTTACTTGGTTGAAGAGAATGTGGAACTGGAGTACCATGTGGGTGAGTGGCTCCCATTTTTATGCAGGTTAAGCAGATGTGATGTGTGTTCTGTGTCGGCACGTTGAGAACTGGTTTGGGTTAGGCCTCTTCATCTGTCCTCTCTGGGCTGTTCTCCTGGCACAGCCTTTACTGTGAGGAGCATCACTCTGCGCGGAGTAGACTCCAGCCTTCTGCACCCAAAATAGAGGCACAGAGAGGTATGAGCTTACTTCACCTAGTTTACCAACATCCACACTGACAGTATTCTGGAAAGCTACAAGGCTGGCATAACCTAAATGATTCTTCTGAACAACAGAAACTGCAGTCTCACTCTTCAACCCAAAAATCTACCAAATGGCAGTGCAACAGGAACAATATTCAGCGATCTCTCTCGGCAAAAGAGCCTAATCAAATTTCTGAAGGAACACAGTCTTCTCTTTCTCCACTTTATTGTCTAGGTCTCCTCAATCCAGCTTCAGGAATGTCAGCAATACACTTCCCATTGGCTGGGAAAACAACCTCTCCACCATCTTGTGTGCATGAACTGACAAGGAGAATAGAACCTGCAGGCCTCCTTACTTTGACTTACATACGCACACTTTATTTACCACACTTACTTACAAGCTTAATATATGCATACCACATGCTTGGGTTAGCGCAAAGATCTGAGTTGACATATAAGCAGAGCTTTTTATGCAAGTGGGACAGTAGGCTTCCACTCCAATAATACATATAAAAAGGTTTGGTTGCAGCTACTGATTCACAAAACACAGTATGCTGTAACTGACGCTCTTAAATGCTAAGCTCATGACAGGGATTCTACTCCACTGTCAATCAATTGAGTTGATGCTCAGTGCTCCAGGCCATATGACCTCACTCATGTGAAGGGACAGGCCTAGGCCTTCGAGCCCTCACTAGATTAGGATGAAGTTGGGTTTAAAATAAAAAAAAGTTGTTAGCAGATACTCTCACACAAAAAGAAAAGGGCTGGAGAAGACAACTGTACAACAGGCAGAGAACATTCCATCTCATCTAGATCTTTATTTTTAAATGTTATACTTGCAACCTGGCAAGCCTCATACAACATTGTAGCTACCCTACAAACAAGGAGTACAATACTTTTTATCTGGTATTAGCAAAAGAAAACATTTGTAATAAAATCACTCATTCCCCTTGAGTGGCATGACAGCAAGGCCATTTCCTTCACAATATCGGTCATATCTTCAGACTGGCACTGACAATCCTCTTCCCATATGTGAACAATTGAAATGCTGAAATACTGTGGATGCTCCTAAAAATGTGTCCAAAGAAAACCTCATCCCAATGCTTTTGGACCAAAAATGCAGACCAACCATAACCTTTTTAGAACCCCTCATGCATCTATGCATTACTGTTTTAAAGGTGGTAATTGGTTGGCCCTTGTGAGATTGACCCCGCTCCTGTAACGAGCCCAGAACGGAACCACACCCCTATACAGGCCCCGTGGATTCCTTACCGGTGTGAGGACGAGGACGACTCCCGAGTAGGATCGCTATCCCTAATACACAACTCTCCCCTCCTCTCGTAGCTAAACCACCCAGATACACTCTGCTCTTTGGAAGGCGGGACCAACGGGCGTGACAACCAATCGGGGACATCCCTACCAGAAGAACCACTGCTGAAAAAGGGAGAAGCCACGCTATTGGACGCAACTGCGGGGAAGACACCGGAAGGACTTTTTCCGAGGACCCGGGAGCTGCCGAGGGACGCGAACGCCGAGGACACTGAAGCCGAAGAAGACGAGGAAACCTGGAGCGAGGACTGGTGGAGCCCGGAGGACGTACGAGCCGCCACAACTCTGGAGAGTTGTGGCCACTAGCGGTACGTGGCGGGACAAGGGTCTAGGGAAGGGGTGGGTGTTACGCTGTCCGTGTAGGGGTAAAACCTGTCCCAGTATTCACCACCTGGTCCTGCTAAACGCGACACTTCTAAAACGCGCTCATTAGAGTCCAGCGCCCTATCTCGAGCCTAGTTATCCCTACTTGCCGACCACTCAGAATTTAACCCCCTCTAACCACTTGCCCTAAAGATCTATGTTTTTCACTTCTGTGGTGAGGTGACGGTCTCTAAGCAATCCCCTTGAACAGATAGACCCTGACACTGCTCTCTTTTGTTTCGAGGTACCCAGGGGACCGGGCTGAACACCAGGAAACCCGTAATAGGTTTTCCCAAGACCGGAGGATTCCCTGAAACCCGTAATAGGTTTCCCTGGATCGAAGGAGCCGCTGAAACCCGTAATAGGTTTCTCCAAGCCGGCAAGAAGTCAGGATCAGACGCTTAATACCAGCGAGAGTGCAGTTACATCCCTGGACTATCTGTACCACAACCTTCCTTTATGTTACTTAAACCTTCATGCGAAGTCTAAGAAACCAATAAAAACTTCACTATTAAACACATACGCCTCCCCGCTTCTGCTTCCGACCATCCCTCCGACAGCCCTATATCTCTTATGGTGAAAAATCCTTTACAAATAGGCAATAAGAAACCTTGGAGAAAAATACTCTTGTATTCAAATTCTTTAAAACCTTGTTTCTCAAAACTCACAAACCTTAAATCATATGTTCCTAGCTACCCTTGCTACTTTAAATTAGAAACCTTGAATGCGAGCAACCATTCATAAATGCACTTTACCACAGGCACATATTATGTTCTATCCCTACCCATTCCTCAGAATCCACACTGATGAAATCATCACTAAAACTGGCAAATTCCTCAAGACGAAATTTTCAGTATTAACTCCTCTACAAACTGTCCATGCCCTTCCTCCATTGAACCTCATACCACCACACAAATGTTCAACATGGAGCTCCTTCTCTTAGTTTCACAAAGACACACTACAGAACATCCTCTCATCTATAAAATCCACTTAATCTTCAGATAGCCATATACCAGCTAACCTGGTCAAAAACTGCGCTTCGGAAGCCTGTCTTTTCTTCAAAATCAATAACACTACTTTCTCCAGACGTTCTTGCCTCCTAGCTCAAGGTAGTCAAAGTCTCCCCTCTATTAAACAGAAAAGTCTCAGCGTGGATCAGGAAAATCTACAGAACCCAAGGCTGGTTTCCAAGCTAACATTCCTTTTTAAAATGATTGATACAGTGGTGAATCTTCAATCGTAAGATAAAATCATGAATTGTAACCTCTTCTGTAGATACCGATGTGGATACCATTCGAAATACGGCACCAGTCCACTACCTTGCTGGATGATAAACTGCACAATGACCCTTTCTGAGCTGCTTTTTTCACTTCCTAAAAGACAGACCCTCAAATGGCCTCTACAATTTGCTGGCATTCATGCTTGAATGCAAAATTACTCATGACTTGTTCCTTTCACTTACACATTCAAACTTTGTTTAGTCTGTGGGCAGCACTGATCTTGACTGTATAATTGCTATTTTTTCAGTAAGAAGATAAAAAACAGCTATAACTCGATGTGTATCTCTGTGAAGTTCATTGAGAATTAATAATTTATCTAAAAAATTGGTGATTGCTTTTTCCATAAAACTGAATCACAACAAAACTCACTTCTTCCTTCTACATATAAGCAAAAACTCCCCTCAAATCAAATCAAATCAAAATAAGCTTTATTCGATATTACCAAAGAATATCATATAAGCATACAGTAACAGAAAAAGTAATACAGTACATTTAGACAATTTCATTCAAATAAAAAGATAAAGAAGAAAAAAAAAAAGGTGATCATCATTTAAAAAGAGAAAACCAAAAGAACCAGTGTCAACTTAAATAAAAGAAAAAAGGTTAAAAAGTCTAAAAAGAGGAGTAAATAAACTCCCCTCAAATTCAACTTTGGTTAGACCAATTCAAGCCCTTAGTCATTCAAGCTGTTATTAACTTCAGCCAAACCCCCAGAGTTTACTATTGGTGTCAGCCTCAACATATTACATCACATGACTTTAACTAAAAAGACAGCTGCATACTAAGTTGACTTACTCAAGAAAAGCAAACTGGCTTTGTCGAGACAGATTTAAGCCATGTCCTTCAATCAGTGTTCTCGACAGGTTAAATACTCACTTGAAAGGCCTGTTTAAAGTTGTGGCATCTGCAGACAGACAGGCAGGTATGCGGGGAAAGGTAGCATTGTCACATCCTGCTCACTCTGTTGGATCTTCATTGTCTACTGTTGGATTCCGGAATCATTTTCCAAGACCCTCTGCATCATATACAAGAAAGATCATCGCCTTGAACCCACCTAGTTCTGTGATAAACTCTCCATTGATGTGGAAATCCAAATTAACAGAATTAGGCCTGCCTGTTCCAGAAATCATCTAAAGTCTATCAACTGGAGAGCACTCAATCCAGTAGTGCCCAGCTTCATACCAAAACTATGGAACTCCTTACACGAAGAACTGGGATGCTTTTCCTCGCTCCTAACCTTCACTGGGATTTAAATTCTGCGTTGTCAAGAAATGTCTGCTGACGCAACTGCCTTAACTTCTGTCTCATGTAACATTGTTTTTTTTTTTTTACATTACTATGTAAATCTTTAACTGTACGGCACTGAGATATCTCAGAGTTAATGTTGCTGTCTATAGATACGTTTATGAATAAATTAAATTGCACATTTCTGGGTATTCAGTGTGTACCGACTCAAACATTCAAAAACAGTACGAAACTCATTTCTGGCTCATAATGTCATTCTAGTGTTTATTCCTGTGATCAACCTAGTGAAAGCTATTAAAACGGTGGGCAAGAACGCAACCAGCAGGCAACTCTTGAACTCCCAACAGCCTGCCATTGACTAACCTAGCTTCCTACTGACCTCTTTTAATGTGCAGGTGGTCCTGCTTGTCCACTGCCCCTCCTACCATTTAATTGCTGGAGGACCTTGGATATGCTGAAATATGTGACAATTATGGGTGTTTCATTCTGGCTGGGTCTGCAGCAGATGGCTTGACCCGAGGCTCCAATTCTCCCTTATGTAATTTTGAGAGGGATTTTTTTAAGTGACGAAAGATGGGATAGGTGTTTCCTTCCCCTGAGCTTCATCATTCCAAATCTTGAAGCAGTTAATATCACCCCCATCAGATCTGATGAATATCTAGACAATATAGGCCAATCAATTAGAAGAAACATTGAGGAGTTGCTCTGTGGCTAACATTATTATGGTGACCGGTATAGTTATGGAATATTAAAAGTATTTGGGAGGCAGCACTTCTATATCTACCTTTCCATTGCTCCAGACTGGGGGCAATCATGATAGTTTTCTCTGCAATGATGGGAACCCATTTAAATAATATAGGAGGGGTTAGAGCCATGAGATTTGCTGCACATCCTGTCAAATACCCTGGAGGTGAAGGAGGGGGGAATTTAGCGGGGCAGGGTGGTGGTTGACAAAACTTTGACTATCCCCAGAGAGCTGGTAAACATCTTATTACAGGGGCCAAGTGTGTTTTTGGCACTACCCTCGCTCGTCTACATCAAGCAGTCTTCATGTGGAGGCCTGTGTCCCAGAAGATTCAGCTCAAGAAGGACTTGTTCAGCTAAAAGTATGCCTTTTCTTATGACTGACTGAATGGTCCGGGTCATAGTGACGCCTATTGCTATTGATACAGAAGGGGTCAGACTCCACATACATTTGCACACATCTATCCATGTCTCCTGTCAGGCAATTTGTGTCTGTTATGTTGTTGAGGACCTGATACCTCTATTTATTTACACCCATCTTTAAATGAACCTTACATTCACTATTGCCAGCAGAAAGTAACCCAACCCAGAAAATCCACGGAGATAGCGCTTCAAATGAAACAAGGGTGGGAAAGTGGCCAAGACCTGCCCATCCAGAATATTGTCAAGCAAAACAAGAATCAGAACAAACAAAACAAGAATGCAACCCTTCCTAGGCCTTATTCTAGAATCCTTCCATCTCTTGCGGCAACACCCATTCAATGTTGACCCCCAAGTGAACTATAACCCTTTGTTGAGGTACTGTTGCAATATGCAATCTATGTCCTGATTCAGGAGGAAGGCAAATCTGCCATTAAAGCCAGGTCATCCAATCTCTATCTGGCCATAGCATTGCCCGCTGAATCCCAAGTCTGAGTGTGAGACTAAAATCAGAAAAGAGGCAAAATGGAGCCAGACCCAACAGCAGCATTTTCCATCACCAGTCATAGCTGAGCAGAAGGCTTCAGAGGAGATGACCAACTATGATTCCTCAGAAGTATCTTCAGCCTCCACCGAAACTATGTTCAAAGCTAAACTCATTCAAGAAACTTCAAGCACACCAGATCCCTAAAATTGAGAAATTGTCCAGGAAAATACTGGCAGTAGACTTCAGTCTGAGTGTACCTTGGTACACTCCTGGAAAAGTATTGAGCCTCACATTACAGCCCTGAGAATGAACAAAAAGATGAAAACCAGTTAAAAACACTAAGTAGGAAGTGCGAAGTCCTGGGAAATGTGACTGCATTCTAACTTACAGATTGTTAGAATCCTAAAGAGTGCTGGGGGGGGGGGGACATAAAGCTAGTCTCATTCAACTGGTCAGCTGTCTACTTACGGAGGTACTCCTGCTTGCAACAGACACTGTGAACAAAGTCAAAAGTCTATCATTCACCCAAATACTTTGGATACTATTCTCCTCTCGAAGACTGGTGCCAGACCATATACCATCTGTCTTTTTTCAATACCACCTCCTTACTGAACATAGTGTAGAAAATTGACATATCTTTTTCTTCTTCCTTTTTTGAATAATACTTTGACATGGGGGGGAATTATCGGGCTCCAGGTCCGATAATTCCGGAATTATCGGGCCGGGAGCGAGGAGCACGTCACGGTTTTCTAAACTTTGATTCGTTAGATATTGTTGGTAATAGAAGGACTTGGAGCTTTGGAACTATTGAGGAATACTGCTGGGGTTAAAGGTTGGAACTAGCTGCAAGGGAGACGGGTGCAAAAAATTCGTTGGAAATGGATATCTTTATTGCTGGGGCATTGTGTTGATAAAAGGAATTGGAATTTTTGGAGATTTAATGAAAACCGTTGTGGTTGAACTCAGGAAGGTTACTACTAGTTGTTTGAAATAGAGATTTGGGTGCACACTGGATTAAGGTGATCTACTATTTTGTTCCTCTTTGAGGATTTCGCTGATTTTGAAGATTTGCTTTGACATTTTTGAATAACGGTGATCTTGATGAAGCCCTGATGATGTCCCAGAAGGGGAAGAAACGCGTCGGCTGTTAATCTTTGTATTAAAACAAATATAGAACTGACTGACAGCAACATATGGCTTGAATAAAAGAACCGAATCATACAACATTCGCCTGGTAGATTGTTTTTGGAACTAATTGTATAAATGCAAAGGTGATATTTGAATCATAATAATTTTTATGTATTATCACGCTCCTCCTATATTTTGATTCATGTAGTAGGAATAGTTTTTTTTTTACGATGCCCCTTTAGGAAGTTGAGCGTGACTCTTTAGTTTGTTGAGTATGAGATTTTGTTTGATAGCTCTCTAGTGCACAAAGCAGTAGACCCTACATTGTCAAGTCGTAGAGTAGCGGCATTAATTGACTGAGTAAAGGAAGGACACTGTCCTCTGTCCCTTGGGCCACTAAGCTCTTTATATGGAGCCCATTATGGGCTCCGGATTGATAGACTAAATATTACTCCAGTAGTTTTCCCTAAAGCCAGAATCAAAGTATTGTCATATGTAGACCATGTGTTAATCGTCAATACTTGCTCCACCTTAGCCTTAACTTTGATTGAAGCTGTAGCTGCTTCTTTGAGCGAGGTTTCATGCTATAAACTACACAACTCCGTTTCTGAATAAAGACCAGTCACCACATACAATGGGTATTCAGTCTTGAAAATGAAATATCTGAAAGAGACACGTTAGTGATAGATTCCTTACCTTAGAATATCCCCAGGCGTCAGACTGGATCCGGAGAATTTTGCGTAGCAATACCCCTGCCCGCCGGCAGGCGTCGTCCGCGGCTCCGCATCCGTCGTTGGCGTCGTTCGCGCCGGAATGACGTCGTCGGAGTACTTAGACGCCGCCCTCGCGCGCTGACGTCAGTTCTTCTTTTTTCCGCGCCAGCTAGCGCAGACCCGGAGAAGCTCTACCCCTTAGTCACTTTTTGACTAAACTTTTTGATCGTCTCTTTCTCGAGTCTCTCGACTCCTACGGTGCCGGTAGGGATGCCCGGTTTCAAAACTTGCTCCAGGTTCGACCGACTGATGTCGGTTACCGACCCCCATCGCTGGTGCCTTCAGTGTCTAGGCCTCGACCACGATGATCGCACCTGCCCCGACTGCCGGGCCCTGACGTCGAAGGCTAGGCGGGAGCGGTCCCGCAAGCGACTGGAGCTCCGGCAGTCGGCCCCGCGCCGTTCCAGGTCCCGGTCCCACAGGAGGTCGAAGGACCGGTCGCGGGGTGAAAGTCCTCGTATCTCCGGGAGTCGGCATCGGTCGTCGGGATCTTCCTCAGGTAAGAGGCATGAGAGGTCGGAGCGACGTCATCGTTCCTCCAACTCACCCCGACGCTCGCACGACACGGCCGGGGTTTCAGGTGACACCACCCACGCGGTTCCGACGGTGCCGCAGGCGCCGCATCCTGCCCCACACCTGCAGGTCCCTGGGCACGATGCAACGCCGGAGGAGGTCGAGCGGTACCTCATGGCCATGAGGTCCCTCCCTCCTCAGCCGGGTTCCGTGGCGCCTTCGGGCCCAGCGGTCCCGGCTGGACGGCCTGGCGGGTCGGGTGCTTCGGCTCCGACGCCGTTGGGTGCCTCGGCCCCGGCGCCGCAGGCCCTCACTGGATCCACTTCCGGATCCGGGTCGTCGCCGGTCGACCTCATGACCACGCCGGCCCAGCGGGTGTCACACCCGGCGCCGCCTGTCGGCGCCGTCCCCAATCCTCCCCTCGATTCGGCGCCGCTCTCGACGTCGTTTGGAGATTTCTATTTCCACGAACCGGCCCCATCCGTTGACCCCGAACTTCAGGAGATGGGTGATTAGGGTGATTGGGAGAGGTCTATGGACCCTCTGGCACAGGACTGCCAGTCTCAACAGGACTGGACATATGAGCTTGGGGAGGCCAGTGGAATTGACACTTCGCCAGACACTGGATTTGTCTCCCCTCCCACCGTGGCTACGGAGGAAGGGGCTGCCTACAGTGTAGTGTTGCGCAGGCAGCCAAGGCCTTGGGCCTGACGCTCCCCGTCGCGGCTGTGGGGACTAACCTCCTCACTGAGGTCCTTAAACCGCAGGCATGCTCCACTGAGCCTCTGCTGCCGTTTAATGAGGCCCTGTGTGACGTTCTTGTGGGCACTTGGTCCAAGCCCTCTACAGGTCAGCCCGTGGATAGGAACGTGGCCACACGCTACCGCCCGGCCGCCGGCGACCCTTGCTTTTTGTCCACCCATCCCACCACGAGAGCCTGGTCATCCAGGCCTCCACTTCCCAGACCGCATTCCCGACGGCTCCACCCGATCGGGAATCCAAGAGGTACGAGCAATTCGGAAAGAAAGTGTTCTCGTCCCTGAGTTTGGGACTGCGGTCTGTCAATACCGCATGCCTCTTGGGCCGCTACACCCACACCCTGTGGGACACGGTCGCGAACTTGCTGCCACAATGCCCGGAGGAGGTCCGGGCTAAACTCGCCCAAGCCCTTGCAGAGGGTCGAGATGCAGCGCGCTACTCCATCCGGTGTGGGCTGGATACCACGGACTCACTGGGCAGAGCGATGGCAACAACGGTGGCGGTTCGACGCCATGCCTGGTTGAGACCTGCCAACTTTTCGGCCGATGTCCAGGCCACCCTTCTGGACATGCCGTTTGATGGCCGTCGCCTATTTGGCGACAAGGCAGACCATGCGTTTTAAGGACTCCAGGGCTACGGCCAAGTCATTGGGCCTCTCGGTCCCACGCCAGCAAACGGGTGCCTTTCGCTCCTTTCGTGGCCAAGGAAGGGGCGCTCCCACACGTGCTGCCAGCCACGCACCGCAGACTACTACACAGCGCGGTGGCGGCCGTGGAAACCGCCGTGGCGGCGGTCGGGGACAACGGCGAGGCCAGTCCACACCTTCCCCTGCAGCACCCGCCTCAAAACCCTCCTAGTCCGTGCTTTCAGGCCCATGTGACGCCAGTGGGAGGCAGGGTCCGCCATCACCTCTTCCACTGGCGCACTGTCACGTCGGACAGGTGGGTGCTGCAAATCGTCCGAAGGGGCTACTCCCTCCCCTTCGAGGCGACCCCTCCAGCCATGCCACCGCAGTACCACTGCGTGTCGGGGGATCACTTGCAACTTCTGCAAGAGGAAGTGTCGGCCCTCTTGGCCAAGGGGGCCATCAAGCGCGTTCCTGGGCCAGAAGTAGGGTGTGGCTGTTACTCCCACTACTTTCTGGTACCCAAGAAGGGCAAAGGGGGCCTACGCCCTATCTTGGACCTACGGAACGTCAACGGCTTCCTCCGGAAGGAGAAGTTCAAGATGCTGACATTGGCTCAGGTCTTAGCTGCCCTAGACCCTGGAGATGGATGGTAGCGTTGGACTTGCAGGACGCTTATTTTCACATCCCCGTCCTGCCGGCCCACCGGCGCTACCTGCGGTTCACGGTAGGCCACGAGCACTTTCAGTTTACCGTGCTTCCCTTCAGCCTTACCAGCGCCCCACGGGTGTTCACGAAAGTGATGGCGGTGGTCGCAGCTCATCTGCGCAGGTTAGGGGTTTCAGTCTTCCCCTACCTCGACGACTGGTTGTTAAAGGCGGGCTTGCCCCAGACAGTCGTCAGCCACCTCCAGACTACGGCCAACCTCCTGCACCTGCTGGGGTTCTCCATCAATGTGCCGAAGTCACACCTGTGTCCCTCTCAGAAGCTCCTCTTCATCAGAGCGGTTCTAGACTCGGCGCAGTTTCGGGTTTATCCTCCTGAACAGCGGGTTCGGGATATTCAAGCTCTGATTCCAATCTTTCAGCCTTTATCCCGAGTCTTGGTCAGGTTGACGCTGTGGCTTCTGGGGCTGATGGCTTCCTGCATCCTTCTGGTGCATCACGCCCGGTGGCGGATGCGGGCTCTGCAGTGGGACCTGAAGTTTCAGTGGGCCCAGCATCAGGGCAACTTGTCCGACCATGTCTTGATCTCGGAGGGCACTGCAAGACAGTTGCGGTGGTGGCTCACGGACCGCGATTGGGTCAGCGGCAGATCCCTCTCCCTACCCCAACCGAAGCACGTAGTTGTGACGGACGCGTCCCTCCAGGGCTGGGGGGCCACATGGGAGAGGCGGAGATCAGAGGCCTCTGGTCTCCGGCGGAGTCCCAGCTCCACATCAACCTTCTGGAGCTGCGGGCGATCCGGCTTGCATTGAAGGCATTCCTCCCCTCTGTCCGGGGGAGTGTAGTGCAGGTGTTCATGGACAACACCACTGCCATGTGGTACTGCAACAAACAGGGCGGGGTGGGGTCGTGGACCCTATGCCAGGAGGCTCTGCGCCTCTGGCAGTGGCTGGAACATCAGGGCGTGACCCTGGTGGTTCAACACCTGGCACGTTCCCTGAACGCCAGGGCGGACGAACTCCGCCGTCGGTGCATGATGGATCACGAAAGGCATCTGAACTCGGACGTGGCGCAAGGCCTCTTTCAGCAGTGGGGAGAGCCTTGGTTAGATCTATTCGCCACAGAAGAGAACATGCAATGTCATCAGTTCTGCGCGTTGGAATTTCCAAGGCGGCACTCGCTCGGAGACGCTTTTCGTCGCGAGTGGAGTTGCAGTCTATTGTACGCCTTTCCGCCTATACCACTTCTGCCCAGAGTGCTGAAGAAGATCAGGCGCGACCAGGCCCAGGTTATCCTTGTGGCTCCGGATTGGGCACGAAGGTATTGGTATCCAGAGCTACTCAGCATGTCTGTCGATCCCCTGATTCATGCCTCTTCAGGAGGACCTTCTGTCGCAGCAGCAAGGGACGGTCCTCCACCCGAACCTGTCCAGTCTCCACCTACAAGCTTGGAGATTGAGCGGCGACAGTTGAGGCCATTTGACTTGCCTCCTGAAGTCTGTAATGTCACTCTGGCAGCCAGGCGTCCCTCCACAAAGTCGGTATACGCCTGCAGGTGGAACAGATTTGTGGGATGGTGCACAGCAAAGGCTGTGGATCCTCTTTCTGCACCCCTTTCTGAGGTTCTCCTCTTCCTTCTTTCTCTTGCCCAGCAGGGCTCTGCTCTGGGCACTATCAAGAGCTACCTTTCTGCCCTTTCCGCCTTCTTAAGGCTACCTGATCAGCCATCTTTGTTCAAGTCCCCCATTGTAAATAGGTTTTTGAAGGGCATCACACACATGTTCCCTCCTGTTCCATTCGTGATGCCTCAGTGGGACTTGAGCCTTGTTCTTACCTTTCTGATGTGTGCTCCCTTCGAGCCACTTCATAACTGTCCTCTCCGTCTTCTTACTCTAAAGACTGTTTTCCTGGTTGCCATCACCTCTGCCAGGAGAGTGAGTGAGCTCCAGGCTCTTTCTTCTAAACCTCCTTTCCTTTCTGTCCATCCGGACAAGGTTGTGTTGCGGACGAGACCCTCTTTCCTGCCCAAGGTAGTCACAGCCTTCCACATCGGGCAGTCCATCACCTTGCCCACCTTCTTTCCGCCTCCGCATCCCTCTAAAGAGGAAGAGCGGCTCCATCGTCTGGACCCAAAACTTGCGCTGTCATTCTATCTAGACCGCACACGCCAGTTCCGGGTGGATGACCAACTCTTTGATGGTTACATGGGCGTTAAGAAGGGACGGGCGGGGCACAAGCGGACCATCTCTCGGTGGATCATCTTGTGCATCCAAGCGTATTACTCCTTGGCTAAGAAGGAACCCCCTGTTGGGCTGAGGGCTCATTCCACTCGGGCCACGGCGCCTACGACTGCCTTAGGCCGAGGAGTGCCCTTGCAGGACATTTGTCAGGCAGCTACGTGGGCCTCGATGCACACGTTTGCGAGACACTACTGCCTGGACTGCCAAGTCAGGAGGGATGGTTTTTTTGGCCGTTCCGTCCTCCAGGACTTTCTGGTGTGATTATTGGTTCGCAGACCCACCACCGGGGTTGGTATTGCTGGGGTATCTATTCTAAGGTAAGGAATCTATCACTAACGTGTCTCTTTCAGATGCACAAGTTACTACTTGTGTAACGATATATCTGTAAGAGACATTAGTTAGTGATAGATTGCCCCAGTATTGGAACTTTCATAGATTCCCATGCTTTGTATCATTCCCCGTCGTCGGAATGGGAGCCTCGGTAGTATAAAAACCATAGAAACAAAAGAGAAACCTAGGCCTAGGCCTCATCTCATTTTGTATTCTATCCACCTCTTTTTGTAAAAAGAGACCAAACTTTTGCCAGGACCAATCAGAGCAGCCTCACCCTCTAGAACCTTCCTGAGAGAGCTCAGAGCTTCAGATTTTTCTACCGCACGTTGTGCTAGGGAGTCTCCTCTGAGCTCTGCTCAGTTTTCTCAACTTCTGGTTGTTTCTTCTACATATTTTCTTCAAATTCGAGATGTCTGACAAGGAGAAGAAGGCCTTGTTTAGGGCCTGTGCATCTTGTAGGAAAAAACGTCTGTTTGTGGAGGATAAGCATGAGAACTGTATTTATTGCTTGTATCCGGACCACAAGGCCACAGACTGCAAGATCTGCAGGACCTTTTCCACCAAGACTCTTCGTGACAGAGAGGGTCGGCTGTTAACCTGGCTGCAGAAAATGAAGACTCGAAAGGAGGTGGTCTCTTCGGATGAGGAGGATTCCACATCTTTTGCTTCCTCCCACAGATCAAGAAAGAGGGGTAGGTCTCCTACTGCTGCTTCTACATCGGAGGCCCCTCTTCAGGCCTCTCACAAGATCTCTGATAGGTCTGAGAAGGCTGGTCCCCTTCAATCTCCTCACGGAAGTGAAAAGGAGAGGCAGGGACAGGCTGCTGGAGGTATTGCAGCCGTAAAGGACAAAAAGTAGGTTGTTCTTCCTTCTCCTCCGTCCAAGAAGAGTAAATCCAGCGACAAGCACCCTGCTGTCACTTCTGGATCTGGTCTGGACAAAAAACAGCGTCCGTCGACGACGAAAACACCAGGTACGTCGACGACAGTTACTTCGGTGAAAGTTCCCGCTCTTTCTGTTCCGCCGTCGACGGGCTCGTCGACGGCAGGTTTGTCCACGACGACGTCATGGTCGACATTCAAGATCCCGAGTTCGTCGACGCTGACGAGTTCCACGTCGACGACGGTGGCAAGCAAGCTACTGTCGACGGCCGCGTCGACGACGAAAACTACGTCGACGACGACCACCACTTCAACGCCGATGAGGATGATGATGACGACGAGTTCGTCGACGACACCGTCGACGGTGAAGATTGTGTCGACGAAGGCTGTGATCCCGTCGACGATCCCGCTGATGGCTCCGCCGACGACGGCGGCTCCGGTGACGACGGCACCGTCGACGAGCCCGTCGACGGGCCAAAAAGTGGTGTTGACTATTAGGAAGATGAAAATTACGCCGGAAATGACTTCTCCACGACGAGTCTCTTCCCATCTTCCGACAATGCTATTAGATTATGATTCTGAGGAAGATGACAATTATGGCCCTGCGTATAGTCCGTCAGAATTGCATGTCAAGATGCAGGACACGGACACGGAGGAGTATGGTGAGCGGGCGGATGCCCAGCAGTTCCACCCATATGTTCAGGATGAACGACGCACGTCGGTCTTGGGACAGGGCATGGTGGCCATGCCCTCTTCGCTTATCTCTGATTTGCAGAGGATCCTTCAAGATTATCGCCAACGGTTTCCGTCTGCATCGCCTGGTCACTCGGAATCTCCTGCACCGCAAATCCAGACACAGGTGCAACCGGCTCCTAGTCTTCCAGTGGGGCCCTCCTCCCCACCGCCAAGGCCATCGTTGGTGCGGGTCCGCACACCAGACCCCTTACCAGTGCAGCCGGTCACTCAGGATACCTCTTCGGATGAGGAGGTGATTCCGGTGGATCCTGTGATTGATCCGTTACAGGACCCTGACTTGGATCAGGGGGACAGTACACCGATTGATCCGGACGCTTCTGGTCGTGACACGTCCATCTCCCCTCCGGTGGATATCGGGGGTTTTCATCATCTGATGGAGCGGGCAGCTAAGAGGTTTGGTCTACCTCTTTCGAGAGAGGAATCGGAATGTTTCCTTTATGATTTTAAGGAACAATACCAACGATCTGTAAAATCTATTCCCATTATTGAGCATGTATGGGAGGAGGGCATGAAGATCATGCAGAGTCCGGCCACGGTGATTCCAGTGCTCCCCAGACTGGAAAAGAAATACAAAGCTCCGGAAGGCAGTCCAGCTTGCCTTCTTGGTCAACCGAAGCCTGACTCTGTGATTTCTCAGGCGGCGCAAAGCAAGTCAAAGAATCCGTCCACACCGTTGACCACTCCTCCGGACAAAGACGGCAGACGTCTGGATAATGTTGGAAAACGGTTTTCCTCTATGGCCAGCTTACTGGTTCGAGCGGCGAATGCCCTTGCCATCTTAGGCCGTTACGACCGCCAGATGTGGTGCGACATGGAACCCTTCGTGGAACTATTACCTGAGCCCACTAAGGAGGAAGCCAAGAAGGTACTGGCAGAAGGAGAAAAATCTTCTGCAGAAGTGATTGACTGTGCGATGGATATTGCTTCCACGGCTTTCCGGGCCTTGGCCGGCTCCGCTGTGTTACGGCGTCAGGGTTGGCTCAAGGCCACCTGGTTTCGTCAGGAGGTCCAGAACAGAATCCTCTCCCTTTTGATGGGGAGATGCTGTTCGGAAAACATGTGGACGATACCCTACAGAATATAAAGAAGGACACGGACACAGCGAAGTCCTTGGGCTCTCTCACCTATCGCAAAGTCCCCTTTAGGGGCGCACGAGGTAGAGGATTTGCGTCTTACAGAGGAAACCAACAACGATATTCCTCGCAGTCTTCCCAGTCCTATAAACCCCAGTACTCGAATCAGCGACAAGGGCAATCGGCATCGTTCTCTCGCAACCCTCCGCGAGGCCGTCAACAACGACAAGGTCGTGACAACACCAAATGACAATAGCGGCCTCCCGGCTCTACCTACTGTTCCTCCCCTCCCAATCACATCTGTGGGGGGCAGGATATCCCTTTGTCTGGACAGTTGGAGGTCAATTACATCGGACCAGTGGGTCCTCAACATCGTGAAGAGTGGCCATACGTTGGAGTTTCACAACTTTCCTCCGACGCGAGCTCCGGGCGCCATCCTCTCAGGACATCTAGGATTACTACATCTAGAAGCCCATCAGTTGTTCCTCAAAGGAGCGATAGAACCGGTCCCGCTCTCTCAGAGGGGCCGGGGGTTCTATTCAAGATTCTTCCTGGTGCGGAAGACGGCAGACACTTGGCGTCCCATCCTCGATCTTCGGGAGCTCAACACCTATCTCGTAAAGCTCTCCTTCAGGATGGTCACTCTCCAGGAAATTCTTCCTCTCTTGAATCCAGGCGACTACTTGGCGTCGCTGGATTTAGAAGATGCATATTTCCATATTACGATACACCCAGCTCACAGACAATACCTTCGCTTTACAGTGGGAAAGAGCCATTTCCAGTTCAAAGTGCTTCCATTCGGCCTTCGGTCGGCACCGAGAGTGTTCACCAAGGTATTGGCACCGGTGGCAGCTTTTCTTCGACGACAATCTCTCGAAGTTTTCCCTTACTTGGACGACTGGCTCGTCAAGGCACCATCTTTCCAGGAAGCTTCGCTAGCAGTGTCTACTTGCCTCCATTTGTTCCGCAGCCTGGGCCTTCAGTTGAACGAACACAAGTCAGTCCTCCTGCCTTCCAAGACTGCCAGGTTCCTGGGGTCCGTGCTGGACACCATACACTGTACAGCTCGTCCCTCGGAAGAGCGACAACAAAAGTTGATGGTTTCTGCTCAACTACTCTGCCGCAGCAAGGTCCTGTCGGTCCGACAATACAAATCCCTTCTCGGATCGATGTCATCCTGCATACCATTAATACCGCAAAGCAATCTCGCCCAAGGCCTAACGTTCAGGATTTCTCCTTCACCCATGATCATGACCACGGACGCCTCGTTGGAAGCTGGGGTGCAGTGCTCCGAGAGCTTCAAGTCAGCGGCCATTGGAGTCCAAGACAGCGCCAGTGCCATATCAATTTCCTGGAGCTGACAGCCATTCGGTTGGCCTTGCAAGCTTTTCTGCCCAGAGTGGGCAACCGTTCAGTGCTGGTCCGGACGGACAATACGACGGCCATGCACTATGTAAACAAACAAGGAGGCACGAAATCGCAGACTCTGTCCGCAGAAGCTCAACGGATTTGGGATTTCGCGATTCTCAACATCACTCTGAGAGCCGAGCACTTGGCGGGCACTCTCAATGTCAAGGCGGACGCCTTAAGTCGCCAGACGGAAGTGACTCACGAGTGGGAGTTGAATCAATCCATTCTAGACGGAGTGTTCTCAGTTTGGGGGACGCCGGCCATCGACCTCTTTGCTTCGCCGGAGAACGCCAAATGCCGGTTCTACGCAAGCAAGGTTCACCATCAGGGGTCCCTAGGGAACGCTCTTTCGATGGCCTGGTACAGCGCGTTCTTTTACGCTTTTCCTCCCATTCCCCTCATTCCTCGAGTTCTCAAGAAAAGGAAGGCGGAACCCTGAAGGATGATTCTAATTGCTCCAGCGTGGCCCAGACAATTCTGGTACACAGAACTACTGCGGCTCTCCCAAGCTCCTCCAATTCAGTTGAAGCCCATTCCGTCCCTCTTGTCCAGGAGTCAGGGGCAGGTTTTCCACCCGGATCCGAGATCCCTCCACTTGACGGCGTGGCTCCTGAACACAGAGAATTCAGTCATCTAACATTGTCTCAAGAATGCAGAGAGGTCTTGGCTCAAGCCCGAGCACCAAGTACCAACAAGACGTACAAGGCAAAATGGAAGAGATTCTGCTTGTGGTGTCAACGGGAAGGTCTCCATCCTTACACTTCCCAACCTCATCAGTTGTTGCCGTATTTGCTATCTCTGGCTAAGTCTGGCTTGGCTAATTCATCGGTCAAGGTGCATTTGGCGGCCATATCAAGGTTTCGGCGCAGTTCCTCAGGTCCTTCCTTATGGTCCTCTAGAGTTATTAAACAATTCTTGAAAGGTTTATTCCGGATGTATCCGCCAGTCCGCCCTCCTCCTCCAGTGTGGCAGCTCAACCTGGTCTTGGCGCAACTCACGAAGGCTCCGTTTGAGCCGGTGCACAAAGCAGACTTGAAGTTCCTATCTTGGAAGCTGGCCCTCCTTCTGGCCCTCACGTCAGCAAGGCGAGTGGGTGAACTTCAGGCGCTCTCCATCGTACATCCATTCTTGCAATTCACAAGACAAGGTCTGGTTCTTCGGACAAATCCAAAATTCATCCCGAAAGTGCCATCTGAGTTCCACTTGAATGAACCTGTGATTCTGAAAACCTTCTTTCCGCATCCTTCTACACCTGCGGAGCGTACGCTCCATTCTTTGGACGTTCAACGATGCTTAAAGTTTTACTTGGAGCGCACACGTCCCTTTCGGAAGTCAACTCAGATGTTTGTGTCCTACAGTGCACCTCGTAAGGGGTTGCCTTTGACAAAGAGTGGCATTTCCCGCTGGACTTCCAGTGCGATTCAATTCTGTCATCAGGAAGCGGGCAAGCCGCTGGGCGGCAGAGTCCGGGCACATCCCACAAGGTCGGTGGCTTCGTCTGCGGCTCTCTTTTCGGGAGTTGCCATTAAGGACATCTGCAGGGCAGCAACGTGGAGCAGTACTCATACCTTCACGAAACACTACTGCCTAGAGTCTGCAGGACGAGATGATGCGGCTGTTGGTCAGGCAGTCGTGCGGAATCTGTTTCACTGAGAGGTGAGCTTTCCCTACGATCCCTCCATCCTGGTGAGCACATTTTGTTTGGTTTTACTATGCTTTATGGATTCTTTCTATGGTTATGTGATGCCATGTATTTCCAAAATGTGTTCTTGGTACTTTACTGCTAGCTATTCTGATACAACGCATGGGAATCTATGAAAGTTCCAATACTGGGGCAAGAAAACAAGTTACTTACCTGTAACTTTGGTTCCCCAGTATTGGTAACTTTCATAGATTCCCATGCGCCCGCCCGCCTCCCCTGGGAAAGCTCATCCTTTTACAGAGTTAGTGGCAGTTTGCACAATGGCTACGAAAATCTGAGGCTCTGAGCTCTCTCAGGAAGGTTCTAGAGGGTGAGGCTGCTCTGATTGGTCCTGGCAAAAGTTTGGTCTCTTTTTACAAAAAGAGGTGGATAGAATACAAAATGAGATGAGGCCTAGGCCTAGGTTTCTCTTTTGTTTCTATGGTTTTTATACTACCGAGGCTCCCATTCCGACGACGGGGAATGATACAAAGCATGGGAATCTATGAAAGTTACCAATACTGGGGAACCAAAGTTACAGGTAAGTAACTTGTTTTCTTCCTTACCGACCCACCCATCCTCCCCGTTCTGCGAACCAATGTCTAGAGTTAAGGTCACCCCCTTTCAGGGCCCTAGTTTCATGGCACCAGTGTTGGTTCTATCATGGCTCTGCGTATCTGGCGCGGAAAAGCTGTGTATCAGAACTGACGTCAGCGCGCGAGGGCGGCGTCTAAGTACTCCGACGACGTTATTCCGGCGCTAACGACGACAGACGCGGAGCCGCGGACGACGCCTGCCGGCGCGCAGGGTTATTGCTACGCAAAATTTTCCGGATCCAGTCTCACGCCTGGGGATATTCTTAGGTAAGGAATCTATCACTAACTATTGTCTCTTACAGATATATCGTTACACAAGTAGTAACTTGTGCATTTGGGAGTATGGTTAACAACCAAGTATGATAATCTGAGACCAAACAGCCTTATTAAATGAGAACTATGCCTGCATAGAATGCACCGATTTATCAGAAATGTTCCTATTGCCTAAATTATTGTATTTATTTGTGTGCTTCTGCTATGTCTTCTGGTGCCTGTTTAAAAATCTAGAGGCTTAAAATATAAAAAGGCTTGGGTGAGCCTTATATTCCTTCAACTTTGTTTGTAAAAGGAAAGATTACAGTCTGTAATGGTTTGCTTTACTATTAGGCAGCCTTAGGGAAATGCTTAGCCAAACTAGTGGAAGATTTATCAACCGCGGTTTTCTTTGTGCAAGGCAGTTGTGGTTAGCCACACCACTCCCACTCCTCCTATTTCGATTCTGTAATCAAGATATTTTAAATGTAAGGATAACACACTCGTCAAGGTCTGGTGAGACATATGCAGATGTTCTAAGAAACTCAAAAGTACATGACTATCAACCTCTTAGGAATAATTATTCCTTGCTGGATAGTTTTCAGGTAATTATAACTCTACCTGGCCTAGCTCAAGCTTAAAATTCTTGCACCAGTTATACTTCCTAGGTATGGTTAAATTATTCTGTTAAATAGGTATGGAATTCGGTATCGCAAACCGAGAATTCTGTGAGCGCGGAAATCTCCCCAAAAATTATTTAGTGGTGCAATCTTTCAATTACCATCACTCCAGGCTCAGGACCCTTTTTCACACCAATATCTACTCTTGGGCAATTAATCTTTGCCACTGTATTTTGATCAAAAAACCTACATCATCACAAGCAAGCAATCAATTACAATTCCATATTTTAGTAAATCATGAGAGTTGTTTAAAGAGTTTTATTTTCTAATAAAATGTTTAGGAATTCTGAGTCTTTATTCATAAGTCAAATATTAATCAGGTTACAGAATTTATAATAGAACAATATAGTTAGTGAAGATCATAATAAAATATTACATTTAGCATGTTCCATGAAGGAATGAATACCCTATTCCAAGAGAAGGGACACAAATAATATGAGTGAGACCCCATGAATAGTTCAAAAGTAGAGAGTGAGATTAGTATGCAGCTAAAAATCAATAATTAATATTAGCAGAGAGAAAACACAACAAATATGCCTTGGCAAAAGCCAACTAGTTAAAGCCTAAAGCTTGGGTTTAATAAATGTCTAAAGGATTCAGCCTATCCCGATCTGCCTCCTGTCTCCTCTGCTGGCCAGCTCCAGTCTGCTCTACAAACCCATCTGATCTCGTCCCAGCTGATCTCATCTGAATCCCCTAAAATAATTTGCTGCAGCTACCCCTCATCTTCTCTTATCAACTTTCGCTCCTAAACCATCTAAATCTCTCCTGCTCTGCTGCCAAACGTTAATCTGAACTCCTAAACTAGGGACACACTTTAAAGGACAGTATTCATGTTGCAAAAACACATGGTCTGTTTTACGCTCTGTTTCCATTCAATAAGGAGTCTCCATTCTCCATCAGGTACATTTCTCTTCTCAGTTCGCACACATCACCCATCATCTGAGCTGGCTATCTTTGTTTCAACAATAAATCTCCATGGCACTCTCCTTAACTCGAGTCTTAATTTAAAACGACGTCATTTCTCTTAATCTTCTAATAAAGCAAAAATGTATTTTAATTAAACAAATCTTTGTAAAAACATTACACTATCTGTAAGAAAATATTATTAAGCTAAAAATTCATTAATTTTACATATATAACTTGTTAAAATATGCATTTTATTCAATACATGTGTTTTCTCAGCAAGTAGTCAATTGTGAATGGTGCTCTGTCAGCTAACAAAATTCAACATTCCTATATTATCTGGAATGCTAAGCTGTCAGCCTTTTGAAACGTTCACGTCCTTGCATTTTCTCTAGTCAAGCCAATATTTTAGTGAGCTGTCACTGTTTTCTGCACTTTTCAATGTTGTGTTCATATATAATACAAACTATGTTAATTCTGCATATATGTCTTTACTTTGTAAGTTTAATAAAAACGCACCCTTTATCAATTAGGACAAAACCTTAACGCAGTCATATTAAATATTTTTTGCTTGGTTCAGTATTTCCTAAAGCATTTAAAGAGAAAGCGTCTAGTTAATGCCTGGCATTGAAAATGAAAGCCTCGTGTTTACAGCACCAATTATCTGAGGCCGAATATCATTAATAGTGACTAATTTTTATAGGAAATCTTTAACTCCTTAACTCCCTAAAAATTAGGGGAAACCTCTATTCGATAACGACCATGCAAGACCCAGATCTCTTGCCAAAAATCTATTTCTTATAGCTGAATTCTGCTAATACAAAAATGCATGCTTGTCAAATGTTCATGGGCATGGTGGGCGACCAGGTGCCACACTGGGCCACAAAATGGTCAGGTCGTTGTAGAAAGAGAACTCAAGAGTTGTTTTAGTAATCCCTTTCCTTGGGCTGTTTAGTTACAACAATAGTTAGACATAGGATATTGCAGCACTTTTATTTAGATCACTTTTATATTACCCCATAAAAAGAAGAGATTAATAAATGGAGGCCCGTCTTACCAGCTATATATCAAGATGCCGAGCTGAGTAATCAGATCTAGAGTATGTTTGCAAGCTTCCCTGAGATCAGATCGCATTGGAACTGTTTTCAGCAAAGTCTTTGCAGTGGCTGGACATCCGGTCAACCATAATTTGAAAAAAGGGGACCCCTATATAACGAATAGACTTACTATACATAGGGAAATAAATGCAGTTGAGAAAAGGTCTATAGTTAATTCAAACCGGAAGATGGAGAAAAACGCAAAAGAACTAGGCAAAAATAAATGTTTAAAGACAATTATCTTTCACATGAATATAACCAGTGACACATGATTGAGACAAAAAAAGTATAAATGCATTTTATTGAATTAATCAAATTATGTCAGAAGCTGAATTTTTTATATATAGGAGATGTTTTTATAGATCAGAGTTCTGAATTCATTTTTCTGGGTATATATAATGATATACATTTCATTAAGATAAATATTTGGGCACAAATAAACGTGCAATTGTTCATATAAACAGATCATACAAATAAAATCATCAACAGAATCCTAGACAGAGACTAAAACGGTAATTAGCTATTGGTGAAGGCAGTGCGGTCAACCATGACACTTATCTAATCATGAGACTGGTAACAACTATATTCCAATCAAATTTAATGTTTTTTTGGTGTCCTTAAAGCACATTTACAGATTGGGTCCAGAGAATTTATGTATGTAATATTTGTTTAGTGCATACCTAGCCGAAATGGCAGCGGAAATGGCAGCGGAGTGTTGTACAGGATCAAAGGCAAGCATAGATTGAATGAGTAAGGGGTGAGGAAGCTGGTTAACCCCTTCGCTGCGGGGTGTTTTACCCCCGCTGTGCGGGGGGAGGGGGGCCGCGCGCGGCTATGGCCGTGCTGTTGACGAGCTCAGCTCGTCATGAGGCGCAGCGGAGCTGCCCTCATGACGAGCTCAGCTCGTCACGGCCACACCCGTTTTTAGAACGTTCAGCACAGTGGGGAAATTAGCCCCGCGTGCGAACGTTCCAACGGCCGTGACGAGCTCAGCTCGTCAGCAGCACCCATGTGGTTAATTAGGTTGTTACTGTATTTTTATGTAGTGTTCCTTAAAGAGGGGTCTCTTCGTCTTTTCAAAATTTGAACAGCATTCAGGCAGTCCTTATAGATAAAGTGTGTTGTTTGAGATCTGGGGTGCATAGATGGAAAACGCCTGTTGCCCTGTTATTTTTCTTTTTTTTTTTTTTTTACACCTCTCCAGTCCAATGGTGGCTTGGCTACGTGTGCCCGAAAGCCATCGGATCAGAGATAGTGGTCATGTTTGCAAGATAATTGGAAGATGCATCATTTGCAAAACCAAAATGCCAGCATTGTTTTTGAAGATGGGTAGGGCAAGCAAGGGGAGCCAACCTAATTCCAATAGAACGGGGATAATTTGATCCTATTTCTTCCAGCGCAGGATGAGATGTCATGCGACATTTGGGATGCTCCAAGGGGGGGCCAATGTTGAGTCTGGGAGGCCATTGAGAAGTGTGCTACCACTATGCAGATGCTGGAGTACAAGGGGTTGAAGCACTTCTGAAGTAGAGTTCTAGAAAAACGGTTTTACTTCCTTTAGAAGAGGGAGCTAGAACCGGCTAGTCTTTGTTTTTTGGCAATGTGTTCTGTGAGGATGGGACCAGTTTCCATGGTATCTCCAAGGGACTTGGCATTCTGTAAAAGTTGAGGATCGAAGCTATCAAGGAACCTGTCATTGTGCCTGGTTTGTAATACTACTTGCTTCTTGGCAAATAACAAGAATTCTGTCTTGGTTGAATGAGCTTCAGGATTTGGATATCGAGGTATGGATGAAGAGCAGGCAGTGTTTGAGGTGTTGAATGTCTGGAGTATAGGAGGCTTTCAGACAGAGGTGTGTATTGTCGGCATATTGGTGAATTTTAATGCTGAGTAGAGTCCAAAGCTGCTTCATGTAGAGGTTGAAGATGGCATGAGACCATATGGAACTCAGGCAGACTCCACAATTTATAGGTTTCCTAGAGGTCCCTATGTGAACAAACTGGTGTCAATTGGAAAGGTAGGTGGAGAACCAGTGAAGGACAAAGACCGTGAATCCCATTCAAGACTCCAGGGTGTGCATGGGGTTTGGATGCTCGACAATATCAATGGCAGCTGGGATGCAATATAAGAAGGCATCAAGGATGGTATAAAAGGTAGCAGTGTCTGTGCTACAGCGTGCTCTGAAGCCAGATTGGTTTTCATGAAGATTCTTACCAAAGATGTGATCTTGGAGATAAGCGTGCACTGCTTTTTCCAATTATCTTGGCAATAAATGGTAGGTGAGTGCGGCCATTTGTTGTTGAGGTCATCAGCTCTAATGTAGGTTTCTTTAGAAAAGGGGGGATCTTGTTAGTCATGAGACCTTCTAGGAAGATGGGTTAAGTGAGGGAAGTGTTTACAGTGGCAAGTAGGGTTGAGAGAGCGTCCCTGAAGGGAGTTTTGATGAAGGGCGAGGTTAAAATATAATATTCATAGGTAGTGGCTTTGAGGGAATTGAGTATGTCGGCAAGATCTGTGAGAGAAAGGGCTTCAAAGGATAACGTGTTGGAATCTATGAGAAAAGAGGACATGGAGGCTTGGTGTTAGTCTGTGTGATCAGATCTTCATTTCTTCTTTGAAGAAGAGGTTGATGCCATTGCTCTTGTCATTGGAGTGTGGTCTAGGCAGGTCAAGGGGGTCTAGGGGGTTGATCCAGTGCTTGAAAAGGGTTCTGCATCACAATAAAATCAAGTGGCTAATAGAAAGTGTGGGAGCATTTGATGTAAATTACTTTGTAAAAGCGGAGGAGCTGCCACTGATAGTTTCCGCTTAAACCATGGGCTGCAAGTAAGGATAGTCAGGAGCAAGTGCATAAGGGTATTGCCTAGCACATAGGTGAGCATGGATAGGGTTACACGGTGCACATCAAGCGAAAGAGTGGTGTGCTCCATGTACTGTCGACGGGGTGTAATTATGAAGAGGCTAAGTTATCACTGCAAAACTCAGCATCCTGAGCAGTAATCCTGCCCATTCCATATCAATGGAATGTTTCCAGAGTCCCATGTCCTCCCTGCACAGGGCAGGGTTTTCAGTTTCAGCCCAAGCCCGAAGCGAACGTCTCCATGCCAATGGAGCTGGGGGCTCTACAGCTTGCCAATAGTGAGTAAGGATAATCTTCACCAAGATCAGAGCCAGGTCCAGAAAAACGCACCTCATTGCACTTTTTCTTAGTGCGTGACTCAGCCCAGGACACACAGCTCCCAGGAGTAAAGGAGTGCTGATTCAGTCATCTGTTTGAGTTGAGTAGTCACCATGGTCCAGTACTACGAGAGTGATCCGCATTCTCACAACATATGGTGCACATATACATCTAGGGTGTAACAGTGGGGGCAGGCAAAATCTGTTGCGAGAAATATAGATTGATTTTTGCGGGAGTAGATGTAAAATTAGAAGAACTCTGTAAGTTTGAATCCAGCGATTCTAGATTACTTTTTTTTTTAAAGAAAAGTTATTGATATAAACTAAAAATATCAATATTGTTGTTAGTACAGCAATAGAGAGAATGAAATCCAAACACAATGTAGACCAGCAATGGTATAGCAGTCAGAGTGAAGGTCCCAGAGCATTTAAGCTAAAAGAAACAACATAACGTGGTAAGAGAGCAGAAGTCATCCAAAAATGCAAGCTGTTTTCAGCAGGGACCAACAATAACAACAACAAGCATTGGCATAGCCAATAGGTCTCGCCTTTGGGGCCTTATAAGTGTTCTGCCATGCCGGGCTAAGTCCTAGCTTCATCTTGAAATTTATGACAAAGTCTGTAATACTATAAGAGTTAGACCCGTCGGCATTTATTTTATTTATTTGCAAGTTTGTATAGCGCTAGGAATAAACTTCCGCAGAAGTATCTCCGCGCTTGAGACAGCCGGCAAGTAAACTTAAAAAACAGTAGCATTGAGATTACAAATAAAACCCTCTGACAAATAATTAGTTCTGAAACAGAAAACTTGCTTCAGCTAATTTTGGCTGAACAGAAAAGTTTTCAATTGTTTCCTAAAAAGGAAATGGTCAGGACATTGCCTCAGTAGTAGAGGAAGCACATTCCACAACGTAGGACCCACCACAGACAGGGCCTTACCGCCCAATCTGGTTCTACTGATCTTGGGTACACTCAGTAGCTGCTGTTCACTGGACCTAAGGGAGCGGGTAGGGACATATGGTATACATTTTTTGGCCAAATAGTCCGGTCCTAGGTCATGTAGACCTTTATGTATAATACAGCAGGTCTTAAACTTCACTCGTTGACGTATGGACAGCCAGTGAAGTTTATTCAACAGGGGTTTAGATGGCGATCTTGGGGGGGCATTGAGAACAAGCCTAGCTGCTGTGTTCTGCACCACTTGTAAACGATCCAGTACCTCTTCATTTGCACCTGCCAGAAGACCATTACAATAATCAAGCCGGCTGATTACTAAAGCCTGAACCAAAGTTCTTCTAAAGGAGTCTGGGAGGAAAGGGAAAATCCTACGAAGGAGACCTATCATATGAAAACAGGATCCCACAATGCTGTTACTATGTTGTTTCATGGTTAACTCTGGTTCCAGCCGTACTCCCAGGTTCTTGATTATTTGCTTGGGTTCGGGAATTGGGCCTAAGTCCAAAGGCCACCAATCAGGGGACCATAGGACCTTGGCTTCACCGAAAAGCATCACCTCGGTCTTACCAACGTTACATTGAAGAAAGTTGGCAGACATCCACCGAGATACTGCTGTCATCCCCTCGGAGAAAGATTGTATAACCTCCGGTGTTAGTTGTTTGAAGGGGAAAAGCAGCTGAGTATCGTCAGCGTAGGACACTGGACAGAAACCAAAGGCTCTGGTTATATCTGCCAAGGGGGCCACATAGGCGTTAAAAAGAGTCGGGCTCAAACAAGATCCCTGAGGGACCCCCTTGGTGATCTTTACCTCTTCCGACTTAAACTCACCCATGGTGACACATTGGGTGCAGTCGGAGAGAAAGCTCTTTATCCATCCCAGTGCCCTACCGCCGATTCCCTTCACAGTCAGTCGTTCGATCAAGATGTTGTGTGAGATGGTATCGAACGCTGCCGATAAATCCAGCAGCACCAGGACAACAGAATAACCACTGTCCTGGTACATGCGGAGATCATCCGTTATCGACAGCAAGGCCGTTTCGGTACTATATTTTTGCCTAAAACCTGACTGTGAGGGATCAAGGCTTCCAGATTGTTCCAGGAAGTTGGACAGATGTTAATTTGTATGCTTTTCGATGATTTTCCCCAGAAAAGGTAGCAGGGAAATCGGCCTAAGGTTAGACAAGTTGGTCCAGGGGGAGGAGGTGTTCTTTCTAATCGGTCTGACTAAGGCCTTTTTCCAGTCCCGTGGGACACTTCCTGTTGTTAATGAGAGATTCACCAGGCTCTGAATGTCAGGACCAAGTGTTCTCCCTAATGGTCCCATTAGCCTGGCTGGTATTAAATCAGACGGGCTCCCACTTTTTATGCTATTAAGCAACTTCTCAACCTCTAACAGGGAGATCTCAGGAAAGTTATCGAAGGTGTTGGGATTGGACACAGTTTGCACCAGTGTATGATCATCCTGGCTAGTTCTGGCTAGGACAAGTGCCTCTATCTTATCATAGATATCATCAATTTTTTTTGTAAAGAAACTCGAGATGTTGTCACAGAGATGTTGGGATGCCATCTCTGCACTTTCGCACGCCACAGGTTTTAAAAAGGTGTTTACAATCTGGAAGAGTACTTTCAAATTATTGCCTGCTGCCTCTAATTGCGAGGTAACATAGTTCTTACGTGCAGACCGAATGGCTTTATGATAGATGTTTGTAGCCTTCAGATAATTGATTTTGTCTTCCTCTAAGCGATTTTCTCCATCTCTTTTCGGCTTTCCTAGCTATGCGCTTAAAATTTCGCAGTTCTTCCGAAAACCAGACCTCCTGTTTTCTAGCCAGACACTTTTTAAATGTTTTTAACGGGGCAATCTGCTGCACCGCCATATTAATGGCTTTGTCCAGATTTGAAAGTGCAGTATAAACATCATCAGTAGCCAGGGTAAAAGGAGGAACATATGCTTTATTAAAATGTTCATCAGTTCATTTATGCCATTGTCTTCGTTTAAGCGGAATTTGTACAGGGAGATTTGAACATGTAACCATCTCCGGCATCAAAAACTCAAGCACAAAATGATCTGTCCAATTATACTGTTTAGGTATGGAGCATTCAATACCAGAAAAATTAGAGAGAATCAAGTCTAAAGTGTGACCTGCCACATGCGTAGGTCCACTATTGCGCTGTTTCAATCCTATTAAAGATAAATCAGTCAAGAAGGATTGGGCCTCACTATTATTTTCTATCTCACTGTGAATATTAAAATCACCAACCAACAAAAAATCTTTATCTAGGCAAACATGCGGAGCAAGTGCTTCCACTAACTGTTTAGAAGCACCTTTTATGGGGCCTGGAGGGCGATAGATCAAAGCTCCCTTTCTACTGTGTTTGGCTGACAGACCAATCTTAAAAACCATCATTTCGAAGGCCGGACTACACCATTGGTCTAGCACCGAGACTGAGATATTGTCTTTGTAAACAATTGCTATTCCCCCACCGGCTTTCTTGGGTCTGTCCATTCTAATGATTTTATAGCCTTCCGGGATACCAAGTATGATGGCCGGGATGGTATGGGGTTTGAGCCATGTCTCAGTAAGGAAACACAGATCGGCTCTATGTGTGGAAATAAGATCCCAGACCTCAATATAATGCTTTGCTAAAGACCTTATGTTACATAACAGGTTCTTCCCACCCTGAATTAGTACAGTAGGTTTGTGTTTAATGTGTTGTAGAGGGCATGCATTTCTTACTATTAAAAATTGGTGTTGACATATCCTGCACGAAAACGGCCCTTCCAATGAGCACTGATGCTTTTCCTCACATTGTGTGAGCAGATTGTTTCTTAGACGCATCAGAGCCTGTGAAGAGTAGGTCAGCCTGGGTACCTTAGGTCCATTAGATGTTACTGCCATGGCCCCTGGTCCCGTCTGGGCACGGACGGGCACAGACGGGCTTCTCTCTGGCGCGTCTCAGGCGCTTCGCTGCGCGCGACCGCTGCGCGTTCACTGCGACGAGGGCGCTAAATACCCCTCTGCGTGCTGCAGCTAGAGCGCTAACCGCTCGATGTGGGTGGAAGTGACCTGGCTCTGCCTGACCCGCCCTCCGCTCAACGGCACTGGTTGCCGAGTCGGACCGGGGCGGGCAGGTCGTGAGATCATGTTTGGTAATCCTTCCCTGAGTGTTTGAATAGATGACTACATGCACGAGTGTGTTTGCATGCTGCTCTTTGATGGCAGTTCTTAGCTCACTGTGCTAGATTATTTTGGTAGATTGTGAACTGCAAAGATACAAAAAGATCTCTTTGACAAAAGCAGAAACCCACAGAGCTATACACATAAAACACACTGCTATGATCTGCGTGGTGCACATTCTTTGCAGCAGTCATATCAACCCTTAAAAATGGTTTTAAAAAAAGCATCAAACAACTAGTTAAAACCTGGAGAAAATTAAGAGCTAAACAAGCACTTTAAATTCATAAGGGGAAAATCAAATCACAGCAAGAAAAACAAGAATGTGTGGCACTGCAGAGAAGTTTCCAATTCAATAGTCCCGTGCTTTAACTTCTCGGGCTACATTTCTTTTGGTTTTCAATGCCAATCAAGAATATCTTCAATCTTGATTTAAGAGATATTAAAAGATTTCCAAGACATGCCCCTTGCAGGAAAAAAAACACACTAGAAAAGCAACCCTAGACTGATGAGCTTTCCAAACCTTGGCTCAATGAAGGGTGTGTCCACCAGGGCTATTCCCTGCCAGAGACATTGTAAATGCAAACTGCACTTACACAGTTGCAAACCCCCTGATGTGAGTAATCAGACAGAAGACCACTGGCTGCTCAGGCAGGTGACTGCTGCCCGCCGCAGCATTCCTTCCCTATTGCAAATCGCGAGCAAAGCTCATAAAAACAGAGCACCATACATCCATGTTTATATACGGCTCATTCAGAAGAGTAGAGTTGTAGTGAAGTCACATGAAGCAGCACGTGGGACCACAGAGGCAATGGAAGGTCAAGTCAATCAAGTAAGCTTCAAAGAACGTCATAAATTAGAACTCAGAATTGTAATGATGCACACCATGCACATGGTTGGGGGGGGGGTGTTTAAGGCGGGTTCATAACATTAACAGGGAATCAAGGCGTGCTCATTAAGATGTGTATTTCACGGCTCACTCGAATCACCATGATCAACATGCTTATACGCATTGTATTTCACATTTGTATAGCACCCTGATTCCACTAGGGTGCCTCATAGCACTTTATGCGGGATCAAAATGTAAGGTAAAGTGTAAGACATTACTAACTGCAATGACCACAATCCATTAGATATAGCAAGCATGTAACGGTTGGACTGTGAACACAGACTAAGACTTTGGAACAGTCTAGCGAGGATTTCAAACTTAATAACAGCCTGCTGTAACTCAGGAGCTGCCCACCCATTCAAGTTCTATCTGAAAGTCGAAATGTGACTACGGGTCCCCAGAAGTCGCAAGCGTTCCTGCTACACTTAATAAACAAATTAATCTATAGGAGCCACTTCTACAATAAGGGAGCAGGAGGAGACGGGGGATAGCCAAGGAAAGACTCATTTGCAGGCGCAACACAGGTTTCTGAGTGATAGTTTAGGATTCCCTGTTGAGGGCGCATAGGCATCGCAAAACAGGCTATTTGGACAGTTACAAAAGCAGTATGTTGTATTACTATTGAACTACTTGTAGAGATTAAAACTCATTCTCTCCCTTCCCCAACACCCCCCCCCCCCCGCCAATCAGGTCACAAAGGTTAAAGCAATAATGCGGTCTCTGGGGACGGACAGGCTGAGGGAGCGTTGCACAAAGCTTTGCAAATGTGCACATTTCATATGACCCGGTTAACTATATTGCTAATGCCGCTCTTGACTGCATCTGTTTACATCTGTGCATCCCTACTCACATCCCTGCTACTCTAAGACCTTCCCCACAGTTGTAGCTGCCAACTCTATCCACTTCCCACCCTATCTTCAGTCACCCCCGACCTCGCCCAGCTCCACGGACAACAGGGGCGAGGCCGGTAACAGAGGGATTAGTACTGAGAAGGGAGGGGGCGGGAAGAAATGAAATGAAATGAAATGAAATGAAATGAAAAATTATATTTGTATAGCGCCAGCCACCCGGAAGAAGAAAGAAAACACGGACAACGGGGAGAGGGCAGCAGGAAAGGGGATGCGGACAAAGGGAGGGGCGGGAATAAAAAAGACAACACAGACAACGAGGGAGGGGGTGGGAGCAAAGGGGAAGTGGTCGGGAGCACAGTGAACAAGGACGAAAGTGAGAGTGAGGAAAGCAAAGGACTACAGGGAGTTACTAAAGAAGCTGATGCAAAAGAAAAAGTAGTGCGGGTACCAGAACATATGGCCTGTTCTATCTATGCAGCAGGGGCAAACGCCAGGGCAGAAACAAAACCGCCACAAGGTGGGTCAAATGGTCTCTATCAATGAATCAAAACTATGGCATTTAGAAAGGTGGACCAAGTAACCAATCGCAAGCGGTGGGCAGCCGTGTGGTGGGCGTCTTCTAACTTCCCATAGACATTACAGCAGTCTTGCAGAGCAGCGCATGCACGCTAGTTCTAGGCTCGACCTAAAAAGGACTGTTGAAACCAATCGAGCAACAAGCAAATAAACAAAGCATACATCCCCTAACCCATCCCGCGGCACCCCCTCTCCCTGAAAGAGTCAAGAGGTCAAGAGATCAATAGAATACAGAGGCAGAACTCCGTTAGGGTGTCAGGAGCTCTGGACTGTGCCAGTGGTCAAAACTGGTGCAAGGGAATTTCAAACCAGGTAAGACGCACATGCACCAGTACATGAAGGATACAAGAGCATCATCCTCGCCACCATTAACAACTCCCTGGAAGGCAGCCAATAAAGTGTCACATGCTTTCACAAACTCGCTGGGTGTTTTACCCTGGTGTGTTTCGCAGAGCAAAGTAAATCCCTCAGAGGACGCCTAAAGCAACATGCCTGCCCCCCAGACGGGGACCCTCAACATGTTTCTAATGCATAGTAATCCTACGCAACACCAAAGCTAGGTCAATGAACCGGGAAGTGGCTCTATGTTTATCAGGATGTGGGTAGAGGCCCAGGATGCAAAACCGGGTCGTGGGAGTAAGAGCACAGTTAGTAGCCTCTGCCAAAAGGTGCACAAATTCAGTCCAATAAAATAACGGTTCTAGATACGATAGCCGTATTACCCCAGCACTTTGTCCTATTCTTTATCAGTAAAGGGTCGGCTTGGTTCTGCCTCCCATTTCTCACTAGGATCTTTTAGGGGTGTCTGTCAGTGCTCCCAAGAACCTGCAGACAAGGCGGGAGGTGTTGTCCATAGTGTGTAGGTATTTTATGACCGCGTGAGATGGAGGTTCCGGGTCTGTGAGGTTCCACGTGCTACGCAGTGCGCAGGACAGAGCATGATGCGTTAAACTGTCTCCGTTGTATGTTTCATTGTTTAAAGAGATAATTAAAAAAAAGATGAAAGCTCCATAATTTACAAAATCTCCCTGGATTGATACACCCGCAGCCTGCCAATTTCACCAATATGGATGCCTACAACGGTCTCCAAGTGCGCAGGGAACCCAAAAGGGAGATTGCTGAGGCATAGGATGTTGGTAAGTGAGTAATGCATATGTACTCCGGCATGAGCAGCAAATCGATGTGAAGGAGCGGCTGGCATCCTAGGCTAAGCGAGGTGGAATAAGCTTAGTAAGCAGGTCAGTTACAATAGGTGTAGAGTCATCTGTGACATTCCACAAACCAGCAGCTCACCCACTGTAGCTGGGACACCAGATAACAAATGTTCATAGTTTGGAGCGCTCTGTTAGTTCTTTTATTTCAATTTCTGTATTAACCTTGATTTCTTCAATATAACCCACTTTTTTAAGCTGATTTGTGAAAAAATTTAACAGATCAGCTGAAGCTGGCTGAACAGCGTGTGTTGCACTGTTAGTACACAGAACACAGGAGAACAGTAATACTAGCCAATTGACTCCCATTTTCCCTGTGTAATTTAAAACCTATTTGAAAGGACTCTTCTATGGCCTCCACCTAATCCACAGCACTAACCTACTGATATTAACAAATATAATGATATAATATGATTGTTTTTGATTAACGCTGCATAACTTTACTTGTTTTACCTCTGAATCGCACTGGTCACAAATGTATGAGCAATTAAAATATAATTAGAGGGATGTAAACTCACACATGCTATCTGTTATGTCCAGCTTCCTGGCAATAAAGCTCTTTAGGAAACCCTGATAGACCAAAGGATAGCTGTTGAATAGAACAACTCATGACCTGAGAGCATGAGAAACCAATGCCAATAAATCTTTTGATCAAAATTCCCAAAGGGCCTAAAATATTGTACCAGGTTGACATGTATTATTATTTATTTATAGTCGTACTGAGTTTTTTTCCTTTACAAATTCAAGGTACAGTGATGGAAACAATCATACAGAAGGGGTTGCGCAGAAGCCTGTGAAATTGCAAACTGGACAGCAAGAACAGACTCAAATTACTCTTTCCACCTGCAGTACAATATCTGCAAATTAATTTTTATTTTACAACCTACTATGATTTTATGAATGTCAATTCAACTGCTCCCCATCTCCCCAATTCAAATCGTACTGTCTGCTGTTTATTGCTGTCAATGTGTGACCTTTAGTAAGCCGCCGACACAAAATCTCAGAAAAATGGCAAAGTAAAATAATGCATGGCAAAAATGACTGACTATTAACATGTTCTATCTAGTTCACAAGAAGCTGCAGAAAGAGTTGATTTGTAAAGAGCGGATCACCTGCCAATCATATACAGATGCGAAGAGGCCAATGGCAGAGGTCCCATATCCCACCCTCAGGTAGTCTGTGAGAATTAATTTACCTCAGGAGGAAGTAATTAGTGAAAGTCTCCACACACGCAAGGACACGGTCGAGATTGCAGACCGTGTGAATATTACCTGCTCAAGCTGCGTGCGGAACAGAGGGCGCTCTCCTGGTACAGCTGGAAGCAGCCTGCCACATAGAGCCATCAGGATTTTTAAAGTGCAGCTAATCACTCAAAAGGGTATCTAGTTGCTTGCAGGTCCCAGAGGCTTATTCGAACAGCCAGGTCTTTAGGACCATTCAGAATTTCAGACGTGAGCTGATGGTCCATAGGTGTGTGGGGAAGCTGTTCCAGGTCTTTGCTGCTGTGTTGGAGGAGCGTCTTCTGCTTCAGTAGATGTAGTGAGTATGGGCAAGTGAAAGAGAGACGGAGCTTAGTCTTCTCCATGTTTGGTGGAAGGTCTAGTGGTGGTTAATGTGTGCGGGTCCTTGGTTGTGTAGAGCTTTGTGTGCGTGGGTCAGCAGCTTGAATTGGTGTCTCTTCTGTTTGGGGAGTCTCTGGAGTTTCCTGAGGTGGGGTGTGATATGAGTTAGTCAGGGAAGGCTGAGGAGGAGTCTGGCTGCAACGTTTTCTATGGTCTGAAGTCTGTAGGAGGTTTGTGGCGATTCCTATGTAGAGGGCATTGCCATAGTCCACTCTGCTGGTGATGAGGGCTTGTGTCACAGTGCGTCTCGAGTGTAGAGGTAGCCAGTTGAAGATTTTATGCAGCATGCGTGGAGTGAGGAAGCAGGCAGAGGAGAGCGTTCATCTGTGATTTCTTGTGAGCTTGTTGATGATTCTGAGGTTTCTGGTGTGGTTGGAGAAAGTGTGTACGATTCCTAGGTCGGATAGCCACCAGGAATCCTTCCATGTGTTGCTGCTGTCACCAAAGATCAGTACGTCTGGCTTGTCTGTGTTCAGCTGCAAGCAGTTTTTCTTCATCTAGTCAGCGATTGTCATGCATCTGTGGAAGTTGGTTCTGGTGGTGGTGTGGTAGTCAGTGAGTGAGAGGATGAGTTGGGTGTTGTCGACGTGCGACCGTGAGATTTGACAATTTTGGCCAGTATGGTCATATATGTGTTGAAGAGTGTGAGGCTAAGGGACGAGCCCTGGGGGACGCCACAGGTGATCTCCCTAACTACAGAGGTTAAAGGTGGGAGGTGGATCCTCTGGGGGGCTCTTCTGGTGAGAAAGGAGATGATCCATCTGAGAGCTTCCCCTTGGATGCAGATCTTGTGGATTCTTTTAATCAGCATGTGGTGGGATACAGTGTCAAAACTGCCGCTTCTCTATCGTGGAGGGTTTGGATGTCGTCAGCTGTGATCAGGGCTGTTTTGGTGCTGTGCTTGCTGCAGAAGCCGGATTGGGAGGCATCGAGTAACTGGTTCTTCTCTAGGTGTATCAGGAGTTGATTGTTGACGATCTTTTCCAGTACCTTCACTGGGAATGTGAGCAGAGAGATTGGCTGGGAGGTTTTGAGTTTGTTGGGTTTGGCAGAGGTTTTTTGAGTAGTCTGACTTTGGCGTGTCTCCAAGTGTCGGGAAATGTTGTGGTTGTGATAGAGGTGTTGAGTAGGGAATTGAGTTCCTGGCTGATCCTTTGGTTTCCGAGATTGAAGATGTGGTGCGGTCATGGGTCTGTGGGAGCTTGCAAGTGGATGTATTTCCTGGTAGAGGTGGTGTCCTGGGTGGAGAGGATGTTCCAGGTGGTCAGTATGTGGTTTGTGTCGGATACAGTGTTGGCATATCTGTAGAGGATGTCTGTAGGTATGGGTGAAGGTGTGATGTTGGAGAATTCCTTAACAGTGTTGAAAGGTTCCTTGGTGGTGTTGCTGCTGGTGGCGCTGGTTTAGTCTTTGTTGCCCTCAGTAGGCGGTGGTAGAGGTTGAGGAAGGTCATGAAGGCTGGCCTGTCGAAGGTGTTCTTGCTGGTGCCCCTTCTCCTCTCCATCTGTTTGCTGTCTCGTTTCACTGTTCTGAGTTATTGACTGTACCAGCTGACCTTTTTGGAGGATTTTCTGTGGATGTTGCTCTTGATGGGGACGATGCTCTCTGCGCAATTGGTGATCCAGGTGTTTTTCACTCCCTGTTTGTGATTGGTGTCCATAGCAGGGTTGGAGCTGTTGCTGGGCTTTTGCCCAGCTGGTCCCTGATATTTTGTTCCACCTCCGATGGGGGGCATTGGTCATCTTGGGGGAGGCGGTGCAGGCTGTGAATGATAGAGTGCTCGGTCCATGTGCGTTCTGTGACATGGCTGTATTTGATGCGGTTCCTGGAGTTGAAAATTAGGTCCAGCTTGTTTCCCACAGTGTGTGTAGGGCCGTGGACAATCTGGGTCAATCCGAGGCTGCTCATACTGTGGAGGAGGTGTGCAGTGTTTTTGGATTTGGGTTGTCAATGTGGAAAATTAGGTAATTGAGAAAGATGTACCCCTTGGAGTCTAAGGCTTGGGTTGTAACCGTGTCAGCAATGGTGCTGTAGAGGCTAGAGCGCAGGCCTGGGGGTCGGTATGCGAGAGTGCCTCTGATGGTTGTCTTGTCTGTGTAGAGGCTGAAGTTGAGATGTTCCGTGGTGGTGGTGGTGGTACACTGGATGGTCTCTTTGTGGATGATGGCTGTTCCTCCTTCCGGCTTGTTGGTGCGATCCTTGTGAGTGATTTTATATCCGTTGGAGATTGCTGTGTGCAATGTATGGGGCGGATGTGGTTTTGAGCCAGGTCTCAGTAAGGAAACCATGTCAGGTGTGAGGGTGGTGATGAGGTCCCATAATACAGTGAAATGCTAGCATGGTGATCGTGCGTTGTGAAGGGCGCATGCAAGTTAGTGTTTTTATTCAGGTGGTGTCTGTGGTGTGCTCAGGATGGGGCTGGTGTGGGAGCAGTGGCACTGGCTGCAGGTGAAAGGTTCTACCATGGAGCATGGGTAGGAATGGTGGTAGTGTTTGTTGCGGCGTCCAGGGTCGAGTGTGTAAAACTTGGCGATGGTGTATCTTCAGGAGGAAAGCCAGGGGTTGTGGAGTTGGATGCGGTCCAGGCGCAGACGGGCTTGAGTTTTGCATATGCGCTGTGTGCTTGCGCTGTGTCTGGTATTCAGTAGGTCCTGTGGTGCGTGGAACTTCTGTTGGTGGGAAGAAGAGTGAGTGGGAAAAGCCAGTCAGGAAAACCACAGCTGGAAAACCCGGGTAGCAGTGTCACTGGATCAGTCTGGAACAAGCAGGAACTGGAGGCCACAGACAAGTGGCAAGCTAGATGTCCAAGTGCCCATATGGAAACGGTATGGGGAAGCAGGCATTTTTGTTTTTTTGACTTTGTGGAGAAAGTGCATATTTAAATTAATGCCTTATTCCATTGCAAATGAGTGTATATCCCTTTTGTAGTCTGGGGTTGATACAGAGCTCCGCAAGATGAACGGAAACATGAGTTTAAACTGCAGCATGCAAGGTATACGTGTGCTTACGTTTCAAGTGAATAAACTATGATTGAGACAAAATAAGAAAAAGTACCTTTTAAAAATTTGTGTTTTTACTTATTACAACAATGCTTGCTTTTTTTTGTTTGAAATCTGTTTTATTTTCTAGATGAAGAGTAGAACATAGGTCCAAGCGTACACAGCGTTAAGCCCACAACCCCTGTAGGGCTGGCCGCGTTTCATTCAAGTGTCTTTCAGAACATAACAGGGCATTAGTAAACTGGTTGGGACACAGCATGTCGCCTACAACCCTTGTTTGGCCGTCCGCGTGACATAATACAGACCTCATTATTGACGTTTTGTGGGGAGCCTCAGGACCTGTTAAACATGTCTAACATTATGAACACAGGCAAGAGGCCCACAGAAAGTGGAATGCTTGCTTTTTTAAAACTGTTTTGCGCAATCTGCAGATTGTTGATCGTGTAATGCTCTTGCCCGCCCTTTAATGTAGATTTCCTGAATGGAGTAGTTAGTTACAATGATTTAAAATGCTTGTGTATATAGAGCTTTCGTTGGCAGAAAGACCGGTGAGTGGGAAAACCCAGTCAGGAAAACCCCAGCGGGAAAACTTGGGTAGCTGCGGTGTCACTGTATCAAGCAGGAACTGGAGGCCACAGGCAAGTGGCAAGCTAGGTGTCCAGGTGTTTACATGGACACTGTATGGGGTAATGGCCATTTTTTGTTTGTCTGACTCCCAGATGTTATGTTAAAAAAAATTGTACCGCGCTCGGTCACCAAACCAGATGACTCTAAAGTGCTACAATTACAGGCAAATGACATTGGTTTAAAGATCAACAACGGACAAAGGGCAGTAGGCTGAATGCCCGGATGGTCTGCATAAGTAGCACGCAGATAGTCCCATTAATGTAGCTATCCTGAAATGTTACTGTTGAAAATGTAAAGCGCTGTCAAAAAAAACTGGCTCAAGTGAATGTCATGTTTTTGCGGTGATATTTTTAGAGTGGCTTAGCTGTAAGGCAGTGTAAAGAAAGCACAGCATAGAGTTGGCATGCAGTCTGTTGGCAGGCAGTGTTTAACAGAGGCAGCCTTCATGCGTGCTCAGAAAGAAGTTCCACACAAAGGAAACAGAGTACTTCAACTGTGGGGTATTGATAAGAACAACACAAGAAGAACAACAGGAAATGGCATGCTACAACCAATGGAAACGCAGGAAAAGTAAGTGGCCAACCAATGAAAAGCAAGGGCGGGATGTAAGCCCCTTTTAAGATTTATATTAACAATACATTTCACAAGCACAGCAAAAACAAAATGTTAAAAAGGTAATGGAATCAAACTAAATTGAGAAATTATAACAGACGTAGCGCTTACATTTGTCACATTCCATTTAGACATAGGAGTTAGAGCATCACAGGTCCTGCAACAAAGATCTTGATTTTCTAGAATATTGTTTGACTGCAGCTTTTCTGTGGAGAACTGAGCGCAGCCACATGTTTAGCTCCTTAAACCAAAGCATAAACATGCACAAAAAGAAACAACGTTTACCCTGATAGATAGGTTGAGTATTGCCACCTAACAGAAATGGCACACCTCACATAGCATAGTTACAGGGTAGCCCAGACACACTTACTAAAACAGTGTAAGTGTAGGCAAATATCCAATAGAAAAGGGAGGTGGTGCACAGTGAAGTTTTATCTATTGACTTTAGCTTTAAGGGAGCACAATCTTAATAGGGACATTAAAACTAGTCAGCACGATAATCTGAAAATGGTTGCAAACAGCTTTTATCCCTAAAAGTTGTGTTGCCCCACTAACCACCTCTTAGTGTTAGATACAATGAAAACATTTCAGGTGAATAGAGTGTCATAAAAATGAGCAAATATAAGGTAAATATCCATTTGTTCTTGCAATAAAACTCTAGGAGGTACTTAGTAATAATGATTAATTGTTGATTGTAAATGTTTGCATACCCTGAAACCACATATTATTTTCTGTCTAGAGTGGTGTCTGTAAACATAATTGAGAGTAAAAGGAACACCTCTATTCTCCCACACTGGATCTTTCATGTCCTAAGTCTGGTAAGCCTTGACCAGGAATATTAAAACCGCATCCATGGTCTATTCACCTGATTTTATGACCTAAATATTGATCAGCGAGATGGAGAGAAATAGAGCTCAGATTTTCAGTCGCACATCAAGTGTAAGGGAATCGTCCTTAGCTTTGCTCTCAGAACCTTCCTTTGGGCTTTCTTCTGTAATTGTTTTCTTTCTGGTAGAGACTTGTAGCCACAGATTACTCACCTTTTGAATATTCCTCAGGCATCAGAAAAGATTGAGAAACTTTTCAACAGAATTTCTGCATGCTGGTAGGTGTCACTGTGCGTCCCTGCCCTGTCACTGTTCCATTCCAGAAATGACTTGCGGAACCTATATAGGCACCACTCCCACATGCGGACGTCATTTCCTTTGTTTCAACCACAGTCTTGTATCTAGAGCTACCTCTCCTCTCTTTAAGACTCCTATTCCCTCAAAAGGAGTGCAGGGGAAATGTTTCCTCTCAAAACCATAGTTTTTAAGTTTTGAAGGCACTGTGTCGCAAAAACATGTCTATGACAGACCCTCATCAGGTTTGTGATACCTAGGGCTAGGTTACGACTCCAAGGCCTGCATCAATGAACCCGAAGGCCATACAAGACCGCAAGTTGAAACTCCACATCGCCAAGCACTGTCAGACTCTGCAACAGGACTGATCCAATTTGAAAGTTCGGTCCTGGTCCAGATCCAGAAATTGCAGTAATTGTTCTAGGGGCTGGTCTTTTTCTCAATTTGTTGAGTAAGTTAAAGAAAAGCACAAGGAATCTAAGCAGGACTCTGGCCCACCCCATCACTCTCACTATGATACAGTGCTCCATACTTCTCGATCTCACTCCCAAAGTCGATCGACCTTGAAGCCTATCCTCTTCCAGCACAACCTGAGTTTTCCAATGCCATCCACCACTCCAAAACAGATCGAAGAGTTTTGTGAGGCCATGCTCTGACTTTTTAGATCCCTACTGACTCCATGTGATGCACCTTCACACCCCATCGAGCTGAAATGGCCTTTATATGCAAATACCGCTGGTGGTTTTGCCCTCTGTAAAAGTCGTCCATGCCAAGCCCATCACGGGCCACCTCTGGCACCAGTTCAGACTCCTCCTCTGGTGCTGCGGCCCAGGTCTCTTCCCAGAACTTTGACGCCAATGCAACTCCTTTGATGCCAGGAGACAAGGTACCCTTTTGTGCTCTCTGACGCAGAGTCGGTGCCTATTTGAACTTGACCAAGATTCACGTCCAACCACTGTTGAGGCTCTGCTTTCTCCATCCAAGTCTTTACAAGGGAGAACACATTCTGTGCATTTCCTCTTTGGCACTGATTAGGACAATGAGTATGACCTGGGTGGAGAGTCAGCCATACCACAAAGAATTGATCGCATGAATTACAAGATGCTAGTGTCTCCCCTGAGTCGGTTCTCCTCTCAACCCCTGGTCCTGCCACTCAAGAGTGTGCTTTTTACGTCCAGGGTAATCTGTAGGATGGACAAAGTCCTTGACCTCCAGCTCCCCACCTTCCAGACCAGTGTTCGAATAGAAGTCCTTCAACCAGGACAAACATCCCTTGAGCCCCAGTTACCTTCTAAAAGGGCCCTTACGGACACTGTGTTGGGGGGGTATGGGCCAAACTTTTCCCTGACGACCTGGCCAACTGCCAGACTGCACGACTCCACAGCCCTGCCCTGGCAAACTTGAATTTTTATCTCAGCACCCCATCTCTGATAGCTTTGTGGAGCAGACTTCTGCAACCAAGACTAACCCAAACACATTCCCAACTACTCCCCCGATAGGAAGTCAAAATGGGTGGAGAAGTTTGGAAAGAGTCTTATTGTCCATCAGCTTGTTGCATCAATCTGTCAATGCCAGCTGTCTCCTGGAGCACTGTTCTCATGCCCTTTGGTGTTAGGTGGCTGAAGTTCTTCTACGTGTTCCTGAAGATATCCGACCTGTTCTCGATCCAGGCTATATAGGAAGGTTGTGTTGTAGCCAATTCCAAAACTTGTTGTGGCTTGGATGCCACTGATTACATCAGGAGGGCTATTGGCACCAGTGTTGCCATTCAGCACCACGCTGACTTTGTCAGGTGATGTCCAGTCTTCCCTCAAGGCAAACTCTGCTCTCATGTGGTTCAAGGACAGTAGGGCCATGGCACACTCTGGTGCTTTTCTGCCCCATCTCGCCAAACACATCAGCCCTACTGGTCCTTTCACGCTTTTGACATAGGTGTCTCATACCACCAGCCAATCTAATATCACAAGGTGCCCAGCACGTTTGTGGCTGAGACAGTGGTGTGTACCGACCCTGCAGTCAAGATCAATGGGCTACCCAGTCTACTGTCCCTCCTGCCGTATCCCTTTAGCATGCCCTCAGCAGAGTGCAACCACCCAGTGGAACGTAGGATCATCCGATTCTTGCCAGTTGGCAGGTCATAACATCAGACAAGTTGGTCCTGCAAATTGTTTGACAGGCATATGCTCTCCCTTTCATTTGTTCACCTCTTCAGCATCCACTGTCCCTCCAACGACAGACGGAGGACTAACAGTCCATTTTGTGGTAGGGAGGACAAGCCCTTTTGGCTGGAGGGTCTATTGAGAGGGTTCCTGCACTAGATGTAGGATGTGGTCGTGGATGTGGGTTTTTATTTTCTGGTGACCAAGAAGGATAGAGATCTTAATCCTATTTTAGACCTGTACCCTGTCAATGCCTTCTTTTAGTAGGAAAAATTCAAAATGCTCACACTGGTACAAGTGTTGTCTATCCTCGATTTAGTTTGTTTGAATCTTTGTGTGTATAGTGTAGGATGTTCCGGCAAGTCGACAGTTGGGGTTGTGACACCGTGCCAATAAGAGTGAAGAGAGGGGCAAGATCACCACATATGGAGTAGATCTACATTGACTAGGGCGCAGTGGTGACAGGCAGCATCCACACGGTGAAAATTACAATTGAGTTTAGTGGGGTTTTGATGGGTGTTGTGTACAATACAAAATTGTATTAGGTGAAACCTCGTATTGTGTGGTATATTAATGGAACTCTTCAGGCTTGCAGCCCATTCCTTGTCTGTACAGGGGACGGGGGAGATCGCCCTCCCAATGGGAACATAAGGCTGCATGCGAAGTTGCTGTATGTAGCGGTTTGTAGCAAGGCAGCTAGCCACTGTACTAAGTGTCTACTCGGTCCCATAACCTAATGATTAGACACCCCAGAACACAACACTCCCAGATCTCTCAGGATTCACGGTAACAAGATACACCCTTTCGCTTGCACTTGCTACAATAAGATCTGACAGAGACACACAACTGTTTAAAGTATTTATTTTAACTAACGTGCCCTAACATGCAGTATATGTGCCACAACAAGCAGGAAAATGCATAGTACAAATATAATCCGCATAGCAGCTAGTCCATAAAATATTGAAGGGATATGTCATCATGGAAAGACAATAGAGCCTAACCTCCCTCCCCTTGCTAAGAAGCAGTATTATTATATATTAGAAGATCTCTGGGATTTGTCAGCAGACCCCATACCTCAGGCTATAGATGGTAGGTCTACATCATAGGTGCTGTTTCGCTCTTCTCCCTGGAAAGATCCCTCTCCCAGTATGTGCTACCTATTTGTGTATTCCAATAAAACCAAAGTACGTTTGTCCAAACAACAGCTGCATCTGTATGTTTTGTCTAAGGGCTGGCTAGAATAAAATAACAAGGGGCATTTTTGTTCGACCTTGCACATAATGTTCAGTCAAAATCCCAGGAACATGCAGAGCGTGAACACAGCGATGAGTTCTCATGTGAAAACAGCCATACAAATTATTGCAAAAGATAGACATATAGTAACGTGTGCAAAGCAGCAGGCAGGCTGCAACGTGCTCATGCTAACTTAGTGAAGACAATATCCCTATGTGCTACGTGACACCCTCCCCTTGACAGGTCGGTAGTACTATGCCAAAACAAAAATCAGAGGTAAGCAGTGGCAAAGCGTCTCAGTTTTATCCCAATTAGGAAATCTGTATACACAAGAAAATATTTAGCAAACAAAAAAATAGCCAATTGGGTACCCAAAAACGTATCCCTTCATAGCAAATCTTCAGATTCAGAAATGTTGCGGGAAAAGCGGAATGCCATACACTCCAATATGTTGTCTGAACCTTCTATAGTAAAAAGTTATGCCATCCAATTGAGCAAGTCAAACGAGCACACATGCTCCTCATATCCAGAGGCCAATACGAGCATATCGGGGCATCCTGCGTTAACTTCGATGAAACTCCGATCCACAATGCGATGTGCCCGAGCACAGGTACTCAAGTCTGCTGTGCCTGTCCAAGGAACATCCCTGATCATGGGCCTTTAACGGACTCATTAACAGTTCGTAATCCAGGACAGTGTGGGTTGTACTGGAGAGGCAGACATCAAGGGCCCAATGAAAAGGTTACCGGAGGTAGTGAAACACAGGTTGCACGCTGGTGAAGTAGGCATAACGGAAGGTCGGCCAATAGTCTATGTCAAAGCTTTCACTACCATTGCACCAAAAAGCTGGCGCATCCGGTCACGCTACAGCTGCAAATGGACCGGGTTTGGCAGCTCCACAAATCTAGCAGCCATTGCGGAGCAGCTACACCACAAAGTAGCAGGAGCACCAGAGGGAACTCCACGCAGGCACTGGAAAAAATAGAATGAATAAAAGCGGGTATTACTCCAAAAATTGTCTGGAAGGAGGTGACCAGGCTGGATCCCACAAGTTTAAAAAAGTGGGCAAGGTCCTCAGTATCGGACGCATTAAATATTTGTTGATTTAATTCTTCAAAATGGAGTGGGATATTTGTGTTTAGTAGCAAGTGAATCTCACTTGTGGTTCTCGCCACCTGCAATTCGAAGGTCTCATGAGATGATGTGAGAGCCACTTCTTGTTGAAACAATAGCGCTTTGAGTCTGCTCAACTTATTGAAATCTGTTTTCAAAGTTAGAATGGAAGGCCAAAGCGAACAATCTACAATCCCATGTGGGGGCGGAAACAGGACATTGCTGCAACATATAACATGTTGGTAAACAGTTAATATATATGGGATGCCTGCCCACAAGCCACGGCGATACAAAAGGGGATGATGGACGGAGCGTTTGAACAAATAAAACACTCACCCCCAGTCAACTGATCTGGGTTTAATCCATCACCATTCTTTAGTTCACTCAGCCACCCCAGTTCAGACATGGCTATATGCAAATCAGTCTGACCCTGTGCCTTGTGGGAACAGTCCAGCCCGAACTGCCAAGCCATGCCTTCCCTGGACCGGAAAAAAGCTTCCGAGGACCAGTTTCTGGCATTACAGCCGTCACTCAGCCACCCCAGTTCAGACTTTTGTATCGCTTTGTTCGCCCTAAGTGTGGCAGGGTATGCTCAGACGTGAGTCCCTTGATAGCCTGGCTGATGAGGATTATGAATCCGAAACCGGTCCCAGGATGCTTGTTTGCTCCCCACTTCTTCCTACAGCTCCCGGGGGGCCACTTATACTTTCGCACAGCTTAAATAACCAGTCACTCGTAACCGGGACTGCTAAGCCGCATCGTGGTGGACATCTAACATCCAACTTCTTACATCTTACATCAAGATTCTTACCTCTTACATCTCATCTCTAACCTTTATTCTCTCTTTCCATTTTCTCCTTCTTAAAAAAAAAAAGAATAATTTTTTTAAAAACTGAAAAGCAAAGACCATAATTCATGAAAATAGCTACTGCCAAGAGGATCATCTCTACCCACGGGATAGTGTTTCATGCAGGCTGGAAACTGAAATAGTGAGATAGGCAGTGAAATAACCCCATGTATTAACCACTCAGCTAAATTAGTCCCTGCCACAGAAAATGCTAACTGTTCTAATTGTTCAATATGTAACAGTGTGTATGTCACACCTTTCATGGACATTAATTTCAGTTTGTCAGTCAAATTAAATTGCAAAAACAGTTGCGAAGCATTCAGGTAATCCCATGGTACTTTTCCACTTTTGACTGTTTGCAAGGTCCAAGCAAATTGCATTACAGAACGTAACTGATTTTGACCATGATACCAAACAGACACTTAATTTTGAACAATGTCAATGACTCATGATACAATATTATTTAAAGTATATATACGAGAAGACAGTGTATTAATGTTTTTATCGACTACTGTAAGAACTTTTTCTAAATTTGCTTGGTCAATTTGACGCAGCCGCACTGCAGCTTCCATTTGCGATAGCTTCCAAAATTAATTATATGCTGCATAAACAAAACGTTTTGCTCGAGGGGAGTTTGGACCTAAAAGTAAATCAGCCATATCTATGTCAACAGACAATAGAGAAAGATGTTGTTTTACAGATGACAGTGTGGAATGTTCCACCCATTGCTGGCACAATTTACCCACTGAATATTTGGTAACTATATGGGAATATGGGAAACGAAGGTCAGGTCTACTTTGTGTAAAACCTTTTGTGGTATTCATAAAGCATAAATGACATGCATTTGAGCTCGTTGGCCACAGTAACCATCCCAAGGGGTCAATATTAGAAGAGTTGAATTTGCCATTTTGAAACAAGACAGTTAAATCTGTAATTGTGTAGTTGGTGTGGCTTTGCCACTTGTCATAAGCAGGCAAAGACAGAACAGAGGGAAAATGTAGATTTTTAGCCATGGCCAAACCAAAACAAGTAGTCTGTTGTACTATCTAATTTAAAAATATGAGCTGTGACGGTATCAGACATGTACAATGCAATGGCTCTGTGCCCTGCACTTGCCAATTCTTGGTACCCCAGATGGATTTCAAATCAACAGTGTCCTTCCAGTACTCATAACCTTTACCAGCTAAATCATCTATGAAGGAGAAGGAGTAAACTAATTTAGCATGGGTCAGCATAAATTTAGTGCGGTTGGGTATCCTTAGTTTGTAAAAATAGGACTGAGGGTCAGAAAGATTATAACCAGTAAAATAAATAAGTTTACTTCGCTGGGTCTTGGAGCTTCCCTTCAACGGTGTCGGGCAATGCTTCCATTGGGTATAATTGTAATATGGTCTGAGTGCAGGTCTTGTTTAAGAAATGATGGCCATAATGTTGACAACAGAATAAATCGGCGTAATTAGCAGAATTCAAATACAAATCTTTTGTGTCAAAGGCATTATAATATTTCAAAGCCGAGCATAATGAATGAACAGCGTGAACATCCCAGTCATCAGAATGTATTCCAGGCAAAACCACATCAAATGAAACTCGAAATACGCATGGAATATTCAAAGTGTTGGTCAGGCCATGAATATCGAATGGTACTTTATCCCAAACAATGCCATCAACAACTGGGAATGTTGAAATATTAACTAGGGCTTGATCTCTTCACATTTTATGAGATGAAGTGTGAGGGGCCAGAACTCCGTCAACCAAGTTCACAGTAGAGAGTGCAGGTAAGCAATGGCCATTAATCAAGAGGAAAACGCAGTCACAAACCAAGCCGCGTGAAAAGGAACACCATCAACGACACCATCCAGACATATGTCCAGGGTGGGACTAGGTAAGTCTTTTTTGAACCAGGAGATAAAAAGACTGGTACGTGTAGGGGGCTCTGCCACAGATGATGACATGAAGATGTATCAGAAGAAAAGTTATTATGGTCCTTATAGTAACCACAGTACCCCAGCTGAAACAACAGAGGTTGATCTTCATTGGAAGGTGAATGTATTGTACTCTCAGAAATGACAATTATAACTTCAACTGGTGGAAAAGAATACTCATTATCCACAGTTGTGGATGTTGAAGGCAAAACGGGCAAAAAATCAATTGAAGACTCTAACTCCCCTTCCATTTGTAGGGGATTATTCAAAGAAACAGAAGCCATTAGATTTAGTGAGAGATCCCGGCGTGGAATGCTTGGAGGCATACTATTCAGTATAGGCCATATGGTGTTGCTTGACATGTTCAATTGAAATTTAATGATTCTCCTTAAGACTAGGTAACGAAGGCAGGATCACTGTACGGGTGCCTTTCAAACCAAGGACACTGGCTGGTGCACGGTATGATGGACCAAATACTCTTTTGTTCTCCACCTTCTCCCAGACCAGATCTTCAACTTTATGAAGCCAGCCAGAAATCAGAATCAGCACCATGGCATCCAGGGAAGAGGGCAAATGGGCTTACGCTTGTGAATCACAAGCTTTTTGTAGATCCTGTAACACAGCACAATGGCTATCTACGTCAGACATTGTGGCAGCTGCCACAATGTCTAGACCATCAAGGTGTGGCACAAACATTTTAATGCCAAAGAGCATTTCTCATGGGGTCCGCCCACCCAGAGATGATCTAAGGAGATTATTAAGCACAGGTTGGACTCTGTAAAGATGAAACTGCCAGCCCCTGCCAGTACCTAATAACCTAGCTGGTAAAGATTGCTTTAATCACGGTACATCCAATCAACAACAGAATTGCCCTCACGCTGATATGGAGATGAGAATTGCACCTGAACTCCCAAAGACTTCATCACATTACGGTAAGCCTTAGAGGCAAAAGCCAGACCTTGGTCAGAATGGAAGGTGCCGCAGGCAAATGTCCTGACAAAGAGACACAAATCTTTTATAAACAGTTTGAGCGTCAGCACTACTTTGCGGCCAAACCCAAAGGAATCTAATGCACAAATCCACTGCTACCAAGATATACTTACAAGCAGTATCAGATGTTAAAGGACCGCATTGATCAAAATAAATACAACCAAATGGTTGATTTGATATGTAAAGTTGAGTGTGGGGTGGACATGAAACAGTTGAAGGCTTAATCTGTTGACAAACATCACAGGAAAGAACATATTTACTTGCCTGTTGGGACAATCCAAGCCACAAAAAACGTTGCTGTAAAAGGGAAATAGTTGCTGTCACTCCGGCATGTGCAGAAGCAGCTCCTTCATGTGCAGCTACTATTAAAGAAAGTCTGCGGTCCTCGTTGGGAATCCGCTGATCCCCAACCGATTGAATGGTCACAAATGGAATTTGATCAGACAACAAGTCGTATGTATACAGTGCAGGGAACCCTTGGGGAACTCTGTTTCCTCTTTTGTCGCCGCTATAGCTGCTAGAATATCATCATCACTTTTAGTCATAGACCTAGTGACTGCTGCTACTGAACAAGTGGCTTCTACAGATTTGGCTGCCTCATCAGCATTACCAACAGCGTGTGCTCTCACACGTTGATGGCCCAAAGTATGGATAACATGTGTGAGTGGCAAGCGTTCCTCAAGAGCGGGCACTCGAACCCAAAGCATTTTATGTTTAATTGCGCTAACTTTAGAATTACAAAAATATTTTTGTGTCCATGAGGAAAAACAATTTGTCATTGAAAGATTGTACACAGTAAAATGAATCACACACCACAAATGTTGGAACCTCTGGATTGGCAAATTCAAGAGCCAAAACCAAAGCACGTAGCTCCACCTCTTGAGCCGTGCAATCAACCAAGAGACTGTGTGTGCACCAAGGAGAATTTTAAATCCCCATAAACAATCTTTCCTGCCACTTTCGCACAGGCTGCAGAATAAGCATGTTTCGAACCAACGGCTGGCTGCACAGATCCATCAGTGTAAATAATGCATTTGTACTGATCAAGTGGGAGTAATGATAAACTCCTGTGTTTGCAAAGAAGAATCAAAGATGAAATTGACATCAGCTGACTTCAAAGAGCTAGTCCATTGTATCCAACGTGGATGCAAGGCTTTGGGATTAGGGACACTATCCTTTGTAACTGCTTCTAATGCAGGTACCGGCGAAACCATAAAAATTTGTTTACCCTGAACCAGCAGGTGTTCCTTCAGAATCGTCATCTGGACAGCTATCAAATAATGTTCTGTAGAAGAGAAACGCATATCAGCAGGTGTATACAAATGCGATTTATAAACAATGGGGACCGTGTCCCCTTCAATGAAAGTCAAGTAAGTAAAACCTAACACTCCTGGTACAATCCTTAGCACAACATTTGTAGAATTGTCTTGTGTTAAGAAGAAGTTGGTCGCAAGCAGATCAGACTGCGGAGACTGAAGAATTGCGGTATGTTCCGGAAGCCAACTGGTAGATGAACAATAGGTTGTATCAAAGAGTAAAGAGGTTTGATACGCTGGACATAATCAGGAATGTATGTCCTCCCGAAATTAAAAAAACCCAGCAAAGATTGCAATTTTTTAAGCGTAGATGGAGGTTGCAATTGAGCACATTTCTCTAGAAAGTGGGGGGCCAACCCCCTACCTTCATTATTGAGTTCGTGACCAAGAAAAAGGACTGCCAAAAAGGCAATGCGAGACTTAGCAAAATTAAATTTGTAAGCAAAGTTCACAAAATGTGTGATGATATGGTCCACATGCAAGAGATGCAGCAGTAGTTCCTCATCGGTCAAGTATATGTCATCGATGTACGAGAACAATGGTCTCAAACTCTTATTTTTGCTCAAGGCAGATAAATCAAATAATTGTTCAAACTTTATCTTAGTTATGGGATATGTCCAACCGATCAACCCAATCCATTCAATGTTTTTCTTATACAAAAAAGCAAAACAGCAACAGCAATATTTCTAGATTCTGGGGTAATTTTAATTCATTGCATTCATAGCTATCTCGATATAAAAAACTTTTTTGGTTACCCAAAGGAGCGTGTGCAGAAAATTGAAATGTAAAGTGCTTGATAGAGAAGAAGAAAAGAGCATAGAATAATATTTACAATTTTATATATACAAACAGTGAATTCGCACAAAAGACAATTTCTTAATGACCTGGCGTGTGGTATGACTTCTAAACACAATTTACATTAAATGGAGACATTGCTTCCAAACTTTTTTGCACTAAAAAATGTGTGTTACACCATCCAGGACAAAAATCATAGAGCGTCGACGTTTCGACTCTTCTTAGGGCCTTTTGGCAAGTTAGACCGTGGCCATGCGAGTCTTCATCAGGACTACAAATTGGGCAACCAAGGAGCAGCACAAGCCCTGAAATAAAGTGAATATATATATCAAGCTGTTGCACTAAATTGCGCTCATTCAAGTATCGCAATACACCATGGTAAGAAAAGTTAGCTTACCCAATGGTAGAAGAGGACAAGGTAGCAATATCTTCACTCTTGTTGCAAGGATAAGGGAATTAATACCTAAAAACATAACAAGGTGGTCACTTGACCGATTTTGTGATAATTCACAGTCACTGCTCCAGCCTATTATCTGCATGTCATTACCTTTTTCCTAAGGCGGAGCTCACTTATTTAATCATCCAGATATTAGAATCTCTGCATACTCGATTTCCATACGGTTATAAATGGTCCTGTTTTTAAAAAAGAACCAATAGTGTTTTAATACAACGGGCGGTACTTAGCACATTGCTATACAAAGTTATATCGCTAAATTAAATCTTACCTGTTATGTAACGGCAAGTCAGCCCTTAAATCGACCGGCTAGAAGACTATGCCGTGATCTGCTATGGTATGATAGATTCGGCCCTTCAAATTCCAATCCGGAACGACTCCCTAAAGGTACAACAGAGTTTAGGTCACTACAAGGGGTGTACTGAAAAGGACGCAAGGGAGGGGAGTTGATACAACTGCCACCCGCACTCACCACGTTAGTCAATGATTGTTCCTAAGCGTTCGGCGGTCAGCTCAGCACGGTGTATTCACGCTAAGTTCAGGACACCGTAAAAATAGAAAGCGGACTATATCCAAAACTTGCCGGGGAGGGAAAACTAGTTGCCGACGTTTTAGAAGCAAGGGGATTGTCGCAATAGTTTACACTCTCGATCGTGAAACACTTTTAGTGTTGGTCAAGGCATTATGGAAACTACAGGTTCTTCCATGTTTATAAGGAAAACTTTTTCCATTTGGGTTAACATGTCGGCCATTTTGGATTTGTAACGCGATTGGTGTTAGTGCATTCCAAACAATGTATTTTCAAAAGGAATCATTTGTAATTGATCCTTATCCCAGTTGGGAGATCGTGTGAGTTCATTATAATATATTTGACATATTTTCATCATCTGTTCAATGACCTCTAAATTGATCGGATCAAACGTTTGTACATATTTAGTGACAACCTTATCAGATTGCACCTAAAATAATCTGATGTACATAAGCATCAGTGCACTACAATATTTAACAATTCGCATCCATAAAACGATATCCAATACTTAAAGAACACAAAATGCACAAGATCATTACATACTGATTGTACGAATTCAAGAAAAACACATTTGGAGATCATCTGTGTTCATCATAGTCGATTTGACATATTTACATCGTCTATTTAGTGACAACCTTTCCAAATTGCATCTGAATTCATAGGATCCAACATTTGTACATATTTAGTGACAATCTTATCCAATTGCATCTAAATTACTTGGATAAAACATTTATACATATGCATCAGTGCACTACAGAGTTAACAATTCTCATCCATAAAATGATATCCAATACTTAAAGGACACAAAATTCACAAGCTCATTGCAGACTGGTTGCATGGATTCAAGAAAGACACATTAAATATATGAAGTTATATTCAATCATTAACAACCCAGGGATCGTGTGTCATATCTTATCACAACCGTACATACTTCATGATTCAGATCATTAAATAATAATCAAGAACCTCGCAATCACATTACTAAACTCTCAGGAGAGACACTTGTCTGTTTATTTCCTCCTGTTCATTTAGTCCTTGATTCACTGTGTTAAGGGAGTATATCCACTTACACTCTCTTAGGTTGAGTACATTTCCAAAGTCACCACCTCGTACATGGGCGGCCACTTTCTCTATCACCCACCATCGAAGGCTATTACAGTCATGCCCAAAAGTGGTAAAATGTTCCACCAGGGGTGCACCTGGTGTTTTGCATCTAATACGACTGCAATGCTGTAGAATTCTGCATTTAACTCTTTGTGTAGTTTGGCCCACATACAGAAGACTACAAGGGCATATGATGGCATAAATGACCCCTGTGGTATTACAATTGCTGTGTTGTGTCAGAGTATGGGTTTGGTTATTATAGTTAAATGAGGTACACTCATTCGTTAAAGGACATGCACGACACGTGCCACATTTCGTGTGACCCTTAATCGGTGGAAAATCCCAAAGTGTTGTCTGACCCAAAACTCGATTTGTGGGTAAAAGTGATCGAACCAAATGGTCCCTCACATTCATTCCCTTACGGAATGCATGTAATGGAGGAGGTAAACCCCCTAGTTCCTCACTCACCAGATGCCAATGGTGATTGATCGATTTCTTTATGGCACTACTCTTAGTATTAAAGGTAGTGACGCACACAAGACGATCTTCACCATTGGCACCCCTGGTGGAACATTATACCACTTTTGGGCATGACTGTAATAGCCTTCGATGGTGGGTGATAGAGAAAGTGGCCAGCCATGTACAAGGTGGTGACTTTGGAAATGTACTCAACCTAAGAGAGTGTAAGTGGATATACTCCCTTAAAACGGTGAATCAAGGACTAAATGAAGAGGAGGAAATAAACAGACAAGTGTCTCTCCTGAGAGTTTAGTAATGTAAATGCGAGGTTCTTGATTATTATTTAATGATCTGAATCATGAAGTATGTACGGTTGTGATAAGATATGACACACGATCCCTGGGTTGTTAATGATTGAATATAACTTCATATATTTAATGTGTCTTTCTTGAATCCCTGCAACCAGTCTGTAATGAGCTTGTGAATTTTGTGTCCTTTAAGTATTGGATATCATTTTATGGATGAGAATTGTTAACTCTGTAGTGCACTGATGCATATGTATAAATGTTTTATCCAAGTAATTTAGATGCAATTTGATAAGATTGTCACTAAATATGTATAAATGTTGGATCCTATGAATTCAGATGCAATTTGGAAAGGTTGTCACTAAATAGACGATGTAAATATGTCAAATCGACTATGATGAACACAGACGATCTCCAAATGTGTTTTTCTTGAATTCGTACAATCAGTATGTAATGATCTTGTGCATTTTGTGTTCTTTAAGTATTGGATATCGTTTTATGGATGCGAATTGTTAACTATTGTAGTGCACTGATGCTTATGTACATCAGATTATTTTAGATGCAATCTGATAAGGTTGTCACTAAATATGTACAAACGTTTGATCCGATCAATTTAGAGGTCATTGAACAGATGATGAAAATATGTCAAATATATTATAATGAACTCACACGATCTCCAAACTGGGATAAGTATCAATTACAAATGATTCCTTTTGAAAATACATTGTTTGGAATGCACTAACACCAATCGCGTTACCAATCCAAAATGGCCGACATGTTAACCCAAATGGAAAAAGTTTTCTTTATAAACATGGAAGAACCTGTAGTTTCCATAATGCCTTGACCAACACTAAAAGCGTTTCACGATCGAGAGTGTAAACTATTGCGACAAGCCCCTTGCTTCTAAAACGTCGGCAACTAGTCTTCCCTCCCCGGCAAGTTTTGGATATAGTCTGCTTTCTATTTTTACGGTGTCCTGAACTTAGCGTGAATACACCGTGCTGAGCTGACCGCCGAACGCTTAGGAACAATCATTGACTAACGTGGTGAGTGCGGGTGGCAGTTGTATCAACCCCCCTCCCTTCCGTCCTTTTCAGTACACCCCTTGTAGTGACCTAAACTCTGTTGTACCTTTAGGGAGTCGTTCCGGATTGGAATTTGAAGGGCCGAATCTATCATACCATAGCAGATCACGGCATAGTCTTCTAGCCGGTCGATTTAAGGGCTGACTTGCCGTTACATAACGGGTAAGATTTAATTTAGCGATATAACTTTGTATAGCAATGTGCTAAGTACCGCCCCTTGTATTAAAATACTATTGGTTCTTTTTTAAAAACAGGACCAATTATAATCTGTATGGAAATCGAGTAGGCAGAGATTCTAATATCTGGATGATTAAATAAGTGAGCTCCGCCTTAGGAAAAAGGTAATGACATGCAGATAATAGGCTGGAGCAGTGACTGTGAATTATCACAAAATCGGTCAAGTGACCACCTTGTTATGTTTTTAGGTATTAATTCCCTTATCCTTGCAACAAGAGTGAAGATATTGCTACCTTGTCCTCTTCTACCATTGGGTAAGCTAACTTTTCTTACCATGGTGTATTGCGATACTTGAATGATCGCAATTTAGTGCAACAGCTTGATATATATATTCACTTTATTTCAGGGCTTTTGCTGCTCCTTGGTTGCCCAATTTGTAGTCCTGATGAAGACTCGCATGGCCACGGTCTAACTTGCCAAAAGGCCCTAAGACGAGTCGAAACGTCGACACTCTATGATTTTTGACCTGAATGGTGTAACACACATTTTTTAGTGCAAAAAAGTTTGGAAGCAATGTCTCCATTTAATGTAAATTGTGTTTAGAATTCATACCACACGCCAGGTCATTAAGAAATTGTCTTTTGTGCGAATTCACTGTTTGTATATATAAAATTGTAAATATTATTCTATGCTCTTTTCTTCTTCTCTATCAAGCACTTTACATTTCAATTTTCTGCACACGCTCCTTTGGGCAACCAAAAAAGTTTTTTATATCGAGATAGCTATGAATGCTATGAATTAAAATTGCCCCAGAATCTAGAATTATTGCTGTTGCTGTTTTGCTTTCTTGTATAAGAAAAACATTGAATGGATTGGGTTGATCGGTTGGACAAATCCCATAACTAAGATAAAGTTTGAACAATTATTTGATTTATCTGCCTTGAGCAAAAATAAGAGTTTGAGACCATTGTTTTTGAATAACATTTACCACCCAGGTCTTTTGACTTTTTGGGTTACCCCATTTTCTTAATGGTTACCTTAAAGCAGTGATACTGCGAGGGTTTTGTTTGTTAAATGTTTTGTAATGTTGACTATTGTTGTGTTCATTGTAAATTGTATGTCCAATGATTTAAACGCTAGGAATGTCGGACAAAGAGACCCTCTCGTATAGTGAGGAGTATATAGAAAAACTCCTACAAGAGGAAGGAGGGGGTACGTTCCTGGCGGATAATATCTCTATTGGGAATTTGTCCCTGAATGAAAAAATCTCCAAATTAGAACGCTTGGAGAAGAAGCTTATAAGAACAAGGCTTCATGGCCAATCATTAGCTAAATACTTGAGGTCCAATGTAATACCGATTGGACTATAGGTACGAAACGAGCCTGCGATTTTCCTTGAGAACCCTAAATTTAAGGATAATTTCAGTTTCATATCCAACACCTGTTCAAGACATTGGATGGTGTTGGGTATTGAAACTGCGGTGGAAGAGGTCGAACGGTTGACCAAGGAAATTGCTGACCTCCGGAAAGAGATCATTGAGGACAAAGCCCTATCCAATGCCAAAGAGGCGTTGGAGAGACTTGAGAAAACCATAAGGGAATTTGATTTGTACACACAAGGTACTAAGTTGGACAAAGTGGCGAAGGATATAAAAACATATGACAAAAAAGTCACATACCCTTATCTCCAAGAAGGTTATTATACCAGAGACCAACGGGGTGGTATAACCAGTAGAGGGAGGGGTGGTTATAAGAGATTTAACACCTGCTCAGGTTCTTCATATACCAGCAGTTCTGACAGTGATTCTGAACGCCCTGGAACAAGCACAGGTGGTGCTACTAATAATCCTGAGCAAAATCCCCCAGACCAACAACCTTTTTTAGTAGAGGACCAATGGTGGGGTCCACGAGGGAGGGGACGCCCCTGGGGCAGACCCAGGGGCCAACGCTCTATGCGCTGGAATCGAGGGGCAGGGAGGGGGAACAAACAGGTACAGTTTCAAAAGGACTCTCATGGCGAGATTCAAACAAGACGCCAGCACTACAGGTGGTAAGATATGCCCCTGATAACCCTATCATCAATATATCAGATCATGAACTAAACATGAGTGAACAACAAATTTTATGCAAGGGCTTATCTTTTGTCCCTACCTCCATGCCTGACAACTTTACCCTTGGGATGGAACTCCAACAGTTCTTTAGGAAGGTTAGATTTAAACATTACTTCCTCAAAATTCCGTTTAAACCTGTTTTCTCGGGAAGTGGCCTGAGACCACCCTCTAAGTTCAACCCTCCAACACATTTGATTGATCACAAAATCAGAACATATGAACAGGTGGTACTACGTGACGTAGACAAAATCCTTGCAGAAAGACGCTACGTCACCTATAACATCTCGAAATCAGAGAGAGATGCCCTGGGGACTCTGAAAAGCAATAGTAATATCGTTATAAAACCCGCGGACAAGGGTGGTGCTATTGTCGTTCAGAGCTATGACAAATACAAGAATGAAATATTGTCCCAATTGTCTGTGGTAGGAAACTATACCCTTTTAAAATCTGACCCCACTAAAAGAATTGGTACATCAATCAACAGAATCACTGCTCAGGCGCATGAGGATGGCATAATCACCAAACAGGAATATGAATTTTTAAACAACAAGTACCCACGCATGCCCACAATTTACACGCTGTCCAAAGTTCAAAAACGGATGGAAGACCCCCTGGAAGACCTATTATTTCGGGTTGTGGTTCATTGTTGGAGCCTCTCTGTAAATATATAGATGTATTCTTAAAACCTATCACTATATCAACTCCCACATATTTGAGAGACACAATGAATGTGATCCAGTTAGTGGATGGGCGCGAATATGACTCTGCGACCAGTATATTGGCCACTATGGACATTACGGCTCTTTACACGAACATCCCGCAGCAAGCAGCCTTAATGTGTATTGAGAAGGCCTTGAATGAGAGACCTGCACCCCATCAAGTTCCGACAGACTTAATCATTCAACTGCTCACATTGGCGATGACACAAAATTTCTTTGTGTTTTTGGGCCAATATTATATTCAGACAAAGGGTGTAGCGATGGGGGCAAGCTTTGCCCCAAATCTAGCTATAATATACATGAGTGAGTTTGAACATCGGTTTGTCCTCAACCAGCAAAATTTATATCACAATCACATTGCCCTATGGGCACGGTACATCGATGATGTGCTGTTGATTTGGAAAGGAAGTAGTGAGCAATGAATGGAATTCCATAAGGGGCTTAACACCTGCTCAGATGACATTCAGTTCACTTTGGAATATGATAGGGTCTCAATTAGCTTCCTGGACATTCAGATCAAATCAGATGAAGGCAAATTGTACACCACCCTCTATCGGAAGAGCAGTAAGCGAAATACTCTATTGAGGTATACGAGTCATCACCCCCGCAACCTCAGAGATAATCTACCCTTTGGCCAATTTCTGAGGTTTCGGAGGAACTGTACCAAAAAGGAGGACTACTTTGAGGAGTCTTCCTTATTTATTGTGAGGCTCCATGAACGAGGTTATCCAATGCGGCTCTTAAAGAAAGCGCGCAAGAGGGCATGGTATAACCATCGTGAAGACCTATTGGTTTCAAAACCGAAAAAGCAAGGTGAAGATCGTCTTGTGTGCGTCACTACCTTTAATACTAAGAGTAGTGCCATAAAGAAATCGATCAATCACCATTGGCATCTGGTGAGTGAGGAACTAGGGGGTTTACCTCTTCCATTACATGCATTCCGTAAGGGAATGAATGTGAGGGACCATTTGGTTCGATCACTTTTACCCACAAATCGAGTTTTGGATCAGACAACACTTTGGGATTTTCCACCGATTAAGGGACACACGAAATGTGGCACGTGTCGTGCATGTCCTTTAACGAATGAGTGTACCTCATTTAACTATAATAACCAAACCCATACTCTGACACAACACAGCAATTGTAATACCACAGGGGTCATTTATGCCATCATATGCCCTTGTGGTCTTCTGTATGTGGGCCAAACTACACAAAGAGTTAAATGCAGAATTCTACAGCATTGCCGTCGTATTAGATGCAAAACACCAGGTGCACCCCTGGTGGAACATTTTACCACTTTTGGGCATGACTGTAATAGCCTTCGATGGGGGGTGATAAAGTGGCCGCCCATGTACGAGGTGGTGACTTTGGAAATGTACTCAACCTAAGAGAGTGTAAGTGGATATACTCCCTTAAAACGGTGAATCAAGGACTAAATGAACAGGAGGAAATAAACAGACAAGTGTCTCTCCTGAGAGTTTAGTAATGTGAATGCGAGGTTCTTGATTATTATTTAATGATCTGAATCATGAAGTATGTACGGTTGTGATCAGATATGACACACGATCCCTGGGTTGTTAATGATTGAATATAACTTCATATATTTAATGTGTCTTTCTTGAATCCGTGCAACCAGTCTGCAATGAGCTTGTGAATTTTGTGTCCTTTAAGTATTGGATATCATTTTATGGATGAGAATTGTTAACTCTGTAGTGCACTGATGCATATGTATAAATGTTTTATCCAAGTAATTTAGATGCAATTTGATAAGATTGTCACTAAATATGTACAAATGTTGGATCCTATGAATTCAGATGCAATTTGGAAAGGTTGTCACTAAATAGACGATGTAAATGTCAAATCGACTATGATGAACACAGACGATCTCCAAATGTGTTTTTCTTGAATTCGTACAATCAGTATGTAATGATCTTGTGCATTTTGTGTTCTTTAAGTATTGGATATCGTTTTATGGATGCGAATTGTTAACTATTGTAGTGCACTGATGCTTATGTACATCAGATTATTTTAGATGCAATCTGATAAGGTTGTCACTAAATATGTACAAACGTTTGATCCGATCAATTTAGAGGTCATTGAACAGATGATGAAAATATGTCAAATATATTATAATGAACTCACACGATCTCCGAACTGGGATAAGGATCAATTACAAATAATTCCTTTTGAAAATACATTGTTCGGAATGCACTAACACCAATCGCGTTACCAATCCAAAATGGCCGACATGTTAACCCAAATGGAAAAAGTTTCTTTATAAACATGGAAGAACCTGTAGTTTCCATAATGCCTTGACCAACACTAAAAGCGTTTCACGATCGAGAGTGTAAACTATTGCGACAAGCCCCTTGCTTCTAAAACGTCGGCAACTAGTCTTCCCTCCCCGGCAAGTTTTGGGCATAGTCCGCTTTCTATTTTTACGGTGTCCTGAACTTAGCGTGAATACACCGTGCTGAGCTGACCGCCGAACGCTTAGGAACAATCATTGACTAACGTGGTGAGTGCGGGTGGCAGTTGTATCAACTCCCCTCCCTTCCGTCCTTTTCAGTACACCCCTTGTAGTGACCTAAACTCTGTTGTACCTTTAGGGAGTGTTCCGGATTGGAATTTGAAGGGCCGAATCTATCATACCATAGCAGATCACGGCATAGTCTTCTAGCCGGTCGATTTAAGGGCTGACTTGCCGTTCCATAACGGGTAAGATTTAATTTAGCGATATAACTTTGTATAGCAATGTGCTAAGTACCGCCCCTTGTATTAAAATACTATTGGTTCTTTTTTAAAAACAGGACCAATTATAATCTGTATGGAAATCGAGTATGCAGAGATTCTAATATCTGGATGATTAAATAAGTGAGCTCCGCCTTAGGAAAAAGGTAATGACATGCAGATAATAGGCTGGAGCAGTGACTGTGAATTATCACAAAATCGGTCAAGTGACCACCTTGTTATGTTTTTAGGTATTAATTCCCTTATCCTTGCAACAAGAGTGAAGATATTGCTACCTTGTCCTCTTCTTCCATTGGGTAAACCAACTTTTCTTACCATGGTGTATTGCGATACTTGAATGATCGCAATTTAGTGCAACAGCTTGATATATATATTCACTTTATTTCAGGGCTTGTGCTGCTCCTTGGTTGCCCAATTTGTAGTCCTGATGAAGACTCGCATGGCCACGGTCTAACTTGCCAAAAGGCCCTAAGACGAATCGAAACGTCGACACTCTATGATTTTTTACCTGGATGGTGTAACACACATTTTTTAGTGCAAAAAAGTTTGGAAGCAATGTCTCCATTTAATGTAAATTGTGTTTAGAATTCATACCACACGCCAGGTCATTAAGAAATTGTCTTTTGTGCGAATTCACTGTTTGTATATATAAAATTGTAAATATTATTCTATGCTCTTTTCTTCTTCTCTATCAAGCACTTTACATTTCAATTTTCTGCACACGCTCCTTTGGGCAACCAAAAAAGTTTTTTATATCGAGATAGCTATGAAAGCTATGAATTAAAATTGCCCCAGAATCTAAAATTATTGCTGTTGCTGTTTTGCTTTTTTGTATAAGAAAAACATTGAATGGATTGGGTTGATCGGTTGGACATATCCCATAACTAAGATAAAGTTTGAACAATTATTTGATTTATCTGCCTTGAGCAAAAATAAGAGTTTGAGACCATTGTTTTTGAATAACATTTACCACCCAGGTCTTTTGACTTTTTGGGTTACCTCATTTTCTTAACGATGTACGAGAAGGCATCTGGGTTGATCTTATGCAAAAGCGACACTATGCGTACCGCATATACACCAGGGTTATTCTTATATCCCATAGGCAATCTCGCATATCGGCGCTGATTGCTCAACACACTGAATGCGGTCAAATCATGGCTCTCAGGAGCCAAAGGGTTATCCAAAGTGGTTTTATACTTTGTTCGAACAATGTTGTTCACCAACGCAGAGCTATGTGTGTTTCGAACTGCAAAAGTTTCAACATGTTCAAATGTCTGTAGTCTAAAACTATACGATACGAACCGTCCAGTTTCAATATCAGAAAAAGAGGATCATTTGTTGACAAAACACATGCTTAAATCACATCCTAGTATTCCAATTGAGTCAAGACTTCACTTACGGACGATTTAGGGTCTCGTTTGATTGGATCCTGTGGTTGGGGCTGAGGCGTAGAACGCAAGGGAATCACATAAACCGGGGAACTCTCATCCCAACATGCCTGATTGTGATATATTACCAGGGCTAAGGACAAAGCCCACTTCGAGGCATAAGCCATATTATCGTCATCAGGAACATATTGCGAAAAGCTGGGTAGAATAACATCTTCCCCTCTAGAGGAAGCTAGGACAAAAGGGGGAGGCCAATCAACCTCCGCTAACAAAATATCATAAGAGGAAGAGAGGTTTTCCCAAAACGCTGCTTTTCCTGGGTGTTTAATATCGCCTTCAATTTGGAGGATTATTACATAAATCCTATCAGGAGGGGCAACTCGAGTATCAGCTGTATCTACTGTAATAAAATTGTCAGCTGCATTTCCCTCCAGATGCTGGTGGAGTGTCTGCCGCACTATGGTAACCTCCACTGTGCTGTCGATGAGGGTTACCGCCCAACTCCTGTCAAGGCATCGGGTGCTCACCGTCTGTGGCATACTTTGCAGTCAACCCTGCAACTTGTTCCTTCTGATATGGGACACGGTATTGAGGTGGCTCCTCCTGCTTGACTTTTAAATCAAACTGGCGCTGAGGGTCATGTCTTGCTTGAACAGAATTGCCTTTTCTGCGATCCTGACATCCTCCCCCGCCATACTGTTGATCCGACGATTCCTGAAGGTAACAAGGAGAACGAGGATCAGGAACCTGGAAACCCTCTGTTTTAATTTGAGAGCAGTCACGCAAATCGTAGCTATACTCAGAAACGTCAGTTGGAGGAGAACCTGCACGTGAACCAGGCTTCTGTTCTTGCTGCTGCTGATTCTTGTTCCAAGCCTTTTTTAGGAAAGACTGGACGACCCTCCTTGTCCGGAGGGGGTTTAGTCTGTGGCGGAGTAAATGCCCGAATCCCCAAGTTATTGTGACCCAACGATGTATACACATCCACAACTGTAGCTGCCGATCCACTGCTGCTAGGCATTGCCGTACTTGTAAATAAACCGCTTAACCTTTAATATTGGCCAGAATCATATCAGAGACAATAGGGAACATTCCCACTAGCTTCATCCCCCAATCCAGGGCTGGACCAGCCCCGTGTTCATCTTGTACCTTTTTCATAACACTCGGTAGAACACTCATGGAGGGGGTACCAAAGCACAGTGTATAAACTGAAGCAGACACCGTCCCCCCATGTGGTGCAGTCGGCTAAAGCGGGAATCAGACCACTCTGCAAACTCATTGTAAGGATCTCGTGTTTTTCAACAGGAGTTGTGTGTGGGAAAACAGCTTCTAGTTGCTCAAATTTTTGGGCAAGTCAACACGGTTTTGAGGCCGTTTTATTCACCACTGAGTTAATCATGAAGGGACTAATCACACGTCCACCGCCATGTCCTGGTGGCGAAGGAGTGGCTCCAGCCTAATCCACATGAATGGCACGTGACATAAACTGTATGACACTTCTGTGTATGTGAATCAATGTTGTATGTAGCTGACATAGCTCTGTGTGTGTAAACCGGCCAATACAGGCCAAGAGGCCCCATCAATAGCTAAGGGGCCTATCTGAACTGCAGTAACAGGGTGAGGAAGGGCGCTATTAAACCAAATGGTATGCTCCCAGGCCTTCAATGGAACTTCAAGTAATGCATAAGTACAATATGCCGCTGGAACAGCCGCTCATGTATATTCATGAAACAAATTATCATTCCCATCCACTGTGGGGAAAGAGACCCAAGAATAAAAGACTTTGAAGTGAAAAGCAGGGTCTGCTTCGACAACAAAAATAATGTTAGCACCTGAATTGGGGACTCCGTGTTGAATCAAGAAAGCTGTAACCCCCTCGCGGTTATGTGCCGCAATAGCGGCAAGTTGCGCCATATTAGAAACGGAATAAAGAAACATAGAAAATGGTAGCGCAAAATAGGATATAGAATGACCATTTATAATTCAAACTTGAAAAACCTATAAACCAACAAATATAGGAGGCTAAGCCCCCCTCACCACGGACGTCTCCGGAGACCGGTGAGAGGGTATTGTGGACAAGCACAAGCGCTATTTAGGGGTCTCGTGAATAAGTACCAGAACAAAAGTTGGTGGCACCATGTTGTAGGGATTCTTCCCAAAAACAGAACTATGCGCAGGATTATAGGACCTTGGTGCATAGGGACTGAGTCATCCTACCACCTTCGTACCCATAAACGACTAGCTATAGTGTCTCACTTGCTCTCCTACTGACTCACAGAGAAACAAATGATTAGACACCCCAGAACACAACACTCCCAGATCTCTCAGGAATTGCTGTAACAAGACACACCCTTTCGCTCGCACTCTTGTACTTGTCCACAATAAGATTTGACAGACACAAAACAGTTTGAAATATTTATTTTAACTAATGTGCCCTAACATGTAGTATACGTGCCACGACAAGCAGGAAAATGCATAGTACAAATATAGTCAGGATAGCAGTTAGTCCATAATACATGAAGGAAGATGTCATCAAGGAAAGACAATAGAGCCTAACCTCCCTCCCCTTGCTAAGAAGCAGTATTATTATATATTAGAAGATCTCTGGGTTTTGTCGGCAAAATATATTGGAAAGGTGGAGCACTCTCTATTGTTTCTTTATTAATAGTTTTAAATTCAAACTAATCTAGCGTGCTACAGTGGTAGACATGCTGTCTTGGCATGTTGTCTTTCAGTACCACCTTATTTCAAGTAATTAAACCTGACCACTGTGGCTAAGTGCTGTTGCTACTTGTGATCAAAAATACTCTTCAAGTCTTAGCAAACGTTATTCAAACAGTTTCATAAAAGCACATGAACGTAAGCATAAACAGGATTCACACAAAACAAATACAATTATTACAATGAAAACATTTTCATCTGTTGAAGACACAGAATTTTTATTGAATCCAAACGATGCAAAAGTGTTTTAGTTAAACATTTCTGCCCAATGCATTTCGGGCCTCGCAGGTCCTTCTTCAGGGGATTCAATCCACAAATAACAAGGATACAAATTCCAATCAGGAATGTACAATGCGCAGGGAACATTCGTAAATTATGCCACACCCATATATATCAAGATTTCAGTTATGGGTTCAAAAGAACAAAAATAGAAGAATGAAAATATGTAAAGAAATCAGAACAAAATCCTTTAAGTGAAACATTATTTTTATCTCACCAGGAGAGAACTAAACCAACGTCTACATGCGTCCAAACTAGTCCAATATCACAAGGCCAAACTGATCCCACGTGGATTAAGTTTATCAATTATACCCATGCTTTTCAGATTTCATCTTAAAAACGACTTCCTGGAGAGGTGGAACGCAATTCTTAATAAGTGTTTGTTGTACCTCATCCTACTATTGATTGAGGAAATCTCAAGAGCCATTCGAGAAAGCTCAGAGGAGATTTTCACAATCAAACAGGATTTAGAAACAAGAATGGGAACAGACATTTGGAATAAAACATTGGAAGAAATCAACCAAAAACTTGAGACATATTCAAAAGAATTACAAGAAGGAAAACTTCGTAAATATAAACGTGATACAGTAGATTGTAAACTAAATGAAGTGTACACCTGGGTGGAAGTGCACGCCCAAAGGCGTGTGTATTGCAAGAAAAACGTCACCACATCATCTGACGAGAGTGTGGCCACTGAACGAGATGCAGATATAAACCGTCCACCAGCACAGACTGAATTAAGCAGAGGACAGACCCAGGTGGAAACAGGGAGTGAAGTTACAGCACATTTGTCCACATCAAAATCTTTTTTTATCACAGGCTGCGGATACAAGCCAACCACCAGGGTCACAAACTGCAAAATGGGAGGAAAACAAGGAGAAGTTAAAGAAAAAGCAAGCACAAACCTTTGAAGTCAGAAAGTGCCTAAATTGTAAACATTTCTTCCTCTGAAATAATATGTCAACAGATTAATGTTTTGAATAAAGGATTGGGATTTGTCCCCACATACAGAACAACAATTTTAGAATGTGAGATATCACTGTTCAAGTTTATGAGAACACTCAGATTAAGACACTTCTTCAAATATTCTTCCACCTAGAGACGACAGTATTGATGCTGAATTCCTCGAGTTCAAACACAAATCAAAGTTTCGATCTCCGATATCACACAAAGTCTTAGATTCATTTGAGAATTTAGTCAAGAAAGACCTACAAATATTGAATTTTTGGAGTCAACAAAGAAGCGATCTAACTATTCGCGAAAGAAACACAATGAGGACTTTGACAAACAATTCTGATATTTTCATTCAAAAAGCAGATAAGGGAGGTGCAATTGTGGTATGGATAAGGAGTTTTACATACAGAAGGTTAATGAACACGCCACCAAGGAGCACACTTATCTTCCCATGAGCCAAGATTCAACGCCAAAACTGATTGAAACTTTAGAAGCAATTTTGAAAAATGCAATGGAGATGGGCTGGATAACGTCTACGACTAAATCATTCTCAACTGTGCCAAACCCAAGAAGACCCCGGATGTACATGCTTCTGAAAATTCAAAGGATCTAAAAAATCCTCCCTTTAGACCCATTGTCACAAGTTGCTGCACTATGTTTAAACTATTGGGTCATTTTCTTTGACTACTTCTTACAACCGGTTGTCCAAAAATGGGCGTCTTATGTAAAAGATACCACAGATTTTCTTCTAAAACTACAGTTTGTTACACCCACTAAAGAGATCATATTATGCACTATAGATGTGAAATCTCTCAACAACTCAATTCCACATTTAGGAGGTATGGAAGCTGTGGAATGGGCCCTCTAGGAACAATCCGGAATAAAAGCAGATAATGTTTTTTTGCTTGAACTTTTACATTTCTGCTTCAAACACAGCTATTTTCGATGGGATGACAAGTTTTATATGGAGTTAAAAGGCACATCCATAGGAATCGCGGGGTCACCTAAATATGCGAATACACACGTGGTCAAATTTGAGAACGACTTTGTATATAAGGATGAAGAATGGACAGACAATCTTCTACTTTACTGCAGATTTACCAATGACATTTTTGTCATGTGGACCAACAGTCGTGAGAATCTAGAACTTAAGATCACACCGTTAAATTCACATGATGACCACATACAATTTACTCACATCATCAGTGAAGCATCTATCGCCTTCCTGGATGTCTTCATAACCATTGACAATCTAGGGATTCACACGGAAGTTTACTGCAAAGAAACTGATAAAAACAATGCATTACAGTTCCAAAGTTTTCACCCCAAATATTTGATTTATAACTTACAATATTCTCAGTTTCTTCGGATCAAAAGGGTTTGTTCACAAACTACCAAACTCAAAGAAAATATAGACATACAAAAACAGAACTACATTTCCAGGGGTTACCCAGAGATTATTTTGGATGACGCTATTGAATGCATGGACAAGAAAGATCGCCTTACACTGCTGGAGAATCAACCTAAAAAACTGTTGCAAAGGCATGTGTTTGTGTCCAAATACTGCTCAAGTTCAAAGAAAATTAAGAAAATCATAAACAACAGATAGGCGATTCTTCAGGATGAAATAGATTCTAAGGATCTTTTCAAAGAGAAACCATTGTATGCTTATAGTAGGTCCAAACATTTAACAGAAATGTTAATGTTCAAGCCGCAGGAAGAAAGAATGGACTTTCATGGTACCATGCAATGTTACAATTGTGTACATTCTCACAATGTAATAACTGGCAATAAGATTCAACATCCATCAACAGGAGAAACCATTGTGTTGAAGCACAACTCAGATTGCAGTTCCACAAATGTCGAGTACGGCATTAAGTGTCCCTGTGGATTACTTTATGTCAGAAAAACTGAAAGAAAGATCAAAGTAAGTATTTCTGAACATAAAAGCACAATCAAAAAAATTAACAAAACCAGTAGCTTAGCCGTACATTGGGCAGAAGTCCAACACTCTATTGCCCAAATTAAGTTTCAGGTGATCGAGAGAGTAACACTATTTCCAGGCCAGGATCTTACAAGATCTTTGCTTCAGAGAGAGATTTACTGGATCAAGAGGTTGAATATACAAGATCCAAAGGGATTAAACAAAAAAATAGATATGGGCTGTTTTTTTATAAACTGTCTTCATGCACTGTTTTTTGTAAACTATTTTTTTACATTGTGATTTACAACTTTATTGATATGTTTGGGACTTGCCATAACAGTCACCACATATGAAAGGACTGGTGTCGACCATTCACAAGCATATATGTATTTATGTATTTATTTATTTATTTTCAACATTTATAAAGCGCACTGTTACCAGACGGTGTCCTGGCGCTGGTTGACCACTCCAAACGCTAGCCGCAAAGCTTATTGCCTAAATTACCATGTTTTCAAGGCCTTCCGAAAGGACATCAGGTCTGGTATCTGTCTGAGGTCCGCTGGCAAGGCGTTCCAAGCCTTTGCTGCTCCCAAGGAGAAGCTTCTGCCTCCCCATCGGGCTTTCTTAATTCTTGGGATCACCATCAGCCCCTGGTCGGTTGATCTCAGTGATCTTGCAGGTTTGTACCACTGAAAGTACTGGGTCATACACTGCGGACCCAGCCCTTTCAGAGCCTTGAAGACTAAGCATAATGGTTTAAATGCAATCCGCTTGCGCACAGGCAGCCAGTGTAATTTCACTAGCTCATGGGCGACCGAAGCAAATTTGGGAATGCCCGTGATGAGGCGAGCTGCTGCGTTTTGCAGAGTTTGTAATTTATTTAGAAGCCCCTGTTGAGCATTGAGCAGTAGGCCGTTGCAGTAATCCAGCCGAGACAGGATCAATCCAGACACTGCTGTTTTTCTATGCTCCTCTGGAAGAAAGGGCAGGATCTTGTGTAGAGTCTTAACCGCATGCGCGCTGCGGCGATTTTCGCCGTACGCGGCTTTTTTCAAAAAGCCGCGTTACATGACGAGCTCAGCTCGTCATCAGCGTGCGAGCGGCGCAACTGATGACGAGCTGAGCTCGTCATCAGCGCCGAAGGGGTCAAGGACAAAAAAGGTGGCTGAAGAAAGCGCATTTACTTGAGGCCTAAAGGACAGTTTGTCGTCCATCAGAACCCCAAGGTTCTTAACCTTGGCAGCAGGTGCGGGAGGGATGCCCAATTCTTCCGGCCACCATCTTGAGGACCAGAAGTTCTCTTTAGCCCCAAAGAGGAGAACCTCGGTCTTGGCCGAGTTCAGTTTTAGGCAATTCCCTGCCATCCAATCACTGACTGCAAGCATGCAGTCTTTAAACCTGCTAGCCGTGCTTTCCTCTCCTCCCGGTAGCAGCGATACCACAATCTGTGTGTCGTCTGCATATGATGTTAAGTTAAAACCAAAGGCTCTGATCACAGGTGCGAGGGTGGAAACATAAATATTAAAGAGCGTTGGACTCAGTGATGAGCCCTGGGGCACCCCGCAAGGTAGTATGAACGGACTGGATTCTTGGTCATCCAAGGTCACCACCTGACTCCTGTTGGAAAGGAAAGCTCAGCGCGGCTTTTCCTCCAGCGTCCAACACTTTCCTGATGTCTTCTGCAGATTTAATTAGAGCCGATTCCGTGCTGTGCCCAGCCCTGAATCCATGTTGAGATGGGTCCAGAGCCTGCACAGCACCCAGAAACGAGCTTACCTGAGAATTCATTATTCCCTCTATAATCTTGGCCGGTAATGGCAGTCTGGCGATAGGTCGATAGCTGTTCAAATCGTCAATATCCAGGTTTGGTTTTTTTAAAAGAGGGAGGATAGATGCCTGTTTCCAGCGGGATGGAAATTCCCCGCTTTCCAGCATTTTATTAAATAATGATGTAAGCACAGAGGCTATCGGTGCTACAGCTAGCTTTGCTATGGTAGAAGGGCAGGGATCATGAGGGGAACCTGATTTTAGCCTCAGCAGCCGCTTCCTTACCTCCTCCTCATTTACAGGGGAGAAGTGCAGAAGCCTGCTTTCCTGGGAATTGGTCTCTATCGGTTCAGAGTTATCCTCTAAGGAATTACTCTTTGTTTGACCATCCAGAGAGTTGAAAATGGTCTCCACTTTGTTTTGAATTTTTTTTGCCAGAGCTTCACAAAGTTCCTGACTAGGGGGCACAGCCGCTGGTTCAGGGGCTGCCAGGGTAAGAACCAGGGTAAGTATCATTTTCACCTCTTCATTTTTAGTTTCATTATTATTTTTATTCTTCATTTCCTTTAAATTTCACTCTATTTTCTCACAGAGGTCACTACTGGAGTGAGAGGGTTTAGTGAGGTATCATGGTTTTCAGAGCATCCCGGGTTCAGGTTAATGGGAGTTGCTTGTACAGGTTGCCTTTTGGACTGGATCATTCTCATGAGATTAGGGTTTCGCCGATAAAGCAGGAGTTTTTGATTTTACATTAGTCTTGGTTCTCATTCCCAATGTTATTTCACCATTTCATCATGGCGCCCATTTTCGAGTGATCGTTTTGAGTTCAGTCCGTTGTTGGTCTCGGCGTACTTTTGGGTAAAATTGGAAACTCACTACGGCGGAATTATACACACTATCACCTTTGAAAACTGAGAGAATCCTCCACGTGCTTAGGAGATTCAGAGCAGGTAAGCAAGCATACCACTTGGAGACTTATAGAATTCAGCATCATAGGGTTAGAATGTGAACAGGAGGTTGAAGATTGTTTTGCCCATTGTATATTGCAGATTCAGCGCTTGTTGACAAGATCATTCCCCTAGAGGCAGTCTATCAACCGGTCAGTGTGCATTGTGGATGCTGTGCGTTTACCATTGTCATGTGGTTTTCAAGAGCCAACTCTTATTATGTTCTATACATTACTTTAAGAGAGACGTGGAAGTGTTTTGGCAGTAAGTTCGCAGGGCTTGGTTTGTGACAGGTGCATGCTTTCATTCATGTAAAGGAGACGCAAACTGAGTCATTGGTGGCTATATCTTAAACAAGTATGAAAGGGAAGCGTTGGGACTACATTTTTACTACTATCCTATAAACTTTCACTTAAATTTTTTTGTTCCACTTTCTTTACATTCTTTTCATTCTTCTATTTTCGATTTTTTGAACCCATAACTGATATCTTGATATATATGGGTGTGCCATAAATTACCATTGTTCCCTGTGCATTGTACATTCCTGATTGGTATTTGTATCCTTGTTATTTATAGATTGAATCCCCTGAAGAAGGACCTGCGAGGCCCGAAATGCATTGGGCAGAAATGTTGAACTAGAACACTTTTGCATCGTTTGGATTTAATGAAAATTCTGTCTTCAGCAGATTAACATGTTTTCATTGTAATGATTTAATTTGTTTTGTGTGAATCATGTTTATGCTTACGTTCATGCGCTTTTATGAAACTGTTTGAATGACGTTTGCTAAGATTTGAAGAGTGTTCATGATCACAAGTAGCAGCAGCACTTATCTACAGTGCACAGTGGGCAGGTTCAATTACTTGAAATAAGGTGGCTTTGTCAGCAAACCCCATACCTTAGCCTATTGATGGTAGATCTACATCATAGGTGCTGTCTCGCTCTTCTCCCAGGAAAGGTCCCTCTCCAAGTGTGTGCTACTTATTCGTGTATTCGAATACAACCAAAGTACATTTTTCCAAACAACAGCTGCATCAGTATGTTTTGTCTAAGGGCTAGGGCCTGGCCAGAACAAAATAACAAGGGGCATTGTTGTTCGACCTTGCCCACAATGTTCTGTCAAAATGCCAGGAACATGAAGAGAGTGAACGCAGCGATAAGTTCTCATTTGAAACCAGCCATGGAAATATTGCAAAAAACTAAAGACGTATAGTAATTTGCGCAAAGCAGCTGGCAACGTGCTCATGCTAACTTAGTGAAGACGACAATGTCCCTGTGGGCCAAGTGACATCCTCCCTCTTCTACAATGCAGGCATGCTCCTGGTTTGCTACCCAGTGCCTTGGCTGTAGTGACTTAGCTCCTGTGTCTATCATCTTGACGGCATCCTCAGAGACTCTTCCACCTAGTGAGTTCAGAGGCTAGTGTCATCGTCCTGATGGTGGAAGATGTTAAACTTTTTGTCTTCAAGCCCCTTTTCTGATAGATACTACTCACTACAGATTCCTCACCTTCAGAATATTCTGCTGGTGGCTGACAAAATTCCAAAACTTTTTAGGAGTACTCCTGTGCAGCTCTGCACCCGAAGTGATGGAGTGAAGTGCTAATGAGCATCACCACTTTGTGTTGATGTTAGTTTATTTATTTCTGCCCCCACTGGATTGGGGAGAACATCTGGGGGAGGTAAAGGTCAGAGGCCTCTGGTCTCCCGTGGAATCCTGGCTTCATCGCAATCTGTTTGAGTTCAGGGCCACTCGTCTGGTGCTGAAAGTCTTAATGCTACCCCTCAAGGAAAGGCTGATGTAGGTTTTCACCCACAGCACCATCACCAGTTGGTGAGCAGGGCGGTGTGGGACCATGGGTCCTCTGCCAAGAGGCTCAACACCACTTGAGTTGGCTGGAGCATCAGGGCATCTCACTGATTGTGATCCACATAGTGGGATATTTGAATGCCCACGTGGACAAGCTCAGCCCAGGGATGCCTGGTGGATCATAAAAGGTGTCTACATGCCAAGGTGATACAGGGACCCTGGCTATATCTTTTTGTCACTGTCCAGAATGTGCATTTTCATATCTCTTGCCTTTTGGGGCTCAAGTGAAAACTCACACTAGGAGACGCATACTGGCTGGATTAGAGCATGGGAATCCTGTGTGCCTTCCGGCCTCTGCCTCCTACCCTGGATTCTGAAGAAGATCAGGAATGAGAAAGCATAAGTCATTCTAGCAGCTCCTGATTGGGCTAAGAGAGTGTGGTACCCTGAACTTCTGGGCAAACGCATCTGTCCCCCAATGAAATTTCCACTTCAGGAGGATCTTCTGCTGCAACAGCAGTGCAGGGTTTTACACCTGAACCTGTGCTATCTACACCTCCATCGTGGAGATTCAACAGTAGCCATTGACTGCTTTCGATCTATCACCCGAGGTTGTGAATGTCATCCTGTCTGCCAGGCGTCCGTCTACAAAGTCCATTTATGCCAGGCACTAGGATTAGTTTGTGCCCTGAAGTGAAGTCCACAAGACAGACCCTTTGCAAGCCAGACTGTTTTATTTTGTGTTGTCTGTGGCCCAACAACACCTTGCAGTGGCCACTATTAAAAGTTATTTGTCAGCCCTTTCAGCTTTTTTGCATTTACTGGACCAACCATCCTAGTCTTTGGTTATGATGCAGTTTATTAAAGGTTTTGTACATTTTCTCCCAAACAGTTTGTGATGCCACAGTGGGAGCTTAACTAATTCTTCCAGTGTTCTTTGCCCTACCTCACCCATTGAAAGATGAGAGGAGGCTCCATTAGTTGGACTACAAGAGGGCTTTAAGGTTTTGGATGGTTCGCACCAAGGACAATCAGGTAGACAATCAGGTTTTTGTGGGTTTTGCAGGGCGAGGAAACTGTTCAGAAGGAGACTCTGTCGAGGAGAATAGTTCTCTGCATTAAAATCTTCTACTCAATGGCCATAAAGCAGCTGCCAGAAGGTCTGAGTCCTCATAGGCTAAGGCTACAAGCACTGAGTTAACACGCAGAGTCCCTGTCTTTAACTTCTGTCAGCCTGTGACTTGGATGTCAGTGCACACGTTCATGAAGCACTACTGCCTTTACCACAAAGTTTTATAAGAAGGACATTTTGCCTTTTGGATCTGCATGAAATTTGGGTCTAAGGCTGCTCCACAGACCCTCCACCTTGGAAGGGGGTATCTATTTTACAGGTGAAGAATCTGTGGTTAGAAATATACATCATAAAAAAGATACCTTTGGTAATGTTCTTTTAAAAAAAAAATGTGTAGACTGGTGGATACTCTATTTAACTGCCCCCAAACCCCCCACATTCTGTGGAGTGGTCTATTTTTAACATTAAAAAAGATCCCTAGATCAGAATTGGCACACTGGAACCAACCATTATTTCATGATCCATGTATCAGTGTGTGAAAAGAATCGAGCAATAAACGAACAGCTGCATGTAGGATCAGTGATTATTTTCTTCTCCACTCCTTTGCTTTCAGGGTGGTACTGAGCCAGTGCAGAGCTGCAGGGCGTAACCTAGTAACTCGGAGGAGAAGTGCTAAAATGTTTTCAGAACAGTTTTAAGCCTGGGGAGTATTCAAAAGGTGAAGAGTCTGTTAGAAGTTAGAAGCATCTACTAGATAGAGCACTACGTAAAGTACGTAACTTGTCCGTCTACAAACATTTCTCTTGCTAAAACTCCACCAATCACCCCACACAGTCATACACCTTTCCTCAGTCAACATCCAGGTCCGTGTGGTTTCCTCAACTCCAAGTAACAGTGCCATGTCCATGATTTCCTTTTTTTTAATATCCATTAATTATTTTTTTTAATATCCATGCCATATCCATTATTTCCTCAGTTGCATCAGAATGCTAATTGTAGACCACCATCCCATCATCACACCAATATTTTTTATTGCATCTGTTGTGTCCCAGTGCTCAGGTCCCAAAATAACGACACTGAGAGGCAGTCAGGTGAGTGTAGGGGTTTCTTTATTTGGAGCTCATGAAGCCACGTCTTCCCTGCCCTGTGTCCGATCCTCTGTGTGTGTTTGTGTGTAGTTCAGGCCTCGCCCCTTTTGTGACTGGAAGCGATGTCCAGTCCTCTGCAGTCTGGTGCGTGTGGGGTCCTAGTGTCACACTCCATCGTGTCATTACCACATCCCCCCCTTGTTGACAAAATGAGCACGCCCGAGAAGAAAGAACACAAGAGAGAGAGAGAAAATGAGATGGAGATAGGCAATAGCTGCTATCAAGAGCAACCGTTCATAATAATGCAACATTGTTCTTCCATTGGTCATGCATCACAGCTCTTCAGTGGGTTGTTTGGGCTTCCGGGTCACGCTTATGGGGCACACACTCTTTTCCACAGAGCAGCTTACAGCCTTGCTCTTCTCCCACAACATCAGCATGGAGAGATCCATCAATATATCGCTGAGAGGAGCTGACTCATGCAACTCTTCTATGGCGTTGCTCAGAGACCTCTGTTGGACACCTGCGCTTCCATTTCCGTCATCAGACACTCTGAACTCTTTGAAGTGAGAGTTCTTGGTGATGGAGTGAGATCCCGCTGCTGCTGTGATCATTGGCCCTTTGGCGTTAGTTAGCCTCAGTGGCTGGCTAGAGAAGAGTCTATCTGACTTTTGTGTTTGACATTGTCACACAAGGACCAGATCCCCAGTTCTGAAGTTGTTGCATGACATTGTGCATCAGCTTGTCTTTTCATTTTCCCCTTTGCCTCTTGGTCATGCTCAGTGATGTTGCTGTGCTCTGGCAGGGCCTTTTCTTCTAGCTTAGGCAAAGGGGTACTGCTTGTTCTCCCTAGTACCAGTTCCGACAGGTATCAACCCATGGAGCTATGTGGGGTGTTGTGATAGTCTCGGAGTACTTGGCATAGGGATTGGCCTACTGAAATCTGCACCAGCTTGGCTTGCAGTACTGCTTTTTTAATGTTGCCCATGAAACGTTCCATCATCCCGTTGGCTTGTGGGCGTAAGGGTGCTATTTTCCGATTATTTATTCCCAGGTAGACAATGCCTTTTTGAAATCCTTCCCCTGAGAAAGAGGGTCCATTGTCTGTTTTGAGAACTTGAGACGCCATCCCAGGCTGCAAATATGTCATCCGTAAATGGAAGTGTGGTAGCTGCCGATGTTGACCATACTTGGCGTACTATGAGGAAGTGAAAGTACTCCTCTGTGATTACTAATAGGTATCCACTGGTGTCCAATGGCCCATAGTAGTCCGTGACCAGTGTCGCCCACACAGCATCAGGGATGTCAGACATGCTCAGTTGCTCTTGCTTGAATGGTCTTCCTATGATCTGACAGAGGTGACAGTTCATGATCATGTCCTCCACCAGACGATCGAGGCATGTGATCCATACTTTTTCCTCTCCGCCTTTTCTTTGTTGCCTCTATTCCTCTGTGGTTCTCCTGTGCAAGGCTGGCCATTTGCCATCAAAGAATCTGGACTGTTCCCATGGGGCAACAGGGTCAGAGCTGATTTGCATATCGCCATTGTCTAACCCAGGGTGGTGTGGAGTGCAAAAAAACGATGGATTTGGGCCCAGATCTTTTGACTGGGGGAGTGTGTGACATTGATCCACATTCAGTCCATCACTTGTTGTTTTTGCAATCAAAGAATCTGCGGCATGACTACCCTGGTACCTCAAAAAAGTATCCCCTGCTCCGTTTCAGACAGTTCTTCCGGCACTTGTTTGAATGCGAGTATCTCCTCTCTCCTGACCCATGCACTGACTGGGTATTCAATGTTCTCATGCCTCCATCTCTGTTGCTATACAATTCTTTTGACCGCTTTCAGCGTGACATCAGCCCTTGTTTCTTGTACCAGTTCCTCCATCGTGATTGGAGCAGGTATGTTTTATTTAAACACAAAATTGAGGTATTCTTCTGCTATGGAGAACATCTGTGTTGCACTCGACATAGGGTGCTGTGACATGTTGTCTGGTTTGTGGACAATTTTGAAGTTGTAGTCCATCAAATGTATCCCCACCTCTCACTACGCAGTGGAATTTTGGCTTGCGGGTTGCAGTATATCATGACCTGCGCTTGGTGGTCTGACACAATAATTAATGGCTTCCCACAGACGAACATGTGGTAATGCACACATGCCACCCCCCTACTAAGCTCTCTTTCTCTAGCTGAGAATATTCCCTTCTAAATCCATCAGAATTCTGCTTGCAAGCACAACTATGTGCCTCAGTGAGTCTCGTCCAGCCCTCTATTGGGAAAGGAAGACTCCTAGCCCCACCGTGATGGAGTCCACTGTGAGCTTAGTGCACAGAGTGTTGCCACAGTAGGCAAGGTGATTCACGGCTGTGACCGCCTGCTGAATATCCTCTAATGCCTTGCCACACTCCGATGTCCATAGGAACTGTTGTCCATGTTTAATAAGTTCTCGAAGAGGGGCGCTTACTGTGGCAAAGTCTTTGATGTAGCGAGCACAGTAACTTGCCAGTCTGAGGAATGACTGGACTTCTGCACCATCTGCTGAGGGCTGTACTTCTTGCACTGTTCCTACTTGGCTTGGATCTGGCCACATTTCCTTCTGAGAGAAGATGTACCCCCAAAAAGGTGAATTCTCCCTTTCCCATCTCACATTTGTTTGTATTCAGCATCAGTCCAGCTTTTTCCAGCTGACTGCATAAAACCTTCAATGCCTTATCGTGCTTCTCATTCGTGCGACCAAAGACCGGAATGTTGTTGCTGTATTTTAGACAGTTCTGATTGGGTCATATCACTCTCCGTACCATATCTTGAAATATTTGCTGCAGATGACACCCCCAAATCTTAAGTGCTTGTAGTCAAACAGCCCCAGGTGGGTGGAGAATGTTGTAATGTCCTGTAGGTCAAGTTCCAGCCTGTGATAGCCTTTGAATAGGTCTAACTTGGAGAACACACAGGCTCCACTGAGGCAGCTGATCTTGTCATTCAGTGGAGGGCCTGGGTACTATTCCCTTTCAATTGCTGTGTTTGGTATGCGCATGTCAACACAGATGCATTTTTCTGTGTTTTTCTTCGGCACTGTCATGATGACGGACAACCACAGCATTGGTCCTTCAGCCGGCTCAATGATATCTTGCACTAGTAGGCTCTTGGGTTCTGCGGCTGGATGTGTACTGGAACTCTGTGGTGATTCCGAGCTACTGGTTTGACTGCTTCATTGATGTGAATGGTGACTTGCATGTCCTTCATCTTTCCAAGCCCTTTGAAGAGCATCAGTTATTCTCTCAAGATGCTGTAGTGCTCAGACATGTGATATGTCATGCCCAAGAGAGCCCTCAGTTGAGCTGTAACATTGCTCAGTAAACACAACACTGGATGTGCCCCGCTTCTTGCACCCCCTGAGAAAATGTCAACAGTGGGGGGCACCAATGGAGGTTTATGATTCATTTTGTCATACTTGGACACACATGTTACATGTGGCTCCGCTGTCCAGTACAAATCTCGTTGTGTGATTCCCTACTTGGAGATTCACTGTGGCTGTCTTCTTAATCTGCCGTTCGTCCACGAGCTGGACATGCTCTGAGGGTATCGCGGGTGCTGGGGCATCCGTCATGAGGTTGATATGATCAGTGGTCCCCTGTGCGGCAGCAGAGTCTGTTGATAGGCTGCTGTTGTGTGCTTCCATGTGCCTTGTGTAGCGAGTCAATATCGTTCATAGCCAGGCAGATCTCCCTCCATCCAACTTGACTTGTCCGCCCTTTCCTACACTTACAAAGTGATTGTTTCAGTTGCAATTTCAGTACTTCTGAAACATGGCCGGGCAGGCGCCGATGTGCAGGTACTCCAGTCCGCAGTGGTAGCATGCTCTCTGTGGTTGGTTCGGAGGCGTGGTTGACTTGTCATATCTGCAGTTGCCCACGGCCATGCAATGAGCTTGTTCTATTGTTCATGTTCTCCCATTTTCCATATGGATGGCGTGCGATATGACCCTGGCTTCTGTCCTGGCCATAGCTAGTATCTTCTCACCTGTGTATGTTTCTTTTAGTATTTTTGTGTGAAACCCAGTGGAGTGACATCTTTCAATGATGCGCAGCCCAATTGTGCCTCGTACTCAAATTTATCAAACTCACAGTAGGTCACTAGTTTGCACAGGTGGGTCACAAAATTGTTGTAGGACTTATCCGCTCTTTAGCACGCCCTATTGAGAATGCATTCTTTAAAGTCGAGATTCTGCTGGGGGTCGAAACTGTCTGAAAGGCATTTTATTAGGCCTTCATAAGTAGTTATGTACTTGGGTGGGAAAGTTATGAGCAGATCTTCCACCTTGTCCCAGACAAGGTTTAAGAGCAGATCCCTTGCCTGTTCATCCGTGTAGTTTTTGCAGGTGGCACACAGATAGTGTTTGAAGCATCTGATCCATTTCTCCCACCGAGTACCGTTCGTTAGGGAGTCGGAAAGATCAAACGGTAGAGGGCGCCAGAAAATCGAACTCTGTATAGTATTCTCATTGCGTTAGTCAGCCATAAGTTGTTCGCAAGCAGGTGCTACAGTGTGTAGTGCTTGTTGCTGATGTGCTTGTTGGCATCCCTTAAGAAGAGTGCAAATGCAGTGCCATTTAACTTATTTCAAATGCCGACAGTCCTTTGTTTACTACCAAGAGATAAATCGTGTGGCTGGCTAGAACATGCTCCATGAGAGAACTTGTGAATAAAATATGATTTAGCTTTACAAAATATGAAGACTCTTGTGTTATATTTGGATGTGCTTACCACTGTATTGGAAGCATTGGGGATTTCCTTTCCCAAGCTGTAGAGCATTTGAGTGGCAGCTCCCTCCATTTGCTGAGCCCCAGATTAAGGATACTACAGTTTTTTGTAAACTTCTTTTTTAGGACAGGTGTGCACTGATACTGCTCGGGCCACCCAACAGTTTATTTAAGGCTAAGTGTGAATAGGCAGAAGAAGTTTTATAAATTCTGAGCACCTTTGGATGGTTGCATAGGCGTTAAATTTAAACAATACATTAAACAGGACATTTCTCTGTAGAGGGCATTTTATTGCTGGCGGCAAGAGAAGGCTGCGTAGGCTCTGTGCAGATATTTACAACTGCTAAAATGCTAAAATGCTAACTTTGTAAAATTGCTTATTGAATCTGTGCAAGGAAAACTAACCGCCCCTCGGCGCAACGCTCGTAATTTTAAAAAACAACCTGTTGTGAATAATTTTTTTAACATTTGCTAATTTGCACAAACACCGCCTCTCGGTGCAACGATTGAATGATTTGAAAGTATTTTACCTGTACTGGGCTTCGTTCCGCCGCGGCTTGTGCCGTTAGAGCGGCGGGCCCACAGCTACACCATTTCCGGCACCTAACGCGGAAAACTCACTTCCGCCCTGACCTGCTGCTGAACAGGCAGGTTAGCGGTACAGTGAATACTTGCGCCACCAGTACTTAAGACCCCGGCAGCCCTCACTCGGGACTGACTGGCGGCAAGAGAAGGCTGCGTAGGCTCTGTGCAGATATTTACAACTGCTAAAATGCTAAAATGCTAACTTTGTAAAATTGCTTATTGAATCTGTGCAAGGAAAACTAACCGCCCCTCGGCGCAACGCTCGTAATTTTAAAAAACAACCTGTTGTGAATAATTTTTTTAACATTTGCTAATTTGTACAAACACCGCCTCTCGGTGCAACGATTGAATGATTTGAAAGTATTTTACCTGTACTGGGCTTCGTTCCGCCGCGGCTTGTGCCGTTAGAGCGGCGGGCCCACAGCTACACCATTTCCGGCACCTAACGCGGAAAACTCACTTCCGCCCTGACCTGCTGCTGAACAGGCAGGTTAGCGGTACAGTGTATCCCTTTCCCCCTTATAAATGACACTGTGGAGGAAGCGCAGCGGACGAGCGCAGCGGGAGCGCCGACTTCGCGCCGAAGTCGTGCCAAAGTCCTGCCCGTCTGCGCCCGTCCGCGCCAGACCGGGGCCAGGGGCCATCTCCTCTGAGCAATCAACCCTAAACCACGCCACCACAATCACATATGACTCCCAAACTCTGATTAAATATATGCCGCCTATTCTCGACGGCTGCCTACACTCTATTATACTCAGCAACCCTATTAACGCATGTTTACACTGCGGATATCGACCTACGTGTCAGGCAAAAAACTCACAATCCGCCAAAACATATCAAATGTTTTTGCTAAATTGCCGCTCGCTCACTAAACATGCGGTCCAAATGTCACTTCTTTTAGAGGACATTAGCCCCGATGCTATTTTTCTCACGGAAACATGGCTCAAAGAGGCATCAGACCCCGATATCACTTCCCTTTTGCAACAGGGATATCTATTACAAAGAGTCGACAGGCCAGAAGGCAGAGGAGGGGGAATAGGAATACTATACAAAAACCAATACCAATGTAGGATTAACGCAGGCTTAATATCAAACTGCGAAAGCATGCAATTCGCCCTTGACCTCTCTCCTACGGCGACTTTTTCAGGTATACTTATTTACCGCCCCCCAAACCAAATGGGAGATTTTCTCGACTCCCTACAACTTAAAGTCGCCGACTTAGTTGTTACTAGCCCACACCTTACCATACTAGGTGATGTCAATATCCACCTGGACAATCCAGATGATCCCTCAACCAAAGCCCTGTTAGAGAATTTGGAAGCTATCCAACTCACTCAGAAAGGTTTCGAACCTACACATGAGAAAGGCCATCTTCTGGACGGAGTGTTTAGCAATGATCACAGACTAGTAGTTGGGACCCCTATGGCCCTCACATGGTCTGACCACTACTTGGTCCCCCTACGGTGGCAGCACGCCGCCTCTGTCCCACCACCCCCACGTACATCGCTTCAAGGGAGAGAATGGACTAAGCTCTCGGTTGACAGGTGGACAGATGCTCTACTTACCAACATCCCACAAGCTAAGGATGACCCAACAATATTGTATGACAACTACTCCCAATGGATCTCCAAAGCCCTTGACTCTGTGCTACCACACACAAGCTTAAGGGAAAAAACCAAATCGAAGTTATCACCATGGTACACTCCCAAACTAAAAGAAATGAAAAAACACTGCAGGAAGCTAGAAAGAACCTGGAGGGCCTCTCGTAGTAGCTCGGCAAAAAAAAAACATCATGATGCTATAAAAGAATATAAAGCTGAGATTAACTCAACTAAGGCCCGCTTCTTTGAAGACAAAATTAACAACGCCCATAACTGTCCCAGAGAAATATTCCAAATTGCAAAATTTTTAATCGACACCCCATCCATTCCCATGGACCCCAGCAAAGCACAAATCAGATGTAATAATCAAGCGGAATATTTTTATAAAAAAATACAATCAATTTCATCGGCATTTGTCGCTCCAGATCTAGCCGACCTTGAAGCAACTAGGTCACCTGGCATTTCACCCCATAGACTAGTAGAGTTCCCCCTAGTAGGAGTGGACGCTCTGGAGCATATCATGAAGAAAGTTAAATCTGGATCCCCAAGTGATCCTGCACCTCCATGCCATCTAAACAAAATTACAGATACAATACGGCCAGTTATCCTTAACATCCTTAATAATTCCATCACTACTGGCATAGTCCCTATGGCCTGGAAGAAAGCCCAAGTACGAGCTCTTCTGAAAAAACCTTCCTTGGATCCAGACAACATGGCCAACTACCGTCCAATATCTCTGCTTCCCTGGGTCAGCAAACTGCTCGAGAGACACATCAATACATCTCTCACTCAGTACCTAGAATCAAACAGTATACTCCACGATTCCCAGGCAGGATTCCGCCCCAAGTTGGGAACGGAAGCGGCCCTTTTGACAGTGACCGAGTTAGCCAGGAAACAGATGGACTTAGGCGGCACTACAGCAATTATTTTGCTTGATCTTAGTGCCGCTTTCGACACTGTAAATACCATCATCCTCATCCATCGTCTTAAGCAAATAGGAGTATCAGGAACAGCCATTCGTTGGCTACAATCCTTCCTGGAAAATCGCTCTTTTCGAGTAGTTGAGGGCACTACGCAATCCAGTACTTGGCCTCTCGATCAGGGTGTGCCTCAGGGCTCGTCCCTGAGCCCCACCCTTTTTAACATATATATGCTTCCCTTGGCAGACATCGTCCACTCATTTGGCCTGGAATTAGTCACATACGCTGACGACACGCAACTGATCGTCTCTATGAACCAAACTATCGCCTCCTCGCCTAATCTTGAGAAATGTCTGGTGGCAGTTAATAAATGGATGGCCAGCTCTCACCTAAAACTTAATGGGGATAAAACGGAGCTTATGATTCTTGGAAACCTAAACATCCCCTGTCCATTACCTAACTGGCCCCCATGCATGGGCATCCAGCCTCAGTCCAAACCCCAAATAAAGAGCTTGGGCATCTGGCTTGATGCCAATCTTAATTTCAACCACCAAGCAACGACTGTATCTGCCACCTGCTTTGGCCTGATGCGTATGCTCAGAAAAGTACTACCACTTCTCCCCCCACAAGCCCGCAGGATCATGGTGCAAGCAATTATTTTATCCCGTCTAGATTACGGGAATGCGTTGTACCTGGGGACTCCGGCCACTACAACAAAAAAGCTCCAGGTCACGCAAAATGCAGCAGCCCGTCTCCTGCTGGGCCTTAACAGGCGGGACTCAGGGACTGCTGCTCTAAAAAAACTCCACTGGCTACCCATCAAGGCTAGAACACTATTTAAATCAATGTGCTTTATGCACAGGGCTATGTGGAAAGAAGCGCCAGCAATGATCTGCTCGCTGGCCACCCCATATCTCCCCCGTAGGTTGCTGCGCTCCAGCACAGCCTTTCTGGCCACCGAGAACAAAGTCAAACGTGCCAGATGGGGAGGACGCTCCTTTTCCTGGAATGCGGCCAAAGCATGGAACTCTCTGCCAGTCTCCCTGCGCGGTGAGCCTAACCTCCTAAAATTCCGGAAGGAATTAAAAACCCTTCTTTTCATGTAAATCTCACTACCCTTACCTGCCTCCCAGTCACACTCAGCGCTACGAGGCCTCCGGGTTGTCTGCGCTTAATAAAACCCACTTAATAATAACTTAATTGCTAGTAATTATCTGAATGCTGCTAGTTTATTTAACTGGAAATTTATCCGAATGCATTTTGGTATATCTTGTTATGATGGATGTTGCTTTACTTTACAATGGAAAGAAACCGTCTGTCAAGGACCAGACTGAATGTTGGCTTCTACTAACTGGTGAAGTTGTTCTCCGGTTGTAGGTGCTAGGCGTGCCAGGTACGAATGAGAATATGTCCTCAGCTGGAAGTACTGAAGGTGTGGTGGGTTATGGGCAGAAGAAACTGCCTGGAGCAGCGCTTAATCCTGTGCACTAGTTTTGAGAACTAGGACTAATGTTTCACCATCACACTTTGGCCTGTAGCATAGTCAGAAAAGGGAGAAAAGAGGAGTAAGAGAGGCTTCAAGTTGAATCAAAACTAGGCAGCTTACCATTCAGCAATCATCTGGTCTGATGCTAGATATGATTCTCTTTCAAAAAATCTTCCTGGTGGCAGTGTGTGTATATTCTTTCTTTTATGCCTACCTCTACCTTTGTGGCTATCAAGCATCCGGGAAGCACCAGTAGACAAATGACTGGACTTCGATTTTCTCTCTATCTCCTCTGTGGTATCAGTAAACATGCTGCTCATGGGGACTGTTTCAGAGGTAAGGGGGGGGCAGGATTATCCAGGTATAACTGTCCTCCAATTAGATAGATAGAGGTCATTTACTAAAGGTGTCCAGCAGGGCCGGACGGGGAACAACAACCAGCCCTGGCAGATTGCTGTTCGACTTGCCCAGGAGACCGGGGAATGGGTGCACTAGTGAGAGGCACAGCTCCTGCTTTTGTCACAGGGGTCTAATATTGCAGCACTGCTGCAAAACCGGTCACCTGTAACAAAGCCAGCCCCCACCGGTACAAAACCGGCCCCAGCTCTCCAGCCCACCGGGTAAACGCCCGGTGCCCGCTACAGCCAGTCTGGCCCTGGTGTCCAGCAGTCCTGATACTGATGCCTTCCCAAATTGAAAGCTTTTCAGCAGAGCAGAGCAAGGTTCACTCAGCAAGCCAATGTGGGCTGTAAACACATAATCGCATTCAATAAATCATGGGCCTACAAGTACCTTTACTTATAAAAAGGAAAACTACTTTAATTCACACAGAACAAATACAAATGTGAAAAAATACAAATATGTATAATATCAGTGCCACTGAAATTGTGCGCCAATAGAGTGCCAAACTGTGTGACAGGGTTTAAAAAAAAACAAAAACTGTTTTGTTGTAATTATGTCATTATTGTGTTCATTTAACCACCAATAATTCTGTTTTTGCAAAAGATATACCTCATTAGATCAGTGTAACACCCGCACATAGCAATAAATATGGGGAAACGACCTTTACAACGCAACTATTACAACGCAGTGCTATTACAACGCAAATTTTACAACGCTAAAACTATTACAACGCATGTTATTACAACGCACGCTATTACAACGCAAAAACTATTACAACGCATACTTTTACATCGTAAATTTATTAATTTTAAAATGTATTTAAAAATAAAAATGTTCTATATGTATTAAATATATTTAATTTTATTAATGATTATATTTACATGAATAATTTCTCAGGTATCTTTATTTTAAAATACAATACAATATAATGCTAAAATGATTATATTCACAAGCATTAATACTCAGGTATTTATTTTGAGTAATAAATATTTAATTATTTAAATTTAATGTTGGTGTTAATGTTAGATAAATGTTAATAATATAAAAAATTTATTCCAATGTATTAAAAATATATTTTAAATTTTTTATTATTAAACTATTTATTTAAATTACAAAAATTAATACTCGGGTATCTTTTTAGAAAAAGTACTTGTGTGAAATATATATTATAATTATTTTTATATTAAATTATTAAATAATATATTGGATAAATGTTATCACAATAAATCACAAGTATTAATACTTAGGTATTTACTTTGAGTAATAAATATTTAATTATTTAAATTTAATGTTGGTGTTAATGTTAGATAAATGTTAATAATATTATAAATTAATTCCTATGTATTAAAAATATATTTAAATTTTTTTATTACTAAACTATTTATTTAAATTACAAAAATTAATACTCAGGTATCTTTTTAGAAAAAGTAATTGTTTGAAATATATATTATAATTATTTTTATATTAAATTATTAAATAATATATTGGATAAATGTTGATAATAAGTTTAAAATAACAATCAATAATACTCATGTATTTATTTAGTAAATGTAATTGTTAAAAATATATTTTTTTAGTAAATGTAAATTTTTTTAAATATATTACAATTATTTCTTTTCAATTAATTAATTATTATAATAATACTCATGTATTATTGAAGAAAATGTAAATGTAAAAAGTCTAAGTATTTAATATTTTATATTTATATTTTAATATTTTAATAATAAATTATATTCTTGGATTAATGTAACAAAAATTAATACTCAGGTATTTTTTAAAAAACAAGTAATTTTTTTAACTAAATGAAGTGATTAATGATTTAATGAAGATTATTAAATTAAAAGATTTAAAATTAACTTTATATAATTATATGAAGTAAAAAATTATTATTAAAAAATATATTTATTAAGAAATTAATTATTTAAAATATATATATTTTTTTCAAAATGATACACATACAACTAAAAACATTTTTGGCTTTTTTTCCCACGGTTTAACATTGATTTCAATGGGACGTTTAGTCCTTCGTTTATTGCAATTATCGCTCCATAGTAACCAACGCAATGGATTAGTAAGGCCGAAAAAGAACAGAAGGAGGAGAGAGAAAATGAAAACAAGACCAGCATATAGGTAAGTGAACAAAAACATTATTTATGGTAGTGAATACAATACTTAAAGAGTAAAATTAATGAAGTAAAAAAGTATAAAGACAATGACGTTCTTTTCAAAATTGTTTTATTTTTGTAAAAAAAAATATAATAATAATTTCAATTTTTATTAATATACTTCATATTTTTTTATAATTTTACAACATCAAATAACATGTGAAATAAAATAATATATTTTATTTAATAATGTGTAATAAGTAGTCCTTTGTTTATCTTGTTACATTTTGATGACGTCTTTACGTTGACGTCGACGTTAGCGGCCATCTTGGATAGCATCGATTGCTGGAAGCAGCTGGAAGCTGATCTGCGCTCAGGTAGGAAACTTTATAAAGTTATTTTCTTAATTAAAAAACTTTATCGAACATATATATTGTAATGAAAGATTAAGGAGAGGTTGCGATAGTTGTTAAATGATGTTTAAAGTTTGTTTTCAGCATGTCGCCGAACATATTACTTGCATATGTCTACGTCGGGTTATGTAACAAAAAATGTCATGGATACAGATTGAAAATAAGTATATATGTTTGATTTATTGAAAACATTTTGAACGTTTAATTGTTTGAATAAACTTAGATATGTTTATCGATTGACAAGTTGAAGAAGAGAAATAGGATAGATTGTTTGTTTGTTTTTTCCAAAATGATTGCTTTGCACAAGGTGTTTGATAAATAAAACTGTTTATTTCGAATTGTACGAGAAAATAAGGGAGACATATTTTTTGGGATTTGTGGTTTTTTTCGTTTCAAGGCTTTAAATTTCTGTATATTGTACTTTTCGTTTTGAGGCGGAGATTTGATGTATTGCTTTAAAGATATTTTGTGTTTTTTTTGGGAAAATAGAAGTTTTGGAATGTGATACTATTTGATTTAGATAGTGAGAAGAATAATAGTTAGGATGTGATATATGATAACAAAAAAATATACAGGTTGGGATCGTAAAAATTTTAAAAAATTTATTTTACAGAAAAACGATTAAGGTTTAAGGATTTGGGTAACAAAGACGTATTTCTTTAGAAAGACGTGCTTTTTTGGTTAAAATTTAAAAAATGTTTAAAAAATATATATTACGTTAGGAAAAAGGATGGAATTTTATGGCATTTGAATATTTATTTAATTATGAGATACAAAGCATTACTGCAATTAACTAAAATAATTTCAGGTCACGATTTTCAAAATTATGACAAATACTGTCATATAAATATTTTGTCATTCACAGTTTTTAGGCTATCAAACATTTGATTACTAAAGCATCACTTTGGAAAAAATAAGTGGTGAGAAAGGAAAGAATATTGGAAACTTATCGTTCAAAATGTTTTGACAACAAATATATTAGATTTTGAATGCGATGGATATCATCATAAGTTTGGAAAAATAAGGAGAAAAATAATTTTTTTTAAGATTTAAAGGGTCTTTTGAATAGGAAAAATATTCCAGTGAAATTACCTTCTCGGTAAAAATGAGGAATACAAAAAAAAAATTATTAAAGGTAAAGGAACCCGACAAAAAATTGAATTTTTTTTTTAAACAAAAATGGCAATTAAATTAAATGTGTAAAAATTTTTTAGGTCAAAGCAGGAAAGTAAAATTGTGAAAAATGATTAGAAATGTAATATGTTAGCAACATTTTCCAGGTAATCTAATGCCACAGTCAACGAAAATTGTTGAAGTACTCCCAATAGTCTCTCGGACATTTCCTTAGCTTGCTTAGAAGGTCGTGGATTTAGGCTACCTGTTAATGCTTGAGCAAGTCTCATTTCTTGAAAACTTTGCTCCTTCTTCAAAGTTTTCAAAAAAGAGTAGAAATTTGGATGATGTTTACCAATTGTATGACTGAAGGAGTTATGCCATCCCTCTATGGCATTGTTTGTTTTAGCACCTCCTTCTAAGCAGGTTGAGTAGCAGTTCCACCACTCCACATAGAAACGTGGCTTCCTCCTGCGACCTGATCGGCTTAGATGTCCAATCCATGTGTCCTCAAAGTAATTTAACAAGGGAGCCAATTTTTCTTCATTTTCGACATAATATTCTGATTCAGAAATTGCAGTGTAGTACTCGTCTACACTTTCAGGAGGTACAAAACAAAGTGCTGTTAATTTTTTTAATTCAAATTGCAGTTTACTATCTGAGCAGTAATCTGTAACCAGGGATGTTTTTTGTAACTTACGCCAATATGCCTGGAAAAAATGAAAAAAACACCCCTGAATTTGGGTATCCACGTACAATTTGTTGATCACATTGATCATAGTCAATTCAAAATCAATTATGATTTTCCGAGGACTTTTGCCAGATGTTTTGTCTTTAATCACTGTTAAAAATTCAGTGTAGGTTGCAGATTGCTTATCTGGTAGTAAACTGTACACTAAGGGAACTACATTTTTGTTAATTTGAGCATGAATGCTGTAAATTTGAGTGAATGGATGGGGTGTACATTTAAACGTCCCATCCATCATCTAAATTTCAGTATTCTCTAACTTAAAAAGGTTTCGGGGAGTACTAAAAATTAAAATACGTTTCTGAGGGTTTTGGTTGTCATAGAGTAAAAAAGGTTCATTAGAGAAAGACAGAGTAAGGTCATGAGGAATACTTATGTCAGCAAAAGTTTGAGGGGTAACTGTGTGTGTGTTACTTGCCTGCTTTTTACGTTGGATAATTCTACGCAAATTGGGTATAATAGGCATATTACAAGCAATATGACCAGGGACATGCTGTGCAACCTCTCTTAAAATTGAACCAGGAGTTTCATTGGAGGTGGATGCAATATCTTTCATCTCGTTAATTGTTTGACGTATTTCTATCTCCATTGCAGAGGCAGAGTGGTTATGTTCTGTGGTATTTACTATGATGTCACCAATAGTAACCGCTCTGCCGCTGCAACGGGAAGAATATTATTTCACACACCTCCAATGTTTCCTTGGTTCACTTAATCTTTCATTACAATATATATATCCACAATGTTGCAGAAGTCTGTTCCCTTTCCTGGATTTAATATAGGATGCTGTGGCCTGGCTTGACATTATCTGTTGAAAAAAAAAAGAAAATGAAAATTATTATGTTTTTTATATATATATATATATATATATATATGTTTTATTTGTTAGAAAAGGATACATTTGTTCTTGTTTAAATTAAATTTCAGAGTTAATATAGTAAGTGCTACCCTTACACTATCCAGCACTTACCATACTGATGCACTTTCCTGGAGTTGGAATAGTAATTGGAACCCCTACACTATCCAGCACTTACCATACTGATGCACTTTCCTGGAGTTGGAATAGTAATTGGAACCCCTACACTATCCAGCACTTACCCTAATGATGCACTTACTAGGAGTTGGAATAGTAATTGGAACCCCTACACTATCCAGCACTTACCCTATTGATGCACTTTCCAGGAGTTGGAATAGTAATTGGAACCCCTACACTATCCAGCACTTACTCTACTGATGCAATTTTATGGAGTTGGAATACTAATTATAACCCATGCACTATCCAGCACTTACCCTACTGAAGCACTTTCATGGAGTAGGAATAGTAAGTGGCACCCCTACACTATCCAGCACTTACCCTACTGAGGCAATTTCCTGGAGTTGGAATATTAAGTGGCACCCCTACACTATCTAGCACTTACTTTACTTAGACACTTTCCTGGAGTTGGAATATTAAGTGGCACCCCTACACTATCTAGCATTTACTTTACTGCGGCACTTTCCTGGAGTTGGAATATTAAGTGTCACCCCTACACTATCCAGCACTTACCCTACTGAGGCACTTTCCTGGAGTTGGAATATTAAGTGGCACCCCTACACTATTCAGCACTTACCCTACTGAGGCACTTTCCTGGAATTGGAATATTAAGTGGCACCCCTACACTATCCAGCACTTACCCTACTGATGCACTTTCCTGGAGTTGAAATATTAAGTGGTATCCCTACACTATTCAGCACTTACCCTACTGATGCACTTTCCTGGAAGTCGAATAGTAAGTGGTACTTCTATACTTTTCGACATTTACATTCATGTAGCACTTTTCACCGGTTTTAATAAAAAAAGTGCACTTTTAAAATATTTCACATTAATCCTACTGCTTCACATTGCTGGTGTTAGAATTGAAAGTGACTCATTTACATTAAATAGCACTTAGTAATCTGATGATATTTGTTTGTTTTTTATAAAATGGATATATAAATGTTATGCTTATAATTTTCTGCTTTAGAGGTGATTTTTATGATAAATTACCTTTGGTTTTTGGTGTTTGCTTCTTGCTGCTCTTTCTGGTCTTCTAATGTATGTTTGTTTTGGTTTTTGGTTGATTGGTTTTTCTGGTTTGGATCTTCCAGTTAGATTCTAAAATACAAATTGGAGATTGTTTCAAATGTTTTACACATGTTTCATGTAATTTGATAATTTCTAAAATTTGAATGTATGGCAAATTACTAAATGATTCTTTTTCAATTTGGTATAAAACATGTATTTTGAATGTATAACTTTTTCAGAAATGTCTCACTTTTTTAAACATCAGAATAATCATTGGTACACTTATTCTATCCAGAACTTAGTAAACTAATGCACTTTAATGGAGTTACAATAGTAAGTGGCATCCCTACACTATCCAGCACTTACCCTACTGATGCACTTTTATGGAGTTGGAATACTAAGTGGCACACTTACACTATCCAGCACTTACCCTACTGATGCATTTTATTGGAGTTAAAATAGTAAGTGGCACCCCTACAATATCCAGCACTTACCCTATTGATGCACTTTCCTGGAGTTGTAATAGTAAATGGCACCCCTACACTATCCAGCACTTACTCCACATATGCACTTTCCTGGAGTTAGAATAGTAAGTGGTATCCCTACACTATCCACCACTTATTATACATATACACTTTAACCTGGAGTTAGTATAGTAAGTGACACCCCTACACTATCCAGCACTTACTCTACTGATGCACTTTTATAGAGTTACAATAGAGTATTAACACTATCAAGCACTTACCTTAGTAATAATTGTAATTATTTGGATGTTTTTTTGTTGGTTTTGTCTGTCGAGGTATATCCTCAGTTTGAGTCTTGTTTGGAGGGCCTTAAAAGATAATTTTCAGTATCTAAAATGAATTTAATTTTTTTTTGGTATAAATCAGAACTATTTCTTCGAGCAAATGATAACTGAGAAGTACATAATTGATTCTTGCTTTCTGAAATAAATTTGTATATCTAATAATATTTAAAAATTTACCTTTTTAAAAAAAAAATTTTTGTTGAAAATGTAAACGTTGTTTTTCGTAAACCTAGTTGGTTTATCTGTGTGAAGAAAATAAAATTTAGCTAAGGATTATTTTCTAGTAAGGTTTGTAAAATATTTAGTCACGTTTTTAGATAAATTGTTGAAAAAAATACCTTATTATAAGTCGCCCTGAGATATGTTCATTAGTAGAAAACAAGCTTTTGATGAAAAGAAGCTTATGTATCAGTGTCACTTCTTTGGAGAACTGTTTTAGAAAAAAATAAAAATTTATCGTTGCTTAAAACAAGTTATCTGAATTTTCGAAAATAATTACTGCCACATGAGATATTAATAACGTTTTCATAAAAATTACATTTATATTTACATTGGATTATTGAGAGAACTTTGTTAATATAATCTGGTATTTTTAAAAATAATGGCTAATATGGTAATATTAATCGTGTTAATAAAGTTAAAATGTTTAAATTAACTTGATTAAATGTTCAACATAAACATTTATTTACTTCATATTAAGTACTTACTTGAATATCCGTAAATAAACGCTATAAAGTTGGCTACTGCTGATATGTAGTTCAAGAGGTCAGAGAGTCACCAGTTGACGTCTGCTTACTCTGGGAGTTGATAATCAACTGAATGTAAAATGGTGTCTTGCTTCTATTTATATGTTTTACTCAGTAGCATCATTAATTTTTTAATTTACACCGTTAGACTTCTAATTTTATAGTAAGACTTCTAATGTGGAAACGTTTAATTTAAAATGTTTGGTTATGAAGTGATGTTTTGATAATTTCGTTCCGGTCTTGGCATCCATTTTGAGACTTGTGTTTATCTTTAAGGTCAAGGAAATAGTTGATGGACTTCTTTGTTAAAATAAGTACTTAAAATGGCGGATTTATATAAGCAATATCTTTTCGTTCAAATGAAATCTTTATTTTTCATTTTCTTAATAAAGTTTCTATGTTTTAAAGGCCGTTTTAAAAGAAAGATAATATTTTGCTCAGTAAAATTTGCGAATTTATATAAATGTGAGTACTAATTTTGTTACTCGGGTATTAATTTTGTTACTCGAGTATTAATTTTAAAAAACTCGGTAATTTCTGACTATTTCCGTGCAGTTTATCTCCACATTTTAAAACACTGCCCCACCCAAAACCCCTAATTTCCCTGCATCCCGTGACAGATTTTATATATCAAAAAAATAAGCATTTTAATGCGTTGTAAAAGTATGCGTTGTAAAAGTATTCGTTGTAATAGTACTTTTCTATTACTTACTTTATATCGCGTTGTAATAGTAGTCGTTGTAAAATATTGCGTTGTAGTATACAATGCGTTGTAAAAAATGCGTTGTAAAAGCATACGTTGTAATAGTATGCGTTGTAACGTCATACATCCTAAATATGTCATATGTCATCAGTTAATCTTTTACAAAGTGTATGCCTTTGTACAGATCTGTATTCTTGTGCTCTTTTGTATCTTTTGAGCTTCACACTATTTTTAGATGAAATCTGCAAATGATGCGGCAGATGGTGGATTATGTGGCTAATGCAGCAATTCAATAATTAGGCAGAAAACCTAGCAGCTGCAGAATTGCATAACTCCGGTGACTCTGTTACACATATAATGATAAAACAGTAAACCAAATAGTAAACACATTCTATGTGGACATTCAAATTCACAAACCTCTCTAAAGGGCAGTCTCACAGAATAAACAAGATGCATATCAGCTCAGTCAGAGCAAGCCTAGTACTGGGGGCCCAGTTTTCAGTTTCGGAGTGCCAGCAGAAGACTGGATGATACGGTACATGTGGTAGGCGATGACACAGTCCCCTGTAGTAAGACTCCTTGAATCTGGAGGCAGCTCTTGGGTCCTCCTGGATTGTTGGACAGTTGAGTTGTTGCTCTTGATCTGTGGGTAATGGCTTGCTTCTTCTTCAAAGCTGTATGCTGCTCCAGGGCGACGGCCCTCTCACTTCACCATGGATCCCTCCTGGGATACAGGGTTTGTGATAGAGTACACAGGAAACTGGCCCCTTCAGGTTCCAGCATTGCACAGGGTGATGACCCTCTTCTCGATAGAGCAATGCACCAGAGCGACAGCCTTCAATCCTCACCGCGACCCCCCCAGCTGGCATACGGAGGTCATGGGCAGCACACAGGTTTTTTGCATTCACCTTGGGCGATCCAGCATCTTTTTTTCTCCTAGGTCACATCAAAGGTCAATGTTTTGTCTTTAATTCTTGGCACATAAAATTAGTGTGTGGCTAGTAGGCAGACGCCACACGAATGGCAAGTGTCAAATGCATTATATATGTGGCTTAGATCCTTATTACTCCAAGAAGGTGGGAGTGAGAAGTGATACAGGGTTGACTCACCTTTCCAAACACTTAACGATCCAAAAACAGCAGGATGAACCCCTACCATGCATGGCCTATTTCTTCATACCAGCCCAAGAGGATCACCCTATGGTATTAAAAGTACTCTCAGTGACTGGGATTCCTAGTGGCATCCTTCATCATGGAGTCCTCGTCTAGATACCTAGTGTATCAAGGAGGGCTCAACCTTGATAGCAAAGGAGGCTCTTTGGCTATTAGATGGGATCCTGTATTTAAAATAGTCTAGGGTGCCCTAAGGGTTAATTTAATTTTCAAAGAACACCCTGACAGAGTTAAAAACAGATGGGAATTCACTAAGGAAATTAGTATCCTCTGTATCCCTGGGTCAACCTGGTTCAGCCATCACGCCAGTGCGTCACAGGGCTATTTGGCTTTCGTAAGGACCTCACAAGGATCTTATTTGTGTGCATTTAATTGTGAAACTCCCATTCACCATTCTCATACATGCCATACATACCAACACATTTTGGCCTTTGTTTGCATTTCGTGAGTAGCGTAATTTTTAGAGCTCCTTGAGGGTAAGGAGGCAGGTGGACCTTGTAGTCAAACTTTAATCAAAGGTCTCTTCCCAGCCATGCACCTATCTGGTGCCACCTTCCCCCGCATCCTAGATTCTTATTCTGCATGGTGCAACATTACAACCTATTAAATCTAACATAAGAGAGATTTGCCTAGGATCACATAATTTGGTCAAGCTCGGAAGTTGGGATTGATCTCAGGTATTCTGATTTCACATTGTTCATTTCAGCCATTAGATGGACAACTCTTTATTTCTCCTTTTTCTCCTGTTTTACAATAATGGTAAATGCTGTGTCTTTAATTCTTGACCACATGAGGTTGGCGTGGGGGTGGCTGGCAGATGCCACAACTGTGCACACTTCACTTCAAATAAGGACTACCTTGCATAATCCTGCTTGCTTTTCCATGACCCAAATATTTCAGTTTTGTGCAGAAGTATTTAAATCTGTCATACCACAACAAAAAATGTTTTCCAAACATTTGAAACTGTGCTTTATTTACCAGTTCCACTCACTAAATGTTGAGGAGTTGTTTTCCTAGAAAGACCAGTTGCTTTTTTGTAGCTCTAGATATAACTGGATATAGCTCTGTTAAATTTTGCCAAGTTGTTAACCTGCCGAGATATGGGTATTTTTGTTTTTTGCCATTCTCACACTTACCTTCTGTAGCGATGTTGAAAAGTTTGTAATGTACTGTATTATAATACAGTAAACTAGGGTAGTGTTGTTGTTATGATGCTCTTAGGTCTGAGAGACCGGTGTAATTCAGAGTTCTGATATGTATGAAATGAAAGATCCTGTGTGCTTACCTAGGCCTGGCCCCTTCAGGATGAGGTTATAGTGAATAGGCGAGCCCACAGGTCAGCATTACTGTTTGACCTCGCACCATTGGCGTGGGTCTCCCTTCCATTTTTGCTGTTGCCTCATGTATTTTTGCTGGTGTTAGATGCTTTGGGCACTGTGCCACTGCTATTCAGTGCCACAGTGCAAGTGCTCCCTATTCTAAATTGATGTATGGATTAGCGAGTCCATGTTTGGCTATTTTGGTTTACTTGTCAGACCCTAGTCTAGTGCACTGAATGGGCCAGGGTGTGTAATCCAAATGCTGCTGGTGGGCCTGCAGCACTGGTTGTGCCACCCACAGAAGCAGCCTTGTAAAATATGTCTAAGGTCTGCCATTGCAGAGCCTGCGTGCAGTCTGGTACTGTCATGCTGACTGGTCAAGTGCACCCACTTGCCAGTCCCTAAACCTTCCCTTTTCTTCATATCAGTCACCCATATAGTAGGCCCAAGGGCAGGGTGCATTGTAAGTATGAGGTAGGACAAGCCCTGATGTGTGTGGCATGTCCTAATAGTGAATTACAACCATTTTCGTTTTTCACTATTGCAAGGCCACCTGTTCTCCATAGGCCAGAATGGGCTGTTAGAATTGTTACATTTTATAATCCGAACAAGCTCAGAGAACATGTTAGAAATTCGAGTTTAGTATGCCTGAACTCAGAATAATAACATACATATTTTAGTAAAGTTTATTTTAATATTCTGTGTTTGCAAATAACACTTTAAGAAAGTAGGTATTTGCTTGTCTAACCATTCAAACCTTCCTCTGCTAGTTTGTGTATTCTTATGTCTGGTTTCTGTGAGTGACAGGGATGGGGAATTCCAGGAGACAGGCTGAGTCACCCAGTGGTGAATAGAGAGATCTGCATCCAGATGGGAGGGAGGAGTTCACCTGAACCTTGAATAGGTCTATGCCTGCCTTCCACAATGTTGGCTTCACCCCCTGGGGAGCGGCTGATGTCTCTGCCCTGCACACTGAAAGAAGAGAAGGAGTCCTGTCAACAAAGTGCTCCAAGACTGTACTTGCCTTCCACAATGCTGGCTCCACCTCCTGTGGGGCGTCTGATGTGCATGCCCTGCACTGTGAAAGGAAAGGAGAAGTCTGGTAAATAGAGTGCTTCAGAACTGGTTTGGACTGGGCAAAGGCCCCTCTCCCCTCAGAGAACAAAGGATTTCTGGGTATATATATTGGGACCCTGATCCCATGAAATTAGATCACTTTGGAATACAAGAAGAAACCTTTACTGAGGAGATGAACCTGAAGAAACTGAGGTGAGGCTATTCCCAAGCTGAAGTGCTGCTTGGGGGATTGGCCTGCAGTGGTTGCCTTACTGCCAAAGGAAGGAGAAAGGAACTTTGTAGCGGTGGAGAGTGACCCTTGACCCTCGGGTAGGTCACCTCTCCACCGCTACAGCTCCGCCTGCCGCCAGATCAACTCCCTTCTCGATCGCCGCCTGGCCTGACTTGCTCCTTCTCGTGTGCCTGCTCGTGTGCCTGCCCCCCTTGCCTCTTTATTTTTCTGTACCCCGCATCTCTGTGTGAGTGACTCGTGTGCCGCCCTCTCTTCCTTTGTGTACCTCGCGTTTTTGTGAGCGTCCCGTGCTCTTGGTTCCTTTCTCCACTCCCGCTTCCCCGTCTTTCCCGCCGCTGCCTCCACTGTGGCCCCGCCCCCCCACACCCATTGGCTCTTCCTTCCCGCCTCTCAGCTGACCACTCCTCCCCTCCTCCCTCTTATGGCGACCGCTGCGTGGCAGAGCCAGTGACCCTTGACCCTCGGGTAGGTCACTTCTCCACCGCTACAGCTCCGCCTGTCTGCCCGCCTGCCGCCAGATCAGCGCCCTTCTCGATCGCCGCCTGGCCTGACTTGCTCCTTCTCGTGTGCCTGCTCGTGTGCCTGCCCCCTTGCCTCTTTATTTTTCTGTACCCCGCATCTCTGTGTGAGTGACTCGTGTGCCGCCCTCTCTTCCTTTGTGTGCCCTGCGTTTTTGTGAGCGTCCCGTGCTCTTGGTTCCTTTCTCCCCTCTCGCTTCCCCTGTCTTTACCGCCGCTGCCTCCCGTGCGGCCCCACCCCCCCACACCCATTGGCTCTTCCCTCCTCGACGATGCCAGCGCACCCGACGGACCTACGACGCCGCCACCCTCCACGCACTCAATGCCGGCCGGAACCCCGCCTGCTACCGAGCCAACCCGAAACGCACCCACCGATCCTTCACCTGCCAAGCCTGCAGATTCACCTGCCTCCAATCCTGCACCGCACCCGCCAAGCCGAGCACCAGCAACAACCACCTCAAGTGCATCCTGCTCAACACCCGCTCCGTCCATAGGCACGCCGTGCAACTCTGGTTCCTCCTCGACACAACATCACCAGACGTCGCCTTCCTCACGGAAACCTGGATGAACGCCTCCTCAGCCCCCGACATCGCCATAGCCATCCCGGACGGCTACAATATCACCCTGAGGTACCGCGTCAACCAAACCGGAGGAGGCATCGCCTTCGTCCACAGAAACACCATCCGCATCACGACCAACTTCGACGACACCCTCAACGCCGCCGAATACCTTCATTTCCAGATCCACACCGACCCCAAGACCAACCTCACAGGCACTCTCATCTACAGACCCCCGGGAGCACGCACTCAATTCAGCGAAGCCATCACAGACTTCATCAGCCCGCACACCCTCACCTCCTCAGACTACATTCTCCTAGGTGACCTCAACTTCCACCTGGAGAACAACAAGGACTGCAACACCGCCGCCCTGCTGTACAACCTCGCCAACCTCGGACTCAAGCAACTGGTGAACACCCCCACCCACTACGCCGGCCACACGCTTGACCCCGTCTTCTCCTCCAGCAAGCACATCTCCTTCAGCCACTCCACCGGACTACACTGGACAGACCACAGCTGCGTCCACTTCAACTTCAGGAGAACCACGACCCACCACCACCCGCAACAAGTTCCCCGCAGAAGCTGGAGCAAGATCACCGCCGACCAGCTCACCACCACCCTCAGCCAGAACCCACCCACCAACACGACGGACCCCGACGAAGCAGCCCGCAACCTCACACTGTGGCTCACCGACTGCGCAGACAAACTTGCACCACTGAAGAACCCTCCCAGCATACCCGGCAGCAGGAAAGCCTCGTGGTTTACCACCGACCTCAAAATCTCCAAGAAAACTTGCCGCACCCTTGAGAAAGCCTGGCGCCACGACCAGACAACAGAACACATGACCGCCCTCAAGAACGCCACCCGCAAACACCACCATCTGATCCGCACCACCAAGAAGACAGCATTCAAAGAAAGAATGGACAACAACAAGGAGCTCTTCAGCATCGTCAAAGAGCTCTCAAATCCCAGCGCCTGCAACACCGACATCACTCCCTCGCAAGACCTCTGCGACTCTCTCACCTCGTTCTTCCACCGCAAGATCGCCGACATCCACAACAGCTTCGGCGCACAAACCACGCACCCAACCGTCGAACCAACGCCCCCAACCACCACCCTCTGCAACTGGACCCCGGTCAGCACCGAAGACACCACCCGCACGATGAACACCATCCACTCCGGCTCCCCTACCGACCCATGCCCACACCACATCTTCAACAAAGCCGACTCCAGCATCGCACCCCAACTCCAGAACATCATTAACAGCTCCTTCGCATCCGCCACCTTCCCGGAGAGCTGGAAACACGCCGAGCTGAGCGCCCTCCTCAAGAAACCCACCGCGGACCCCACGGACCTGAAGAAATTCCGCTCCATCTCGCTCCTCCCCTTTCCAGCCAAAGTCATCAAGAAGACCGTCAACAGACAACTCTCCGCCTTCCTCGAGACCAACGGACCCCTCGACCCATCACAGTCCGGCTTCCGAGCCAACCACAGCACCGAGAACGCCCTCATCGCAGCCACCGACGACGTCGGGTCCCTGGTCGACAACGGGGAAATGGCTGCCCTCATCCTCCTGGACCTCTCATCAGCCTTCGACACCCTCTGCCACCGCACCCTGATACAACGCCTCAGCAACACCGGAATCCAAGGAGTGGCCCTGGAGTGGATCACCTCATTCCTCACCGGAAGAACCCAGAGAGTCCGCCTTCCCCGTTCCGATCCGCGGCCACCGAAGTCTTCTGCGGCGTCCCGCAAGGCTCCTCACTCAGCCCAACCCTCTTCAACGTCTACATGAGCCCTTTCGCAGCCATCGCCCTCCCACACAACCTCAACATCATCTCCTACACCGACGACACCCACCTGATCCTCTCCCTCAACAATGACCCCACCACCACCAAAGCCAACCTCCAGGAAGGAATGAGAGACGTCGCAGAATGGATGAAGATCAGCCGCCTGAAAGTGAACTCAGAAAAGACGGAAGTCCTCATCCTCGGACCATCTCCCTCCGCGTGGGATGACTCCTGGTGGCCCCCTGCCCTGGGCAGCGCACCCAAACCAACGGACCACGCATGCAACCTGGGCTTCATCCTGGACTCCTCCCTCACGATGACCAAGCAAGTGAACGCAGTCTCTTCATCCTGCTTTAACACCATGCGCATGCTCCGAAAGATCTTCCGATGGATCCCCACAGAAACCAGGAAGACGGTCACCCAGGCCCTCGTCACCAACCGTCTGGACTACGGGAACACCCTCTACGCTGGAACCACAGTCAAACTCCAGAAAAGACTCCAGTGCATTCAGAACGCCTCAGCACGACTCATCCTGGACATCCCTCGCCGCAGCCGCAGCCACATCTCTACCCACCTGAGAGGCCTGCACTGGCTCCCCGTCAACAAGAGGATCACGTTCAGACTCATCACCCACGCACACAAGGCTCTCCACGACATGGGCCCGAAGTACCTCAACAGCCGCCTCACTTTCTACACACCCACCCGCCAGCTCCGATCCGCCAGCCTCGCCCTTGCCTCCGTCCCACGAATTCGGAAATCCACCGTCGGAGGAAGATCCTTCTCCTATCTGGCAGCCAAGACATGGAACTCCCTCCCCACTCGCCTACGGCTGACCCTGGATCACCTCTCCTTCAGGACACAACTCAAGACCTGGCCGTTCGAGCAATAGCGACCCCCGCCCCCCTAAGGGCCTTGAGACCCTCACGGGTGAGTAGCACGCTATACAAATTCTCGTGATTGATTGATTGATTGCTTTCAACTTGTGAAGGATCTCCAAGGGCTTGGAAAAGAGCTTGCCTTCTGCTGAAGTCTCAGGGACAACAGACTTCCCCCCCGCAGCTCCCCAGAGTGGTGGTGCTGAGTGATGCTGTGGTGCTGCTGAGTGATGCTGTGGTGGTGCTGAGTGATGCTGTGGTGGTGCTGAGTAATGCTGTGGTGGTGCTGAGTAATGCTGTGGTGGTGCTGAGTGATGCTGTGGTGGTGCTGAGTGATGCTGTGGTGACCCTAAGTGATGCTGTGGTGACCCTAAGTGATGCTGTGATGGCGCTGACTGATGCTGTAGTGGTGCTGACTGAGGCTGTGGTGGTGCTGACTGAGGCTGTGGTGGTGCTGACTGAGGCTGTAGTGGTGCTGACTGAGGCTGTGGTGGTGCTGACTGAGGCTGTGGTGGTGCTGACTGAGGCTGTGGTGGTGCTGAGTGATGCTGTGGTGGCGCTGAGTGATGCTGTGGTGGCGCTGAGTGATGCTGTGGTGGCGCTGAGTGATGCTGTGGTGGCGCTGAGTGATGCTGTGGTGGCGCTGAGTGATGCTGTGGTGGCGCTGAGTGATGCTGTGGTGGCACTGAGTGATGCTGTGCTGGCCCTGAGTGATGCTGTGCTGGCCCTGAGTGATGCTGTGCTGGCCCTGAGTGATGCTGTGCTGGCCCTGAGTGATGCTGTGCTGGCCCTGAGTGATGCTGTGCTGTGAGTTCTTGTCCCTGCATTCAGAGCTTCTTTTCTGCTTTTCAATACTCTCCTGGTCTTGAATCACAACTTGATCAGACTCTTCTTCTGCTTCTTTTTCTAGCAGATCTTCATCTTTTTCAGAGTCTACAACTATGATATCCAAATCTTTTTCACTCAATTTTCCATTCACAGTTGAATTTTCCAGATGTCGACCTGCCTGTCGATCTTCAGGATCTGGATTTCTTTCAGGTTCTTCTTCTGAATCTGAATCAGCTGTGGTATCACTTTCTTCATCAGAGTTTTCAGGTGTAGGCACACAAATTGTATGACTTGCATGAATCCACCTCTTCAGGCCTTTGCACTTCACTGCATTTGTTGTGACAAGAATAACCTGCCTTGGTTTCTGCCACCTGGGTACCAGACAATTTCTTCTTCGATTAATTTTTGTTCTCACCCAGTCACCTGGTAACAGATCATGTGCTTGCTCTTTTTCTCTTGTCTGTACTTCAGTTCCCACCTGATTGGACACAGAAGTCACGACGTCAGACAGATTCCTACAGTACTCCAAAATGACGCTATCATTAATAGCCATCAACTTTCCCACTGGTATGAAAGCCTGTCTCATGACCCTGCCCATAAGAATATCATGTGGGCTTAAACCTGTCTTTTTATCAGGTGTACTTCTTAGAGTCATCAAAACAAGTGGAAGAGCATCTGTCCATTTTATTCCTGTAGCTAGACACATTTTTGCAATCCTGTTCTTAATTGTTCCGTTTATTTGCTCAACAACTCCAGATGCCTCTGGTCTGTATGCACAATGTAACTTCTGCTCTATGTGTAAAGCCTCACAAATCAATTGCAACAGTCTGTTTTCAAAATGTCTTCCACGATCACTCTCCACAGACACCGGGAAACCGTACCTAGGTATAATCTCCCTCAAAAGTAATTTTGCAACAGTAATTGCATCATTGTGACGTGTGGGAAACGCTTCAACCCATCTTGAAAACAAACAGACAAACACCAGAACATAACGCAATTTGTTATGTTGCGGCATTTCAATGACATCCATCTGTAATCTGGTGAATGGACCACCCTCCCGTCCTATGGTTCCCATGCCCACAACTGTTTTCCTGATTGGGTTCATTTGCTGGCAAGTCAAACACCTCTGACAAAGAGATTCTGCAATAGTTATGAACTTTGTATTGAACCAAGTCTCCATAAAAAGCCTAACCATAGAATCTCTTCCAATATGTCCCAGACCATGATACATCCTGGCCATGTCAGCAATCATGTAGTTTGGTAAAATTACTCTGCCATCTTTGTATGTCCAAATTCCATCCTCATCTCGCTGTCTACATTCTGCTCTCAACCATGTGTTTTTCTCTTCATCATCAGCTTTGTCCTGTAAATCTTTGACTCCCTGCCATGTTTCAACTACTGATGTTAGCATTAGTGAGCTCAAAGCATGTTCATCATTCTTTTCCCGATTAATTGCAAAATTGTTTCTTGCACAGTATTTTGCTTTCTCGTCTGCATAGGCATTTCCTTTGGTAACGAAATCATCTCCCTTTTTGTGTCCTTCACATTTCACGACAGCAATCTTTTCTGGTAACTGAATGCCATCAATTAATCTTTTAATTAATTGTGCATTTCTGATAGGTGAACCTGCAGATGTTAAATAGCCTCTTTGTGACCAGAGCTGTCCATAATCATCCACAACCCCGTACCCATACTGGTTGTCAGTTATTATGGTAATTTTCAAATGTATTGCTCTTTCACGTGCACGAATCAAAGCAATCAATTCTGCTACCTGAGCTGAACGAATTCCTTCGAGACATGATGCCTCAACAACATCAGCAACAGTACAGACAGAATATGCTGCTCGCAAAAAGCCTTCCTCTGTTCTTAAACAAGAACCATCAACAAAGTAAACATAGTCTGACTCAGGCAGAGGAACATCTTTAATGTCCTGCCTTGGCTTGGTGCAATATTCCGAAACATCCAAGCATTCATGATCCACATCATTTTCATTTCTTATTTCAGTTACAGCACCATCAGGCAATAATGTGGAAGGATTTAAATTTACACATCTTGCTATCGAGACATTATCTGATCCCAGAATAATTTTCTCGTATTTGGTAAGTCTGTTACTTGTTAAGTGCTGCGTTTTACTTCTTGTAAGGAGAATTTCAACTGAATGGGGAACATAGACTTTTACAGGAAGTCCCATTATAATTCCCTCACTTTGTTCAAGACTCACACTTGTTGCAGCTACTGCTTTTAAGCAGCCTGGTAATGCTTTCACAACTGGATCAAGTACTGCTGAAAAATATGCTATTGGTTTTCTCAGTTTTCCATGTCTCTGTATTAATACAGATAATGCACATCCTTCCCTTTCACTGCAGTACAGCTCAAAATCCTTTTCATAATCTGGCATGCCCAAAGCTGGAGCTTCGCACAAACTCCTTTTTAGCTTTTCAAAAGCTTCCATCTCAGTTTCTGTAAGAACAATTGGGTCTTTTATATCTGATCTTGTTAGTCTCTGTAGTGGTTTCGCAATCACCAAAAATCCACTAATCCATTGACGACAATAGCCAACCATTCCTAAAAACATTCTGACCTGTCTCTGGGTTTTTTGGAGGTTGCATTCCCTGAATCATTTTGATTCTTTCAATTGTCACTTGTCTGATTCCTTTTGCAATTCTGTGACCAAGATATTTTACTTCTTGTTTGCAAAACTGTAATTTTGCAGGTGACACTTTGTCCCTCATCTGCCAAATGATTTAAAAGAGTAATTGTATCTGTGACACAGTTATCTTGTGTTTTTGCTGCAACAAGCAAATCATCAATGTACTGGACCAATGTTGATCTTCCAGGTAAATTTAGATTTTCCAATGATTTCTTTAACAATTCATTAAAGATAGAAGGACTCTCTGTATACCCTTGAGGAATACGACACCATGCTAATGTGCGACCTTGAAACCTGAACGCAAAGATTTCCTGGCTTTCTGGATGCAATTGAGCTGGAAAGAACGCATTGCAAAGGTCAATGACAGTATACCATTCTGCATCATGCGGAATTTGGTAAAGAATCACTGCTGGATTTGGAACAACTGGGCAACATGGAACAACTATCTGATTAACCTTTCTCTGGTCTTGAACTATTCTGTACGTTCCGTTTGGCTTTTTGATCCCCATGATTGGTGAATTACAAGGACTACTCTCAAGTTCTTTTAAAACACCTTGCTTTATGAATTTTTCAATCACAGGAATGACACCTTCAATTGTTTCTGCCTTCATCTTGTACTGAGGAATGTTTGGAAAATCTATTCCCTGCTTCACTGTAATTTTGACTGGATCAACATGTTTCATCAGACCCATTTCACTTCCAGATAAATCCCAAATCTCAGTTTTGACTGTCTTTTTTAATTCTTCAGGCAAATTTTCTTTATCAAATACAGGAAATAATTTTGTTTTCTCTGCTTCAACCATTAACATTGTTAATTTATAATGCCCATCCTCCTCAAATGTCTGCAACTCAATACCTTCCGGTGAGCAATATATTTTGCAGTTCATTTTACAGAGGATGTCCCTCCCTAACAGGTTCACAGGACTGCTGTCACAAACTACAAATCTGTGTTTATCTTTGAACTTGCCAATCTCAATTTTTACAGGCTCAGTTAGACTTGTTTTAATCTGCTGATTTGCTACACCAACTACTTGGATGGAATCCCCAGAGAGAGGGAGGTTTTCTATTTCCACTGATCTAACAGTAGAACGGGTAGCACCAGTGTCCACAAGAAAAGTGATATCTACATCATTCACTTTGCCATTAATAAATGGACCAGACTGGTCAACCTCAAGAGTGACTCCAATCACACACTCTTCCCCCTCTCTCAGGCACCGTCATAAGTAATCCTCTGAATCACTCCCTTGATTTTCTGTCATCAAAAATTGTCCAGACAAATTTGGCACATTTGTTCTTTGCGTTCTTATTACCTGATCACCTCCGCTGAATCCTGTTTCCGAATTATATCTCTGAGCACCTCTACTGTTTGGGAGAGGAGGCTGTGGAATTTGATTCCGCTGATTCGCTAACTGTCACTGTAGCTGTTGCTGAAGATTCAGCTCATTTAACTGCTGCTGTAGCTGTTGCTGCAGATTTACATCGTTCTGCATCTGTGGATTTACTGATGCATTTTTGAAATTTCTGGGCGGATTTTTGCACTCACGCTTCCAGTGTCCAATTTCCCCACAATTAAAACCAGGCAATTTTTGCTTCAGCTCCTCAATATTAACATTACATTTTGGCTTGTTAAAGTTGCCCTTAAATTTTCCCTGACCCTGATTCTGGTTGTAATTTACATTTTTATTCTCTAAACTTGCAATCTGCTGTTCGGCTACTTTCACCTGTGCCCACATTGCTTTCTCTTTTAATTTCTTCTGTTAGGCATCTAACTCATCACTGCAGTATTTTGCCTTTCTCAAGATGTCATCAACTGAGAGTGATTGCCATCCAACAATCCCATTCCTGATCATTTCACCAATTTCAGGTCTCAGACCATAAACAAATCTGTAAATGAAGTGGCTCATGTCCTTTTCACTTAGTTTCTCATAGCCACTGTACTGTTTGAAAACCAACAGTAATCTTTCATAAAATGAATGAACTGACTCTTTTGGCTCCTGGTTTGTTCTGTCTATTTTTACCCAATCTACTTCTTTTGGGGGAATCTTTTCTTTTAACCAGTAAATCACTTTGTCATACAGTCCCATGACTTCTGACGATGGAGCACCTGTCTCTTTATCTCGAGCTGGTTCTACCTTGGGCCAACTCACAGCAATTTTGCATTCTGTCCAAAGATCTGATGGGACAACAAAGTCAAAGAATCCATCAAGATCAATCCACAGAACTTTCGACACTTTAATGAATCTGTCCACCTGTCGATACCATTCTACAGGCTTCTCTCTCAACTGAGGGAAATCCTTTGTGAACAACAAAATGTCCTGTCTAGACCAGGGAACATGCACATAACCACCACCTGAAATTTCTCTCATTGGGTACTGACTAGCCAATTTTTCCCTCCTCTCTTCCTCCTTCTTTTTGGTCCACTTCACTCTACATTTACTTAAGTCACCCAATTTTTTGATGTACACAATCAAATCTTTTACATGCATAATTCTTCCCATTGCATTAAAATTCCCAATGTCTTTTTCAGTAAAGTCTAATCTATGTTTTCCCAAATTTTTTTGCTTACTCAAATCAATTTCTAATTCTGCAGCCAATTCTTCAAATTGATCATATGTATTCTTTGCTTTCCATTGTATGCTTTTGCAAATGAACAACAGTTCATCATCTTGATAATGCTTCAAACTGTTAGGACCAATTGTGCCAATTATTAATTCCTCTAAATCTGCTTTTAGCCTTGCAACATCAAGCTTTGAAATAGGATCTGTTTTCTCAACACTCTTTTCTGGAGATTCAGTATCTGACTCAGCACCCATTGGTGTTCTGCTTAATGAACCTGGATTAAAAGTTAAATCAGGCATCATTGTTTTTTCTCGATGTATTTCAGTTAATTCTGAGTAAAAATTTTCAGCCACTTTCTGAATTTCTGCATTTAATGGAATTGTTAAACCTGGTTGCCTAATTTCTCCTTGATCAAAAACAGGCTGAACAGGACCAATCGTTACTGGAACTGTCACTGCTTCCATGCCTTTAGTTAACTGCCAAATTAATTCTTCCTTTGATCATAAATATTCTGAAGTATTTGCAACTTCCTCATTTCTACCAGCTCCCATTGAATTTCCAGGAACTTCTCTTCCCATTGGTGTTTCAGGTAAATTTCTGCTTTCATCATAAACACTAGAATTTGTTCTTGTTTCTAACTTTTCAGGAGTTTCAAAAGATTCAGAATTATTCGGGTACAATCTGGGTGATCCCTCATTTAATGGAGGTGCACTTGGTGTGGTTCCTGTAGAAACCATCGGGGTAGACCATGAACAAGCTGGTTTTAAGGGAGTCTGTTTTTTATTGGTCAAATAATTTTCTCCCAAAACTAGGTCTTCTGATTCACTGTTTACAACCACATTATTTTTCTTTTGGGTTTTCTTTTGACCTGGTATTTCTGTAATCATTTCTCTCACTGTATAGAGACCATCACACATGTCTGCCTGTCTCCTCCGACGCATTCTATCCTCATGGGTTTCATGTTTAAAATTTGATGATTTCGGAGGTCTTATCATACCACTTGCTTCCCGCTGAAGTTGAAACATCTCATCCTCCCATTCAACTAAAGCCTCAAATTGTGTTGGTCTAGGCTTCGGCACAAGAGCTGTCATTTTTTTGTCTTAAATTTTTCAAAATCCTCATATTAAATGAACCATCTTTCGGCCAAGCCAAAACACCATCATCCTTAGTGTAATGCATCCAAACATCAAACCAAAGGCAAGTATGACAACCACATTCACCTTCCATATAAGCTGCGGGTGTTTTGTACTTATGAAATTATTTTCCACCTTGCGTTTCAATTTTCTTATCAGGTGAAATAAAAAATTTAAATTTCTGAAGCAATGTATGCTTTTTCTCCTCTTTTTTTATAAAATAATTCCTGTTTTAATCAAATCCGTTCAACTGAAAGTGATCGTAAATGTTTCCTGGATGTTCCGCAAAACCAGCCAATCCGTGCGCGAAACACACCAACAAGCCAATCAGGTTAAGCTACGTCACCACCTTGCTCAACCAATAAAATTGCTGCTATCCCAAAGAGCCAAATCAGCTAACAGCTCGTCAGAGTCACGTGAACCAATCAGTGCGCTAGCTGTGACGTATGTTAGCCAATCACAGCGCGGACCCTGTGACGTACACAGCCGCTGCAGCTCCTCGTCTCTCACTCCAAGCCCTCACCCCTCCTTCACAAAAACTTTTCACAGCGCCATTTTAAGAACACTTTTTCGATGGATTTTAGTTATTAACAACGAATAAACAAACCATTTGTCTGTTTCGCTAAAATAAGGCGATAGTTTTTACAAACATTCAAGTATTCTTTTGCGTGGAATAGTCAACGCTACTCTCAAAGAATATACATTCGTTGATAAAGTAAACTTTTACTCTACCCTTCCAACAGATAATATTCGAACCCGTTTTCCTCTGAATGCACATAAAGTAGCAATTCAAAGTTTGACTCGAACGAAATTACAAATCATTTACGCACTTTCAAACGGAAAGTTTCCCTAACCATACATACATGAGATCCTGGCAGGACTTTAACCAGCCATAGAAATCCACAATTGTCAATAAAATAGACGACGCTACTTTACCCTTCAAACAAGCTTGGATTAATTCTACTACTCTTTTCACAGTGAGTTTTAAAACAGGCTCTAAGTCCCTATACTCAAAGCTACGATTTCATAGTCAATCCTCACTATACATTCTACCTAGCACACCTAGAATCCCTAAATTCGTGCTGTACGACCACAACACTAGTGATAACAAAACCACTATTTTGAAACAGAACAAATGCACTGTGTAACTTCACTTTTGTCACACCACTCATATGCCGGCTCAACTAGGATTTTTCAAACTGCAGGAAAAAACCTTTAGACTACATATAACAAGTGAACAAAACCCACAATATGTTAAACATCGATCCTATGTAACTACCATGTAGCATGTCGGGTACCATAGCAACCGTAACTCTGCTACCAAAAAATTGATCCAGCGCCCCTATAGAAAATCTGCCATAAGCAATGCTACCCAACTCCACAATACTCACCATTAAACATAAATCATTCACAAGACCCATAAACTAACATGACATATTTTGAGCAACTGAATCATGTGACCTAATTAATAAAACCTATTCACAAATTATGTACATATTTTATATACAACTGCAGTATAATGATTTCACCATGGATTTTGTAAAGTTTTGCATTTAATTAAGCCACATAGGCAAATGGATCTGCTAATGGTAACGACTTGTGAAATAACAAGGCCAGCTTGTGTTTTCAAAAATCTTATTTATTAACTATTTAATCAAGGAAAGTGCATTTTTTATTAGAATCTTTTTTATTCAAGCATCATTATTTTTAGAGGATTAGCAAAAGTATTGACAGTCATAGCAAAAACAGTTAGCATATTTCAAAGATGATTAAACAGTTTTCCATCACCTAAGCCCTAACATCCCTGTCTAAAACTCACTTCACCTAAAAGAATAAAGTAAAAGTCTTTTAGCCCTATTGATGCTTACGTGCTCCAAGAAAGTCCGTCAGCACGTCACAGTCTCAGGAGAAGATGAACAGCAAGCGCGCTCTCTCTCCCAAGGGGACAGTTTTTATACCTTTCCAACTAACTAAAGTAACAGCAGCGTATATTTTTTCTGTTAATCCAGATATTTCATTGGTCAAGCCACAACAGCCCACAATGAGGTCACACGCTTATGACCAAGTCCGGGGCTTCATCTTTGCCCTTATTGTTCTTAGTCTCACCATCCTCGTTGCTTCCTCAAAATGATACTTTTGACGGAGGAAACTTTTGCTTCCTAAACTTGGCAGAACCACATCCGTCCTGTCCTTGACAATGTCACCAAGAACACATTTGATACGACCAGGATTTCTTCTGAATAGAAATTATCAGCTCAGCAAAAATGTTCCACGCATGAGTGAAAGAACTGCTCTGGTCAAGACTCGAAGGCTGCAGTACTGGCAGCCATTTTCTTTAGGCCCATTCTCAAAACTAATGTATAAACAAACACAAAACATCGATTAATGTGAGAAATAAAGATCGTTCTGTTTCCCACCCACCTTTGCTAATAATTACCCATTAATCTATGTTACCTAGCAGAAGCAAATGAAGCAACAAACAGATTCGTGCAACTTTTAAAAACAGAAAAACAAAATATAAGCACACAGAAATAAGCACATGCCATTATAAATCAGCCGCATTTAATACTGACAAAGACGATAAACAAAATTAGTTTATTTTTTACACACACATGCATTTGCAACAAAAGCACATATATGAGCACATATGTTAGTATCCCGCGTGTAATGATCTGCAATTTTATTCTAAGTTGGTTAATAAATCTCACTGCACACTTTATTAATAATATTATTTGTTGTGGAAGTTTAACTTTGCGAGTTGAAATAAATTTATTTCCAAATCTCGCTCCATCAATATTATGCCACTTCTTGTGATGCCACTTGCTGTTAAGTCATAGCTTGTGATGCCACTTCTTGTGATGTCAATCGCTGTGATGCCATGTCTGATATCACGTGCTGTGATGTCACACGCCGTGATGTCATTTGCATACTGCCTAACTAGATTATTCTCCCCACTTCTTTTTCAGTACTTGTGCCCTGCTTATAAGAGTACTTCTTCGACTGGAACCTTTAAAGGAATGACCCATGGCAAGACCACCACAGCTCACTGTTAAATTATTCAAAGCTCGCCGATGAATGAGTTTAATTAATATAAAAACAGAAAACCGTTTTACAGTGCTAGTGGCAGCTGAAACCATTCTTCAGGAAGCCAGCCAGCCTCCTGGCAAATAAACCTCTGTTATGACCAATCCGATGCTGCCCTACAGCACCAAAACTAAATATTTTGGCAAAGTGCTGCCACCTCAATAGCACATCTTTCTACTGGCACAACCATACTTTACATAACTAATAGACCACATTAATTTAACCACTCCCACATTCCAGTAAATCGGCACCAGAGTTTTATAATTGTCAAACAATGTCACCCTTCAAAACAGACACCTGAGGTAGGGGAAGTGTTCGTTGAATGAAATGAACATGGAAGTGCTACAGCACAGGAGTTTGTACCCAACACACATTATTAAGACTCCAACGGGCGGGCAGCATACGCAGTGGGCCTGATTCACAAAGGGCCTCTGCGCTCGTGCCGCAGGTCGCGCCGTCGTGGGTGAGTCTACGCACTCCGGTCAGAATCTCCACAATGAGAATTTTCATTCTGAATGCTCACTACTGAGGCTTCCCCCCACGACTCTGCGGCCTCCCCAGACCCTGCATTCTTCGCCAACACCCCTTCCAGAGCTTTATAAACACTGTGTCGCGACACAGTACTGTGTCGCCTGCCATGTGTGGGTGTGTTGCATGAAAATGAATAGACACGGTCTATTCATTGATTTTGCAGGACAGTACTGCTCATGTCAGTGACACAGTACAACTAAGCCACAGCTCCTCTGACGACTCCAGAAGCAGAGGCTGCGCCTGGTGGGGGAATGAAATGGCCTGCCTTCCTCTTGTTGTTTCCTGCATGGGGAGTGTGCAGGGTGGGGGCGGGGAATGATCCTGGTGACTGATGAAGGGTTCTGCATGGTTTGCTGCGTTGGAAATTTCCTCCTCTGGTGGTCAGATGGCACCCCTGTGGCGCCCGAGCACCAGGGTAGAGAAGGGGTACGGACAGGGTCAGCAACGGATTTGAGAGAGCAGAACCCCGAACCTGTCAGACTTCAGGCATGAAAGAGTGCAAGGCCCATCCATTAGGCTTGAGAGGGCACAGTCATCCAATGTCAAACAGGGGCACAAGAGAAGGTCAGAGATAGCCTCTTTCAGACTCCGGGCACGAGAGCGTGCAAAGTTCAGCTACTGCCAGACACCGGACACGACCTTTGTCAGGCATCGGACATGACGGGAATGAGGGAGGGCAAAGGGGCACAACCTTGTGGGATTCTATCCCCAAGAGCGCGCACACCATGACAAGTAGGCATGAGATGGTGCGGGTCACACATGAGCACAAGAGAGCTCGATGATCAGTCAGTGCCAGACACCGGGTACAAGAGAGGACAGGGCTCTGCCACTGCTATACACCTGGAATGAGAGAGCGTGGGTCACAGACACTGTCAGATGCTGGGCACAAGAGCGCGCAGAGCTCAGCAGCTGGCAGACACCAGCATGAGACAGCATGGGCACATCACCTGAAAGACAGCAGGTGGGAGAACCCAGGGGCACGATCACTGTCAGACACCGCGCACCAGAGCACGGGACTCAGTTATGCAAGGACACATGAAAATACGAGACTTGGAGACTGTCAGACACCAGCAGAAGTCCACAAGATACAGCCTCTGTCGGACATCGAGCAGGACATAGTAGGGCGCAAAGCCACTGTCAGGCACCGGGCACGTCGCACGAGCTAGGACTGTGCACGCCCACAATCAGGCAACGTGCACAGTTAGGAATGACATTCAATCAGGGTTAAACACCAGGCACACAAACCCTGGCACTCGTCAACCGTCTGAGAGAACTGGGGACAGCTCTATGCAACACCTTTCACATGGAAACAGGGACGCAGGCTCTATCGGACATGAATGTGCAATTCCAAAATTACATCACACCGCACTGTCTACTATCCGAGCCCACTTGTATGTCAATAATTGTCCACTCCACAGACCCAGGTGTCAGCAAATGCCGGTTCAATTTGAATGGGACTGCAACAGAACTTCTCAATAGGACTACATACTTTTAATGGTGCAGGCAGCACATTTAAAGAGGGCAGGATAATTTAATCCTAAAGTGCCCGCACAATCACTTCTTAGCAAGGCTGGTTCACTCCGCATGCGCGCTAGTGGTTTTCCCGCTGCGTTTTTTCAAAAGCCGCGTTACAGGATGAGCTCAGCTCGTCATCAGCGTGCGAGCGCCGTAACTCATGACGAGCTGAGCTCGTCATGAGCGCCAAAGTGGTTAATCTGAGAGAAACAGAACGTCCACATTAAGCACTATATGTTGGCGAGACATTCACAAGAGATCAAGGCAGGGATTCTGTACTTTCATTAGCAGAGTACAGCTCTTTTCAAGCGAGTGAGTGTGCATTTAATGTGGCCCCACAGTCATTTCCCATCAAGGCTAGTTCACTTTTAAGGGAGGGTGGTAGAACTTCTAAGATGGGCGTGTATACTCTTTACTGGAGCATTCCCAGAAGCTAGCAGCAGTTAGAAAATATATGTGTGTTATTTTACAAATCACATTAAAAAATATGAAAGGTTTTCGTGAGATATGTTGTGTCCCCATATATTTTGTTATTTACATTTTCTATGACATATGTATTTGTCCTTATCTCTCATATACAGTTAATTTAACATTCGGTTTGCTAGTAAAACTGAATTACTGTGTCACGAAATAATGCACGTCTAAAAATGCAGTTAATTTGACCTCTGGTTTGCTAGTAAAACTGCATTACCGTGTCACGAAATGATGCATGTCTAGAAAGTGTGTCACAAATATGAAAAGTTTGGAAAGCTCTGCTTAGCCAGTGTGCATCATCAGTGTACTGAATGAAATTGACTGAACATGCAAACCGCACCAAACTACCGTGGTCAATTTTTTTTTCCAGAATTGAAGAAAAATGGCGCCAAGGGGCCATACACGATAGAGTTGTTACACAAAAAGATACATTTTGGATGCACTCTTCTAACAATATAACACCATAGGGGGTATGCGATAATGTACATGTTTATACATTTTATCAGGAGTGTTCGCTCTATATTTTGTTTTGTGAGATGTCGGGCGGTGTGTAAATGTGTATTCAGCGAGGCAGCGCTCTGCACACCAAATGACGCTTTATAAATAATACATACAGGTGATTAACTTATTTTCTCCTGGAGGCTGTGAGCAATATCGAAATGGCTCGTTGCCTTTGCCTCCTAGGCAATGAAAGACATTCTTAGTTTGGCTGTCAACCCAGGTGCATGGAAGTAACTTTGACAACCGGGCCTACATGAGCTCTCCTCCTGTTTGTGTTCTGCTGCTAATTTGCAAACAGCAGGCTTTTTTTGTACGGAGATCGTAATTTCTGATCCCTCTTTTTTTCTAATTATTCTAATTGCAAGTTCAAACCAGGAAAGGTAGCCGGCGGTGCTTAGTGAACCCTGGGGCATCAGATGTCCCAGTTTGCTTTCTGCTCACAGGAGACTGTGGTGCCTAATTGAGTGGAAGTTTTAACATCATCACAGACAGAAATGCATGTCACCAGAATAAGTTTGAATTAAGTTTTTTAACGCTGAAGAAAGACTAACTTTAAACACATTGATGCTATTGCGTGTATGATGCATGTTTTAACAGTTTATTTTATGAAACTGTGTTAGAAGGTTTAGTGGTATATATTTGCTTGTGGTCTTTGTTGATGTTCATGATTAACAAGATGAGAGCAGATGCGTACAATTTGTAGCTCGCTGTGATGCTGTCATTTATTTTAGAACTGTATTTGATGAGTGCTCTTGCCTAATTCTGTTATGGGCTGAATGCTTTTTATTGAATGTACTGGCAAATTATTGCTTGTACATACCCTTAATCATGTTCCAGCACTGTAACGCCTTGTGCCAACAACTCCTAAACCTCTTGATCTACCAACTTATTTTGTTCCTTTTTGAAGGTCAACTTTCTTGTAACCGGAGATTGAATTGGCATGATATTAGCCTCGTGTCTTAAATAAAATCCAGATTTTCTGCCCACCCGGCTTTGGACAATCTACATTTTCTGTTAACACTTCATCCTCAGCAGGTTCTCATTATACACCTGTTTCCCAAACAAAATGTTTGCACCAAGGGATTACATTGATGTATCATTTCTTCCTGTGTTGAACAGCACATGACTGGTCACCAGCTTCTATTTAAAATTAGATATACTCCAGGAGTATTCCTTGCACTGCCATAAACATAAAGCGCATTCACGAGTATCAGGCGCTTGTTTATCAAAGTCATACATTTTACCACACTACACTGCATTTATTTTGTTGCTATTTTAATCACTTTCTGCTGCTTTTAGCATTTCTTCACGTGAATAGCACAAACCTTTAGCTTAACTCTTCCTCTGACTTATCTACCTGCTCCTGGAGATCTGAACTAAAATGTCAGAATGCCAAAATACTTTATAAACTACATTGAGACTACTAAAGCTGAACAAATAAGGCTTGAGCTCTCCATGTGTTGGCCCCAGAAGGACTTGGGGCCTATATCAAATGAAAAGAAAATCAGGCCTGTCGGGGAGGGGATTGCATTTATCATTTCTTTTGTAGACCATGATTCATAATACCTTTTAATTGCTTTTGTAGCAATTGACATATATCATTTTTTATCGGAAACAGGGTATATCAGAAACTGATGATGATCATATGTTTGCCTTCAAGAAACTCGCTGTTTTGGTACATTACACAATGCTTTAATTCACAAACTGGTTATCATGCATACAAACAGCTATAGTGTACACTAAATAATATGGGACCATGGGGAGTCTTAATTGAAGGATATGATAGGCATTATGTGGAAGGCAGAAATTTCTAATAGGTGCACTAAAGCAGTGATGACTAGTAGTGATTGCCGAACTAAAGACATAGTTGGAATATTAAAACAAGGGAGGAACAGAAAAACGATGGGTTAATATTATATGAAGAGTAAGAGTAGTCAAATCAAATCTAACAAAACTCAAGGCAACATATCGAGGGAATTGCAGAGGGTAAAGAGACTTGCAGCAAGTGCTAAAGGTGCAGAAATATGGAACACAGCATACAGCAAGACCTGCCCAGTAGTTAACTAAAATTATTGTGGGTGCAAATTCAAAAGCCACTTGGAAAGGTAATCAAGGGGTTAAAGTCAAACTAGTTTCTGCTGGAAGGGTTGGTGATGAATTTGACTGATGACACAGGCAGCAAGTTTAACGAGGATTGTGTCTTTAAGCACGGGAAACAGAAGTAACAAGCACGCCAACAGGTCTCGCCTTTGGGACCTTATGTGTTTAGCCTGAACTTTTGGCTATGTTGTAGAGCATTGTGGCTGCTGTGCATCATGTTGAAAAGTTATAATAACAAGTGGTAAGCATTTTTGTTACCTTTATACAAACGAAGACACCATTATATACAACTGAACACCCTGATTAAAAAAGATTTAAACATAAAAATGTCTTCTAGTTTTTTGTACGTATGTGGCACAGTGGTATTATGTTGAGTGTATTTGTTGCATTGAATAGAATGTAATTATGTGACGTGTAATTATGTGGCACTAAGTGATATTATGTTGAGTGAATTTATGTTGCATTGAATAGAGGGTAAATATGTGGCGTGTAATTATGTGGCACTGAGTGGTATTATATGGAGTGTATTTATTTTGTATTGAGTAGACTGTAATTATGTGGCATGTAATTATATGCCACTGAGTGGTTTTATGTGGAGTGTATTTATGTTGCATTAAGTAGAGTGTAATTATGTGGTACTGGGTGGTATGTGGGGTGTATTTATGTTGCATTGAGTAGAGTGTAATTATGTGGTGTGTATGTGTGGCACAGTCTTATTATGTGGAGTGTATTTATGTTGCATTGAGTAGAGTGTAATTATGTGACATGTAATTATGTGGTACTTAGTGGTATGTGAAGTGTATGTTGCATTCAGTAGAGTGTAATTATGTGGCTCTGAATGGTATTGGAGTGTATGTTGCATTGAGTAGAGTGTAATTATGTGGCGTGTAATTATGTGGCACTGAGTGGTATGTGGAGTGTATTTATGTTGCATTGAATAGAGTGTAATTGTGACATGTAATTATGTGGTACTGAGTGGTATTATGCGGAGTGTATTTATGTTGCATTAAGTAGAGTGTAATTATGTGGTGTGTAATTATGTGGCACTGAGTGGTATTATGTGGGGTGTATTTATGTTGCATTGAATAGGGTTTAATTGTGACGTGTGATTATGTGATACTGAGTGGTATTATGTGGAGTGTATTTATGGGATGTATGATGATACATCAAAGGGCATTTTAATGCGGTCTGTAAGATCGCGGTTTTCACAACGCAAGTCGTTACATCGACTTGCGCTGGAGGGGCTCTGGATTTAGGAATAGTGTGAATTATTATTCCAACTCCAGTCTACATACAGTAGGGAAGGTGTTGGAAACAGGAATTTACACTATTCCTTAGTCAACAGCGCCCTCCAGTGCAAGTCGGTGTAACCACTTGCGTAGTGAAAACCACGATGTAATAGTACCATGTTGAAATGGATGCGTGGTGAACGATGTCTCCCGTATTTATGGTGCATTGAGTAGAGTGTAATTACGTGGTGTGCAATTATGTGGTACTGAGTGGTGTAATATGGAGTGTATTTATATTGCTTTGAGTAAAGTGTAATGATGTGGCATGTAATTATGTGACACTGAGTATTATTATGTGGAGTGTATTTTGCATTCAGTAGAGTGCAATTATGTGGTGTGTAATTATGTGGCAGTGTGTGGATAAAATTATCTCTCAGAAAAGAAGTCTTAAGCATGGCAATGGCATCCCAACAATTCGAGAGAAACTGCTAGGACAGAGGGTGTTTAAAAAGTCAGCTTTTAAGCAAAAAGTACATTGCAGTGTACACTGTAAATAAACTAAAGGGTTTCCTTTGAAGATTCACTAGGCTTTGATTTGCCATTAAAATTGCCTATAATTCTTAAGTTTACTGTATCCGTTTTCACGGGATAACACTAGAGATTAGGCAATAGAGAAAAACAGGAACAATGCAAACACATTAGGAATGCAGTACCTAGTGCTTAAAAAGAATACATAAATGTGCAGGGGATGTATGACATAATATAGACAGATATAATATAGACATACAGAAATATCGACACAAAAATATCGACATTAAAAATATCGAAGTTGTATCTACATAAAGGTAAGTACAAAAATAGCGAGAAAAAAAATATCGTAGTACAAAAATATCAAAGTAAAAAAGATCGTTTTTTTAAATGTATGAATAATAATGTAAAAGTACATATAATAAATAAAAATATAGTTATAAACATTAAAACATATTTAAAAAATTGACTAATACAAATACATTTAAAATAAATTAAAAACTACACATAAATTAATATCTATACTTACTCCACATATTGCATGAGTAGGGAAAGCGTTGGATAGCGTAGGAGTAAAAATTACAATTCCCAGTCCAGAGGGTGCAACAGTAGGGAAAGCGCTGGATAGCGTAGGGGTAAAAATTACTATTCCCACTCCAGAGGGTGCAACAGTAGGGAAAGCACTGGATAGCGTAGGGGTAAAAATTACTATTCCCACTCCAGAGGGTGCAACAGTAGGGAAAGCGCTGGGTAGCGTAGGGGTAAAAATTACTATTCCCACTACAGAGGGTGCAACAGTAGGGAAAGTGCTGGATAGCGTAGGGGTAAAAATTACAATTCCCACTACAGAGGGTGCAACAGTAGGGAAAGCGCTGGATAGCGTAGGGGTAAAAATTACTATTCCCACTCCAGAGGGTGCAACAGTAGGGAAAGCGTTGGATAGCGTAGGGATAAAAATTACTATTCCCACTCCAGAGGGTGCAATAGTAAGGAAAGCGTTGGATAGTGTAGGGGTAAAAATTTCTATTCCTACTCCAGAGGGTGCAACAGTAGGGAAAGCGTTGGATAGCGTAGGGGTAAAAATTACTATTCCCACTCCAGAAGGTGCAACAGTAGGGAAAGCGTTGGATAGCGTAAGCATTATATTAACATACTTATCAATTACATATTTTATTAAAAAAATATGACTAAATACCAAATATTTATAAACAATATTTACTTAAATAACAAAATATTAGTTCCCACACTACCCCCCCTTTAACACACAACACACTTCACATACAAACACAATTAATCAAAATATCAATTAATAAATTAATAACAATAAATATTATTACATTGATATCATTATAAATTAATTAACACATATTAATTACCAATTAATAATTAATGACCAAATAATTAACACAAACATTACAATACGAATAAACAATATTTATTAATACATTATTTATAGTTATTATAAAATAATTTAAAAAATACTAATTAACGATTAATTAACAATTAATTATTAATAAATACCAAAAAATAAATACAATTTTTTTAATTAATTTAATTTAATTGTTTCACACCCTGTTCCCCTATAAACCCACTACACATAAATAAATCACTTAAAAATATTAATTATCATTTAATCACTTAATAATACTTAATTACCAATTAATTATTAATCAATAATATTAAAAAATATTAATTAATTATAATTAAATTACTTCCCACCCTATTCCCCTATAAACCCACAACCCGCTCTGATACTAAAACGCAAAATGTAAACAAAATTACTAATTTCTAAACATACATTAAAAAACATGTTTAACAAACATATAAAATACATATAAAAATACATAACACTAAACAAAATTTCGATATTAGTAACATCGATATATTTGGTATTGATATTACTAACTTCGATATTACTTACCTTAAAGTCGATATTCTGTCCATCGATATTACTGCACATCGATATTCTGTACCATCGAAATTAAAACATCGATATTGTTGTATATCGATATTTTAAACTCAATATTTTGGCTACTCACCATGTGCAGGTACTCAATAGACCTCAGTAATCTGTTCTCTAGCGAGAAGTGCCCGTATTTCCATGTTAACCATGCTATACCACTGCTGAGAAATACTGGCAGACTCTCTTGAAAAAATAAATAATTCATATGGTCAGTGCACACTATTACCTGCCAATTTAAAGCACTGTCCATACCACCTCGAGATATAAATTAAGATTCAGCAATTAGACAAATTAAATCATCAATGTGACGGGGTGGCATTCATTACCATTGCTTGCATGTTGCCCCAATCGCTGATTTTTCAGTTTCCCTATGGCTTTAGGATAAAAATATTCAACCCTGAACGCCGCACAATGCAAAATATTTATCTCAAAAAATCAACTGTATGTGATAGCAGGCAAACGCAAAATTCAGGCATCAAATGTGGGCTATCAGTCTCATGAAATGCATCCAAATGCACTTAGGAAATGGAAAGCGTGTTTAACGCACAATCCAAGGAGCAAACCAGACCATTGGGATGTCTTCACCAACTCGGAAAAAGATGATGCATTCAGGGCGGCATTACATTGAGGGTACAAACACGAAAGAACACAGAATTAAATACAGAAATATGTTCCTAAAATATCAATATGGCCAACACAGCAGACAAATATAGGTATGTGTTTCACCAAGGCACCCCACCAACAAAATGTGTCAGGCAACCCTTCATCGGGGAACGTGAAGTAACTTGGCACCGCCCGCCAATCAGTGCAAGTTCACTGTTGTTACGGGATTACAGTGTGCTTGGCATGGCAATGAATAGGCAGAACCATCTCACGTTGTTATGCAACTCGCTGTCTGGAACGGTGGCTTGCGGGCCTCCTTTATTCAGCAAGTGCCAAGTGCATGTTTAATCAATGCTACATCACGCTCGCACATGCAGCCGGCGCCGCTGTCCCCATGCTCCTCGGATGAGACTGGGTGATATGCTATGCCAAGCCCAGAACCCCTCGCACGTGGCATCGGGAATGCTGAATGCAGGTGTGGGGCGCTCCCAGGACTGGCGTCACGGCTCACTCATGCACACATTCCTCAATGTCTGAGGCACTATCGCGTAGTGGAGCGGAGCGCATGAAGTACAGTTACAAGGTGCCGTGAGTCGCATCTATGGGTGGCTGACGAGAAACCGAGCATGGAGGCTCGTCGGGGGGGACTGCCGCAACCCAACCACTTGTAGGCAGCAAATATTTCAGAGCACAACCTTTGTTCTCCATTGTTTCCGAGCTCCGCCAATAAGGGACGTGCGCTGCTTTTTCATTCAAAATATTCACCGCAAGCAAGAATGGAACCATACATCCATGAGGACGGGCACCTTTTAATGCCCGAGATCGATACCAGAGAGCATCATCCTTCACTCGCGCTGCCAAAATGGATTTTTGATGTATTGGGCTTTTTTGTGAAGCATTTGGTAACCCAGGGCAACCCAGTGCTTCAAAGACAAAGGTCCACGGTCTTCTGTGTACGTTTGCTTTTCTAGAAAACCACCTGCGAGTGGTGTGCACGCGCACTACAAGGGAAAACCAGCTCAACCAGCGCTGACCGCCATCTGTTTTCAATTGCGATAATTGGAAACAGATGGCGCTACTGCTAGCTCCCGAGCACCCCAGGCCACAGTAGACAGAAGGCGGGACATGCACCCGCCTTGGGCCAATTGCATGCTGTATTTCTAAGAAAGACGCATGCAAAGGCCAATAGCGGGTGGAAAAAAAAGCACACGCACGAGCGTGTTTAGAGTTGAAAACCCCTTACTTGAAGTCTCGCAGCGCAACGCATGCATGCTGGCTCAGGTTTGACCTAAAAAGGGCTGTAGTTTGAACAAGGAACCCAAGAAGCAAACCGGTCTATGTAATGAAGATGGATGTTAAGATACTAAGGGGCAGATTTACAAGCCCCTTGCGCTGCCTGTGCGTAACTGTTGGTGATGCACCGCAGCGCATTTTTCTTCCCGATATTTACAAGGACCGGAAAAGCCTCCCTGAGTGGCTTTTCCTGTCCTTGTAGATACGGCCCCTTTACACAGAGCACTTTGCATGAAAGGGGTGTTCCGTGGGTGTTGCTGTGGGTGACCCATGCAACACCCATGGAACCTTACACATTTCCAGATTTATGAGAAATCATGAAACTGGAAATACGTCTGAATGCTACGCCTCCCCATGGAAGGCGCCACAAGGAGAAATGTATTAATTTCTCCTCATTCTCTTTCCTCTTTCTATGCATGCTGCATTCTGCAGCAAACATAGAAAGAGGAAATCACCTCTGGTTATTGTTTATGTGGAGCTGTGAGGACACCGCCCCCCTTCTGCGGAAGCCTGCCTGTTCCTATCTCCCCTGAACGGAAGCCTGCTCCTGTTTGAAGCCGCGCCTCGCCGGACCCACTACGCGGGTCCCGCTTCGCGGTTGCGGTGCAGCAAAAGGAAAAAGCACTAACCTCACCGGCAGGGCTGCGAGCGAGAGCGGGGGACTCCGAGGACCAGGAGCCCCCGCGCGCCCATTGACCAGCTGGGCTGCTCTCCCTGCCGGTCCCGCCCACCCTTCTCCAACATCAAAAAGGGCTGTGGACTGGCGCTTGGTGGAATACCTGTGGAGCTGTGAGGACACCGCCCCCCTTCTGCGGAAGCCTGCCTGTTCCTATCTCCCCTGAACGGAAGCCTGCTCCTGTTTGAAGCCGCGCCTCGCCGGACCCACTACGCGGGTCCCGCTTCGCCGTTGCGGTGCAGCAAAAGGAAAAAGCACTAACCTCACCGGCAGGGCTGCGAGCGAGAGCGGGGGACTCCGAGGACCAGGAGCCCCCGCGCGCCCATTGACCAGCTGGGCTGCTCTCCCTGCCGGTCCCGCCCACCCTTCTCCAACATCAAAAAGGGCTGTGGACTGGCGCTTGGTGGAATACCTGTGGAGCTGTGAGGACACCGCCCCCCTTCTGCGGAAGCCTGCCTGTTCCTATCTCCCCTGAACGGAAGCCTGCTCCTGTTTGAAGCCGCGCCTCGCCAGACCCACTACGCGGATCCCGCTTCGCGGTTGCGGTGCAGCAAAAGGAAAAAGCACTAACCTCACCGGCAGGACTGCGAGCGAGAGCGGGGGACTCCGAGGACCAGGAGCCCCCGCGCGCCCATTGACCAGCTGGGCTGCTCTCCCTGCCGGTCCCGCCCACCCTTAATTACCCATTAGAACCGCTACATAGAGGAAGTAGTCCCCCCGCCGCGCGGGAGGGCGCCGGGAGAAGCCGGGACAAGGCGGGACCGTCTGTGGCCGTCAGAGGCCGAAAGAGGCTGGGCTGGGCCACCCCTCTTTCCTCACCTAAAATAACGTAATCTCTGTCGACGGAGGACTCGAATATGGAGATGCCCTCACCAGCACTTTGTGAAACCCCTTCAAGGGTGGGGGGAACCAACTCAGGCACATTGGACAAATATTTTAAACCCTCCAAAGGGGATGGGGGCAAAGAAAACTCCTTGGAGAGGCGTAGGGCGGAGCGTCGCCGCTCTATTGAATCCATGAGGAGCAGGCCCCTTACTGACATAATCCCGTATCCTACTTCTCAAGAGGATGGCACTGCCACTGATAGGCAAAATCTACTAACACCAGAGGACTTTCCTCTATTATTAAGGGAGACTTCGAACACCCCTGGTATCTTGCCCGAAAAGACTATAGAGATCGCCCCATCCACATCATCCCAAATGGCAGTGGATTTGGTTACCCAAACCCCCCCGGGGAATAAAAACAAGAAAAACAAGCCAAAGCAAAGTGTCATGGTGGAGTTGCATGGCCCTCCACCTAGCAAACGTAGAAGAAAGACAAGGGGGGGACAGGGAAAATCCAAACTATCCCATTTAGATTTTGGCAAAAAACTCAAAACTGCACCCTCCCTAGGCAGGGATAACGACATGGCGTCTATTGAGATCCCCCCGAATGATATCAGTTCCAACACGGCCACTACCATTAGTGATCCAGCGGCTAATATGTCTAATCCAGTACCTTCTCCTACATCCCTGGGGAGTATTGAATTCTTACTTCGCTCACTATTACAGCCCATTAGTGAAAGCCTGAAAAAGGTGGAGATAAGGCTTACCATCTTAGAGGCAACTCTTACTACCTTGAACACCTTAGTTAGTAAGCAAACCAAATGTACGGGGTCCAATCCTCTCATAGCTGGAGTTGAGCAGGGTATTACCAAAGCCCCTTCTCAGGGTATACCCACTGCCCCCCCCTTGCGGCCGCTTATGGCCATTCAAGTCCCGGCCCCACGAAACAACTCAACTAATAGGCCTCTTGAACCATTACACACTGTCCCCCATAGCTCTCAGACAGGGACTAATTCTGACCTTTCCCAAGCTGATAACACTTCCTCTCCCCCTCCGGCCCAACTCGCCCCAAGACTTCGGAGGCCGGACTTGCCGCCAGAAGCCAATAGGCTCACGGTGGTATTAGCAGGGGCCCCTCAATTACAAAGAGGAGAAAATGAAGACTTCCAATCCCTGAAGAAAAAAGTCATCAAATGGCTGAATTGGAACCGACCCCTGCCACCGCGATTCAATAATGAGATTATCATGGTCAGAAGGGTCCCCTGGCTAGGGAAGACGAGGAAATCAATAATAGGGGATTGTATTTTGGTAACCTTTAAAGACCCGGGCACTGTTCTACACATCTGCGAAGGGGTAAATCGCTCGTTGGATTCTACTATCCAAACCCTGCCAGTATCCTTTTTCTTTCCCCCAATTCGCATGCATTACGATCAACAGCATGAAGAGTGGACAAGGGTGGAACGCAGACACAGGCATACAGATCATGCCCGACGACCAAATTTCCAATTACCTGACACACCCTACTTTCACTTTAATCGCTTCAACTGCCTGAATGGTTTGGATGGGGTTGACTGACTGCCAACTAGTAACTCTGTGACTCTGGCGATTGGCTCTCCAACACACCCCCATCCATCCGCCCCCACTGATGGCAATGTTCTTGAACATTTTATTGACCCAGAACCTGCAACCGTCCCCGTTCATCTTTTTGGCACGACACCCGGCATCCCAGGACTTTTGAGACTAATATGGTGGAATGTTGCCGGATTGGCCAACAAATTGACCGATCCTGACTGGGCGAACTACATTGAGACTGGAGACGTTTGCATGTTCCAGGAAACCTGGGCAAGAGAAGACCATGGGCATCAAGGTTTCCAGTCATTTTTCATTCCAGCTAGGTGGGAGGGTAAAGGACGCCCGTCAGGCGGGCTCACAACATGGGTTGCTTGTCATCTAGGCTGTAAGGCTACACGGTTATTAGTCAGCTCTGACGACATTCTTGCGGTCTCACTATCCTGGCCAAATCAAGCTAAACTTGTTCTAATCAACATCTATTCCAGGCCTGTGGGAATTGCCAAGGAATCGCCGACCATAGCTGAACTTACGAACTATTTAACCGAGCTACCGAGGGACTCATTCTACCTGGTGGGAGGGGATTTTAACTCTCATTTCGAGCCACTACCAGGTCTTTTAGAGGGATTCCCATCAGAAGAAGAGGCTAGATGGGCGGTGCCCGCGGTTGAAGCTCCCCCCCCCCCCCGAGGGCATGGACCCCACTTGCATTACAAGTCACAGCCCTCACCCTAAGGTTCGGACTTAGAGCCTGTAATGGGCGAATGAGATCTGACATACCCAGCAGAACCACCTACAATAGGGTGGGAAGAGAGTCCCGCTTGGATTATGTCATGGCCCAAGTAGAGAAGTGGTCAACCATTCGAGACTTTAGGGTAATGGAAAGGGCAGACAGTGATCACAATGCATTAGAGCTCGACCTAGCCCACCCTGACCTTCAGACTCCAATGATTGCTCTGGAGGGGAGCAAACCTGCGCTTCTCCTGGAAAACAGCAGGAGAAGAATCAGGTGGGAGCATTTGGTTGCAAGCGAGAAGAAACTTCCCATGCTTTACGAGGGAATAATTCCAATATTGGAAACTGTGGGGAGTTTGGAGGCGGAGGTGAATAACAAAGATGCCCAGGCTAAACTAGGTAAGGCTCACGAGGACCTCATAAAAGTAGCGGGCCCTATCCTCTTTAGTAATACACGGAAATCAAGTAGGGGGCAGCATTGTAAGTTCTCATGGTACAACCAAGCATGTAGAAGGGCAAAAGGGGAACTTGTCAGATCCATCAAGGAGGGCCTAGGGGGGGACATTTTAAGAGAAAGAAGACGGGCTTATAAGAAACTTGCTGCCCATGCCAAAGCTGAATGGGAGGAAAATAAGTGGGAAGAACTCACTAAGGCCCTAGCAACGAAAGATCAGCGGCTGTTCTGGAGGATAGTGAGTGGGGGGTCGGGAAATCTCCAAAGGGCAATTGAGCCAAACATTGCACCAGAGGTTTGGCAGGCACATTTTCAGTCCCTATACAGCTCTGAACCAGGAGAATTAATCTCTGACACCGGGGCTGGCTGGCCAGATTATGAAGGGGATTTAATAACACTGGGCGAGGTTACGGCTGCTATAGCCGGACTTTCCTCGGGAAAGGCGCCGGGACTGGATGGCCTGCCCGGAGACCTGTTTAAACTGGAACCTATTGTTTGGGCCCCCTATCTTGCTGCTCTTTTTAATGGAGTGCTCAGTGGCATGGAAATTCCTAGTACTTGGCTGGGGGCGGAGGTGGTGCCCATCTTTAAAAAGGGTTCGCCTCTCCTCCCAGTCAATTACAGACCCATTAGTTTAATCGATGTTGCGCAGAAACTATTCGGCAGGGTTCTGCTGAATCGGCTTCAGGACTGGGCGGAGGAGGTGGGTGCCCTCAGTCCCTACCAGGCAGGATTCAGGAAGGGGGTTTCCACAGTGGACCAGGTTTTTAGATTAAACATCATTTACTGGAGGACAGCAATACTTGAGGGCGGCAGTCTCTATACCATCTTTGTGGACCTACGGGCCGCATTCGATCTGGTCCCCAGGGGGAAACTCTGGAGCGTCCTGGCAGAGATGGGCGTTCCCCCGGACATCCTATTAATCCTGCAGAGGCTGCATTACAACAATTATGCCCGAGTGAGGTGTGGAAGGTCCGGGGAGCTTACTGAAAGGTTCCCCGTTGACCGGGGGGTAAGGCAGGGTTGCGTGCTGGCTCCGACCCTGATCTGCCTCTTCGTCAACGGGGTAATCGCCCACTTGAATGCCACTGACTATACCGACGCTCCCAAATTGAATGGCAACAGGGTGCCTGCAATAATGTTTGCAGATGACACCCTGCTGCTATCTAAAACCCCTATGGGGATACAGAGGATCCTCGACTCATTTGTGACCTTCTGCACCGACAGGGGGTTGGAAATAAACGCTACCAAAACAAAGTTCATGGTTTTGAACCCGAGCCAAAAACTGCGGCCGAATCCGATTCTAGGAGCAGTACGGCTCGAGAGAGTATCCACCTTTGAATATCTTGGTGTGACTCTTAACGAAACCATGTCCTGGGGATCCCATCAGAGTAGGGCAAACCTTAAACTGACACAAACTACCGGGGGGGGTATTGCCCGGATGATGATTGGTTCTTCATACCGCCCGCTGGGGTCACTAATCCAGATATATAAGGCCCAGGCCAGGGGAGCGACATTGTACGGGGCTGAACTTTGGGGACACACATCATGCCGCAGTCTGTCACTAACAGAAAACAATTTTATTAGGCAGATAGCCGCAATCCCGCCCAGCACCCCGCTCCTCCCCCTAAGGCTTGATTTAGGCCTACGACCAATAGCCGACGAAATAGGTCTGAGACCCATAGCCTTCTGGCGTAGGCTGTGGAGTAGTAACAACCTTGCTGCCTACAGGGCGGAGTTGCTGGAATTATTGACCCATCCAAAAGCGCTCCGCATCCCGTGGATAAAACATATCCAAAACATTTGCATGGAACTAGGGTTACCCGACTTATGGTATGATCCACCCAGCGCCGTAACAAATATCTCCAAAAGATCTCTGGCTAATGCATACTTTGAACAAAAACGAGCGAGGGCCCTAGACAGCCAGGCCGAAGGGTCACTATCGTCGGCATTTGTACAAAGCAAGGACCTATATAGGTTTGAGGGGGTCCTGGATGCCATTTCCCTAGTGCTGGCCAGAAAGCTCTTCCTCCAATGGAGATACGGTACGCTGCCATTTCGATCATTTACTAGTTCCTGGTCATCACCCCCTTCCACTAAGCAGTGTCCGGCCTGTGATGCCACGGAGGAAACTGATCTACATGTGGCTTTTTTCTGCCCAGCCTACAAGGTTGCAAGGAAATATTGGCTGTTGCCACTGATAAGAAATATGGGCTGCAGGGAATATGCACCAATGTACAGGATTTTAAAATCTGATGTTTCAGGCCCAACTGTGTTTGCTCTGGCTAAATACCTTACTAATGTCTGGCATACTCGTAATCGCATTTTAAAGACCCCGGTTTCCCCCTAATTTTAAGACTCATAGCTTTTAATGCATTTTAGTATATTATTCCAATGTTTTATATTGTAAATGCACCGATTCTTATTTTGTAAATGTGTATTGTGTATCTTTTATGGCCAAATGGCCGAAATAAAGATTGGAAGAAGATTGTTTATGTGCAGGAAGGTGTCCCTACATGCACATTTAAAGAAAGACATTCCACAAGTTCCAAGTGTGCTAATGCAGCACACATAGACATTGTAAAATGCCATTTCTGATTGTTTATGTGCCGGAAGGGAACCCTTCCTGCACACAAATAATCTCACAACGACGCAGGCATCCTTGCACCATGGTGCAAGGGTGCCTGCGTCGGTGCATGGCAGCAGTTTGTGCGCCAGCGCAGGGAGAAGCATAGATATGCAACATATTGTTGTAAATACTAAAGTATGGTAGATAGCGGAGCCTTCATAACAATGCTACTGATCCACAATAACCTCAAAAATATTTTCCCCTTTATAAATGGATGAATGGGGTTTATGTGAACACTGATGAAACACCCGCCATCAAAATGATAGTTCTATACAGAACTTAACATGTACTAAATTAATACGCACAGGTGCACCATACATTGCAATTGTGAAAAGGCAATACATTTATTCTTAAGGTACAAAAAGTGATGTCCAAAATTCTTGTTTTATTGATTCCTTTATTTTCCAATAGAAAAAAACGAACAGCCGACGCGTTTCGTCCCGGGTGGGACTTCCTCAGGGCTGCGTTTACATAAGAGAAAAAACATATAAACATACTATTAAAATTATGAACTATTGAGTGGCTCAGCCGAGCAACAATAGTCACAAACTTTAAAAAACATTACTACTAATGTTTAGAACAAACAATCATAATGTGCATAGTTGCTACATATAAAAAGCCAAAAAAGCATGGCTTTCCCCAAAGAACTCAGGAGAAATAGAGGTACCTTATCAATTTTTTTGAATATACAAAATTTCATTTTTTAACACCTTAGGAGCTTCGTAAACAAACCTCCCCAGTGCTGCGCTGTCCATTATCCAGTGCTGAACTGGACGTCCAGCGGTCGCACGCAGCACTGGGGAGGTAGTGCCCGTGACGACCGTTGGCCGACGGCAGCACCTAAAGGGTTAAATGTTGGCAAAAACCACAATAAGATCATGCATAAGGTTTTATATGGAAACTTATCCAAAAATGGAAGGGCCCTAGGACCAAACACAAAGGCCTCGTTAAAAAAGGCCTCGTGAAAAAATGGATGGAAAAGGGAGATAGGCATGGCAATTGCATAAGTTAGTGGTAAGATAAGAACAGATCCACCTACCAGAATAGAAATAGTAGCTCCTCAGTGATGTGGACAGTCGTATGGCTGCGGGAGAAGTGTGATAATCCCTGTTGCAGTACGCATAAATAAAGGTAATCTGATTGGAAGGCAAGCAAAAGGAGAACGAAGCTATGAGAAAAATATAAGCAAACGTAAAAATAACACGAAAGAGAGGGAGGGGGGTGCTTGGGGGTTTAGGGGGATTATAGCATATGAAATAATGGAACCCTCTCTGTAATCCCAACAATAAAGGAAACAAGTAATAGTGGAGCGGAATGAAAAAACTCACATTTTAGGAAATATCAATGATAGCAGTAATTCCCATTGATTAAGTCATATAGAATCCGTGAGTTCCAAATTCAAAAGGAGCGAAGAGTTGGACTTGAACGTTCACTATAAAGAAAAAGGAAGAACAGGTAATAATTGAAAAAATAAGAAACATAACAGCTCCTTTTGAATTTGAAACTCACTGATTCTATATGACTTAATCAATAGGAATTTATGCTATCATTGATATTTCCTAAAATGTGAGTTTTTTCATTCCGCTCCACTATTACTTGTTTCCTTTATTGTTGGGATTACAGAGAGGGTTCCATTATTTCATATGCTATAATCCCCCTAAACCCCCAACCCCCCTCCCTCTCTTTCGTGTTATTTTTACGTTTGCTTATATTTTTCTCATAGCTTCGCTCTCCTTTTGCTTGCCTTCCAATCAGATTACCTTTATTTATGCGTACTGCAACAGGGATTATCACACTTCTCCCGCAGCCATACGACTGTCCACATCACTGAGGAGCTACTATTTCTATTCTGGTAGGTGGATCTGTTCTTATCTTACCACTAACTTATGCAATTGCCATGCCTATCTCCCATTTCCATCCATTTTTTCACGAGGCCATTTTTAACGAAGCCTTTGTGTTTAGTCCTAGGGCCCTTCCATTTTTGGATAAGTTTCCATATAAAACCTTATGCATGATCTTGTTGTGGTTTTTCCCTACATTTAAAAAATGAAATTTTGTATATTCAAAAAAATTGATAAGGTACCTCTATTTCTCCTGAGTTCTTTGGGGAAAGCCATGGTTTTTTGGCTTTTTATATGTAGCAACTATGCACATTATGATTGTTTGTTCTAAACATTAGTAGTAATGTTTTTTAAAGTTTGTGACTATTGTTGCTCGGCTGAGCCACTCAATAGTTCATAATTTTAATAGTATGTTTATATGTTTTTTCTCTTATGTAAACACATCCCTGAGGAAGTCCCACCCGGGACGAAACGCGTCGGCTGTTCGTTTTTTTCTATTGGAAAATAAAGGAATCAATCAAACAAGAATTTTGGACATCACTTTTTGTACCTTAAGAATAAATGTATTGCCTTTTCACAATTGCAATGTATGGTGCACCTGTGCGTATTAATTTAATATTGTTGTAAATATGTTGCAGCCCTGTGCTTCCAAACGAATGCAGCGCAGCAAAATGACTTGCACTGCGCTGCGTTAGTTTATTGTAAATCTGCCCCCATTATGGCTGAGTATGAATCCCCTTATACCATTGCATGCAAAAATGTGTGGGGAGAGAGAGAGAGGTTTGTTGGTATTTTTTAAGGAAGTGTTACATCCCTCAAACATTAGCACAGATAGTTTCACCACAGAGCACATCCCCATGATCGTTTTTCAAACGGTTTCGATTGAGTTCACAAATGTAAATGTTATATGGAAATTATATATAGCATAAGGACCACCTGTCCTTGAGTAGAAAGACCAACATGCCATCGATTTAATCTTGTATCCCAACAGCCTGATCAGGTTTTTGTAGTGAGAGAGAGTGTGAACACAAGGTAGGACATTTTGTTAAAATATGAGAAATGTACCCACAGAAGATGTCATTCAGGAGTTTAGCCATGGTATTATTGGGGAAACGGCCATAACAGTCTGGCCTTAGGCACGTGTGCCATTTATCAACAAGTTACACATGCTTGCCTTAAGGGTGCATATTTGTGGTGAAGGCAGTTGGCATTCTAGCTGCCTCAGTCGAGAGGAGAGGAACAGGAAAGCATGAGGCAGAAAGGACGGACCAGGACGTGGCTGGGTAAGTTGGGCTGGGGCAGGGGGGAGGTTTTAGGGGGTAGGGGCTAGTTTTGGGACTCGGGGAGGGGGGCTGTGTCAGAGTAGTTTTTAGGTGGCTGAGGTTTAGGGCTCGTGGCCTGGGGAGGGATAGGGGCAATTTTCAGTGATAGGGACAGTTCTTAGGACCCTGGACAGAAGGGAAAGGGGCCGTTTTCAGGGCTAGGGGGGTGTTTTAGCGCTGAGGGCAGGGGTACTGGGTCGGAGCAGTTTTTTGGGGCTACGGGTTGGGTTTTGGGGCTCAGGATAGGGGATCACAGTAGTTTATAGGGCTGGGGCGGGTAGCAAGTAGCAAACTCTGCTGGAGGGCCGAATTTTAGGGCTCAGGGCAGAGGGGCAGGGTTGTAATCTGTACCACACATGTCCCTTTACCAATCATGTCTTTACCAAGAAATTGCGTGGTAAGGGAATGCATGATAAAAACACTGTTGTGGTTGAGAGCATGTGGTTCAGGCATGTGTTGTTGAGGCATGCATTGTTCCATCACACAACCGGTATTATTGTGCCCGGGCAGATCGCTGATTGGTTAGCCACTTTAGTAGTGGCAAAGTAAGCCAATGGTATTATCTGTTTATCTGTTGACCGTAGAGACTTAAATAACCATATTGTAGTTGGTAGACGTTCACTGCTAAGGATCAATTAGATGCTGGTCATGAGTTAAGGAGTAAACTCGTTTTCTTCAACTGACCTCTTCTCTGGCATACCATTAAGTGCAATTACGTTAGCAAAAAACTGCTTTCATAACACATTGTTTATTTCAAGTAATTCTGCATGCCATTTAGTCTAGTCTAGTCTAGTGAACAGTGGTGTTTATCCCAATAACTTTTTGGTGGTTGGCAAGGACAAATGACAGCATAGTGAATGCCTACAAGATTATTTGGGAAAAAAGGAGTTTGTGCTGTGTATAAAAAGTGCAGATCTGTTGTACAAAGCTTAACTTATCTTAGACACGAACAAGTAATATAAGAAATAGGCCTAAGAAAGAACTGGTATGGGCCTTAAGGGTGGTGCAACTCCAACTAATAGGAATGAGCTTAGGTTGTTGTTAAGGCTAATATAATTCTGTGCAAAATTTGTCAGGAACTTTTCGGAAAAGATACATTAGTTTAGGTAACTGTTGAATAACAAAGAGTAGTGTAGTTGGATGGATTGCTGACAAGAAGACTTTGTCAAGTTAAGGAGGATATATGTTGGACAGGAGTGTTGCTAATATCTGATTCCAAAGCCCGGATTTTTACAAGCACGGACGTAAATTGTAAAGGCACTGCTACAGTTTTGTCACAAATTGAGAAAGAAAGTATGGAAGTCACAGTAGCTTTATCTTTTTGTGACTTAGCCCTAGCTGAGTAACAGGAATGTTTGCTCTTGCTTGGGACTGGAACACTTCCCCTAGTTTGTTTTGGGTTCAGATGTCTTGGTTAGGTGGGTGAGTCATTGACTAAAGTCTTAACCTCTAGTGGAAAGTACACTGCTTCTCTGAGACTAGCTCGTATGTTGATGAAGTTGCAGAATTTAAATTACAAAATAGTTCAATTCGGTGGTGAAAAAACAGGGTCACAGATAGTTTAAGTAGGCATCCTCTACTCTTAAAAGAATATCCACAGGAAGATTGGGAAGAATACAGTGTAGTGCGGTTGGATAGCAATGGAGTAAAAGCTATCGGAAGTTAAGAGTAGAAAATGTCACATGTCCATGACCCCATTCTGCAAAAAGTGATGAAATGTTCGATGAGCGCAAAGAAAACATTAGATGAAGAAGTCAAAAGTTATTGGAAAATTAAAAGCAAACTTTTAGTAGAAGACAGAATCTTATTGACAAATGCCAAGTTGGTTTCCCAGACCAGTAGTGAGAGAGAGATTATTTTGGATTTGTGTCATGAAGGACACTTTGGAATTAAGTAAAAATAAGAGAGAAAAGGAGCTGTTTTGGTGGCCAGGTATGGACAAGGATGTTGAGCACGATGTAAGAGAGTGTGGTGACCGTGCGAGTGCTGACAAATTGCAAGTGACACTAAAGCCATCTTTATGCTCAGTGAGATGTCCAAATAAGTTACTGGCAATTTTAGGAGTGGATATCATAAGTGTAATTTTTGGGAAAGATGGTACTATTAGATACATATTAGTCTTCATCCACTACTTTTCCAAATGGCCTGAAGTAGAGATAGGGAAAGGAGGGATGCTGGGATTTTTGGATACGATATTTCAAAGAGCAGGATTACCAAAAAGATTGATAAGTGACAATGGTGTACAACATAATTCCGGGTGTTCTCCCAAGATTTTCAATTGCAATGGTGTATTGTACAACACCACATCCGACTGTCACCTTATGGGCAATCGCGAGGTAGAGAGTTTGAACATGGAAATCAAGAAATTATGCAATGAAGCTCAACAAGAGGGAGGATTGGGTCATGGAGGTAATGAAAATGGAAGGAGCGTACACAATAACCCCTTTGTTACCTTGTATAGTCCATTCACCATAATGCGGGGAAGAACACCATTAACTAAAGACGACCTGGGTTGGATGCTAATGACAAGGACTGGTGGCCAGATGTTATTAAAGGTAACAGTGACAAGGCTTAGTCTGTTTACAATACAATATGAAGACTAAAGTAAAGGATATCTTGTTGAAGGGAAATGAATAGGTGCGAGTAGAAAAACAAAAATGAAATTGCTGAAAGGCCAGTAAGTGTTTTCCAAGATTTTTGAAGGTTATTAAAATTTTCATTAATTCTGAGATAATCAGCGATGGCAGAGTGTGGCACATGAGCACCAAATGTAGTGGGGTAGCTTTGGTAGGATCAGGATTGATTCAGAGAATTGGGAAGGCTGGATGAAGATTGTGTGTAGGAGGCCAAGCCTAGTTCTCAGAACAAAGAAGTGTGTGCAAGTGAGAAAATGTCTAGTTTCTACATAAACGTAGCGAGAGAGGAACTTGACTCCGTCCAGAGGTTTCAAGAGCAAAGTGAAAATGAAATCATCAAAGGAAGATTTGGCAAAACCATAGCTAGAGATGTTCGAGAATTTTGTAACAAAATAATTTGTTACCATATATTTCTCTTGTGCTAATTAGTGTACTTAAACAGTGATATGAATGTTATAACTTAAACAATACAATGTAATATATACTTTTGTTTTTCACATTGTTTCCAACAGAGCAGGATGCATGTGATGATGTCATTTATTTTAGAAATATATTAAATGTTCTTGCATCGACTTCAGCCACGCCACAGAGCTGCAATGGACGGACCACAGCTGCGTCCACTTCACCTTCAAGAGAATGACGACCCACCACCACCAGCAACAGGCCGCCCGCAGAAGCTGGAACAAGGTCACAGCAGACCAGCTCGCCACCTCCCTGAGCCAGCACCCTCCTGCCAGCTCAGCAAACCCCAGCCAGGCCGCCGACAACCTCACGAAGTGGATCAGCATCTGCGCGGACGAGCTCGCCCCGATGAGGACCCCGCCCAGCAGACCCGGCAGCAAGAAAGCCCCGTGGTTCACCGACGAACTCAAGAGCTCCAAGAAGAACTGCCGAGCCCTCGAGAAAGTCTGGAGAAGGGATCCTACACCGGACAACAGGACCACCTTCAAGCTGGCCACCCGGAAGCACCACCAGCTGATCCGCGCCGCCAAGAAAACTGCATTCAAGGACCGGCTGGACAACAACGCACACAACTGCAAGGAACTCTTCAACATCGTGAAAGAGCTATCCAACCCCAGCGCAGGAAACAACGACATCACCCCATCGCAAGACCTCTGCAACTCCCTCGCTGCATACTTCCACAACAAGATCACGGACATACACAACAGCTTCAACAACCAACCAACGCACACCAAGACCGAACAACCACCCCCCACCACCACCCTCCACGCCTGGACCCCGATCAGCACCGAAGACACCATCCGCACGATGAACTCCATCCACTCCGGATCACCGACCGACCCCTGCCCTCACCACGTCTTCAACAAGGCCGACGCCGTCATCGCACCCCACCTGCGAGACATCATCAACACATCCTTCGACACCGCCACCTTCCCTGAGAGCTGGAAGCACGCCAAACTCAGCGCTCTACTCAAGAAACCCACAGCGGACCCCACCGAACTCAAGAATTACCGCCCCATCTCGCTCCTCCCTTTTCCCGCCAAAGTCATCGAGAAGACCGTCAACAAGCAGATGGCCGCCTTCCTCGAGACGAATGGATCCCTCGACCCCTCACAGTCCGGCTTCCGAGCCAATCACAGCACCGAGACCGCCCTCCTCGCCGCCACCGATGACATCCGAGCCCTGATGGACAACGGAGAAACAGCGGCCCTCATCCTCCTAGACCTCTCCGCGGCATTCGACACTGTCTGCCACCGCACCCTAGTACAGCGCCTCAGCAACGTCGGAATCCAGGACAAGGCGCTGGAATGGATCATCTCCTTCCTCGACGGCAGAACACAGAGAGTCCGCCTACCACCGTACAAGTCAGAGGCCTCCGAAGTCATCTGCGGCGTCCCTCAAGGATCCTCGCTGAGCCCCACCCTCTTCAACGTCTACATGAGCCCCCTCGCGGCCATCGCACGCCAACACAACCTCAGCATAATCTCCTACGCCGACGACACCCAGCTGATCCTCTCCCTGACCAACGACCCCGCCGCCGCCAGAGCCAACCTGCACGAAGGGATGAAAGAAGTAGCCGAGTGGATGACGACCAGCTGCCTGAAACTGAACTCTGACAAGACGGAGGTCCTCATCCTGGGCTCTTCACCCTCCGCCTGGGAAGACTCCTGGTGGCCTCCCGCCCTGGGCACCGCACCCAAACCGACAGACCATGCACGCAACCTGGGCTTCATCCTGGACTCCTCCCTCTCCATGACCAGACAAGTCAACAACGTCTCCTTGGCTTGCTTCAACATCCTACGCATGCTACGGAAGATCTTCTGGTGGATCCCCACCGAGACCAGGAAGACCGTCACCCAGGCCCTCGTCACCAGCCGACTGGACTACGGCAACGCCCTCTACGCCGGTACCACCGCCAAGCTCCAGAAGAGACTCCAGCGGATCCAGAACGCCTCAGCCAGACTCATCCTCGACATCCCACGAACCAGCCACATCTCCGGACATCTGAGAGACCTTCACTGGCTCCCCGTCAACAAAAGAATCACCTTCCGCCTCCTCGCCCACGCACACAAAGCCCTACACGACCAAGGCCCGAGCTACCTCAACAGCCGGATCAATTTCTACGCTCCCAAACGCCACCTCCGATCAGCCAACCACGCCCTCGCCGCCGTCCCCCGCATCCGAAGAGCGACTACAGGAGGAAGGTCCTTCTCCTACCTGGCCGCCAAGACCTGGAACTCCCTCCCGACCGACCTGCGCCTGACCCGAGACCACCTCTCCTTCAGGAAGAAGCTGAAGACCTGGCTGTTCGAGCAGTAGCGGCACCCCCCCTCCCCCAGCGCCTTGAGACCCTACGGGTATGTAGCGCGCTATATAAATGTCATTGATTGATTGATTGATAGTTGTGTTCTGTAAAGAATATTTTGTACTGCATATACAGTTATACCAGGGCCGCTGTAGTAGACAGATGGATTCTGGGCTGCAATGAATTGTAGTTCTACAAAAGACTGTCCCTATTTAAGTTACTATCACCCTTTCTGTAATGGGTGGTTCCACATTATAGCTCATGCTGGCTTTAAAAACAGGATTCAAGGTAGGTCTCTGTCTATATAGAGTTGACAGCAACATTATTTGTGGAGTAGTGTGGCTCACTGGTTAGAGGCAGCAGGCCTGAGAGCAGAAGTCGGCCCGGGACCAGGGTTCAATTCCCGACGCGGCAGGGTCGTGGACTTGGGTCAGCGGACTCGATAATTCTCGCTTAGGTGCTTACTCTAATCAGGGGTTCCACTCGGCAACTCTGGGCATTAGCTTGCCTAATCTCCACAACGGCCCCACCAATTCCGGGGATACCTGGCTCCACCTTGGGGACTCCCAGCAAGGGACCATCCCACAGGGAAAGCCAGGACGGGTTCCCCAGAGTTATACAGCGCCGGGACGCCCCGTTGCTGGGGCAGCTGTGCGCTTTACAAGTATACTACATTTACATTTACATTTACATTTACATTTACATTATATTTGTGGCACATTTTGTCACTGGATGAGGTTGACTTGTGAAATAATTTAAAATCATGGCACAAATATCCAAAAATATGTGGAGTACTAATTAGCACATGGATGCTATTAGAACTGGTGTCACCGGAAGTGACATCACAATATAGCCGCTTGCGAGACAGCTGCGAAAGGTAGAGAGCCGCATTGTGGAACACTGTTGGACTCTGTTTCCCATGAGCCACCTGGGTCTTCACGTGCACAAAGGTGCGACACAGCCCCACGGTGGTGTAGCCACCATCGAGACAGCTGAGAAGGGGAGTGAGCTGTATTGTGGAACGTCGTTGGACTCTGTTTCTCCTGAGCCACCTGGCTCCTCAAGTGCACAAAGGCGTGATGCAGCCCCGTGGCGCGGGATGCGACCAAGCCAAGGGTGGGCACATTTACGTCTGTCGGAGCCCAGAGGAGGCTGCCCCCCCCCTCTGACATGCTGCTTTGGAAAAAGGAGTTATCATCTGTTGGACTGAAAAGCTGCTCCTGGAGGGACATGGATAAGCGAAAGAACAATAATGACCACGTGCGCGGGGCGATAGTAAACACCCTAGATGCCTTTCTTTTGAGGGCTGCGAATGTCTTATCTTTGGAGATAGAACTTATGGAGCACCGGCCCTCCTTGGAAGAGGGTAGGCAGAACATTGAATCTTCATTACTTAACCCCCAAAGTGCCCACCAAGTCACTGGAAAGGACGAGAAATGAACCTTCTGACCAAGCAATCAGTTCTCCTGTGACTCTAGTAGAATCTGAAACCAGTCCTCTATTCGATTTAGTTGTTCAGCTAAAGGCCAAGAGGAAAAGGGGTGGCAGGGTTCTAAAATAAAAAAAGTTTGAGAATCACTAGAGCCACAGGAAGCGCTTTTTCTATAGTAGCAAATAGATTTAAGCCTTTGACAGACCTGACAGACCTGGAGGCTTGTGATTGACTACGAGCAGAGGCTATAAACCAGCCCTTGGAGGTAGAAACTAAGGCTAATAATCAAGGAGAATAAAAAATCCCCGATTGTCCGACAAGTGAGCAAGAAGCAAGTATAAAATTAGCCTCCTGGAATGTGTAGGGAATTGGGTTAAAGTTGAGTAACCCTCACTGGCTAGCATACTGGCAAAATCAGGACACCTTATTCCTGCAAGAGACATTAGCGACTGAACATAAATTTATTGATGGGTATCGTTCATTCCAATCGGAGGCACTTGCATCTCCCTCAGGAAGAGCAAGGGGGGTTTATTAACTCTAATCTCGAATACCTTGCCATTAAGAATTAAGAAATGCGAACGCTGAGTCCCTATTTCCATCTTCTCCTGTTTGAGGTGGACAGTGTTTGGAACTGGCTTTTATTAAACATTTATAATAACAACTTTGTGGGTAACATGCAGGCTGTAGTGCTCTCTTTAGACATAGAAATCATCAAAATTCACCCATAAAAAAGCTCTTAATATTATGTGGGTAGATGATTCTAATGGTCAGTCATACAAGTACAACCTAAATAAGGTTTGTGGCCTAGAGGATATGTTGGGTGAACCTATTCGCCACTTTAACCATTATGAATATGGTAACAGTTTAAACAGACTGCTAATAGCTAGAAATGTGAATGTCATCAATAAGGCAAATCCATTAACGGGTGATCTCTGTAATACCTTCTCCCGTAATGAGTATGAAACTACTCTTGACTATGTTCTGATATCGTGACTTTCTGAGAAATGATTGACAAAGTTATTCAATTTTCTTGTTTTAGTGACCACACAATCCTTTTTATTACGTAAGCAGTGGCTCAGCGAAATAGCATGCCTATATTAGAAAACTCAGAAACCAATTCTGGCAAGGAAAAATGGCTACCAACTAAATAGTCCCACAAATGATATCTAACAGCAAGGGAAACATTTTAAACTGCTTGGAACCTGATAGTTCTCCAGATTCACTTGTTGATTACTTTTTTTAACTCCTTGAGGAAGTAAAATTGGCTTTGACTCGCTCTAAGCCAAAAACCGAAGCTCCATCGAATCAATGGTTTGACCATACCTGTACAAAATCGCTAAAAGCATTGCACATATCACTCAAAGCTCGACCTAGAAACAGCGATCTGGTAACGTCCTTGCGTAAAAACTATTTAGGTGCAAGGAAGGCACGGGAAAAAGTTCTGAGGGAGGGGGTCTGGGAAAATCTTAAATATGCAGCAACCGCCAAAAGCAGTAGTGATTTTTGGAAGGTAAGTAATGCCCCTTTTTTCAAAAATCCTTCTGATCTCATGCTGGATACCCATTTCAGCGAGGAGGCATGGGTGGCTCATTTTGAGCTGTTTTTTAGCTCTACAGACACTCCCTCAATTGAACACTCTTCCACGGTCTTGGTTCTGAAGGAGCACTTAACATTCTCGATTAATTAAATAAAAATTGGGTTAGGTAAATGTATTGGCAAGAAGCCCTGGGCCCGATGGGGTTCCCATTGACTTTATGTTACTACATCAGGATCTGTGGGCCCCACTAATAACAATTGTGTTCAATGCGATAGCAAGAAACTGCACCTTAGCTTCGTGGAAGTCTAGCATAATTGCACCAATTTTTAAAAAGGGTGATCAAGAAAACTCCCAGAACTGTAGACCCATTTCTCTGCTAGACACTACCGTGAAGCTCAATGGCCGTTTACTGTTACAGAGGATGGAAGAGTGGGCAAGGGAGAAGAATATCTTGATCCAGGCGTAGTACAGCTTTCAAAATTTTGGAGACAATATAGACCAGTGCCTCAATTTAAGGCTGACTATAGATAAATATACCAGAGCAAAGGGAGGCCAGACCTTCATGGCATTCATGGACTTAACAGCAGCATTCGACTCAGTGAGCCATTCCAAATTATGGAGCTTAATGGAGACTATGGGGATTGAGACTGCAATAATACATTTTATCCATCAATTGTATTCCAGTGCAACTGCATGTGTCTGTTATGGCAAAAACGGGGAATGTACACGGCCATTTAAGATCACTAATGGGAGTAAGACAAGGGTGTGTCCTTGCCCCTTTTCTATTATCAATAAACACAAATGGGGTTGAGGCAGCCCTTATGGGGTCAACACTAGATGTTCCCGTTTTTGATAAGCTTAACGTATCAATACTGGTATATGCAGATGATGCACTTTTAATCACCAGAACGGGATTGGCCCTCCAACGTTAAATAAAAGCATACATAGCCTTTATGTCCGCTCTGTACCTGAGGGTCAATGAATCAAAATCTTTCGTTCTTATAACAGGGGCTTCTCCATCTAAAAGAACACCCCAATTCCACATAGGTACACGTAGAGTAGATGTGGTAGAGTCCATTCCATATCTTGTGATCCGGTTTGGAAAAAAATTGTCTTGGTTAAATATGGTGAATAACAGGGCCCTAGTGCTAGAGGGGAGAATGGCAACAATCTCTTGCTTTGCTAAGAAGCTGGGAACAAAACCTCTTGAGTCAATCAAAAAGATATGCCAAGCAAAGACAGTATCTGCTGTATCTTATGGGGCCGGAGTGTGGGGTATGGCCCCTGTAGACCAACTCTAAAAACGTGAAGACAGATTTTTCAAAAGACTAGTCTCCCTTCCCACACCATCCCAAATCTATATTTGCCATCAAGAGCTGGGATTGACCTACATGTCAGATTGTATAAAGCTAGCACTGATCATGCTATGGCACTTCACATGGCGCAGGGACACGGTAAACTTAACACAGTCTATTATAAAAAACTGTTTAAAACTAGATAATATTCACAAAATCACTTGGCTCCAGTATGTGAAGTCCTCTTTGACCTCACTTGGGCTAATGGAACTATTTACTCAAAGCAGTCTGACTTCCATATAGTTATATTCTGTGTTTTTTACAAGGAGGAACGTGAAAAATGTATCATTCCAATCTTAAGACGCCTTAATTTTAAGCAAGACCATGTAGCATTATCTTTTGTAAAGAAACTTTCTGATCCTTTTAAATGCTGTTCAATAGCTTCTTTTTTATGGGCCTTTATAAGGAGAAGTAAAATATTGTACCCAAGCTTTCACTAATTGTGACTCTGAGGCGTTCGTGCTCACAGGGTAATATGGTCAGTTTAAGCATTGAAGTCAAACACCGGGGGGCCCTAAGTTTTTTTTATTGAAATACTGTTGGTTTAATTTTTCATTTCGTTGCAATCATGTTCTGGCCGTGAAATATATTAGAAGTAAACAGTGTATAATTTTGTCATGGTTATGAATTATATTAGTACTGTTCAGCACACTGGGATAAAACCTGAACCTTACATGAGGGTCTCTCTGTATTTAGAAATGAATTTTGTTTCAAATGTTTACATATTTATTTTTTAAATGTGCTTTTGTATTTTTATGATCTGTATTTTAAATGGATCGAATATAGGAATTGATGATGAGGACATCCCAACACTATAAAACTCCTAGATTCATGGCCAATTGCTGTATGTTCTGCAATGACCATGCATTACTCTGTATATTAATCTAGTAAGCAGCCTATCAAGACATTTAAATTGCTCTACTTCTTATGTACAGTTATTTCGTTTTTTTATCATTTGTACTTTACGTTAAAAACCATGTAAATATGTTTTGATAAAGCTCTGTAGGTTGAGAGCACAAGATGTTCAAATCATAGTGTAGGTCTTTGGAATGGTGAACTCATTCTTTCATCCTTCAAGGTCAAACAAATGAGTTCAAGATTCCATTGGGTAATAACTGCACGCATAACTATTCTTTGTAAAGAGTTATTGTTAAAAAGTGGTATTCCAATAACCCTTGTATAATATTTTTAAAAGATGAGTCATTCAGTCGACTCTTCCTGGTGGAGTCAAAGCCCAAAAGCACATCCCTGAAACGACTGGAAAGTCACTATTACCTTTCTGAGGCCTGAATACAGTGATCAATGGGGTGTACATTACCCTCCAAGCACCTATGAGCTCCCAATGCACACTTTTAGTGCCCTGCTTGATCTGAGATGGATGCTAATGGGAGGAAGGTCAGGATTAAAATGGAAGCCCCTTTTAAGTGTTTATGAGCATTTACAACAACATGTTAGGAGCGGTTGCGATTGGAGTTGGTCAGAGTTCTGAGCTTGCTAACCACACTAACCAGCTGAGGTTAGGGCTAAAGGACTGAGACCGTATCATCCCACCCATTAGATTGAAATTTTGACAACATGTCTTTTGTCTTCGGTGGATCAAGCTTAAAGAGATTGCAAACCATCCACTCCCACATAGCTTCTAACCCCCCAGGTACCAATTTCCTTGCACCTAGATTCTGCTCTTGCAAATTGAGGAGGGTATGTCTATCATACATATAAAACATCAGTTTTTCAGAACATCTGCTAAGCTCCTCAAATCCATAACTAGAGACTTAGGTAGGCTGCCATAAAAGAAGCTGTTTTAGCAAAGATCAGGTTATATGGTGATGATTCCGCCTGGTAAGTATACATCTCTCTGGACCTATAATTATCATTTTCAAATGTTTTTCTTGCAATATTTTGGACCTTCTATTAGTGGCATCCAGCATCAGTCATCTGGGTCCAGAGAAACCTTTGTGGGGTCTTTTGATCCTCATGTGTTCTTGGACTCATTTGTCGGCTCTCTTTAGACAGTCCATGGTCAGCGTGACTCCCTGGACCTAGCAGATACCTTGGGATAACAGTTTTTTCTGTCCCTGGAATTGCTCCACATACACATTTATGTTTAGCCTTTGCTCATCTCCCACATAAACCCAGAAAGTCAACTAGGTGTATGTGCAAACTGAGTATTGTGTGTAAAGATTGCTTTAAGCCTTAGAGAGAATAGTGAGATGGTCCATACAGGTTAATAGCCCTGGTGGTGAGGCATAGCTAAAGCTACTGCTCTGGCTGATGGGGACAGCATTCCCTTTCTAAACACCTTGGCGAGGCTTGCATTCTCTCTCACTTTCTATTGCACTCACAGCTTGAATCACATTTTATATAGTGCGAACATGACCCGTTAGGGTATCAGAGCGCTTTGCAGGGATAAACACATTGCGTACAGTATAGGCATAGGCAAAATACAAGGATGGGGTTAGGAAATTGACTACAGTAGGATAAAAGTCAGAGCTATATACAATAAGCAGTACAGCACCAAATTCAGCAAGCGACATGTCAGCAAAAAAACAAGGGGAACAATTTATACATGGAGAGGGCCAAGCAATACAGGAGATTATGCACAGAAACATTGGCCATGAGAAGGGGAATGAGCAATAAAGTTAATGGAGGAATTTGCTCATTAGGAAGGTTTTTGCTTCTTTTTTGATGCGTGACAGCATAGGAATTCTTCTGATGGAGGGTGGTAACGAATTCCAGATTCTGGGTATTACCCCAGAGAATGCTTGGTTATATGTTTTTGCATTGGGGAAGCAAGGTGGCTGGAGCACACGGTCTCTGGCGAACCAGGAGTTTCTGGTTCTCCCAGATAACACAATTTTCTGGGCGAGAAACTGGGTTGTTCGTGTATAAGGCTTTGTGAGTGATGCACGCAGGCTTGAGCTGGATTCTGCCTTCAAGAGGAAGCCAGTTCAGGGCCTTCAAATGTGGTGAAATGTGGTCAAATTATTTTGAGCCCGATAAGAGTCTAGCTGCTGCGTTGAGGCAAGCTTTTAGCGGGGCCGTCAAAGTCTTCGGTAGGCCAGATAGAGTGAAGCAGCTGTATTCAATTCTGGAGATAACTAACGCCTGAAGTGCGGTTTTTAGGTCAGCAGTATCAAGGAAGGATTTTAGTTTTCTCAAGTAGCTCAGACGGAACCTGGCAGTTTTGGCCATCAAGTTGATGTGTTCACGCATATTCAGGTTGCTGTCCAAGGTTATCCCAAGCCATTTGTCAGAATCCACCATGGTTGGCGTGCAGTTGAGTGCTGTAATTGAATGAATCCATTCAGGTATGTCATTGGATTTTTTTGGGGGGGAGTTGAGATGGATCTCCATTTTTTGGGCTTTCAAGTTGAGCTGGTTGTTGGCGAGCCATTGAATAGTCCGAATCAGGGCAGAATTCAGATAGGTAATCACCTCAAGAGAAGAGATTTTGATGTATATCTGAGTGTCACCGGCGTACATGTGGAAAGAGATCTTGGCGGTGCGAAGAATTTCAGCTAGTGGTTCAAGGTAGAGATTAAAGAGGATGGGGAGAGCCTTGAGGGACACCAGTAGAGATCGGGGAAGGAGCAGATAGGTTGTTGTTGACTTAGAATCTCCGGGTGCGGTTCTGGAAGAAGGAACCAAACCATTTGATGATGGTACCTCCTAGGCCCATCCTGTGTTCGTGGCGTTCAAGAAGTTTCTTATGGGTGAACCTATAAAAGCTGAGGAGAGATCCAGAATGATCAAGAGACAGGTTTTGCCTTGGTCAAGGGCTAGGAGAGCATCGTCTACGATGTGAAGAATAGTGGTTTCAGTGCTATGCCCATGCCTGAACCTAGATTGGAAATCGTCAAGTAAATTGAAATCAGCGATGTGTTGGCTTAGTTGTAGCTGCACACATTTCTCCAGCACTTTCGCAAGAAGAGGAATATTCGAAATAGGTCTGAAGCTGTCTGGAATTTCCGGGTTCAGAGTGGGTTTTTTGGGAATGGGGATGACTTGCCCGGTTTTCAGGGAGTCAGGTATGGACCCTTGAAGAAGGAAAGCGTTGATAATTGTAGTTCATATGGGAACAATGAATGGGGTGGAAGCTGCCAAGCAGTTGGTGGGGAGAGGGTCGTTGAAGTGGGTGTTCGGTGGTTTTAAGGAGGCTAGAATTTTAGAGATGGACTGGTCATCATAAAGTTCGAAGTTGGACCAGTGAGCCTTGTTTTTGGGTGTTGTTTGGAGGGGACGAGAGGGGAGAAGGGGTCCAGTAGGAGGAGAAGGGCAGTTTGAAGTGGCATTGAGTACGTTACCTAGCGAGTTGATTTTGGTTGTGATGCCACACAGCTAGGCAGCCGACATTACTGGGCAATGACACGATTACCCAATTAAATAAGCCCCTGATATTAGGAAGTTATCCATCTGACCCAAACACAGTTTCAAAACGATGTCAAACCGAACTATCAGATATGTAGTTCTTTTTCTTTTCTTTTTCCAGCCACTGATACAAAAAGGTCCTCAACCCATAAGGATAAGTAAGTGCTATGTGCCAACTCCTAACCCCCAAAACCCACCCCATGTCCAATTTTTCCTATTTGTTTTCATAGTTTAACCCCCTTGCTCCCGGAGCGCCAACACCAACCGATATCCTGAGGAGACCTCAGACAGTCTTGAGGTCGAAACGCATTGGTAGCTGAAGGAATAAGGAAATTAGATGCAAAGAGACTGTCTAAGACTCTTTTTCCAAGGGCTATACTTTCCTTAATATAGAATGCCTTATTACCTAGGCCACATTTTGTTCGCTGAACATTCAAAGTGAGGCAGAAAACAATAAGGAACTTCCCTTTTCCTCACATGGACTCTTTTTGAAAATAGGACTAGTGTTTATGAAGCAAAATGCATACACCTTGTTTTTACCTATTTTGTACACATTCACTCAGTTTGGTGCAGGGCCGGACTGGCCACAGCGGGCACCGGGCAATCCCCCGGTGCGCCGCACGGGTGGGGGCCGCTTTTCGGCCCTGTACCAAAATCGGCCGAAAACCGCCCCTGCAAAGTGCTCGGCGACCCCTACACCCCCCCCCCCCCCCCGAGTGGAGAGGGGGGACAGCCGAGCACTTTGCCGGGGCCGGTTCTGGTTCCGAGTCCGGCCCGGGTTTGGTGCACTTATTCACGAGCTTGATTCAGTATGTTTTTTTGGGGGGCACACCAAAGGACAAATGTGATTTGAAATATGTCGTATGAGGTAACATGTTGCTATGTGCTTCATTCCATATTTTGAGCAAACAAAACAAATATCATGAACGCTAAGTAATTTAACATGATTTTCGAATTTGTATGTTTGATATGGCAAATTACGGAGTGCTGTATCATTGAAATATAGGCAAACAACAACGGGACAGCCATTCATTATTATAAGTGTTTGATGTAGCCCAGGTTTGTGTCCTGCTTTACAGGGGCCAAACTCCATTTTTTAGGTCGAGCCTGGGCAGCGCATGCACTGCTCTGCGAGGCATGCTGTATTAGCGTATTGGAATTGAAACCCCACCCACTCTCTGCCCATATTTTTCATTGGCTTGTGTCATTGTCCTTCGTAAATGCTGGCTTCTAATTAGTTAATAGGCTTGTTAGTCCCTCCTTAGTACCGCATTGCCTTCATTTGTAATCGCCCATGAAGACACCCTCTTTTACATGTGTTGTTGCTCGGTAGCCTTTAATTACAGGCTCAGAGCACTATTTTGTTTAATGGTTTTCTCCTGCCTGCTGTTGCAAGAAGGACACGCTCTCTGGCAACAGGGGCGGCTCTAGGCTCATGGAGGCCCTGGGCAGGGAGAAGGTAGGGGGCCCCAGAAGAGGGGGTCGGGCGGGGTGGAGCGCGGAGGCCAGTAAAGAGGGGGGGGGGGGGTCAGGGTGTTTGGGAGTGGAACAGAGCCAGAGGCCGCCAAATCCCAGCCAGGGGCCGATATGCAAATATGTATCCATCATCAGAGGATTAATATATTAAGGATATATATTGGCGTGGTGGCCCCTGGGGTTTGGTGGCCCTGTGCAGGTGCACAGCTTGCACATGCCTAAGGCCGCCCCTGCTGGCAACACTTTATTTATTTTTTTGCCTAGCGCGGAACGCCACGCTGATAGTGCTGTGGCAAATGCGGCCACATGGTTTTTTTTGTGCTAGTTATTCAATTCTTTTTTTTTAAATTGCCATGCCGCACTTGCACTTTAATGTTGGCCGCTCCGGTTTCCTACGACTAACCGTGTCTAAAGAAAGGGGCGTGGCTCCCATTAAAGTGAAAGCAGAGTATGGGGCGCTTTTACAACTTGACAAATGCTTTTTTTGTTAAATAGCCCCATGACTCGTTTTCACTTTAATGGCGGTCACACCCCTTTCTTTAGACAGAGCTCATTTGTAATGCAATAGGTGACGCATTTACGAACTCTCATAAATGCGAGACCTATTGCATTACAAATGCTTGTTATAGCTGGCTTCTGGTCTGGTGCTGTCCACCTGAGCCCAGGGTGTTGTTTCTGATGGCTTTAAAAATGAAGTAGCTAGGCTTGAAGATGATGCAGGCCTGGAGGGGAGCCACTATAATCCTGTCCGCTTTGGGGTGATGTGGTTGAATTTCTTCAGGCCCTTGACTTTGCATGAAGGCTGAGTGGTTTCAGATATGCTGCTGAGGAGGCAGATGCCACTCTCCGGGGGTGACAGGTTCAGGGCTTACACTGCTGGTCTCATATTGGCTTTGGAGAAGAATTTCACTTTTTTCAAGAAACAAAGTTGGTAACATGCTTTTTTGATATTCTTGGTGATGTCTTCTTTGAAGTGGAGCTGTGTGTCAAGGATGCTTCTAAATGACTGTGCAGTGTCTACTAGCTGATAGGTGAAGCCATCCAGGTGTTTTTTTGATAGCCAAGCTTGGCTATGAGGTTGTTTGGAGCTGTTGTTGAATTGGAGGAGTTTCATCTTCGGTGTGCCGAGCTTTTTGTAGGCGCTTGACATCCAATTTTGGATTATCTAGAGGGCAGGTTCTGAGCCACTGAATGTAATTGGTTAATTGGAGTTTAGGCAGAGCTGAAGGTTGTTTGTAACCGATAAAGTAACCACATTAGTTTGGCAGTGCTCTAACATTTAAGCCTTATCCTTATCCTCATTCTCATGAAAGTCCCACCTCTTGAGTGACACAACCCATTTGCTATCCAATACGTATTTTGCTCCTGTGGAGAAAAGGAAAATGGACAGGTAATTCCCAACCTCTCCCCTGCGCTATGCTTGCAGACGCGATGAGGCGTCTAGATCATAGAACCCTGCCTTCAAATATCTTACTCCTGGAGGATATGGACAAGTGACCCAGCCCTAAATACACACAAACCTTGGCATTTTGGATTTCTTATTAATATGAGCTTATCTTGTATAATTCATGGGAGTAAGAATTCTCAGGATAATACTGACTAACTAAGCAATGCCAATATTGCCAGAGTGAATAAAAAAAGACCCCCAAAAATGCTAAGCTAACCACATCCCTATCCAGTTTGTCTAAATATCTCTAATCGCCTTGCAGCATCAATTTTATATGTAGTTTGTTGATAAGTCATGTAATGCCTCTGCACCCCTGCGGCTAGAGGGTCCTCAGTGTCCTGACAGACAGTGTGGCTACCACCAACTGGTCTCTCTCACTTTCTTGCCTGCTAATTAGGAAAAATGTATTTAGTTTTCTATTCTAATGACTTCTATGGAGTGTGTGGGGGCCTAGTCATTGGAACCCCATGTTTGAAATACCAGCTGAAAACTAAACCATTTGAAGCATCAGAAGCGTTAGATTTTGGTACTTGTAAAACTAGTTAACACAGAACAGACGCCATTGTTGTCAAGGACGGCTTATAGAGAATATTTGCTCTGTAGCCACAGCAAGAACTGTTAGCCTTCAGAAAGAGAACGGTAGATTCCCACTTCAGGAGAAGCAACGAGAAGATGGCGTGGTACTTTTTCAAACACTAAACATTCTGGCAGCTTTTTGTTTACTTTGGGGCCTAATGTTTAGGCATTGTGCACTTATGCTAAGCGAGCAAACCTAATACAAGAGTAAATGCAGAAACACAGACCATATCAACAGTATCAATTGCTGCAATTCACAGTAACAATGTGAAATACATTTCAAAAGGTGGCGCACATGACATTGGGAGGTATTGCATACTTTTAAACTAGTAAAGGATTTCTGCCGTGGATTCTTTCTGGAGGTTTCCTTTGTTACTCAAAATTCAGTTTTCCCTTAATAAGGAGGATGAAATTATAACATTCGTTCTCGAGTACAGCTAAAAACCTCAGGAACTGTCTTGGTGGCATCAGACTCATTATTGGAGAGAATGAATACCACCTAGGTGTTGTGAGCATAATTATGAAATGTTACATTCAGTGAACAAGTCAGTCATAAACTGGCTTTGTACATATATTAAGCAATAAGAGAGACCGACACAAGGCCTGTGGTAGGCCGAACATGACTTTCTGTAAGGGAGATGATGTCATCCATAACTATCTGGGTCGACTTTTTCCCGAACATTGACTCGATTTTTTTTAGCTGCCCTCAACATGCCCATGACACTCCTCATTCTCAGAATAAGGATGTTGAAGGCTAAGACGCATTCAATAGTGGGAGAGGTGTGACGCACTGCCAGAGCGGCTGACTCGCAGAACTGGACTCACGGTTCGATCCCCTGTGCCGGCAGCAGCCAGGGCCGGACTGGCCATAGCGGGCACCGGGCAATCCCCCGGTGCGCCACATGGGTGGGGGCCGTTTTGTTACAGGGCCGTTTTTGCAGCACAGCTGCAAAATCGGCCCTGTACCAAAATCGGCTGATAACCGGCCCTGGCCAAGAGCTCAGCGGCACCTCCAACCCCCTGACTGGGGGGGAGGGGGGGGGGGCAGCGCCTGCCTTCTATATCTATAAACACAAATAAAAAATCATCAGATCAAGCCGAGCTATCTCAAACATTTTTCCAGGCCTAAAGCCAGATGGCTAGAAGCCTACATTTTTCTCAGGTGTGATGTGCACATGACCTTGAAGATTAGCAGCATTTTACTGAATTTTGAAAACAATGAGTACAACCGTAATTGGTTGATAATTCTTAGTCTGCCCTGTTTAAAGCCGGCTTCTCGATCAGAGGGCGCACCAAGGCTTCTTTCGGTTGTACAGATATCCACCCAACCTGGAGAGAATTATGAATCTGATGTAGTGGCAAGAAATATATACCCTCCTTTATGCACTTCAAGGACAAGGATCTCCAGGGCAGCTCCTGGAATAAAGATGGTTCTCAATACTGATGAAATACTCCTGTATAATCTCTGCACAACAAAGGGTAGCACATCCCCAAAGAGAATTCGCACTCTTTCATTCGTGCCTGCACCGATTATTTCTAATATTAAGAATTATGTTTGCAAAGTAGGCCTACATCGTATTACTCCAGCCTCTTGAATCATTTGTAGTTGTTTTATTGGTTGCCACTTTCTTCTTACACTTATTGCCATCTTGTACTCTTAACCACTTCTCATGGTTCTGAAAGCTTACTGATTGTCTTCTGGTGTGTGTCTATACATTTACATCCATGTTTCATCACACGTCTTTTCACGCTCTGTAGCTCTGGAGTTAACAAGCCATTAGGTTTCGATCTATCATTGGATATACCCAGGTTGTTTGGAGCAATTGTGTTGACATAGCTCCAAAGGAACTTATTATATCTACCATTGTTTTCTGTCCAGTTATCCATAACTTAAATAGTATGTTTTAGAAGGCATTCCCTCGAGCTGCCAAAAAAAGGTTTCTGTAACTATGGCGTTGACCCAATTTGTTGTGTCAGATGGGTTTCTTATAAGGTGAGAATGCCAGGTTAAATATTACAGCCCAGTGTAATCACGTGGGAATTGTCTGATAGGAGAGGGAGAAAGTGTTTTAGTAATTCAGCCGAAAGCAGTATTTTCTGGAAGTTTATATATCTCCATAATGCTCAAGGAATCTGTGGGCTGATGGCCAACTTTACCACTAACTGTTTCAAATGAGCCTGTAAGACCAAAGACTGCTGAACACAACACAGCCTTCATGTTGGCATATAAATAACGCCTCCAGGCTTCTTTCCTGGCAACTTGTTAGTGCTATGATGTCCTATCTATGTGGGAGTCCTCATCCAACCAAATTCCAGTGATCAATATTCAACCAAAGTTAATTTCCTAAATGAAACTCTTTAGTTAACAATGTATGCTCTGATGTAGTCAAGTAAAAAAAAAAAAAGGGAACTCAGTGTGCACAAAAAACAGTTCTCACTTCTGACTGACACCCAGCCAACATAAAGCCAAATGTTTGCCCTCATCACTTCAGTGCCTCTACAAAGTACAGCCCACAGCAATGCTATACTCACCGCCTGGACACAGATATCCCCCACTCACCATAAACATCTTGCACATCATCACATTGTCTTTATATGGCCATGCCCAAACATAAGAGCTCACATCACAGACACCTCACACCATACAGCCCACTTTCTGCACCCCACACATATTACTTCACTGTCCTCACTGAAGCACCACTCTTCACCCACCACACATACACACACCACATTTTACACATGAACACATAACAAGCATGTGCATCACCACCACTCAGCTAGAAATTACTCTGCCTACTGCTCCAGGATTGGAAGAAACCACACTTGCTATGCATCTCAAAATGCATTCCACGCCCATCACAACTGCAAGAACCAGCCGACTCGCCCCAGAGAGATGCCATTCTTCTCTCATCACAACGTGTAGTCATGACACATGCCCAACATATCACAAAAGCCAACCACATGGTCACCAACTACCTGCCACATCTAGCCTTTCACCCTACCTATACCTTTCCTACTAGGGCATAGCCAACTCTAAAGACAACTCAAAACAACATGCTCCACTATACATGATGTATCCCACTCAACCTATGTACTCTTGGTAGTCTTAATCTAGCACAACACACAGACACAAATCACACCAGAACAGGCACACACATTGCCTTCAATCACCCCATCATCAAGGCTTTCGCTCCTCCAACAGGGAATATACTATGCTTTATATGTTTTATAAACCGAGATGTAGCTAGTGTCTCCAACCATAACACATGTACACATGATTTCTATAACACCACTCTTTGTACCCTTTCCACAAACACCACCCACGTTGTGCATCAACACATTTACAATTCCCATCTTTCCACAACTGGCGTTCGTTAGAGCACAAGCACACAGTTGCCCTTGTGATACATCTATCTGTTATCACCACATTTTACTGCAGAGAGTGATACCACACGAGTTTTCTAGCACAATACTCTTTTTCTACATGTGGACAGAACTCCACCACATCTATAATGTTCAGCAGAAACCACCCATAGTAACCTAATACAACACAGTACACAAAAAAATGCTACCAAACACAAAACGACTTCAAAGCTCAAACCCCAAAAAACAATTACTAATAAACCCGCCAACTGCTGCTAAATCTCCCCAACCAAAATCCAAAGCACACACATATCACTTACTGAACACCCCAGCAGGCTACATATAACTACGTTTATAACACAAATACGAAATACTTTCCTAATCCATCACAACTCATTGCCACCATGAACATTTTGAAACACATCCAGCTCATCACAGCCCACCCCACTCATTAACCATTCGGATGTCTTGAAACACACACAGTACCCTGCAGTCACCAAAGGGCAAAACTATCAAACCTAACCCTGCACACCACATTTGTTACAGTCCATAGCGACATCTTCCTCCACTTTCCCCTGAAAATGGACACAACACGTTAGCTAACCCACTCTGGTCCATCGAAAGTGTGCAACCTTTTCCGTTCCACCTAGCCTGGACTTGAACATGCCACACCCAAAATATCATACCAGACAGACACAGGGCGTCTAAGCACTAATCAACACAGACTGCAAAGGAACCAGAAACCACATATTTCAGCCCCAACAATACAGAGACACACTACACCCCACTGCTCTACGCATTCAACTTCACCACCCAACATGCCAATTCCTGGGGACACAAACAAGCTCTGCACACAGACTAGCCATACTTTCCATTAACAATGTAACAAAACAAATAAAAAAATCTCCTCACACAACAATTACCACCCCAAAGCTACTGACCTTCAGAATCCCTGCCTGATTACACCACCACCCCATATTAAATCCCTATCCAGTGCCTTCCTTACTGCTACCCAATAAATATACATAATCAACTGAGTAAAGGGAATGTGAAAATATACTACGGCAAACACCACACACACCAAAATAAAAACAAATGGAAAGCTGCATAACCGTCACAACACACATACCCAGATACATCTAGAAACCCATATGCAATCAGATTTGCCCCATACTAGCAATGACAGGGCAAACAGACACCTCCAAATCCTCACCACCAAGAACTACAAGAGCCAATAAAATCCATTTGCAAAATCACATTTAGCAATACATTATTGTCTCCCATAAGTTAAACAAAACGTCTTTGCAACAAACCACATAATTACTGGAAACTTTCTTATTGACAGTTTGCACATGTCCATGCATCAGGAAATTGGTCACGCAACAAAATAATCATAGAAAACTGATCAAACCAACACCCGGGATGCATGGCAACGATGCACAAAACAAAATCAAGGATGTCTAGTCAGCTTGCGACAGCAAATCTGTTGTAATCGATTGCAAATCATTTAGATACTCGTCACTTAAGCTACCAGACACCTCTCTGCCTCGCACGGAAAAACAAAAACTACAACACAAAAAATGCTGATTAGGTACAGAAGTCAAACACATACAAATAATTGCAGTTAACTCTTTCCACGAAAGGAACTATTCTCTTATGTAATTGGACCCAAACAGGACTCATGTGACAAACTTTAAAACCACTTCCCAGCCACATGTAATGGCTTACGTGCATTCATCGACCTCAAACTAATCTCCTCCACAGTTGTGATAATGCCGTATTCTTACCTATTCTTTAGCCGGTACTTACCAATTTAGGAATCCACGACTAACTGGATCTTTTTATCTGCTAAGAAGTGTAAAGGGGAGAAGAAACATTTCACTTGTAATTTTCATATGACCAAAATAATTCAGACTCAAAGGACCACGGACTACGAAATAAGTTTTGGGAATTTATTACAAAGCCAAAAATAAGAGAACATACAAGCACCTCAGCACGAGGTTAGGAAAATAAATCGGCACTAATACAAACATAATCCTATGCAGTGGTCTCATCGGACTCAGAATGAGAAGGATAGTTAGTTCTAAGAGCATCCAGCATGCAATGATCGCTCCAATCTGTAGTCTGATACTCATTAACCTAGGAGAGAAAAATTAATATCTGTCCCTACACTATCCCTAAAGTGACATCCCTACTTAGTATTAGTCTCAGGCCAGAGAGAAAAAGGTTTCAGTAGTGAGGACTTCCTCAGAAGTACACTCACCTGAGCTCGTTCTAAGATGCTCCTTCTCCAATCCTGTCCTTTCTCAATCCCCCTCTCACTCATTCTAACTCTCTTCCCCTGGGCACTGTCCCTAATACAAAATCACAAAACACTAGAACACTCCCCTAGCACGCCCCTTCGAACAGGTCTCCGTTCCGTACTTTTCCATCGTAACTCTGACTTCATCCAAAAAACGTTGAGTGTCCTTGGGTCCCAGGCACCTTCTCCGCTGAAAGTATCATATCTGCATTCCTGTACACTCCCATGGTGGCTTCTCCTACCATCCTAACTCCTAAAACAAAGGGTTATTCTGACTAACAAGTTGTATGGCCTTGCACCTGCAACAAAAAGCATGTGAACAGAATAGCCTTGCACGCACACAAAATCCATTAACTACATTCGACTAAGAAGAGCCTTTCCAAGGAAAAATACTTTTCAGGCCTACGATATTCAGCTAACAAAAGAAACCATAGATTAGCCTTCTCATTGCAAAGAAAAGAGGCAAAGAGAATGAACTAGGCCTTTACACATTTAAACACACATTACTAAAATTATTCTATAAGCATGGATTCAGTCAGCTACATACATAATAAGCAAACTACACATGCAGACTTTAATGTGATACACGTTTAAATCTATTGCATAACTAATTCATTATACATCATGTAACACATTTTCGTTTAAACATGATATTAATCTTCATGAATAACGTATTGATATTTCTATTCACTCTCTATTCACTATACTGTTTTTAGTACCACATTTCTAAGGCTTACAAGTTAAAACATTCCTCTATATATGTGGGTGCTGACTATCTGTGATTATGGTACCCCCCTACAATTTTCAGAGTAACATGACGCTTTAACAGTTGCAAACCACAAACAAGTTGTACACTGCATATGTTAGTCCACCCAGCTATCTGCCATGTACAAGTACCCACTTGGTTTATAGAATTATTTATACATTGGTTCAGTATAGAGTTTAACTCTAAAAAATAGTTTATCACATTTACTTATGTATTAAGCAGATCTGAGACATACCTTCTTTCAGTAAGTGTGGACTCTGCAGTACAAGAACTCGAAGGTGCTTACCTACAACCTCAATACTTCAACTACACCATTACTAAAGCACCACATTCTCTTAACCACAATGTTTCCTGCCCTTGGGTATATTGTTCGATATCGTGGATTTTGTGAGGTGTCGGTAGTTGCACACAAGTAGAACAAGCCCATGTTTAAAAAAACTTGTACATTTTGTAAAACTGGTCTGCAGGATTACGTGTAGTGGTATACAGTAGACAAAACTATCCCATACACCCCTCCTTGACTGTGATAAGCTAGGATTCCTTGAAGTTCCCAGAGTGTGTCTCTGTCCAGATTTAGGCACCCATGAAAAGGCGACCTACGGTTGAGCATGGATGTCATTTAGGGGTCGCCAGGGGTCGTAGCTGCGCCACCTGACTTGCCTTTGCTACCCCTTGCAGTGCCTTTTCGTCCCCTGGCCTCAGAGATGGCAAATTCAGTGCCAGGAACACAGGGGCAGCTGGGTTTCCACTCTCTTTATTTTCTGTCATTTTTTTATTACACTAATAGTGAATTAATAAAATATATCATTCACTAATAGTGTAATAAAAATGTAGTACAATAAGCTGGAATATGCCCTTCCATGGCAGCTGAGGTAAGTAAAAAATGCTTTTAAATGTATGTTGTGTGTGTGCTTGCCGATGAGAGTGGGTTTATGTGTGAGAGTGTATATGTGTGAATTTGTTTCTATGTGTAAGTATGTATGTTTGAGTGAAAGTGGAGGTCAAAGGGCGAGTGATGTCACTTCTGCTACCCCTGACTTTTCGGTGAACTAACATCCCTGGAGTTGAAGTTTTATGGTGTGGTTGGGAGGGCCCATCAGGACCACTGGGGAATAGAGCGGGGGAGAACAGTCCCAAGGCAGGTTAGGCTGCATGAGAGAATGTGTCTGTATAGAGTTCCACCCCGGTTGGTGAACTCGTTTGGGCCATTGAGGACGGGAGTCTTTTGTGTTTAATTGCTGTATGTTGGGATTTACCGATTACATTGAGCTACATGCAGAACATGCTATTGTTGAAATGTCTGGCGCATGGCAGACAGCAAAGGTTGCCCTGCATTGAAGGCAATTTGCAATTGATTTGGGAAAGCAGGTCATTATTCTATGTGTTGTAGAGGTGGAAGGTAGAGGGTAAAATGTATTAAATTAAAGAAAAATGTACGGGGATAGTTTTGCCAAGGAGTTGCTAAATGTGGGCATCCGCTTGATGAAGTGAAGATTAAGAAGGTGCACATTTTACTCTGGTGTCTGATGACGATTGTGAAGAAGCATTTAAAAGAAGAGTATTACTCAAGAAACTGATGTAACTTCGAACTGTGGGGGGTAAGGCCACTTTACTAAAAGGCTCTGAAATTGAGTTCAAAGGCAAAAAAACGAAGACAACTTGCATTTGCTTGAGGTTTTGGGACATTGTGGTTAGCTAGTCACACCAAAACCCCTGGGTATTACACTAAATCCCAACAGCATGCCACAATTTCAATTATATAATATTGAGGGAGATTAAACAGACTTAATCGATTAATTTCCCAGAGCTTTGAGGAAAATAATAGGCTGTCTCACTGTAAGGTTTTGAAAAAGGGTTGTGTCGCTGTAGTGAGTAAAGTGAGAAAAAGCCCTTTTCATATCAGCGAACTAGTAAAGAAGGAATTGAATACTTAATGTCAGTCAGGAATTATTGAGCTGACAAAGGTGAATGAATGGATTGGTCCTGACGTAGTAGCCAATAAACCCACTAGGTACTTTAGACTCTACATGACTTCCATGAGTTGTACAGGTGTGTAGTGGAAAACAAAATTACTCTTTCAAACACTCCGAAGGAGTTTTGTATGTTATCTAGTGCAAATATTTTTCCATATTAGATCTAACATCTACCTACCATCAGATCAAACTAAACTGATATTCCACAGGTTTAACATTATTTATAGCTCCATTTGGTGTGTACCATTTTTCTAGAATGCCTTTTGTTCACCTGCATCCGTGTTCCAGCAAGTGGTAACAGACTTATGTGGAGACATGAGTGGGATCCAGTTTTCTCTGGATGACATCTTGGTTTTAGGTATTTCTGAAAGCAATCATGCTGAAGGAGTAAGGAGTAAGGAAGGTGGCAAAAGTGTTGGAAAGTAAGGGCTTGACCCTGAAGAGTAGTAAGTATAAGCTAGGAAACAGGGAAATTGAGTACCTTGGTTATTTTATCACTGGTGATGAGTGAAACCCCAGAAATATGTTAATGAAGCCACTAATAGGATGGCAAGACCTGAGAAAAGAGAGGCTGTATTAATGTGTCTAGATATCGAATAATTATACTTCAAATTCATCAAAGAATTTACCAGTAAATAACTTCATCTATTAGCAATCACCTGAGAAACTGAGTACAGTTTGATTATTCTGAGCCTTGTGACATGCAATTCTTCAGAGTCAAACAGTTCCTTAGAGAAGTGCCTAATCTTCAAGCTTTTCCTCATGGTGTGATGTGCAATTTAAGAACAGATACTAGTGTAAAACAAGACCAAAACCACAAGAATCCAACCTATAAAGATCAAGATATCAAATTCTCAGTGTTAAATGTAGTTATAGAGTTTAGAAACACAATAACTCCAGCTGGGGCTATACAACATGCTTTACGAAGTTGAACCCAACAGTACGGACCAGACCATGATGGAGTGTGGTATGACTACGGAGACACACTGACTCCAGTTACAGTACCTTGGAAAACGATGAGAAATAAGGACGTTGCACAGTGCCGGGAAGTGAGGCGCTGCTGAAGCCGGTGCATTGTTGGTTCCTTACTGCGATGCAGGTCAGTGGCTCGCAGTTGCACAACGGAGGTAAAGTGTCACTGATGCAAGTGAGGCATCAGTTCCTGGAGGCAGACAGAGCTGTTGAGGCACTGACGCCTGGGGATGTTGTGCGCTCAGGGGAGGTGATGTGGCGATGTCAACGAGGCAATGTGTTGTTGGTGGTGAGGTGTTGGTTCCTCACAACGGTGTCAGGTCAATGAAGCTAGAAAGTTCAAGCCAGGAGGCGTTGAGACCAAGGGGCCACAGGTGCTACGCCGGAGTTGGTTTTCATTGATGTTGGTGACACGGCACTCGGAACTCACACTGTGGTGGGACTTTGGAGGCGCTTCGGTGGGCCTGCGTTGCAGTTGTTGCAATCAGTGGGAACCACGTCTCTGGTGCAGGTAGTGGCACTGTGTCAGAGAGCGGCTCCGGCTTCAAAGTCACACTCAAAGTCGATGTATCAGTTTCTTCTTGATTAACACAGCAAACTCTATTTCAAGGGCCAAGGACAGGATTTGGCACCACATGGCAACCTAGGAGACTCAGCCGAGGAGCCCAGGTGCTGCAGGGGAAGTCTAGGATGGCCTTGAGACGTCCAACAGGAAACACGCTCAACTCAAGCCTTTGGAGAACTTTGGAAAGCAGTATGTAGAAAGCAAAGCCAGTCCTATCACTCCAGACAGAAGCAGCAAGCAACAGGCCAACACAGCAAAGCAAAGAGCAAAGTGTCAGTCCCTCCTGAAAGCAACACAGCTCTTCATCCTGGCAGAATGTCCTCAGCCAAGAAAGGTTTCTTGAGTACTTATACCCATATCAGCCTGAAGAACATAGAAACCTTCTCAGGGGTCTCACTGATGCTTGGTCTTTTTAAACTAACAAAGAAGAAACTGGCACAGAAGCTGTAATATAAAAATAATGCATTTATTCTCCTCAGATGAGGGAGACTATGTCACACAGAAGCCTTAGCAAATGGATGAGGCAGTCTAAGGAGTACAGAAAACTGGTGCCTTATATATGCTTAGGGTTACATAGTCGGCATTAGACCAAGGGGCAGTCCTGGCTCATGTAAGCAGGCAAAATGCCTAATATGGGCATGCAAAATCTGCTTGCTCAACAAAGTGGGAGGGGAGTTACTACTCCATAAAGCAGCAAAACTAGCTTGACAGTTGTATACTAGGAGCAGGTGCATTCTACTAGGTAGGCCCTCCTGAGCATGTGCAAGGCTCTGAAGAGGGAAACAGCACATGGCGAGCACATGGCTACCTAAAATGGCTGCCAAAATACAAAATGGCGTTTAGCTCATGCTAACAAATCCCTCCAATCTTTAACAAGCCTTTGAAGTAGGCAAACTTCAAAGTAAAGTCTTGGTAGGGCACACAACCCTGCCCTCCCTTGCCCAGGTTTCAGACACACTACTGGTTGGTGGAGACTGCTTTGTGAGGGGGCAGGCATAGCCCTTCTCAGATGCAACTGTCAACCCTCCCACCGCCACTCTAGCTCAGGAAGACACAACAGCCTGGTGATGGGCCATCAGGATATGCGGGGCACACCTCAGTTGCCTTTGTGTAATTGTCTAGGGTGAATACACAAGGGCACAACTGTCACCCTGATCTAGACATGTATTCACAGGCAGGCAGGGTCACTGAATGGTTAAAGTAAGAAAATGCCAACTTTCTAACAGTGGCACTTCCAGACCTGCAATATAAAAAAACAACTTTACTAAAAGATGTATTGTTCAATTGTGAGTCCAAAGACACCAAACTCTAATTTTCTATCAGCTCCCAATTGGAAGATACACTTGAAAGATGTTACAAGGCCGATCCAATGCTAACCAAGGGAGAGATAGGCCTGGCTGTAGTGAGAAATAAAATTCACAGTATTTCACTACCAGGACACGTGAAACACACCAGCACATGTTCTACCTTTGAAATACACTGCACCCTGCCCATGGGCCTACCTTAGGGGTGCCTTACATGTAACAAAAGTGACGGTTTGGGCATGGCAAGTGGGTGCAATTACCAGGTCAAAATAGCATTTTAAAACTGCACACACAGACACTGCAGGCAGGTCTGAGACATGTTTGCAGGGCTACAGATGTGGGTGTCAAAATCAGTGATGCAGGCCCACTAGTAGAATTTGACTTACAGGACCTGGACACGCACAGTGCACTGTACTAGGGACTTACTTGTAAATCAAGTAGGCCAATCATGGAGAAATTAAACACCATTACATTATAGACTGGGAATACTTCTACTTTAGCATCGTGTTCCGCAGTGGTAGAGTGCTCAGAGTCCTAAAACCCCAAAATACCAAATTCAGCACACAATCAAAAACAGGAGGTCAGATGCAAAAAAAACAGAGGAAACCATGACAGAAGATGCCAGGTCTAACACCTCTGAACATCAAGGCATCTGCAAAACAAAGAAGAATGTGTGCTTTGATTACTGGTGGCCTAGTATGGAGTTACATGTTGAAAGAGTGGTAAGAGAGTGTATGGAATGTCTGCAAAGGGATAAGGTAATGAAGGTTAGAACCCCACCTATGGAATAAAGAGATATTCTCTGTGGTCCATGGAGAGAAACAGCTTTAGGCTTTATCGGCCCTGTTCAAGGTGAAAGAATTCCACCCTACATACTATTTTTGATGGACATGTTTTCACGGTTGCTGTTGTAGCTGAAGCACATAATAGGACAGCTGTTACATTTTTATAGCAAATTGTTCAGAGCTAGGGTATCCCAGATACCTTATTAAAGGACAGTGAAGTTCAACAAATATCTAATGGAAGATTTCCTAAGGAGCAAAGAGAATTTACATAAAAGGTGCTGACTATATCATCTCCAAACGAATAGCATGGTTGAGAAGTTCACCTAGTATTAAAAGAAAGAATCTACTGGCTAAAATTGGAGGAAATAGTAGAAAAGATGAAACTAGGAAGAAAGTGAGGCCAATAGATCATGCCATGACTGTCAAGATACCCTTTGAAATGTTCAAGGGAAAAAAGGCATGCACAACATCGGTAAGTGAAAAAACAGGAATAAGAGGCATGGGTGATGCCGTGGTGGTGAGTAGAAGAAAGGAATTTGAAAATAAACAATGATGTTCATAAAACTGTATGTAAAACAATAGTTGTACTAGGAGATGTACTGTTAATTAACACACTGGTTGGACACAAGCCTGACTATACCGTCCCTTGCTGGCGCTTTCAATCCTAGAATGAGGTTCCTGAGACTGGCATGTATTCATGGGTGTATCGATTCTTTCAATATTTGAGCAGGATCCGTACTGAGCCACATTTTAGTAGTGATTAGATGGGCAAGATCTTTTTTTTTTTGGGTGTGCTACATAGCACGATCTAGACCTGAAGGTATCCGAGCGCTTTACATGAGCACCAGTTGTGTTACAGGTAGACGCATTCATTGTGTTAGGCACGGGAGACCACCTGTGCGAGAAGTAATCATAAAGGTGAGGTTGGGCAGCTGGGAGTTGGGTGTAGGGAGAGATGAATCACATGAGGTGGAGAAGAGTGGTGAAGTTGAAGTTAAGGGATGAGAGGAAAGGCAAGGAGAAATAGAAAGGGGCTGCGGAAAGGAGAATAAGAAGAAAGGAGCTACTTTGTTTGAACCTAGTTGATATAGCTGCTTAAAGCAGGGAATTGACAAGAGGTCTTTTATCAGGTGCTTTTTCTTCTAACTCATGGGCTGACCTAATTGAACTGGCTTTAGGGAGATTGAAGAGGAGGGTGATAGAGAGTTGTGTGCTTATGGCGGAAAACTAGTATTTGGTGCTCTGTGATCAAGTTTCAAAAGAAATAGTGAAATACTAACAGAGAGAAAAAAGGTCGTAGCGGCGGAGAAGTACGCTGGATAGCAGGTATAGATATTGGGCAAGAGTGGGGCGCTAGCAGCGACTGCCTGATTAAGACTTAAGTGGAAGCTACTGAAAATAGTGAGTGGGAGGTTGAGTTGAAAGCGTATAGGGGAGGGGGCTTCTTATGGAGAAGTAAGAAAGGGAGAAGCACTGTGCAGTGTTGTTGGACAGGCTGAGCTATAGAGGGTGTAGAAGAAAATTGTGAGGTCTGCTGTGGTCACTGCTTAATCTGTGGAGGTAGTGAACTTCCAGAATCTCCTTGGGAAACTGCCAGGTATGTGAATCCTTTGCCCTGGAGGCACGTCATTGTGTACCATTCAGAGATGACAGTTCAGAGGTGCAAATTTTGATGAGCAGAATTCGGTAGAGACGACTTCTGAGCAGCAGAGGTTGGTGAAAAGATTATGAAGCGCAAAAATCAGACGAAAATGATTCAGAGTAAATAAACCAAATTCTGATGGAGAATTTCAAAGGATTAGTATGTCAATGGCTTTAACTCCCTAGACAAAAATACAGAGGAGTAATGTCAAGAAGATTACCACTGGCTGCAAAGCCAGTTCAGAACAGGACAGACGGCAGCCGAACACAATTCTGTGATGCAACTTGAGGCAACAGCAGCATCCAGAGTAGCAGAATTGGAAAGGAAGGGTTAAGTGGTGGCATGACGTTAAAACCGTCCACCATGATCGGCTGGAGAGACCTTGGGTTTGCCGTCAATAATGTGCCTCGACTTAAAAGGAATTAGTCTGACTTTTCTAAAGGCAAATATGGCAATCGAGTTTACATTCTACCCAAATACACACATTCAAGCTATTTAAACTATCTAATCCTTCTGTACAAAAAACACTTTCAAAATTAGGCAGGCGCGGTAGAACTATTTAGGCTACACTGACTTTTTCTGTACTTATTTCTTTAGCTTTCGGCAAATACTTTACTAAGATCTAAATATAACTCCACACGGAAGAGTCGGCAGCAGCTTGGCTGGAAATGAATGCTCCTAGCGATAGGTCTCAGGGAGAGTTATCAAAGTGAGGCCAGTGGAAGATGGCAAGGCGGGCAGCATCTGCGGCTGTGGGCAGGTTGTACATCAAAACAGTGCCTGTTACTGCAAACAACTTCTTACCAAAGTTTAACCTTAGCATAGGCAAGGTGGCCAAGGGCGACTTTAATCTCGACCCTTGCCTGTCTAGTATCATCCGATGTTCATTTGTTCTTCACGTCGTTGAACCAGAAAAACACCCTAACCGCCCTGCGGTGCATGAATGATAAGTTCTCTGTTAACAAGCAAATGCAAAACATATCATTCTCTCTTCGCATATCTTTAGTCCCTTCAGCCATCTGACGGTCCTAATTCCTACCTCCACAAAAAACAAACCAGTTCCCTTTATAAGTAATTTTAGCAATGTCTTCTTAAGCAGACCGCCCCGCTGTCACCTCCAGCATTCTCAATGGGTCCTCTCTCAATAGCACAAGAGAAGGAGTTTGGGGAGATTTCCTTCTTTTGAACGGTATTGTGTTGCAATATTTATATATCGCTCAATACCCTTATGTGGGGCACTGAAGTGCGTGCCTACCTGGGCAACAAGCTACGCCACGCAGGGTGTGTGGTTGGGAAGGTGTTTCTATCTCTTTTTTTTTTTTATCCAATGTGGGAAGTGCTTCCATGTCATGCGTGATGACCACTGAGGTGCCTGTAAAAATAATTCTTCTTCATCAAAGATAGTGCAAGATTATAAGTTTAATAAAGTGAAATCAGTAGACCATACAGCACCAACTGTCCGGTAAGATGTTCAGCTCTGGAATGACTGATGCACAGAAACACTTGCCTCATTACATTCCATGACATAGTAACAATCCTAACTTAGATTACTACACATCTCCTTTAACAAAGAATTAATAATAGTAAATGAATAAAATAAAAAAAATAACGATAGCATAACAAACATTTAAAACATGGAAGAGAAGTCTTGCAAAGAATAATATTACGAGCGAACAAATAATTAAGATAGACATTTCATTTAACCTACAAGGAAAGATCCTGTAAAGAAATATATCATGAGAGAACGTAAAATCAATATAAAATGTAATCTCTGAACTTCATAGGTAGATTCCGACTTCTTAGAGGAAAGGTTTCAAATCCTTTGTTATGAGAACTCTCATCCAACTGGTTATGACCACTCGGATTGTGTACACTGGTCGATTTCTTCAAACACTTCACCAATCTAGACATACTCCACATACATCCAGTATTCACTTTCACCACATTTTTCTTGATGGCAACAATAGTGAATGGACCAATGAAGCTAGTATTGCCTTTCAAAGTATGTCTAGGATTCTTCACCAAAACCTTGTCACCAATATTCCACTTCTTGTTCCTCACATGCATTCTGGAATCATAATTAGCTTTATATTTACGTTGATTTTCGCAGATTCTAAAACGCCTTGCTTCATCAGAAATTCCCACATCAGAACACAGAGACAGCCAAGAAGGGTTCAATTTTGAGACAGCTTTCCTTCCTCTCAAGGCTTCAAAAGGAGATTATAGCGTGACAGTGTTGGGAGTGGAACGGTCCCATCCTCGTTGCCAGTTTAACAAATAAGTCTTCTTCACCAAAGATAGTGCAATAACATAAGTTTAATAAAGTAAAATCAGTAGACCATACAGAACCAACTGTCCGGTAAGATGTTCAGCTCTGGAATGAGTGATTCACAGAATCACTTACCTCCCTACATTCCATGACATAGTAAAATTCCTAATTTAGATTACAACACAGCCTTTATCGTGTTATTGTACGTAGAGCTTAGCAGTATGGTGGATGAAGAGATGTGAGAGATTGACCCTCAGGTTATGGCTTTCAGTACCCTGCAGCTTTTGAGCTGCTCTACAGGTCCCCTTCTGGTATTTCATAGCCTACATAGCTGGTTACTGCACTGATTGTCGAACCTGATATTTTGTTTAGCATTTATGGTCCTGGGGAGGCATGGTTGGAGAGAGAAATGGTAGCGAGACCTGCGGAGATGGGCTTTGTTTCTATCACCTTTATTCTTGAATGTCATTGTGAGACATAAAGGAGCAGTCATAGTGTGTAGCTAGTTGGGACCTGCACTGGTGGACTAGATTAGCCTTTCAGCTAGTAATAGATGGTTTATTGACTGATACAGTACTGGGGGGTGGAGAAGACCCGTAGCAGATATGTGTTATGTGAATGTAAGTAGATTAAGCTATAGTTGACTGAAGGGGTGTAGCTTGGTCAGTAAGATGGGGGAGGGTGGGGTGAGCTTCAGATTTTTCAACAAGTAGGTTGGCATATAATGTTTAAATACATTATACGACAATCAGGGTGCATGAGAGGGGCCAAAGGGTTAATGGAAAGGGGTAAGAATGTGGATTGGTAGGAGTACTAAGAGAGAAAACACAATATTTTGTAAAATGACCATTTTTGAGGACTTTTAAAGGAGAGAGTGAGTGTGTGTGCTTTTGTCTCTATATATGTAAATATGATTGCTGAAATCCAATTGACATCTCACAATACCCTACTGAAAGCACCTGTACCCAACTATTTATCAGAAAATACATTTATTAGGGGGATGTAACACCTCCCGAAGCTAAGCCCCTGGTTGGTTGTTGACTTTTTAGTGTTATGGTATTAGAAATTGTGTGGAAAGGAAAGGTTATATAGGAATTGGCATTACTATATAATAGACTAACTATACATTCGCTCTTCTTAGCTTACCTGGATATAGAGTGTAGTGTGCTGGTTGGGTTGTTCCATATCTGTGGACCGTAAACTGTAGATTAAACTTGAAGGTGATGGATCTATCCCTGGGTTGTGGGATGATTTAGTTCTCTTGGAAATATCCATGATTTAACTGTTTTCTGCAGTGTATATGCTCCTGGATGCTTGGCTGGTAATTAGTTCCAGTCCATGGCTGCTTCGACTGAGAAAGCAGTGTCTCCTATGGATTTCTTATGGTAAGTTTGTGTAATGATGTAATTATCCATGGTGCAAATCTGGAATGCAGTGTCTTGTTTTATTGGCATTATATGAATTTTACTTGTAGGTATAGTTGCTCTTTTCCCTGGGAAACTCTGTGGACAATGCTGAGTGCATTTACCATTGCCTTTCTAACTTTAGGTAAGAAGTGAAGTCATGGGCTCTGTTGGGTGACAGCAATGAAGGAGTCTTGCGGCAACATTTTGGATTAGTTGTAATCTGTGTACGAGGAATCCAGGTGTGCCAAGGTATAGGCTGTTGACATAGTCAAGCTTGGAGATTATGAGAGTGAGAATGGCTTGTAGATTCTGTAGGAATCCAAGGTATGTGAAGATGTGATGCAGTGTTGTGTAGAAGGCAGTCTTTGAGATGTTGTTGGCATGTAGTATCAAAGTTAGGTCTGACTCCATGGGTACCTCTAGGTTTCTGACTTCTCTTGATGTTGTTAGAGGGGCCTCAAGTTCCATGGGGCATATGGTGATAGCCTGGTATTTTTGCCATTGTACGCAGGTCATGAACTCTGTGTTTGTAGTGCTGAGCTTTAGGTGGTTACTGATCATCCATGTGTTTATGGCACGAAGGCAGTTGCTGCTTCCAGTTGCAGTGGTCTTCCAAGTCATCCTTCTTTAGAATGATTTGGGTGTCATGCGTAGTTGTAACAAATTAAGTTGAATGATTTAATCAGTTTAAATGTTAGGTAGATGTTGAATAATAGCAGGGATATGATGGACCCCTAAGGGATGCATGTTGGGTGTGAGGAGCTAATGTGAAAGTTAAACTACACTTTGTTTCTGAGGTAGAAGACAATACATTTTTTAGCACTTTCATGCTTTCCAAGATGGTAAATTCTTTGTAGTTGTGTGTGGTGGTGGACAGTGTCAAATGAAGCAGATACATTTAAAAGGAACATAGTGGCCACTCTGTTCTTGACCACTATGAGTTTTGAGCCTTCTCAAATGGATATGATGGCTGAATCTGTGCATTCGCTTGGTCTGAAACTGAACTGCTACCCTGCACATGAAATTGTTTTTTTCTGTAATTTTTTAGAGCTGAGTAAATACAGCTTGTTTACATATTGTTCCTAAGAATGGTCAGTTTGATATAGATCTGTAGGTTGCTGAATTTGAGTTTTTCTTTTTGACGAGTGGTAGGCTGGGATGGGAATTGACCTATTAATGGGGACGTGTTGAGCAAGCATCTAGCTACCTCCTCGTCACCGGTTGTGTGACTGATATCTTTAAAGATTTTTGCAGGTGCTAGGTCTGAAGCTGATCCTGATGTTCTGCTTTCAGCTTTCATGATAACATTGAGGATATATTTTTGTGAGAGGGTATTGAAAGGATGTAGTGGTGAAAGATTTCCTTTGTCTCTTTCTATATTGGTCTGGTGTTGCTTGTATTTTTCTTAAAGTTGTTTTCTATCTTTCTAAGTTTGGGATAAATTCCTTGAGATTTTGTCACAGAAGTTTTGAGTTTTTTTTGTATTTCTGTGTTTTGGCACTCTAGACTGCAGAATTCTGCTAGAATCTTGGAGTTGTATGACGGAATATGATGCTGACCGTAAGCCCAGTTGCTGCAATGGCAGAGCAACCATCTGTGATTTTGCAGCTAAGAAGATGCACATTTATTTCCTCTCTGGGTGTTGTGTCATTGTTTCCAACAAGTACCACTGCAGTCCTCCTTCCCTCCCCCCTTCACATTCCATGCTTTCAGGAGAGATGGTTTCTTTGTCTCTAGAATGCTGTTCTTACTAACCAGGCCAAAACCAACCTGGCAGATGTTCAATAACCAATTTAGGCCTCAATTACTAGTGGCTCCACATTATTCCCATTATTTCCCATGTTCAGGGAACTGCCATTGCAGCAGCCAGTGGTGTAGCCCGGATTGGCTGGGCGTTAAGTAGGCAAAGACAATGGGTCCCAGGGTCATTAATAAAATACACATATAAGTGGGTTGCAGTAGGCCAGTCGCACCGCTCGACCTCAGAATTACTCCACCTGCGGCACTGACAGATGCATCTCTTCTTATGGGTCTCAAAGTTCCTTCATCATGCCTTTTTCCCTATCCCCTTCATCTGTCTCTCTCTTCCGCCTCTCCTTACTCACTGTTCTTACCTCATTTCTCATTCTCTCTGATCCTTAACTCCTCCCATTCTGATAGATTTTCCTTGTCTCATCTCTTTTCGTTCACCCTCTTCCCTTTTCTATCCAACATTTCTAATGTATCTTGTAATCCCTGCATATCCCACTCTATCCCGCCAACCACAAAGGCCCCAGTGAGGATTGTGTCTTAAATATTCTGAGAGGCAGTCTCAAGTATACTGGAGCAGGGTAAACCGGGCCCCAGTACCACTGTACACTTGATATTGTGCCACTACCCGGAATCTAGTAATTCCAGAGGCAGATAACAGAGACTATTAGATCTTGGGCAGTAACATGAGAATCTGTATTTCAGGTCTGATTCCTGCATGATTTTTCCTCAGTTGTACCTGCAGAGATTTTAGCTGTTATTGTAATTCCGATGAGCTTGGTAACATCCCTTGTTTTGCTTACCTGTGTACTCAAATGTAGCTCCCACTTTAAATCTTATGCTAATGTAATACTCAGTTAATGGAAAGCATTGCACGCCCAAACTATTGAGCCCAAGTAATAATTCTGAGTGCTTTTAGCTACTAACCCTTGTGGCAGAGACGGATTTAGGGCAGTGCTACCAGTGCAGCCGCAGTTCCTGGCCCTACGTTGGGAGGCACTGAGGGCACTGTGTTTAGATTTAACTTATGGGTTTAAAAACACTGTGCTTCAGGGTTCCTTGTGTGTCCAGTGGTTTTCAGGCAACAATAAAAACGACAAGATAACTCTAGCGTATAATGTTCCTGCCGGAGAGAAATTTGCCCAGTGGAACCTTTGATTAATTATAAAGTAGGGCAGACGGTAAATGTATCTGCTGCAAAGAGCGTGTACCATGCAGATCACATAACTGTATTTTTCTTTGGATAGCTCAGTGGGTTACTGCTTTCGTCACAGAGATCCTTTTGTCACTGACAGTTCATATGTTACAATCTTAATTTAGAACAAGGACCTATGAACTGTCATCAAATAGCTTCATGTACATTGCATGGTATTGATTAGAATGAAATATTTTTCCTCTAACTTTCATTATCCTAATGTTGCTCAAAAGAATTTGTTTGGGTAGAATTACTTTCTTATCAGTAAAGAAGTGTAATCTTGATCCCATCTGAAGATAATGTAGGAGTGCCTCATGTTTACACATAGTCAGCACTCAAATATACTCTGTTGTGACTAATGTGCTAATAGGAGTGGGATATTATCTATCAATGATGTGTTTAAAATATGTATTTAGAATGGGATTAATATAGTAACGTGAAATATTAAATATTAACGTAACAGTAGAAAATAACATGGAATGTAGTATTGTGGGATACTTAATTAGGATCTGTGTAACTAATATTTAATGTTTATATGCGTAATTTGAATTGATCAAGTGCAGATGCATTTACATTGAGACGTTTAAAATTCCTTGCATTTATCTGTGCTTTAAGCAGTTGCATTTATTCTTCTTGTAGAAAAGTGCACATATTCTGTAACCCTGTGCACATGTTAACTTAGCAAAACTAGGCCTCGAGAAGACGCAAATTCTTTTACTGCTCATGTTAAGATTTGAAATGGAATTCACATTTAGCCTTCATTATGGAATGTATGTTGCTGAGTTGTTTCTATTGCAGGTGGATAAGCTTAATTTTTTAGAATAAAGGAGTCTTGTGTTAGTACATAGCAAAGGAGGAGGAGTCGGCCAAAGGAATCGCGGTAGCAAGAGAGGAGAGGAGTTCTCATGGGAAAGGAATGACCAAGGACGAGAAGAGATAATGTGTTATCTGGCTGGGAACGGTGCAGAAGATTTCCATTTGTTGAGGAGCAATGGAAAGTTCCCAAGGAGGAGCCATATGAGTGTGTTACATCGACTGGAAACAATATTATGTGCTATGTTTAGTTAGGGATAGAGTCCATCTTGGGGTTCCTTAGGGAGCAGACCTCAGCTACTGCTTGCGTGGCTTTAAGCTACTTGACCCATTGTTGGTGTTTTCTACTAAATCAGTGTCTGTAGCATCTTATGGGGCAGGCATATGGTACCATACTAATTCATCTCCCCTACAAGTAATAGAGGACATTTTTTAGAAAAAGCTAATGGACCTTCCAGTAAGCTGCTCCAACTTTAATACCCATACAGAATTGGAGGTCCCATATCTGTCTGACACCATCTCTGTGGCACCAATAATTTTGTGGCATTCCATCTGGAGAAGGGAGTCTATTCAGACTACCCAAAACCTAATTGAAGATTGTCTATCCATGGAAAATGCACATAGAATTCCATGGATTTCATATATTAAATCAACCTTCTCCGCTTTAGGTTTGGAACGCCTATTTACTAACCCCAGGGATTGCATGAGCATCTCAAGGCCTGAGGTAAAAGCCCGTTTTCTAAAGCAAATATCAGATGCAAGATTGCAAACAAACTGTACAAAGGTATTGGTGAAACTATATCTTGAAGGTCCGAAGCCTGAGGAAGGGATAATGTCATACCGATGCACTGTATCAAATGCACGTCATAGATTCCTTTTAATCAGATTCCGATGAAATCTTATTCCATGCAGGCTGGCACATCCTGCAGGTATTTACTCCATAAATGACTTACCCGGCTGTCCCTGTGACAATTTAACTGTACAATCAAATTTACAATTTTCTTTCTTCTGTAAATTTTATAGGGACCTCCGTAAAAGATTAATTCTCCCCTTGATGTAAAAGTCCACATTTGTAAAGCGCACAATCACCCGTAAGGGTCTCTAGGCGCTGGGGGCCGTCGGGAAGATTAAGCGAGCTATTGCCCAGAGTCACATGGTGCTGGGCTAACCTGCCGCCGGAGCCGGGGATCGAACCGTGGTCCCCAGATTCCAGCGTCAGTCGCCCTGGCCGCGGCGCCACACCTCTCCCGCAAATTTCGTTTCAAACAATGTCACGTAGCAATGTTCTTTCTACAATCCCTGCCTAACCCCATAGTTTCTTTGTCAGTAGCGTCTTTTTTAACCCAATCATGGAAAATCAGGCGGCAGTACAACATCACTAAATTAATTTTAAATAGTTTTAATTACTACTGTTATTATTTTGCTTTACTATTTTTACTCACACTGATTTGCACAGTACTCTTTTTTTGCACTGATTGATTGACGTTTTTTTAATTGTATTCATTTGTCTTTTGCTGTTTTTAAACTGTATCCATCTGTACTTTTATGATCTTATATTATAAGTATCGAATAAAGTAATTGACTGACTGACTACTGAAGACTCTGATGGTTCACATCTTTCTTCTTTTCTAATTGGATTATGTCCTTATTCAAATTCTTTAGTTTAGGGTTGGCCTTGTAGGTAGTGTAGTATACATTAGGTTACTCATGCTTGTTAAAGGGAATCATCTGATGCAATGTAACCTTCATTTCTTCATTCTGATTACCTGCATCCTTATTTTAGGATTAGTCATTTAATTTGTATTATAAAATGGAGCCATCTCTGAAGGAGATTTGGACTTACTCTGATACTTTTGTATTTTTATATGATCATATTGAGACTAATCTATATTGACTCGTTTCTGAATTTATAAATTAAATTTAGTAAATTCGGATTAAAGAATTGAGTGGATTATGATGTGACCAAATTGGTCACAAAGGACTCAAATGATAACTAATGATTTGATTCCTTTCACCGCTCACTCTACTAGAAAGACCTGTCCCCGCTGGATATAAAAGTGTAAATGGGCCTAGGCTTAACATTAGTAAAGCACACCACTGTGGTTCATTTTAAATCACAAGTTTGTGCTTCAAACTATTTTTTATTTATTTATTTATTTGTAAAGTTTTATAAAGCGCGAACAAGACCCAGACGGGTATGGAGCGCTGTGCAAAGAGGAAAATTAACGTTGACGTGAAGATACAAAAAAGTACAATACAAAAGGCAACCTACGAGGAGCCTAAGTCAGAAAGGAACATGTGGGTGCTCAGGGAAGATGATGTAGCAGGTAATCAAATTCAAATTCAAAAAGCTTTATTCGAAATTCATATTTGAAGTCCTAAAAGCATACATTTAAAAAGTTGATAGCACATAGGATACAGCGTAAAAGAAGAACAAGGTTTGTACATACACCAGCATTAAAATCTAGCAATACCAAGAATTTTGTTAAAAAAAAAAGAAAGAATCTAAAATGCAGTCAATTTACAAAGTTCATTGCATTGAGTTCCTGAACTTAATCAGTAATTTAAAAAAAAACTCGATACAGCTTGTATGACCGTGGCATTTTCTAACTGTTGCAATCTAATGAAGGCAGTTCTGCATGTGCGGTAGCCCCATGCCCTCAAGATTGGTTTCAGTAAGGCTGCCCTGGGAGCTGAATATAATTTACAAAAAAGAGTGCAATGTATGTTTGATTGGGCGGAGATTTCGTCGCATGGGCAGGTAAGTTTCTCCCTTGACCATGTGTTACAGACTGGGAGAGTAATTAAACGAAAGAAAGTACCGAACCTAAAATGGGTCAGTAACATTCTAGAGTAACAGTTAAAATCACTTGTGAGGTACAGTTGAAGTCCCTTATTGACGGTGATTAGCTGGTAGTCCAAGACTGAGTTTTTAGTTTTTTCCATATCCCATCTCTTATTGGCTAAGTATTCCAGAGTTGTTTTTTTCAAAGATTTTCTTGCTACCGTCTCCAAACTGGAGGGTCTCGTAAAGAACTCTGGATGGCCAATCTCAGTCATCAAGTTTTTAATGTATGACAGCCACTTAATGTTGCTGACACCATCTAGGGTCAAACAGTCGGATATTAAATTGCGATTTAAAGAGGTCTCCGGCGTAACCCACACCTTGTGCCATAATAGTATGGGCGCAATTTTTATGGCGTCTAAGATGTACGATAGGCCCAGTTCAATGTGTGTGAGATAGGTTGCTGAAGATTTTGAGACGCCAAGCAGGTATCTGAGGTACTGATTCTCAGTTAGTTGAATCGACGATGAATTATCGATTCCCCAGATACCTGCCCCATATACTGCCGTGGAGATGCATTTAGCCTTGTAGAGTATAGTCAGTTCCTTCACGGGTCTATCTTCTACTTTAGGCGTGAAGTTGTTCAGGGAGCCTACAGCACGCAAGAACGCTAAATTGCGTGCTCTCACGGCGGTGTGCCAGCTACCTCTCCTATCGAAATTTATTCCTAGGTAGGAGAAGTGGTCGGTGGTCTCGATCCTCCTACCTTCAAGGAATATTGAGAGGGGTACTATCTTGGGACCATTTCCACAGGCCATGGTAAAAGTTTTCGTAATATTTATACTTAGGCCCTTATCTTGCATATAATTTGAAAACTTCAGTACGGCCCTCTGTAGGCCTAGCTTGGTTCGAGACATGATGCCAGCGTCGTCTGCATAGAGAAGTATTGGCACCGGCTGCCCATTAATCGCTGGATAATCGAACTGTGACTCTTTTAGATAGTTGCCTATGGAATTTATATATAGGGTGAATAGTAGGGGTGCTAATATGCACCCCTGTCTCACACCCCTCCTAATAGGGAACTTGTCTGAGCATTCTCCTTGAGTGCCGTACCTTACCCTGGCTCCTGCGTCCCTGTATAACTCCTTGATGAAGGTAAGGATTTGGTCGTCTATGCCCATGTCAGAGAGTGTAGACCACAGGTTATTGTGGTCCACGCAGTCGAAAGCTGAGCTCAAGTCAACAAAAGTAATGTAAAGGTGCCTGCTACCTGAAAGAAATGTGTGCAACAGTTAACCACCACTTTTAAAGGCTGCTTTGTAGTCAGTGTAGCTTTTAATGCAGTCACTCAGCTTAGTGGTGGCAAATATTTATTCTGAGATGTAATATATGTGTCTGTTAAAAGGAGTGCACTCTTTAAATGAACACTTATTAAAATATTTTCACTAGATATAATCTGAATGCTTATTGCTAAAAGGTGTATTCTTAAGCACTTATTTTATATAGTGTAATACAAATTTTAAATAATGGCTTTCACTGTGCTTTGTCCCAATTTGGGACCTCGTAGCACTGTAAACAAGTCACTATTCCTCACAACACCAATCAGGATTTAATTCTGTAGTACTCATTAGTTTCATGTTTCATTTTCTTGTTTTCAAAGTGTTCGGTGTTTGTGATCAGTTATTGAACACAATCAATATATAACATTTGTTACCCTTCTTGGCTTGAGTATACTTTGATATGAGCAGGGCCAGATTTAATCCCTGTTCGACTGTGCCTTTTCCGGTTCTGAATCCGTACTGGAGGTCGGAAATAATGTCACCCTCCTCCGCCCAACTTTGTATTCGGTTTAAAATAATGCAGCCTGCTACTTTCATTAAGGCACCGAGGAGGGAGATTGGCCGATAGCAAATAAGGTCGTTCCTATCTCCTTTTTTGAAGATGGGAACGACTATTGCTTCGGTCCAGGTAGATATAAAACCATGGGAGTTTGAACTATTCAGGACATTGACTAGCATGGGGGCCCAAAGATCAATTTTAGTTTTAAAAACATCTATTGGAACCCCGTCCGGGCCCGGGGCTTTACCTGAGGGACTTTGTTTAATAGCAGCAGTGACCTCTTCGCAGGTAAAGGTGATGCCCAGGGGGAATACAGCTACGGTGGGGGTATCATAATCCTCAGCTAATGATGCTATTGTAGAAGCTACAGGGACGGGGGGATTTGCTTTATCATAAAGACTTTTGAAGTGCTGTACCCAGGTTTCGCCATTGATGGCGATATCTAATGTGTCTGTCTGCTTGTTCTGCAAATGAGGGGCGTTGACAGCCTTCCAGAAGGCGGTCATATCCCGTTTTTTTGAGGCATTAATCAAAACTGACCATGCCTCAGATTTCAGGGATTTTTTCCTAGTTTTGACTGCCCTGGTGTATGACTTTCTGGCTAGGCGGATCTCGGTCTCGGATCTCGGGGAAGTGCTCAGTGCCTTTTTTAAAGCTTTAAGTGCTTTAGTGCAGGAGTTGTCAAACCAACCGTTTGGTCGGTTAGATGCAGAGCGGTATTCCCTAGTCAGGAGCTTTTTTATTTCTGTTTGGATTTTTAGGAAGGAGCCCAGAACTTTTGCAGGAGTTTCTGTAAGAGACAGACAGGTGTATATTTCTTCCCTGGTATTCACTACTAAGTTTGATATTAATTTCACGGGGTCCACCTTATTCCATTTAATGGAGTAGCCGTTATTACGTCCTAGATTGATTTCTGGTTGGTATAAAAAAATTTCCCCCCGCACATGGGCATGCCCTGCTAATTTTATCGAAAAGGAGATTGGATAATGATCTCCGTAAATAGCATCCAATGTTTCCCAGGAGGTCACTATCCGGGCATGGGTTTTTGATAGAAGAGTGAAATCTATTATAGAGTTACACCCCCTCCCGTGGAATGTTGGCTGAAATTGAGCATATGGGGTGCACAACTCGTTTATATAGGATAAGTTAAAATGGAACATCATTTTGTTAAATATATCACCTGATGTGGAGTGAGTGAAGTGGGTAGGATTGTCGTCCTTATGCTCGCCTAGGCCGCACAAGCCCTTCGAGGAGTTAGGACAGACGGTGCTGTTAAAGTCACCTACCCATATCAATAGCAACTCTCCTCCTGTCTGGTCCATAGTAGTGGTGATACTATGCATCAAATTGTTAATGACATTTTCCAGGATATATATAGGGGCATTATTATAAAAATTTATTAAGACCATATTCTTGGCATTACCCCATTTAAGTGTTAAAATCTGATAGTGTTCGGAGGACAATTTCCTATGTACTTAGAGCCCACCTGTGGTTGAGACATAGGTGCATAAGCCTCCCTTGTTTCTTCGCTGAGCGGTTTGTTGTGCTGGTGTGTGGAAAGTCTGAAAACCAAGTAAATGGACTTCATCTAGAGTCCAAGTTTCCTGGAAACAGAGAATGTTGTAGTTGGCGACTAGGTCGAGCCATAGATTTTGGGAGACTCTGTTTGCTAGGCCTGCTATGTTCCATGATAAAATATAATGAGTAGATTTGACTAACTCGGACGTATTGTTTTTATTCGTTGTTCTGACAACCGTACTCTGACTAGGTGAGGTGGCTTCCCTAGCATGGTGTTCAGTTCGTTGCTTAGAATCCGGGGGGTATTAACTGGTTCCCTGTTCGACAGGTGATTTAATGGGCCCTTGCTGTTCGGTTTCTGGTCAATGTTTTTAGCCTGCACGCTGTCTAGAGGTAATTTACTCTGTGTGTTGGGCTGGTATACAGAGACCGCTGGGTCTATGCTTTGCTCCTTTCCCGCGTTGACAAGCATCTTCTGTCAATCTTGGTCGTCTAAACTTCCTAGGGGTTCGTAGAAGTTTCCTAGAGGAATTGACCAGTCTGAATTAAACGTTGCCTGGTGATATCTACCCTGATGGTGAGGTAATGGTCTAGGGATGCCTAATCGTGGTTGAAATGAGGGTGTCCTAGAATAAAAAGGTCTAGGTTGGTGGGATCTGCAATTTTTGTTGGAATTTTCTAGGATGTCTCGGGTGTCAGTGGAGCCTGGTTGGTTTGAGGGGCCATTAGATGTGAGGGGTAAAAATAGCTTAGGTCGCGAGTTGATATGCCGTCCTCCCCTCTCTCCAGGTACCAATCAATTATATGGGTAACTACCCTCCGGTCTCTGAAATTGCTAATCACAGCGTCCCCATGAATGTCTTTGGGTCTAAGTCCCACCCATGATAATCTCCTCACAAAGGCTATATCCCTGTTAATATTAGGGGGAAGTGGTCTGTTTTTAACTAACCAGTTGATTGCTTTGTTTTTGAGAGCTCTATAATTTTCGTTCCTCCCTTCTCCCAACTCTGGTACCCCAGTAAGCACAATGACGTAGGGGGCTGCCTCAGGTGGTAGATCTATGTGTTGCCCCAGTCTGTATGTATCAGTGGCAGGGACAAATGCCCTCGGTTTTGAAGTGTTGCTTGTTTTGGGGATGTTTATGGGGCCCCCAGTTTCCAAATCCCTGGGTGGTTTAGTGTCATTTTCTATGCTAGCGGGCGGTTGTGATGCCTCTGCTATTTGTGGTGTGGGCTCCCTTGTGTTATTAGTTTGTACAGTTGACAAATCTTGATGCACTTTTGGTGAATGCTGTGATACCAGTTTTTTCAGAGTCTCGCTGTTGGAGTGGGTAATATCCAATATTGAGGACATTTGGTCGCCCAACCTCCTAACTCTTTCTGTGAGTGGTAACAGCAAAGATTTAACAAGATGTTCCATACTTTCTAGTATGCCTTCATTTGGGGGGATACGGGGGAAGATGTCTTATGGGTGGTATATAGGGCGTTGAGTCCTCGATTCTTGGTGTGAGTTTTGCGAGATTTTGATGTCTTTGGTTGTCTATCTAAATGGCATGCCCCACCCCGCTTGTCGTTTAATGTGTCCCCCTGATCTGGGTGTGGGAGCAGAGCCCGAATGGTCTCTTCCTTTCTGCTAGGCTTACTAGACAACGAAGAGAGAGACTCTCCCTGGCTAGAGTCTGAAGAAGAGTCCAAATTAATCATATCGGTGTCTTACCCCTTGGAGGATTGTGTTGCTTCATAGCGATCCTGTAGAAGCAAAGGGATACCTGGGTCGTGAAGGGGGTTAGTTCCTGTGGGTAGGATGGGTGGGGAAGTTGCGGTTTGAATAGAACCCAAATAGGATCATTTGTTTGAGTGAAATTCCGTGGACATGCGGTGTTCTGCAGCTGCAATGTCATGATCTAGTTTGTTTACGACTTTTGTTAGGAACTGATCGATTGTCCCTCTGATGTTCCCACCTGCCACTGAGTTCTTGCTGTTGATGTGTCCTTTAGGCATAGCTGACTTTAACAGTTCCAGCGGTATAAAGCGTCGTAAATAGTTAAACCTAAAACACTGTTATGAAGAAATGGTCGGGCAATATGCAAAGTCTCTTACTGTTAGTGTCCAGGCGATGTCGTGGCGCCAAGAGATGTGGCCCGGCCCGGCATCGTCTGGCCTAGTTCTCCCGGACGAGCCCGCGCGCGTCCCGTTGCGCGTTGGGCCGGTGAGCAATTTAAAGATCCAGGGGGCGTGTCTGCCGGCCGGCACCTCACGTGAGACCGCCCTGCCTGCTGGGTGTTGTAGGCAAGCAGCGCGCGGTCCGCGGGTGACTCAAGGCACGGAAGGGCAATGTCTACAGCAATCCCCCAGCTCTCTCGCAGCAGGCTATGGCGACAGTTGGTCCGATTCCAAAGGGAAAATTCCTTGTGCTTCTGGCAAGTAGATGGCGCGTCAAGCTGCGCGTTGGGCCGGTGAGCAATTTAAAGGTCCAGGGGGCGTGTCTGCCGGCCGGCACCTCACGCGAGACCGCGCTGCCTGCTGGGTGTTGTAGGCAAGCAGCGCGCGGTCCGCGGGTGACTCAAGGCACGGAAGGGCAATGTCTACAGCAATCCCCTAGCTCCCTCGCAGCAGGCTATGGCGACAGTTCGTCTGATTCCAAAGGGAAAATTCCTCGTGCCTCTGGCAAGTAGATGGCGCACTACGTCCGATGACAATGAATTTCAGATCCAACATAAAAAAGTAAATGATTGTCAATTACTTATTTAAAAACATAAAGATTGCCAGGCATATACATTTCAATACACAAAGTAAAAGTGATTGTCCAGCACTGGGCGGGAAGTGACTGTCCCATGACAAAGAAGCTATTGCTGCTGAAGTTCTTCCAAAAGTAGCAATTTAACCTGTTTATTTAATGATGCAGTTGAGGGGTTGGGTCTGATCTCCTTTGGTAGGGCATTCCAGATTTTTGGGGCCAGCCTTGAGAAGATGCGATTGTAGGTTCTTTATTTGTTGAATTTAGGTGGTTTCAGGAGTATGGTATTGGAGCTTCTTAAGTTTTGACTGGAACCAGAGAGCTCAGGTTTCTTTGCCAGGTAAGCGGGGCTATTGAAGTGTATAACTTTTTGTGTCAGACAGGCTTTCTTGAAGCACATCCCTGCTTCAATGGGAAGCCAGTTAAGTTGAATTAAGGGTCTAATATGATCATGCTTTCTGGAGCCTGTGATTAGTCTGGCAGAGGCGTTCAGAGTAGCTCTTAGCGGAGTTAACCTAGATTTAGGAAGCCCAGCTAGGGACACCAAGCCATTTTCTACTTGTGAGAACAAGGGATTGGACTGCTGACTGGATGTCCTTGGGCGGTAAGAAATGTTTGATTTTCATAAGAGTTTGGAGCTGATGACTGGCACTCTTAATGGTGGCACTGATGTGACCATACATGTTTAGAAATTTGTCCAGAATGATACCTAGAGAAAAAACGGAGTCCACCATATGCGGGGTGCAGTTGAGTGCAGAGATATTTTTGATACAGTTGTGCGTTGGGGACTCTTGTTTTCGGGGGGTAATCAGGAGAAATTCTGTTTTGAGGGAATTTAGTAACAGGTGGTTATGAGTTAGCCATTGTTGAGTTTTTTGTAGCGCTTCATTAATAGTTTTCATGCCATCTGGAGAGGAGATCTTCAAATACAGTTGAGTATTGTCCATGTACAAATGGTACTGAATGTTTGACCCGTTTAGAATAGCAGTTAGTGGTTCCATGAAGTGATTGAAGAGTGTGGGTGAGAGAGCAGATCCTTGCGGTACCCCAATAGTGACTGTTGTGCTGGCAGCCAAAGATTGGTTGACTTTGATTCTTTGTCTTTGGTTATGTAGGAAGGAGGAGAACCAATTTAAGACAGGGCCAGATAACCCCATCCTATAGTGCAGAAGGTTAATCAAGTTATCATGTTTGATAGTGTCAAAAGCAGAGGACAAGTCCAGAAGAATTAGAAGACAAAGCGTATCTTGGTCAAGAGCTCTCAAGGCATCGTCAACAATGTGAGTTAGCGTTGTTTCTGTACTATGACCTGATCAAAAGCCTGACTGATGTCTGTCTAGGAGCTGAAACATCTCGATGTGGTCGTAGAGCTGTACGTGAACGCATTTCTCAAGCAACTTCGCTAGAGACATGATGTTGGTGTTCGGTCAGTAGTTATTGGGGTCTGTTAGGTCTGCATTGGGCTTCTTGGGGATGGGTGTGACTTGCCCCATTTTAAGGCAGTTGGGAATCCTCCCCTGTAAGAGAGGTTGTTGGATGATCTTGGCCCAGAGAGGCCGAATGGCCAGGTTGAGGTCTTTGAGCAGCTTAGCGGGGAGTGGATCACTGAAATGGTTGGATGGTTTAAGAGCTGCCAATGAATGTGACAACTCCTCCAAGTCCGGTAGTAGGAAGGTATTACAGCAGGCATTGTTTTTAGGTGTGTACTCTGTGGTGAGAAGCGGCTCACACACTGCTGCATGTATCAATATTCCTGGACTTTTCAGAAAAGTGTGCTGAGAAGACCTCCTCCTCAATGGGACCAACTGTTTTGATTGCTGGAATAGGATTCGCCTGTTGTTTGATGATATCAAACAGTTTTTTGCTACGGTTTTTAGCACTGTCAAGCTGATCTCTGAAATGATCTGATTTAGCAATGCGAATGTGTTTGTTAGGAGTTTCTCAACTTCCTTAACTATTTGAGACTAGAGGTAGAGGGGGCATTTCTCCAATGTCTTTCCGAGAGCCTCGTTCATCATTAAAGGCCTCATTGAACCAAGATTTGGATTGTTTGCAAGGAATCCTTTTGAGTAGCTTTGGGGCTGCAGCGTCGAGAATGTTTGACATGGAGTTAAAGTAATAATCGGTCAACTCTTCCAGATTATTCATGTTAGTGGGAGGTTCTAGAATATTCTTGCTCAAGTTGTAGAGGTTTGTGATGTTGATGTCTCTCAGGTTACGAGTCAGAACCTTTTCCTGAATGTGAAAGGAGATTTGGTGGTGATCCGACCAGTCACATGGAACAATGCCATCCAGTTGGATGATATGATCTCTAGTATGATGCTATGTGATTTCTATACCTTGTTAACTTTGCTGTTTTATGTATCATGTCCTATAGACTGATTTACAATGTATAATGTGTGTATGATGTAAAGTGCTCTGACAACCTACATTGGTATGAATAGCGCTAGAAAACAAGTGAAATGTATGTGAGGCAGGGGCCATCAAGAGATGAGGGGCACCTTTGGAGTGTGGTAGTCAGGGAGTCTGTGGAGAAGGAGGTCATTGGTGGGAGGCATCAAAAGGAAGGACTAGCTGTATACTTTCAAGTATTTAATTCTCAAAAACCTGCCCCATTGTCTTCATAAAACTCAGCCCAGCTCAGTCTGAAAAACAGAGTGAAGATTGTGGAGCCTGAAGATTATATATAACCTCATTCACTATATTTTAAATGCATTCTCAAGTGACAACCATTCTCAGAGTTTTGTAACATCTTAGCACTTGGACTACCTGCTTTTTATTTTTTAAACTCTTTTTATTAACAAAATTAACAGAAAAAAAATTACAAAAAAGAAAAGACATCGTGAAACCATAATTTTCTCATCATATAGGTTCATATATCACACGTACAGAATTACATGCAACTATATATGTTTTAATAGGATCACAGGGATTCCTGCTCTTCCGATTCCATTCGTGGCGCCGGTGGTTCACAAATCTCTCCACGATGACTGTTCCATGCCCCCCAGACCTTCCCCCATTTCTCCGGGCAACCCATGGCTACATACACAGACTTCTCCCTAACCATAAACCAGTCCAAATCCTCGGCCCACCTGTAGACTCGAGGCGGCTGGCTTGCTCCCCAAAGTTGAGCTATATTTCGTTTAGCCACCATATACACTAGTGTCACCCATTGCCTCTGGTACACCGTCATATCCGTGGGTTCCCACACATTCAGTAGGCACCTCCGAGCCTCTGGCCGTATATCCTCCCCCAACACATCTTTCATATCATCATGAACTTTCGTCCAGAATGCCTGTACTGCCACGCAGTGCCAAAGAATATGCATAAAAGTGCCAGGCTCTCCACACTCCTTTCTGCATTCTCCACTCCCCACTCGCCCCATTCCCACCAATCGGGGCCCGGTAATATATGATCTATGCAGAATCTTTAGCTGCACCAGTCGAAGCCTCATCTGAATCCCCACTACCTTCGGGGAGGAAACTGCCTCCACCCAGTCCTCGTCATCTAATTCAAACCCGTCTACACTCCACTGCGCTCTAATACGTCCCAGCGGATCCTCCATATTGTTAACAAACTTCTTATATATTAAAGAGATAGTCTTCTCGGGGAGGTGCCCATCTAGTACTCTCTCTTCAAGAGAAGAAGCTTCCGGAAGGGTGGCGTCCCTGGGTACATGGGTGAGGAGTGCATGTCTTACCTGTCGATATCAGTAGTGTTCATTGTCATGCAAACTATACTGTTGCTTAAGACAGTCAACTGTATGTATCTTGTCTCCTCCCCAAACATCCTTTATCTAAGTTCTCCCTATAAGGTCCCACTTATCAAACCCCTTGGACTTTCACAAACTCCTGAGTCTCTCCAAATTCAACAAGGGGGTTGCCAATGTCAATCTTCCTTCCCAGCCCAAATACCTATTAGCAGCGTGCCACACCTGAACTGCATGCGCAGTTGGGCCCGTTAGCACAAATCGTCCTGGCTTAGCGTACAAAGCTCTATTAATATCTCCACCAGGTGCTAGCCCGCGGTCCATGGCAAAACCTGGGTCCCCAGGGGGTCCATAGACAACATGATTCACAGCCGCTAACTGCGACGCCCAGTAGTACCTTAAATCCGGGAGTCCGATTCCCCCATCATACCACGGGTGAGTTAGTTTGACAAACGCTATTTGGGGTCTACCATCCCAAAGAAGCTGCCTCTGAAGCACCTCAATTTCTTTAAAATAGGAGACTGGTACTGGGTCCATTGAATTATGTAGTGCATAGAGGAATCCAGGTACGGCCATCATCTTAAACAGTGCTGCCCTTCCAAGCAATGATAGTGGAAGAGCTCTCCAGGGCCCCACATCTTTCTTAAACCGGCTCAAGGGGGATCCAAGTTATTGGTGTACCTCAACTTCGGGTCGAGCGTTATGTAGATACCTAGATATTTAAATCCTACTGGCTCAATCTGAATGGGGCACGACTGCGGAATTACTGGCGGTTCACCCGCAAGGACAAAAAAGCACAGATTTCAACCAATTTATAGCAAATCCGGAATATCTACCAATTGTGGCAAGCACATCCAGAAAACTGATCAAAGATGCTCTGGGATTGGTGAGATAGAGCATAATATCATCGGGGTATAATGACATTTTATCCTCCCAGTCTGATGTCCACCGCAAGCCACGTATCGACCTATCCCACCTGACCCACGCCGCCAGCGGCTCCAGTGCAAGAGCAAAGAGTAGCGGGGACAGCGGGCATCCCTGTCTCGTGCCCCTCTCCAGTGAAAAATTGTTCGATCTACAGTTATTAACAACCACTCTGGTCAGGGGATTAGCATATAATAGCCATACCCATCCAATAAACTCCCCTCAAAAACCCAGCCTCGCCAGAACCGCAAACAAATAATTCCGTTCAACCCTATCGAATACCATAGCGGCGTCTAAAGACACTAGGACTGCCAACTGCTGTATCTTCGAGGAACCCCCAAGAATCCCATGCAGCCTCTGCAGGTTCAGAGCCGTATTCTGGCGCGGCATGAAGCCAGACTGATCGGGGTGTATCAGGGTTGAAACTACCTTGACTAATCTGGTAGCAAGTAGTTTCTCCAAGATTTTGGGCTCTGCATTAAGAAGTGAAATGGGCCTATATGAAGAGCATTGCGTCCTGGGTTTACCCGCTTTGTGAATGGCCACTATATTCGCAACATGCTGGTGGTATGGGAGCTGACCCTTCTCTTTACTCTCCAGGAACATGGCTCAGATGTACGGGGCGAACTTATGGGCATTCAATTTATACAACTCTATCGGTATCCCATTGGGATCAGTCGTCTTACCGGACTTTATCCCTCTAATTGCCTGCGCGACTTCATCGTCAGAGAAAGGGGAGTCTAAATAGCACTTATCCTCTTCAGATAACCCCGGCAATATCCTTAATCATTTCACTGTTCTCAGCCTCTGTAAACCCCCTACCAGCGGTGTATACTCCCTTGTAATACTCGGAAAATGTGTCAGCCACCGCCTGCGGGTCCGTAACTGTATCCGATTCTGTTCCCTCTAGCTCAGGTACCAGCCTAGATGCCCATTGCTCATGTTCAAGCCACGCGATCAATTTGCCAGCCTTGTCTCCATGCTCATATATTCGGGTCTGTATGGCGTTTTTTTGGGCTATCGCTCTATCTCTGGCTAAGCATTTGTATTAATCTTGTCTTAACTTCAAAAGGTGGAGGTCCTCCGGCGCTGATGATCTAGCCACCCTCTCCTCTAAGCTTACCACTTCTGTCTCCATCTTAGTCACTTCAACCTGACGTTTCCTCTTCCTCCCCGCTACCAAAGATAGAACCTCACCTCTTGCTTCCCAAAGGGTCTGTGCTGAGTCGACCGTTCCCACATTCTCCTGAAAATAGCGGTCCAACATCTGAATAACCTCCTTCTTAGTGGCCGGATCTTTTAGTTGCCTTGCACTAATAGGAGCTACTTTGCCAACTGCTGGCCGTCCGAATACCAGCTGCAACCACAGTGGAGAATGGTCAGATATACCCCTGCCAAGATACCGTGCATCTTGAACTGTGGCTGCCATAACTGCCGGTAGTAATATGTAATCCAACCTGGACAAGCTATTGTGCGCAGCTGATATGTGGGTAAAGTGTGTCTGCGTCGGATTACGCACTCGCCTGCTATCTACCAGTCCCAACGTCTCAAGGAAGTTTGAGAGCCATCTCTGCGATGGTTTAAGTACTTGCGATGGGTTTCTGTCGGCCTGTCCGTCAAGCACTGCGTTAAAATCACCCCCCAACGCCAAAAGGCCCACGGGCAGAGTAAGAAAAACAGTACTCAGGTCTCTAAAAGTGTCGTACTGAAGGCCAGGCGGGACATATATTGACAAAAAGGTGACCGTCCTCCCCCTCACAATAGCCCCGAAACGCCAACATACCTACCCCTCTTATCCAACCATGTGGCCTTTATTGCAATAGGAAAGGAATTTTGCACCAAAATACCGACACCTCAGGACCCAGTTGTACACCCTGCATGTGCCACCAACTTATATACCCCTTTATGGAGGGCCATGCAGCAGTTGCCCACAAGGTGCGTCTCCTGCAATACGCTGATTTACCATCCCTCTCTTAATCTTGTCACCAGACCATTCACATTCCAGCTTAGCACCTTCATTCCCGATCCCTGACTAACTTGGGACATCTGACCCACACAAAAAACATCTAGCTGCAGCATTCTCACCTGATGCAAAAAGAACAAAAGAAAGAAAAACACGCCAAAAAATCATAACTCTATCTCCTAATAGAAAGGAAGAAAAAAAAAGGAAAGCAACAACTATGCAACAACTCCACCCCCCCTCCCCCCACCCTGCACCCCTGCTTGCGGCTTCCGCCAACCCCCAACTTGCAGTGTGCCTGTTGCCCCATACTCTAACTAACCAACTATCTAAAATTAGACCTGAGGAGGATGTCAGAACCCTATATCCCCGCCCCCACCCTCCAGGATGTCACAACTTGCGCCTATTGTAACTCACAATCTCAAGGAGCAAAACGATAGGAAAGCCCCGTGTGTGGCGCCCCTCCTAACAAACATCAACGTCTCGAAATAAGGCAGCCCACATCATTCCTGTTCCTGTGAGCCCTCTCCATCCTCACCACTCTGTCCGCGGGGCCTCCCTTGGGGGGGGGGGGAAGTCTCTCCAACCAGGCTGAAGCAATTTCTGGATTGTCAAAAAACCAGACCTTTCCTTCAACCTCAACCCGCAACTTGGCCAGAAACATCATGGCATATTTCAAGCCTCTGTCTCTGAGCTTTTTCTTAACGCCAAGGAAACTCTGACACTGCCTCTGGACCGTCTGAGTGAAATCTGGAAAGAATGTGAGAGTGGAATGTTCGTATTCCAGGGGGCCTCCCCATCTGGAGGCCTGCAGGATAGCGTCTCTGTCCCTGAAATTAAGCACCCTTGCGATCATTGGATGAGGTGGGGCCCCAGGCCTCGGTCTTCCCCCCGGAACTCTGTGCGCCTGCTCTATCGTGAAGAAATTCCCCAACCCTTTCTGCTTCAGATTATTGAGGATGATGTCTTCAACAAAGAGGTCAGGGGTCTGGTCCTCGGCCATCTCCGGAACGCCAATGATGAGTACATTATCCCTCAATGCCGAGGAGGAGCGTAATGGTCTCGCTGAATGGTACCATGAAAAAAGTTTCTGCAACATGACTGGTCCTTGATCGTGCAAAGCCTTAAAGACCAGGCAGGATGCTTTGAAGCAGATTTGCTGCTGGACTGGTAACCAGTGAAGGTCTTTTAGCGCAAGGGAGGAGGAAGCTGCGCGCGGCCTGGAAAGAGCGAGCTTTGCTGCCATGTTTTGAATACACTGCAGCTTGCTAATCAAAGTGCTGGGTGCCCCCAGAAGCAGTGCGTTGCAGTAATCAATCCTGCTAAGGATAATACCACGCACCACCTCTGGCCTGGCCTGAACCGGGAGCAGGGGAAGAATTTTACGCAGAGTGTGGAGTAGCATCATGCAAGTGGAAATGGTTTTGTTAACAAAACCATCGAGCTGCAAATTAGGGCCGAGCATAACTCCAAGGTTGCGAGTAGATAAGTGCTCCAGCCCTGATGGGCCTCTTTAACTTAATAGGTAAGTAAATGTAAGGACGTAGGCCCTGAGCCCCCCTACTTGCCGTGCATATGTCCCCGAGTCAGCACCATCTACTCCCAACAGCACCGGAACACATATCAAAGAAAGAGAGAAAAGGTTAAACCAGGAGGCATACAACAATAAACAACATTAACAAAGGACCACTGTTTTTTGGAACAGAGAGGCGGACCTACCACTAGCGAGGACCAATGCTTGGTAGAGGAGAAGGAGAAAAGGACGCCACAGCAGTACAGAGAGAGGGCGAGCGGAAAAGAGGAAGATGGAAGAAATGAGGAGCAACCTGGGGTGAAGCCATCCAGTGAGCAGACGTGATGGAAGAAGCTGCTTACTTGGAAGAGACCCCTGACTCCTAGAGAGAGGAGTGGCAGATGCCGCTGGAGGATACTGGAGAGCTGCCACCTCTCAGGAGAGTTGTGACAAAGCGGTGAGTGTTGAAGGGGAGGGGGAGAGGTCACAGTGTGGTGTTGTCTTTGGGGATGCACTGAATTTTGCTTTATCTTGTGCCAGTTGAAAGGAGCCGGAGTGTCCCTATATTTTAGCTGCACACCAAACCTTACATTATAAAGGCAGTGTCATGGACTGCTTGGAGAAACGAGTCCTTGGTTCCAGGTAATGTTAACCTGGAACAAATCCTTAGAAGTGGGACAGTAAAAAGGGAGAGGAGGAAACCTGGGGCCTGTAGGAACAGGGGCATCACGGACCAAACACCCCACACCAACTAGGGGCATGATTACTTTACACCCCGAGACAACACTATCCCAAGAAAACCCCTACTCCAGCTGTAAATGCACAAATATGGTCGTGGTGATGGCGAACAAGGAAAGGAGCATTGTCAACTGTATACTTACCACTGTTTTTATTTCTTTGAGACACCGGGTTGAGCCGTCCTGAAAGAAGACCTCTGTAGAAGGAGAGATCAACCACATTTCAGTATGTAATGCAGATTGACAACTGAGTTGTCCAACGGCTGCATCCTTATCAAAATCTTCATTTCTTTACGCAAAATTATAAATAAACACCAACATTCAGAAGTATATCCAGCTTCTGTGTTTGTGTATCCGCCCAGCCCTCCCACAGTAAAGTTGTACCAATTGGCTATAATCCAATCAAACATATACTTTTGAGGGTCAGAGCATTGGGACAGAAGTCTGGTTAGCAAGCCTCAGTGCACTCTCAGAGGTATTGATGTTGAGTAGACGTGAAAGCGCTTCTCTGAAGAGGGTTTTGTAGAGGATGATGATAGGACATCATCTTTATAAGGCATGGCTTTGAGGGAGTACAGAATGTGGATGAGTACTTGGGTTGAAAGGCACTTGAAAAATTACCATTAAGGGATGTTGCATGATGTGATTAGTGCTGGGATGGCTGTAACCTGGGTGCTATGTATGTCTTTTTCGATTTACCATGCTTTCCCTAAAGAACAAGTTGATCATGTTGCATTTGTCAGTGTAGTGTGTGATAAATGAGTCTGAGAGGGGACTGACCCATGCTTGATCATAGGTACAATACAGAGGCGATCCCACAATTTCACAGTCAGTAACCACCTTTGAGTGTGTCTTCTCCAAAGTGGGTTGGTTCCAGTTTGAAGGTGTTTATGTAGAGAGTAAAATTCAGGAATGGGCAGAAGACAAAGGGAATGCAAAGAGGAGGCAATTCACAAAGTAGGAGCAATATGGAAAACTTAGGACCTCATTTATGAGGTTTTACCATAGGGCAACACCGCAGGACTTCCTGCTGCGCTGCTCTACAGTAAAAGAAAAGTGCAGGAATGCGCCGTATTTAACAGATATGGCACATTCATGTACTTTTCCCCTGCAATGGCGCCAGATGGGCTGAGGTGCGCCAACACAGACACCTTTGCACCATGGTGCATGGGTGACTGCGTTGGGGGAATAATTGTTTTTGTGCAGGAAGGGAATCCTTCATGCACAAAAACAATCACAAAAGGCTTTTTCCTCTTTCTATGTGTGCTGTATTCTGCAGCACACATAGAAAAGGGGAAAACAAGGAGTACTGAAGATATTTCTCCTCGTTGTGCCTCCCTTACGCCTCCCATGGGGAGGAGTACGTTTTTGGCGCTGCCTCAGATTTACGATTTCTCGTGAATCTGGGGCAGTGTCAAAAAGCCATGGATGTTGCTGGGAATGCCTCCAGCAACACCCAGTGCACGCCCTTTAATGCAGAAAACTGCGTTAAAGGGAACTATATTTACGAGGCCGCATTAAGCCAAAAAAAAGTGGCTTAGTGCTGCCACGTAAATACGGAGCAGGCTTTTGCATCACCGAACGTCACAAAAAGTGACGTTCCGACGTCGCAATAGGCCCCTTAGTGTTAAACAAAATGTGAAATAATAGGGAGTCAGTGAAATTGCTGCATGCAGTGTGAGATGTTGATGTGACAAAGAGAAATGAAAGAGGCAAGTAGCGGTATTTTAAACTCCATCTGCTGATTTCTGAGTGTTTCGCAAGGACTCTCAGCTTGTGTTGATTTTACTGAGGAAGACCTCAAGCTGGCTACACTTTACAATAATGAACTGCATCTCCCTCAAAGGACCGATGCTGGGGAGCCCTTGTGCACACTCAGGCAGTATAACTGCATCCAGTGAACTCTCTGACCTCCTGGTGCATATAAGGAAGCGACAACCACACCTCCTAGGCAGCTTCCAAAGATTGTCTCCGAAAGATCCAGGAAGTGTGTTCTACAATTCCAAGGATAACAGAAGGGACACTATGCAACCTTTGACACCTAGTGACCTCACAGGGTTGAGCGCTTGTCTTTTGATCAGCCTTCTATTTGCGACTGAGGCTCTGAAGCAATTAGATTCAGTGTAACCGACAGAAAATAAAAGGAACTCTTAAACAAGTCTGTTCACTTTTTTGCTCTCGTCACTCCTTTTATGACCTCTGGGATAGGTGTAGCAAGGACATTAGGACATTGCCAAGTGAACGGGCAAGCCAGTGGTGCCAGTTGCTACCGCTGGTCACCCTTACTGACCTCTTTGATTAGTAACCCTATAAGGCCTATTCGACTTTAACAGTATTTTCCCCCAGTGCATTACACGCCATGTTTTTGACAGCCAGGGAAGCAGTTTATTTTTATTTACTTAGTTTGCACTTGAGGGAACAGCTTGAAAACCAGCCTCATAAATAGAGTGAAAAGTGGCATGACTAATATTTTTGTTTCTGACAGTAACACATGGTAGGTGTGGGGCGTTCCATGCATAATGCTCTTGTCTCTGCAAAGGGAACATCATCTCTTCACAGTTAGATGCTGCCATCTGAACCTAGAAAATATTTAGATTTTACATTGATTTGTTGTTGCGGGACTAGCCATTGCCCACATCAGAATATGTTTGCCTTACTTCTCCTTAATTTAGATTTTTCCAAACAAGATCTCACAGAAAAACGATTTTACAGATGGTGCAGAGAAGGCAGTCAAATCTTTTTTGTGTGCCCCAGTTATGTCATATTGAGTCTCGTTGGGAAGGTTTTATAATGATTCTTTTTCCCGTTGCTTTGATAAGGCACCTTTTACTTGTACACTTTGATCTTGTATATGCACGTTTGACCCAAGGCTTTTCGGAGAAACACCGTGTGGAAAATGACAATGTATATGTACATAAGCGGCGTTCATTTGTGTTCACCATACCCCTCGCTGTAAGCAGAACAAATACCGCAAAGCATTGACCGCATCATCCCGCCAGCATAGGCCTATGCACGCACGTACACGACCGCCATTTTAGGCACCAAGGCCCCTCTGCCCGTTTGTTAAATCCCCAGCACCCCCCCCCCGTTGAACACCCCCGCTCTCTCATGCATAGGCCATAAAACCCTCTCCCTCTGCGCGACCCTGCTCTAAAAGTGACACCCCTGCCTGACCGACACCCCCTGCATTCCTCTCAAGAACACCCTTCCCCTCTTATAATGACCCCCCCCGGCTACACCTGGCCTCTCGACCCAGTCCCAAGTCATAAAACAAAGCCTCATGGATGTACCCCCCCCCCCCCCCGGCCCCGCATAGCAAAATGTGATACACCAACCGAAGTGCCCGATCTCATCGCCTGCCCAACCTTAGATCTGACCACCCCCTCTTGCCCTCGTGTCCTGTTGGAATGTCCGGCTGCAAGATTACAATCACATGTTACATTTGGGAGGGGAAACTACATCCGAGCGGCAGGCTTGGGAATAGGCCTGAAGCTGGGATTCCAAACGTGCCTTTTCGTACTTCAAAGTTTCTTTATTGCAATAAGGAATGTTTGTGCATCATAAACCTGTGTATAAAAGACGGAGCCTCAGAGAAACTTGTTAGAGCACCTCTTGAAGACATTGTGCGCATGTCCGAAATGACAGGCTCTCCTCATGAGAAATAAAAATCTGTTCTTGCACTCCCGCTTCCAGCACCCGTCTCTTTATATGGTAACTGATCAAAATGGGAACTAAGAGGCGTCTTGTGCCAGCAGCCTGGGCATCGGTTGTAATTTGGGCTGTTTTTCCTCAATTGGCGTCCCAACGCGGGGCCCATCAGCGACATAAGGTCCGGTAAGAGAGGTCCAGACGATGGGGTGGACATCTGAACGATTGGAGTATACCTGCCTTGAGAGGGCCCTCGTCCGGCTGCCGATTGAATGAACTTCACCGATTCCGAACGGACCTCTCTCAAGCGACCTACTGTCCTGACTGGGATCCCACAGGAATGCTGCGGTAAAAACATGGAGTAAGAGAACGATCGGGCGCTGGAAAGGGAAGGCGAAGAACTGTCCACATGGTCCGGTCCGGGTAAGGTTAAGTAGGACGTCTTTACGTCTGATTGATAGGATGACTTTATCCATCTGATTGATTGAGTAATTGATTGTTTATATTGGAATCGGTATTTAAATACTGGTATTGTTCATTGATTGGTTCATTTAGCCTTGGTTGCTACTTGAAGTATTGGTTCTCTTTGAGACATTCTCTGTTTGCAAACAGCGACGAATAGGAACGTTCCTCTCTCTTTGCAAATAGTGAAGGATAGGTAATGCGGACTTTTGTCCCCCGTTGTAATCCGTCATGCCTGTTTTTCTCCCCACTGATTGATTGGTTGCTCTGTTGCTCTTTGAGACATTCGCTGTCTACAAACGGGGAAGAATAGGAATATTCTGTCTCCCTTTGCAGATAGTGAAGGGTAGGTAATGCAGACTTTTGTCCCCCATTGTAATCCGTCATGCCTATCTTTCTCCCCACTGATTGTTTGTTATCGATTTTTTATCGATTATCGCTCTTTTGAGATATTCCCTGTCTACAAACAGAGAAGAATAGGAATATTCTGTCTCCCTTTGCAGATAGCGAAGGATAGGTAATGCGGACTTTTGTCCCCCGTTGTAATCCGTCATGCCTGTTTTTCTCCCCACTGATTGATTGATTGTCTGGACATTTATTGTTCAAGGAATAGTTCTTTTGAGGTATTCTCTGTTTGCAAATAACGTGGAATAGAAATATTCTGTCTAGTCTTTGCAAGAAGTGAAGGGTAGGTAATGCGGACCTTTGTCCCCCGTTGTAATCTGTCATGCCTATCTACTCCCCACTGATTGGTAAACTAGTTCCACCCGGACCATTTATTAGAGGTAGATCATCTGGCTCAACCGGAGGGCGCCCCTAATAAAAAGGACATATGTAAAATACGAAGTAATCACCGTATCCTGTTAACAGAAACTTTAGCACGAAACACACTAGAAAAGGAAGGAAAAAGAAATCGAGCAAAATCAGTAGGCCACTGATGAGTTTTTTTTTACTTCGCTAGAAATAAGAAACGTTAGAAATAGCCCGCAATAAGAAACATGAAAGTGGTGAGAGAAGCCAAGCTTGACATCACGGCAGCCACGAGGTAGCTAGGCTCCGCCGCCCCTCACTGCTCCAAACATGTCTGTCCCACCGCCCGCCACGCCCAATAACGGTAACATAAGATAGATACAAGTCAGCAGATACCTACCCCCATTCCGGAAGCTCCCGAAGTGCAACAGGTCCACGGTTACGCCCATCCGGAAGACGAGGCCTCGACACGTGCAGGGCGGGGCCCGGCTGGCCGCCATCGGCCGGAGAGGTCATGGGGTGGATGGTCCGGAATGTACTGGTCTTCCCATCCTCCTCTTCTGGCGCCTTGCAGGCCACGGGGGGGGGATGTCTTGCTTATGCCTCCGACCCCCCCTCTCTCATCGCCTGGTCCGGCCATCATGAATGTCAGCGCCAGGAGACGGCGTGGGGTGCACTGGGAGGGAGAGGCGGCGCGGACGAGCCTCTCCCACCTCCCCAGGTGGAGGCCCCTGAGCTGCACCCCCAACGCTCCACTCACCCGACAAGGGTTCGTCCACTTTTGCGGTGCAACGCCACGCCCGACAGGCTGGAGTCCGTCTGCTCTTGCGATCCAGCGACTGCCGGTTGCCGTGGAACTCATAAAAGGACGGTCGACTCTGCAGGATTGGGCCTGGCGTGCAAAGATGGCCTGGTCGCTTGCCAGCTAGAAAATGAGTCCCCCGTCCAGAAGCGTTCTCCTCAGCTTTGAAGATTCTACGAGAACTGCAGGGGCCCCCGACCCCCGCGGGCCCCCCCGATGGGGAATGACTGCCATGATTGCCCGCGGAACGACCAAGACATAGCCACGAGACGTTGGCGCTCTCATGCTGGCGCCAGCCTCAGTTTGAATGACCAAAATCCTGCAGACTACCAATTTGATCAGTTCCGGTGGAACACCAGTATGACCCGGTAGGAAAGATTGTTGCCTCCCTCCCCCTTTTCACTGATGGTTCATATCGACGGCCCCTTCTGTTGCCCTTTAACGAAACTTTTGGACTGCCGAAAGAGGCTCTGGTCCAACCACGAGTTGGTGGAGACATTTTGACTATACTTGGACCTGCCTGACCTCACCCAAAATGGCGCCGGTACAAAATGAAACTCGCAACTCCCTGTTGTGTTCCGGTTGCTCAGCCTTGATACCATGAGATATGTATGCAGTTTTTGGAGCGCATGGCGGGAGGGGATGGGTACTGATTGAGCATTCGGACAATGAATTGATATTAAGTTCTGACGCGTCATTGATTACCGTATTATTGAAAGTTCGAATTTTCGACACTTATGGTGCTTGCCCACAATGAATTTTCGATATGATTTTATTGCACTTGTCGCACCTTTATGAAATCAACGACCACCGACTCTGTTACGTTTTCCTCAAATAAATATCCCCTCATGTACAGTTCCAGTCTGCTCCGTGGCCGGCCCACGTGGTTGTAGACCCGTATTTGTGCGCCAACATTTTTAAATAAAGGTTTTTTTGAAAAGCAAACATAGTTGTAGCGCTTAGATTGGTAAGTTTCGAATAAATGGCCACTGTTTCCGATATAAGTAAAATACAGGTGAAATGAAGCAACTTGATTACTTAAAGGTTAAAAAACAAAGTACACAGACATATTGCAAATGTGAATGGTCCAGGTTTGTTGTGTGTGTGTTTTTTTATATATATTTTTTATTTTTGTGCAACGCAAAAGCAATCGATAAAGGTCCCGGTATTTAGCCTTTACTTTATGTGCCACATGTATCAGGGAAGTTGTTTCAGATGCCCCTAAGCCACTCCGAAGGAATGCCACCTAGCCCCTCTAGTTTCCGTGCCTGATGAACAAAAACGACCCTGTACCACTGTAGACCATCCCCCCTCCTCGAAGGAGAGCACGAGTTCACCCCCACTTTACACTGACTGCCCTTTGTTTTGACCCTTCCCTACACACGATCCGTAATACCACACTTGGGCGATCTCTGCAATACACAGTCCATCAATGATTATCTCTCCCGCACTACCGGTCCCTCTGGGCTTAAACGCCGAGATGAAAGGGACTGCATCCCGCGGAGATAGGTCGAGTATGTGGTAAGTAAAAGCATTTTCGGGTTTATGCGCGCTGATGTGTTTTAAAACGCTGCCCCCACCCCTTCTTTTTCCCTTCTTTTCTGCAGGTCACATCGGAACGTCGACTAGAGTATGGAGAAGACCTAAGCAACACGCCATGGTTCCGCATGGAAAAATTATATATTGTCTATGGGGACTGCCCCTGAGAACGTGACCAATTTGTGTGATATGAATGCACGCGTGTATGCCCTGATGTGTATAGCTCGACTGAATACACGTTGCACACGTTTGGATTGATAAGAGAAATGTTTTATGTATGACTTAAGTGATGATCGAACGGCCGATGGAATGGGGAAAAAGGGGTCTGAACATGGTTCCTATACACGACGAACAAACAAAGATATAGCACTCCCTTACTTAGAAACAACTGTCTCTCTCTCTGAACCCAGCGACTGGGAGGGTGGCCTGAAGCAGAAACTTGGCGGGTTATTGCAGTATGACAAAATATGACTCCAACCGGCACCCCAAATAATGCAACCAAGGATGACGTGCACCCATGAGTAAATTCATACGGTAACTAAATAGGGAAAGGTTCAGGAATATTCCGGGGTGAGGTTTACCCAAGTACCCTCCTCCTGGAAGACTAGGAATATTGTCAATGTTTAAGATTTACCACCTCCTTCTTGCACCCTCATAGACTTGAAACTCCAAGCTGCCCCATTGTTCTCCCAGCTGACACCCTCCGTTGCCTCAGCCTGGATACCCATTCGCTAAAAATGATTCAAAGATCCCACCGTGAGTATTAGCCCGACCAGGTTAGTCCCCGAACAATTGACAAAGGTGTAAGTATTTGCAACCGAGGCCACCAGCAAAGGCAGCCAGATGAATTAAGTAGGATACTAAGGATGCGCAGCATGCAGGAAGAAATCTTTTTGGCCAAGTACTGTTCTATGTTTTGTCTTGGATTTTTGTATATAATACATGTACTATTCCCCCCCCCCGCCTGAATTCATGTGTACGTAATGTATGGATCTACGTCGTCCCTCAGCCTGTGTTTCTATATAACTTGACCCCTGCTGTTCTGTGTTGTGTGCGCACTAAATGGCCTATTATTGTACACGTTTCTCTCTCTCTCTTTTTCTCTCTCTCTCCATGTCGTACGTGTACTGAATAGTTCGTTTAAAATGCGGACGACTCTCTCTCTCTGAGGGTCCCCCTGTTCCCTCTTCCTTTGTGTGGTAACATTGTGCCCCGCCGGCACAAGCCTAATTGGTTTTTGAACACAAAGGTGTTCGGCAAAATTGACAGAAACTAAAACAATTGTAATTTGCCATATTACTACCTCTCCTTTCTGTAAAATGATGGAACTTGAATTGGCTAAGAAGCAAAGGACAGGTAAGACGACTGATGTCCCCTAATCTGGCCTTTTTTTTATAGGGGGACTATATGTCAGTGGCCTTCTGTTCTCAGTTCGTTGGAAACACAATCCCCAATGCCCAGATTGCCCCACCTCTCTGCACCCAAGTACGGATGCCCAAAGCGTCCTCATTTCTCCCGATTGACCCCAGCTCCATACCCCGAAGTATAACTGATGACCCTGATTAACCGTTGCTCCCCGAGAAAAGAATGTTTAGCCTCTGTCCCTCTCTCATGATGATAGAAGACTGCCAGGGCTTGGGTTAGAAAGACGAGTATCTACCGAAAGATCCGATTTCGAGTTTGATGGAATACGCAGTTGATAGGAGTCTGACTTCTCTCCATATACGTCATGAATGAACGCCAAATAGACTTAGTACAAACTCAGTAGAAATGCCCGCATACATACTCCATAGTGATAACTTCTGACCGTGACCGATGAACGTATCCCCAACTACTTAAGATTGGGGGCGGAATTGAAATGTATAAACGTCTTCTCCTGCCAGTTCTCTAAAGCTTGTTTTGTACCCATTCAAAGATACACAATGACCGGAGGAGAGGGGCCGGACGTGACGCACAGCCTAGCCGCAGATCATGAAGCACATGTGACCTCGACCAAAGGTGGAGCCGCAGAGCAACGAGACGCGGGACAAGGCACCACTCTCAAACACGGAAAATGAAAGGATGGAGGGCTGCCTTGAAGCCCTCTGCTTGCTGACCCACGCGTGCCAGAAGTCCCCGCCCCTTTGAGCCCGATTGATGGGCCTGCCTGCTCGTTATCCTTTGCTCCCTTGGTTTGTCTCAAAGATCTGATCCCACTCCGCCCTCTCTTCCCTCGATTATCCGACAACCCCCCCCTTTTTTTCACATGGATTTTGACTCCGAGAAGAAGAACAGCATTTAGGTAGAATAGGGTTTGCCACGGAAGGAGAAAGAAATGCAGGTGCCCAGCATGAGGCACCCTAAAAAAGATTAGTTAGGTAACAGGACTGTGGTCTAACAGCAGAGGACAGATCACACCCTGCGACGTGTAAGGATGGATCCGAGCTGGACCTATAGCTCCACCGCCGGTGCTCAACAGCGCCAACGGAAGAAAACGAACTACTAGAGCCTACCAGTGATGGCTCGCTGCTAAAAAGACACTGTGGCGAAGACCCCCCCTCCCCTTTCTGAACTTTCTACCCCCCCCCTGACTACTTGCTTGTATTGAACTGAATTCCTCCCTCAACCACTCTGTATTGCTTTCAAAATGTTTCATCGGTCACTCTTGACTGTACATTGATACCGCCGGAGAGAGAGTCAGAACATGGTTCCATAATGTGTCGGAACATTTCCTTGATTGACTCCGACTGAGTAGTATACCAATCTCTAGACTCGTATATATAACACGACAAATGTAAATTCATCTGTATTGCACCTCGTCTATCGCATCGACTGCACATGGTTATATGCAATCCGCCAGTATTGACAAACGCTATTTCATTGACCACACATGGCTATATGTACACCCCGTCAGTTATGATAAACACGGAAATGAACTAACTTATGTTAAAAAGCGGCGACTGTGGAAAATGACAATGTATATGTACATAAGCGGCGTTCATTTGTGTTCACCATACCCCTCGCTGTAAGCAGAACGAATACCGCAAAGCATTGACCGCATCATCCCGCCAGCATAGGCCTATGCACGCACGTACACGACAGCCATTTTAGGCACCAAGGCCTCTCTGCCCGTTTGTTAAATCCCCAGCACCCCCCCGTTGAACACCCCCGCTCTCTCATGCATAGGCCATAAAACCCTCTCCGCGACCCTGCTCTAAAAGTGATACCCCTGCCTGACCGACACCCCCTGCATTCCTCTCAAGAACACCCTTCCCCTCTTCTAATGACCCCCCCCGGCTACACCTGGCCTCTCGACCCGGTCCCAAGTCATAAAACAAAGCCTCATGGATGTACCCCCCCCGGCCCCGCATAGCAAAATGTGATACACCAACCGAAGTGCCCGATCTCATCGCCTGCCCAACCTTAGATCTGACCACCCCCTCTTGCCCTCGTGTCCTGTTGGAATGTCCGGCTGCAAGATTACAATCACATGTTACATTTGGGAGGGGAAACGACATCCGAGCGGCAGGCTTGGGAATAGGCCTGAAGCTGGGATTCCAAACGTGCCTTTTCGTACTTCAAAGTTTCTTTATTGCAATAAGGAATGTTTGTGCATTATAAACCTGTGTATAAAAGACGGAGCCTCAGAGAAACTTGTTAGAGCACCTTTTGAAGACATTGTGCGCGTGTCCGAAATGACAGGCTCTCCTCATGAGAAATAAAAATCTGTTCTTGCACTCCCGCTTCCAGCGCCCGTCTCTTTATATGGTAACTGATCAAAATGGGAACTAAGAGGCGTCTTGTGCCAGCAGCCTGGGCATCGGTTGTAATTTGGGCTGTTTTTCCTCAACCGAAAGTGCACCCACTTAAAGGGCCGTCCTGTTCACTAAAGGTTATGGGGCAGATTTACGTTTCCTGGTGCATCCTTGCAAATCAGCAGGGATGCGCCAGGAAAGATGCGTGACGCAAGTTTACCCTTGCACCACCACAGACAACACGGCGCAAGGATAAACAGATGTGTGTCTCATCTGCTGGCGTAAGGCTGGCGCTGTGCTGGAGTTGTGTCGCGGGTGCGACACAACTCCAGCACTGTTCCAACCTGGCCTATCCTCAACATGGTGCGTCACGCCTAACGCCTGCTTCAAGCAGGCGCAAGGTTTTGACGCAGCGACGTCGGAAAAGTGACTGAGTGAAATCTTGTAGATTTCACTCAGGCACTTTTCTGAGGCGCTCCTGCAACGGAACGCCCTCCCCGCCCGTGCCGAAACGCCCACATGAAACCTGACACAGGTTTCATGTGGCACAGGGCTTTACAACGTGACGCATCTCCCTAGATGCGTCACGTTGTAAATAGGGCGCAATGTGGCACATGGTTTATGCCGCCGCTGCGTCACAAAAGTGACGCAATGGCGGCATAAATGTGGCCACGGGGCAGGTAAATCTGTCATTATGCATCCATGTCGCAACCTTTATTGACCAACCTGAGAATAATTGAATTACATGAAAGTTTCTTCTAAACACAACACCCGAGCTGCCTCATGCAGACCACCCAAGCAAAGGTAAAAGAGACACTGTTCTGTGTCTGCCGACCTCTCCCGTCAGTCAGGTTTGACACACACAGTTCCAGATCATAAAACATTTTTCGTCATCATTACTGGATGCCTTTGGTGGCAAATAGCGCAGTGCTTGGTGCAAACACCTTTCCACTGCTTCACGGGAGAAGGTTTGCGTCAGTGGTGATGTAAAATAACACATTTATGCATTTTTAAGGAGAAGAACAGCAGTTGTGGTACAGCAAAAGGAAAAAACAAACACAGTAACACGAGATCACACGAATTAATGAAAAAATTAATGAATTTATGAAGTGAAGCAGCGGCGAATGGTGACTTATGTAGTACAAAAGTGACCTTGAAGGTTTTTCTAGCGCTGTGGTGATTGACTGCAAGCCTAAGTGAAGTATTACAGGATACCGAAGGCATTAACTCAGTAATATAGTAACACAACAGCATTGCAATAATGCTTTACAACACATCAACACAACATGCAACAGAAGATGCCCCGAAACAACAGCCTAAAAAAGCAACAACAAATCTGCATAATAACATTAATAATGCACTGCAACATAAATAAACTAAAACACGGACACAGAACAACGGAAAACAACATAATAAAGCTGCTTAACAACAGCACAACAGTACAACAAAATTATACAACCCTGCAGCAACATCCCTACAGCACACCACAATAATACACTGACACAAAATAATTACACAGAGATGTGGTTGTGTTTTTGTTGTTGTGTTAGATTGTGGCCTCTTTTGTTATATTCTGATCTGTTGTGGTTGTGCTATTGTGATGTGCCTTCATTTGGCTATGACAATGTCACCAATAACCGAAGAGTCTCTCAGATGCCACAACGCACCATCAGATGGCCAGAGTTTGCTGTCAGAGCCTGAATAAGTATTGTAACAACCATTAACATGTATTATTGCATTCCTTAATAGTTTAATAATCTGTTCCTGAATTTCATTAAAAAAACATTGTGTGCCCATATATGATAAAAAAAAAGTGCAGCCCTGGTTAGGATATTCTTCCATAATAAACCCATTCTTTGGTTTGTATAGACCTCTGGCATCTTTAAAAAACAATGTTCGTGTTTTTCTTCAAAACGATCCCAATAAACATTAGTACAATTCCCAGAGTATCAGTTAATTGCAATTCTTGTACAATCAGTATAATAATCTACCGATTACACAGTTTTAGAGGACTACATCATTTATCATTTTATTCAGCCGACTGGCAATTTCTTTTGAGTGCATGGGGGTGGAGGAGAGTGGAAAAGAGGGTGGGGCAATGCCCAATCATCTCTGTGAGCCATATCTTAGCTTTTCTACACTTAAGCTACACGATTCTGACTCTGCCATTCCCCCAGGATGTCTGCGCAGCCCCTCTTTGGACCCATATTTTCTCTGCATTCTAGGGCAGCATTTTGACCACAATTTTATCTGAAAGCTTACAGCAGTCCATATTAGACCTCCAAGCCTTAACCCCGTGCCAATCATGAGCCACAAATCTTATAGCATTTTGTTATATCTTGGTAGATTATCGACAGATAATATTTCCAGCAGCACAAGATTTGCATTTTGGTGTTAACATGTACTCTTGAATCAAGTTCAGAGATCCAGTGACCACTCTGAGAACTCCCGCACTTTTGGCTCAGCCACAGAGCATGGAAGAAGAAGTCTCCTGTCAGAACACACTCCCTCTGGAATAGGTCTGGGTCAGTTTTTCTCCATGTTTTTTAACCTTGTTCAGATGTAGAACACTCAGTGCAATACCTTCTACTGTAATAGTATAAATCCTGCAAGGGCATCTATATCTCGTCTCGTGGGAGCTGAAGGTCCTCCCCCAATCGGATTCTTCCATGTCGCTCAAATTCACGATCCACAGATTTTTAAATATACTTGAATTGTCCAGTGCATTTTTAATCAACGTCTTCTAATAAGTCATATATATTGCCCCTCTATGAAGCATCTCAGATATCACTGTTCTCTAAAGGGTCCTCATCTTGGATGCAAGAGCTCTTTCGGTTATGGGTACGAAGGGCGGGATGAATTCATATAAATATGGGAATATTTCTGTGCATTCTAGGCTGTGTTCTCCTGCAGGTTTCTCGAAGGATTTTAGGTAATCTAACCCGCAGACATTCTCCATTGTGGAAATCTCATCATGTCCCAGTCAAAGAAAACCTGGAGGCAGTTCAGTTCTCCTAGTCCCTTACTCGCCCACAAGAAATTACTTTCTGTCAATTTATCTATCCACCCCAACGTTCTGGTGGCCTGTCTTCAACCTGATGACTTTTGCAGTATTTACCGGTAGGGATGTCAGTTGTGCACTTATGGTACTGTTAAATACCATAGCTGATTGCCTGGATTGAGGGTTGCAGCTGGTATAAGAACACCCAATCATTATTCACAGCTCTTTATGCCAATGCTCCATGATACTTTCTCAGAAATGTTATTCACCCTGGCGTACAGTCCATGTCAGAGTGTCCTGCATGAGCCATGATGGACAGCTGTAGCACAACAAGGTGTGGTTTAGTGCTCCAATGGTTTGGAAAAACACATCTTATGCACCCTAAACAGGGTATTCTGCAGTGAGTATAAGCGCCTGGGAAAGACTATTCTTTTGTACAGAGCTATCATACCCATGAGCATGAGGGGAAGCGAGCTCCAGGTTTGGATGACTCCTTTAAATTCAACCAGGGTCTTAAATAGATTATTCTTAAGGAATTATGTGCCCAAATATGTAAATCCCTCATTATTCACTCTAAAAGGAAAAGGTACTGATTTACGCCAATTGATATTACATCTGGAGTACTTAATCCAGAGTATTTACTGAATGCTCTGAAGATACACATGATTTTGTCAGTTGTCACTTTATGGTTAGATATTTACAAAACAGCATCATCCACACACAGAATATCCTCTCATCCCACTGGATGTAGTGGTGGTCCATCTAGATCCCCTAATTAGATTGTCGTTTCTACTCTTTTCTACTCCAGCTCATTAATGGTGCCAAATCCAATATAAAAGGTGGTGAAGAGAGGGGAAACCTGTGTCTCACCCCCTCCAGGACAAATGACTTCAACAATATCCCATTTTCTCACACTCTAGTCATGGGAATAGTGTATAGCAGTCTTATTCATAACAAGAATTGTGGGTTAAATCTTATTTTTTCTAAAACCTGTAGCATACATACCATTCAACCAAATCAAAAGTCTTGGCTGCAGCCAGCGACTGAACTTATGTTGGTCTGCCCTCTACATCGATACAAGCACCTAAGAGTGTGCCAAGTACACCTGTGTGGCATGAATCAAGACTGATCAGGATCCACAAAGATACCACCACTCCTTCCGGCAACTCACTAGGATCTTGGTTTCAAGATTTAACAGGGAAACTAGTTGGGATAACCCAAAGTCTTTTTTGTGTTGCCCTTCTTTGTGTTTTAGAATTGTTGCCGCCATTTGCAGATCCAGTGGCAGGCAATTATCTTCCCCAAACACATTTGATGGAGGTGCCTTACCAGCTTGCTAGCCACACTGTTGAAAAATTCCAGCTGCAACCGACACCTTCCCACTAGTCGTCTTCGTGATCGCTTCTGAGATTTCCTCTATTAGTAGAATTCCCAGTGTGTCTCTTGCGGTCACGGAGAGTTTTGGGACCTATAGTTCCTCCACAAAACCTTGGAGGTATTTGGTTGCCACATCTATCTTAGGTGCATATAGAGATTTAAAGTGAATACAACTCCTTGACTACATCTGCGCTATCTGTCAGCAAGGTCCCCCACAGACTGTAGTGCTTACATCCATCTAGTACTCTTTTCCTATTAACTAAGCCAAGCTAGCAATTTTTCAGCTTTATTTTTTATTTCCCACCTTGTATATTATTTATTTATTTATTTTTAAAGTTTTTTATTGAAGACTTGGATGAGCCACAGCAAAGTAAAATATAATAACGTATACAAAACAGGATATGTTCATAACCATGCAGATTCAGAAATGATAATAGTACAATCCCAGGTTGATTAAGATGTATCAATCGAAATATGATCCCCAGATTTTCTCGAATTTCCGAGTCACCCCAATTCTTTGAGCATACATTTGTTCGCTTTTTCTAACTCTTTCCATTTTATAGCGCCATTCATGTACATTAGGGCAGTATTGTAAGCGCCAATTCTGGAGTATTAACGATCTAGCCACAGACATAGCAATATACATTAATTTAGCTAATTGCTCTGTTAACATCAGCTCTAAATCGAATCCGAACAAAATCAATTTAAGATTAACAGAAATCAAAATTTTACATTGGTTTTGAAGAAATGCAAATATATCCTCCAAAAAGGAGACTATTTTGGGACACTGAGCTATGGTATGAGACCAATTGGCAGGGTTATGCTGCAGGCACCTGAAACAATTAGATGAGCTATTGCGATACATTTTAGATACAGTCGCCGGAGTAAAATACAGAAGCCATTTACTGAAAAACAGCATTCTGCGCCAATTAGCACCTCTTAGTACAGAAAAATTCAGCCCATTAATTCTCTGCCACATAGCAGGGTTAATGCTATATTTTCCTGCCCCTGCCACTTGTTGATTGCTTTAAGACATAAATCCGGGGCCCTGTTCACAGTTAAACAACGTTTCCAGTCCCCTGGCTTCTTCTCTTGTACCAGCAAAAACAATTCACTGAATAACTGAGTGGGAGGAAAAAGAAGTGTAGGATCCAATTGACGCAGAACCCCGTAGATCAATTTATACGATCCCAACAATAAGAAATTTTCTTGAACCCAGGATGTCATGTCAGGCAGGGTAATCCAGGCTCCATCTTTCATATAGTCTCTTAACTTAGTAAACCCTATCCTCTGCCACTTTTCTAATATTTCAAAACTAATTTCGACCCCTAAGAATGAAAAAGCACTATTTAGAGAAGAAGCTAAATTAAGAAAGGGGAGGGAATATCTTTTTAGCAACGCGGCACGTCTCTTAAAAACCAATGCAAAACCTTATAGCGAACCATTTTGGGTGATTTGAACATTTGAAGAGGAAAGGGAATCTGGGTTTCTCGACTAATTAAATCAAAAAATAAATTTATAAAAAGTTTCTCGTTACTATCTTTAAATCTGGCTAGGAATTGAGCTAAGTATGCGTTATGATAATCTTTAAGATTAGGAAGAGCAAGCCCTCCTTGTCCCTTATCCTCATATAATGTATTTAAAGCTATTTGAGGTGTCTTTTTGGCCCAAATAAAATATGAAAACAAAGATTCAGCTTTAACGAAAAATGATCCAGGTAAAAAACAAGAAATAGTTGAGGAGGAGGAGCCAAGATGGCGGCGGAGACGGACTGGTGATCTCCCGGCTCCCCGAGCCTTTGTTTTCCTCACAGCTATCCTGTCGATTATCCTGCGATTGTGCACCGGCGGGATGTTGGGGAATGTGTACTGATGCTGTAGGTGTCCCTCCGGTGTCCCTACCTGCCTGCTAACTTGGGATTCCGTCGAGCTGATCTGCCGCAGTCTGCCCTAGCCCTGGAACCGGATCTGTGTTCGCAGCGCGCTGCCCGTGATGACTGCTGCTGCGGGGGTCGCGCATACAGGAGCGGAGCGGACATCCTGCATTGTGTTCTGAGCCGTGAGGTCACTTGACCGGGCACTTGCGTGGAGGGTGAATTTTGACCGGCTGGGAGTCTACTTCACTGCTCTCCGTCGGCTGACGCTGGGGGTGAGCCGTGCCTTGTTTTCCTAACCTTGGCGATGTTCCAGCTACCGGGGCTCATTACTTAGCCTGCCTCTGCCTTGGCCGATCGGAAGGGGATTTTGCGCTGTGTGCAGTTACGGACCTTTACAGTCCCGGGGGAATTGACCCCTGCAGCATAGCGCTGATCCTGCCTGGGAATCTTTGTTAACCCCCTGACGGCGTTGCAATGGCGGCTGGCTCCCCTGTGGCGATGGCGGATGGCGTCTCGACTATTGCATGTTGTGCCCAGCGCGGACCCGAGTGGGATGTTGACCTGTATGCCGCTCCTCGCAAAGTGGAGGTAATGGGGAATCAATCGGCATTGACCTACGCTTCGGTTCTCATCGCTCTTCATCAACTGAGAGACGAATGGCGTGTGTGCTCACGACTATTGGGGGAGAAGCTGGACGGAGTTGCATTTGGATCGGATTATACTTTCCCAATCCGCTTTCCTTGCTGCGTTGTTCAGCCTCAGCTGCTTTCTGCCGGTGATACATTGTTGCCGCGAGAGTGTGTGCCGGAGCGGCTTCCTGACGGAGGTACTGTGTGTGGACTGCGATCTGTCTACCTTAGCACTGCTACATTGTCTGTCGCCTTACTGCTACTTGCAACCTCGGCGTTCATGGAGCCGCTGATACAACATTTGGACATCCTGGCTGACTGTGCCTCTCTAGTGACGACGTCGATGCACTGTACTTTGCAACGCACTGCCGCTTTGGATACGCTGCTCCTTTTGTTTGATAGCGCTGTTTGGGACTGGCGACCTCCATCTTGTCTCTGGACTTCTCCTTTTTGTCGAGTGCGGCCATTTTGTCTCTTTGTCTTGGTTGGGGCGGGCCTTCTGAGGGCGCCATGTTCTGGGGCACGTTTGCGGACTGGCCAGAGCTAGGGGGAATTTTTCTCTACGGACATGTGCTTGATTGGCGGGTGGGGACTCGTGCAGGGGCGCTTCCTCGTTTTGTGCTGTTGTTCTGTGAGATGACTTTCCCCACTTTCTCCGGTGCCTAATGCTGTACTGTTGTGTTCATAGTGTACTACTTACCTGTGGCTGGGGTGACCGAGCGCTTATGGAATTGACCCTCTTCCCAGCGATGGCCGGGCTTGTGGGGATTTTGTTGTTCGGGCCAGGGCTGTGGGTTTTTCCTCGTTGGGTTTTGCTGGGTTGGCTGGCGGGGCCCAGACTGCATCACATTCTGCTGTGTTGATTGCGTTCGGTGTGCTGATTTTACCCCCCCTTCCGAGTGTGATTGCTATGTCCTGTTCTTTGCTCTTGCCGAGGGGGTGGTGGGTTTTGTGCTGGCCCGGGATCGGGGTGTGACTGATTCTGAGTTTGGTTATAGGTCTTCCGAGTCTACTGTTGTGCACTACGTAGACGTTTTATGTGGCTGGGGAGTCCGGGAGATTTGATACTGGGTGGGCTCCTCCCCACCTTTTTTCTTTTCTGGGAGTACCGGATTAGTTTACTCTTTTCTTACTCCCTATATTTCAAGTGTGAGGGGTTCTTCTTTCCTTTTCTTTCCCCTTTTTTCCTTTTTCTTCTCTTTTTCTTTGTCTGTATTTCGGGTTCTTTAATGGGCGACAGACACTCTGCAGGGGGGGGGTAGGCCGTAGCCTCCGCATTGGTGTAGGGTGGGGGGAGGGTCTTATTTTTCTTTCTTTATTTACTATGGGCCTTATTTTTCTATCTTTCTGCGCTTTCTTACCCTGTTTCTGGTCTGGGTCCGCGATAGGGGTTCGGGGGGGGGGGTGGCACTGTTTGTGGTGAGTACATGCTGGCTGGTGATCCTGTTGTTTTACTTTGTACCGCCATACTGCTCGAAGTCTTTATTTCCATTGTTGTTTCCAGTGATGATGCCGCCTGCCCATGTCGTGATGCTATTGTATGGACTCAGTTCTCCTTATCTCTTATTCTTCACTGCTTATATTTAGTCCCGAAAAAACCTTAAAATCAACCTTACATGCTCCTTTTCCCCGGCGACATGACTCTCTTCAGTGTGATGTCCATTGATTGTTGCTATGTCTTTCGCTGCAGCTGGGGAACTGTATTGCTTGCGCTTGTGCTTTTGAAGTATTGTGGCCGGCCTGACGGTTGTGGGCCCGTATTTGTTCTTTTCTTCGTGCACAATAAAGGTTTTAAAAAAAAAAAAAAAAAAAAAAAGAAATAGTTGAGAATAAAAAATTAAATAAAGGGAGAACCGACATTTTGATTAGTGCTACGCGACCAAGAATAGATAATGGTAAAGGATTCCATCTTTCCAGCATTGAACGTACCTTTTGAAGCAGGGGGACAAAATTCAGTCTGTATAGGTCTGAGACTGAAGAAGAAAAAAGAACCCCCAAATATCTTTTTGGTTTATTATTAATGCAAGGTATTAAATCAGGGTGAAGTACAGGATCGATACCACCACAAACCAAGATTTCGGTTTTCTTTTTGTTGATCCGATAGCCACCAAGATCCTCAAATTCTTCAAATATTTGCAGAGCATAAGTTTGACATTGCATTTCAGGCTTAATTAACAAAATTATATTGTCTGCATATAATTTAATTTTAGGCATCAAAGTAATGGGGGGGAAGTATAAAGGCAGACTTCCTAATTGCGGTTGCTAAGGGTTCAATGAAAAATGCAAATAAAACAGGAGAAAGAGGACAGCCTTGTCTAGTACCGCGTTTAACCGATACTAAGCCCACAGACTCTGCATTAATAATGATGTTGGCTCAGGCCCTTGAATAGAGACTCTGGATCAAATTTGTAATAACCTCTGGGATGCCAAAATGATCTAAAATAATAAAAAGTGTTTCCCAAACCACCAAATCAAAAGCTTTTTCAGCATCAAATAATAAAATTAAAGCTGGAACCCCTCGTGATTCAAAAAAAACTAAAGCCTCAGTTAAGAAGTGGGTATTGGTCATCAGTTGTCTGCCGGCAATGAAGCCATTTTGGTCTGTGTGAATCAAATCTGAAGAAAAAGAATTAAAGCGAGTGGATAGTAATTTAGTAGTAATTTTGTAATCCGTGTTCAATAACGTAATAGGTCTATATGAATTCGGGTCATTAGCTGGTTTGCCCATTTTTAGAAAACTAACTACGGTTCCTTCCCGCGCAGAATCAGGGACTGAACCGCCATCTAACATAAAATTTAGTAACTGTAAAAAAAGATCGGAAAAAGAGCTAAAGAAAATCTTAAAGAACTCTGATGGAAACCCATCAGGGCCTGAGGCTTTACCTATTGGAAGGTCTTGCACTGCTCTCTCCACTTCCTCTCTTGTAAATGGATTAGCCATTATAAGTTGTTCTGTAGGAGAAAGAACAGGAAGAGTGTTTTTTTCCAAGAAATTTAATAGCTTTTGACGATCTATCGTAGATTGAGTGTTATAGATCCTTTTATAATGTGCAACCATTATCTCTCAAATTTCTGCTGGGACAGATGTGTCTATTAAAGTTTCTGGAGATTTTAATGAATGAATAAGATTAGAAGAGGCTTGCTCTCTGGCCTGCCACGCCAGGAGCTTACCGGTAAAGTTACTTTCCTCATACATTTTTTGTGAGCTCTTTAGGGAAAATCTCTTCGCTCTGAATGTAAAGATTTTGGCAAAGCTCTCTTTTGGCCTCATTTAATTGATCCTGAACAGTACTTGCTGAGTTTTGTTGCCTAAGTGCAGTCAAGGCCTGATTTTTTTGCTGAAGTAGTTTATTCTTATTTCTGGCTGCTAAGGAATCTGCAGCATCTCTCTCAATCACCAGACCCAGAATATAAGCCTTGAGAGAGTCGCATACAAAGTTAAGGGGGGCAGTTCCAATATTACAAGTAATGAAGTCTGAGATCTCAGTTTTAAGAGCTGCCACCCAAATATCGGCGGTCAGATGTTTTTTATTAAAGAATTGGGGGCTCCAACCTAATCTACTAATGCCAGTTCAATAATTATCATCGCATGGTCCGAGAACCCATTATGGAGCAACATCTGCTTAGAAAATTTAATTTGACGTGAAATAGGAAAAAAATCGATTCGGGAGGAGGATTCAAACCTGCCGGACCAACAAGTATATTCTTTTTTGACCGGATTTTGAGTACGCCAAGGGTCACACAAATTAAATAAATACATATTATTATTGATAGATCTAAGGTATTTAGGTTTGGATTGTTTCTTCGTATTCGCTGGTTGAGTCCAGCTTTATATTCATAGTAATATTAAAATCCCTGCCTATGATAATATCACCTTTGACCGTCAACAAAGATTGAAACAGCTCCTCATAGATCTCTGGTCTATCCTCTATTGGAGCATAAAAACTAGCAAAAGTGACGGGACTTACTCTTTTCGGAATCACACATGTAGCCCAGCCCAGCACCAACGGCCTCATCCCCCTTGCTCCGTGTGAACAATCTGCGCAACTCCCCTCTGTGACTCCGAAAATGAAGAAAATACTCGATAAGAAGACCAGGCTTTAAATATAGAAAATTCCTCAGTTTTTGACATAGGGATATGGGTCTCTTGTAACAAGATCACATCTGGTTGTTGAGATTTGGGCCATAATTCTATTGCTCGCATTTTTTTCCTGTTATTTAAACCATTTACATTAAAGGAAATAATTTTCAGCTCCATAATAAAAAAATAATCAACACATAGAGCAGTAAACCAAGCACCTCAGAACCCTTAATCTCCCCTCTAACCAATTTGCTGGGCCATTTGTAAGCAGCATATTGCATCAAATACATCTGTCCAATATTCCTAGCATAATTAGCCTTCCAAGTATAAACGAATGAATAAGTGAAAACATCCAAGACTTCATTTTTTTGTGCCCCCTTCCACCCCCCCTTCCCACCCACATCACATCCAACCTCCCCCAAACTACACCTTCCCTCATGGCCCTGTCCCCACACTGGCCATACGGGACCACCCCTAACTATGAGCCGCCTTGGATTTGCGCCTCTTAACCCTTCTAGGAGTCCCATCCTGACCCCTCATCTCACCCCTCAAAAGACAAAAACGAAAAAGCATCAAATGTATTACAGCACATTTCTACTGTCAATGGAAAGGAAAAGTCAAGGATCAAAAAAGTGCCCTTCAGTAGAGCCTATAAGCTTAAATCAGCAAAATTAATCAGATTAATTCCTCTTAATCTTGAGAGATCTTACGAAGCAGCACTTGTGCTTCATCTATATCAGTCAGTATATGAAATTTGCCACTCACTTGCTTACTTGCCCGTGAACGTTGTTGCTGGGACCTGCGGAGGACTAGGAGTCCTGTTGGTACTGTTGCTGGGGCTGCTGGAGGACGCCTACAAGCGCCGCACTCGCTCCACCGGAGTGCCGCTGATTGCTCCTCTACCGCTGCGGAACTGTGAGGCATTAGAAACAGCTGCAGCCTCTTCCCGCAGCGACCACGCCCCCTTGCCTGCCGAGGGCTACAAGAGCAGTCCAGGCTCTCCGCGAAGCGGGATGCGTGCAGAACGAGGCACGGGACGAAGCCCGGACAAAGGGCGGACAGTCTGAGACAGTCCGAGACTGGCCGCGACTGGACTGGGCCGACCACTCTGCCTCTATTAAGTTCGAGGCATCCTCATGCAGTAAGACTATTTTTGCACTCTCTAAATCGCATAAGAGATTGTCGTTGTGTCCCCATATTTTGCCCCAGATAAGTACTGTTTATTTGAGGGCCAAATATCTCTTATATTCCTGTGGGCGCTAACTTGTAACGGTGTAGCATGCCAAAAAAAATAGCTCCAACCACGTCCAACACGATGGATAACTACATGGTCCAAGTGGTATCCAAAATTAATAGCGAAAGGCGTCAGTCATTAGGACTAAGTCAATCGCCAGTTCTCCCTCCCATAAGCCCATCTCAATCATCCACCATGGTTGATACACCTTTACAGGCTGCTGGTAGTGATGCTCCTGAAATGGATCTCCTTGCCAGTGGCAAGCATGATCAAAGCTCACTCCCAGCGGTTGATCTAGAAACTGACCCTGAAGCTAATCATGAAAGTGATGATGATTCTGACCCTGAGATACATGTTCATGTCATAGAAGATGAACTTTCCTCTGTAGAACAGGAAACTAGATCAGACAGAAAATGTAAAAAGACCCAACCTAAGCGTGGCGGGTTACGCTCAGGGTTAAGGAAGAAAAGGGCTTCACCTCCACGAAAAACTAAGGATAAGAATATGGATGCTGGGGAGGTTAGCGCAAAGCACATTATGGATGATGACCTATTTCTTAGGATAGCAGATATGATCGAGTGCAAAATTAAAGCTATTATAAAACCAATGGTGGCCAAGATTGATAAGCTCACTGCCGAGGTGAAAAAACTGGGTGGGATCCAGAACAAGGTAAATGGGGAGGTTGGAAATATAGCAACTCTGGTCTCAAATCTAACAGGTACACCCGGGGCAAAGGGTCCCACTGTGGTAGAGGTAGAGAGGAGCATGACAGAAAACATCCCACCTGGTCAGGCACCAGCAAATATAGATACACATCCGGTAGTAAGAGAGGAGGTCGTGCCGACATCCACTGTTCAACCTGCATTTAGCCATGAAACAGACTCTCCTCAATTTATAGTAGAAGCCTCACCTTTGGTGTTGGTACTGGCGAACGTTCCACCACTGGCACCTGGGCAACCAGAATCCCCAACATCTCTCTCTAGTAAGGCGCTGCACTGGCTGTCAGGTAATATGCAGATGGCCCCTGGAGGGAAACAGCAGTTAGCAGGGGAGATTACGTCAGCTAGAAGGGCAACCTGGATAGGGAATAGACCCAAAAAGTTCAAAGGAGATTGCGTAGTGGTGAACTTCTCCCATTCGGCTGTGCTCCCTAATGTTTTGTTAAATATACTCCCCCCTCAACGCAGGAGCGGCACTATTGTTCCCCTCACCCTAAAGTACTTTTACGGCGAGCGGAAAAATGTGACGTATCCTAAGACTCCAGGGCCAAGGTGGGATACTATGATCAATAGGTGGGGAGCGGGTGCTCCATCTACTGACTGGGGGATTAGCCTAGGGAATAGGTTTGATATCCTGTCAGGCCTAAATGATTGTGACTGACTACAGGGGGACCGTAACATGCCATGCACTAGTCCATCACAGACCTGTGGAATGGATAATATCCTAGCTGTTCAAAATATAATTGACTTCAATCAGGAGGTATTAGTTTCTAGTCCATGCGTGGATTTACCATCCAAAGAAGGCAGGGTTAGCGCAGACCCCCACACCAGAGCTGACTGTACGAGCTCTCTCGCCCTATCAACTCTGGTGTCATGGAATGTGGCAGGGCTAAAAAGTAAGGTAACATCTCTAGACTGGTTAGCTTTTCTGGATAATAAGGATATAATCCTCCTCCAAGAAACATGTCAGGTAACCCCGGAATTTAAGCAAGGATATCTAAATTTCTATACCTCTGCCATCCCTAGCTTACGGGGAAGATCGAAGGGAGGCTTGTTGACATGGGTTAAGCAGGACAGTAGATATTCTGTTACTCAGTTGGTCACAAACAGCCCAGATATTTTGCTAATTAAACTAAAAAGCTTAGAATTTAAGGAACTCCTGGTTTTTAATATTTATTCAAGGGGGCTCTCAGGTGGTAAATCTACTGAAGCAGTTGAACAGTTAGACAGCCTCCTTGAGCGATATCGCTCAAATGGCAATATAATCGTGGCAGGAGATTTTAACTGCTGTTTCGAACCCTTAGACAACCAGGACATGGATCTTACAGTGGATGAGGACCATATTTGGAAGATCCCTCAGTTGACAATACCACCGATTAAAAAATGGTCAGAGGCAGCACTACAACTCAAAGTCCTTTGTGTGGAGCATGGTCTACATGCCACAAATGGAAGAATGGGTTCCAACAAACAGGGTGCCTCTACCTTTAATAACGGTATATCTAATAGCCGCATAGATTACATCCTGACGAATAAGGAAAATTGGTCTACTATGGATGATATGCGGGTAGAAGAACGGGTAGAGAGCGATCATAACCCATTAGTCCTCTCATTTAGGTTATTTGATTTATCAAAATGCGAGGGCCCTGGTGAGTGTGTGGAAATAGCCCTCTCAAATAACCGCAGACGAATTAGATGGGCAAATTGTGTCACGAACGAAGAGGGTATGGCTGCCATGAGGGACTTGACTGTTCAGGCTATAACAGATTTAAGTAACAATTCCACTGTGGAGGCTATGGTGTCAAATGCTAGTCGGATTCACAACAGTCTTTTTACTCAATTAAGCTCCTTTTTCGTCAAAAAGGTGACCAAAAAACAGAGCAGGCCAGCGAGAAAGGAGGATCAATGGTATGGAAAATCCTGTAGGGTTCCATACAGGGCTCTATCAGATGCAGTAAAGACCAAAGATATAGCCAAGATCAAGATTGCCCGAGTCACGTACAAAAAAACACAACTTAAGGCAAAAAGTGACTGGGATAACGAATATTGGAGGGAGCTCCTAAGTGCAAGCAAAGAAAGATCTATGTGCTCATTTTGGGATATGGTCAAATGGGGTAGGGGGATTAAAAGGGGTGATCCAACCAACTATGTTCCACCAAATGCTTGGGTCTCTCTCTATGCGTCCCAGTTTGCCGCTGTGGACGAGGTGGGAGAAGAGAGCGAGGCTCTTTTAAAAGCAAATGAGGGCGCAAATCACCTTTCCTTTACTAAAGCTGATACCATAAAAATTCTGAACAACATCCCCAGAGCTAGGGCACCAAGCTTGGACCATCCCAGCAGACCTTTTTATGCATGATAAGGACCTTTGGGCCTCCTATATCCATTTGTTAGCCAATGGCATTGCGATGGGCTCACCAATACCTGAGTCCTGGAAGGGTGCCGAGATCATTCCTATCTTCAAAAAAGGGGAGTGCTCGGACCCAGGAAATTACAGGCCAATTAGCTTGATCGCTTGCATACAAAAGGTAGTGGCAAGGCTCTTACTGCAGCGCATTCAGGGCTGGATAGAGGAAAAGGACATTCTGTCGCCCCTACAGGCAGGGTTCCGTAGTCATACCAGTACCATTGACCAAGTTTTTAGATTTGTTTTAATATATTGGCCTGTAGTGCTTCTAGGGGGGGGGGGGTATGCTTTTTGCAGTCTTCGTTGATCTTAAATCAGCGTTCGACTTGGTGCCTCGCACTAAGTTGTGGGCAGCCCTACATCAGCAGGGCATCCCACTTGATATTCTGTCACTTTTAATTAGACTGCATGAAAATAATTATGCCCGGGTCCGCTGGAACCAACAGGGAAGTGTTACAGATAAATTCCCCATTGCTAGGGGGGTCCGCCAAGGGTGTGTACTTGCCCCTACACTCTTCTCATTATACATCAACAGGGTGATCGGCTATTTCGAAAGGCAACCAACTGATGCCCCCAAGTTGGATGGCAAGCCGATCCCCCTGTTGATGTTTGCTGACGACACGCTACTAATTTCGAGGACACAACAGGGCCTTCAAAAGGCTGTTGGAGTCTTTGAAGTTTTTTGCAAGGACCATGGTCTTGTCATTAACACATCAAAGACAAAGTTCATGATCCTACATAAAAAAAATAAACTCGTCAGAGGGAAGATTATTATGGATGGGGTTCATCTGGAGCAGACCCAAGTATTTAATTACCTGGGCATAACCCTCTCATCCAAATTAGATTGGAAACAGCACACTAACCAGCTGGTCACAAAACATGCACAACTGATAGGAGCACTCACTAAGGAATTTTATTTATCTCACACTAGGCCAATCACCCCGGTGCTAAAGATCTATGACGCCAAAGTAGGAGCATCAGTTCTCTATGGGGCGGAACTGTGGGGGCTTAGTAATTTGAAAAAACTGACGGGAGCGAAAAATAAATTTTTGCGCAACATCACAGGCCTACCGGCCTCCACTCCACTAAGGCCTCTCCATTATGACCTAGGGTCTCATAGCTTAGAGGATATGGCCAGATATAGATCGGTTGCCTACTGGAGGAGATTATGGGTCACCCCAGAACTCTCCCAGTATGCACGGGCCTTCCTCGAGGTAAGAGACTTCGATAAAGCCCACAAAATAGTATGGCTGAGGGAGGTAAAGGCTATTCTAAAGGCTATGGGGCTATCTCCTTTGTGGGATGACCCAGTAGGGAATCTTTTTCCACCAAGAAAAATATTTCGAGACCTGTACTGGAGTATGCTTGAGGCAAAGAAATTTGGCCGCTGTATTGAACCATCTCTTACGGCAGATTTCCTAGAACTTAAGCATTCTCCGGCCTTTGAGGCATATTGGGACTGGATTGCCATCCCAGGGGACAGGAAGAAATACCATCAGCTCAAGGTGGGGACATTACCACTAAATGCTTTTACCGCAAAATGGCGAGGGGGACAAGGATCGGCCTGTCCCTTTTGTCCTGACCAGTGGGAAGTTATTGGGCATGTCCTCTCTGCCTGTCCCGAATATAAGGTTCCTAGGAGATCTTGGCTAAAACCCATTTGTGTCCAGTTAGGTCTCAAAACGAGTTGTGAGGCAGTCAGGATCTTATGTACTGACAACTCCCAAGCTGTAGTTATAGCCATAGCTAAATTTCTTCACTGGATGTGGATAATTCGGGCCCGTAAAATGAGCCTACAGTAATTTTGCACTAACGATACTTGCAACTGTAAAATGTGTATAGTGAATTATGTTCCTGGTGATGAATTTTGAAAATTTTAAAAATGTTGATGTCGCTTTAAACATAGTTTATTTAATGATTGTAACTTATGAATTTTATGCGTGGTCGCCTGCCATTAATAACTGCTAATTGAGAGACGAAGTGACAAATTGTGGACTTTAGTAGCTGCTAATGAATGGTAATTTAAAAAAAAAATTCTTGTTCTTCTTTTAAAGTGTTAAATCATTGAAACTGTATAAGGTATTGTCTTTTATGATTGAAAAAAATCGAAATAAAGACTTTTTCGTTAGATCTCCTTTATATTCTGGTATAACCTCATGAAGAAAGAAAGAGGTAATCCATTGTTTCATATCTGTTCCCTCAATTTTCTCGGGAACTCCAAGAATTCTAAGGTTCGATCTCCTATTATAATTTTCCAAATCGTCAAGTTTTGATTCAAGTGGAAAAAAAATTTGACCTCTTTTTTTACTTCAGTCATATGATCTTCCAGGCCCGATATCCTGGTCTCCGCTTCTTGTATCCGGGCGGGAAGAAAGGACATTGATTCTTCAATTTTATCTAGTCGTTCATTAATAACAGCCAGTTCAGACCGTTGAAACTGCTTCATCTCCCTCACCTCACCTAGTATCATGTTTAGCATGTCTTTGACCGAGATCTGAAACTCTCCTGTAGTCTCGGTTTCCATCCCTAAAATCGGACTTTGAGAGTCAGTGAGGGGAGGGGGTGTAAGATCAATCTGGGGCAAAGCAATGACTTGTGAAGAATTACTCTTTTCCATATCCATTAAGTCAGAAGGGCAAGGAGTCATGCTTGAGTTCTTAGAAATAGGTATGGTAGCGCTGGCCCCACCCATGGCTGTAGCTCCCGGAAAACAGCTAGCAATTGATCCAGAAACAGACGATAGAGGTGGAAAGGACGTTGAAATGTTGGTTTTTCTCTCGAATAAAGGGAATTGTTTAGATGATTTTAGGGGCCACCGGAGACATCCCTTCTTTGGATATTCCAATCTGAGGGAGATTTTCCGTCAACTCTATCAGCTTACTCCCATTATTGTCCTTAACCACTGCAGGTTGCTCTTACGCAGTGGTTTTCCCTGGATTAAGTTGAGTTGAGATAGCAAAAACACTGTCCGTAGTCTCCTCCTCCTCTTCCCCAGAGGTTTTAGAGATATCTACTACAGAATCTTCTTTGCCCGTGCCTGTATCTGCATTTTTTAGAGCGTCGGCGTCATCCTTCAGTTGCTGGCGTCGAATTCGCGCTTTGGCGCTCGCATTTAATTGTTTCCCCATTGCAAAAAACTGTCAATGTGAAGGATAAGTGGCTCGGGGAAAGCCAGATCCAATCTTTAAGTTTTAATAGTCCCAAACAGTTGAAACGAGCTCCAGAAGTGCTAAAGATACACTGGTTACCTCTTGCAGTTACTAATTATTAGCTGCCAGTGCCGCTACAATGTATCTAAACGCTAAGTTTACCCAAACTGCGGCCGCTGCTTGATAGTAAGCAGCCTCAGCGGCAGAGGGAAACTCTTGTCAAATCAGTGAGGTTAACCCAGTGGTAGCAAAAAAAAAAACAGCAATGCAGAGCGATGGGAGAGCAGATGAAGCACCGCAAACGTTATCAGGAACAGCAGGCCCTTTAAATTTCACCCTGCTACAGTGTATCCCGAGTCCGTTTTCCGCTCACCTTGCAGCCATGCAGGAGAGAGACTCCGTTATCGTCTCTGTGAGCCCGTCTCCGTGAGCCCCCGGCAGTGATCTGAAGTAATCTTCAGCAATTCGAAATCCCTTCAGCAAATACAGACTCGGCAGGCTCCTCAGCGAGAGCTCAGACGCCCGGCTTAGCGCGCCAAACGTCGAACCGCAGCAGCAGTCGCCATTGACCTCGAGGCAAGGGGGGGGAGGAGCCAGGAACATATATTATTTTTGTGTGCAGCTCTATATTGATTATAAGGCCCAGTTGGAGTTGTAAGTTTTAAGCCTGATCTGTTTATCCAACTCTGGGTCATTGTCCTCCACTTATTGCCTCTTTAACTTTAGTTGGTCCTGCTGTGTGACTCTAAGTTCTTTTTTTCACTGATTGATTGGACGTTTTTCATGGGGCTCAAATACCCAGAATGGAGGGTGTCCTGATGCTAGGCGTCCACAATGCGGGAAGAGATGAGTTTAAAAGAACTTCTGAAAGGCAAAGAATTTCTCATGTTTGTGATGGGAGAAAAGGAGACAATTTCAGTATTTCGAGTCAGTCCAAGAGAAGGAATGACCTCCCATTCTAGAGCGATGTATTTTGTGAATGACAAGAAAGTTGAGCGATGCAGAGCAGAGGTAGCAGGGTGGGATGTAATTACTAATACTTTCCCAAAGTAACAAGGTCTAGTTGCATTAAAGTCTCAATGTAATAGGAAGTCAATGAAGTTTGGTGAGAAGATGAGAAAAGGAAGAGTGACCAGGGAGATTATGGATAATGTGATCTGCAGTATTTTGTGCAATTTTCATTTGAAAGAGTCCGTAGTCAGGGAGACCACAGTAAATAGACCTGCCACAATCTAGGCAAGAAAGAATAACTGATTGCACCAAGAGAGGGGATCTGCCTCAAATGGGGGATGTAGAAGTAGCTTTTGGACACTTTGGAAACCTGTGGAGCTAAAGGTAGAGATTAATCAAAAGTAACTCCCATCTCACACACCGTTTTGGAGGAAATAAGAGTGGGTGCAAGAGCAAAGGGCAGAAGGGACTTCCTACTGTCAGACCCTCAGTTTTCTTTGCATGAGATTCAACCAGTTGGATTTCATCTAGTTGCTTCCTCAGAGAGACAAACTCAGAAATTAGGTCGGCCCTGTTGTTGACAGTAGTCAAGTCTCGACGAGGGTATCATCAGCGAATGATGCAAACTTAAGCCCAAAAGAAATTATGCTTTTGGTCAGTGGAGGTGGATAAATGTTCCAAGGTCTAGGGCTCAACGAGGGGTCTTGTCAAACTCCCTCAGAATAGGATTTTAAGTTTACTGAAAAAGGGAAGAGGGACTGCTAGAATGTGAGAGATGTGAAAAGATGAAAAACAAGTCAAGGCCGGGTTATAGAGCTGAATGCTACTAGGCAAGAAAATAAAAAAAGGTTGTGATATGGAATTAATAGTTGCAGACAAGTCCAGGTAGGCTCAGGTCAGTAGCACCACCTTGGTTTGCCATCATCAGATGTCATTAAAGCATAATATATGCTATGGAGATGATTGAGAAGGGTTAGGAAGCTGGTGTACCTCCCTTTGTTTCTCTACTACACTATATTTTGTCCCCTTAGTACTATTTTAAATGCTTCACACAGACTCGCTGCTAAATCCATTGATTCATAATTTTCAGTAGTTTTCTGTGGTCTCCCGCAGTTTGTTCACTGAAGTCCAGTTTTGAGCTCTCAGGAATCTAGATACCAGGCCTGTGAATCTCCCTTTTGTTTACGGTGGAATTCCATCAACAAGGTCTGCTATCCCAAGGGCTATGAATTTTACCTCTCTCGTTTTATATCTGGAATGTGTCAGAGATTAAGTCTGTTCTTAAAAAGTGGGGCATGTCCTGGAGTAGTAGAATTGTTTCTTCCTAGAGTACCTCTCATTCCATATATTTTCTGAATTAATCGGTGACAAACTGTTGAAGATATGTGGGAAATGACCCTCTTTCTCCCTATCCCAATGTATCCAGCCCCCCCAACATGCGCAGATTCATATCACCTCAGAATTTCACCAGTTCTTTACAAAAAATGCTAGTACCATTGAGCCTAGTCTTTTAAAGGTTGCGGCAGGAGTATTCCAAAATAGCAGTGATCTCTTCTACATCCCATTTCCAGTGAGTCAGCCCTATGTTCCTGCCCACATGACCCTCACCAGAAAGGTTATGAATCCTCTAAGTAGAGTGGCAACTCCCCTGGATCCTGACATAAACCCTCCTTGTGCTAGAGGTAATACCGCTTCTTCTGATGGGGCCGACCATTTGTGCCTACTATATCTGTGTATCTCGCAAGAGTGTTATGTCTGATTTAAGCCAGTAGATCATATTCATGACTGCTTCCCTCTTTATTTAGCTCCATCCCTTTAACAGTTGAGAAGAGGAATTCGAGTGAGACAGTCTTGTTAACCCCACACTATTTGTCCACCCAACGTCCAGGATGTTATCCCATATCATATTAGGTAAAGGTCAGCTCCTCACATTGATTATACTAGTAGAGCTTTTGCTTTCAAATAAATAAGCCCCACTTCCATATATTTTTGTATATCTCCTCTGTTGTTTAAAAACGACCCAATTTGCAGTGCCCCTTTCGTAAAACCAAGAGCTAAGGTGAAATAAAAGTAATTTTCAGTTGTTCCCAGATTCTAACTTATGGGAGTGTACCTATGAGTCCCAGCAACTCCCAACCTTTCACAGCTTCCTCACTGTGAGAAGTTGTGAGAAGTATATGCTGTCCACTAATTAAACGACCCTTATGATGTATGAGGTCAAAGATAACCTTATAGAAAGCTATCCTGCTGGTAGCTGTGGAGAGCAGCCTTCAGGCTTAATCTTGAAGGAATGTAAAGCAGCTTGTTTTACCGAGATATCACCTTTAGTATTAACTAAATGAAAGGAGAACCACACAGTAGTTCTAAAAATATGTATTTATTAATATAACACTCTCTAGTATCCGCTACACGAGGATACAACACAAAGCACATAATACTTTATCAAAGAAACAAACATTACCCCCAGGTCCCTCCTGACCTCGTCCCATTCCTTAAAAAAAAAAAAATATGGAGATGACTATCTCCACGACAGAAAAAAAGAAAAAAAGAAAAGGAGCATGCTGGGATACCCTGCCTGCTCCCTCCCACTGGGAGTACATAAGCGGTACCAGCCCAGCATGCAGCCTGTTCTTTTTTTCTGTCTCCGACAGAATGTTTGCTGGTATGCTGTGATGTTCACTCACCTGCGCCTGCTCCTGCTGGGCTGGGGTGGCGTGCTGGTCCTTCTCTGCTCCCCCTGCCCGGCTGCCTGGCTTCGCGGGCAGGGGTGCTGTCTCCTGGTGTGTCTGCCTCCCGGCCTGCCTGGCTTGCTGGGTTGCGGGGCTTCTTCCTGGTTGCTGCTCCGGATTGCCGGCCCTTTGCGGCTGGTGCACCGTCTCCCGATGGAACTTCCGGGTCGCCTGTGCACGTCTCCCCGAGCTTGGCCGGGTGGGAGACGCGCTGCTCCTGTTGTTGGTGCCGCGTCGCTGGATGGCATTCCGGTGCCGGCTGGGTGTGTGGGGGCCTTGTTCATGCTGCGGCCCCCACTGCGGGTGAGTCCCGCTTTGCGGTGTTGGCTCTGTGATGGACAAAATGGATGTGTGCTTTGCCTGGGGATGTGGGGACCGGCACTTCCCCGTTAGTTTGCTGCGGCCCCCGCTGCAGGTGAGTCCCGCTTTGCGGTGTTGGCTCTGTGATGGACGCAAGGTATAAGTGCTTTGTCCAGGGATGTGGGGTCCGGCGCTTCACTGTTGGTTGCTGGCGGTCCAGGGTTCGGTTCCCTGGTGTACCTGGTCCTAGGTTCACGATGCCGGCCTCATTCTCTGGCGCCGAGTCTTTCTTCCTGGTTCTGCCTCGCTCTGCACCTTGTTTGCTGTTTCCTTCCGTTGTGTCCTCCTCTGTGTCGGCCACTGTGCCCCGCTTCCGTGGGTGTGTTTGCCTGGCTGCCGCATGTCTTCCCCAGGTATCTTCCCCTGATGTCGCGGTGGTGTGGTCTGCTCTGCCTGGCGCTGATGTCCTGGAGGGCGCCTGGGCAGTTTCTTGGGGGGCGATGAGCTGTTGGGGTGCTCCTCCTGCCCTCTGGGTGAGTACCGTATAGCGGTCCCTGTTTCTTTCTTGTTTGTGGTGCGCTTTCCTGCTGTCTTTCTTTTGCAGGTACCTCCTGGGCCTAGTCCTTGGCTCCCTGCCTGTGGCCAGTGTGAATCTTGCTGTGGCCTCGGCGGGGCGGACTTCTCTGCCCGGCGCTGGTGTTCTGGTGGGCGCCTGGTCAGTCTGTTGTGGGTGGGGGGGTGCTGTTGTGGCCCTCTTCCTGCCCCCCTGGTCAGTACTGTGTATCGGAAGTCCCTGTTTCTTTCCTGTTCACTGTCCTTGTGCACTGTGTGGCGGTTAAGGCTGTGTATGGGCGGGTTGGCCTTGCTGGACATGGTTCCGTCTTTTGCCTGCTGTTGTCCGTGGCTGTTGCTGGTGGGTGTCGTCCTCTGGGCGTCTCCCTGCCGGTTGTGTGGGGTGTGTGCTGTTTTCCTGCACTGTTTCCTCCGCTCATGTCCGCATGTCGCTTGGTCTCCTGTGCTGCCTTGGCTCTTCTGCTCCGTGCTTGCTGCCTTGGTTTGCCTTCCCCGTGCCTCCTCGGCGTATTGTGTTCTGTTGGTCGGGGCGGTGGGCTGGTGGTGCGTTCTTCCTGCCACCTTGGAGTCCTTTTCTCCTCCTCTTGGGTTGCGATTTTGGAGGGGTTCTGGAGTGTTTCTCCTGTGGTGGGGGCCCCCTGCTTCGTTTGGGTTGGCCCCAGCCTTTTTGGCTCTCTCTGGTGTTTTCCGGCCCGACTTTTTTTTGGGGCGGGGTCCCCTGTTGCTCGGGCCCCCCTGCTCTGCGCTTGTTCTGCCCCTGGTGGGTGCGCTTGTGCCCTTGGAGGGGTGTGCGTTCCCCCTTTTTTTCTTTTGAGGTTGGGCTGTTCTCGCTTCCTGCCTGCGCCCTGAGTCCCTGTGTGCTTTGTGTTCCGGGGTCGCGTCTGTTTTCTCCAGTGTGCCTTTGGCGTGCCTCTTGGGTTGGCTTGGATTGGGCTTTTTCTTCCTGTTCCCCTGGCCTGTGTGCTGGTTTGGGGGTTCCGGTTGGGCCTTGACGGGCTCGTGTTCTGTCCTTCGCCTGCTGCTGCGGCTCCCTGTGCTTTCTGGTTCCGGGGTCCTTGCTGGATTTCTTTGCTGTTCCCGTCTGGCCTCTCCCTCTGGCGCTTGCCGCTTGGTGTGGGTCGTTTGCCGCTTGTGCTGTGCTCTGCGGCTGTGTTGCCCTGTGGCTTTGGCTTCTGGTCCTCCTGCTGCCTGGCCGTCCCTGGTGGGGTGTCTTCCTGCTGGGCCGTGGCTCGCTTTCTGCGGCCTTCTGTCCTTCGGTTCCTGGCGTTCCTGTGGGTTCGGTCCTGGTCCGTGCCTGTCGGTTTCCTGAGGTGTCCGCTGCTGGTCGCATCTTGCTTCCTCTCGGGTGCTGTGCTTGGGCCCTGCTCGGGCCTTCTGGCTTTCGGCGGGTTCCTGTGTCCTCCCCTTGTTTCCTTGTTGGGGGGGGGCTGTTGGGCCCTTCCTCTGTCCTGGTGGCGCCTTGTCCTGGATCGGGTTGGCGCCGAGCCGGACTGGTTGTGCTCCTGGTAGGTCCTGTTGTTGTGGGATTTGTTTCTCGCCTTCTGCCTGGTGGGGTTTGGTTTCCTGTTGTGGTTTCCTTCTCCCTTCTTGTTTCTCTGGATGGCGGATTGTTCTTTGGGGCATTGCTTCACTGGCCGCTGTTGCCTCCGGTGGGGGCTGGGTCGTTGGCTCTGCCTTGGGTGGGCGCTTGTTTTTCGTGTGCCTGGCTTCTGTGCCCCACCCTGTCTGCCGGTCCTGGCTGTGCTGTGCCCTTTCCCTGCTGGTGGGTTTTGGGTGTCGGTCTCCCCGGGTGTGTGGCCTCTCTGCACCTTCCTTTTGCCCCTTGGTTCCTGCCCTTCTCTTGGTTTGAGCGGGGTGGGTCCCTGTCTGGGTGCCGGCCTGCCTGCCTGCCTCTGGTTTTCGCTGTTGGGTGCTTTTTTGCTCCCTTCGGGGGCTTTTGATTGCCCCGTGTTCAGGGTGTCTTCCTTCTGGTGGTGTCTCCCCCTGGTTTCCGGGGGGGGGGGGGGTTGGTTTTGTTGTGTCCTTCCTCTGTGCTGGTGGGCCTTGGCCTTTTTGGTGGTGTTGGCTCGGGTTTCTTCTTGCCTGCTGCCCTGTTTCCCCTCTTGTGCCCTGCCCTGTTGGCCGTGCCTTTTCGCTCCTTGTGGGGTTTGGGTGTCTGCCTCCCCTGGTGTGTTGCCGGGTTTCTGCTTCCCGACCCTCTCGCTCTGCCTTGGGTTGCGGTTGGCTTTGCTTCAGGTTTGGGGCTTTGGGGGGGGGGCTGGCGTTGGTCCTGTGCCCCCGCGCGGGCTGTTTTCGGCCTGTGCCCTTTGCCCTCTCGTTGGTGCTGGGGTGTCCCTTCCCGCTCCCTTGTTGAGAGGTGCGCCTTGGGCTTCTTCGGGCTCCTCTCCTTTCCTTTCGGTGCCGGGGTTTTTCCCCCGTGTGCTCTGGGGGCCGTGGCTCTGCCTCTGTTGGTTTTGCCTTTCCGGTCCCTGTTTTGGCGTCCCGTTCGCTTTGCGTTTGGGTGACTGGTGCGCCTCTTGGCTTGCTTCTGTTGGGCTTTGTGCTGTGGGGCCCTTCTTTGCTTCGGGTCCTTTTTTTGTCCCTGCTGTTGTCCTTTCCTGGCTGCTTCTTCTCTTGGGCTTTGTCGCGGTCCTGGGTTGGTCTTCGGTCCTTTCTGGGTCCGCTCCCTTCAGTTGGCTGTGGCGCTGGGTCCGTTGTGTGGGCTCTGGGCTTCCTTCCTCTGGTTCTCCTTTCTCGGGGAGGTCTGGCTGTGGTTGGCTGTTGTGCCTTTCCTGTGCCCTTCCTGGTTGGGGGTTCCTTTTTGCCTCCCCTTCTGGGTCATGGTGGTGCGGTGTTGTGTGCCTCCTGGCTGGCTGGCCTGCCTGTTCTACGGCTGGTTGCTTGGGGTTAGGCTGTGGGCCTTGTTGTTGGCCTTCTGCCTTTGGGGTCTCGCCTTCGGTGGTTCCGTGGTGTCTCCCTTTTCCTCCTGAGGGTCGGTTCCTCCTTTACGGTTCTGGGGTTTTGGTTTCCCTGGTTCTGTGTGGGCCTTTGTTGTCTTTCTTGGCTGCGCCCTCATTTTTGCCCCGGTCTTGGTCGTTTCTGGGGCGCCGGGTTCTTCTCCCGGTTGGTTGGCCTTTTGGGTGCTGCTGCTCTTCGGGGTCTCTGCGGGGTTTGGCCTTTGGTTGGTCCTGCCCTGTGGCCTGGTTCCTCTGTGGTTCCCTGTTGCTGCCCTCTTTTCGGTTCTGCTGGGGGCTTCCCCTGCTGTGTTGGGGTCGTCCCTCTGCTTTGTTCCTTCCTGTTCCTTCGGCTCATCGGCCCTGTGCGGGCTGTTCCTTTCTGCCCTTGTCCTTTGGGCTGGTTTGGCCTGTTGGTCCCTGGTTGTTTGGCGGCCTGGGTACGGGGGCTTTGGGTTTCTCGCTGGTTGCTTGCCCTTTCCTGGCTCCGTTCTCTGTTGGGGCACGTGCGCTTCTCCTGGGCTTCCTTTGGTCGTGGGGGGGGGGGCTTGGTTTTGGCCCCTCTGCTTGCTCCCTTAGGGGCTTGGCTCTGCTTCTGTGCCTCCCTTCTGCGTGGCGGTCCCCTTCTGGCCTTTGGGGTCTTGGTTCGGGCCTGTGGGGTACTGTTTTTTGGTCTGGTGCCCTTGTTGTTTGTGGGGTTCTGGAAGGCCGGGTTCTCTGCCTTGGTATTCTCCATATTTTAAGGAATGGGACGAGGTCAGGAGGGACCTGGGGGTAATGTCCTATTACTTACCGGTAATCTTCATTACTCCTGGTCCCGTTGACCTCGTCCCATTCCTTACTTCCCTCCCTCCCTTGCGGCCGGCCTTCCTGTTGTTGGCTTGGTGTTTTCAGGCTGCATGCTGGGCTGGTACCGCTTATGTACTCCCAGTGGGAGGGAGCAGGTAGGGTATCCCAGCATGCTCCTTTTCTTTTTTTCTGTCGTGGAGATAGTCATCTCCATATTTTTTTTTTTTTTAAGGAATGGGACGAGGTCAACGGGACCAGGAGTAATGAAGATTACCGGTAAGTAATAGGACAATTGTAAGTAGCACAGCGGGCTCCGTGGGAAGACCAGACCATATTCTAAAATAGATGTATAAGAACCATGACCGGAGTCAAGACAGTGTCTAGAACACGTAGATATGCTGGGACCCCAAGGACCACCCAATGTGAGTAAAAAGGGACCCCACGAAAGATGGGTACAGTGTGCTAACACGACCGCGGGCTCCGTACATTTCTATGGGGAAGTCGCGGTTAGAGTTTGAAAAGTTTAAGGACCCTTCTCGGTGGACTCTGAGGAAACCCTTTGGAACTAAGGAGGTTGGAGAGGCACCCCACCCGAGGATACCGGTGTATCCGAGTTACCTATCCCAGGAGAACCGGGTGCATAGGTCTGGAGTGGTGTCAGACACCGCCGTCATTTTCAATGGAGGGTTGCAAAGAAGAGCTGCTGCCGGGAAGGAAGAAAGTGTCTGTTGGAATCTGAGGGTGGATTAGTGATGGAAAGAACCTGAAAGCAGAGGGGATAGCGTCTGGGTCACTTCAGGGTGACCAGGGGCTCAGTGAATGAATGCCTACCGGTGTTGGGTGCTTCAGGTGCGAAGAAGGGATGCTTGACTCTGCAGCCACGAGGACCAGGAGACGTCCACAAGGACCAGGAGCCAGATGAAAGCTGCCCCATGAAGGTTGTTGAGTACTGAGGGGTCAGTGTCTGGCTGGAGCACCAACAAGCCTTGGCAACAGCAACCCACGCAGGAAGGTCAAGCAGGTTACGATGTGGACCAGCAAGGTCCAGGGGACTCGCCAAGCAATGGGGTCAGGACACGTCTGGAGCAACCAGGAAAGCCCAACAGAATTAAAGATGACCCTCAGGAGGACCCACAGGCTGAACGAATAGGAGTCACGAGGGGAGCTCGAGCAGGATCACGAAGTACCAGCCCACGGAACACTCAGTGCGAGGTGGCCGGAGTTCTTTGGTGGAAATACTGCTCGGGTCAGGACTACACGGAGTCCAATGCACAAGCTCAGGAATTGCCAACAAGCATATGCACTTGCAAAAGTACACAGTGCACAGGGGTTCAGGTTATGCGGTCCCCATGAGGAATACTAGATTCAAACTCATTGAGAGGGCAGCTCAACCTCAAGGAGCTCAGGATCAGCAGACCAGTCAGTTGTGTTACGGTGCCTGCAAATGCAGCGGTAGTGACTGCTTCCCCCCCAAGGGAGATTCTTCAGTTGTCCTTAGTGCTACACAGGGCCTGCACGGAGCTTGAATGGTGCAAGAGCACAGATGAAGCTTTGGACGGAGAGGGAGATGAAGTCGGGCCCAGTCGAAGTCCAGCGAAGTCCAGAGTGTCCAGACGGTCGAAGGTCAGTGGTTTCTTGTTGCAGAATCTTTTCCACCTAAAATCTAAAGTTACAGCCAGGTAAGTCCATATGTACCCATAAAAGAGGGTTGGACAGATTCAGGGGACCCTCCTAGGAGAGGGTCACGACAGAAGGGAGGTTACTCCCATGTCCTTTGTCCAGTTTCGCACCAGAGCAGGAGCCAACGGCTCCGAGAACTGGTTTGAACTAGACTATGCACAGGGACACCAAATATGCCCCAAGTGCATACTTTCAGGCACTTTGGAAGTGCACCCCCCAGCCCCAATACACTAAATCCTGCCTGGGTGGTGGTCACATTCCCTGTGACAGGATGCCTATTTTGCTGCCTTGCTCTGCTCGAGCTTGGCTCAGCAGCAGGAGGGCAGAAATGTGTCTCTGGTCGGGAGCATCCATTTTGTGCTGACCGGGTCGATAAGGCTGGCACCGGAAAGACCAGTGACCCCATGAAGCTCGCTTCAGAAGGGTCTAGTGTGGAGGTATGATTCCAAGGTGTTTGATACCAAACACAAAATGTTTTGCTTTAGTCGTTTTCGAGATAGCATTTACAGTGAGGTTATAATGCACGTCTACCTAAATGTCTGACTGAGTCACAGACAACCCAGAAGAATGGTCTCCGAATGTGCAGAGGGGCTCTGCTCATGCAGTAGCTCATGCAGGGGCACTCTCTCACGTAAAACCCAGCACCCTGCCTTCAGGATTGTTAAGGCCTGCTACAGGGGTGACTTATACCGTTTAAGTGTAGTGATCTATAGATATAGTGAATCTATATCTAAAGTAAGTGGTGCAAGCACCAGCTTACACAGGCTGCAATAGCATACCTGTTGTTCCATTTTGCATGGCCTCTCATGGGTGGCATAATACATGCTTCAGCCCATGGGAGGCCTCTGGGGTACATATGCTCTGGGTACATGGGTACCATATACTAGGGACTTATAAGGATACCCCAGTATCTATTCTGGAGTGTACCAAAGTACATGGCATAACATTTTAAGTAGAAATCAGATAGATGGGGGTCCTGATTAGCAGTATCCCAGTCAGACTAGTCAAAACAGTGTAACGTCAATCAAAAAGTGGGGGTAACCAAAAGAAGCAGATCCTATTTTCCTTCTCTCACATCAGGCAATACCTGACATTTATGGGGGCTATGGTGAACACGAACTGTGAGCTATTGTGTAGAAGAAGGGTAATGGAGCATTATCTACCTTAAACATTACCCAGTGCAAATGTACCAACATATTAATTTGCACAATCCCAGCCCATGACCCTTAAATGAGCCTCTCTCCTCACTAGCAGATAGAGGGTAATGTTAAACTATTTCACCCTATAGTCTGGGAACAAGGATGTGGGAAGCTTTAGCTCATTCCTAAGGGTCATTTAGCTGTCGCCCATCACTGTTCTTGAACATTGACTCATGTCCCTTAATGGGTCCCTCTCATGCTTTATCCACCCCCAGACTCTCAAGAGCGTCCTCCCATTATCCATCTTCGTGCCAGAACACCAGGGGGTCCATTAGGATGTCGGGCGGATTGCCCCCGCCAGGCTGGCGGTGGCAATCCGCCCGACATCCGCATTCTAATTCCCCCCCGCCATATTAGGATGGCGGGGGGGACCGCGGCGGACGAAAACACCGTCCGCCGCTTTTCCCCCCCCAGTCGCATTGTGGCCGGGGCGGTAATGGGACCATATGGTGGCGGTGTCTATCAGACACCGCCATCCATATTAAGATGCCTGTCTGCAGCTGCTTTTCCGTGGCGGCAATGCCGCCACGGAAAGGCATGCAGTGATTGCTTGTGTGGGCCTGTTACGGGCCCCCAAGGACTCGGGGGTGGTGGGGGGTGCACATGGGGGGGTACCTAAGGTACCCCCCAGCAGTTCCATGCACAGCAAGGCAGGCACCGCGCGGTGCCTGCCATGCTGTGCATGGAAGTGCACGACATGCCTTCCTGGCATTGTGGCGGGCGGTGCTGAATGCACCGCCCGCCACAATGGAATGAATGCAGGATGCGCCCGCCACTGTGGCGGGTGCATCCTAATGCTGCACACGGGACCCCGCCCTTAGGGCGGGCGGTCCCCTACTACGACAGGATGGCGGGCGGACAAAGTCCGCCCGTCATCCTAATGGATCCCCAGGAGTGAGTTTTTGTATATTATTGATCTGCCAGTCTTTCATCAGGTCTCCAGGCAAGAAAAAAACACACGATTTTCCTTCTACTAGTATTAAAGTTGGGCAGGAAACAGCATCATGTGCTTCAGGTTTCTTTTTTTTGGAGCTTTTTATAGCACAAACTTGACTCAAAGGTATTGGGTATCAGAGCGCTTTTTATGAGCACCAGTTGAGTTACATAAGGACACATTAATTTTTGTTAGGCAATGGGATATTAAGTGATTTGCCCAGAATCACAGGATGTTGAGCATCATTGCTGAGACTCGAACCCAGATTTGAGGTCGACCGCCCTAGCCGTTAGGCTACATCCTCTCTCTTTTCATTAGTTATGTCTTGATGACATCAGAAGTCCTGGTCCTGGTCCTGTTCAGCAGAGCTTGGGTAAAATACTGGGAAAAAGAGAACAGTTGCATTGTCATATTGTAGGGGCCTCTCACCATTACCGCTTGTAGAACCATGTCTATGTCCCTGAAGTTGAGGATACAGTAAATTATTTGTCAAAACTCTCTAACCTGGAAATCCAGAACTGACAGGATGGATAATAGTTTCAATACGTCACCAAACTTACAACCAACCCCAAACTACTATTGTAGGGATTTGCAGTAGACCTGGGGAAATGGAAATTTGACAAGAGAAACAGAAACACTGAATATTGTAGCTTGCCTGCACAGATGGGCTTCATCTGGACTACAGGAACATTGATATCTTAAAGCAAAAGCTATCTTTAGCATGATGACGGTTGATAGAAAGAAACCTGCTTCATGAGTTTAGGTGCAACATAGAGTGAGTTTATTTGCAGGTACAGGTTACATGTAAGGTTCACGTACATTGGTAATACACAAACCCCCACAAGCAGTTTTTGATGTTTCAGGTCAGGTTTTTGGTTCTCTGTGATCCTTCCAGCAGACGCAAGTGGATCAGCAAATGAGAACATTCTACACACTAACAACATTCCATGCACCAGAAAAGTCAGAAAGGGCAGGGTGCACCAGGACACTACACACCTCCATTTCATACACATAAAAACAAATGAACACAGACATGTGCCAAAGGCAGATATAAATTACCATAAAACCCCTAATACCTGCATTTCATTTACAAAATCATCAAACACAACTTATCGCCATAGTTTCAATCACAGCCACACAAACCACAAGGACAGTAACGCAATAACAGTAAACTCAACAATGGCTTTAGGAAATCAGAACCACCCAACAATGGGTTTAGGAAATTAGAACCAGGCAAACCACAAGGACCACAAAACAGTCACAGTAAACTCAACAATGGGTTTAGCAAAACCTTTCAACCCCTCAATGACAATGAGGCTTCCTAAACCTCATGTCAAAACATAAAAAACAAGAAAACAAACACTTGTGAATAACAAGTTTTGTAAAGACCCATAAGAAAGAAGCTTTGCAGCCTCCTCAGACATGAGGGCTTTACTACCTCATGTTTACTCACTTTCAAACATCCCACAAGCATAGAAAAAAACATAAGTAGCCACAGATACAGAACAGCAGCACAGACTTCTGCATCCTCTACAACATGTTTTCCTGTGTCCTTCATGTCTGCACACAAGACTGCACACTACAACACATAGATGGAGAAATAAACTTTAAACATACATTCCCATGGAACCAGATTCTAACTTTGCAATTCTCCACACTTGTTGACTGGATTAGGGTTTAGAGGATGGGTTACTCTATCACAAATGAACAGATAGGGGTGGAGCCAGGAAGGCCATCATGGTGGGTGCAATTTTTTGTCGCTCCTGTCTGCCTGTGGACTTACCTCAGCTTAAAGCGATGCTGGTTTGCCATTTAACCTGAAGAGAGCACCCCTAGCCCGGAGAGCTCGGCGTCGGACCACAGGAGAGGAGTACACCCTATCAGTGCCTCGCTGCGTGGGCCGAGAGGTCAGCATCTCTCCCAATATGACGGCCATATGCTGATTCCTGCCCATGGAAGCGCTCACAGTGGAAACGGGACTCTTACGTCTCTGGGAGCAGGGATGGCCTCACCGGAAAACCCCCTAAATTAAAACCCTGGCGCTCGTCGATGACACCTCCACGCTGCAGCAACAGGTGACTCAGCTACAGAAGCAGCAACACCGGATGGAGGTGCTCCTGGATGACTACGAAGGACGCGCCCGACGCAATAACCTCCGCATCCTGGGTGTTCCCGAACGCCTTGAAGAACCGGCCGCCGACCTCTTTGTGGAGAAACTGGTCCTGCAACACCTTCAGCCAAAGAACCTCTCCAATTATTTTTCCATAGAACGGGCCCACAGAGTTCCTGGGGGCCAGCCGAAGCCGGGCGCTTCCCCCCGCCCCATCGTGGCCCGTGTGTTCAACTTCCGTGACCGTGATGTCATCCTTCAAACGGCGCGAGCAGGGCCACCCTTGCGAATAGACAATGCGCAAATCACGATCTTTCCAGATTTCACCATGAAAGTACAGGCCCGCCGACGTAGCTTCCTAGAGGTGAAGAAGGCACTCCGTGCGCAGTCTATCAAATACTCTATGTTATTCCCGGCGAAGCTCCGCATTGAAGCGGAGGGTAAGACCTGGTTTTTTGAATCTCCTGCTGATGTTTGGGACTGGCTCGAGGGGTGGCGACAGTCGACTATCACCCACAACCGGCGCAAGAAATCCGCAGATCGCTCTGACGAGGGTATACCGCCGGAAAGTCAAGACCTATTCACGGACAACGTGCAGGAAGAGTAACGCCGATCATTCTAGGTCAGATTGAACAGTTCAGTCGCTCCTTTACAAGCTGATATGCTCTCCGCTATGACCGTCCGACTCTGCTATCTGATGGCTGGTGCCTATTGGACTCTCTTCCTCGAAGACTCACTCGTTTGAAGCACAGACTGCCTCCTACTTTACTCATGCTTAGACTCTTATGTATCCTTTGTTGTCTTCCTTCCGGGGTGGGTCACTCTACCCGATGTCGTTGATTGAACTACTCGAGTCGCTGTTGAATTCACCGCTCCCGTGAGGGGCATCACCCTCTCAATGCCTATAAATAGGGGGAGGCAGCTCAACCCCTGGTGACGCTTCTTGGACAAAGTGGGGTGATTGGCAAGGAGCCTGTGGTCACTGGAACTGGTTCTAGCTCCTACTTCTCCCTCTCAGGTGGGTTGTCGAATGTTACAAATATAGACTCGGCGGCGCTCTCTGAAGTTGCCCCTCCGCTCATAATGGTCTCCTTATGACCCCGGGGGCAGGACTAGCTTCCGTTTACGTTTTATCACTGACTCCTACTATGTGAATGCTATTGTTGATTTTAGTTGTATTCTTTGCACTGGATGACATCATCCGAGTATTGGCTGACGGGGGCACCCTTGGCTCTCCACACTCCTCTCTAATGTTCGAGGGGTGTGACAGGCACTCTGCCTAGTTGGGGAGTGGATAGTTCTAAGTCCGCGGGCAGGGACGCAGGGAGGGGGGATGTTGGGAGGGGAACAGTATGGGGGGTGGGTTTGGGAGGGACGGGAAATGTTGGGAAGTTGATGAAGAGACTTCTATGGTCTCTGTTCTTGTTCTTACTTATTCATTGCAGCGGATTCTTGATAGTAGAGCACGACGTGCGGCACGCCGCTACCCCACGCGTTACCTCTAGCGGCCTGTCGCCGTTGAGCCCACCTGTGCGTTGTCATGCGCCATCACGCTATACCTATAGCTCAGACTTCGGCCATTCTAGGCCCCGAACAGGCTCCACAGTAGCCCTCTCCCTTGGAGCCCTTTATCTTAGACAGCACTCTATGCACCGCATGTCACTGATCCGTGTACAATCTCACTCATTTAAGCCGCCATGACACCCCCCTCGACAACGTCCCTGACCATTATGACGTGGAACGTTAATGGTCTTGGTAATAAGATAAAAAGAGGGGTGGTGATGCATTATCTCAAACGCCATTCACCAGACCTGGTTCTCCTCCAGGAGACGCACCTCATGGGTAATGCATGCCAGGCGCTAAACCGGGGCGGATACAAATTGTTAGTGCACGCCGGTTTCACCTCTGGATCTAGGGGCACCGGTATTCTGGTGCGTAAGAATGTGGCCCTGACATGCACGAAAACATGGGCTGATCCTCTTGGTCGGTATGCAGTGGTGGAGGCCACCTGGGAAGGCAAGCCACTGAATGTAATTTCAGTCTACATCCCTCCAGCCCTAGGCACAGCCGCACTCCAGACCCTACAACGCCTAATGCTCGATCTTCCGCCGGGACCCCTACTTATTGGGGGCGATTTCAATATGACAATGAGTGATGCCATTGATAGACACCCCCGCCGTCCCTCACACAAGTCAAGCTCGGACCTCTCCCACTTTACACAAATGATGGGGCTCGCAGACCTATGGCGCCTGTCCCACCCCCATACGCCCTACTACACGCACTACTCCAACGCTCACAATAGCAGTTCTCGTATAGACTACTTCTTCTCACCCGTCACTGATTTACAATTCTTTCGCCGTCCGGAGGGGCTCCCTAGAGGGATCTCCGACCACTCCCCCCTTACAGTGCAATTCACACATCACTGCCAACAGATACGCGGCCCCATAATAATTGCGCCCTGGCTCCTAAAAATCCCTGACATACACAATAGCTTGCATGAACACACCGAATATTACTTTGCCGAAAATGTAGGGTCAGTGACTTCGGCCATAACAATATGGGAGGCATACAAAGCCGTAATCCAGGGTAAGGCGCTAGCTCTCAAGACAGGTTACATCCATACACAGAGTGAACTCTTGTCGCAAGTGGAAACAGATCTACTTAACCTGGAATCCCTCCACAACACGAACCCCACGGATGAGACAACGACCCGCCTTCAAGCGAAACAAATAGAATATAGGGCACTGGCGTTGGAAAAGGCGCAAACCAAGCTCTTGAAAACCCGCCACCGTGTCTACGAGTTGGGGGACAGGGCGGGCAAGATGCTCGCGTGGCTCGAAAAACGGGAGCAGGGTTCCCGATGGATTACGGAATTAACCCTTCCAGATCAATCTACTGTCACAGATCCGGGCGATATAGCGGAGGCCTTCGCCACCCACCTGGAGGGGGTCTATTCTGCCAGAGCCCACTACAACGCAGAAGACTCCAAACTGCTCTTGGCCGAAATGAGGCTCCCTTCTCTCTCAGAGACCGAAAGACAGGAGCTGGAGGCGGACCTCACAACGGAGGAAGTGAGAAGCGCCTTATTCACCATTCAATCTGGCAAGGCAATGGGCCCTAATGGCATCCCTATTGAGTTCCAGAAGGGCATGGTGGGTGAGATCCTCCCACATCTCAAGGCGATGTTCGAGGAAAGCTTCGAAGTTGGCTGCTTGCCACCGGACCAGCGACTGGCTTCGATCGTGGTTCTCCGTAAACCCAATAAGCCAACTGCTGACTGCGGCTCCTACCGACCTATTTCTCTCATTAACACTGAAGTAAAAGTCCTTGCCAAGCTCCTAGCCACCAGACTCATGACAGTTCTCCCAGCCCTGATACACGAAGATCAATCGGGCTTCCTGCCGGGCCGCAACACTGCGCTCAATCTCCGCCGTGTCCATAATGTCATGAGTAGGATACCGCACCTCCGAGAGGACGCGGCCATCCTGTCCCTTGACGCGACGCTAGCCTTCGACTCTATCGAATGGTCCTATCTCTTCGAGGTGCTCCTCCGCTTTGGTTTTGGCCCCAGATTTGTACAATGGGTTCGCTTACTCTACACTGACCTTTGGGGACAGGTTTGTGTCAACGGGCATACGTCCAGGCGCTTTCCCCTACATAGGGGCACGCGGCAAGGCTGCCCGCTGTCCCCCCTGTTATTCACCCTCACTCTCGAACCGCTAGCCCACTGGATACGAACCGACAACTCCATCCGAGGCCTCCGATGGAACGCTGACACGGTCGACAAGATTTCACTGTATGCGGATGACATCCTAGTATATCTCTCCTCCCCTAAATCCTCCCTTAACAGTTTGCTGCACGTGATCACCAATTTTGGTAAATACTCGGGCTTCACCATCAATTGGTCCAAATCGGTGCTGTATGTTCTCCGTGGTCCACCCCCGCCTCTCCCGAGAGGTTACTCCGTTGAAATTTCTCAAGGCGGTTTTAAATATTTGGGAATCTTTGTCACTCCTGACCCCCAGCTGTTCCATGACCGCAACCTTCAAGGTCCACTCCAGAGACTCCATGCCGACGTCTCACACTGGAGAACGCTCCCCCTCTCTCTCCCTGGCAGAGCGGCCCTGTTTAAAATGCTTGCGCTCCCTCGGTTCCTCTATGCCCTTCAGAACTGCCCTTTCCCCATACCTGACTCCTACTTCAATTTGATTGAGGGAGACCTCCGCCTCCTCCTATGGGATGGCGGCTCTCCGCGCATTGCTCTCCTCTCTCTCATGCAAGGGTGGTACGACGGAGGTATTGCCCTCCCCAACACCCGCCTCTATTATTGGGCAACCCAATTAGTCGCCACCAACTCATGGATCTATGGCACACCCACAAACCCTGCCTTCCACTTGGAGAAATACCAGACGAGCTGTGGCGGCTATCTCGAAGCTCTTTATGGCAAACACTCCCGAGCTCGGTATATAGGCCCAATGTCTCACACACTGTCAATATGGCACCGCGCGAACAAACGACTCGGATGGGCCGACACCCTCACACTCTCCACCCCACTCTGGACCTCATACAGGCTACGTACCCTATGCCATTACAGAGGCTTTGATAAATGGGACACATTGGGCACCTCCACTATTGGCGACCTGCTCCACAAGGGCAAACTACTGACATTCACAGAACTGCAAGACACGTACAATCTGGCTCAATCTGAGACCTTCCGATACCTCCAAATTAAACACGCCATACTTACCAATGTCCCAGATCTCGCCTCCCTTCCACAATCCTCGCCCCTCGAGGACAGACTCTTATCTGAACCCCTTCAAGCCAAAGCGATATCTTACACATACCGCAAATTGTGCAACAATATGCCGAATACTTTTCATCTCCTGCGGGATAAATGGCAAACTGACGTTGGCACTCTAGATGACGTGGAATGGCAGTCAGCGCTGATGTCCCCGCGCGAATCAGCCATTAATCACAGGTTCCGGTTAATACAGCTGAAAATACTACACAGGACGTACATGTCAGGTCCCCTTTTAGCCAAGATAGGCCGACGCCCCTCTGACCTTTGCCTCCGTCACTGTGGCTTAATAGGTACTTTCTATCATATCCTGTGGGAATGCCCAGTGGTCCAAGACCTCTGGAACCGGGCCGTCCTGAAAATGACTGACGCCCTGGGGAAGCCGGTCCCTCTGACTCCCAAATGTGCGCTTCTCAATATATGGGACCCTACAGACTTAACTGCAATAGAGCAGCGCTGGGCGGACCTAAGCTTCCTTCTATTGAAACGTGAAATAGCCATGCACTGGGGTTCACCACACAAACCGCTCCTGATTAGGTGGGTGGCCGCAATGGACGTGTGCATGCTGTCTGAAAAATCGGTTTACAAAACCAGGGGATGTCCCGGAGTCTGGGATAAGAAATGGGGTCGATGGAATGCCTATAGGGGCGAATTATGTACCTCCCCAACGGCTGATATGGATATGACAAGGCGTACCATCCCTCAGTGAGTGTGATTGTGCTTGCTTCTGAACCCCGCGCGCTATATGGCGAGAAGGCTGTCTGCTACTGTTTAGACTAATGTTTCCTCTGCTTCGAACAACCACATTTTGTTTAAAAATAGAAAATACCATAGACCTATGGATTATCCGGAATAAGACTTTGGCTGCTTTATGCATACCTTGCTATCACGCCGCCGGACCTCCGGGGTGTCGGCTGAATGGCTGTGTTTACTCTGGAATTGTTGCTTGGTACCTGTACATACCGCAGCCGGCCCTCGGGGTTGTAGGCTCTATGCTGTGTCAATTCATGATTGTGTAATAAAGGTCTTGTAAAAAAAAAAAGAATCTGGAGTCCAGGGTGGTGCCCATCGTCACTACACACGCCCCCATGGAGCAAGCTATAACCGCCATTGAGATTGCCTCCACATTCGCAGAATATAATGGCTCCCTCTATGCTGAATGTGCCCACCCGACATGGGAACAATATGCCCCTTTACTTGCCGATTTCCCACTTCCCCGACTGACTCTGGAAAACCAGGAAGGCCCGGACCATCCGGGCCGCACCCCAGACCCGATGGATTCCCAATGGAATACTACCACAGATTACGCTAAACCATCCTTCACCCCATTCTAGATATGTACCATGAAGCCATAATCAGAGGTCATTTCCCTACAGAAATTGACCTGACCACCATAGTGGTGCTCTCGAAACCTAACAAGTCACTGAACCACTGTGTCTCATACCTATGTATCTCAATTATAAACAAAGAGGTCAAATTATTCACCAAGGTGCCTCATCAGAGTACTGACCTACATGGTTCACCCAGACCAGGGCGGCTTTATCCCCCATAGCAGCACAAGACACTGTTTCTGAAGGGTCCATATGGCCCTGGTCTATTCCAGACACTGCAGTGCTCCACAGCACTTATGCTTTTCGAGTTTGAAAAGGCTTTTGACACTTTGGATTGGGCCTTTTTAGGTCTTCCCTAGCGACGCAGCGCATGCGGTGCACGCCTTGGCGAGATCTATTGTCATCAGTTTTTCGTCAGAAGGGGGACAGGAGATGTGCACGCGTACTGACAGGGGATGTGCACTCCGTACGCGTGCACATCTCCTGTCCCACGGCTCGCATCATTTTTAGGACAATGCGCGCATGGCACGCTTTCACTTTCCCTCCCTCTCCCCCGTGATCTCCTCCCCATCACAGAGTCACTGCTTGGCAATTTGGGCAATTGCAAAATGCTTTCAGTGAATGATGTCGCAATAGACTCAAAATCCCCACAGACCTTCTTAAACATATCACTTTTTCACAGTGCTTGTTATCGATGATTGTTAGTGAAGCAGGACCGGGTGAAGAAACTGTTTATTCTCTCTTCACTGGGTGGAGGACCCTGAAACATCAGTTTCTAGAGCACAATAGGAAGGGGGCAACAGAAGAAATAAAAGCTGCTGCAATGTCATCACCATCCTTGGTTTCCAGTAATGATGGGGAAGCAACTTTTTATGGTTTATTTCGGGCCAAAAAGTGACAATGTAATAACTGGCCTATCTAATCTGACGTACCGAGTGCTTCCTTTCCTTTCTCAATTGGTTGTTTAGTTTCCGTGATAAACTTCTTATTACTATTGTGTGGTTTTCCAAGCCCATTGCTGTGTCTTATCTGCCTCTGGCCTGCCTTTCCCTCTTTAGCCTCTGACCTTGGGCAGTAAACACGCTGTTATCAGGCATCATTCCAGCCGCTGCGCTTTGATCCAGCTTTGGCTTCTGACTTCACTTGTTTCTACCAAAAAGGAAATATGCAAGGACATTATTGTGAGTCAGGATATCCTAAAATGCTACTGGAAGGCTGTTCTGAGTAGGTTTGCAAACAGTGGTGTGTCTATAAATTTTTAGGGGGGAAGGACACACAAGAGGCCACAGATAAAAGCAGCGGGCCACCTACAATAGGCATATATTCATGTAGATACCAATCACATGCACATTGATCTAAACTTTTTAAACGTGCCAACTTAAGTATTACTAATGTCTGAGGAAGGGGTAGTGGCCTTCAGAGTATATATCACCCACGTTGTCTTCACACCACTTTCTTCTGCAGCCTCTCGGTTAGACAATGGTGCTCTTTTTCTTCTTATCTTTCTGAAACTTTCCATCTGCATATCTCACACCTCATCTGGTTCCTCTTCAGCACTTTTCACTCTCTCCTGCGCATGTTTCCTTGAATCTCCTTCACCTCATCTCCCCTACACACAAGGCACCTGCTCACATGTAAGCAATGCCTTTTCTTTCTTTCACCCTGTTAATATTTTGACAATTGTGACCCCCCTTCACACACTTGCACATAGAATCACATTTACAATTGGCAAACCTGACCATTGCTCTATGCTGACTGTAGAAAGACCAAGGATTGCATAAGCATTTATTCTGAACCCTTTTATTAGCACTGTGAAAAATTAGCTCTGCTTTAGGCCTGAAAGCCACAACTTTTAATTGTTGTCCGTTCTAAATCCCCACGACTAACCTGAACTCACAGATATATAAAGGCATCTCTTTTCACCATACACACAATACACAAATAATATGGTGCACGAAAGAAAAGCACAGAAATACAACATCCTGAAAAAATCAAATATTAGGGGAGTATAAGAATAAGTAAAACTTGAAATGTAACAAGCTTTGGCAAAGCCAATAAGTTTAGCCTTTGGACACTATTGGCTTTGCCAGTGGTTGTATCCATGCTGTAGAGCATCCCTGTCACCCAGTCATACAATATAACTATTTAATGGATTCACTGCCTTGTCAACACCTTAGTGCTGAAGCTCTGACTCTCACTTTGTGGTCGAACTCTCATGACACTACCAGCGCTCCTTGTGGGAATGTAATGTAGCTCAGTGGGTGCAGTGAAAACTGCTATTCCCTAATGTAGGTCAGATCTGCGGGACGTACCAGAGGGAGCTTAATAGGCTGGCCCCATAGTCCTCGACATGACAACCTAGGAAAAAAATGACATAGTGCTGTCAAAGACTAATCGCACACGCACTAACAAAAAGCAGAATATATACCTCTGAGGCACAGATTCAGTGGGACAGAGTGCCCCCTGGAGCATAAAAGCAAGTGCGCTCAGAAGCAAAAACAAGGCACAAATCTGTAGGGTTTTACAAATGGTTTAGTTGCGGCTCACCTATTTATGCCGAACACAGGGAGCTTTTCAGGTGCTGTGTGTCTTAATCCAAATTTCATGTAAGGGGAGAGGATGTGGTCTGACAGCTAGAATGCCGACTTTGGAGCTGGGAAACCAAGGTTCGAGCCATGGGGTCACGTCCACATCCTGTGATTCTGGGCAAATCACTTAATCTCCCCGTGCCTACCAACACAAGCATTTGCAATGCAATAGGTCTCACATTTGTGAGAGTTTAAGCTTTTGGCATTGTAAATGACAATGCCTTTTATTTATGTTTTAAAAATCAACATGTAAATATAAGGAATTGCCATTTGCGAGACCTATTGCATTGTAAATGCTTGTTTACTTGAGGTACTAAGCAAATCAGGCCTTGGTGAATGCTTTCAATCCTATGTTCATGTTCTATATGCTGAGCCACAGGCACGTATGCGGGTGACTGAGGCGACATCCCATAGATTTCCAATTAGATAAGGCACCAGACCGGTTTGCCCCCTTTCTCCCCTCCTCTTCACCCTGGCGATAGAAACCCTGGTGTCCTGGGTACGGTGTGATGCCCAGGCCTGGGGCTATGACAAGAGATTTTAATAGAGGACAGGATTGTATTTTATACAGACAATATTCTCCTTTTCATACCTCGACCGGATATATCAGGCCCTCGTCTTATTCATATCCTTTATACCTTTTGGTCTGCCTCTAGACTGACAGTGAGCTCGTCAACATTTCTTTTGGTACCTCTTAGAGGTGACTGAGGGTATATGACATGGCACTCTGCACTCCCCATTCGATACTTGAGCTTCCAATACCTGGGTGTCCACATGACCGTGGAGCTGGATCTTGCCTGGAGTCTTAACCTCCGACCAATCTGTCGTACTATTCAGGAGCATTAAAAAAGAGGTGGTATGCACACCGTTTTTCACAAATTATAATCCATTTTATGCAATCCATATTTGACAATTTTACGAGTTGCGTGCGGAATGAAAAGGGGGGCCATTGGCCCCCCCGCCCGCATGGCGGTGCGGCGACCCCCCTCTCCTCCTGCTTCCCGGTGGTGGGGCGTGACCTCCCGGCGTCCAGTGATGACGCGGGGGTGTGCGCCTCACCACCGATTGGCTGGCACCCGACCGTGACCCAGAAGGCGACGGAAGACTTCCGGGTCAGGGGGGGTGGGCTGCTGAAGGGGCGGGTGGAGGGGGCGTGTTGCCCTCTCCCTGCGCCCCTGGAATAAAGGCGGGGGAGCGCTCAGATGGCCCTTGTTGCCCGGACGCTTCCCCACACCGGTCGTGCCCCGCGCTCGGGGCTGCCTGATTTTTCTTCTTTTTTGTTCCCCTGCAGGTCCGCGGTTCCACTTCGGGAGGCGGCAGGCGTGGTTGGACGGCGGTACGGGCGGCGGAGTGCAGGCTTCGTCAGGATAAGTCGTAGCGTCAGGAGGCAGTGGGTAGGCGTTGTAAAGGGGGAGCGAAACAGTGGGTGCTCGGCCCGATTGCAAGGTAAGAGTCGCAGCGCTTGTGACCGGCTGGGGGATCCGGCGGTGTGAGAAAGGATATCAGGTGCTCCGCCAGCTAGATTCCCGATTGTGGGTGCTGAAGAAGGGGAAGCGGAGTGTGTGCTTCGGGGACGCATAATTTGACTGTGAGTCTGGGCAAATCACTTACTTCCCCCGCTTTTGTGGAGTGTCTCCGTGTGTAGGTAACCGGCACTCATGTAAAGCACTCCAATAGCGGTGATCACGAGGGGAAGCGAAGCAGGGTCGACCAGGGCAGCAGGGAGAAGGGAGACCATTAGAAAAATACAAGTTTTAGGGGATTGGCTTGCTATTATTATCAAATGTTTGGAGAACATCGTTTTATAAGTGAAGGGGGTTTGTGAATCTGCCTAACTCAGTGAGTGGCGCAGTGTGTATATAAGCTGCGGAAGGACCCTACAGTATCTAAGGACACCTTGGGGGGAGTATCATACTGCTCGCACTTACATGAGTACGGCATCTTCGGGTTGCTTCAAGGCGCCTTGTCTGCTAGCAGCACAAATCAGGCAAGGGACCCCCCCTTTTTTCTTCGAATTTCAATTCGTTAAAGCATATTATTAACGTGCCTTTCATTTTAGGTGACACAAGTATGGGGTCTTTTGCAGTTGCTGGCGCGCGGGTTCTGGACGTTGGACGAACGCAGGGTGGTGTCCGGTCTCCACGGCGGGTAAGGGGAGTGCGGGGGGCTTACATGTCATTGCTTCTTGTGGCCGCCGGGTGAGTTTACGTTAGAGTTCACTCGCCCCGGACAATCGGGCAAGCCGGTGTGTTGCGGTCATAGTTGCATGGTGCTTACAGCCCCTTGTACATCCTCCATCTTTGACCAGGTACAAGTGCACACGTGCACTAGGGGGCGTTAATCAGGAGTGTAGTTGCATTTGGCGGCAATATGCCTGGGGCAAGGGGTGGAAAGAGGTCACCAATGGAGGTAATAATGCAGGCCATGATGCGTAGAATGACCGCCATGGATAAGAGGTTGGGGAAGGTGGATGAGTTGGGAGAAAGGATGGACCGCATTAATGAACGGCTTGATGGTCCGTCGGAGCCACAAGTTAGGCCCAAGCGTCACATTACACCCCTTTACCAAGGGGGGATTTCGCCACCTCGCCTAAGAGGGCCAAGGCCAAGAGATCGAGGAACGTTTCTGCCGCTCCCGCGCTCCCCTCAGGTCCTTCCGCTCCCGCGCCGCCAATGCCTCCACAGGTCCCGGCCGTGCCCCCGGTAATCCCTCTGGTGGCACCGCTCCCGGTTGCCCCCCTGGTTCCCGCACAGGTGGTTCCAGTGCCAGCACTTGTTGCGCCCCCCACGCCAGTAGTACCAGTACCAGCCCCGATAACGCCATCACCCCCGCCGACTGGCCCACCAGTTCCTTCAGGTGTACAGACGGGTGGGGTGGGTGTGCCTGCTGTAGTGCCAGCTGTGAGTGCCCCAATCCCCCCTGAGCTGGAAGCCCAGTTGGCGGCAGTGTTGCCTTGGTTACAGATGGGGGGGCGCATAAGATCATTCCGCGGAGGCGGCGAAATTATTGGAAAAGATTAGAGCAGCGACTGCCGCAGATAGTGCTGCAGGGCCCTCTGTTTCTCCCCTTACAGGTTCTAATGCCGCCCAGCCGAACGGAAACGGAGTTGTACCGGCCCAAGTGTCCGGAAATGGTAAGGAGGTGGCTCTGCCTCTCTTGGGTGACGGCTCAATGCCGTCCGGGAGGGAAGATTTAGCGCAACATGTTTCCCAGACTGTAAAAGAGATGATTTGGGCGGGAAAGTATATATATATTTTCTCCCTGTTGCTGGATAATAGGGAGATGGAACATGCCAAGACACTGAAGGAATGGATGCACCCTAGTGAATGGAGGGCGCAATGTTCTAGATTTAGGGTAGAAGAGACTTTGCTTAATTGGTTCAGGGCCTTCTCAGTCTTTACGGCTATCACGACCGAACGCACTCCTGATGTACATGCAGCAATGGCTTGCTACCAGAGTAGGATCGCGGGGTGGAGTGAGCAGTACCCTAGGGACGCATGGAAAGAGTACGATGTTAATTTTAGGAAATCCAAGGAGTTTAATGCATCATTGACATGGGACAGGGTTGACTCAATGGCTTGGCACAAACAGGTCTCAGGGAATACATGCGCGACCCAGTCCACCAGTACGGTCAAAGTGTTCTCTGCCAGACCCCAGCAGCCCTTTCGGCCAGCGCAGGGGAATGACTTCCCGGGAAAGAGTAGGGGGGGAGGAGACAGGAGGGGGGTGTGCTGGGATTTCAATAAACAAACTTGCTCGAGACCGGCTGGCACGTGTAGATTTAGACATGCCTGCGGTATTTGCGGTCACCCATCCCACCCTGAAACAACTTGCAGGTCCAAAAATGGGAATCAAGGTCAGAGAGGGAGAAGGAAACCAGAATAGAGGGGACAGATTAGTGGGTCACACTGCTATTGATGTCCTAGCGATGATACCATGGTTGAACAGATACCCGGATCACACAGCGGCTACCCTACTTCAGGTGGGGTTCTCCCAAGGTTTTAGGATCCCGGCTGGGGGGTACGCGGGCAGCGCACATTGTAGAAACCAGTTGTCAGTGAAACATAATCCTGCAGTAGTGGCTGCCAAGATTAACCACTTGGATGCTAAGGGGTGTGCGAGTAGGTCCATTGACTTTCCATTGAAATCAATGGAAACTCCATGACGAGTTACCCTTGTCATTAGCACTGAAGGGGTTAAGAAGGAACTGTCGCTAGGCAGAATAGCTGGCCCTTTCCAGGATGTCCCTGTCCCTAACTTTGTGTGCTCACCGCTGGGCGTTGTACCCAAGAAAGAGAAGGGAGAGTTCAGACTCATTCACAACCTTTTTAGCACCAAGGGGAGGCTCATTGAATGATGCAATTGATGATGCTATATGCAGTGTGAGATACGCTTCATTTGACCAGGCGGTGGAACTGCTGCGGGGACTAGGGCCAGGGGCATTGATGGCAAAGTCAGACATTGAAACTGATTTTCGTCTCCTCCCAGTCCATCCTTTGGATCACCACCTCCTGGGTTTCACTTTCGAGGGAAAATTTTACATGGACAAATGCATGCCAATGGGTTGTTCCATATCATGTGCATATTTTGAGACTTTTAGCTCTTTCCTAGAATGGGTCATGAGGCAGGCGACAGGCCATCAGCGGGTCATGCATTACCTGGACGATTTCCTCTTTCTTGGGGCAGCGGGCACTCGAGAGTGTGCTTGGGCATTGCAGGAATTTTGCGTGCTCATGCGGGCTTTTGGGGTCCCGCTGGCGCCGGGGAAGACGGTTGGCCCGTCCACGTGTTTAGAATTCCTAAGCATCGAAATAGACTCAGTGGAAGGGTGTTTCAGGTTGCCCAGGGACAAAGTTTCTAAGTTTAGGGCAGTACTTCAGCAATGCTTACGCAAAGACAAGGTCTCCCTGCAACAATTGCAGGAGGTGGTGGGGAAACTGAATTTCGCATTGTGGGTCATCCCCATGGCGTGCCCTTTCTCACGCTCCATTGCCCAGGCCATGAAAGGACTACGGGAGAAACACCACCGCACTAGGTTGTCATGTGAGGTTCGCCAGGATATGCGGATATGGTCGGCATTCCTGGAGACCTTCAATGGCAGGGTGGTGTGGTCCGGCCCCCCACCACATCAGTAAAGTTGGGTTTGTGGACAGACGCTGCTGGTAGTGTGGGTTTTGGCGCCATCTTGGGGACCAAATGGGTTGCGCAAGGGTGGCCAGAGGAATGGAAGACCTGGGGTCTGACCACCAACATCGGCTTCCTGGAATTGTTCCCAATATGGGTAGCACTGATGATCTGGCCAGAACACCTATGTAATCAATCAGTGGTGTTTTGGTCTGACAACATGAGTGTGGTGGAATGCATAAACCAGCAGGCTGCACGCTGTCCATTCCTACTGCGCCTGGTGAAGGAGATTGTGCTGCAGTGCTTAAGGTGGAACGTAGTTTTCAGAGCTAAACATGTGCCAGGCGTCCTCAATCATGCAGCTGATGCCCTTTCTCGCTCTAAAATGCAGGTATTCAGGGAACAGCTTCCTGCAGCCGACCATTGGCCAGTGCATTTCCCGGCAGCACTCTGGCGGATTGGTGCCCCAGATTACAGGACCTCGTGGTAGCTAGCCTAGCCCCCAGGACCAAGACAGCATACGAAGGGGCGTTCTTGTCTTACCGTACATTCCTGGGGCGCGATTGGGAGGTTAGGTGGGCACAAGTGGACAGCTTTGCGACTTACCTAGAACAGAAGCACAAGGAAGGGCGCTCAGCGGCAACGGCGAGCAGACATAGGGCGGCGATTTCCTTCTTTGCGCACGCCAAGGGCGTGAGGGACCCCCCTAACACTTTCCTAGTACGCAAAGCCTTGAGGGGTTGGCGCCGCATGCAGGGACACTCTGTAGATTCAAGAAAACCAATAGGGCTAGTGCGATTAACAGCCTTATTGTCAGCACTGCATCAGGTCTGTAGTTCAACTTGGGAAGTACTGTTGTTCAAAGCCGCGTTCGCATTGGCGTTCTACGGGGCATTGAGAATAGGCGAGTTGGTAGCAGCTTCTAAAGGAGACAAACAGGGCGGCCTTCACTGTGCATGCGTCAAGATAAGGGAGGATACAATGTGGGTAACAATTCAAAGATCGAAAACAGATCAGGAGGCACGGGGGGACACCATAGTGCTCCACCGGGCTCGGACCAATCCTTGCTGCCCGGTATCGCACGTAGAGGTCTTTAGCAGGCAGCGGGAAGGGACGGCGGGGCTTGCACTACTGAGTCACGCCGATGGGACACCATTGACCAGGTATCAGTTTAGGAGAGTCTTGGAGTCGACGGTCAGGAAGGCAATCTTGGACCCCAAGGAATTTGGTACCCACTCCTTTAGAATTGGGGCTGCAACTGAAGCAGTGAGTAGGGGACTCCCAGCGGAGAATGTTAAGAGAATTGGGAGATGGTCTACTGATTGTTACAAGCGATATGTACGGATTGACATGTTGTAACCTACCAAGGGACTCACGCCGGGTGTTTTTCTCGTTTTTTGCAGTTTCTCAAACCTGTTACGCGGGCATTGGTGACTTGGATTGTGGGCCACTCTTATGTGAGGCGCGCTGAAAATATCTTTCTTTCAGGTGACAGTAAGAAAAGGGCTGAGCAAAAGGGGTTTTCAGTCTCCTTCTTTGGGAGGGGGGTTTATGTCTCAGTCCGTTCAGAGATTATTTTCAGAAAATCCTATCCCAGCAGCCCGCCCCCCGTCAGTGGTGATACTTCACCTGGGGGAGAATGATCTGGCCAAACTAGGTAGGCGCATCCTTATCGAGGAAATCATCTCCACTGCGGGGTGGGTGGCCAAGACATGCCCGGGTTGCACGGTAGTTTGGTCTCAACTTATACCTCGATGGCAGTGGCGAGGGGGGGACTCGGTTAAGGCGTTGAATCACTCGGTAAAGAGGATCAACACGCAACTGGACAAATTGTTTCGAGCCCCCCGGTTGCAGACGATCCCTCATGGGTGTATTTGGGGTGAACATTTCTACCTGCGGGATGGTGTACATTTGACAGAGGCAGGTAATGTCCTGTGGGCCAAGAATATACTGGCATGGTTAGAAGGTTTTGTAAGGGGAGTATGACCTTTCTAGAGTAGGAGGGGGGGAGGCCAGATCGTCGGGTAACAATGCTGGCCTGTGGCGGTAAGGTCATGACCGGTGAGCAACTATTTTAAGGTCTGGGGTAGCGGCATCATCCTCGGAGGTGCCCACCCAGGGGGGGGAGGGGCCAATGGCCCCTCCTAGAACTTCAGGGGCAGGGTCAACTGGTGCTTCAAAGGGGCGCGGGTGGGTGAGTCACGCTTTCCATAGGCCGGTAGCCACCCCGCGCGTACTCATGACGTCAGCGAATGGCGCAGAGTAAGGGCCCTCCTTTAGTGGGTAAATGGAGTTCACGGCGTGGACCGAGTAATTAACGGGCTCGGCTGTGCATGCGCACCTACGGGGAGGCGCAGCTAGTGGGACCTGACACCGGTTAGCGACCTTGCCATATGGCCAGAAATGTTAGTATGCAAAATTAAGATGAGGATGTTAGATTCGGTTAGGAAACAATCTGTATTAGAAGTTTGGTAAGGTTAGTCTCTCATACCTGTTGAAAATATTGTATCTAATATCCTGTTATTTTGCATAGGAAATGTTGATATTTTATATTACAATTTTATTGTTTTATATCTTAATAAATACGGCCGGGGGGTCTTCGGATCCCCCGCCTTCCAAAGACAATTATGTTTCATGTCTGTGTTCAGGTTGGTGTGGGTCCATTGGGAGGGGGTGGTAGCCGTCACTGACATGTGAAAAGGGGGGGCCATTGGCCCCCCCGCCCGCATGGCGGTGCGGCGACCCCCCTCTCCTCCTGCTTCCCGGTGGTGGGGCGTGACCTCCCGGCGTCCAGTGATGACGGGGTGTGCGCCTCACCACCGATTGGCTGGCACCCAACCGTGACCCGGAAGGCACCGGAAGACTTCCGGGTCAGGGGGGGCGGGCTGCTGAAGGTGCGGGTGGAGGGGCCGTGATGCCCCCTCCCTGCGCCCCTGGAATAAAGGCGGGGGGAGCGCTCGGATGGCCCTTGTTGCCCGGACGCTCCCCCACACTGGTCGTGCCCCGCGCTCGGGGCTGCCTGGTTTTTCCCCACCCACCATCCCTGGAACTATAAGTTGTTTTGCATTGTTTGATACCAGTTTATTGTGTAAATATCTTGTGTAAGTTTTCTTTAGGCCTTTTTTCCCAGTTTACAAAGTTGTGTTGATGTATAATGTCTGGTTACAATTTTGTTAGGCCTTTTTTCCCTTAGTAGTTCGACAATGTTGGCATGACATGGTGATTTAGTTAGTGTAGTTGTCCTTTAGTTTTTTTTCCACAGGTGGTCGTATTTATTAGGTGTGGACATGCGGTAAGGTCATGACCGGTGAGCAACTATTTTAAGGCCAGGGGGGGCGGCATCATCCTCGGAGGTGCCCGCCCAGGGGGGGAGGGGCCAATGGCCCCTCCTAGAACTTCAGGGGCAGGGTCAACTGGTGCTTCAAAGGGGCGCGGGTGGGTGAGTCACGCTTCCCATAGGCCGGTAGCCACCCCGCGTACTCATGACGTCAGCGAATGGCGCAGAGTAAGGGCCCTCCTTTAGTGGGTAAATGGAGTTCCCGGGTGGACCGAGTAATTAACGGGCTTGGCTGCGCATGCGCACCTACGAGAAGGCGCAGCTAGTGGGACCTGACACCGGTTAGCGACCTTGCCATATGGCCAGAAATGTTAGTATGCAAAGTTAAGATAAGGATGTTAGATTCGGTTAGGAAACAATCTGTATTAGAAGTTTGTTAAGGTTAGCCTCTCATACCTGTTGAAAATATTGTATCTAATATCCTGTTATTTTGCATAGGAAATGTTGATATTTTATATGACAATTTTATTGTTTTATATCTTAATAAATACGGCCGGGGGGTCTTCGGATCCCCCGCCTTCCAAAGACAATTATGTTTTTATGTCTGTGTTCGGGTTGGTGTGGGTCCATTGGGAGGGGGCGGTAGCCGTCACTGACCATGCTGGGCTGTGCTTAGCCCTGCATGCACGTTAATAAATACCAACATGTAGGGAGCGCGTGGGAGTCGGGTGATGAATTTGTTGACGCGGAAGGGGGGTGGAGCACGAACGGTTTAAAAAAGAGGGTTTGTTACACGGGGGACAAATACTTGCCTGTGGCGCATGCTGCTCGGGGAAAGAGATGATTGAGTGAGCAGGCATGCGCGTATTTTAGATGACTTAAAGGGGTGTATGTAACACAAAGGTTTGGAATATAAAGAAGGCAAGAGCATATTTAAGCGTCTGCTGCACCCGTCCGGAGAGAGACTTGAAAGCTGTAGTTGCGCGAAGGAAAGGGAGGAGAGATAATGTCAGCATGTTTATGCGTTTTGAGTAAAGTAAGAGCAGTTTAATTGAGGAGGGGAAAGGAATGTGATCTAACAGATGGGTGCAAGATGATGTTATAAGAAATGTTGTCTGAGGGAGACTTATAAAGGTTGATATTAGAGGGAAAGAGGGATGAATATGAGTAATAGGGTCATGAAGATTTAGCACACGGGGTTTGCTTTATTTTTTTTAATTCAAGCATTTTCATTCAATAATCACAGAATATTTGAGCACAAAATGATATATGCACAAGATGTAATACAGATTTATGCCATTATAGTAGATTTTGGCACTATGTAAGAATGACGTATCATTTGTAATTGTCAATTTACAGTTACACCTGACGAAGGGCTGGACATAAGCCCGAAATGCATTGGGTTCTAAATAAAGAAATGCTGCTGTGAACTATTCAGTGTATTTGGATCATATTTTGTGAAGACGTCCGGATGGGCACAGGGTAATATGAGAAGTTTCCAAAATACAGCACGTTATATATGTGGATTGGACAAATGAGATGAAGAAATTTCGGCAAAAATTATGAATACTATTGGTTGAATTTTGAGCAAGGTTAAATGGTTAAAACATAGGTTGGATCTGATATCCATTAAACGCAGTGCGTCTGGGAGTGGAACGTGTACCATGTGCTACCCACATGTTTGAACTATTCAGGAGGACATGGACAGATGGACCAAACTGCCTCTCAAACTGTTGGGCAGGGTGGCCCTATATATGATTTGATGGTCCTTCCTCATGTCATGTCCTCCAGAATGTTATCTTCTTGAACCTGAGCGAATGGTTTGCAACTATCACCTGCAAAGCGCATACCTTCCTGTGGGCTTACAAGCAACCAGGATATCCTTTGATAAATTAATTAGGTCTTCGTTTGAAGGAGTTCCATTCATGGCTGATGTCTGCCTCTACTACTGGGCTGCGCATTCACAAGTGGTGAACGACTGCATACACGGCAGATGGGAGGACCCTGCCTTCAGTGTGAAGGTCTCAACGATCGGTCCAGACAACATTATGGACATGCTATATGGGGCACCTGTTCCCCAAGGGCTCTGTGAGATCACTAGGATAGTCTGCCGCGCCTGGAGGGCGGCGCTACTGTGGATGGGGTGGAACCATCGAGTGACGTTGGAGCCCCCTCTGGGAGAGGAGATAGTTGGTCCGAGGTATACAACTTAAAGGGGTTGGGACCGGATAGGCATGTCAAGGCTGTGAGCCATTTGGGAGGGTGATCACATGAAAGCTTTTTCTACCCTACAAATGGAATTCTCCCTACATAAATCCCAATTCTATCGCTATCTCCAGCATAGGCATGCTCTGTCCGGGTACATGCCAGCATCTGCCACGTCTTCAGAAAATAACATCCTGGAAGTAGATTAATTATTGATTCACTGGTCAAAAGAGGCATCTCCCAGGTTAACCACTCTCCCTGCACAATGTCGAGCCTTAAGGACTGTGGAGGGATGAGTGGGCCCACGCGAGGAGGTGGAATGGTGGGAGGCATGCATGACACCTCGTCCCCTAGCCGTTTCGGCCCACCTGACCCTCATTCAACTTAGCTTTCTTCACTGCACATACTTCCCTCACCATTGATTGTAGAAAGTCCACCTGTTCCAGATGCCAGAAAGAAACGGGAGACACATTCCATATGGTGTGGGGATGTTACATTATCAATCCCTATTGGCTGAACATATTAAGGCTGCTCTCAGATGTGTGCATAGATGTCATTTAGGGTTCAACAAGGATCGCTGCTGCGCCCCTTACCTTGCCCTTTGATACCCCTGACAGAGTCCCTGCGACCCCTGGCACAGTTATATCAGCGGGATCACTTAATTGGTTTTGCGAAGCCGAACCGAAATACATCCCTCTCAGACCCCATGGTGCAGTTGTGGGTGGCTAGTTCCCTATCTTGGGGGACCACTAAGCTACTTCTTTAAGGTACCCCCAGGATATGTCAGCAGGCTGCAGCCTGTCATGTCCTTGTGTGCAAAGACAGCAAGGCTGGCACTGTTCTGAAGAAGCCAAAGTAACAAGAGATTGTTACATTTTCTGCAACATTTTAGAACATTTTATTTTCGGAGGAGGCCTCGTCAGGTTAAGAAGCTTTCCCGGGTTCCTCCTTTTAGGAGTGGGTGTGAGCCTTTGCAGATGGTGTGGTTTGGTGGATTAATGTAGGTAGCAAGTGAGCTTGCCCCCTCTACCAGTGGCACACCATTAGCCTGCAGAAATGAGGAAGAGCAAGAGGGGCTGTGTTTTGATTTCATGCCCTGCTCCCTCTGTCATGTTGAACTGAGCCAGCAGCAGCCAATCCGTGAGACCTCTTTGATAAACAGGTGAGCACAGTAGACCATTTCTTGCTTGCAGCACCTTGTTGTGCCTTCTGCTGCAAAAGGAGAGACCGTCGCTGCCACTGTTACAAAATATATATGAATATCCATATAAATTCATACGTATGCACTTCAAAAGATAACATGCTTAGATAGATCACATTAACATGAGGCCTGGAGCTCAAAAGGGCTTCCTATCCTACCTTGACTGGACAAGCTTCAACAAGCTATTCTGTACCCCCTTAGAGGTCACCTTGCTTGTCCTGACTACTTGATATTTCTTATTCTGGTTGTGCAAGTTGCTTAAACAGTGCCGAGCCAGCCTTTCTGGTCTGCCCATATCTGGCTGTTTATAATTTGCATGGTGCAGACATTGCACATCCACGTTAGCCATATTTGGCTTGGTGCCTTATTCTAGTTCAGCTGATATGGCATTTCATACTGTATATAACACCTAGAAACTTGTGACTCTGGGAAGAAGCGGTCTGGTGCCCCTAAGGCGGCAGATCTGACTTCTTCATTGCTAATAGCAATGATGCATGCTTTTGGTACCAATACATAAATTTCACTTGGTTTCTGAGCAAACCTGCTATGTCTGGTGAGTTTCATTCATTTGCTCCTGGGAGGGTGCCAGTATTTCCCCATCTAAATGGTGTCAGAAAGTGAGACCATTGGAGGACTGTGATGTCAACAGTTGCAAGTGACCTTTCAGTCTTTCAAATGTGTAATTAACACATAGTATTAATAAAAGGGACATTTAAAATAGACAGGGGACTGTAGAGAATGTTTTTAAAAATATTCTCTGTATCAATACACTAATTGATATGTGGCATACACTGCAGGAGAGCCTGGGTTAGAGAATAATGTATGTGTACCTACACATATAAGAAGTAGTGAAGCAGATGACTGACAAGTAACTAAGTTACTTTATGTCAATAAATATTGACAAATGGCTAGACCCTTTGCGGTTTTTATAAAATCCTTTTTCAGGAGACCCTATGCTAGTATGGGGTATTGATTTTACCCACAAAAAGAAACCCTCCCAGAATATAGTGAGTGGAGCTTCTGATTTGCTGGTTGCACCGGAACACAGGGAATAATTTTGAAATATGCGTAGTTATGTCATGGATGAATCACTGTATTGGAATAGGGTATTGATCTGCAGTACTGGGCCTCTATGTTTCCTTAATTTATATAAAAAAATGGAGTGCATTAGTGCATGAGAGAAGGAAATTGGTTTTATATGTGATGTCTCTGGCTTGTCCATTACTTTTGATTTCCCTCTTTTTAACACATTTTATCTACTGCCTAACAACATTTCCCTTGTAGGAGACCTTTTGAATTTATCTTTCAGGGTGTAAGCTCACATTGTGAGTAAAAATATCTAAATTTCACAAGACAGGATCTCAGATGAAAATCATGGTAAGCTCACTAGAAAGCTGTTTAAAAAACCGTCGGGAGATAAAAATTCAAATGAAGGTAAGAATATGAACCTAATGATAGGTTAGAACAGGGCACTTGCTGTTTCAGTAAGGATACTCTGTTGTACACACCCCCTGTAGAGCATGTGTGGATGTGTTGAGAGAAGATGAATGATGCTGTTAGACTGCAGTTTGTTACATATGAAAAGGGATGGATGTACACATAACAAACAATAAGGTTATAGATATAGGGAACATAGAGGTTTTGGATAAATGCCCTCAGCATAAAGTGATATTTAAAATAAATACAATTTAAAAAAAAGAGGGTGGTGAAAACATGCTGTCCCCATAAAGTGATAACCTTATGAACTTGTGGTTCCCTTAGAGACTGTTGTGCCTGACACTACTACTATATTATTATTTATAGCTGTAGAGGCAGAGTATTTTTCTCTCCTCCGTGGGTTTTAGCATTAAAGTCCATCTACAGAGTGAAAGCCTCTTTGCCGTCATGCTGGGATACCCAGTACACTACGTTCACTGTGAGTCCCAATGTCAATGCTCAGGCAGTGAAGAGAAACTTGGGCCACCTATGCCTGGAAGGTGGTAGCATCGTCTAGCAGAGGGCTGATGACCTCCTTGTGACATCCCCATCACTTGAGGCCTGTGAAATCCTGTGAAAAAAGACACTGTAGCTCTGTTGAACTACCTCCAGGAGAGAAGACACAAAGCATAATTGTCAAAATGTCAGTGCTGCCAAAAAGAGGTGACTTACCTGCATTTTGTGATATTCCAAGGTACACGCTGCATATCACCTGACAAAATTAAATTGTTTCAGGGCATTCAGCTCCTGCCCACCAAGAAAGGAATGATGTCCTTCCTGGGGATAATGAACTGCTGCCACCAATGGGTCCATGAATGCAGATGCTATTACTTATGAACTTGCAAACTGTTTCAAGAAATTGAAAGAGACATTGTGTACTGTGCCATCATGGGGACTCCCTGACTACAAACTGCCTTTCCATCTCTGTTTCAGAGCAAAATAACATTGCAAATGAAGTGGTGCTGCCAATGGTGTGCTGATATAGCTGGAAAAAAAGGCCTGTGGGATACAACTATGTGACTTTGCTTTCTGCAGGGATTAGGGGTCTGCAGCTGTGATGATGGAGAGGATGGCTCTCATTGTGTTGGACTATACCTGTATGGTCTAGGTGCCATATTTGGTGCAGTTGTTGCTGTCTGGATCGACACAACATTTTTCTGCTGGCAGGCACACAGGTTTTAATGGCACCATGTTGTCTAATTGTAATGTCATAATAAGATGCCCACGTGTTAATTTGTCAAAAGTATTACCTGCAATAGGTTTTTCTGATGAGATCCATTTCTCTTCGAAACAGATGAGATCCTAAGTAAGTTGGTGTTGAGATTGTAGAAAACTGCAACACGCCAAGATTAGACACTATTAGTAAAGACAGACTATGAGTGGTACACTGATGGTACCTACAGCAGACTGATATACACTGATTACAGAGCAGGTTATGCTATAGCAATAGCTAAAGTGCAGCTCTGCCACTTGGAACATCTACCCAATAAGATGAGCTGTATGCTGTAACAAAAGCATGAATACTAGTCAAGGGTAAAACTGTTAACTTTTACACTGACTCACATTATGCTTTGCAGTTCTTATTTTTGGCCAGCTGTGGAAGTATCACGGATTCATAACAGAAGCAGGGCACCTTAGTACAAATGGTCCTTTAGTAAGGATCTTGTTAAAAGCAATACTATTATACACCAAGATAGCGGTAATAAATTGTGAAGCCTACACAGGAGCTAATACTAAGTTAGTCAAAGGTGATGCCATCGCTGACAGCATTAAATGAAAGCATGTTACAGGCAGTGCAGATGGGACTAATGAACAAAGCATTCCAAAAATATAGCTCATTGAGAGACAATTGTTGCAAACTAATGTAAAGGAAGCACAATGGTCTCCAACACCAGATGAACATAGAGGGAGGATTGATGATGGATGTGAGCCGAACAATGAAGAGAGTATGGGCCTACCAGGATGAAATGCCTGTGTCCCCACGTAGTATGTTCCTTTCCCTTACAAGACTGGAGCAAGGACCCTCTGATATTGCACAAGGGAGGACGAATGCGCAGATGCATGTTGCTTCTCAGTGAATGGATTTAAATATTTACTGGTATGGGTGGATATGTTTTCGAAATGAATGGAGGTGTATCCAACAGGGATGAATAATCCAGCAACTGAGGCGCAGTACTTCAGTAAAGCCATCTCTCTAAGGTTAGGTCCCACCAGGGCATAAATAGCGATAAAAGGAGATCACTTAGTGACTACATTTATACTGAAGAGGTTGACTGCAATGTGGCAAAGATTTCCAAAGCGATTATGGATACATGGTCATTGCAAGAAAAATAAAAGCTGTTTCTTTTAGTTCTAGGTGGACTGGACCACAGACGGTGAACCAATGTAATGAATGGATTGAGGGGAGAAGATGCAAGGCAGCGCCCCAACGCCTGAGAGGATGGTACCAGAAATTGATGAACATCTGTCACCAGAGAACCTGAGCAACACAGCAGTCAGGAAGAGGACAGACCAGACTATTTGTACGATCCATGGGGGCCCATCATAAAGTGTCAGAGGGACGCAACATCAACTGATGCTGTTGAGTGAAGTACACAACGCAGTCTCAAAGAAAGGTGATGGTCTGCACCTGCAGAAAAATAGACTGAAGAGGACAACGGAGGGCAGGTCCGTGAAACCGCCCCTGAACAAGACGACTGCGGACCAGGAGGAGAAGCAGATGACCGCTCACTGCGTGCCTTTAAATTCCTGACACTTGAAGAAAGTGCCCGGGAACTGAATGACTAAAGTGACACTGTAGCACTATGCATTGCACAGAGAAAAATATTTGTTGAACACTTACTGCTGGTATCACAACAGCCTGCTGATATAATAATGATCTCATGAGGATGTATCACTGTGACAATATATGCATTTTATGCAAACACTGTGTTATGCCATCCAAAGATATGTAACTAATGTTTCCTTCATATATACATATATATATATTTTGGTTTTACACTAATGATGGATAGGTCTATCCAAAAGGGGGGATTGTTACAAAATATATATGAATATCCATATAAATTCACGTGTATGCACTTCAAAAGATATCATGCTTAGATGGATCACATTAACATGAGGCCTGGAGCTCAAAAGGGCTTTCTATCTGACCTTGACTGGACAAGCTTCAACAAGCTATTCTGTACCCCCTTAGAGGTCACCTTGCTTGTACTGACTACATGATATTTCTTATTCTGGTTGTGCAAGTTGCTTACACAGTGCCGAGCCAGCCTTTCTGGTCTGCCCATATCTGGCTGTTTATATTTTGCATGGTGCAAACATTGTACATCCACGTTAGCCATATTTGGCTTGGTGCCTTATTCTAGTTCAGCTGATATGGCATTTCATACTGTATATAACACCTAGAAACTTGTGACTGTGGGAAGAAGCGGTCTGAGAGCTCCTAAGGTGGCAGATCTGACTTCTTCATTGCTAATTAGCAATGATGCATGCTTGGTGCCTTATTCCAGTTCAGCTGATATAGCATTCCATACTGTATATAAGACCTAGAAAGTTGTTACTCTGGGATTAAGCGGTCTGAGCCCCTAAGGTGGCAGATCTGACTTCTTCCTTGCTAATTAGCAATGATGCATGCATTTGGTACCAATAAATACATTTCACTCAGTTTCTGACCAAACCTGCTATGTCTGGTGAGTTTCATTCATTTGCTCCTGGGAGGGTGCCAGTATTTCCCCATCAGCCACTGGCATGGACAGATTATGTTATGATGCTTGTGGGGTATCGGTTGTCAATTTGTCAGAAAACACGAATATTTTGTCTCGGGCTATATATGTGTGTTTTTGTTATCTGTTGGTTGTATTGTTTACAAAATAAATCCGAAAAAAAGAATTTTAAAAGCTTGCAAGTGTGGGGAAAATAGAAATCATTCCTTTAGCCTGGGCTCATGACTTCGTCTAATCATTTGCACACGTCTTACAGGCTTTTGGTTTAGATACAGAGCTATCCTTTGTGTGACTGCAGGGTTTTCTGAAAGCTCGTGGAACCAAGCATCGTGCCGCACAGCAGATAATGGCTCAGAATTGTTTTAGCTCTCAGCTGATAGAATTTAAATGGCTCAGGCCTCTGACAGCAGTGGCACCTTCCAGACTTCACTGCTCCACTGAATGACTGGTTAAAAATAACATAGCTCTACCCAGCAAGATGCCCAAGAGCACAGTGACACTAAACACCGTTGAGAGCAGGAAACACTTTATTTGAAGTTCAGCCCTAAGTTTTTTTTATCACTCTCCACCCTGACAGATCTCTGATGAAAGTTCCAACATGGACTTTTTGGCAAAATTTACTAACACTTTGTGCCTGACTTGTGTCTCAAACGTGACGCAAAGCCAGCACAAAGTGTTCTGTTGGGATGTACGTTCCAACTCAAATCATGATTTTCATTGCAAAGCTGCACAAAGTAACACAACGTAGTTGCATGTGCTACTTTGCTCTACTTTGCTTCAAGAGTATGTCCCAAGGGGGGACATGGGCGTTCCCATGGAACAACCCAGGGGTTTTGACACAAATCCATATCTACTGACATTTGTAGATGGCGATTTGCTCCCAAGGCAGGGGTAAAAGTGAAGCAAGTTTTAAAAGTCTCCACACTTTTTCCATCTTTGCACATGTGTTGCACTGTACAGCACCCATACAAAATGGAAACCTATCAAACTATGTCAAAGCATAACTTTTGTACCGGACATTGTGCATACAAACATTTGCACTATGATGCAAGGGAGCAGGGCCGGACTGGGAACCACAACCGGCCCTGACAAAGTGCTCGGCTGCCCCCCCTCCCCACTCGGGGGAGGGTTGGAGGGGCGGCCGAGCTCTTTGCCGGGGCCGGTTTTCGGACGATTTTGGTACAGGGCCGATTTTGCAAAAACGTCCCTGTAACAAAACGTCCCCCATGGGCCCAAAACCAGCCCCCACTTGTGCGGCGCACCGGGAATTGCCCAGTGCCCGCTATGGCCAGTCCGGCCATGCAAGGGACTGTTTTTGTGACAGATGGCCACCTAAAGTGTGCCAGCAGATTGCAGGAGAAAAACAGCTACATATCCTGGTATATAAGGCACTGTTTTTCTATTTCCCTTTGGTTACTGCTCTGTGCTCCACCAAAAGTTACTAATTAATGGAACTTTGTTTTGCGAGCAGAGGCATTTTATGGCATGAACAAAGTAGGCCCTGGCCCATGTTCCCAGCCTTTCAGGGGTCTCCCTGATACCACCAGATCTGTTTGGCAGGGAGTCTTGCCCTTATGACCTTAAATAATTCTTAAACAGATTGTTTTAAATTACATTTTCCTTTAATTTATTTGTAATGGGGTGTTGCGTGGGAGTCTATTACATACATTTTGCAGACCACTATTTGTTTTGTTTTTCAACACCATACAACATCCCCTGTGAGGGGTATATACAATACGTGCTTAGTAGCACCCTACTAATGCCCTGTGAGGGGCACATGCACTAAATGCATACGGAGTTCCCTTCTGTGTTTTAGATCAAACCAAGACCTCGGATATGAGAAATGGGTGGGGCTACAAACATTATTTGTAATAATATTAATAAGCCGCAGCTGTACATTCTATTATTGAAAACATGACACTATCCTTGAATATTAGATGTAAACACATTTAGAATTTGGATGAGTGTGCCTGTGCACTTTCAGTGACCTTGCAAAAGAAGGCATGAAAGCTGAAATTGATCATGAATTCAAAGCCGTTTTGAACAGTGCCCCCCAAAATACATGTGGCCTTTAAGATGTCCCTGTTTGAGAGATTACCTTCGGGGGTTAATACTTTTATTAGTTGCAGTTATGCAACACTTCTGGTTCTTGCATAGGGTGTTAATGATAAAGCCCTCATTGAAAGACCTCTGGGTTTAATAAAATGTTTTGATAATTGTGCTGCAAAACTGATGCTAACAGATTGAGAAATGAAGTAAAACATGTTCTTGGCACAGGAAAGTGGTGCTCATTAGCAACAGCTTTACTTGTTGGTGAATATGCGTGGACACAGTTGCCACATGTAATCCATCCCCCAATTGATTTGAGGTTTCTGTAGTATCACAACCACTGATTGTGGTAGTTACCAGAATTGTCATATTACCAGAAAGGTTCCTTCCAATGACCTCTGATTGATGGCCTGTATGTTTATGCACCACGTGTCTCTTTTATTTTCATATCTTTTTTCTCTTTTGCTCTCTGTTTCTTCCTCACATTCTCATTGGTCTGTCTCACTATTCCTACAAACATGTTGTAAAAAAGAGAATTGTTTGCACAGGGCTCATGAAGATCCTGTTGCAAACCCCATATTGAGCACAAATTTATTTTTGTGCCACAAATGAGATTATGCCTGTGGGAATGCTTCTGTGATTTGCAGTTTTTATAACCTTGTCAAAAAAGTGGAGGTAAATTGTGCAAAGTTGCTTTTTACACATCTACAATTGAGGTGTAACATATGCCATTCATACCCCATTGCCCATACCTGCATAATTGGATGCATATTGGGGACACACTACTTTGAGATCACCAAAGAATTGTAAATTTAAAGTTGAGCAATGTGCACCCAGTTTTTGTGGCCCGATCAAGATCTGGTCATTAGCGATGGAGAGAAATCGAGATTAAGCAAATCTTTAAGACTGCCAGAATCAACCCATGTATTTTTATTTAAAATGCCCCATATCACAGAGCTGCAGGTATAAGAGAGAGACTTTATAGGGCTAATAGGCACTTTGAAATCCAGACATAAGGAAGAAATACAACATATAAAGACGACATAAAGGATTTTGAGCACTTCAAAGCCATGGCTACACTGTAAAACGGGTGATGTCCGTCAACTGAAGATAAATTCCACAGTGCTTATAGATGGTGATTGTTAGAGATGCATGACTAGGTAAAGTGAACTCTTTTTCTCTACACTGGGTATCACCATTAATAAAGTAGTTTACTCTGTGTAATGATAAGTGCATTAAGATGTGTTCTGCAGCAAAACACTTTACATGCTTTAACCACACATTTTTTACCCCTCATTTATTTTACAATGTGTACGTTTTCACAACGTATGCCATAACCATGCATGGTTTATATATATATAAAAACAATGTATTTGTGGGGGGAAGACTCCCACCAGCGCGGCCCATGCAGGTAAGAAGGGTGGGGCTGTGGGGTGGGGGCGTTTTGACGGACGATGACGAGGTAAAATGATTTATTTATTTAAAGTCTCCATCATCATTCGTCTAAATCTCCCCCTACTGGCCCACGGCTCTTACTTGCACGGGCCACGGCTGCCCCCAACATTTCCAACTTACCTTAAATGCAGGGTGTAGGCATCCGTTGTAAAAACATCCACTTTGTAAAAACATGCGTGTTTTAAAATGCGTGGTAAAGTCACAGCGTGGTAGAAACCTCATTGTAAAGGCTGTGCCCCCACCTTATGCCACCCTGCTGGGGACATTTTCATGAACCGTTACAATATGCCTACGTTCTGACCAGCAACACATAATATTTCACCCCTAGTGGGATCTGAATAAAGCTCTCTAGATGATTATGTGTCCTGGTAATTCAGCAACACCCTTGGCATGCACCTTCTAAGATACAAACTAGCCTACAAATGTGCCTCATTCCAAAAAAGCAGAATCCATCTTCCCTAGTGGAGACATAAATACAGTTACATTAATGCTGCTCGTATCCTTTTTCTAGGACAGCAGCAGTTGCTTCCATTCGAGCTGGAATATGCACTGCTCTGCCCGTGTCCAGGGGTCCAACCCAGCAGCCCTCAGTATTTAGGGTCCAAAGTTCTTCCAAATCATATTGCAGTTTACAACTCAGTTCTGAAAGCAGCCATGATTACACATGCACCTCTGTTCTGAGAACAGCACCTCTCCCATGGGTATGACAATCATATTTACAGCAGGTGTAGTCACTCTAGGCTCAGTGGGCCACTGCACCATAATTATGACTGACATTTACTACCCAACCCCAGAGCAGGATGGCCAATTTTTAGGTCTCGCTAGCGAACGCAGCGCATGCGCTGCTTTGCCTTGCGAGCCTCTATTGTCGCTGAAGGGAGACAATCCATGTGCGCCCACGGACAGGCGGTGTGCACACGCATGGCGTCTCCTCTTTTGGCGTTTCAGGACAGGAGATGGCGCACGCTCCTCCTTTCGCTTTTGCTTATTTCTCTCCTTGCACCCTGGGTAGATGCATGTCCAAACGGTGCTCAAACCAGAGTACCTGTGTGATGGGAAAGCTTCCACAGAAGCTGCACAAGCTTCAGACTTACCCTTGCACCGACATCGGCTCCGAAACTCCGGGCAAGAAGCAGAACATGCCCAGCGGGCCGGAGTCCGAGCAATGAGCACAGTACAGCAACCCCCTGTGCGAGCAATAGCCGCACCGGCCAGCCACCCCTGCAGTCTCCTCTCCATACATGGCGGTTTCACCACCTGGCTCAGCTTTCGGCAGAGATTGTTTGAAACAGTGTGCAGCACACTCAACCCACGGCAAATACGACATCGAGGGCAACCCTTGTGGAGTTACATACCAAACATGAGCACTTCTTTCATGCCTGGTTTTGTACTTCTTCAATAAACCTATTTTTCTATAAGGAGCAAGTCTGCTGTTTCATTATGTTGCAGGTTGAGATTACCAGTGAACCTCAGACATTTATTTAGAATATGACTCACAAGCTCCATTTATTTACTTTTCCACAGCTGCCCCTTTTACAAAGCACCATTAAGCCACGTCAGGCTTTAATTCTAACAAGACATACTTTGCATGCTAGCATAGGCAGGTAATACATTATTTACGACACATAGCCATCTTTTGTATCGCCTGCCACTTCGTACATCTCAGTTATGGATTATGGAAATGATTCTTTTGACAACAAATGTTTGCTATTGTTTGTCAGCTGAGAAACAGGTTTATGCACAGAGTGAAATACACCTATGGGGTGGGGCATAACATATTTGTTGCCTGCAATTTTTGCCTATTATTTCCAATGTCAGGGTATTTGGAAAATAATTCCAATGTATCTTCCCAGTGAATATGCTGATGCACTAATAATTATGTCACCAGTCGTTTGTGCAGCTTAACCTCTAGGTTTAAGTCTGACGGGAGGCACAAACATCCTGTGATTCTGGGAAAATCACTTAATCTCCCTGTGCCTAAAAATGAAAGTGTCCATCTGTAATGCAACTGGTGTTTATGTAAAGTGCTCTGATAACTTCAGGGTGAGTTTGGCTACATAAAACTGCAAAAAAAGACCAAGGCTGACAAATGAACTATGAAGTCATCTCTGCATAACCCCTCAGGACATTGTTTTCACTCAGTGGTTTGCATCTCTTCATTCATTTAGCATCAACATAACTAACTACACCCTCTCCATTAATGAAAGTCACATATAAAACCAAATGGGAAATGAAGGGCAGTCAGTGATTTAGGAGTCATTTACTGGCGCAGTACCAAAAATCACCAGCAGATATTTTTGAATAAATGGCTCTTTTTATAGGCGCATCGTATTTAAACAATTAGTATGACTAATAATTTTAAAGGGTTCCTTTTAAAACGACTTTCCTTTCACTCGATATTCCTGTCTCCGTGTGTCTCCCTTCCTCCCGCCCATCTAGTCTCTGTCACTGGCCCCACTCACAGTGTCACTTTCCATCCTTCCTATTCCATCTCCTTATTTACCTGGCCCCCGTGGCTCTATTACCGTCTCTCAAGCAATGCTCCTAAAATGGATCTCACAATAGGAGACAATGGGAACCTACTCACTTGGTGTTTTGAATGTGGCTTCTCACCAATAAGCCACACCCAATCACAGCACTCCCACCTGGGAGGCAAATATACCACTGCACCTTTGAATAATATACACTTTTGTGCATGTCTTACCACCCCTGGCACAGCAAGACTTCAACACAAAACAAACATCACCTTTTGAAAAGAGTTTTGTTTAACAAAATGCAAAGACTATCAATTTTAGAATAAGGCTTGGGGTTTATTACACAATACTCTCTAAACAAAGGCTGTCTCTGATACCAAATGCATTAGATTCAAATATATGTAGCAAACTTATAATCTAAAGGCATGAATCAATAATTGAGCAAACTATAATACTGATTAATAAACAAGCAATAACTGATATATGATAAGATACACTGGACGTCCTGCAAGAGATCAGAAAGATATATATACAGAGTAGAGGATCACTCTGGATGCGTACCTCCCACACCACAAAGAAAACACCACAAACGATCACAGCCACTGGCTCACATCACAATGGCAATAACCACAAAACTCAATACATCACCTGATGCACACACTGCCCACTTCTGGCCGGGGGAAGTCTTCACACAGCCCGGGATCAGAGCTCAGCAATCAGGGTTCAATCCGAGATAGACACATTTGCCCTCACTCGGAATCCACCAAACTTCCACCAGACCAGTGGTGGTTCCCCCTTTTAATACAAATCTAAACATAACGAAGCTTCTAGCAAGCCTCCCCCCCCCTCGTTCACATGAGAGCCCGTACCAGTGCGCTCCAAGGCCACGGCATCGGTTGATCAGGCCTTTGCTATGGCTTTGAGACGGATCATGTACATTCCTCTGATAAGAACCGGTTTCCTCTAGTCAGAAAAGTGTGAAAAACAGGAGGAATGCAAAACATGCCCTCTTCAGCTCTGCAGCTTCGTGCAGGACAGAAAGGCCCAAAGCAAGATGGAATTGAAAAGCAAGATGGCATGAGAGCCTGTCAAAGGCAATAGTCAGCACTCCCATAAAGCAAGGTAAAGTCAGAAAACAGAATGGTCAAAGCCAATAGTAAGAACTCATAATTCTCACCAATGCACAATACAATGCACATTCCTGCACAACTGCACACCTTTCAAATACACATCCCACACGCTCTGTTCTTGGCAAGACTGTTCCACTCCGCAACAGCTCCCACTGAAAGACAGCAAGATTACAGAACAGAAGAGAAGCAGGCAAATGCAGGACCATCCTACATTAAGGAACACACTAAAGTCAATTAAAATGGTGGTGGTGAGGGTCATCATACGGGGCCAAAATCACAAGAGTGGCTCATTTATTACACTTGGTCATAGATAGCACACTTCTTAAACACTGTGTGGGGCACATCATGGGGACAAGAATAATTTACATGGTCTTCATAACCATGCACTATAATTAAAGATTTCTGAAGTTGTTTTAAGTCAATTTGGATCTTGTCCAAATCACATACTACCCGCAGTCTTAATTAAAACAAAGCAAAATGTAAAAAAAAATATTTTAAGGAACTCTTTAAATAACGTTTTTTGCACCAAAAGAGCCGTTGAATCACTGATTTTGTGGTACTTACTGAAGTGTGTATGAGGTCACTGTTTTCTCAACTAACCTACCCATGAGCACATCTTCACAGCTTGTAATCAGCTCAATGAACCTTCACAGAAGTGTCAATTGGGCTCAGCTAATTTAGATGTATGTGGCTCTGCATCATGTGTTCGCCATGTGAGCTTTCTAAACTGTCCGTCTGGTGCTCCCGGGATCTTGTTTTGCAAACTCACACCACATAAGCTACCAAAGTACTTTCGGTTCCGTTACTCTTTTCTGCCCTGAGATAGTAAATCACGTTTCGCTGTCTGGCCTGATTTTATGATGAGGCGGAGCTTCACAATGTTGAGCAAAATAAAGGAGACTAAGGTAGGCTATGTAAGCTCTAAAATAATTGCCAAGATTAGTGCACAAAATAATAACGGGGTATTTTTCAAATCGGATGCAAAGCGTACAATTAGTGTGAAAAGTTTTGGAATTCTAGTGACAGTGTGATTAATTTGCAAATGAGTTTATTGTGTTTCCTTTTCAAAATGCATGCAGTTTAATTTGCAGTCACCAGATGCAGTCTGATTCACTGTGCCTGTTAGTGCGTTTCAGTGTTTTCACTTTTAGGAGAACTGGTTTACACTCCTAATAAAGATTTGCCCGTAGAAATGAGGCTTACCAGAGGCCTGCGCGAATTATTTCAAGACTCCTATCTAAACATAAATGCTTCCATATATTATGATTCTGGTCATCCCAATAGTCTTGTACTGCATGCATGGAAACTGTATGCTGGATATGCTTCCATTATTATCACTGAAATTAACTAAACACTCATACATACTAAAAAAATGCAATCCCATTTAGAGATCTGTGTGCAGGCTTTTATCAGTAATAAAATGTTTTTTGTTGGTTAATTGAGCTTTTGCGGAACCATTAAAAATAAATGGAGTCTGTGGTATCTTGGTACATATGAAAAAGTTTTGAATCCCTATGCACTCGTTTCGGTTATAGACTAGAACAATTGTTCTTGGTTTTGAATGGGTGGCACAAACGTTTGTCACACGATGCCTTGTCGTGTCTTAAACTTAAGTAGTCAGTGTGTGGAGGCAGGGTAACCTTTCACATAAACGTGCGCTAAAGTTAACGTAAAACAATTAAGTTTCTTCACTCAGTATTACAATTTCTTCCAATAATGTGAAATCCAAAAGTTTTTTTCATGAAATCATTTCAGTATTTATTTGTTGATAATTTTATTTCCCTATTTCATTTCATAAGGGTAAGCGAATCATTTTTCAAACAATCCAGTTTTTAACATTACTCCTCCGCCCAATGCATTTCGGGTCGATAAGTAAGACCCTTTGTCAGGGGCCTAAAAAATGAATCAATACAGGACCTTAGCAAACAACGGGGGTCATGATATTTACAAGCATATTTACGGAAGTGTTTGATAGAAAATAAAATAAAGTGATAACAGATGAGTCTCAAAAATCCCATAGATATATATTAGTGAAATGTGGTAGAAGGGAGTGAACCAAGTAATCGGGTTACAGAAGATTATAAATAAAGCATAATTGACATGATAGTGGATGCGAATGCAGACAAATAATGTGAAGTATTAACGAGGAAAAGCAGCGTGCGTCAAATGGTGCAGTTAATTAAACAGGTGAAGAAAGTGGCGAACGCGATAGGATGAGGGAAAACTTACTGCGAGTCAGCGTGAAGGTTCACGTAACGTGTTTACACTTGCCGAATACGTGAAAGTATGAAGTAGGTTTAAAACGGGCACCGCGGTCACGTGATATGGGTGTACTGGCTTCAATTGAAATGGAAGACATACTATGCATGAGGCGTGATGTAAATAAAGTGGTACTGAAGACATTTAACATCAAAAGGAAAAGTAAATATAGTATAAACGATGCCACAGTTTTATGAGATAGGGGAATAAACCATTCATATGAACATTTGGATTTTCAAGGTTGAAAATGCATGGTCACGTGATCTATATGTTATGACTACAATGGAAATAGAAAACAAACTGATCGTGAGGCGCATAGTAAATACATAGATATCGGCAATATTTATAATCAAAAGACAAGTGACTGTAGAGAGTGACAACAATAGAGATAGTCAAATTAAAAATTCGTGTGAGCATTCAAGTTTTCAAAATGTCATAAGTATTGAAAATTTCAATAAAATTACTATCGTGTGTTCACGTTGTGTAAAGTTAAGTTGAGAAAACGAATATAGAGATATTCAATCCCCAATATCATTACATAGATAATTTCAATCATGAACGAATCAAATGAACAGTATATGCTCGTAAAAAGTGTTAATATGAGTACTGGTATCAGTTGAGAAGGGGGGAGAGTAGTCCTTTCATCCTGCTGTCTATAGAAAACATGAATATTCGATACAATCATTCATTCCTGTTGGTTGTAAAGAATTAAAAATTTTTATCCAGAAGAATTCTGCTTTTAGTCTCGGTTTAGTGGGGTCCATGTCGCTGCATTGTGGGATTACCTCCAGAACGGTAAATCCTAATTGGGATATTTGGTGTTTCGCTTCCATCCAGTGGGTGGCTATAGTTGATTTAGTGTTGTGCGCTCGAATGTTGCTCTTATGCTCTGTTATACGCACCTTAATTTTTCTTTCGGTTTGGCCGACATAAGTTTTTCCACAAGGACATTTAATTGCGTATATGGTGTTTTTAGTATCACATGTACTGGTGTGTCGTAGCTCTATTTCGTATCCTTGAGTAGGATGCATAACTTTATTACCAACCATGACATTATTGCAGTGAATGCAATTCAGACACTTTGACATTTCTTTGTGATTCTCCAAGAATCAATCAAAAGAGTACAAAATATTCCAAGAGAGAAATTATTGACACCCAGAACTACGACTCCTGAAAAGAAAACAGTATGTGTTTTAAAATACTCCACAGAAGCTTCTAAAATAAAAAGAATAATCAATAAACATTGGAGTTTAATCAATATGGAACCACATCTTAAAGATCTTTACAGTGACCGCATCACATTTGCTTTTCAGAGATCTAAAAACGTGAAAGAAATTCTAACAATGACGAAAGTTTCAAAAAATCACTCACAAAGGAATGTCAAAGTATCTGAATTGCATTCACTGCAATAATGTCATGGTTGGCAATAAATGTATGCATCCTACTCAAGGATCCGAAATAGAGCTACGACACACCAGTACATGTGATACTAAAAACACCATATACGCAATTAAATGTCCTTGTGGAAAAACTTATGTCGGCCAAACTGAAAGAAAAACTTAAGGTGCGTATAACAGAGCATAAGAGCAACATTCGAGCGCACAACACTAAATCAACTATAGCCACCCACTAGATGGAAGCGAAACACCAAATATCCCAATTAAGATTTACCGTTCTGGAGGTAATCCCACAACGCAGCGACATGGACCCCACTAAACAGAGACTAAAAGCAGAATTCTTCTGGATAAAAAAATCGAATTCTTTCCAACCAACAGGAATGAATGATCGTATCGAATATTCATGTTTCCTATAGACAGCACGATGAAAAGACTACTCTCCCCCTTTCTCAACTGATACCAGTACTCATATTAACACTTTTTACGAGCATATACTGTTCATTTGATTCGTTCATGATTGAAATTATCTATGTAATGATATTGGGGATTGAATATCTCTATATTCGTTTTCTCAACTTAACTTTACACAATGTGAACACACAATAGTAATTTTATTGAAATTTTCAATACTTATGACATAAAGACATTTAGAAAACTTGAATGCTCACACGAATTTTTAATTTGACTATCTCTATTGTTGTCACTCTCTACAGTCACTTGTCTTTTGATTATAAATATTGCCGATATCTATGTATTTACTATGCGCCTCACAATCAGTTTGTTTTCTATTTCCATTGTAGTCATAACATATAGATCACGTGACCATGCATTTTCAACCTTGAAAATCCAAATGTTCATATGAATGGTTTATTCCCCTATCTCATAAAACTGTTATACTATATTTACTTTTCCTTTTGATTTTAAGTGTCTTCAGTACCACTTTATTTACATCACGCCTCACGCATAGTATGTCTTCCATTTCAATTGAAGCCAGTACACCCATATCGTGTGACCGCGGGGCCCGTTTTAAACCTACTTCATACTTTCACGTATTCAGCAAGTGTAAACACGTTACGTGAACCTTCACGCTGACTCGCAGTAAGTTTTCCCTCATCCTATCGCGTTCGCCACTTTCTTCACCCGTTTAATTAACTGCACCATTTGACGCACGCTGCTTTTCCTCGTTAATACGTCACATTATTTGTCTGCATTCGCATCCACTATCGTGTCAATTACGCTTTATTTATAATCTTCTGTAACCCGATTACTTGGTTCACTCCCTTCTACCACATTTCACTAATATATATCTTTGGGATTTTTGAGACTCATCTGTTATCACTTTATTTTATTTTCTATCAAACACTTCCGTAAATATGTTTGTAAATATCATGACCCCTGTTGTTTGCTAAGGTCCTGTATTGATTCATTTTTTAGGCCCCTGACGAAGGGTCTTACTTATCGACCCGAAATGCATTGGGCGGAGGAGTAATGTTAAAAACTGGATTGTTTGAAAAATGATTCGCTTACCCTTATGAAATGAAATAAGGAAAGAAAATTATCAACAAATAAATACTGAAATGATTTCATGAAAAAAACGTTTGGATTTCACATTATTGGAAGAAATTGTAATACTGAGTGAAGAAACTTTATTGTTTTACGTTAACTTGAGCGCACTTTTATGTGAAAGGTTACCCTGCCTCCACACACTGACTACTTAAGTGTAAGACACGACAAGGCATCGTGTGACAAACGTTTGCGCCACCCATTCAAAACCAAGAACAATTGTTCTAGTCTATAACCGAAACGAGTGCATAGGGATTCAAAACTTTTTCATATCTGATTCTTTGCCTACCCTATCCCAGTTGCACCAGCGATTAACCATGCAACTTGATGAAATAGCACAGATCACGACAAACAAAGCTGAAACCTTAGCATTTTCCTCTGAAGCAACCAAAGACATATATGGCTTAATACAGGAGACCAGAGCATTCACACCACAAATATCCACAACAGCACAACTGTTACGTCAACTAGAATATATTAGTAAAAAAGGAATCAATCAAAGGCTGCATGCCACCACATTAATCCATTATCATAAAAATCAAAGGATTCCTCTGGGACTACGAATAGCCCTTAAACCGATGCTGTGTAAAAACAATAAGAAATGTATTGAAAAGTGGTACCAAATTCTCAACAAATGTTCATTGGATCTCATCCTTTTAATTGTTGAAGAACTCGCTAAAGTACTAAAGGAGCTTGAAGAAGAACTAGAAGGCATAAGGAGAGAATTAAATAAACATGAAGATCTGCAAACACTTCTAGAGGACATCAATAAAAAACTCGACAAATACACTAAAGAGGTTAATGATCGTAAAGTACGGAAATATCGACGAGATACTATTGATTATAAACTTGAAGAAGTGTACACATGGGCTGAAATTTATAATCAAAAAAAGTGGCAACAACCGCAACAAAGATCAAATGTTGGTTCTTCCCAAGAAAGCGTAGTATCAGAATCCGAGATATCTCAGACAAGAAAACCTATTCCTTCCACTTCGAAACAACCTGAAAAACAAATACACCCAACTCAAGTACAACAACCGGCTTTTTTAGAAATAAGCCCAGCAGCAAATGCTTCACCTCAAACAGGAAAACAAGGAGAGGAAAGAGAAACAGAAGAAGAACGAGTAAGGCGAGTCACAAGGAGCCAAACGAAAGTGACCTAGTCATTAACACCTCCACTAAAGAACTCACCAATACTCAGATGATGATCTTAAACAAAGGTACCTCATTTGTTCCTACATATAGATCAAACTTGCCTGAAAATGAGATAGCCTTATTTAAATTCTTTCGAAATCTGAAATTACGATATTTCTTTAAGGAAAATCAGAATCCCACAGAGGATGAACCAGATGTCACTACTAAATAATTCAAACCAAAAAGTACATTCTGTGCACCAATAACTCATAAGACTATCGAAGCCTATGAAAGAACAGTCCTTACAGAACTTCAGCAGATCAAATTCGCAAAACCAAAGAGATTGAATCTCTCACCACAAGAATGGAATACCCTAAAAAATCTCAGTCAAGATAAAGAACTTACTTTTCAACGTGCCGATAAAGGAGGCACTCTTATTGTAATGGATACCAACTACTACATTCAAAGTGTCAACATACATGTTCAAGATGAACACACTTACGTACCACTCGACTCAGATCCAACCAAGGAGTACAAAAAAACTTTACAACAGATAACTGATCATTCTCTTGAAATGAAATGGATCGGAAAAAAGACTCACCAATTTTTTGTGACAAAATACCCATGACGTCCTAAGCTTTATATGCTACCAAAAATTCATAAGGACTGTAAGAATCCGCCATTCAGACCCATAGTTTCTGCCTGTGGCTCTATCTCCGAACCTATAGGGCAATACATTGACTGGTATCTTCAACGTTCAGAAAGGAAACACTTACATCAAAGACACAATGGCTTTTCTAAAACTCCTCAAAGATGTCACTCTATCTCCTGATTCAGATTACTGGTTATGCACTATAGGTGTTACTTCACTCTATACTTCAATCCCTCATAATGAAGGCCTTGAGGCCTTAGAATGGAGCTTGTTAAATGAAGACATCGAGAACACTCAGAAAGTATTCTTATTAGAACTGATGCATTTCGCTCTTTTTCACAGCTATTTTGAATGGCAAGGCCACTTTTATAATCAATGTAACGGAACATCGATGGGGTTTGGGGGGGCCCCCTCATATGCCTGTATCTTTTTGACAACATTCAAAACTGATTTCATTTTGAATAATCCTGACTGGCAAAATAATCTGATCATATTCAAACGATTTATCGATGACATCTTCGTTCTATGGAGGGGAGACAAAACTAAACTTGAAAGGAACATCGCCATCATGAATACACAAAACGAAAGAATCAACTTTACCCATAACATCAACCACGAATCTATCATTTTTTTGGACGTGAAGGTTAACATTGAAGACTTCAAATTCACAACTCAAGTTCATACTAAACCAACAGATAGAAACTCAAGTCTTCTATACCAAAGCTTCCACCCAGACACGCTCAAAAAGCATCTACCAACATCTCAATTGATTAGATTAAAAAGGATAACATCAGAACCTGATCAACTTGAAATTACAGTCAAAGAACAAATCATTAAATATCAACAAAGAGGCTATCCTCAAGATATTCTCCAAGAATCAATCAAAAGAGTACAAAATATTCCAAGAGAGAAATTATTGAAACCCAAAACTACGACTCCTGAAAAGAAAACAGTATGTGTTTTAAAATACTCCACAGAAGCTTCTAAAATAAAAAGAATAATCAATAAACATTGGAGTTTAATCAATGTGGAACCAGATCTTAAAGATCTTTACAGTGACCGCATCACATTTGCTTTTCAGAGATCTAAAAACTTGAAAGAAATTCGAACAACAACGAAAGTTCAAAAAATCACTCACAAAGGAATGTCAAAGTGTCTGAATTGCATTCACTGCAATAATGTCATGGTTGGTAATAAAGTTATGCATCCTACTCAAGGATACGAAATAGAGCTACGACACACCAGTACATGTGATACTAAAAACACCATATACGCAATTAAATGTCCTTGTGGAAAAACTTATGTCGGCCAAACCGAAAGAAAAATTAAGGTGCGTATAACAGAGCATAAGAGCAACATTCGAGCGCACAACACTAAATCAACTATAGCCACCCACTGGATGGAAGCGAAACACCAAATATCCCAATTAGGATTTACCGTTCTGGAGGTAATCCCACAATGCAGCGACATGGACCCCACTAAACCGAGACTAAAAGCAGAATTCTTCTGGATAAAAAATTTTAATTCTTTACAACCAACAGGAATGAATGATTGTATCGAATATTCATGTTTTCTATAGACAGCAGGATGAAAGGACTACTCTCCCCCCTTCTCAACTGATACCAGTACTCATATTAACACTTTTTACGAGCATATACTGTTCATTTGATTCGTTCATGATTGAAATTATCTATGTAATGATATTGGGGATTGAATATCTCTATATTCGTTTTCTCAACTTAACTTTACACAACGTGAACACACGATAGTAATTTTATTGAAATTTTCAATACTTATGACATTTTGAAAACTTGAATGCTCACACGAATTTTTAATTTGACTATCTCTATTGTTGTCACTCTCTACAGTCACTTGTCTTTTGATTATAAATATTGCCGATATCTATGTATTTACTATGCGCCTCACGATCAGTTTGTTTTCTATTTCCAATGTAGTCATAACATATAGATCACGTGACCATGCATTTTCAACCTTGAAAATCCAAATGTTCATATGTATGGTTTATTCCCCTATCTCATAAAACTGTGGCATTGGTTATACTATATTTACTTTTCCTTTTGATTTTAAATGTCTTCAGTACCACTTTATTTACATCACGCCTCACGCATAGTATGTCTTCCATTTCAATTGAAGCCAGTACACCCATATAACGTGACCGCGGGGCCCGTTTTAAACCTACTTCATACTGTCACGTATTCGGCAAGTGTAAACACGTTACGTGAACCTTCACGCTGACTCGCAGTAAGTTTTCCCTCATCCTATCGCGTTCGCCACTTTCTTCACCTGTTTAATTAACTGCACCATTTGACGCACGCTGCTTTTCCTCGTTAATACGTCACATTATTTGTCTGCATTCGCATCCACTATCGTGTCAATTACGCTTTATTTATAATCTTCTGTAACCCGATTACTTGGTTCACTCCCTTCTACCACATTTCACTAATATATATCTATGGGATTTTTTAGACTCATCTGTTATCACTTTATTTTATTTTCTATCAAACACTTCCGTAAATATGCTTGTAAATATCATGACCCCTGTTGTTTGCTAAGGTCCTGTGTTGATTAATTTTTTAGGCCCCTGACGAAGGGTCTTACTTATCGACCCGAAATGCATTGGGCGGAGGAGTAATGTTAAAAACTGGACTGGATTGTTTGAAAAATGATTCGCTTACCCTTATGAAATGAAATAAGGAAAGAAAATTATCAACAAATAAATACTAAAATGATTTCATGAAAAAAACTTTTGGATTTCACATTATTGGAAGAAATTGTAATACTGAGTGAAGAAACATTATTGGTTTACGTTAACTTGAGCGCACGTTTATGTGAAAGGTTACCCTGCCTCCACACACTGACTACGTATCTTGGTACATACCCACTTAATATCATTTTAAAATATCCAAGTTTTATATATATATATATATATATATGCATAACAACACTAGTGCTAGCTTACACCTATGGGCAGATAAAGAAGCAGGCGCTGCAGATAAAAATCTGGAGCAAAGAAGAAGCAATTTGACTTTGTGTGAAGGCTCACAGAGAGTGGATGGCATAAAATTGGTTCAAAGGCCTTTGGCACAGGCGGGTTAAGGGGCAGTAACTCTCTGGCACAATAAATGTTAGGTGAATTATTTTCTGTATGTCACATGTGTAGTCAATATGTGGCATAGCAACTTTGGAGGGCATACATTCTGGCCCTGGAACTTTGGGGGCCGCATTGTTTTTGTCACCCTACTTTTACGGTACAGTAGTACAGTCACTACAATAGTATTCAATTAATGTTGGAGTGCCATAAAATATATGCACTTAAATGTTACATGCAGAGTCACAATGTGTTTTTTACAGCTGCATAACATAATAATTTTCACTGAAAAGATAGCTATTATAATTTTGAACGACAGTTATTTTTCAGTCATGCCACTCCCTTGAATTAAGTGTTGTGTAAGGTCACTTCCTATGATGTCACAAGAGGGTGGGACAAAATGTGTGATGTCACTTGCACAACCCCTAGCATTTTGATGACTCGACTTCCTTGGATGTGTTGGATCAGAATTTGGAGGCCTCTCACAAAGTTGACTTGCTTGGTATCCTAGAGAAAATGGGAGGCCCTAAGGGCAATAGAACTGTGGTTGGCTTGGGAACGCTACCGGGGAAAAAGGACCTCGCAAAACACAGGAAGGCGTCGGATGCCCCCCGACCCTCACTGTAGGAATGGTGGGCGGGTATGGACCGATCTTCAAAACTAGAAGAACCACCATGTACCGCATGTGGATGCCCTAACAAATTCTTCAGATTCTGGGGGAAATAGTGGTCGTATTACGGCTGAACAGGGGAACGAATGAAGTGGGCAGGTAGGGACCGAATAAACAAAGGGTGTATTGTCATTGGCTCATTGTGTGGAACTGCAACAAATGTGTGCTATGAGTGCCATTTTACTTAAAAGAAATAAAATGTTGTTATAAAAAACAAAATTGGGAGGGATATCCTTCTTTACATATTACAAGTACATTATATCCTATGGCATTTGTAATACGGTGGATGGACTATCTGTCACATTTGTGATGGAGTATCTGAACTGCTAAACTCTAAATAAGTCCTAAAGAGCTTGTTTCATATTTACGCAAACACATCCCACTCTACTCACATCAATTTCCACGTACTCATCACTGTACACCAAAGCAAACATGAACAATATAATTATTTATATCACGCCGACATAAACACATAACCATAAAACACCACATTAGTGTGAAAGATATTAACAGAATAAAAAATCAAATAATTTGAATAAAAAATAAACCCATAATATGTCTCAATATGTGTTCAGTAAGCAGACACACAGTCTAAATCTTGCAACTATGCTAATACCACTTACATTACGATAGGTACACTCCCATGCAGCATTGTTACATAAGTACATATTTTGAATGGACAGTACAAAAAATTATAGATACCCAGGGGCAGATTTACAAGGTCTGGAGCATCTCTGCAAATCAGCAAGGATGCACCAGAAAACTTGCGACACGCAAAACCACCCGTGCGCCACCACTGATGCGCCTCATTTACAATGCGGCATGCCGTGGCGCACGGATGGGCAGATGTGTGTCGCATCCCCAGCGTACGGGCGGTGCATTGCTGGAGTTGCGTCGCAAGTGGGAAGCGGTTCCAGCAAGGCTCAGGGCCGCCCTATGCCTAACATGCTGCGTCACTCCTAACGCATGATATAAGCAGGCGCAGGGTTTCGATGTAGCATGGCCGTAAAAGTGACTCAGTGAAATCTTGTAGATTTCACTGCGTCACTTTTACGAGGCGTTCCTGCAACGGAACGCCCATCCTGTACCGGAACGCCCACATGAAACCTGATGCAGGTTTCATGTGGCGCAGGGCTTTACAACGTGATGCATCTTCCTAGATGCGTCACGTTGTAAATAAGGCGCAACGTGGCGCATGGTTTACACCGCCGCTGCGTCACAGAAGTGACGCAACGGCAGCCTAAATGTGTCGCAAGGGGCTTGTAAATCTGCCCCCCAGAGTTTCGTGACACTCCCCTCATATTTGTACAAAGCATATTCCCAAAACAAATTAATAGTACTGCATTGCAACTTTGCAAAAAGACAGCAGATTACACTGCTGTTTCATAGGGCAAAAACCTCTCAGGTTCCACTAGCGATAATACCTGACACAACCTCATCACTCTCAGAAATGTCACCACACTCAAATTCAGTTCCTTGATCTAGAACAGGAAACTCTGCTTGCATAGTTTACATTTATTATGCCTGATTTCCTCAGTTAGCCAATGAAATGCTAGAGTACTGATTTCGTGCAATCAGTAGATTAGATTAGGGCATTAAACAAAGGCAACTGTTCAGCCTTGCCTTTATTTCATTATCCTCAAACAGGATGAGTCTTGCACAGTGAACTGCACAAGAATCTGGCCTTACAAGATTCCGTTTGTGCCCCGCGCCAGTAGGATCACTGCTGCCTTCCTTAAAATAGTGTACACACTTGACCTTGCACACTGAAGAACGTTACACAGATCAGGAGAAACCTGAAGCTCCACTGCAGTCTTCCTGAGTGCCTGTGAGCTGTTTATTTTCAAAACAGAAAACAGTCATTAGCTTGCATCCCACAATTAAAAAATAATACTGTTTCATAATTTAAGCCCAAATACTGCAAGGATTGTGATGAATTTAAACGGTAACAAAAAATCTCTCTCCAGGGCATGTCTCTGTCGAGTTCCCGTTGGAACAACGAGTTATAGCGCTCATCAACTGCTCCTTGTTCTAGCTCCTCGCTACATTTTGGTGCTAAATAGAGAAGAAAGCACCTTACTCTAAGTCTGCACATTTATGTCGTGCCAATACCAGGATTACAGTTTCCTAATGCTTACAGTTGGAGCCACTGTGTCACAGCTACCTAAAACACGCCTCACCAAGAACTCTGCCCCTTGACATGTTGTAAGAGACCCCTTTGGTCCCAGTGAAGAAAACTCCTCAGCTCCAATGCCATTGTGACATGTTCCTCACTGAGCATGAATGAAACATTCAAACTGATTGAGCACCGCTCGGGCCCCCACCATCAGTTGAATGCTCATCCCTGAGCATAGGAATTGGATTAAACCCCTTCTGTGCAGCAAAACACCTCATTCCAGCACGTTTTTCTCTCCGTGTTGTTTGTCTGCTTTCCAAGCACATCTGCACAATACTGGTAATCCAGCAATGCTCGAATTTTGTTTTCCAAAATGTGATCTCTGCTCTTGTCAAAGTTGCTTTAAAGTACATCACTCAGTACTGTCTGATGCTGGGACAGCAACAAAAAGTTTCCTTTTCTAAAAATTTTAAAATCTTTTTTTGCGCAGCTTCTTTATAGATTTTCTATGAAGTCATCTTCGGCATGTTTCACATGACCATTCCCGTATCTCTTGTTCTTGACAGGATATCTTGCTCATTTAGTTTTTCAATGCAGTTGTTATCGCTGCAGACTCACATATCAGCCTTGAAGGCTCTCTGTGCTCATCAAGTTGGATACAACTTTCGATTATTTCAAGTCTGCCACCTGGTTGGGCACTGGTCTGGTGGGGTTTTTCTTGTGTTTTTTGTCCAAATTTTTCATATTTCTTTTTCAATTTTAGTTACTTTAGTTTCTTGTTTTACTGCTCCCTTTAGTTCTCCTCCTTTCGCTGTTGTTTCTGTAGAAAGAAGTTTTTTTCTCAGTATTTATGTTCAGGTACAATATAGAGTGAGTTTATTTGTAGCTACAGGTTACATGTAATTCAAGTATTGAAGGAACACTGAATCCCATCAGGAACAATTGATGTTTCCAGCGTAGCCTCCAGGTCCTCTCAGATTCTTCCAATGGACACCCTTGGAATCAGGGAAAGGAAACACTCTACACACAAACAAGAACTCTTGCACATGAACACTCAACCAGGAAGGGGAAGCCACAGGATACTACAACTACACAACTACAGTTTGAACAATGAAGTTTTACTTTAGATATTATCCGTGATATTCCTGTGGACACTCTCGGTGGGGGCTATTCACAAAGGTAAACTTACACTTGAGTAAATCTATATGTTTAAGTTTACTCTTACACTTTTTAGTAACTTTGGTACTTTTGACTGTCGCAATTAACTAGTGTAAAGTTACTTAAAAGCGTATACTTACACGTATCCACCCCTGAATTCAGACGGATGGAGGTTAATTTACAAGTGTAAAGTTACTTCTTGTAACATGTCACACATTAGCAAAGACCTCTGCCACCGGGGTGGAGTTTTCCCTATGGTAAAGTATAATTTATAGAATATAGTTTAAATAGGGAACATAATCAAAAATGCTACAGCATTATTAACATATTTTCTAAATGAACATTTAATTATTATTAAAAGATTAGGTTCAATAAAAAATAGTTCCCTAAAACTTAAACAGAAAAATTCCACCTGAAGTGTAAAATTTATATGTATTTATTAGGTAGTACAAATTATTGAAAGCTAGGCATAAAATTCATTTAAATTTAAATGAATTTAATTGTTTTAGAAAATAGTTATATTATTGTTTATAAAAGAACATTAACATATTTAATAAAAACATATATTTGGGTTTTATTTATATTTACTTTTCAACATTAAATGTAATTATATTTTTTTTAAGTTAAAGTAAATTAATTGTATTTAACCTTCGCTTCTATGGACCTTTAAGTCCCCACTTCCATGATTTTCTATTGGAAGGTGTTGCAGAACAAGTGATTAGTCGTGTGGTGCTGGACTAACTATCGGTCTGAGCCAGAGTATATTTACAGCTGTCTTGGGATCTTTCTGGCTGTAGTAACAATAGAAATTTTGGGGCCGATTAGGAAATCCGTCCGCCATCCCAGAGGTGGAGGGACCATCCGCATGGGCTGCGGCGGTCCCTCCGTGCAAATTAGGATGTGACCCCCACCCTGGCGGTCACATCCTGGATATTTAACATTGCGGCGGGTGCTGCTTCAAGCAGCACCCGCCGCAATGTTAAAAGTGCATGTTTTACATTTACATGCACAAAGCGGCAGGCACCGCGCGGTGCCTGCCGCTTTGTGCATGTAAATACTGGGGGGTACCATAGGTACCCCCCATGTGCACCCCCCACCCGCCTACACCCTGGGGGCCCGCAACAGGCCCCCAAAATCAAAAGTACACATGCTTTTCCACGGCGGAAAAACCGCCGCGAAAAAGCATGTTTACTAATGCATCCTAATTTGGCTGGCGGTGTCTGATAGACACTGCCAGCCAAATGAGAGCTTTTCCGCCGCGGTTGTAATCCGACCGCGGCGGAAAAGCAGCGGACAGAAACCAAGACCCACCAGCCATCGTAATGTGGCGGTGGGTCTTTGGTGACTCCGCAGAGGATTTTCCGCCTCCTCCGGGCCGGCAGTGGCTTCCGCCGGCCCGGAGGAGGCGGAAAATCCTCCATCCTAATCGGCCCCTAAGTTTGAGAATAGCAATGGACTTAATCTTTTATGGATGGGTGCATGCCGCCACCTAAGCCCCTCCGTTGTCCTCCATTAACCCTTCCTTACTCCTCCCTAAACTCCTCCTATTTATTTATAATTATTCTCCATTTTACAGGCACTCCCCCAGTCACTCCCACATTTTTTAATGAAACGTAAACCTATGCTGGGGGGAGATGCCTGCAGTCGGGGCAGAGATCTCTGCACATAAAAGAAAGGAGAAGTGGAGGCATATACTGCACCATGGAGATTATTGAATAGCATTTAGTAGTACGTTAGTAGGACTATTTTAATGCTACAAAGCGTACTGTGAATTGAAGTTTGTTAATAGACCTGTTTATTTCCACTCTCAATTATAATTGAAACTCACTCTTTTTTTTTTTTTGTTGAAACATATATTTGTATGTAGTCAGTTGCGGCCCGTGGAGGAAGTTCCGCGGGGCGGAAAGGCAGGGCGGGGGGTAGTAAACACCGGAATATGGATGATTGCAGGTAAGTAAACAATTAAATGAATAAAATGAATTTCGTAGCGCACGCTGCATCGCATTTTGCAATGCAGGGCGTGCTACGAAATTCATTTTATTGTTTACTTACCTGCAATCATCCATATTCCTGTGTTTACTACCCCCCACCCTGCCCCTCCCCTGCCCCACTTTTCCACCACACGGAACTCCTTCCACGGGCCGCAACTGTAAGTAGTAACTGTGAATAGCATAGAGAGTTTAAATTGCTTATTTGCTAATGACAGCTCTTTTCAATATCAGTAAGTAACATTTTGCTGTTGGTGTACGTTTAGAGTGAAAAATGGATACCTGTAACATGCAAGTCATTCATTAGTATAGCATGTTTATGTCATGTACGCGGCGCCTTGCCGCTCCTTAGACACCTCTACACACACGCCGGAATCCTCACTTCCGTTTTTCTCATTACTTCCGGTCTTCCAAGCCCAGACCGGTCTAGTTGTTCCAGCCTTGCAGCAGCTGAGCACTTCCGGGGGAGACGCATAAACACTGCATAGTCCTGCTGGATCACCGCTTCGGATTCTTCACGGCGTCCTGGTCTCCCAGATAAGACGGACGCTTATCTCCTTGCCGGCTTGGGTTCCTGTTTCCACATCCTGCCCGACCCGGAGTCCCGCTTTCTACGCCCCTAGGTATTCCTGTTCGTTGCCGTCTAGGGGCTTATCTTGTTATAGCTGATGTCTGACCATTACCGCCTTTCCGCGCAGGAGCGCTTGGCTTTGGTTGTTTTTTGTATTACACGCGCAGGAGCGCTTTGCTTTGGTTCTTTTGCTACACGCGCAGGAGCGCTTTGTTTTCAGTTACAGAGTCACAGGCGCTGGAACGCTTTTGGTGTTGCATTTAAACACGCTGGAGCGTGTTGGTTTGGATGTCAGTGTTGGCGTGCGCTGACGCTCTCATGCTCAAGACTTCCTGAAGAGCACACAGCAGTTGGTTGAGGTTCATCAATTGCTGCACTTGTGCGTTGTTCACGAGTCCTTTGCTGTACACTGTCAACTTACCCATATATGCAGATCAAGCGCAGGTGTGCTTCCCTTTCTTATCACGGGAGCAACCTTACTGTTGTTGGCTGCCAGGCGATTACAAGGCTTGGTGAGTACCAGTGTTGACCATCATGAGGAGGTGTCTAGAGGTGTGCACAGGAAGGAGGTGGGGTCTGGGTCCTCTCTAACGGACTCTTGTCATCCTCCTAGGGTACCTCACTGTCCTGCCACACCGTCACCGTCCAGCATCGTCCACAAACTCCTGCTCCTTCCCCTGGGTTCACCTCATCCTTGCCGGGTTCATCGTTCCGTAGGGGGTCAGGTGGGAACTGGGGCTGTAGCTCCTGTCGTCTCTTCGGAATCCCCCCACAAGCAGAGGTAAGCCTTGTGGGGATTTGACAGTTTAGTTTCTACATCTGATCATTATATATTTACTAAAACTGATGTCAGCATACAGTACAACAATAATTTTGTGCTTATATACTTCCATTGAAGTAAAAAAAACAAATATTTCTTAATACACTGGTAATTCCTTGTTAAATAATCAATGTAGTAAAGTTCATAATCCAAAAGGCTGACTCTTGGTGAGAACACACAAGCACAGTAGAGTTTGGGTTCCTAATGGAGGACTCCTTGTGAAATTAAAAATGTAAGTTTCTATCCTTGCAAGATACTTCTCTGCTTCCAGGATGTCCTTCTCTATTTCAGAGAAGAACAAATGATAGGATTTCTGGCCGCAGCACCTCTGTATCATGATTGCCTAGAAAGGATACTATGGACCACAAGGATCTTATAGCCCATGCTTTAAAAATGGTCGCCACCATCAACCAGTCTCCAAGAGTCCTGTGATCTTGTCTTTATTCTGGTGTTTCATGAAATGCAACCTTCTAAGATGTGAGGTTTCTGTCCAAGCAGGTCCCACACTCTTTCCAGCTTTCTGTCCTTTTATGCTCCTGAAGACATATATGCTCTTACATCTCCGGGTAGTAGGTCATGCAAGACCATCAAGCAAGTGTAGGTACGCCTCACTCTGGATACTGTTGATCTGGGTCTGTCAGGATTCCTGCCACAGCTCACCTCTCTTGACTATCACAATATACCGGCATGACTCATATCATTTCTCCCAACACTTATGATTCAGCAAACGTCTTATACCTTGTCTTTTTAATATACTACATGCTGTTGGCAAAAGCTAGCAGCAGCGGGTTTTTCCTGCTTTATTTTAAAAGGCTTAATATCTTTCGCAAATGTTTTGCCATGCATATGTAAGGTCAGGTTTCAGGCGCCACAAAAACATCCTAAAAATCTTCCAGAATAAACATCAAGCAACTGGACTAGATGACCTCAACGTGAACTTTCCCTAAGACAGCCCTCATCAAATGAATCCCCTGCACCTATTCCTTTCTTTAAGCAATTAGAACACAGGATTTGTGAACATTCTAAAACACTTTCTAGAAGACAGGTTCATCAAGTTAATTATCTGCACCTGTTCCTTGTTACAAACAATTAGAATGTGACCTTTATGAACTTTCTAAAGCAGTCTTATTTAAAGATCGTCTACACTCCTCGCTTAGCCTCTTTGTCTGCCACTTACCTATTTCCCGGCTTCCAGGACTCTGTCTTTCCAGCTCCCTTAATCCTCCCATTTCGACCTCACCGCAAAGAACATCCTGCATTAGTCTCACAGCTGGATGGAAAAAAAAACAAGAAGAAAAGGAGAGACGCATTAACAGACTTGATTTTACTACGTGTTGAGCTCAGTTGCAACATCGTGCTGCAAACAAAGGTAACCAGTGTTTGTTTTACAACTTGTACATACTACTGGCAGGGCTTGGGTCCAGCTAATCCCATCCAAATTTGCTTGTGGGTTTTATGCTGATATCATACTCACTACAGTTTCGAGAACTTTGTTGAAGGTGCCTCTACGGACAATCTAAATGAAAACAAAACAACATCACAACTAAAGGTTGGTTGAGATTTAAAAAGCTTTTGTGAGGTGATACCTTAAGAGATAGAGTTAATACTGGACTAAAGCCTTATTATTTGTTTATTTATAGGTACCATATCTGCCGGTACCTTTTATCAGACTGGTGTGAATGCCTGCTGCAGTGTTGCTGTTGAGTAGAGGAGCCAAATCATCTTCGACTATTCACGCTCTCTCCATGCCATTCCTCTTCCCCCGGGGATTTGCCAGCGGAGCAGTGTCTCCTCCTATAAACCGAGGCAGAATGTCAGATGTAATTCTCAAATTGCGAATGAACATAGTGTGACTATATAGAAAATGTGCTCTCAGTTTAGCTTCTGGAGCACCTTGAGAAATTTATGACGGAAAACAGTTTCCTCTCAAATGTGTTGCATTAAATCTCAGTAGAGGACCAGCATTTTTCAGTGGGTAATATCACCTTAGTACACGCCATAATTCCTAAAATGAGTATACTGTGACTAAAATCTGTTACCACCCTTTATATATGCTCCTTTTGTGACCCTCAAAACCCTGCCATTCACTACAGTGCTTTCCAATGACAACCATTACCCTGAGTCCTATAATAGCTGCCACAATATGTTGTCCATGGGGGTCCCTTGAGGTCAGGGCGTGTTCAGCGCATCTCCTTATATATTTTCATTCATTATCAGTATGCAGTGACTATGTCCCTGAGTCCTATAATGACTGCCACAACATATTGTTTAGATAGTGGCCAGTCAGTCAGGGTTGACTAATCCCCTTTAAAGTGCTCAATCAGCACAAATTTGGACACCAACAGTCCAGATATATCTAGATTTTTAACCCCTTCATGCCCAAACCGAGCCCCTCTTTAAACGCTAGTGTCTTGAAAATGATGAACGGATTTACACCAAATCACAAAAAGCACGCTTTCGGAGTAAAGTTCAGACTTTTTGCCAAATCTGCTATAATTCTTTTCAGCCATATTTTCTGACCCTAGAGCAAGGTTTGTTACGGTGCTCCTCTCCACGGCCTTGAAACGAGTCGGCACAAAAAATGCTAAATGATGGAACATGAAGGCGAGCGGCATTAGAAAGCCGGAAGGTGCGAGCGCTGTGTGTGCCCTCTCAATGCTTTCGGGCACTTTGTTTTTATACCTTTTCACACGGCAGCCCAGCCGTGGAGAGGAGCACCGTCATGAAAGAAGTGAGGCTGTGGTTTTTTGAACTGTTCTTAACCATTTACAGTACAGCACTCGAAATGCATAATGAACCCGTCTTAGATGTTTCAAAATCCTACCAAGGAAACTGAAATGCTTCAATTGTAAAATGCACATCAAACTTACTAAAGAAAATAATGACACTCACCTCAGAGACTACATGTCCCAGGATACAGCTAACAGGTTGCATTTAGCACCGCCTACTAAGGACCTGAATAGAAATAAATAATGCCGGAAAACAGATGCCGTTCAGCAGTCAAACATGCCGCTGATATTGCTGACCTCATCCTGGTCAAAAACCTAGACCTAGCCATACTAACCGAAACCTGGCTAAAGGAATACTCTTCCCCTTGCCTGGATATATTAGTCCCGCCCAACTACAACATTAGCAGACTGGATAGACACTCCAATAAGAAAGGAGGAGGCATAGCCTGCATCTACCGTTCCTGCTTGCTTGTCACAGAACTCGTAACGGACACCGCAGACTCCTGCGAATACCTTGCACTCTCCGTTTGCAGCAACTCATTACACCTCTTTGACTTGCACATCTTCTACCACCCACCAGTTCCGAACGACGCTTTCAATGATCACCTTCTGGAAATCACGACAACAAGGATTTCCTCCAAGGCCACAGAGGTCTTCCTGGGTGATTTTAACCTGCATTGGAATGACGCGAAAGATCCCTACGTCAATGCCATCAAAGACCTTCTAACTGACCAAGCCCTGACCCAAGCCTGTTCTATGCCAACCACACTCAAAAGGAGCCATCCTTGACTGGATCATTTCAAAGGAGTCCGCTGTCAAGCTTATCTCCATAGACCCCTGTGACTGGTCTGACCATCACTGCATATCCTTCATTTTACCCGGAACACGCAAAACAAAATCATCTCAACCGGTGATTCCTAAACGCTGGACTAGAGACACTAAGAACCTAGACTTTATGAAACTCGAGGCTCACTGCAGATCTGACCTACCCCCCCTTGCACATAACCAAGGTTAACGATTTCAATGAACACTACTCATCGTCCATTTCAAACATTCTGGACGACCTTGCCCCTCTAAAACTAAAAAGAACACAATGAAAAGACAGAAACCCTTGGTTCACTGGCTCCCTTAACATGGAGAGGAGATCCCTACGTCAATCTGAAAGAATTTGGAGACAACACCCCTCTGTATAGCATCTAAAACTTCTGCGTCAGGCAAGAAATGCATACAACAAGCACATCATCAATTGCAAAAAAGAATACTTCAGATCGGAATTGGGGAACGCCAACAATAGACCCCAAAAGCTCTTTGAACTTGTCAAATTCCAATCTAATAAACTGGCTAAAACACCGAAAGAATCCCCCAAATCGCTAATATCGTCAGATGAATTCTCCTCCTTCTTCGCTGATAAAATCACGACATAAGGAATTGAACTCAGTACCACCACCTACCCCCAACCCCCGCCTGCTCTGCCTCACTCTTCCGCTCCTTCCATCCGGCCTCTCCTAAAAACAAAGCCCGCTGGACTGACTTTAAATACTATAATGAAAACTCCATCTCAAAAATCCTCTCTACCTTAAAACCAAACAACCACTTCAATGACCCGCTACCCTCCAACTGCCTCGCCGTTGCCTCCTAATCCATCGTTCCTTGCTGGACTACAATTATCAACACCTCTCTCCAGCAGGGATTGATCCCGGACCCTTTGAAAGCCGGCCAAGTCCTCCCCATCTTGAAAAAACCTTCAGTGGACCCAGCCTCCCCTGACAATTTCAGACCTATCTCCAATATCCCGCTACTAGCCAAAGTATTGGAGAAGTGTGTTCAACAGCAACTTAGCCAACACATCAACAACTTCCATCTACTAGATGACTTCCAATCTGGATTCAGACCAGGGCACAGCACGGAAACTGCTATGCTCCACATCGTGGATGATGCCCTCCTAGCCCTAGACCAAGGCAAAAACTGCCTTCTAATCCTCCGTGATCTATCCTCCGCCTTCGATACGGTCAAACATGAAAAATTACTTGAACGCCTCAGACTCAGAATGGGTCTGGATGGCGTGGTACTAGATTGGTTCAGGTCCTTCCTCCACAACCGCTCTCAGAGATTCCTCATCAACTGCAAACTATCAGCTCCCACCCCGGTTACTGTCGGAGTCCCCCAAGGTTCAACCCTCTCCCCCACCCTCTTTAACCTTTACCTTGAGACACTCACTGAAGTTCTCCGTTCCGCCAACATCTCCTACCATATGTATGCGGACGACACCCAATTATACATCAACATCTCCTCGCTCAATGAGATCCTCTCCCTGAACGAGACCCTGAAATTAACTGTCCAATGGCTAGCCAATAACCAACTCAAACTGAATGCAAAGAAAACTGAATTTCTCCTAATCTCCCCATCAAAAGCCAACCCGGAGACTCAGACCTGGATTAAGGCCATCACAGCCCTGAACTGCCCACCGACCGTTGTGTACTCTGCCAAATTCCTGGGCATTATCCTCGACAGTAACCTCAATATGAGAGACCACATTAACTCGATGGCCAAACCAGCCAGGTTCCACTTGAGCTACCTCTGGAAGCTGAAACCTTTCATCGATGCACCGGACTTAAAAATGGCAGTTCAAGCACTTGTCATCTCCAGACTGGAATACGGCTGTTCCACCCTCACAGGATGACCTAAAACCTCCTTAGCGCCTCTAAAAGCCTGCCTTAACGCGGCTGCCAGACTACTCACAGGTACCTGGAAGTTTGACCACATCTCTCCTCACATGAAGGCGCTGAACTGGCCCCCCCTGTAAGCCAGAATCCAGTTGAAATTGGCCTGCACTATACACAAGGCCCAATACACAAACTCCCCTGCTTATTTGGCACAGAAACTAGGGATATCCGGGGGAAGCAGGAACTCCAGGTCCGCCAGAAACCTCCTTCTCCAACCTGACACCTTTAAAAAAAAAAAGAACCTACAACAGGGCGTTCACCGGAGTAGCACCAAAAATTTGGAACTCTCATCCACCCTCCATCAGGAAAATCCCTCTTCCAGCACGCTTCAAAAATGAGACCAAAACCTTCCTCATGGGTAAATTCCTCGCCTAAGACCTGCCCCCAACCACCCCATTGAGCGGGATACTCCATGACTACCGCCTCCCTTATCACCAACTGCCCTCGACGAGAACATTTGGAACCTTGTTTTTGCTTCTGACTTTGACGATGACTGTAACCATATTTGTTGTTCTTGTTTGTCCCTGCACCTTATTAATTTTCTTTGTTCAACAATGTATACCTTGTAAAGCGCTCTGATAGCCTCACGGGTCACGTTCGCGCTCTATAAAACACAAAAATAAATAAAAATAAATACAAATAGATGGTGAGCTTGCGATGTGGTGTTTTAATTAGCAGCCCATGAAGAAGATGCCCAGAGCCTTGAAACGCGTCGGCACAAAAAATGCAAAATGATGGAACATGAAGGCGAGCTTCATTAGAAAGCCGGAAGGTGCGAGCGCTGTGTGTGCCCTCTCAATGCTTTCGGGCACTTTGTTTGTGCATATATATATATATATATATATATATATATATATATAAGAGAGAGGTACAAAGAGGTACTCTCTCAATGGTAAGTTTATTTGTCTGCTAATAAGACAATGTATATTTAGAAATACCTCAAACTTCCAGAGTAAATTCAGTTAGCGTGAAGCTATCGCCTTGGAATAAAACCAACATTGCCATGAAATTGGCTAGCTAGACTTAGTTATTCAAACCATAATCCATATCCAGGCATGATGTTCATGGCTTCACTCATGACATTACTGATGACATCTGAAATTACATAATTGATGACATCAGAGACAGTTGAGATCTCAAATGACATAATAGATGTTATCTCTGAAGATATCACATACAACATAACACATTAATTCATCATTGACTGGTCATTTCTGCCCTTCAACAAAGTCTGAGAGGGGGTGAACTAGAATGAACCCTTTTGCAAAAAGAAGCCAGCATAATTGTACTTTTCCCACTACCGAAACACTTTTAAATGAAATGAAATGTCAATTTATAGAGCGCGATTGCTGCCCTGGGGCGTCCAAGCGCTAAGCTAAAGAAAATGAGAGAAATATAGGGTAACTCCGAATCAGAGGATAACATTACGGCCATGAATATCAGAAATACAATGTTACCAATGGAAACATAAACTGCACTCTGGACTCCTGACAAGCTCGTTAAATCCAGAATGCAGCAGTTTGAGACCTGTTTGCACTTAATCACATCTAAGATATCAATTACCAAGAGATGTGATAACAGATTAATTGAAGGTGCTCTCTGATACTACATAAGCAATACAGACGCCAGGCTTCCCAACACCACAAGGGGCGAGGATATTGCCTGACGGCCAGAGCTGCCGACTCTGGAGCTGGGGAACCAGGTTCGAGTCTAGGCTCAACATCCTGGGATTCTGAGCAAATCACTTACAGCCTGATTCATGTACAATCCGTTTTGCGTGGCCCTAATAGCGAATCATAGCGACTCGCTATTGAGGACACGCAAAACGGCATTCATGTAGGAATTGCTAATGAAATAGCGATTCCTACATGTTCTTTATTTGCGAGTAGCAATTTGCTACTCGCAAAAACTGCCCATTCATTCCTATGGGCCAAGAGGCCCATAGGAATGAATGGGGAGTATCCCTTATTTGCGAGTAGCAATTTGCTACTCGCAAATAAGATAGCGATTTTAAGGGTGCCAGGGGTGTCCAAAGGACACCCTGTTGCACCCCTAAAAAGCACATTTGAACAGGTGTTGCGCACACACATGTCCAAAGGACATGTGTGTGTGCAACATGCAACTTAGAAAAATGCTTTTTTAAAGCATTTCTCTGAGTTTTTGCTATTTACCGAGAGGTCTGACCTCTCGGTAAATAGCGGCCCCAAAAGTGCTAAATCGCAATTTCTGGATGTGTCATGAATAGCATTTGAGGAATCTCTAATAGAGATTCCTTAAATGCTATTCCTCGCATATTTGCGACTTCTTAAATAGCGATTTTTGCATTTGGTATCATGAATACCAAATGCAAAAATCGCACTCGCAAAGGGCCAGATTCTCAGATTCTGGCCCTTTTGCGAGCGCTATTGCCTACATGAATCAGGCTGTTAATCTCCCTGTGCCAAAAATGAATGAGTCCTTGTGTAACGTAACTGGTGCACATGTAAAGGACTCCAATACCTTCAAGTCAAGTTCCTGTTATATAAAATCACCCCAAAAAAATTCGATGCGCACAGCGTACAGACACATGCCAAAGTGCACAAGCGAGAAAACATTCTGTACTATGCATATTAATGGGTGAGAGGCGTCTATGTCTTTTTCACGAAAGCACTGTCATTTTGCAACTCCAGGCCATATTTCTTTTTTTTTCTTTTCCCAATTTTCTTTATTTTGTCTGAGTCAGAATGATCAAATCATCTTACAAATCATCTTACAGAGTTAAATTCTGTATTAATACATCTTATTTTAATTAACAAATGAAAAACAAGAACTAAAGAGGCACTAGAATTAATGAAAGAAAAATAGATATTCGGATTGCAGATATCAAAAGCCTTAGTCTACCACAATCAACCCTTCATGCTGTAAATAAGTTAGATCCATTGAATTTTGGTCCAGATCTTAACCACTTTCATAACTCGCCTGGGTTCATATGCCTTTGCTATTGCCCTTTCACACTCATATGTTTGTCGAAGTAATGACCAAAATTCAGCAGCTCTAGGCGGTATTACATCCACACATGCCCTTGGAATGCATAAGCACGCACTAGCTGTGATGATTGATATCAAGGATTTAAGATTATGATTGTCTCCACCCTGCAGACCAATTCAAATCTCTTTGTTATTTAGGGTAAAGTTCATCCCCATCTGTGTAGATAGCAATTGGAATATACTATCCCTGGATTCTTTGAGGACTGGGCACTCAACAAACATATGTACAATGTCTGCGGCATAAAGATTACATTTCGGGCAATATACACGTGTTGAATTCATTGAGGATATCCATTTAGAGAAACGATCCAGTGCATAATAAAGCACACATACCGTTTTAAATTATTGCATTTTGAGATTCACGGAAATTATTGCCTGATCAAGTATTTCCTGTGCCTTTTGTATTTCTGATCCTGTTATTGTAGTTGCTAACCGTTGGCTCCATTTTGCCGCTATCTGTGCACTATCATCTTCATTATGCGACATAAACTCCTCATAAAATTTACCTATGCCGCATTTTGAAGATTGATAGAGTAATGTATAAACTCCAGAGGTCTCCTGGTCATTATTAAATTCACATTTACGAATGAGATAGTCCCTGACCTGGAGATATTTTTAAAATGATCTTTGCGGTAGGCCAAACGTTGCCTGTAATGGAGCAAGGATCATACTCCTTGACTACCATATAAATGGCGCACATTTTGAAGTCCCTTATCTCCCCAGGTTTGCTCCAGATTGTCATGAAAAATACTGGGGAAGAGTGGATTACCCCATAATGGAGTAAGCACATGTATAGTTGGCAAAGGGAACTTAGTACATATTTCACGCCGAACTTGAACCACATCCCGAATCATTGAAACCATACCCTTTTAAAATAGTTAGGGTCTGTAAGCTTATGCATTGCATATCTGATAGCTGGTCCTAATGCTAATTGATAGCCACCTGTGCACTTCCTCAAATTATCCCCATTCAATAAACTCCGAATTCGGCTGATGAATGCAACCCAAAAATAAAATTTGAAATCCAGCAGTTTGAGTCCTCCCTGCTCATATGGCAATTTCAAATACCTTATGGCCCATCTGGCTTTCCTATAAACCCATAAAAAAACTCCCTATACCCCCTTCAAGTCACCTAAAAAACACATCTGGTACCCGCAACAGTATAGACTGGAAAAGATCAAGAAACTTAGGTAGGATATTCATTTTTTATATAATTACATCTACCCCATATACTCAAAGGAAGTCGGTGCCATTGCCATCCCTGTCGCGTCCCCCCTAAATATGGAAAATAAAGAGGAAACTGTACCACACGATACAATTTTGGCCCTTGACTCAGTTTATAATTTTCTGCACTGGGGCTATATATTGATCACCAATGCCAAACGCTCCCATAGTCACCCAGAGTGCCTCCCAGGTGACTATCGAATGCCTTCTCTGCATCTAGCATTATCATTCCCATTCCTGCTTGTATTTTACTAATAACATCAAAGGCAGAGATGGCCGTTTTTTCTCTTCCAGGTTCAAACCAATGTTGTTTTATAGAGACTAGCTCATGCATGTAAGGGGCCAGACGCGTAGCTAAGATTTGTGAGAATATCTCTGCATTTATCAAAGATATTGGGCGGTAAGACGCTCTATCTTCCGGTAGTTTACCCTTCTTGAGAAAAACAGCTATATTCGTCACTCCCAATGATGCTGGAGCTTCCCCACCACTGTTTATGTGGTTTATCAATTCTAATAATTCAGGGGCTAGAATATCTATACATAATTTATCCAATTGAAAAGGGGATAGTATCGTCACCAGTGGCTTTCCCTGATGCTAAATTACTCACTGCCACCTCCACTTTGCCTATCCCCACCTCTGTATCTAGTACAGAAGATTGTATAGAGTTTGGCCGGGAGATCTGGCTCTCAGACAAATAGTTGAATATAACCTGACGTTCAATAATACCTGGTCTACTATAAATACTTTGAGAGAAAGCAGCAAATTGATCAGTGATGAGCTGCGGACCCTTATGAGTGACTACAACGTCTCCTATGATGCATTGAATTGCATTCCGCACCTTTTTGTTTGCTATCTGATGAGCCAGAATGCGTCCTATTTTTTCGCCATACTCGTATTGGTAAATTCTATTCTTACGGTATTTGGCTTCCACTTTCTCAGTGATCCCACGATTAGCCATTTGGTGCCTCTCCCTTAGCTTAGGATATACAACCTGTTCCAAGGGGTCACTTGCATGAGCTGCCTGTGCATGCTGTATTTCCAAATCTAAGCACTCCTTTCGTATTTGGCTGAATTCCAGTTGTCTGTTTCTATTCAGTTTTAAAATAAACTGAAGTGTGACTCCCCTTATAAATGCTTTTATGCAGTCCCACACAGTGGATGGGGAAGCTGTACCCTTGCAGGTTTGTATATATTCAATTAATAAGCCTTTGAAATATCATCGGCAGTCCAAGTTATTGAGTAAATAGGGCGGGAAAGAAAAAGAGCGAGTTTCTGGCCCCACTTGATAGGAAGGAGTGGTAATATAATTGCGTTATGGTCTGATACAATCTTTGGCCATAGCTCTATCTTTGCCGCCTCTAACATCTTTTCCCTAACTAACACCATGTCAATATGTGAGTATTGGTTGTGTGGTATAGAGTAATACTTATAGCCAGGTGTTTGGGGATGTAACATTCTCCTCACATCCCTTAGCCTATGTAGTCTCTTTAATTCTATAATTAAGGCTCTAGTTTTACTCATATGGATTCTAGGTTGGCGATTAGTAGAGTCTGTTTTATAGGCCATGACACAGTTAAAGTCCCCCATTACTATGAGTTCCCCTTCCCAATCCAACAGCTCCAAGATAAGAAAATCGCATATATCGAGTTCGTCAAAATATGGCCTGTAAACCACACAAATAGTATACCTTTGTGTATAGATCATCAGCTGTGCGAAAGCCCATTTCCTTCTACTCTCTGTGGAGGTTTTAACAGTTTTTCCGGCCAGATTTCTATGTTTCATTATAGCTACAACTCATATAGAAGTAGTCTGGGACGTGCAGGCCATTCTGTCATAAGCAAACTGGTCCAATGCTTGCCGATCTTTATGTGCAAGGTGAGTTTCTGTTAAGCCTAGTATATGAGATTTATATATTGCCAATTCCTCTCGAATTAACTGTCTTTTGTGGTTTTGATTTAGTCCAGCTACATTCCAAAACATAAATCTCAGCTCTGACATTATGTGGTTTTAAAATTTCTATCAGAAATTGTCCTAACCTTATTTATATGACTATATCCCAACCTTACTAAAAATTACAGTGCTTCTTGTGTATTCTTTCTGATCATGCTGACTCATTAACCCCATCTTAACTAAAGGTGCGTAGGTAATAATTTCTGTTCCTATCAGAAACCCCCCTTCCCCAATCCCTCCCCCCGTATCTTGAGAAGGAATCACCTACCCCGTAACCTACCAGCTTGTGTGGCAGTCCTCTGGGAATGCCCCCTAAGAGCCCACCCCCCATGCACCCCCTGCCCCTCACCCCTCATATGTGCTAGGAAAGAAAAAAAAGGGGGGAGAACAGCAAAATCAACATAGAAAAAGAAAAAAATCTTGTCGCTCAATAGTAGCCCTTGTATCATGACGTCACTGGCTCAAAACTTTAGAGGCTTCTGTTTCAGATTGGAATATTTGCTGACGTCCATCTTTCATAACTTTGAGCCGAGTAGGCTCTGGCAAAAACACCTGAGCATCAACTGCCTTAAATGGGTCTATGAGTTGGCGCATCTTCCACCGTCAATCGATTGTTGCCTTGCATTAATCTGACTGAGTCCATTTAGACATTGATTCGACCTTTAGCGGTGTCCCAGGACGTGACTTAAAGTAAATAGTTTGTCTCTGCAAAAATTGTGCACAAAAATAAGAATAGGATGAGTGTGTTGTCTATGCGCAGTTTGGATCTGCAAGTCCATTTCCCAATCGGAAAACTCTGGGAGTGCCTTCTGCAACAGGTTCACTACAAAAGATCTCAGGTTGCTGCCTTCTCTCTCCTCTGTTATGCCAAACAGCCTCAAGTTGTTGTGCCGTTGCCTATTCTCCAAGTCCACCAGTTTGTTCTGATGGGAGAGAATAAGTTCACTTTGTTCCTGGCCTGCTTTGTAGGAGGCCGCCCCGATTTCTTCCACACTAGAGACTCTTTGTTGTAATACCTTGATGTCTGCCGCTAACACGGCCACTTTACCAGAGACATCTGCGAGAGCCTGGTGTAATACCACATTATCTGCCTTGACTTGGACGTAGTGTTCCAGGACTTCCTCTCGTTGAGTCTGTAGAAATTGTAAGATCATCGAGAGAGTAGGTTCACTAGTACATGATGTGTCTGATCCAGCCCTCCCAGTGAGGCTCCCAGTTTCAGTCATTTCAGCTCTTTGGAAAGGGATTCAAGGTTGTTCTTTCGCCCTATCCACACCCGAATTTACATTTGTGCCTTTGTTCATACTAGAAGTTGTATTACTCCCATTTAGTGTACAGCTCATCTACTTAGTAGACAGTGAAAAACTAATGTTAGATAGTCGTGAAATCATGGCTTTAACCACCCCTTTTGAGGTGACCCACTTACGAAGGGGGCTATCCTTAGCCGCTGTCTTTCAGCGAATTGAGACCGTATGGTCCAGTTGGATATCATTGCGCTGGCTCAATCCTTTCTTTTTTAATAATTTTCCCCTTTGGAACGAGCTTGTCTCTTGTTTGGAGCATTATTGTCTTAAACTGCTATGTCCTCCAAGGGGCCTTTATCTACCCCCACTTCTGCTCCCTTACTGTGATCCCCATCATTGCTCAGAATTTGCTCGGATGTGCAGCCATTTAGAGCCTCCAGTCCCCTGCTTCGATCCACTGCTACACTAGCAGTGGTATCCAGAAATAAGGTCTCCAAATTTTCCAAGCCCACTGCAGTCACATCTCTCTCGGCTCTCTCTGCCCATTGCTTGCCTTCTAATGGAGATGTTGCATCGCAGCTTGCCATATCCAGAGACCTCATATTAGCGGCAATATGTTCGGTATGCTCGGTAGTTTTTGCAATAACACCATTAGCCTTAGCTATTACCCCCCTCCTGGGGTGTTATTAATAGGCTCCCCTGTAAAGTGGTATCAGTATTACTGTTGCCATTGTTGCAGTTAATCTTGTCATTGTCCTGCTCTTCCTCAAGGGAAGTACTGGATTTTCCACTCCTGGGGGCTGTTAATGTGCTGGCAACAACCATCCCCTTATTGTCCTGGACAGCCTGCATGAGTGTATCTACCAGCGCTGAGTTGGTTGGCCCCTCTTCCCCGGTTTGGCAAGATTGAATTATCCCAATTGCACCCCCAGACTGCAATAATTTCATCATGGGTTGCCCGAACCAAGATTCTGTGGATTTCTGTAGATTTCCAGCCTCCTGGCAATCTCTGGCAGGTTCAGCCTCTGTCTCCTCTGAAGGTGCTGTCATGCTGCGGCCGCCACGACCGCCATGTAGCGCCTCTCCTCTCAATGAGCTCATCCCTGGTTTTTGATTCTGCCTCCGTGAAGAGCCGGCCTGCCAGCATGCTGACCGTACCTGCTGCAACCACCTGCAGAGGATCGCGCACCGCAGCGCAGCCAGCACATCAAGTCTTGTCGGGCGCTTCTCCGGCTTGTCCTTTTTACTTTCTACTTTCTTCTTATCGAGCAGCGTCCATCACCATCCTTGGATCCGGACCCGCTGCTCGCCGTTATCGGTTAGTCTATAAGGGGGAGTTCCGGGGGGCCGCATGGAGGCTGCTCGGTAGAGAATTCACCGCAGCGGCATCAGTCCGCCATTTTTCTTCTCTGCATCCAGGCCATATTTCATGTGAGTCCATAATATGTTTTGTAGAAATAGGAGGATTCCCACAGAAGGTAATGGGAGATCTCAGAAAGAGATAACTAGACTGGCGCGGCAGGCACGTAGAGGATACTCGAATGAAATCAGCATTGTGCTCAAATGGGGATAGTGTTCAAGTACAGTGTTGTACAGGAGACCATTAGGTACACAAATGAATTCTTCTTGCTTTTATATTAATGGTATATTTCCAGATAGGAACAATGGTAAACACTCACTTTAGTTTTAATTAAACTCTCTTTATATCACAAATTCATTCTCCAGGTGAATTCACTTTTTTCTCACATTGTAAAAGAATTGTTTGAAACATAACCAAGGAAGGCCCCCCTCACTTATTTGCCTGAGTCATGGCTACCACTAATCATAATATAGAAATAAACCAATTGTCTTGCATCATTTTTCTAAATACAAGCACACCATGGGCCCCAGGCCTGAGGAAGGCTCCCAACATGTATTTATCCCTAGTTGGACAAAACATGTTGACTATAATGAGGAGAATAATGTGAGAATAATAGCATCAGGAAAGGATAATGGCGCAAACCTAAAGAGCAACAGAACTTCACCTGCCTACTTCCTCCCCTGCCAGGACTTTGAAATACTAATCCAAATACAATTAAGAATGAAGTGCTAGCTCCACAGAATAGCAGTTATCTTTAGTGGGGAATGTATTTTAGTGATGCATCACCAATATGTGCTGTGCAATGTTCAATTTGTAGAATAAATAGTACTGGTTATCTAACGGTTTTCTTAGAAGCCTGGAGCCCACTCTGATGAATGTTGTGATTGCTGATTGCCTCTTTTTTCCACGACTATACACTCCCTGCTTTTGTCTCACTCCTGCACTTTATTTCTCCAACCCTGCTCTCTTCCTTTGTTACTGTTTTTTACTATTTTGTCTTCTTTCTCTTTTCCTCCTTTTGTGTTTTTCTCTCTTTTGTTCTCAATCATAGTGAGAAAAAGGTAGTGGCGGTCCCTAAAAATGGTTGCAGGTGGCCCCCACCTGCAATCACCAGCTCAAATAAGGCACTGGTGCTGCATAATATTGAAAATACCAACTGGGTTATTTAGTCCTTGACAGATAGGAAATGTGACCCAAATTGGGTTTACATTCTAAATAGGGTGGACACCACATATGCCAAGGAGGATTTCATGCACCCACACATACCTTTTATTGAATAGTATGCTAACATTAAGGGTGAATGATGTGGAAAGCAGAACATAAGACTGTTATATTCGCCCTGTGCTCTGCGTCACCGTCCTTGTCGCATGCTGTGCTCGCGCTGCCCGACTTGGTGACATGCCCTGTGTTCGGTCCAACGGTTGGCAGTTGCCCGTTTGGTCCCGTTCACGTTGGTTGGGTTTTCTACATCGCAGCCTAATAAATTACCCTAATCAACACGACGCTGGTGTGCAGCCTCATTACTTCGTTTATAACATTTTGGCGACTGCGACTAGAGGCGGAGGGTAACGCGAGAAGGAAAGGACGACGCGAGAAAAGAAAACCCGACCAGAGGAGACTTTCACAGAAAAGAGAAAGCGGTTTAAGGAGATTCTCACAGAGAAGAGAAAGCGGTTTGAAAGTGTAACGTAAGCCTCAACGGAAGGTATGTCACAAAATCGCTCACCGTAAAGGGAACTGTGATTAAGGCTGTCTTCGCCCCAAGCGTGACGGAGCGTTAACTGTTGCTCCTTGGCCCGTCGACGCAGGCGACAGCGCCCCCCTCGGTGCCATTAGTATTAAAAGGGAAATCGTATTTAAAAGAAAGGCAGTACCGGTGAACCCCACTGCTCGGAGAGCAGAACGACTTAAAAGGGAAACACACAACTAAAGGAAAGCGTTTCTTGACAGATACCACAGCAATCCTGCCAACAGTGACACCCTCACTTCTAAGCAAGTTTGTCACGCAGCCACTAAGACGTTTTTCATTAAAGGCCACCGTCTTTAAAGGAGAGCAAATTTACAGTGACACACACACTTTAAAATCGACCTCGAGACAGTGTGTTACTTATTTCCTTTCAACATAAACGCCAGTGACACACACACTTTAAATTAGGACATTACGAACATTGCTGAGTTTTTTTTAAAATTTTGCTGTTTAACTTATCTCCTTTTGTGATTTGTGTATTACTCTGGGGTGTTCACTATGAATGTCAACAATGCTATTCAAGCGCCTGTCCCTTTTCTCAGTGCCCCTGGTGAACCCTCAATGGAATGGGATGACTGGTGCGAGGCATTTGAGAATTATATCATAGCCTTGGACGGTACAAAGTTTTCTGCCATCAGGAAGAAAGCTTTGTTACTAGGTGCACTAGGGAAAGAGGGACAAAGGGTGTTCAAATATTTACCAAATCCGCCTCTTGACATTGATGACGTTTACAAAGATGCTCTGTTTAGACTTTATACTAGGTTTGCTAAGCAGGAAAATGTTGTAATGCGCAGGCACAAATTCTACACTGCCCCTCAAAGAGAGAATGAAACAATTGATGAATTTGTCTCTAGGTTGAGGGAACTCTCTGTGAAATGTCAGTTTGGGAACATTCAGGATGAGATGATTCGGGATCAATTGATCGTACAATGTTTTAGCAAAAAAACACAGGAAAAGTTGTGGGCAGCTAAAAACCCCACCCTTACTGAGGCAATTACCATTGCTAAGGTCGCTGAAGAAAGCGATAGGTGTATGAAGGAACTTAAAAGAATTCAACTGGGACACACTAGTTATCAGGAAGTTGCAAGTGTACAGGCTGATGCTTCAGAAAGCATAGCTTTAATACAAGGGAGACAAACAAATAGGGGGGGGAAACCCACAACCTCTTTTAATAAAAGTGGGACAAGCAAGTTTAAACCGACCACACGCTTGTGCAATAGGTGTGGGAGCCCTTTTCATTTAGCTGATTCCAAGAATTGTACGGCTTTGTCTAGAGACTGTTTAAAATGTGGGAAAAAAGGGCATTATGCACGAATGTGTAGAACAGTTGGCTCAAAAAAGGTTGCTATGGTTGAGGGTGAAGTTACTGATGATGAAGCAGAGGTAATGATGATTACGTCTGCTGGCAGCCTAGAGTCAACAGAGGGTGTTGTCCTGTCTCGGCCTAAAGCAGATTTTGAATTGAATGGTGTTGTTGCCAATTTAATGGTGGACACAGGTTCGCTTTACACAATCATCCCTAAGAAGTTGTATAATTCGTCTTGCACTGAATCAATTTTAGTGAAATCTGACATCACACTAAGGGGTTACCAAGGTGTAAGCATTGGTGTCCTTGGATACTTTGAGGCCAGTATTAAGTTTAAAGGTAGAACCACTCAGGGGAAGGTTTATGTGTCCCCACATGGCCCCGCTATTTTAGGGTGGTTACACCAATATGAGCTTAATATAAGGGTGAACCCAAGAGCTGATCCACCTGTAATGTGTGTTTAGGTAGAAAATGCATGCAATATAGTTCAAGAGAACTTAGAAGTTATTCTTAAAAAGCATGAAAATATTTTCAATGAGAAGTTGGGGGAGGCCATTGGTTACCAACACGTCATCAAAACAAAAAAAAGTGTAGTACCTGTGAAACACACTGCAAGGAAGATACCTCTATCTGCAAGAGTTGAGGTCAGGAAGATCATCAAACAATTATTAGAGGATGACATAATTGAACCTGTGGAGGCCACACAGTGGTTGAGTCCAGTGGTAATCACACAGAAACCGGACAAATCCTTGCGCTTCTGTGTGGACATGCGAAGCCTTAACAAAGCCGTGATAATGGATAACTTTCCGCTTCCGAACATAAATGAAATTGTCCTGAGTTTGGGTGGAGGTAAGATCTTTTCAAAATTGGACCTTCGCAGCGCATACCACCAGGTAAAGCTTCATCCGGACTCAAAGCAATTTACATCGTTCATCACTCCGGAGGGCACTTACCAATTCAAAAGACTTCCTTTCGGCCTCTGCTCTGCAGCAAGTGCTTTCCAAAGGATCATTACGGATGTACTCAAAGACATTGAAAGGGTAGTGTTTTTCCAGGATGACATCCTGATTCATGGTTTGGGTGTTGAAGACCATGATGTTATCCTGGATAAAGTTCTCACTGCTCTTTCAAGAGCTGGTTTAACATTGCGCAGGGAAAAATGTGTGTTCGCTGTTGAGGAAGTAGATTACCTGGGGTACCACGTTTCTGGCCTTGGTATACAACCTAAAAAAGACCTTGTAAGTGCTATATGTAACGTGTCTGAACCTGATGACAAAGACAAACTAAGGTCTTTTATGGGCATGGTTGAGTACTATGCGAAATTCGTAAAGAACTTTGCAGAAAAGGTAGAACCCTTGCGGATTATCATGCGGAAAGGGAAAGGTTTCTCTTGGGGTGCAGATCAGAGGAATGCCTTTTTATTGATCAAACAAAACATATTAGATGCCAACATTCTTTCAAGTTTTGTGCAGTCTTATCACACCATCCTCACTGTTGACGCAAGTTCTATTGGGATTGGTGCGGTCCTAACACAGAAAGGGGGTGGCAAGCAGAACACTGTTGCATTTGCGTCGCGTTCTCTGACTGAGACCGAAAGGAATTACTCGGTCATAGAGCGTGAAGCTCTGGCGGCTGCGTGGGCAACTCGGTATTTCAGGGTGTATTTGTGGGGAATCACCTTCACGCTCAGAACGGACCATAAGCCTCTGTTGAAGGTTTTAGCCCCTGGGGGGATTAGGAACTGCTCTGGGAGGTTAGCGAGACTTGCTGTTAGCGTACAAGAGTTCACGTGTAATGTAGAATACTTGCCTGGTTGGTGCAACTGTGTTGCGGACTGCCTATCTAGATTACCTGACACTAAAGAGCCGCCTAAGGAGTTAGTAGCTGAAAGTGTGGTCGCATTTTTAGATGACTTAGAGAGTGATTTACCCAGCTCTATATCTAGGAAGGATTGGATTGAGGAAATGGGGAAAGATCCCGTTATGGCTGGCTTAATCAAGATGTGCAAAGAAGGGGTGTCAAGGCAAAGTACGGTCTCACCTGCTCTTCGGCCTTATGTTCAGTTACAGGATGAGATTTCCTTACAGGACGAGCATATCCTTGTCCGGGGCGAGAAATATATACCTCCGATATCCCTTAGACCCCGTATCATTGCCCTGGCGCATGAGGGCCATCTAGGCCAAACCCTTACTGGCAAGCGTGTCAAAGCTGATTTTTGGTGGCCGGGGGTAGATGCACAGGTGAAAAGTTGGGTTGAACAATGCCAGCCGTGCAAGGTGTCTGAAAAGAGGTTACAGGTTTGTTCAAGTAAAGATGGCATGGGGAAAATTATTTCTGACGATGATGTATGGCAGAAGGTCTGCATTGACTTCATAGGTCCCTTTCATGATCTAACAGACGCAGAGAAATTCGCCTTGGTGTTGGTAGATTCAACTTCAAGGTGGGTTGAGGTTGCCTTCATGAAAAGCATCACTGCTGAATCCACTATCAAGGTCCTTGATGAGGTATTCCGACGGGAAGGTATTCCCTCAATGGTGTTAACGGATAATGGCACGCAGCTTACCTCTGCCATTATGGAGGATTATTTTAATTTTCTTGGATTAAAGCACTTGCGTACATCGCTCTACAACCCACAAGGGAATGGACTGTGTGAGCGAATAAACAGGCTTGTTAAGGGCACTATGCAGCTCGCTTTAGCGTCAGGCCGCCCTGTGCAGAAGGAGATTAAAGAAATGCTGTGGGCATACCGCACAGCTGTTCATAGCAACATGTCGGTAACACCTTTTGAGCTCATGAGGGGGAGGGTGCCAGGCACTAAACTCATTCCTACTTGGCTACATGAGAAAAAAAATAAGGTGGGAGACAACACCCCGGGAAAGGCTGTCTCTACCAAAATAGCTGATGGGGACCTGGTAAAAGTAAGACCAGGAGGTAATCAGAGGATGTTCAACAAATTTAGGGGACCCTACCAGGTAAGGTCCGTAGTTGGTAATTATGTTAAGTTGCAAAATGGTCAAACGTGGAACCTCCGCAGGATAGCACTTTACAAAAAAAAGGTTAAGTCTGTTCCTTCAGCTCAAACTTCTAAGAGTGTGGTTGCTGATAGAGTTTGCAGACCTCTTCGCTGTAAGGTTGCTCCTGCTTATTTGAAAGACTTTGTGTGATTTCATCTGTTTAAGGGAGGATGTGGGGTTGGATGACCTGTTTTACCTTGTCCTGCATTCTCAAGAGTAAGTAATGTGTTCGATGCTGTTTTGCTTTTCTTTGTGTTTCACCTTTTCTTTTTGGAAAGGTTACTATGAGCTTTTGACTTATTTACTCTGTTGCACTCTTTTCATCCTCTGTTTAAGGAAAAGAGATGTGTTATATTCGCCCTGTGCTCTGCGTCACCGTCCTTGTCGCGTGCTGTGCTCGCGCTGCCCGACTTGGTGACATGCCCTGTGTTCGGTCCAACGGTTGGCAGTTGCCCGTTTGGTCCCGTTCACGTTGGTTGGGTTTTCTACATCGCAGCCTAATAAATTACCCTAATCAACACGACGCTGGTGTGCAGCCTCATTACTTCGTTTATAACAAAGACATTCTTGGAGGATACTAAAATAATTAATCAAGTGTAAGATAGTTTTGTATTTTGTTTCTTAAATACACTTTCCATTTCATATACAAATCAGTGATTTACGAAGACCAATTTGGGGGATCTGTTTCATTCTATATTGGAAGTAGGTACATTAACGATACAGATGCCTGAATTGCGAATTGCACCAGGTGGAAGGAGTGACTTTCTAATCTTTAACCATGGCATTTATGGGAAGGTTAATGGGTTGCTTAAGTAGGAGTTGGAATAGTTTTGAGTACCTTGCTAAGGAGCAAAGCTTCAACCTCTCTTTTGATGTTGTTTTAGATGTGTATGAAAATGTGGCAGGTTCAGTGTGGACAGGCTGCATGTGTAACTGAACCCATGGGACTCATGTATAATAATACATAATATAGTCTGTGTATGATTGTTGTTTTTGAAAGGTAGTTTTCTTAGATGAGCAGATTGGTTCAGTAGATCTTGACGTTGTCTGCTGTGTAATTGAACCAGTATTGTAAACTGTGAATGTGTGACCTGCTACCTTGATTTTAGTTTCTTTCTTATTTAGTCTGATGTAGCTATTCCAATTTCCCACTTTTATTGAGAACATGCATTTTGTTTGGTTCCTCTATGTAGAATCTCTCGAACTGCTTAATGACTGATTGTATATCATCGGTGTTGGATTATAGGTAGGTGCCTTCAAATATGTGAATACATCTTAAATGATGTGAAATGGCAGTTGATAGAGCCTAGTAAAGAATGCATTACATTATTTTTTATATATGGGTTCTAGTGTTTACAATCATTAACCAGTCGAAATAAATGCCTTCTTGATTATAGGTAATTGGTAACTATCATGGAAATCGTAAATGTTTTAAATATGTGTAAATGATTGCAAATATTTAGCGCACAGCTTCTAAAAGGGCATTAAACAATTTATTACATTTGCCAGATAATGTTTGCATACATCAATAGGACTAAGATAGAGCAGATATCTTTCGGGTACGGTTGATTGCAAATATTTAGCGCACAGCTTCTAAAAGGGCATTAAACAATTTATTACATTTGCCAGATAATGTTTGCATACATCAATAGGACTAAAATAGAGCAGATATCTTTCGGGTACGGTACTGCACGGGTCCTAGATGCTTCTGGTGATTCCGCTGGGTGCGGCCATAAAACCCAGAAAATTACATATCATCTTCATTTGGATACTCACAATCCGGATTCAAATGACTTTGAAGAAATTCACAGCAGACCACTCTTAGGGCCTTATTACGACTTTGGTTGTCTTTCAATGAAACCACCACTGCAGCAGTCCCAGGAAGACTGCCAAGGCTGTGGTGAGACTGCCCACCCGATAAGTAGTGTAATACAAGGCAGGCGGCGGCCTCACTGCAGAAACTGTGTTATGCTCATAGGAGAGCCTTTACTTTATACCGCTGCCATGAGAGTGCCTGCAGCATGTTCTTGCACGGTGTGGCATGCACCATGTCGTGGATGCATCACTGTGCAGGAACTAGGGTGCCATTCCAGGGTCGCACAACATATGCCCCGCATGCACCCTCAGGCCCAGATTCAGCCCTAACTTGCATGTTCACCACCCTTTTCATGGCAGGGACCCCGCCATGAAAAGGACGGTGGATTTGCAGGTTGTAGTATGCCTGGCGGCGCCAGCATTTGCACCTCCAGCATTTTCAGGCCCTTTAACGCACTGCCACCGCCATGAGTTCCTGGATTCTGGCAGAGGTAGCGGTCCCACTGCCACCATCATAATATGACGGGCTGACCCACAGTGGTGGTGGTGGTCGGACCGCCACCAGAGTGCAGTTGTCAGAGGACCTGTTGTATGGCGTTTTATGATCCGAGCGAATTTTCCCCGATTTATGCCCTTATGTAGGTACAATTCACATTGCCCTGACATAGGCATAGAAATCATATCCCATATTTAGACATAGCCCATGCAGTCCAAATACAGGCATGGCTACTTCCACCCGTACCAAAACGTCACAACGATTTCTTGGAAAATCGACTTAAGCAGTCGGGGACCTCCACTTGCTTGAATATTGATTTTTCCAAGAACTCATGGAGTTTACAAAGAACTACTATTCTCTTTGGGTTCTTTACTGACGTTATTATGCCAGACTTTATGTCAAACTAGGAACCTTCAAGGTATAAATATGCCTTCACTTGCTCTAGCAAGACATGGTGTTTTGAAGCAGTTCGACTATCTACTTGCCCGACGCAGTTCGCTACAGCAAGTGCCGTAGGAAGCCGACCCTCCAGCTGATGCACTGATCGAGAAGCTGTCCTTCTCTTGCTGAGAAACCAGCTCCAGTGTTTCCAAACTCCCCTTGCGGGGTGTTGGGAAATCGAGTCCCGAGACAGAGATTCCAGACCTCGTTCATTCTAAACTAAGGTATGGAGCTGATTAGAACCTAAGAGAAATCTTGGATAGATTCTTGGCAAAGACAACTAAACCTATGCTGCACAAATACTTACTCCCTCCCGCGTACTAGACTTAGGTTAGGTACATTGGGGTAGGCGTATTTTAGAGAGCACTAGTTGAGTATTTTAGCCTGTGTATTTATGTATGTATTTTTATATGGCTTAGAAACCATACATGCTTTTACACTACTATTTTATAATACTATTCTTGCTGTACGCATTATACTTTGCAGCCTGCATTACGATTGTAGCAGTTCACTTTACTTGCATGAGAAAGAAGACTTCAATAAAACCTTTTATTGAAAATGCCCGTCTCTCTCTAGTTCTCTGCACCTCTGTTGAAACGAAGCATGCACGATTGACTGAGTGAAATATTCATCTATTGTTTCCGCGACTCTAGAGATACAATTCTTATTCTTGGGAAACAAAGTTGTCATGTTTATGCGGTTGTCAGAAACTAATCCCTTCTTGTGTATTCGAGAAAGTTTCTAGTGACCTCTGAGTTAGCTGGCACAATCACTATTAAGTGACATTCGATAGAGACCTAGTCAACCTCAGTCCTACGTCTAAACTATAGGATATATTATTCCAATGCGCAGAGCCTATTGGGAATATAGGAACTACACTACATGGTGCCCAACGTTTGGTAAGGCTCTAATTTAATGCTATATACTAGAGTAACTCAGTCGTGCTTTTCACAGAGATACCTTTTTTCCCTTAAAATACTCTAATAGACATCTGGAGTGGGTAAAAGGATAAAATATTCACCATAACTGAGTAGGACGAAAATCCTATGTATTAGTTTTGGTTTGTTCACCGTTTAAGGATACAGTGTTCCAAAATATTGTGCACCTTATTTTTGTTTCCTTGAAACTTGCTCTGCAAACTTTCAGCCAACAAAATGACAGAAATCGGGACCGATGGAGCTGCAGCAACTGCAACATTACAGGTTTCCAACAAGACAACCCGGATGCTATAATCATCCTGGAAAACTTGAGGAAAACCATCACTATAAAGCTCATAACAAATGGCACATCATCAAGAGGAGGTAGGGTAATTTTTGTCATAGAGGCACATGAATATCGGCAGACAGAGGTATTCTACTCATGGATTGTCTTCCCTGAAGCAAATCTAGTATCACATGTGTTTCACTTCTACAAAGTAGAGGAACATCCAACGAAATACGTTCCTTTCAAGGACATTGAAATTCCACTAACTTACCAAGAGCATGCGCTCTGGTTTAAAGGCGCCCTACAACATCAAAATCACATTACCAGGCTTGGTCCACTAGGTAGACCAGGAGCAACATGGCCGGTACTAGCGAGATATACACCACATCTGACATTGAAGAAATGTCAGGGGAGGAACTATTAGTTCAACTGAAAAAATGAATAAAAATACATAGACAATTGGTTCAATATGTCATGCGGACTGTAACAGTCAACCTAATATAAGGATTCCACAACACACCACTTACCAGGAGAACAGAAATAAAATCAAACCACAGACTATACAATCAGTCATTGGTAAACTACCTGCAAAACGGGAACAAGTTCCATTCTGGATAGCTCAAAAAATTACTCAAATCGAGGCAGTATTTCAATCAATCAATCATAACACTTGTATAGCACGCTACTCACCCGGGAGGGTCTCAAGGCTCTTGGGGGAAGGGGTCCGCTACTGTTCGAACAGCCAGGTCTTGAGTTGTCTCCTGAAGGCGAGATGGTCCTGGGTCCGCCGAAGGTGGGTGGGGAGGGAGTTCCATGTCTTGGCCGCCAGGTAGGAGAAGGATCTGCCTCCGGCGGTGGCTCTTCGGATGCGTGGTACGGCGGAGAGGGCGAGGCCAGTGGATCATAGCTGTCGGGTGGGCGTGTAGAAGGTCAGGCGGTCGTTGAGGTACTTGGGGCCCAGGTCGTGGAGAGACTTGTGTGCGTGGGTGAGGAGCCTGAACGTGATCCTCTTGTTGACGGGGAGCCAGTGCAGGTCCCTCAGGTTGCCGGAGATGTGGCTGCGTCGGGGGATGTCCAGGATGAGTCCGGTTGAGGCGTTCTGGATGCGTTGTAGTCTTTTCTGTAGCTTGGCTGTGGTTCCGGCGTAGAGGGTGTTTCCGTAGTCCAGACGGCTGGTGACGAGTGCCTGGGTGACCGTCTTCCTGGTTTTGGTTGGGATCCATCGGAAGATCTTGCGGAGCATGCGTAGGGTGTGAAAACATGATGAGGGGACGGCGTTGACTTGTCTGGTCATCGAGAGGGAGGAGTCCAGGATGAAGCCCAGGTTGCGTGCGTGGTCTGTTGGCTTGGGAGTGGTGCCTAGGGCGGTGGGCCACCAGGAGTCGTCCCAGGTGGAGGGCGATGATCCCAGGATGAGGACTTCCGTCTTGTCTGAGTTCAGTTTCAGGCAACTGTTCTTCATCCATTCGGCGACGTCTTTCATCCATTCGTGTAGGCTGGTTCTGGCGGTGTCGGGGTCTCTGGGGTGAGGGAGAGGATCAGCTGAGTATCGTCGGCGTAGGAGATGATGTTGAGGTTGTGTTGGCGTGCGATGGCTGCAAGAGGTCTCATTTAGACGTTGAAGAGGGTGGGGCTGAGTGATGATCCTTGCGGTACGCCGCAGATGACTTCGGTGGCCTCGGATCGAAAAGGGGGGAGGCGGACTCTCTGTGTTCTTCCGGCGAGGAACGAGATGATCCACTCCAGTGGCTTCTCTTGGATGCCGATGTTGCTGAGGTGCTGCACTAGGGTGCGGTGGCAGACAGTGTCGAACGCTGCAGTGAGGTCCAGGAGGATGAGTGCCGCTGTTTCCCCGTTGTCGAGCAGGGCTCGGATGTCGTCGGTGGCTGCGATGAGGGCGGTCTCGGTGCTGTGGTTGGCTCTGAAACCGGACTGCGAGGGGTCGAGGGATCCGCTTGTCTCGAGGAAGGCGGCCAGTTGTCTGTTGACGATCTTCTCGATGACTTTAGCAGGACACGGGAGGAGCGAGATGGGGCGGAAGTTCTTGAGGTCGGTGGGGTCCGCTGTTGGTTTCTTCAGTAGGGCGCTGAGCTCAGCATGCTTCCAGCTCTCCGGGAAGGTGGCGGTGTTGAAGGAGGTGTTGATGATGTTCTGGAGTTGGGGTACGATGGTGGAGTCGGCCTTGTTGAAGACGTGGTGGGGGCAGGGGTCGGTCGGAGATCCGGAGTGGATGGTGTTCATCGTGCGGGCTGTGTCTTCGGTGGTCACCGTGGTCCAGGTGCGGAGGGTGGCGGTGGGGGGCGTTGGGTCGACTGTTGGGTGCGTGGATGGTGCGTCGATGCTGTTGTGGATGTCGGCGATCTTGCGGTGGAAGAACGAGGCGAGAGAGTCGCAGAGATCTTGTGAAGGAGTGATGTCGTTGTTGCCGGTGCAGGGGTTGTGGAACTCCTTGACGATGCTGAAGAGTTCCTTGCTGTCGTGAGCGTTGTTGTCCAGTCGTTCCTTCAGTGATTTCCTCTTGGTGGTGCGGATGAGCGGGTGGTGCTTGCGGGTGGCGTGTTTGAGGGCGGTCATGTTGTCAGTGGTCTGGTCGAGCAGCCAGGTTTTCTCGAGGGTGCGGCAGGTCTTCTTGGAGTCCTTGAGTTCGTCGGTGAACCAGTTGGCCTTCTTGCTTCTGGGTCTGCTGGGGGGGGTTCTTCAGTGGCGCAAGGTCGTCTGCGCAGGCGGTCAGCCACTGTGTGAAGTTGCGGGCTGCTTCGTTGGGGTCCGTTGTGCTGGCGGGCGGGTGCTGGCTGAGGGAGGTGGAGAGCTGGTCGGCGGTGATCTTGCTCCAGCTCCTGTGAGGGACCTGTTGCGGGTGGTGGTGGGTCGTGGTTCTTCTGAAGCTGAAGTGGACGCAGCTGTGGTCGGTCCATTGGAGTCCGGTTGAGTGGCTGAAGGTGATGTGCTTGCTGGATGAGAAGACGGGATCAAGCGTGTGGCCGGCGTAGTGGGTGGGGGTGTTGGCCAGTTGCTGGAGTCCGAGGTTGGCGAGGTTGTCCAGCAGAGCGGCGGTGTTGCGGTCCTTGTTGTTCTCCAGGTGGAAGTTGAGGTCCCTTAGGAGGATGTAGTCGGCGGAGGGGAGAGCGTGTGGACTGATGAAGTCTGTGATGTCTTCGCTGAATTGTGTGCGTGGTCCCGGGAGTCTGTAGACGAGGGTGCCTCTGAGGGTCGTCTTTGGGTCGGTGTGTATCTGGAAGTGGAGGTGCTCTGCGGCGGCGTAGGTGTCGTCGGAGTCGGTCGTGACGTGGATGGTGTTCTTGTGGACGATGGCAATGCCTCCTCCGGTCTGGTTGATGCGGTCCCTCCTGATGATCTTGTACCCGTCCGGGATGGCGATGGCGATGGCGATGTCGGGGGCTGAGGAGGCGTTCATCCAGGTTTCCGTGAGGAAGGTGACGTCTGGTGATGTTGTGTCGAGGAGGTTCCAGAGTTCCACGGCGTGCCTGTGGACGGAGCGGGTGTTGAGCAGGATGCACTTGAGGTGGTTGCTGCTGGTGTTTGGCTTGGCGGGTGCGGTGCATGTTCGGAGGCAGGTGAACTTGCAGGTTTTGCAGGTGAAGGGTCCGTGGGTGCGTTTCGGAGTGGCTCGGCAGCAGGCGGGGTTCCGGCCGGAATTGAGTGCGTTGAGGGCGGCGTCGTCGTAGGTCTGTCCGGTCATCTTGCATCGGCGGGGGCCAGGGGTCCTGGCGCTGGGCGCGGGCCAGGCGCGGACGAGCGCAGACGGGCTTGCCTTTGGCGCGCCTTCGGTGCACAATCGGCGCGCCTGCTGCGCGTACGCATGCACTCTGCCATAAATGGAGAGTGGGGGGGGGGGGCGGAGCAAGGGAGGAGCAGCTGGGAGGTGGGAGCGGGGTGGCGAATGGGAGAGGGTCGTGGCTATCAGCCGGAGTGGGGGCGGGGCCGCGGGGAGCAGCGGCAGGGAGCGGGGTGGACAGCGGGTCCAATAGCTAGGGCGACAGGGGGCAGGGCAGCAGGCAAGCGGGGGCAGAGCAAGCAAACAATGGGGCAACAATCAGGTGAGGAAAAACGGCAGCAACAGCAGAAACAATCCAAGTGGGGCAAGCAGCGACCGTACAAGGCACAAATGCAGGTGGGACACAACGGCAACAGGGGGCAGCACTAGATGGAAAAACGGCAGCGACAGTACAAGGCACAAATGCAGGTGGGACACAACGGCAACAGGGGGCAGCACTAGATGGAAAAATGGCAGCGACAGTACAAGGCACAAATGCAGGTGGGACACAGCGGCAATAGGGGGCAGCACTAAAATGGCGGCCGAGCAGAGGCTATACTAACGTGCAGCGGGGCACAGTCAGGGCAGCGGGTCGAGCAGTGGTGGCAGCATGGGACCGGGTGACTTCCTGGAAGGGGCCACGCGGCGGGTAGAGCGATCCTACGCTGACGAGGTCAGGCTGGATCACAGCCCCCCGCCGCTCGGCTCCAGCCCTAAGTACCCAGTGGGAGGGAGGAGCAGCTGGGAGGTGGGAGCGGGGTGGCGAATGGGAGAGGGTGATACTACCCCTCATGAGAAACACAGGATTCTAATAATCTGTTTACCAATGGGGATCGCACCACACCTTGAGGACTGCAACACTTATGGGAACAGTCTTTGCTGCAATATACACAAAAACACATGCGCCTGATTCATCAATCTCCCATTTTGCGAGCCCCTAATAGCGATTCATAATGAATCGCTATTAAGGACTTGCAAAACGGGATTCATGTAGGAATTGCATAAAGAAATGCGATTCCTACACATTCCTTATTTGTGATTAGCAAATTGCTAATCGCAAATAAGGAATAACTCCCCATTCATTCCTATGGGCCAAAAGGCCCATAGGAATGAATGGGGAGTATTCCTTATTTGCGATTAGCAATTAGCTACTCGCAAATAAGATAGCGATTGAAAGGGTGCCAGGGGTGTCCAAAGGACACCCTGTAGCACCCCTTAAATGCAAATTGAAACAGGTGTTGCGCACACACATGTCCAAAGGACATGTGTGTGTGCAACATGCAACTTAGAAAAATGCTTTTAAAAGCATTTTTCTAAGTTTTCGCTATTTACCACGAGGCTTGACCTCGCGGTAAATAGCGGGCCGAAATTGCGAATTCGCAATTTTTAAATGGATGATGAATTGCATTTAAGGAATCTCAAATAGAGATTCCTTAAATGTAATTCCTCGCAAAATAGCGAAATCGCTATTACCGATTTTTGAATTTGGGATGATGAATCTCAAATGCAAAAATAGCGCTCGCAAAGGGCCAGATTCTCAGAATCTGGCCCTTTGCGAGCCGATTTCGGCTTGATGAATCAGGCTGATGGTGTTCCGTCTGTGGCAGTAATACCAGATGTCCTGAAACAGATTCAAAATGAATACGGGGCAGAGCCTGCTTTAAATCTGGGTATGAAACTACTGAAAGATTTCAAACAGGTCTCAGCTATAATTTTAGCTAATATTAAAGGTGAGGCAGCATCTGTGGCGATCCGTCAAAAATTAAGAGAATTTGATGTAACTGAGCAACCATATGAACTGGCCAGAATAATTGAAAAATCCTATGAAGAACTAGGTAGAGATAGTTTGGGTGGGAAACCAGTTAAGCCCCAACTAACAAAGTCCTGAAAAGGTATTTATTAAAAACACTCTCACTGTTCCTAAAAAGAAGTGGGAGAACACTAAACAAACTTCCAAAGAGAAGTGTCCGCAATTGCGAGGTAGGTCTCCTCAAAATGAGCCCTCTGAAAAGAGGTATAATCTCAGGAACAGAGATAATTTGAGAAAACCTGATAGATAGCAAGATACTGATACACGTTCCTCTCGTATATTTCAGACTTCCTCACAGAAATCGGAAAGAAGAGGACGGTCAGAACACAAGGAATGAAAGTCCAAAGACGATCAACACGTTCCAAAAAATAAGAAAACTCAATTTACCAAAAAGAAGGTAGCAGGTCTAAAAATCAGACATGCTGAGGATCTTGAGGACACAACTCAAGAACGGGGAGTGGGCCCAGACCATGCTGGACAGCGCAGCAGAAGTAACCATAGCTCGCAAGATCTTGAAGGATCATCTGGAGACAGTGGACTTGAATGAGTACATCCAAGTTGAAACTGCCGATACCAGGATTAGTGTACCCCATAAGTTATATGAAGTAACACACCGGTTGGAGGGGGATATAACAAGAAAAATAAGAGCTCTCTTTTGGGAGAAGCTCTCTAAGGGTTATGACATTCTTCTAGCTGAAAAAGACTGGCCAACAAAATGTGTCAGGGAGTTCTCACATGGCGAAGACTTCATTATGCCAGCATTCTCTAATCAAATTCCAATTCATTTAAAATACACCTATGTCAGAAAATGGGCTGTAGCCCATGCCCCAGCATTATATAGAAATCATGTAAAATGGGATGAGGATTCTCCGCGCCAAAAAAAACTGTTAAAAATTAACCCTGGGCGTAGTATGCGTAGTGGGCGAGAAACTACGCCCACCTACGCACTTCACATAGCCCCACTACGCGCCTCCCTCCCGCCCTCCCCTACATACCTAACTTTTGTAAAGGCTGAAATAAAAGTAAATAAAATGCACTTACCTTGTCAGCTGCGTCCCGGGGCTCCCTCTGCTCGTTCGCGCCACCGTCGCCGCAATCTTGGATAGCAATGCGCATGCGCGGCCGCCTCACAAGAAATGGGCATGCGCGGGCGGCCGCGCATGCGCATTGCTATCCAAGAACGCGGCGACGGGGGCACGAACGAGCAGAGGGAGCCCCGGGACGCAGCTGACAAGGTAAGTGCATTTCATTTACTTTTATTTCAGCCTTTACAAAAGTTAGGTATGTAGGGGAGGGCGGGAGGGAGGCGGGCGGTGGGCAACTTCGCTATGCCCATGGAGTGGGCGTAGTGTTGCCTGCTACGCCAACTTTGCTAAGGGCGAAGTAGGCAACACTACGCCCACTTCGTGGGCGTAGCGAAGTCCTTCGCCAAGGGTTATTAAAAACTCAACCAACTGCACAAAGGCAGTAACCAGTTAAGCAAGAAGCTAAGAAACAGGTCAGGGAGATATTAGATCAACTTGAATACCAAGGGGAGATTGAACAATGCACCTCGTCAATGAACAATCCTTTGTTTCCTGTCTCCAAACCAGACAATACATATCGTCTAGTTTTGGACTACAGATATTTAAACTCTTGTTGCAAAACTTTTGTAGTACAAAATGCACACAGCGCAGCACTAATGAATAACATTGTGCATAAAAAAAATTAAAACCACATTAGATATTTCTAATGGTTTCTTCTGTCAAAACATTGCACCTGAAAGCAGGTACTTGACCGCTTTCTCAATTATGAGGACACAGCGTCACTTCTGTCGTCTCCCCCAGGGATTCAAGAATAGTCCAGGGTTATTTTCAGCTAGAGTAACAGAGTTACTACAAACGTATGATGATGAGGCATTATCTTATGTCGATGACATCTATCTAACAGAGGATGACTTGGACAGGCACTTGAACAGAGTGAATACCATTATACTTGGATTCATCTCTGGAGGGTATATATTAAATTTTAAAAAATCGAGAATTGCCCACCTCAACGTCCTTTTTCTAGGATACAAGTTATCAAGTGAAGGCAAAAGCCTGGCAGCCAACTTTTTTAGAAAAGTGTGCGCTGCTCCAACCTCCAAAAACACTGTAAAACTTACAGTCAATTCTAGGTTTCCTACATTTGGGAAGAGCATATATATTCTAAATTATGCAGAAAGGATTAAACCTCTCTACGAATTAATCAAACCTGATTTCAAAACAGCTAATTGGACTCAGAAACACACAGAAATGTTGCATTCAGTGCAAACAGACATGTTAGCAACAACACATTTACAGACACGCGTAAACGTACGCAACATTGTAATCCGAATCATCCCAGGAAGATGCGGATTCACGTACTTAACCTTTAATGAAGATGAAAAAGTACCAATAGCTTATAAATCACACTTGTACATACAAGCCGAAATGAAATTCACTTCTACAGAAAAAATTCTGACGGCGGTTCAAACTGCAGTAGCAAAAGAGCGAGCCCTCGCAAAGGGAAAACGCATTATGGTCGTTACTCCTGTACCCGCCCTTAGAGGCAATGACAAAAGCAAGCATTCCGAATGCAAAAGCTTTATATCCGAGATGGATACAATGGGTTAACTCTCTTGCTGCAACAGACGTTGAATTCATTTTTGACCCATACTTGAAAACGCAATAATTTCTACAATACGAACAAGAATGTCCTCTGCCCACTGAGATTCTGCCTCTAGAACCGTGCGAATGTATGATTTATACAGACGGATCAGCACAGCCCGCAATTGGGGGTAAACAAGCTTATAGTGCTACGTGCGTGATCGTTAAAGGTCGCTGGCGCGATGGTAAATTCCGACCTATGGTCACAAAAACGCAATCTCTCGGAGATTGTACAGCTCAGCGAGCTGAACTACAAAAATTCATGATGGCGCTTGAAATACCGATCGCGAATTCCCCACACTCCTAGTGTGCGATTCATATTACTGCGTTCAATCTTACAATGAATACTTGCAGAACTGGATTCAAAACGGTTTCAAAGATGCAAAAGTGGGAACAATAAAGCATAAGTTGCTTTGGGAACAAGTAGTTCAGTTGCAGAAAGAACTACAAAAGACTCATGTGATCCATACGCTGAGTCATCAATGTGATGGCGTTCACGTTTCAGGGAATTCATTGGCTGATGAAGCCGCGAAGGCAGCTGGGCAAATGGCTTCCGTAGCTGCAATCACTCGTTCAAAGACGAAAATAGACAGAGAAATAATGCAAGCTGTCACTGCCTTCAGCAAAGACAGCCGTAAAACATTACCAAAAGGCTTTCCACTCAAATACTCATACATAACTGATGCATATAATGTTCCGTTTGCTCGAATCCCTGGAGTGGGCGATAGAGTAATTCCAAACATGGAACATAGATTAGGACTAATCGTAGCAGCACATGAAGGGCTTGCCTCTGCACATGCAGGTGTTTCCGCCACAGTGTTGTTAATAAAACAAAGATACTGGTGGCCGCGCATGAGGAAACGGATCAGAAGCTATGTTTTGAAATGTGAAATCTGCTAAAGGATGAAAGTCTCTACAGTGAAACGCCTGGCACCCCTGTTATTTCAGATAAACCATTAGCATGCATTTACCTGGACCACAGCGGTCCCTTACAGAGGGATGGTAACTACAAATATATCATGGTCCCAGTGGATTCGTGCTCAGGATTCATTTGGATGTGGCCTCAGCGCTCGGCTGACACCCGAACTGTTATAAAAGATTTGCGAGTCTTTATCAGCACATACGCAGTCGGCGCCCTACATTCTGACCAGGGTCCTGCGTTTAGCTCCAAAGCTTACAAGTTCCATGGCCAATCTGGGCGTTGCATTGCGGTATTCTAGTCCATTCCATCCTGAGGGAAATTCTGTAGTGGAGAGAAAAAACGGGACATAAAGCAATCTATGACAGCTAGGGTATTAGGCTTGGGTGACGGCTGGGTCAAACATCTAATAAGTGTTCAACGTAGTCTAAACAATCTGCAAAGAAGTTCTCTGGGTGGAATCACTCCATATGAAATCCTTTTTGGTACTAGAATGATTGTCCAGGACCTTGATCGTCACACTTCAGTGGTAGAACAAAAACCTTTTGATATCAAAGACCGTTTGGCTGTTTTGCAGGACTTAAATGAAACAAGGATAAGTCAAAGCAACACATTGCAGAAGCCAACGACCACTGAAGGGGAACCACCCATCCCAGCAAGGCCTGCCTGGATTCCAAAAATTGGGGATCTAGTCAGAGAAAAGATCGCGGATAAGAAGGAATTTGGGCCTTCTTACAGACAACCAGTACCTGTGCTAGCAATCCACGAATCAAGAACAGTGTTACTGCTGCCCCTTGCTGGAAGAAAGGAGAACAGGTTTGTATCTATTGACCTGGTAAAACCACATCATGTGGCCAATCATAAGTAGTAGGCCAAGTGGACTCCAAAGTTGTAGCAGACAACTAAATCTGGCTACTATCCAAGAGATTCAAACTGAGAGACTCGTGCCTTTTGAGAAATCTACAGTGCGAAAAGAAGGACTAAGCAACAAAGCCATGGAACTTGTGCCTCTTGAGACCCAAATAACAGTTCGTCAAGAAACACCTGTCTACAATGATATAGCATCCGACTATACTAATATGACAAGGGATCCAGTAGCTCCAGCGATTTCAAGTAATCCTGATGCAATACCAACAATTGACAGAACTGCCTCTGGCTATTTCATTGACTTTGATACGTTTTCCGAGGATCCCAGTGAACCAGAAACAAGGCCAACAAAAAGAACTTTCAAAGAACAAGCAACAGAGATTTTTCATCAGCTAGAAAAGACTTATCTAGTTTCACCATGGATTGACATTTGGATTGTGTTGGGTGTACTTTTTCTCCTACTTTGGCTAATTCTTGTATTAGGTTTGGGAATGCTGATAAATGGAAGATATAGTAAAAAAGGACACAGCAAGTAAGAACATCAACGTACTCCTCAAGCCACACAAATCATCACATCGTGAAAAAAGAGACTTGTCATCAGTGAACATCACAGCCGTTCCTATACCTGGTGGTATAGCTTGGGACAGAACTGATTATGACATCTTTGGTCCTGCAGAGCTGTTGAAGATTGTACACCAATTCAAGGTTTCCTTCAGTGACTTTGTTTCATCTATTACCTTTTCTGATGATTGAGACTTTGGGACGGTTAATAATATGATGTCAGACTTAGAGATGTCTGCAAAATCTACCAAACATGAATATTTAGAAGGTTCATCACATTATGAACAAATGTACTGTTATAAATACTATGGTCATCATTTCTTGCATAAATCTGCAAGCCATAGAAATGTTTATACTTTTAATCAATATGAACATTGTCCAACGCCACCGAAAGGTAGCTCAAAAACATTTTATGAAAAATGTCCATACTTCTCAGGTTTTAATGTCTCAAAACCAGAAACATTTTACTTTAAAAATGTAAATAAGACAGGAATGAAGAGTATGTTGACTAATACTAAGCAAATTTATTCTGCGGCCTTTTATGCTCAGCTGTCCACATTAGGTTTTGACTTTTGGATAGACAACATTGAGACAAAAACTGTCTGGGGCACAAAAGACTGGCAGGTGCAGGGAATAAAAGCTTTATTTCGAGCCTGCATTATCTCTGAACAAATAATGTTTTTGAACGACACTGTCCAACAGACATCCTGTCTTGGCCTAGCTAAGATAAAAGATTCAAACAAACCGTCCATACCTACACCTGATAGTAAAAATACTACAGAAGGGGTGGTCGACGTAAAAGCAATTTTACTTAAAAATAGAACCGATCCTGATTGGAAGAAATGGTTATTCTGGCCTTCGCACACAAACAACTGTCAAGATAGGTTCCTGAATAAAACACAAGGGTTCACCTTCATTAGGCCAGATCCAAGATATATCCAGAGACAACATCCAGGGATAGTAACAACATACAGTGTAGGAAAACTGTGCCTTCAATGGCTACACAAGTCCACACTAATAGAGGTATAACAACACTTATCTTTACTTAAAGGTGGTGTTGATTTAAGGGACTTCTTACAAGGACCTACTAAACTGCGTCATAAATGTTTTATATACGCTGGTACATATGCCATTTATAATTTAGCTTGGAAAGCTACACAAGCAGAGACTGCAGAACGAATACGAGAAATTGATCGTATTCATTTAGAGAAATCTCTCTCTGTAGTTGACAATGGGTTAAAGTTAAAGTTAAAGTCCACATTTGTAAAGCGCACAATCACCCGTAAGGGTCTCTAGGCGCTGGGGGGCCGTCGGGAAGATTAAGCGAGCTATTGCCCAGAGTCACATGGTGCCGGGCTAACCTGCCGCCGGAGCCGGGAATCGAACCGTGGTCCCCAGATTCCAGCGTCAGTCGCCCTGGCCGCGGCGCCACACCTCTTCCACACGACTCTGTCATCCAGAATTTATTCTTTGGACAGCATAGTATCCTCTGTCATAGACATAATGGAACAGGACTTGCTCATGTTACAGCATGGACAGTCACAATAGCGTTCTATAATACTTTTAGGCTGGACGTTGCAAAATCTTCATTCTGGCTACGTGCCATGGCGTTTAATCAATACCACGTCATTGTTTTCTGTATTTAACCTTACCGATAAACAAATCACTTGGGAACAAAGTGGAGCACACTATACGGTGCTGAGCATTGAGAAACTGGAAAGATTACCATTAACTGTTTCAAAAAAACCTGCAACAGAATGGCTAATACACAGGACAATCACTCTGCCTGTCACAATTTTCTATTTTGAGTATTGTTTGAAACATATAGCAGCTGGCGTATATGAAAGGTTGGGTAAAGAATACATCAAGTCAACCTGGGATTTACCATATACACACAGATGTTGGAGTGGGGTAAAAGAAGTATTTCTTAGTGGTACAAACTGCAAAAGCGCACGAAGTGGTACACTTTTAGGGTATTAACTTACACAGAGCCTGCGACGGTTCTTCGACCAACTTATCCTGCCACCTGCAAGGTTCTCCAGCTGTAGTGATAGATCCAACTTTTAGGCAGCTTTTAACGGAAGCTATATTATGTTGAATGATCACAGCTGCTGTGGCATGTTGCCAGGAATAGCCTATCTCGTAACTGTGTCAGCCAGGGTCACTTGTTGTATGCAAGTATTGTTTCCTAAAACCAAGACAGACGGGGAGTCGCCGTTATGGCCTTCACTGAACATCTCTTCTATACAAATTGATACTTTAGGCAGAAAGAAAGCCATTCTTTTACAAAAATCTGTGCCACTGGCCTCATCCAAAGAAACGTATGAACTACAAGTTGCAAGGTCTTCTGCAGAGAGACATGCCCTTTTATCGACAAACTGCCCTATACATTTCGCGGAAATGTTAGGTCGTATCTTAAACATGTCTGATACCAGTGGTATTGTACATGTATTTAAGACAGTTTTTTCAGGACTGTTAACACTGTTTGAAGCAGTCCTCGGCATATTTCCAAACTTCGTACACTCTGTGTGGGCAGCCTGCATCTCATTTTGGGACTCGTAGCAGGAATACTATTTTTGTTTCTTCTGCTCTGATATGGCAAGTCCAGTCACCAGTGACACCCAGATTGCCATAGAGAACACTCTCCTGGCAATGAAGTGTCGTGAGCGCATGATTCAGATTCTGGGCTTGGCTCGTTTACCGGATCTGAATACCACGTGGTTTCTATCATTCTGACCAGTCTGGCAAGATTGCATCTTACCTGTTCTACGATGCCTGCTATGTGGAGAAGAATGCGTGTTAGACATCTGTCTGACACTCCCATCAGTCCTGCAACGGATGTTGATACTTTGCTTGGATCGGTAACGGCTCATGCATTGTGTTGTCCCCAGGGGCTACCAATACTGATGACGACATTCATTGAGGTCTCACAGACGCAAACTGCTGACTGTGAGATACGTGGATCGAAAGGCACACAGGTACCATCTCCTTTGAACATTGCTAATGCGGCTGACGCTGACGGCGATGCTTCTCATTTTTGTGCAATCAATCTGCTTAACGAAGTAGTACAACTTTCACCTACTGTAGTAGACAAATTCTTTACCAGCTTAGAAGATTTGATGTTTTCTCCAAACAATGAGACTAACTTTTGAAGTTAGCACACAGTGTTCTATGGGACTCTGTATTCGACCTTCGCTTTTCAAAACAAGCTTCTAACTTTGGAACTCTATTTTTTTACGATTTTACTTTTTTCCCATAATTGAATTTTTTTTGACACAAAGTACTCTGTTTACAGTAGAACTATTCCTAGAGAACAAGAATTCTTTGAATACTTCCAAGAGACAATATTTGACCTTGTCCACAACCAAACAAATTATAAATTATGTCATGGAATGGTCTCGATCTTTTTTCTTCTGTATTTAAGAGCCATTTCATAAACGTATTTCAGTGATTCATTCGGATAGCATTTCCAATGTCATACTATATGCTTTGAATGAAAACATTGCTTTTAAAATGCATACAGCACAAATGCCATTTTGTTTACAACCATTTCGGATACATTTCTTTGTATTTGGGTGGGGTTTTTAACACATCATGCTTCAGATATGTTTTATGTGCTTAGAATTTAGTAATGTCGAACATAATAAAGTGGAGTGGGTGTTGTATGACGTTTTAGGATCCAAGCGAATTTTCCCCGATTTATGGCCTTATATAGGTACAAATTACTTTGCCCTAATATAGGCATAGAAATCATACTCATATTTAGACATAGCCCATGCAGTCCAAATACAGGCATGGTTACTTCCACCCGTACCAAAACGTCACAACGATTTCTTGGAAAAGCGGCTCAAGCATCAGGGACCTCCCCTTGCTTGAATATTGATTTGTCCAAGATCTCATGGAGATTACAAAGAACTATTCCCTTGGGGTTCTTTACTGACGTTATTATGCCTGACTTTACGTCAAACTAGGCACCTTCAAGGTATAAATATGCCTTCACTTGCTCTAGCAAGACATGGTGGTTCGAAGCAGTTCGACTATCTACTTGCCCAACGCAGCTCGCTACAGCAAGTGCCGAAGGAAGCCGACCCTCCAGCTGACGCACTGATAGAGAAGCTGTCCTTTCTCTCGCTGAGAATTCAGCTCCAGTGTTTCCAAATTCCTCCTTCATTCTAAACTCAGTTATGGAGCTGATTAGAACCTAAAAGAAATCTTGGAAAGATTCTTGGCAAAGGCAACTAAACCTATGCTACACAAATACTTACTCCCTCCCGTCCACTAGACTTAGGTTAGGTACATTGGGGTAGGTGTATTTTAGAGAGCACTAGTTGAGTATTTTAGCCTGTGTGTTTATGTATGTATTTTTATATGGCTTAGAAACCATACAATGCTTTTATACTACTATTTTATAATACTATTCCCGCTGTACGCATTATACTTTGCAGCCTGCATTACGATTGCAGCAGTACACTTTACTTGCATGAGAAAGAAGACTGTTCAATAAAACCTTTTATTCAAAACGCCCGTCTCTCTAGTTCTCTCCACCTCTGTTGAAACGAAGCATGCACGATTGACTGAGTGAAATATTCATCTATTGTTCCCGCGACTCTAGAGATAGAATTCTTATTCTTGGGAAACAAAGTTGTCATGTTTATGCGGTTGTCAGAAACTAATCCCTTCTTGTGTATTCAAGAAAGTTTCTAGTGACCTCTGAGTTAGCTGGCACATTCACAATTAAGTTTAATACATTCGATAGAGACCTAGTCGACCTCAGTCCTACGTCTAAACTATAGGATATATTATTCCAATGCGCAGAGCCTATTGGGAATATAGGAACTACACTACAGAGCCAGTACTGATTGATAAGCCACTTAGTGGTTTAAAGGGTACAATGATTGGAGTGTACAATAACCTTGCAAATATTATCATTACTATGCATTTAGCAGTACAACATGCAGCCTACATGTGTTTGATCGTACAATTAGCCACTGATCTTTCTTAAGGCTTTAAAATCCTTCCCTTACAAGAGTGCAATTCAGGAATTGCAGTCATAAACGTCAATGGCTTTGTTGCATCAGTAATCAGGATATCAAGTCCAATTGGCCCTATACAGTGGTGGCCGGCATGGCCCGCGGGTGGCGGGTGTGGGAGCAGGGGTTGTGGGTGAGAAGGGGGAGCCCAGAAGTAAAAAAAAATTTATTTAAAAGACTAAAACTTACCTTGCTGCTGGGTCTTGTGTCTCTACTCCTGCTCTCCTCGTTGGACTCCTCAAGGAGCAGGAAGCACAGCCAGGCTCCCCTGACAAATCACAATGCTGCAATGCAGCATTTTGATAAGTCTGAGCATCGTGACATGGCACTCAGAAGGGGCTGGAGGAGTCGGCATGTACTCCACGCAGGCTGTAATGCAGTCTGCATCTTGAACAGGGAAAGTGCGCATGACTGTTTTGGGCGGCCAGAGAGGGCCGGCTAAACAGTCATGTACACTTAGGAGTGGGCAAACCACTCCTCCCCTGCTCCGAGAGCAGAGCAGCATCAACCATCCGCCAGTCCGCAAAGCAGCATGGAAACATAAAATGATAATAACTTAAAGTTATGATCATTTTATGTTTCCTCTACTTTCACTGCTTAATAGCAGTGGATCAAAGCTTATCCGCCATAGCGGAGGAACCGTCCCTGGACCTATATTACATATAGGTAAATATTCTGTTTTATAATTAATAGTCAATTATAGTATGACTTTTAGCTGTTGGTTTTTAGAGAGCACTCTCATGCGTTTTCACATTAGCAGCACATTTTCAAATTGATATGTAAGCATTGGACTCGATATATCACTGGGAATGTTCGACCTCTTTTCCTGGACCCCAATTACAGTGCACCTTCAAAACACTAGACATTCAGCTACCAGAAAGGGGCATACACACCCAGAGCAAAACACAGATAATATAATTTATTAGCACATGCCAATGTTTCAAAAATGTTTATAGGAATAACAAATGTCAATTATTTGGAATACGTTTTTTGTGCCTTTCACAACAGAGGAACTTAAAGGACATACATAGAATACCCAGACTGTCTGTTTCATCTGCAACCATTTTGATTAGCCTGCTTAGTGGGATCGATCTCATAGGAATTTGAGAGCAGCTGGTTTCAACCACTGGTAATAGTTACTATGCAAAATAATATTGCAATTATTCCACACAGAGACCTGCAAAACCCTACTCAACTTTTTGGTCTTTTAAGAACCACCTCTAATGGAAGCTTTGGGTAGGAGTGTTATTAACACTATATTTATGTATTTTAATAATGTTGGCAAACCTTGAAAGGATTGTAAAAACTGATGTTCACAAGCAATAGAAGCACCCCACAGCTAAAATAGGTCTACTTGGGTTTATTATCTATTTTTAGGAGAGTTGGTGGCTCAAAGTAGAGCTTAGAAGAGGTGCTGGAAATTGAAAGGACAATATTAGAGAAGAAACTGGGAACATGAATAAGGTTGAAACCCGTAATATACTTATGATGTTTAAAGAGCACAGGCCAGTGCTCTGTGAAGGTGATTTACCGTTCACCACTACTCTGTGAGCCTGAGCCTTAGTACCAGCCGCGGTCCATGCAGGTAACAGCCGTGGGGAGGTGGGCCGTGTAAGGAGGGATTTCGAGGGATGACACTGAGGGTAAATTAATGATTTATTTAGTTTTCCCTCGTCATTTTCAATCGAAATCCCCCCTTATCCCGCCCCACCACTGTTACCTGCATGGACCGCTGCTGCTTAGTACCTTTTTTGTGAATTTCAACTGTTCTTAGGATTTGTGTGGTTTTCACCATGTCACCAAATGCCCTATCAATTTTAACTAAAGTTCTTTCAGTGAATCTTTTTGTTTTTTAGATGATATTGTGATCCCCAAAAAATGTTGATCCCAAGATGTGCATTAGATTCACACCATGAGCCCAAATCTTGTACCACTGAACCCCCTGCACGCAAGCTTCATTCATGTTCTATTGCGCCGACACCACTAAGCCCTGGCTTTGCAGGCATTGAACAATAATATTTTTTATTGATTTTACAATTTTAAAAGCCAACGATAAGTCACCTCAAATAAAACAGATTCAAAGCCCAATGGGCAATCAGTATGAGTTAGCATTCAGGAAATTCACTCCCTTCCACAATAAAAGAATGAAATGCAGAACCCCCTCCCCGTGGCCTTGAGACACCAATGGGTGATTAGCCATGCTCTATAAGAACCCTGATTGATTAATCGATTCGTTCTACTCTGCGGCCAAATATGCCAAATTATTCTCTACGGGGCCGATTCGCAGAACTAATCTGAGACAAAATCGTACATTTTCTGCTTTTGGTATTCACAGAAGGCACTTACGATTTTTGGGTTTTCACAGAATGCACTTATGACTCCTAGCTGTACGTCCGCACTCGGGCCGGAATTTCCGCACCCGGACCATACTCTCCGGCTAGGGCTGTACTCTCTGGCTCAAGCCGTAATCTCTGGTTGTGAATACCAAATATCGTAAGTGCCTTCTGTGAATCCCAAAAGTAGTATGTTTAGGATTTTGTCTCAGATTAGTTCTATGAATCGGACCCTATATGTTGAACGACATTTCCCTGTATTGTTTCCAGGGTTGCCAGATCTCCCCTCATTTTCTTGGACAACCTCTGCCTCCATATATTTGTTTCTCTGCCAACATGCACCAGTCGTCTTTCCATTTATTTATATCTAGCAGGTCACCCCATGCCACCTTCCTGGTGCACCAATCTGGTGCCACCAAATGCCTTGATTACCACCTTAGACAAAGGGAATTCATGAAAATTGTCAGTGTTTTTGGTCAATAAATGGCTATTTAATTATTTATTTTAGCAACTTTAAGTAGCTGCTGCTTAGACAAATTAGCATGCAGCCTGTGTCATGCTATAATACTGCTAAGATGACTCAGCTGCTAACACACATGCTGTAGAGACATTGTGTTGAGTGAAATAGCATATTAAAAACAACATAACATATGTGATAAGATTAATTAACTTCTTCATACATTCAACGCACAGTAGGAGCTAAGTAGTGGAGCTCTGTGGGGTTTGTGATCCCCAGAGAGCATAGAAAATATCCCAATGAAAGCTTAAACAGGGCTGTTTTTACTTTGTTTTTGAATGGTGTTGGTGTTCTCGATCACCATGAAATACCGGAAAAAGGAAACACTGTTGAAAGAGTCAAACTTCTCCAAACAATCGATGGGGTCTCAGTACTCTTCAGACTTGCAGCCATTAACCTGTAGACTTGTACATACTCTTGCAGAAATGACGTAGACCCCCTCTATGCCTTCCAACTCACTCCCACAGTCGCCTCTTTTACAACTAGATGGGAGTGAGCTGAATGGAAGAGAGGGGAATGAGACTCTCCTGGCTTTCAGCTTCTTGTTTTGAGACCCCCAGGTGAAGACTAGTGCTTGATTTGAAACTTAGTTGTCTTAAATAGGGACAAGAGAAACAAAATACACTGGCATTAGTAACTGATCTCATTCATAGTGAATTCAAGAAAATCCAATGTAACATGTGTCCTAGTTCTGTTTTAACACCCTATACTGTTCTTATTACATCAATTCTTCACTGAGAGCTGGCTGGTGCCAACAAAGCAAAAGGGTGTCCAATTATATTTATGCAAGAAAAGATAAGGCTTTGGCAAGACCATTTCCAGACAACAGCGCCTGATGTATGTGCTATAGTTCACCTCAGGCAACAAACCACACTTAGGCCAGAAATATTTGCTGTCGATTGTTTATGTTGCTAATTTACTGGCATAAGGCTAGTATGCATTTACTGTCGTTCACTATATTCAATGTGGATACTATGTGCATTAGTTTGTGGTAATAAATCATGCATAATATCCAGGTTCATTGGATGCACACCAGTAGCTCCCAATGGTCATGTGTTCTGTATTGTGGTTAGTAATGGTCAAATGTCAAAGCTGGGATTGTGCATTATTTTTTACTAGGTTTTGTGTTGTTCCAAAGCTTAGCCTTTGAGTAATAATCTAAACTCCCCTCTGCCTCTCAAGTCTGTAGGTTGTGGCAATCCTCAATGGAGTGCTTGTCAGTGTCCAAGTGAAGATGCACTGCGGTGCAAAATTTAGACTTGCCCGCAGATGTTGTAGGAAGAGGTATGGAAGGCATCAACTTGAAAAGTAAATATCCTGGAAGCATTCAAAACAAACATGGTGTTGGAGCTGGGAGTCGACTATATAGAAACCACACCCAGGATGGCTATCTAAGTCTTGTGAGCAGTGGGAGATTGTATGTTCTGAGAGAAGTGTGATCTTTCTTGCGCCCATGTGCGACCTCAGTGACAGCAATTTCTCCCCTATTATACACATCTGACTATTTTCTCCTCAGGTTGGTCACTGAGCTGTCATTGTGTTTTTGGGGGGTCTCCATGGGGTCCATTGCTTCTACTGATCCAAAGGTAATCACATTTGGTGCTGTGGAGCATTTGGTGCTGCATTTGGTACCCGCAAGCACCACCAGCTCATCCGCACCACCAAGAAGAAATCCCTGAAGGAACGACTGGACAACAATGCCCACGACAGCAAAGAGCTCTTCACTATCGTCAAGGAGTTCTCCAACCCCAGCACCGGCACCAACGACATCACTCCGTCACAAGACCTCTGCGACTCCCTCGCCTCGTTCTTCCACCGCAAGATCGCCGACATCCACAACAGCTTCGGCGCCCCACCCACGCACCCAACCGTCAAACCAATGCCCCCCACCGCCACCCTTCGCACCTGGACCACGGTGACCACCAAAGTCACAGCCCGCACGATGAACACCATCCACTCCGGATCACCGACCGACCCCTGCCCATACCATGTCTTCAACAAGGCCGACTCCACCATCGCACCCCAACTCCGGAACATCATCAACGCCTCCTTCAACACCGCCACCTTCCCGGAGAGCTGGAAGCACGCCGAGATCAGCGCCCTCCTGAAGAAACCTACAGCGGACCCCACCGATCTCAAAAACTTCCGCCCCATCTCGCTCCTCCCTTTTCCTGCTAAAGTCATCGAGAAGATCGTCAACAGACAGCTGACCACCTTCCTCGAGACGAACGGATCCCTCGACCCCTCGCAGTCCGGCTTCAGAGCCAACCACAGCACCGAGACCGCCCTCATCGCAGCGACCGACGACATCCGGACCCTGCTCGACAAGGGGGAAACAGTGGCCCTCATCCTCCTGGACCTCTCCGCTGCGTTTGACACGGTCTGCCACCGCACCCTGGTCCAGCGCCTCAGCAACATCGGTATCCAAGAGAAGGCACTGGAGTGGATCATCTCGTTCCTCGCCGGCAGAACACAAAGAGTCCGCCTCCCCCCGTTTCGCTCCGAGGCCACCGAAGTCATCTGCGGCGTCCCGCAAGGATCTTCACTCAGCCCCACCCTCTTCAACATCTACATGAAACCTCTCGCAGCCATCGCACGCCAGCACAACCTCAACATCATCTCTTACGCCGACGACACCCAGCTGATCCTCTCCCTCACCAGAGACCCCGACACCGCCAGAACCTGCCTACACGAAGAGATGAAAGACGTCGCCGAGTGGATGAAGGACAGCCGCCTGAAACTGAACTCGGAGAAGACGGAAGTCCTCATCCTGGGATCTTCGCCCTCCGCCTGGGACGACTCCTGGTGGCCCCCAGCCCTGGGCACCGCACCCAAGCCAACCGACCACGCACGCAACCTGGGCTTCATCCTGGACCCCTCCCTCTCGATGACCAGACAAGTCAACGCCATCTCCTCATCGTGCTTCAACACCCTGCGTATGCTTCGCAAGATCTTCCGCTGGATCCCGACCGAGACCAGGAAGACTGTCACCCAGGCACTCGTCACCAGCCGGCTGGACTACGGAAACGCCCTCTACGCCGGAACCACAGCCAAGCTACAGAAAAGACTCCAGCGCATCCAGAACGCCTCCGCCCGACTCATCCTGGATGCCCCCCGACGCAGCCACATCTCCAGCCACCTGAGGAACCTGCACTGGCTCCCCGTCAACAAGAGGATCACGTTCCTGCTCCTCACCCACGCACACAAGTCTCTCCACGACCTGGGCCCCAAGTACCTCAACGACCGCCTGACCTTCTACACGCCCACCCGCCAGCTACGGTCCACCAGCCTTGCCCTCGCAGCCGTACCACGCATCCGAAGAGCCACCGCCGGAGGAAGATCCTTCTCTTACCTGGCTGCCAAGACTTGGAACTCCCTCCCCATCCACCTTCGGCTGACCCAGGACCATCTCGCCTTCAGGAAGCAACTCAAGACCTGGCTGTTCGAGCAGTAGCATACCCGAACCCCCCAAGCGCCTTGAGACCCTCCCGGGTGAGTAGCGCGCTATACAAATGGCATGATTGATTGATTGATTGTGGATCCATAATAGTGCTCATGATGACTGGGGCAAAAAAGGGGCCCCCTAGCCTTGATATCTACTGAGAGGTCCTCCTCTTCAGTTCCAAAAATGTGGTTCTTGGCAGTTCTGTAGTGTGGCACTACTAACATAGTTTGGGCCTTTTTTATAATGTTTACTAGTTGCAAGGAACACCGAGAGAAAATAAAAAAGAAAGACAATTCTATTTATTAACAATTTGCAATCCTCAGTGAGACAAAGACTAACAGAGAAATGATATGCTGTTTGTTTTTAAAGTCCATAAGGGATATCATAGGCTTTTTTAAGTCTTTGTTTATTTTAATTCTATAAACTGTGGGTCATATGTTCACAAAAAAATTTAAATATGAAATAGTTTGTTAAAAGGAAGTATTGTCTCTTTATTCAGAACAAAAAAACTTTCGGGCTGGACTGTTCTCATGAGGCACAGGGTCAGACTGATTTGCATATGGCCATGTCTGAACTGGGGTGGCAGAGTGGGCTAAAGAACAGTGATGGATTAAAACCAGATCTGTTGACTGGGTGTGAGTGTTTGATTGGTTCAGATGCTCCGTCCATCACCACCCCCTTTTGTACCACTTTGTTCGCCATAAGTTGGCAGGGTATGCTCAGACGTGAGTCCCTTGCTCACTTTGCCACTGGATTCAAGCAAGCCGGGTTGAAGACGGCTGGAATGCCAGAAACCGGTCCTCGGAAGCTTGTTTCCGGTCCAGGGAAGGCATCGCTTGGCAGTTCGGGTGGACTGTTCCCATGAGGCACAGGGTCAGACTGATTTGCATATGACCATGTCTGAACTGGGGTGGCAGAGTGGGCTAAAGCACGGTGATGGATTAAACCCAGATACGTTGACTGGGTGTGAGTGTTTGATTGGCTCCGTCCATCACCACCCCCTTTTGTACCGCATATAATCAACGGCCAGCGATAATTATCGCTAGCCGTGTTTAGCGTGCACAATTCGAACGCCGCCTATCCCTTGATTCTATCGCCCGGTTAGCGCACTATCAGCAGAGGCGATAGAAATCCCAGCAATAGTGGTGTAATTCGGCAATATCGCAGCATTTCCAGCGATTAAACACAGCATTAGGGTAAATATTGTAAATAGGGAGATGTGGACTTAGGGTGACAATCCACCTCCCATGACACATGTGGCTTAGTAATAAAAATCGCAGCCGTAGGGAACTGGCGATGTACCCGGTTAGCGCTACTTTTTAAGTCGCTAGGCGGGATAGCGATTTCCTTGATGATAGGGAGAAGCCGGGTTAGCGATTATTTTTGTTGGATTTCTGTCAGGAACGCCTACCTCTCATCTTATTAGTGATGAGAGGTGCTAAGGAGATGGGAGCTAAGGCATGGGTCCACGTGTTAGCGTGTCAATGCTGATAGGCTTTTTGCCCAAAAACTGACGCAAAAGCGGCGATAATTCTAACGCTAAGGTAAACGCTGGATAGCATGACCTTTGACCAATTGAGCGGAGGAGTGGTAGAATCCAGGTTTTCCGAGGTAATTTGTCAAATTTACAAAAGAAAATAACATGGACTGTTAAATGGGTAGATACACCGTCACACGGACAGTTCGCAATGGAGTTCGATCAATTCTGTATTTGGGGAAAGGAAAGTAAACGAAAAAAGGAATTGAAACGGAATCTTGTCAGGAGATATTTCTCATAGTTGGACAAATAATATGACAAATATGGTTGCATGCCTTTATCAGTCTGAACTGCACAAATTTGGGAATTGGAAGATTTTAAGATCTCGATTGAGCCACGAAGTTCTCTTAGGTGACCCAAGCAGATCCTTTTTAGCTCCCTTCTCGAAATGTCCTCCACTGTAGGTGGATCATCGAAGAAAGAGCTACGTCCAAGATCTCTGAAGAAATTTTCCACGTAAACCAGCCATGGAATCCTTCGCCAATTTGTTAGATCCATACAGTCTTTGATCAAAGAACGTGTTAGATGGCACTCACCTTTTGTCCATATGCAATGCCATAAGAGGATTGGTTGGGATCGTATGGTATCAGTAATATAGTCCATGCCTAGCTCATTATGGGAAGCATAGATCGGGACGCCTTGTGGAAGTGCCAGCAGGTATTTAACAAACCCATTCTCTATTGTCTGGATAGGATCTATTGGGCCATAACCCCAAACTCCCGCGCCATAGGTGGCCACACTATGGCATTTTGCGTAGTATATCTTGAGCAGTTCGGAAGGAGCAGGTTTGCCAAGTTTCCTGGAGAAAGAGACCAGGGCCGTTGTTGCGCGCTGGAAAATAAGTTTTCTGCTGGCCACGGCCTGTCGCCAGTTTAAAGAATCATCCACCAAAATGCCTAAATACGGATAGGCGGATGTTTTTTCCAGCCTTGTTTTTCAGACAAAAATTGGTTTGGGATTCTTGACCCTAGGGCCAACATACATGGTAAAGGTCTTTTTTATGTTGACTCTAAGGCCAAGAGAACCCATAAAAGAGCAGTATTTATTAAGTTGCTTTTGTAATTGGTTCAATGTTCTGGCAAGAATGACCGAGTCATCTGCGTATAGCAGTGTTGGTATTGGGCGATGGTTAATCTGAGGTAAATCCTGGCTCCCTTCTAACATGGCCAGCTCAAGTCCGTTGGTATAAAGATTAAACAGGAAGGGAGCCAGTACGCATCCCTGCCTTACACCTTTTCCGATGGAAAAAGAGGGTGAAAGATCGCCATTAACTCCAAATCGGACACATGCCGTTGCGTCAGAATACAATTCATGGAGGAAAACAATAAGGGCTGGGTCCACCCCAAGGTCCCTAAGAATAGCCCAGAGTTTGGAGTACAGGACACAGTCAAACGCTGCACTGAGGTCAACGTACACGAGAAAGATGTTACCTCCTTTGGCTCCCGCGTACTTCCCCATCAAGAGGGCAAGATTCAGGGCCTGGTCCACAGTCCCAAGGCCCTTCTGGAAGCCATATTGCAGGTCGGTCATGATGTTATTGGTTTGGGCCCAGACTTGAAGTCGATCCAAAACCACCCGACCCGCAACTTTGCCCATGGAGTTCAGAAGGGAGATAGGTCTGTAGCAGGCAGGGTCGTTTCGGTTGCCTTTTTTAAAGATGGGGAGCAAGATTGATGTCGACCATGAATCTATCAGTCCAGTTGTTACAGCTGCAGCCATGACCTGGGTGAGAAGTGGAGACCAAAGTTCGAGGTTGTGAAGAAAGAAATCTAACGGGACTCCATCAGGCCCGGGTGCTTTGCCGGGTTTAGACGCTTTAAGAGCTTTCCCGATCTCCATGTGGTTGAAATAGGTGTTGATCGGGTAGCAGTTCCTCCTCGACTTGCTGCTTCCGTTCTGATCGTCACCTGGAGGTTCTGTTTGAGAGTTCCCAAAGATTTTAGAAAAATGGTCGACCCATTCATCTGCTGTCACCGCAACATCTAAGTGCTGTCCTGTTGATGGATCCGCCAGGAAAGGGGATCTAATAACTTGCCAGAAGAGGGCGCTGTCTTTCTTATGGCAACTGTTGTGTAATTGTGCCCAGAGATTTTGCTTAATTTCTCTCCTACGTTCTGCTCTGGCTATGTTATAGAGTTTCCTTAAGATGGAAATTTCCAAAGTATCCCTTGTAGTTCTACAGAGGGCTGCCTTTAGATTTGAAAGAGCCTTTCGACACTTAATATTAAACCATCTCTCGGTAGTACACTTTTTGCTTTTGAGCTTGGCTGTGAACTCCTCTCTAATTACCGCCAAGATTTTCTGAAAGATGGCCATGATAGTTTGTGGAGTAGAGTCTGGAGTTAAGCAGTCAAGAACCCAAGGTCTGGCTTTTACGAGAACCCTCTGGGTGATTTTGGCTGGGTCCACCTTTGCCCATTTGACTGTGAAACCATTCACTTTGTTCATAGTTAATGAGCTTTGTGTTAGCTGGCTGGTGATGTTAGAGTGGAAAGACACATTTTTAAGAACGACTGTAACACTGATGGAAAAATGGTCACTACTAACGTCAGTCCCGGTATGAAAATTTGCCACTTGACCCTTCAAACTGTGAGAGGACATGATAAAATCAATAGTAGTGGAAAACCCCCTACCATGAAAGGTTGGTAAAAAGTCAGGTGGAGGTTCTACTAAACCATTAACAAAAGCAAGCTCTAGTGAGAAGAAGGACTCATTTAGTATGTTTCCACAGATAGAATGCGCAAAATGGGGCAATGGACTACCATGTTCATCCAGTAAGCCACAGTTTCCGTTTTAATAGTTAGTGCATAGTGGAAGATTAAAATCACCACCCCAGACCACATATGCTGGGGTTGTCTGAAACTCATTACGCAAGGTTATTAAAAAAGTGGTGATTTCATTAAGGATTTTTATACAATCCGTTGTTCCAAGATTATTATAGAAATTAACTAAAAAATAAGTACTATTTTTGCTATATTTTAGCTGCAGGATTTGATAGCTCGGGTCTTCTTTGGACCTGCGTATCGTTAGGGAAGAGAGGGTATTGGCAACGTAAACTGCCAGTCCTCCCTTGGGTCTACCCAGGACACCCTGACTGGCCGGGATGTGAAATGTTTTGTAGCCCGCTAAATGATGTGGAATAGTTGACCATGTTTCTTGGAGACAGACTATCTGATGTTCAGTTATCGTATCCAACCACGGATGGAGAGACATTTTAGCGCGTAAACCTGCAATGTTCCAATACAAGATTGAAAAGCTCTGATTTATGGTATGGAGATGGCCATTTGGCTGAGGTGGTAGGGTTTCAGGTAACAAAGGATCGGGAGCACGCGTAAGCGGGCACACCGATAGGGCCACGATCCCTGACTTCTTATTATTGACAGGGTCCTTAATCTTCAGGAATTTTGGAGCGTTTGTTCCGATGGAAGCCTCCGGGGGTCCATCCGTCATTTTGTTGGGGAGGGCAGAGGAAAGTTCTAGTCTAGTTCTGTCCTCATTAACTTTATGGATGGACATCGTTAATTGTGAGGGAGTTTGACATTCTGTCAAACTTAATTGTGTTCCAGGGCTAAAAGGAACGCCAGAAACTCTAAAGGCCTGATTCACACTAGTTGCATTCACTATCGGTCAATCTACCATTTCCAAGCAGTCATAACGATTTCTGATTGGAAAACCTTGCCAACCCTCCATAGGGACGTGGGTCCTGCCTGGATACCAGAACTGTGTCTGCCATTCTCTGCTCCTGTTTCTATATCTGTGGCCCACATGATTCCAGTGCGGTTCAGATGGTTGTTGCCAATTTGGAGTGGGGAAGTATTGATAGGTGTTCACTGGAGAGTAAAAAAAGGAGAGACGTTGGGCGTCAATTCCCCCCCTTTTTTCCAGTGTTGGCCAGGAGCAAATATAGTCGACTGTGGTAGGATCATCACAGTTTACTATAATGCAATCACCTTGTATTGTTTTACGTTCATCCCCTATCCAAGTTACTCTGCGGACTGTAGAAATTCTATTTGAGTGACGAGGCTGTAAGGGCCTATTTAAACTGAGCCACTGCAGGACCTTGTTTTTAAGGGACCAAGGAGGTTTGTCATTACCATCCGGTAATTCTGGAACACCGTAAGAATGACCGTATAGGGTGATGCCTCGGGTGGAAGATGTATGGGGCGCCTTGGCCGTACTCCCCTTTTTTCTGCCCCCGAGGATTTTAATCCCGGTGTTTTAGGTGGTAAGGGTGTCTGATTTTTATTGACAGCTAAATCGGAATCTCTCACAAGACCTGGGGGATCTGGGACAGAACGGTGGCTATTCTGGTCGTTGCCAAACCTACATCAGAGTTTAAATGGGGAGGGGCTGATGGTACGATGGGCTTTGATTGCGCAATAGAAGCCTTTGCGGCTGTAGTCGGCTTGCTACAAGGACCTGATTGGGCCATTTGGGGAGCTATTATTGGACATTTAGCTTTCACTTTCCCCTGTTTGTTTGATCTAAGCTAGGCTGAGTAGATGGTGTAACAGATAGAATTGCTATCTGTTTTTCGAGGTGCCTCAAACTAGATTCCAGAGGTTTTAGGTGATGCATAAGAAGCTCCCTGATGCTGGATAATAGAAACGGGGTGGTGTTACAAGTCCTACAGGAGCCCCCTGACTGGCCCATGTTGAAAGGATAATCGGGTATGCTATCTGAAATAGTCACAAGAGGATAATTGGCCTTTAATGCATTTGAGCTAGGAGGAACAGGCTGCCCCCCCTCAGGCTCCGTAGGGGCATTTGATCTAGCTAGATTGTCATTTATCCTACCGTCCCCCCGTTTTGGAACCACGCCCTCCCTAACCCCACGGGACTGTTTGTCTAGAGAGGTCTCCTGGGTTTGACATAGCTCCAAATCTGGAGTGGTTTCGAGATCCACTGACGAAAGGGAGTCTGGCAAAGAATGGGTTACTGAGAGATCCACCGAACGGGGGACTGTGTGGATTTCTACTGTAGTTATGGATGGTATCAAAGAAGGGGTTTTGGAGACTTGTTGGATAGGAGAAGCTGCTGTGGCCAGGAGGCCCAAAGAAGAGCGTTTAGCATTCACCAGGTCTAGGGAGACCCTGCGCTCCAACAGGGAAATACTCTGGTTGATGACCTCGTTTGTTCGCTAAATAAATTGGTCAATCGGACCTGTGAGATGGGTAACAGTTGATGCAGATTTGGTTTTACTCCTAGTGCCTCTGGTCATGTTGGCCAAATGTAGGGATCAGTCAGTGTTCCAGAGAGTCCCTATGCGGGAGGTATGGGGGGAAGTCCGGTCCGGTCCTTACCGGTCACTAACGGGCAACAACGGGCCCGCCCTTGGCCCGGGCTTCGCCCGGCGTCCCGCGAGACGGAGCTAGTGTCACTTTTATGCGCCTCCTGGCGCTGGGTTGTGATGCTGGAGTGACGCTGGAGACCTCAAGGGCTGCCGGGAGTTGTAGGCATCCCCTCGCCACACTCCACTCGGCGGCCCCGCTCTGGATCGTAAGAGAGCAGCAGGGCGGCGGGAGGCAGGCGGGAGGAGCAGAGGGTCTCGACAGCCAGGTAAAAGCCTTATATTATTCAGCACAGCACAGGGTCAGCGGGAGTAGATTACAGAGAAAACGGCGAATACGGGCAGTACATAGGGTGTTTGGACAAAATATTGAGATCTTTATATCCAGAGACATAACTATCGGCAAAAGAATACCGTAATACAAAAATATTATGATGCGGAACCATCGTTGTCAAGAATATAATTTTTTAGGTAAGTAATATCATTGTTAAGAATATCATTATTCTTATTGTCTTTTTAAATGATATAGTTGTAAAAAATATTGTTTTTTTAAAAATTATTTTAATGTGTTTTAGTGTATATGTAAATTGTATGTTTTATTATTGTTTGTATAATTGTTATTTCTTTTAATATAGTTTGTAATTTTAAGTGATTTAGTTTGTGTAATATAATTGCTAATGGTACTTTATAGTGTCACTGCAGATTGCCTGGTTTGTAGGGGGATAGGGTGGAAAGTAAATTACATAATAATCAATTATTTATTAATTAATGTTTAAGTAAATATGTGAGTGATATGAATTTTGTACATTATGCACTATTGATTTATTTTAGTCTTTTTTAGATGTGGGTTGTTAGGTTTATAGGGTTGCTCAGTTTATAGGGTGGGAACATAAGTAATAATTATAATTAGTTATTATGTTTTATTAATATTTTAGTTGATTAATAATAATGTATATTTTGTAATAATGATATAGTTGAGCTATATTTTAAGCGTGAGCTTCTGGGTCTGTAGGGGTATAGGGTAGGAAGTGTATTCCGTAATAATTGATTAACAATGAATTACTAATTGTTAATTAATTTGTGAATTGATTATTAATTCTATAAATTGTATTATACTTATTTATTTTAGTTATATTTTAGGTGTTAGCTGCAAGGTTTGTAGGGGTATAGGGTGGGAAATGAATTAACTAATAATTATACAACAATTTTTTTTATTGTATATTAATTATGTGAACTGTTGAATTATTTTTATTTTTTAAACTATATATATATTTATTTTATTTATTATTAAATACATTAATTAAATATTGTTTATATGAGCAGTTTTCTATTTTTGTTAACAAATTAATTAAATATTGTTTATATTAACAGTTTCCTATTTTTGTTAATAAAATAATAGTCATTCAAATATGTAGTGTGTTTGAAGTGAAGTACTTTCCCTACTGTTGCACAGACTAGAGTGGGAATAGTATTTTTAACACCTCTGAAGTCCAACACTTTCCCTACTGTTGCACAGACTGGACTGGGAACAGTAAATCTTACCCTTCCGAAGTCCAATGCTTTTCTTACTGGTGCACAGATAGGAGTGAGAATATTATTCTTATCTTTCCGAAGTCCAATGCTTTCCTTACTGTTGTGCAGACTAGAGTGGGAATAGTAAATTGAACTCCTCCGAAATCCAACACGTTCCCTACTGTAGCACAGACTGGAAAGGTAATAGTAAAACGTACCCCTCCGAAGTCCTAAACGTTTCCTACTGTTGCACAGACTACAGTGGGAATAGTCAAATTAACTCTTCTGAAGTCCAACGCTTCCTTACTGTTGCACAGAATGGAGTGGGAATAGTACATTTCCACTCCCCTGAAATCCAAATCTTTCCCTAATGTTACACAGACTGGAGCAGGAATTGTAAAATTAACCCCTCCGATGTCTAATGCTTTCCCAACTGTTGTACAGACTGGAGCAGGGATAGTAAATGTAACTCCTCTGAAGTCCAAGGCTATCCCCACTGTTTATAGGGGGCCCGGGGGTCAAAAATTAAGAAAAGAAGGAGGGCCACACAGCCCCCTTCTAAAAAAAAGATATAAAAAAAAAAAGACCGGCCTTGCCCCCTCCCTGCAGCACTTTGCAAACACGCCCTGTGGCGTGTTTTAAGTTGGGGAAATACTTCCCCATCAATCCCGAGGGCCCCTGGGGTCCAACTAGCTCAGCAGGTGCTTCAAGTAAGCACCCCTGTGCTGTGTTGCAGAGAGGCGGTCCAGGCCGTTCCCCTTTTTACACCTCTCTGCCACACAGTTCTGTGGCGCTTACTGGAGATACCTGGTGGGCTAGTTGTACCCTAGGGTCCATCAGGATTCAAGGGGACTTAATCTTCCAACTTAAAACGGCCACAGGGCGCGTTTAGACAGTGGGGAAGAGAGGGGACGGGGCTTGAGGTGACGTGTGCAAACACGCCCTGTGGCGCATTTTAAGTTGGGGAAATAATTCCCCCGCAATCCTAAGGGCCCCTGGGGGCTAACTAGCCCACCAGGTGCTTCCAGTAAGTGCCATTGCGCTGCGTTGCAGCGAGGTTGTCCAGGCCGTGGCCGTTTTTACACCTCTCTGCAACGCAGATCTGTGGCACTTTCTGAAGGTACCTGAGGGCTAGTTAGACCCTAGGGACCCTCAGGATTCAAGGGGAGTTAATCTCCTAACTTAAAACGGCCACAGGATGTGTTCACACGGTGGTGAAGGGAGGGGACGGGCCTGAGGTGACGTATACAAACACGCCCTGTGGCGGTTTTAAGTTGGGGAAATATTTCCCCTTCAATACTGAGAGCCCCTGGGGGCCAATTAGCCCACCAGGTGCTTCAAGTAAGCACCACTGCGCTGCATTGCAGAGAGGTGGTCCAAGCCATGCCCCTTTGTACACCTCTCTGCAACGCAGCTCTGTGACACTTACTGGAGATACCTGGTGGGCTGTTTGAACCCAAGGGACATTCAGGATTCAAGGGGACTTTATCCCCCAAATTAAAACGGCCACAGGGCGTGTTTGCACACATGTCACCTCAGGCTCCCTCCTCCCTTCACCAGTGTGCAAACGCGCCCTGTGGCACGTTTTCAGAGGTAGTTTTAATCCCCTTGCCCTATTATATACTAGGGTCTTACAAAGGAGGTCATGGTAATCATAGGGGTACCCCAACGCATAGTGTTCCCTAGTGTATGTAGGTGTTTTCACTGTATTCAAAGTGTCTTTTAGCATAGCACTGGCTCGAGGCCTGGTTAGTCAGATTCAGTTACCGTCAGTATCCATCAGAAAAAGTTGTGGTTACAGGAGGACTTTCTGCTCCTCTGTTGGTTCTTTCTGTACATCTCTATGGTCTTCCTGCACTTTTCTTCGTCTTTGTGGACTTTTGTTGCTTCTTTCCGCATTTCTTTTTTTCCTTTCTGTGCCTTTCTTCTTCTTTCTTCACATGTCCTACCTCTGTAGGCATAGTTAAAAACTAGAATTTAAAAAACCTTTGAAATTCACTGAAAAAACATAGGTTTCAGGCATGTTATAGTTAGAAATTAGCATTTAAAAAACCTTTGAAATTCACTGAAAGGTTTCAGGCATGTTATAGTTAGGAATTAGCATTTAAAAAACCTTAGAAATTCACTGAAAAACCATAGGTTTCAGGGGCGTTATAGTTAATTGGACATTTCACTTGTACAAAACCAGTGAAATTCCCCCGTTATAGTTAGTTCAGCTAACTATAACTCGCGCACCCGCAATGCACTGCTGATGACATCACATATTGCATCACTCATGCGCCAAATTTTCCAATGACAGATGGCTTGCATACATTAAATCATATAAAATTATATGTTTACAGGAAACCTGGGAGACACAGATAACTTTCTTTTGGAAGGGTATAAGACTATTTTTGCCCAGCGCAAGATTCCAACATGGGTAGAGCAAGCGGTGTCTCATCATATTTGAGGAGTTAGATTTCTGCAAGGAATTGCACATCTTTAAGTGGGACTCCTCGGTGTGCCAGGGCATAAAACTGCATATAGGGACGGAGCCCCCACTTTGTATAATCAATTCCATTTCATTTCATTTATAATCCTTATTTCGGCACAATCGAGCCATAAAAGATACATAAAAACAACATACATTAAACAGTTTGTTTTTAGAAGGAATAAATGATTTTGCGGATAATGTGGAAACGGTTAGGAAATCAGTGCAATGACGTCTATAATTTAATTAAAAAGGCATTATATAAAAAGACATAAAACATTATCTAAAATTATTTTCACCAGTTCCAAAATTGCTATTAACTGTAAAATTCATAAATATACGCAAACAGATTTTTAAGCTCAGAATAGCAACAACATTAGATTCAAATACAGAAAATGATACGCATCACAGATTCATTTATAAATTTAAGCCCCTCTTATTGCGTACAATGCTAATTGCAAATAAGAATCTACTAACTCCAAAGACAATCACTTGCCTGGTGTCAGACTTAAAGATCCTATTCGCCTCCTTGAATGAGCGCACTCGTAAGCTATTACATAAAGGCTTAATCCATTTTTTCCTTGCTATCTCATAAGCTGGGCAGAAAAAAAGGATATGTGGGTCGTCTGCTTTGATGCTGTTTTGACACAATGTACATAGCTCACTAATCTTTATTTCGCTGGTACTTGACCACCTAGCTAAGGTTGTATTAATTTTCAACATTATATACCTAAATTTCATGTAAAGGCTTTTGGCCAGAGGTGGTCGGACCTCATCTAGAAATTCCTCAAAACATGGAGTATCCTTAAAAGTAAGAACGTTGTTTATCATAGTACCGCCATTGTGGTCATTGGACAAGCTATGTGCTATGTATCTGCAAAAGGTCGATTTCACCAATTGTTTAGAGTTTTGCATCAAACATAAGGGGTCTTCCCAAAACTGAAACAACCCAATTCTGGTTAACCATATGCGCACATGTTTTAGCCAAACATTAGAGTTGTTCAAATCCAATCTCATTATTTCCTGGAGACCGTTTCTATAATCGGTTAGCTCTGGTGTACACCAGAGTCTCACCCAAAAAGATAGTGGGCGTAAGATGGCATAATGGTCTGTGCGCTTCATATTTAGGTCTAACATTAGTGGTATTAGTGGTGTACTTTTTGGTAATTTCAGGAGACTTCTATAAAAACTGTTTTCACTGTTCATAAAAGCATTCCTAGAAGTATGCCCCCATATTTCCGCCCCATATAACGCTGCAGACTGGGCCTTGAACTTAAAAACTTCAAGTGCTGGGGAGATTGCTTTGTTAAGACTCGCCCCGTGTTTTTTTTAAATTGGTAAAGTATTCTGTGTGAGTATCATTTTACTCTTCTCCACTTGGGTTTTCCATGAAAGTTTTGAATCTAACGAAACTCCCAAGTAAATAAAGTTCTGTACAGATTCTAATTTTTCATCATTTAAAAACAAATTCCCCTTAAAGGTTTTATGAGGATTTATGGCCATATATTTTGTCTTGTTGGTATTGATCTCAGGCCTTTCTTGTTGCAATATGTTTGGAATGAATTTAGGAGGGATTGTAGACCTCTGGGAGTTTGAGAAATTAAAATTGTATCATCTGCAAATAAGAGGGCTGGAACCCTTTCTCCATTCAATTTAGGTGAATCATTGTTCCAGCCCTCAAAATGAGATGGGATATCGTTAACGAACAATGAAAATAGCGTAGGAGCCAGTACACATCCTTGGCGGACTCAACGCTTAATCGGGATAGCTTTTGTTAGTTCGCCATTTGGTCCCCATCGCACTCTTGCATAATTATTTTCATGCACCCTTATGATCTGTTGAAGTAAACAGACCGGCAGCTTGAATATATAAAGACTCCCATAAAAGATCACGTGAAACTAAATCAAAAGCAGCCCTGAGGTCTACAAATGCAACATAAAGATGCCCTTTCCTAATGTGTACATATTTCCAACGTGAGCAGCGGAATCTGAAAACTTGATCAATAGTGCTTATTCTAAGCCTACAATCAGATTGGAACTTGGTGAGTACAGAATTTTCATCCATCCATAAGTTCATACGTGTTAAAATATGCCTTGCATATATTTTTTGTAGGATATCCATTAAACTAATGGGGCAATAATTGGATGGCTCATTCCTGTCACCCTTTTTAAAAATTAAAACGATTTCTGTACCCCTCCAACTATCCAGATAATGTATTACACAAATAGATTCTATAAGGCGCCCAAACGTTAATTTCGTGTTTATATAAATCGCCTGGGACTTTGTCTAATCCTGGTGCCTTGCCGTTTTTAACTGCATTAATCGCCAGCTCTGTTTCCTCTATATCAAACTCTAACGTGCTTCCACTGGGAGTAGACCATATTATACTCTTCTGCGGTACCCTGGTGTAATCTGGAGCTTTATATAGGTGCGAGAAGTGTTCAACCCAAGTCATTTCATCAACACGTCCTTGACCACTCTTCCTATATAATTCCCATTCGCCACCAGTCTCCAAAACCCCACTTGGTCCATACTCTTCGCTGCCATTAATAAATCCGACCAACTTTCCTCATCCCAATTTCTTCTAGCATTCTCTTGGATCATGTTATATTCTTTTCTTGCCACCTTAATCTCTTCTGGGGATTTACTTTTTATCGCCACTAAGCCTTACCAATGCGGCAATCCTTACCATACCATGGTTTCCTAATCACTATATTATTTGTCTTTTGATGGGTTTTCTTTGGCATTTTCGTTACCAATGAAAAACCCAATATGCAGATCAATAAAGCTATTGCCCCCCCAATGGTGAGCTTATATAGCTGGAGAACGTGTCAGCTAGTAGTGTATAAATACCTGCTAACACTTCTCCATGCTCCAATATTTGAGCCCATTTTAGTGAACGTTGGTTATTGCTAAATCAATATAACATCATTATTTATATTGAATAAATCAGAGATCTCATTGGCATATTATCAAGGGATTTATCTCCGCTTTTTTGGCTTTAAAAGCCAAGAAAGCGGAGATAAAATTATCTCCCTATTACCTAGCTGTCGCTAACACCAGTTAGCGAAAGCTAGTAGGATATAGCGACCATCTTGGGCCCCGCTTTGCATGTCAGAGATATTTATCACTAATGACATGCAAAGTGGGCGTGCCAAGATGTTAGCGACTGGAAACAGTCGCTAACATCGCTATCTCCTATTACCAACTTTTGGAGATATTCGCGCTAAGCGCGAATATCTCCAAAAGCTAACACCTGCCCTGCGCAGTTCTTAGCCATGTTATCCAATGGGAGGTGGATAACATGGCTAAGAGCATTAGCTTGGTAGTGCATGAATATCGCTGACTTTACAGCGATATTCATGCATTTCAGCCGATTTTTATCGCTTCGGAGATAAACCTTGATAATAGCAAGGCTCCTAAGCGATAACAATCGCCGCAACACGGCAATAAAATTATTGCCGCTAAGCCAACATAGCGATAATTATCGCTAGTTGTTGGTAGTATGCCCCTCAGTCTCAGCAGATACACTAAAGAACAAACTGGGAGCAAATAACAGTTGGAGTGGACGATGATCGCTTTCAAACCTAGGCATGATCTCTAGATCAGTTAAATAGGGCCAAATGTCAAGAGATACTAGGACATAATCAATTTTGCTTTTGGAATTATTCCTTAAAAAATCGGGGCCTTTAATATGTCTGATGGGAGACGGCCATTGCACACCCTCAGTCCGTACGTGGCAGTCAGCCTCATAATTTGGACTGCCAATATACTACACTGGATCAGCTCAATATTATCTAATAGAGGAATACTATTAGCCCTGTCCTCCTCGTCAAAAACATCACCAAAACCTGTAATTGACTCGTAGTTGCAATACAAATCTCCAGCTAATATCATACTTGACTTCTCTTCCAAGCTATTTAAGAAACAGTCCAACTTCTCTAATACCACTGACTCCTTGGATGGACGGCAAGGTCTATTATAAACATTAAATAGATACAACACCCTACCTTCTTTTGTTATTACCTTCAAACCAAGTATGTCCACTGATTCAATGTCTATTGTTATTATACGGGCCTAAATCGTTACTTTTACCGATATTGCGAGTCCCCCCGAGGGCCTGCCTCTGACGGAGGGAACTGCATCTATATTGTATGTTCTGTATCCTACTCTTTGCGGTGTACTTAGCGCCCAAGTTTCCTGTAGGAGACAGATATCGCTTGTTTCTACATAACTACAACATACCAAAAATATCTAGGAGTCAAAAGAAAAAAGCTCTAAACACAGAAAACCCTTTTGACGCGACAAAAACCATGTTTCGTGGACCAAATTACTCGGTTACACCACGTGATACAGTGAATTACAGTGCACGTGATTGCTCTACTGGGAGACACAAACGCAAGGGTAGGTGTAAATGTTCCCATCAGTTGTCGACCTGTTCAACCATTAGCACATCATATGGGTTCTCCTTACCCAGGAGTTAGTGTGGTCGCAGTCACAGCAGTGTAGGAAAACCCTATCGTGTTGTCTGGTGGGTGGTGTCAATGTAATGTGACAACTGAAAAAAGCAGTGCAAATAAAGTGATTAGTGATAGAGTAAAATTGGGTGAGACTGAGTAGAAATGAAAAGTTTTAATAAATTCTCTCAGCTCCTCAAGCTTAAAAACAATAGTGAAAAGACGGATTTAACATAATATCCGTTTCAGCAAATAGTGGTCAACATGTTTCTGCATAGATGGACAGTACCAATGCATTCATCAGGACCTAGGTGTTGCTACTGCTGTGGGTTTAGGTGAAAAATAAAAAGGAACATATCACCTGTTGTTCAGGTTCAATGGGCTGGGATTGTGCTGAATTTTGTGGTTTTTGTTGTTTTTTGGGGCTGCTGGTGGGGACCTTTGCCCAGGGGTGGTGAGTGTTGCACGGGCCTAGTCTTTCTGTGGGGTGTCCTCTTGAATTTAAACACCATTGAGGCCATGGATGGGCTGGGAATGTGCTGTTTTTTGTGTTTTTTTGTCGTTTTTTGGGGCTGCTGGTGTGGCCTTTTGCCCAGGGGTAGTGGTGCATGGACTGAGTGTGCCTGTGGGGTCTCACTCTCTTTAATGTAAACATCCTGGATGGCATTGGATTGTGGTGATTTTTGGGTGTTTTTCTGTTTTTTTGGGGTGTACTGTTGATGTGGACTGGCCATGTGGGTGGTGGTGGTGGCCATCTTGAGTGCTGGCTGGTACAGGCAACATGTGCTTGGGGTGCAAGGGGCCATTTTGAAGAGAGGCAGTGTCTGAGGCCTGCACTTATTTTGTCTACTTTTCATCCATTATGCCCAGGGGTAGTGAGTGTTGCATGGGCCTAGTCTTTCTGTGGGGTGTCCTCTTGAATTTAAACACCATTGAGGCCATGGATGGGCTGGGATTGTGCTGAATTTTGTGGTTTTTGTCGTTTTTTGGGGCTGCTGGTGGGGCCCTTTGCCCAGGGGTAGTGAGTGTTGCATGGGCCTAGTCTTTCTGTGGGGTGTCTTCTTGAATTTAAACACCATTGAGGCCATGGATGGGCTGGGATTGTGCTGAATTTTGTGTTTTTTGTCGTTTTTTGGGGCTGCTGGTGGGGCCCTTTGCCCAGGGGTGGTGAGTGTTGCATGGGCCTAGTCTTTCTGTGGGGTGTCTTCTTGAATTTAAACATCATTGAGGCCATGGATGGGCTGGGATTGTGCTGATTTTTGTGTTTTTTGTTGTTTTTTGGGGCTGCTGGTGTGGCCTTTTGCCCAGGGGTAGTGGTGCATGGAATGAGTGTGCCTGTGGTGTGGTCTCACTCTCTTTAATGTAAACATCCTGGATGGCATTGGATTGTGGTGATTTTTGGGTGTTTTTCTGTTTTTTTGGGGTGTACTGTTGATGTGGACTGGCCATGTGGGTGGTGGTGGTGGCCATCTTGAGTGCTGGCTGGTACAGGCAACATGTGCTTGGGGTGCAAGGGGCCATTTTGAAGAGAGGCAGTGTCTGAGGCCTGCACTTATTTTGCCTACTTTTCATCCATTATGCCCAGGGGTAGTGAGTGTTGCATGGGCCTAGTCTTTCTGTGGGGTGTCTTCTTGAATTTAAACACCATTGAGTCCATGGATGGGCTGGGATTGTGCTGAATTTTGTGTTTTTTGTCGTTTTTTTGGGGCTGCTGGTGGGGCCCTTTGCCCAGGGGTGGTGAGTGTTGCATGGGCCTAGTCTTTCTGTGGGGTGTCCTCTTGAATTTAAACACCATTGAGGCCATGGATGGGCTGGGATTGTGCTGTTTTTTGGTGTTTTTTGTCGTTTTTTGGGGCTACTGGTGTGGCCTTTTGCCCAGGGGTAGTGGTGCATGGACTGAGTGTGCCTGTGGGGTCTCACTCTCCTTAATGTAAACATCCTGGATGGCATTGGATTGTGGTGATTTTTGGGTGTTTTTCTGTTTTTTTGGGGTGTACTGTTGATGTGGACTGGCATGTGGGTGGTGGTGGTGGCCATCTTGAGTGCTGGCTGGTACAGGCAACATGTGCTTGGGGTGCAAGGGGCCATTTTGAAGAGAGGCAGTGTCTGAGGCCTGCACTTATTTTGCCTACTTTTCAATCCATTATCCCCAGGGGTAGTGAGTGTTGCATGGGCCTAGTCTTTCTGTGGGGTGTCTTCTTGAATTTAAACACCATTGAGGCCATGGATGGGCTGGGATTGTGCTGTATTTTGTGGTTTTTGTCGTTTTTTGGGGCTGCTGGTGGGGAACTTTGCCCAGGGGTGGTGAGTGTTGCACGGGCCTAGTCTTTCTGTGGGGTGTCCTCTTGAATTTAAACACCATTGAGGCCATGGATGGGCTGGGATTGTGCTGTATTTTGTGGTTTTTGTCGTTTTTTGGGGCTGCTGGTGTGGCCTTTTGCCCAGGGGTAGTGGTGCATGGACTGAGTGTGCCTGTGGGGTCTCACTCTCTTTAATGTAAACATCCTGGATGGCATTGGATTGTGGTGATTTTTGGGTGTTTTTCGTTTTTTTTGGGGTGGACTGGCCATGTGGGTGGTGGTGGTGGCCTGGCCATGTGGGTGGTGGTGGTGGCCATCTTGAGTGCTGGCTGGTACAGGCAACATGTGCTTGGGGTGCAAGGGGCCATTTTGAAGAGAGGCAGTGTCTGAGGCCTGCACTTATTTTGCCTACTTTTCATCCATTATGCCCAGGGGTAGTAAGTGTTGCATGGGCCTAGTCTTTCTGTGTGGTGTCTTGAATGTAAACATCATGGATGGCATGGGATTGTGCTGATTTTTCTGTGTTTTTCCATTTTTTGGGGTGTATAACTGAACTGATGTTCCTCTGTCTTCCATTGCTTTTAGGTGCACAAGACTCAAGAGAACCACCAGTGCCAGGAAGAAGTCCTGCAGCGGTGTGTGTGTGCAGCATAACGTCACGCGACGTCACGTCTGGACACAGACAACTCTGCAACTCGTGCAACTGCTGCCTGCTGTTCTGACCTGCTCTGAAGAAGATGGCCCCAAAAAAAGTTCCCCGTAGCTCCTCTAGCAAGAAAGTTGCCAGTAAGGAGCAGAAGAAGCAAGTTACCAAGGAGACTGGTGTGCCGGCCACCCCTTTTTTTGGGAGGAAAAAAAAAAGTACGCCTGCAGCAGCAGCGGGATCTGCTGGGGACCAAGCTGGGAGGAGCACCCCCGCTACATTGGGCTCAGTGCCACCACCACCACCACGCCAACTTAAGTCCAAGCCCTTGACTGCTGCAGAGGCAGTTAGTCTAGTTGTTCAATCACCATCGACCAGTGATGTTGGCTCATCGCAAGAAAATAGCAGCAATGTCCCTCAATCAACACAGGTTGTTGTAACTCATCTGACGAGTGTTGAACAACAACAGCCGCAACAAAAACCACATGTGCAAGTACAAGCCCAAGTACATGCGGAAGGAGAGGCAGCGCAAGGAGATGCGCAAGCAGAGGTGCATGGAGGGTCACAAGTGCCCACAATAGTTGTTCCTCCCGAAGTAGGGGCACATCAGGAAATCGACAATCAAGGCGAGGTATCATTTGAGGAAGACACTCCTCCTGATGATCATTCATTGTCTTCCACACCCCTAGCAAGGAAGAGATCAAGGGTGGTGTCTACATCTTCTTCAAGCACACCTCCTTCTGATGATACGGATCAAAATTGGGAACCAGCACCACTGCCGTCTGAGAGTGAGGCACACCATGATCTGACAAAGGTAGTTAAGCGTAAAAGGAAGCTCGTCCAAAGTCTCAGAGTTATGGAGTGTGATGATGAGGCTCAACAAGAAGTGGCGGATACTGCTGCTGATGAAGACTCTGACAACGACGACCCAGTCATCATAAAGGTCACTGCAGCCCCAGCGGGCATGCAGCAAACAGACATTTTGACCCTAGCCCGAAAAGCTGCTGAGCGTGATGATGATGATGTTGTCGATGAGGAGGCAGTGGAAAAACCACAATCATTGGAGTTAAGTAGTACACCAACTCGTACCGCTTCCATATTTCTTTCTCACAAGAAGGGACCTCCATCCACCTCGACCTTAATTAGTGGCGGTGAAAGTGCACAACGTACAAAAGTTGGGCAATCCAGATCCTCCACTTCATCTGGCATTAGCAGCATGACCACCACCACCAGTATCGCCGCCTCCTCCAGGCCCCACAGACACTTCAAGTCCCCAGTTTGGGACTTCTTTACTGTTTGCCCAAAAAGGGAAAAGTTCGCCATTTGTACCCTTTGTAAGCTTGCAGTTAGTCGTGGTAAGTTAGGTACCAACTATGGTACCGGAGGCCAGAGAGGTCATCTTGAGAGACAGCACGCTGTCCAATGGTTTGCGCACCTAAAGGCGATCAAGGAAGCCCGAATTGGAAGTCAAGAAAACGTTGATGTTTCATCTGATGATGACGAGGAGGAAGAAGACGTGTCAAACACTTCACTTACACCCAGTACCCCTGTCAGCAGCACACCCCATGTGAGGCACACTAAGAGTGTTGGAGCGAGTGAGACACCAACGCAAAAAAGTTCACCAGCGAGCATAATTGGGTCAACGAAGTCATTATCATCCCGTAAATGCTTGGTCCAGGGCAACATTAGAACCATGTTTTGTTCAGACGCGCCATATGAACGCAACCACCCACTCATGCGTCTGTATAACACTAAGCTGGCTAAAATGCTAGCTGTGGACCTTCTCCCTTTTTCTTTTGTAGAAGCGGTAGGTTTTCTAGAATTAGTGGCAGCGCTCTGCCCTAAATGGAAGGTTCCTAGCCGGTTCTATTTTGCCAGAGTTGCGGTTCCAGCACTACATGAAGATGTGCTGGAGGTGATTGGGGCAGCTTTGCAGAAGAGTGCTGTTCACACTATACATCTGACAACAGACATGTGGACCAGTGGCGCAGGCGCTGATTACATGTGCATCACTGCACACTGGGTCTCTTTTTCAGGGGTTAAAGCAAAGCTAAACGCAGGTGTTGACCCGGACCAAGTTTTTAAAGCTGCTCGGAAACATGCAACACTAGCCATGTTTGGCTTGGAGAAAAGTCACACAGCAGGAAACATTTTGGACGAGTTTAACAAAAAAGGTCTTTCACTGGCTGTCCCCAAAAAAACGCAAGATTGGTTATGTTTCCACAGATAATGGCGCCAATGTAGTTAAGGCCATGTCGCTGGGTGACTATTTCAGAGTGCCGTGTTTGGCGCACTGTATCAACCTGGTAGTTCAAAAATTCTTGAGTGATAAAGACAGTCCAGCGTGCAAGGTAATGGCCACCTGCCGAAAAATGTGCAACCATTTCAGCCATTCTTTTAAGGCCCGGAAGCATCTGAGGAGCCTGCTACATGAACGTCGAATGCCAGTGAAAGCACTCATCCAGGAGGTGGCAACACGTTGGAACTCAACCTTCTACATGCTTGAGCGTCTGTATGAGCAGTATACGGTACTCGATCACTATTTCTTAAAACAGGGTACAGCTCAGAAGGACCTGAGGATGGGTGCGGCGCAATGGGACATAGTTAAAAGCCTGACAGACATGCTTCGTCCTTTTGAGGTCTTCACGCGTGCAGTCAGCAAGAAGGACTGTCATTTGGGAAAAGCTATCCCATTGTTGTGCATGCTGGAGCACCAACTGAAGGCGGTGTCTTCTGAGTTAGAAAAAGATGAAAAAAACAAAGACCCTTTTGTTTTGTCGGAGAAATTATTAGAGCGCCTACGTGGTGATGAACGTCTTAAAATGATCAACTCAGAACAGCATTACATTTGTGCTACTATTCTGGATCCACGCTACAAAAAGGCGCTGGCAGGCCAAGCATTCTTTCCTTTTGCTGATGAAGATGTTAAAAAGTACAAACGTTGGCAAGCCTGGTCAGCCAAGAGGTTTGAAAAAGAACGGCAGGATATTGAAGGAGAAGGCAGTACATCAGCATCAGCAGGCCATCCCCAGTCAAAAGAATCCACTTCTGCACCTGTGGCTCTGGCACAAGTGACCTCTCAGCCGTTAAAGACACCGGCAACCGGATCATCTGCACCACTCACAAGAGTAACATTGGCTGCTGAAGAGGATTGGCTAACTTGGCTTGGGTATGGTTCTCGAAAAGAGGTCACAAGCACAGCAAAAAGTAACCAAAGTGTAGGAACCGTTGAGGACCTTGAGTCGATGGTGCAGGACTATCTGAATGACTCAACAGAGGTCTTTCTTAATGATGAGCCATTGCAGTATTGGCATGGGAAAAAACAATTGTGGCCACAGCTCTCCAACCTGGCTATAAACTACTTGTCTTGCCCACTCGCAAGTGTGTCTTCTGAACGTGTTTTCAGTGCTGCTGGTGGCATTGTAACTCCCAAACGGAGCCGCCTCTCGCCCAAAAATGTGGAGAGGCTAACAATGATCAAGATGAATCAGCACCTCATACCACCAGATTACAAAGTACGAGAAAGCACGCAGCATGAAGACGAGGAGGACAGCAACGTAGATGAGGGAATTTATTCTCTGTTCGGTGACGCTGACCTCATCCTGCCTGAATTCGCAGAGTATGATGACAAACTCTTATTCTTATTCCCTGACACCGAGCCCTGAAAATGAGACAATGAATCAATAACTTTATTTTTCGTCCTTATTCACTTTTATTCCTGTGTGTCTGTCTTTCTTTGTTTTGCACAGTTAATTTAATTCAAACTTTAATCACCTAATCACAAAAACAAGCCCATCAGCAGAATTGTCTTCACTTGTTTGCTTATTGATTTGAAGGTGCCGCAGTCTACATTCCTCAGGTTCACAAGTTCAGAAGAACATGCTCCTCTATCCTCCTCCTCCAGACTCCTATTTCCCTCAAAGCAGAGGGCTGGATTACGCCCAATGAAGAAAGACTCAGCACTTGTGGAGGTGTTCTACTTCTTTGCGGGTGAGTTGACGGCTCTGGGCCCATTGCTGTGAAGCTCTAATAACGGAAAAAAGTGTTTTGGACCAAATATGAGTTGGACATTTCTTGCCGTTTTTGCTGACTTGCTTGCCTTTGAGGTGCTCCTTGGTGGAGTTCCGGGTGTTTGTGGGTGAGTTTTGGGGTCTGGGAGCACTGCTGCGACAGTCTAATCTTGATTGCATTTGCTTTTCAGGAAATCCGTGGTGGAAAACAGGAGTTATGATGATGACCTAGCTGCACAGCGCGTTTGGACCGAAGGCCGAGAGATATTGTAAGTATGAGATTTTGCTTTTTGGCTGTTTGGGGGTGTTGTCGCGTGCTTTTTTGCGGGTGGGTTGGCGGGTCTCTTGGGGCATTCCTGTGAAGGTCTAATACCGGATAGAAGTGGTTTGGACAAAATCCATAAGGAAAAGCCTTTTGGCACTTTTTGTAACTTAGGGTTCGTTAGGGTTAGCCCTAGCAGCAGGGTTGCATGTGTTTCGGGGTGTTCTAGATTTTTGCAACTGAGTTCTGGGGTCTTAGAGCACTCTTGGAGCGATGCTGGCTATGGATACTTTTGCTTGCTTGCAAGTGGTTTGAATACAATCCACGGTGGGTAAGGGGGTATTTGGGCCTACTTTTACTTTCAAAGTACGTTTTGTCACCATTTTTCTGCTAGGCCTCGTTTTTTGAGATCTGATTGGGGGTCTTCTACATTTTTGCGACTGGCTTTAGTAAGGGTCTGGGTGGGAGCACTGCTGGGAAGGTCTAATTTTGTTCTAAAACACAGTTCACAGTACACCAAGCTTGAGGGGAAAGATTCGCTAAATTAATTTGGCCATACTTATTTATCCTTCAAAAGGTGACTCAGACAGAGTACGCAATTTCAAAAATATTGTACTGTCTATTAGGAAAATCAAAGTGTGACTTTTTGCACCACACAGCGTACATACCTTATATTTATATATCGGTGGTATTGTAATAGTACTTCCTGTTTTCCGTTCAATAATTACAGGCCGGGTTTCAGTCTGTGCAATGGGGAAAAAAGATGGAGTCAGGCTTCACATTAACGAGCCGCAATTCAACATCCGCCAGGCAGGCAGTGGACAGGGTGTCTTCTGTCAGTGGTCACCAACATTGATGGACGAAGCGTCAGCTGGAATGGAGGAGTGCCGCTAATAAGAGGAATTGTTTGCTGCATGCAACTTACTTACCAAATTCAACAGGACAACTCCAACAACATACAGATACAGTATCCATTGTTTTCTTCTATGAGTGTGACTGCATTTCTTGGATCTCTCTCTGCTTCTAAATTGATCCCAGATTTCTCTTCAATTATTGTTTGACCATGCTGTGCTTTTTTTTCTTCTCTCAACAAAACCTACCCAAAAAGAAACCCCCATTCCCATCCATTTTCCAAACCCTAACCCTCTTCCCCCAGGCTGTGTGGTTTTGCTTGATGTGTGACTAAATTACATCAATAATTCCACACACTTGCTGGGGAGGATAAGGTCATAGCAACAGGCTGGTGAAGGAATCCGAGGATATATTCTAGACTTACTCAGCTTCAGTACTATTTCTTGTAGTAGTAGGAGCCAATGTCAAATAAATTCAACGCAAGTACTAGTTATACTTGCAATACTTTACCATTTGCTAGGCTACATTGTGGCACTGTTCTAGTGTACTGTCACCTGCTATATTCTCTATTGTACCGTAACCGTTGTAATGCTACAGTAAGGACAAACCAGGTTTCGTTTTCTTTTTTTCCATAGGCATGCAACTGCCACTGTGTCACACCACTAGTACCACCGCAATGAGGACATTTCATCCGCCCAGGATTGCCAACCTTAATCCCCATTTCCCGTGGAGCCAGTCCTGGGCCTAGCCCTACTTTCAAACACAAATTACAGGTAAGATAAGCGTTTGGTGGGAGGTAGTATAATGGACTATTAGGACTAGACGAGAGATTGACGGTAGTACTACTAAAGTCCTAGGACTCTTTAGGAAAACAAACTTACTGTTAAACCCCCACCCACCAGACTCAAAAGCAGTAAAAAACAGGTATGGTCAGATCAAGTTTAAAAAAGTATATTTATGTAGCCCTAACAAAATAATCTCCCTCAAGACCCTCCCTAACCCCAACGATTGTCTTTCAAAAGTCCCAAAAAGAACCCAACTCCCAAATCCCACCCCCCCAAAGTCTCTAAAAAAAGGGCAAGGGACACTACACTACTGGAGGGTGCTGTTGAATTTAGCGGCCAGGGCATCATACTCCTTGCGGAGGGTGGCATGGTCGAAGCGGAGGCCCTCCACCAAGTTCTTGTAGCTAAGGACCTCCTGCTCCAGGTAGGACATTCTTAGGGATAAGCGGCGCTGGCGTGCCTTGCAACTCCTGTGGGGGGCAGCTGATGTCTTTGCTGCTTGGCGGTGGCGGTTGGCTTTGGTAGCCCGGCTCCGTACCGCTGGAGCACTGCGCTGTCTGGCAGCCCGTGGGGGCACGGAGGAGGATGCAGCTGTCCCAGTGGAGGATGTTGTGGTTCCACCGGTTGACTGCGTGTCCTCCTCCTCCAGGGCCACCAGCCGCCGATATTCGGCGACAGTGGCATCCAGCCTCCGTTGCCGGGCCATTCGAGCCTGCTCCCTCCGTGATGTCGATTTGGAAGGAGCAACTATATAAAGAAAGAAAGACATAGTCTGTAACCAATGCTCCTTAACATTAATAACACAAAGTGATTGAGCCGAAAGTTGTGTCACAGTACAAGTAGCAAATTGAAAGCACAGTACATAACTATTGAGGACAGTATCTATCTAACCTCCCACTTCTGCATCCTTGCTCTAACATTAGTGGGAGTTTAATGAACAAATTCTACGACCACTATGGACTTCCATTACAGTCGACTATGACAGTACACCAGTCTTATTCTTCTTCTTCTCTCTTGTTTAGGAAAATTGGTACGTTATCTTATGCAAGCCGGCAGAATGCCAGCGCAGTGAACTTGCACCCGAGAAAAACAGACGCACACCATGATGAGTGAGACAGACTTGCGTTACTGTACCGGTCCAGTACATGCAGGTGGTGAAGCTATTACTTTTCTATTACGGGTGGCACTGAGAATACTCTGTTACAAGGGCTGCTGCTTAATTAATTTACCTTTCACCCTACAGTGCAAATAAGTACTAGTAAAGGAAAATGAAGAAGCTAAATAATTTGATTATCTATCACTTCACATGGTATGTATTTGATCACATATGGGATGACTTTAGGTGCTTTGCTTAATATTGAGTGAACAGTGATACACCCACACATGAATGACGTACTACAAGTAAACTAAAGTTATTAAGAGAGGTACGGAGTGTCCACCGTAATAACCAGATATATGCTGTGATTGCAGTCGCAATACAAAGTACTGCTACTATTCATGGTAGTATTGGACACATTTACAATTTCTTTTCCTTGCCTTCCCTAAACTGGAACGGACGTGCGGGTGCGGTGGTACATGCTCTTCAAGGTAAGACTTAGTTCATCCAGCGACCATCTACTCTCTCTAGATACACATGTGCTATCTAAGAGTCAGAGAATACCATGCTCCAGGCATCCATTCATTCAAAGTATACGCACACATACAGTTTCTGTTTCACCCACCCAGGCTGCTGTCCTTCCACCCATCCTTGCTTCATCATTGACCCAGCCATGCACCATACCATATTCTTTCCTTCCCAGCCACCTCGGGGGCCAAGCAAACACATATCGTTCTTCTTTGCCAGCCATCATACAATTTCGCGTCCCACTTACTTACACCCTTCTTTCGCTTTTCGTTCATCCCATCCATCACGTTCGTCTAAGAACTTATTGGGATTCTTCTCACCAAAAACTTCACAGCTAAGTCGAAGTACATTTCGAGGAGGCTACTACCTGGTTGATTTGTAATACACCCGTGCAGAAAGCACACTATGCAGTCTTCAATCTCAATAAGTAAGGAATATATAGCTTACCTGTTTCCGCCACCACCGTTTGAACCCCCACAGGACCGTCCGCCGGCTCTTGCACCGCCTCCTCCCCAGAGTCCTCCGAGTCCTCGCCCAACACCGCCACCTCCGCGCTGGCCCCGTCACCAGATGTTACACCTACAAAGTACATTTAAGAATGTTAGAATACACCACTCACTACTATATAATATTTGGTCTAGGAGAAATGTTAAAAAAACAGAATACAATGTAATAATTTGTGACTGTCTACTCTAAAGTAAAAATGTACCTTTTTCCAGGGAAGGCTGTTGTCTTGCTGCACTTTTATGCACAACTGATGAATGCTTGCTTTTTATTTTTAACACGCACCACTTTTTCTCCTAACAGACAGAAGCTTGACTCCTAAGAACACGACCAGGATCAAGTTCAAACCAGGTGAGAGCTCGACTCGACCACAAGAAATGTGTCCAATTAATCGTCAGCAGCACTAACCACTTTTCCGTTTTCAGTTAAATAGTTTTATGACAAAGTAGATTTTAATAAATGTGTTTACTTTTAATAAAGCTTTTAAACTTAAATAGACTCTGTGGTTTTTGGTCCTCCAGACTAGAGTGGATGAGCTAAAGGTTTTGGAATTTTTGCAAGCATGAGTGCCTCTGACACTTCTTGACTGTGCTGTGACTCCGTACTCTCTTGTCCTGCGTACGATAATCTAGAGATCATTGGGGATCAATCATCGGTGACTTCGGGAGCTGAATGACTCTGCCACACTATCTAGTCAGTAAGGAGACAGTGCATAGAGCTATTGCTGAATAGAATGGGAGTCCAATGGAATTGCCAAATGTCCAATCTTAGTTAGCTACACAGACAGACTAATAAGAATAATCTAGTAATACCACAGGGAGTCATATTAGAGCCAGGATAAGAATTTATATCCAGTCTACAAGAAGATCAAAGACGATTTAGAAAAAATCAAATGAGGAACGCTAGGAAAAAATAGGTACTCTTTATTACAATTAAAACTTACTGGGGCCAGCAAAGGAGCCCTCGCCTGCCCGATCCTGGCCTGCATCCTGAACAGCACCCTCCTCCTCCTGTGTCCTCTTGCCCTTGGGGGGAGCTGATGTACAACATGAAAGAAAGAAAGACCAGAAAACATGGATGAGATTTGTCAACCAAATCAACCATTTCAAAAGAACAATAACAAATTTTTTTGGAGAAATAGCAAATAGATAGACAACTATTCCACGGGATCTATCTCATGTGGTATACTACGTTATTCGTATTGCCTGATTTGCGGACCGTTGACTTAGAAAGTTCCTATGTAACTCAATAAACAGACTACTAAAGAGGTTTGCCTAGGCCTGGCACTGCAGGCAGCAGTCCGCAGCACGCGAAGTGACAGACAAAGTCCATCCTGCTTGCAGATCAGTGAATACTCAAACTATCAATCCACCCACCACCACCACTATTTCTTCTTATAGCCATGTGTCTAAAGGAAGGACTGGACTTCAGTCTGTTGGGGCTGATTTAGAAGTCCCTTGCGGCTCATTTTCCTCCATTGTTGCGTGACTTTTGTGACGCAGCGGCAGAACAAAAGACTCGCCATGGTGTTGGTGCGGCGTATATATTAAAAAAAAAAATTATGGGCGATGCATCACGTTGTAAAGCCCTGCGCCATCAGGGGGCGTTCCGGCGCAAGGGAGGGCGTACCTGCGCAGGGCCGATCCTAAAAGTGGCTGAGGGAAATCTACAAGATGTCAATCAGTCACTTTTAAGACAATGATGCATGTGTCAAACCCTGCGTGCTTGAAGCCGACGTACGGCTTGATGCAGCATTGGGGAGATAGGGTACCCCAGAGCATTGCTGGAGCTGCGCCATCGTTGGCACGCAACTCCAGCAATGCGCCACCTTTACGGCACAGATGCGTAAGGCTTCTGTGACGTTTTGGGCCAATGGGTGGTGGTGGCATGGCACACAATTACTGCCGCATCCCTGCTACTTTGCAGGGATGCGCCGGTAATTGAAAATATGACCCTTAGTGTCTAGCATTACGCAGTTCTTATCTTTACACTACACTAATACATAATTTCTCAGGCCAATGAAATGAACACAATGTACAAAACAAATAAGCATAGTAGCAAGCAAGGCTACTGAGAAGGAGAGCAGTGCACCTGAAATGCATAGAAGATTTTGAAATATAATTTACCTACAATGTAATCGGCGGCATTATTAATCTTGGTAAAGAACAAAGATTTGCAAATAACAGAGCCGGATAAAACAGAGTAGTGATGAATAGCTACTACTACTCACCAAGCCCGGGGACCTCTACGCCGAGCGCGTCCAGCAAGTCCCGTTCCCGGTCCATGACATCGGTCCAGCGGTGGGTGGCCTGGTTATATGTGCGCCGGACCCCATAGAGCTTATACATTGCCCGGCACACCTTCTCCCACCGCTTCCGGCGCTCCCGGATGCCATAGCCAGTTGCGATCTTGCCGCCTCCCAGGATCGTCTTGGGGAGGCGGCGCTGGACGTGGAAGATGAGTGCGGCCACCTCCTCCGCGCTGAAGATCTCCCGCAGCACCACTTGCTCCCCCCTCAAACGCCCGCACGGGAGCCGGGCACGGGGTGCGGGACCCTTCCCCTTCTCAGGGTGCTTCCCGGCTCCCTTTACCATGGTCTGGGCAGAAATAAACTTAAATGATAAAGAAGAAATAGAATAGTGAAGAAGAAAAGAAAAGAGTTTAAAAAAGTAGTTTAAAAGTAACTAAAAGTAGCAGAAAACACAAAAATATACAGCTAGAAAAATAGAGGGATAGATAATAAGTAAAATAGATTAAATAAACTTCAAACAAGCAAAGGATGGCAGAGATTCAGAGAGGATACAGAAAGCATGCCCAGAACCATAGCAATAAATGAGAAACAAGATGGCCGCGCCCGTTCACGACCGCGTGGGTAAGTTCACGCGAGATTTTCCTCGCGAGCACGCGCGAAATTGTACTAGCGAGCAGCACAGTTTGCGAGATTACACATAGCGGCCGGAAACGGAATTACGTCACGCAAACAAGATGGCCGCGCCCGTGTACGACCGCTAGGGTAACTTGGCAAACGTATAGCTACAAGCGCCTCGCGAACACGCGCAAAAGCACGCGAACATACACGTCGCAAAAAAAAAATACGTGTATTCGCAAGCATTCGCGGCTCCCGAAATCGATCTCGCACGGATTCGCGCCCCAAAAAATGCGCGAAATTGCAGAAAAAACGATTTTTGCTAAACTGAAAGCAATGAGCAGGTGCAAAAGTTCAAACTTAACATTTGTAACATTCACTGTAGTGCTTCCTGAGGGGCCCCTCCAGAGTTTGCAACTATTCTATGACCCTGCTATGACCCAAACAGCAGGCTCATAGAATAGCTACAAGTAGACCATAAAGGTCCTGTCAAAATTTTTTTCACTGCAACAGAAAGCAAATTACAGATAAGGAAGGAAGCAGGTGCCAGCCAGACTGGAACTTTCTAAATAACTGACACATTAATCAACCCCCAATTAATTCATGGCAGTTGAAGTAGGGGAGGTGTGCTTGCTTTTTTCACCCCCCATAAACTACAGTGATAAACAAACCTAATGGGTGGCAGTGAGGATGTACCAGAGGGTGGCATGGGTGTCCCAGAGGGTGGCAGTGGTGAAACAGAGGGTGCTGTGAACCTGTGATGATAAACCAGACGTAGAAACAACATAGTCGCGGCCGTTGCGTGCCGAAAAGTAAGTTCGCAATTGCGAAATTGTCCCAAAATCGGCGCGAACGCTCGCCAACACAAAAAACGGGAAAATCCGCAAATCCGCAAATCCGCGAGAGTTCGCGTATCTTCGCGGATTGCGAATCCGTAAATCCGCAATTTCGCGTACGCGAGATCCGCTAGATCCGCCCATGCTTACCAAGGACAACCGGTTGGCCACATACCATACCCTCAACAGTATCAGCAGATGCCACCACAAATGATGTATGGCTTGAACACACCGTTTCCACCCCAACATATCCCCTTCATGAACCCCAGCCAGTGGTTTCCTTTTTTAGGGAGCGGTCGAAGGGGAAGAGGAAAACGAAGAAGACAAGCCCAAGTACACTGGGAGTACGACCGACAAGTAGGAGCACAAACGAGAAGCAAATCCATGGAACAACGAGTGGGACCGAGTACCAGAAAAAGTGACAAACTATTCCCAACACACAATTGACCAAATAGAAACGGATCTTCTCAACAAAGGATTGGGCTACGTCCCCACACCTCGTTTTGACAAATTTCGCCTCCAATGCGAGATGGCTGACTTTTTCCAGAGCATTCTTTTCCAAACAAGAGATGGCCACTAACACCCAAGAAAAGGGAGACACGGACTTCAAACCCAAATCCACCTTCATGCCACCACCATCAGCCACACCTGTGAAAATCACAACATTTGAGCAAGCAGTCTTTAAAGACATTGAGTCACTGACGGAAACAAGGACCTTTCATAACATGACCAAAAAAGAAAAGGATGAACTTACAACCTTGAAAGAAAACAAATCTGTTGTTATAAAACCAGCAGACAAGGGTGGTGGGATAGTCCTACAAGATAAAGTAGCATACAGAAAAGAATGTCTTTGCTTGTTAGCAGACAGGCGCAATTATAAACCGATTCATGAGGAGCCCACCCCCAGACTTAAGGAAACCATCCAGGAATTAGCAACCGAAGCAGAAAGCCAAAGGCACATCAGCAAAAAAGAGGCTCAATACCTAGTAACATCACAAGAAGAAAGGACCCTATTTTTACACCATTCCTAAAGTGCACAAAAACAAGATTCCACCACCAGGCCGCCTCATAGTTTCGGGCATTGGCTCAGTTTTAGAGCCCGTTTCCAAGTTTTGTGATTTTTTTCTCAAACCACTGGTACAAAGCCCTAGTACATATTTGAGGGACACTAAAGACCTCCTAGGACAAATTAAAGACTTGGCTTTCAATCCCAACACAAGCTTCCAAGTCAGTCTGGATATAGAGAGCCTTTATATGAGTCTCCCCCAAGATGATACACTAGGGGTACTGAGAATAGTTGTAGACAATGGTGAATAGAATCCTGACATTTGCGGAACTAGCTCTGAAACAGAACTATTTTGAATTTGAAGGCCAACAGTACCAACAAACGTTTGGCACCTCAATGGGGAGCACCTTCGCCCCAAGTGTGGCGGGACTATATGTCTATAGTAATGAACAAAGATTCTTACTTAACAGCCAACACCTCATGGAGAACATTTGCTTCTACAAACGATACATCGATGATGTATTTCTGATCTGGGAGAGAACAAATGAATCACTAACAGCCTTCCTTGATTGGATCAACGTTTGTAACCCAAATCTCAAATTCACAAACACCATAAGTAAGACTACTATGGCCTTCCTGGACTTAGACATCACCCAAGACAATGGGGGTCTAGTTAAGAAAACACATTTCAAGCAGACAGCAAGAAATTCGCTACTCCATTATACAAGCTTCCACCCTTGCCCCTTGAGGGAGAATCTCCCTTATGGGCAATACCTGAGGCTACGCAGACATTGCAGTGAATTAAAAGATTTCAAGAAGCAGGCAAAAATGCTGACAACGAAACTATGTAACCGTGGTTACCCTGGCAAGATAACCAAAAAAGCAGAGAAAAGAGCACGTAACCAAAATCGAGAAGGGCTCCTGGGGCATAAAATACATGAAGACAACACTGTTCCATTAACTTGTGTAACAACGTACAATCCTGTGTCTAATCAAGTAGCCAAAAAAGTCCAAAAACATTGGTCAATACTCAACTCAGGTACTTTTGACTGGGAAAAACCATTGTTTTCATATCGCAGAGCGGGGAGTTTGACGGACACAATCACCAACACATGGTGTTTACCAAAGATAACTGGACACTATCAATGCGGAGACTGTAGCGTTTGTCATTTGACAGTAACTACCAAAACCCTTAACCTAGAAGTTGGAAAGAGCTGGGAGATAGGCAGACACACAAACTGTAACTCCCCAAATGTCATCTATCTAATAACTTGCCCTTGTAATTTAAGGTATGTCGGCATGACGAGTCACAAAGTAAAGACACGAATTGTTGAGCATAGAAGTAACATCCGCTGCTAGCGCAACATATCCCGCATGACCAACCACTATCTGGAAATGAACCACACTCCAAATGACATGCAGTGGGTGGTGATTGAGCAACTAGATCGCAACACCAACAACATCCAACAGGAACTTTTAGATAAAGAACAGAGATGGATATATCATCTGTCCACCCACACACAGGGACTAAACGATAATATACCTTGGAATTGGCTGAACCGAAGATAACCTTCCCTCCCAATCCCCACACAAAATAAGGAAACCTGTTCCCTATTCAGTCTGTAGACAGTACAATTTCAAAACATCTATAATTTCTGCACTGACCAAATTAAACCCGTTGAGCCGGTGTTAGGACCCTTTTATAAAATATTCACCCCTCCTATACACTATGGCCCCTTATCCAGCCCAGTAATAACAACACAGGCTTCCCCACATTTGCTGGCGACTATCATTCTTGGGCGGCTGCTCTGTTTAGTCCTTTTAAGTCATTTTCAGCCATGCTGGCAATACCTATCTTGGGCAGTTGCTCTAGGAGTTATGCTGGCTACACCGTCTTTACTCTCGTTCTGTGGCAAATTCCCAAGAGCCAAGCAGACAGGGCGGGCATAGCCTCTATCTATGAATGAATCTCTTTTAAATTACCTTGAGGGATATATTATTTATCTTGGATATTTGAACCTCTCCTACGCATGTCTCTTCACAGACATGACTTGCAGAACGAGGTCAGCGGTCTAGCCCGCGGAGTCTGTGTTCACGTCACACGCATTCCGCGTGATGATGCACAGACAACGCGGAAGCCGCATGAATCCGAATCGACTTCCATAAAGAACCTCCCCGGGTTCCATTACACGGCAGCCTTTGCCTCGGGGATGCCGTAATAGGTTCGCAGTGAACACCTCTGCTAGACCAAGTAAGATCGTTCGAGGGCAGCGGTCCTTTACCGCTGCACTCTGTCTACCCATGTAACCGTGCATAATACGATGCTTCACAGGGAATGGGGTCAATTTTTAATATGTTGTTTTTTACTTTCCCTCCGTTTTTGTTCAATCCCATTCTCAAATAGATTGTGATATGACAGAGGTTCTTTTTTCTCCCACATCCCCAGGACAAGATTAGACAGCCTAATCCTGGACAAATATAAATATAAGTGTTAATTCAGCTTTTTGGTGCATGCATTAACGCTACTACCCACTGTATTATGTAATCGCACCAAAAACCTAGCCATGTCTAGTTACAACCAACACGTATATGTTACGAGTGTTGAATACAGCACATTGTCGTTTCACAAGGACAAACACAGGACTTTCCACGCTAAATACGAATTAGAAAGTCATCACCACCATTCTGAGAACTAAGCATGCACGGCATTTATTTGTTTTGTCTTATTTTGTGCATGGGATGGCATGTCCAAGTACACGTAAGTCTGACACATGACCAGTACTTAGCACCTTGTATTTACCACCAGTACTGTCGATATCCACTGAATGAATCTGTATGAGCACTGGGTATCACATGCCAGTACTGGCGATAAGGGTGGCATGAACACTGGCTATCCTAGTGGCATGAATTTAATGCTGCTGTTTGTAATGAGCATTATTGTAATTTTTTCTTTGCAGCTATTCTACATTTTTGCAAGGACCCACATACGGTCAGTTCTCTATGCATGCAAAGCACTCCTTAGCGTGAGTGTTAAAATGCCTTTCACGTGGTGATTTTTTACCACTCACTTTTTTCTCACTTACTCATTGTATTGGAGAGGTCCTGAAGAAAGCCCCCTATATTTTTTCCGCGGGCTGAAACGTGTCGACCATCTGATGATAAATACAGCTACACATAGTATCTGTAATATATTATCCACTCTCAATTTTTTTAATCCTACCCCAGATCACCAAGAATAAAGTAACGGGCAGTATTCTGGAGGTATTTTTAACTATAGATTCACTCACTTCATCACATTTCACATCACCTCAAAACCCGCTCCACTGTAAACAGGTGTCGCAGCACAGCCGGATAGCATTCAGCTACCTGGCTGGGACCCAATGATGAAGGATGACACCAACCAGGTTGGTGTGTGACGGTTTTATTAACAAACCTTTGAGGTGCCATACACTACACACGTCAGACAGCTATTACTTCTGGCCGTCTCCTTTGGTTATCAAAAATTAAAAAAGATTGCCATGAAAGCTGAAGGAACTTGGAGATGCAACACTCCAAGGAAACTTTCCAGAGAAGAACATGTTTGGAGGAGACATGCGAACCCTCATACTTACCTGAAGGGATTCCTTGAGTACATGCTGGACACACTGCCATCCCTGGAACACCTACGGCGAAAAAGAGGAATTACCAGTTGCACTGAACAAAAAACAGAGATCCACAAAACTAACAAAGGGCCCCTGTATCTTTGGATAGGTGGGCGGTGCCCCTATAGAAAGATCAATCAGGAAGGAGGAGAAAAAGATGCCATAGACGTACACAGAAAGTGCGCTGAAACAACCGTAAAGTTCGAGGTGGAAAGCACCTGAAGACAGAAGCACACTGGAGGAAAATAATGCCACTGACTTTCAAGGAGCCCCAGAGACCTGGGCAGTAAAATGGGGATGCCACCAGAGGATGCTGAAAAGCCGCTGCAACTCAGGAGAGTTGTGGCATAGTGAGTGAGTAAAATGGGGGAGAGTGTGGGATGAGATTTTTTACGGTGACAGGACGCTGCACCTTATATTTTTACTGCACCTGGAGTATATTGGTTGATTTTGGTTTGTTTTTTGCATTTTGATGCCTTCAATAGAAAAGAGGGGTTGAAAGCCAGACGCTGTATGTGGGTAATGTTACGGGCACTGGATTTACGGTCAATTTGACAAGGACCATTTATTTTTAGAGAAGGTGGATCAAGGTATGGGAAGTTTGTATGGAGCACGGCTGGACCGTTAAGAAACGGACCCAACCTGACCATGCACAGAAATAAATTACATAATACTTTACCTCTGTGGGAGGTGAGAGAAGGGTCACGGGGTGATAAGGAGAAACACACTCATAATTCGCCCATATGAAGGAATGGCATATGCTTAGTATCAAAGAGGGGGACTACTCTTAAGGCATGACCCCATAATTAACCTCGATCCTAGTCACAATCATCACTATGGTGATGACTAATGAATCGGGAAAACCCATACTTATCAACTCCTGGTGACACCACCCTGAGGAAAAAACCTACAGAGAAGAAATAGAAACCGGAACACAATGACTTCTCATGGAAGGACGACCACCTCACCATCCTGGCCCACTAAAGATTCAGAAACCTAAACCGCCTCTGCATCCTTATATCTGCCCAGCCCTCCTACAGAACAATATTCACTTTTCCTCTCCAGTTTCTAACCAATCTAGTACTACCTGGTTCAATGAATGCGATCTACATCTGATTTGTACAAGTACCCCTAGCAGGCAACACCTTGCCTTCCTAGATTTTTGGGTCTGAGCTGAGGACAGGAGACTGAAAACAGACATCTTTAGGAACACATGGATAGAAATGTCCTGTTACATTTTCATAGTTTTCATCCCCAATCCCTCAGGGACCAGCTCCCTGTTGGACAATTCTTACACCTTAGGAGGAACAGCTCTGACCATAACAACTATGAGGGCATGTAGATATCTATATGAACCAAGCATGACACCCAGGACACTCTTTAAAGATCATTATTAAAGCAAGATAATTAATTGCCCTGCTGCATTAGAGAACAGGGTGAAATCACAGATTAGTTGGTGAGTATGTGTCAGCAGGTACAATAGTATATCAAACCTTATAAATCGTTTGATTAACAGAAACTAGCACAACCTAGACACAGTTTCCAAACAAATAGAACCCCACTCTCCTTATGAACTTTGAGAAGTATCTACCATAAACAATGAGGATACTCTGAAGACCTGTGTCCCTCTAGTGGGGGTTATTCAATCTGGGGGAGGTAATAGAAAAAGATAGCCGTAGTGTGCCAATTACAAGCAATCTTTGTAAAATACTGTTAATATTGATAGATACAATGGAAATATACACCATGATATATGTACGTATAATAACGACCTCGCATCTACCATGTTGCATTCACCCGATATGACCTCTCCCTCAACCACTAAGAAATATTTGGTCAGGCAGGTCCTGCGACTTAGGCCTGAAGCAACTGATTGACAGATCACTGGTGGGGGGACAGGAAAGCCTTTCACAAATGCACGAAGAGGAAAACTCAGAACGATCTCACAGATAGAAAGAGGAGATTGGCACCCAATAAAGCAAGTTTGGCCGGAGGGGCGTGCATTCCCAATACATCATAAAGTCAGACACCATACTAAGTTAGGAACACTCAGCCAATCAGAATACAGCATGCACACTACACACAGTAATCAGGCGCTTCCCATTTCAGACATCTGGACATGTACCCACTAGCTCCGCATTGGGTCCACGCAGGGTCGAGACCCACCAGATTTATGACTCTGTGAAAAAGCCCAGAATCCTGTTCTAAAAGAAATGCACACATTGCTTTGCTATACTTTGTGAAATGTATAAAATGACGGCTAAAACCAGTGTACTCCGAGACAGTATTCAGACCCCGTCTCTGTTGCCTGATCTCCTGGCCACTGCCTTTTAATTAAACCAACTGTTCCCGTTTTGTCAAATGCATTTTGTCTTTCATCTTTTTCAAGGTAAATTCATATGTGAGCCACGATAGGAAGTTCGTCACAGGATCAGCTACCGAAAGCCTATTAGATTGTGCTACCAACCTGCTTAACCTGTCCTCATTGGCACCTTCCTATGCTTCCAGGGAAAAGCGATCATCCTTCCCAGATCCACTGTAGAGTTTAGTCTAGTGAGCAAGTTTACAATAGCTTTTGCGCTAAAACCTACAGCAATGTATAAGGTCCTCGAAAACTCAGAGTTCATTCTTTACTCTCTCAATCAAAAACAGGTTACCCAAAAAGGACAATAAAAATGTGTTCCAGTGTCACCAAAACTTTTTACTATGTGGGCCTTCTTAAACACAGACAGTCTGACGTTAGAGAAACCTCTGTTTGCTTTTCAATGGAATCCGAATCTATAGGACCTGTTGATACAAACTAGACATTGATCAATGCGACTACAGGATCAGTCATCCCAGATGTATCTTTGGACTTTATTCAAGGTCACAGGCCATCACCCCAGTGGAATGTGCAGCTGGTGCCCCTTCACAGAAAAGAGCACACATCTTCCTATGGACATCCGAACCTCATGGGTACTATGCAACTTTGCTACCTGTAACAGTACTGGGGTCATTTACCTTATCAAATCCTCTTGTGACCTCAGATACATGGGAATGACAACTCAAAAAATCAACATTTGTAGCTTAGATCAACAGCAATATGAGTTGTAAGAGGTCTACAACCAAACTTACCTCCCATTTATTACATCTCTTCATGTTACTGACAGAGATTTCACAGTTAGTAATGTGATGTCTATTCTTATAGTTCAAGTCATCATCATCATATTAATTTATTTCAGCTCCATTGAACCAGAAAAGGTTCAGAATAAAACATTCAACCAACAATGTAATAAAACAAACAGATTAAATGTCCTCAAAAGTACAAATTCATTTTACAAATTACAATCCAGCAGTAGAAACCTTTCGTATTTCTAATTCCATAAAATAAAAAGGCGTATTAAAAAGAGGAAAATCCTATACCTAAGAAAGACTTTCAAAGAAGTTGAGCTAAAAAACCCATAAAAGAATTAGAAATTGAGCAAGAAGGAAACTAAATCTCGAGGCCTAACAAGGTAACCTCAAGCTCCACACAGTAACACATGTGCAAAAAATAATCTTTACTTCTTTTTAAATGAATGCAACCTGATATACCCATATTGTTGACAGCTAATTTGCAATTGAGAACACAACACAGCCTCTAGCTTTGGTTTTACATGCCCTGTGAGCACAGAGCTGTGTAGTTATCCCTAAAACTAAAGAGTCTGCAAAGAGGAATAATCCAATATGAACGTTGTTTTGCATAAGCCTTGCAGAAATATAGCACATGTTCAGTATTCTCAACTGCCAGCCCATTGTCACAGGTGTGATATGTCTTCCTTTTTAATCCAGGAGCAAGTAAAAGAAGCCAGAGATAAAATACCCAATCTTAATTTTACCTAAAGTGAATGTGCAGCAGGGTTAATGACCAAGTTCAAGTATGGCTCATAATCTGCTACACACTTGAACAGCAAAAAGGACTCTACCAAGGTGCCTGGGGTAGCTTCAGAGATTTTCGCTCCTAAAACAAAATTCCATAAATACGTTTTTAGCTTGACCTGAGCATTTTGGAGTAACACAGAAGGTTGTAAACAAATGTTCTTCAGTTTTTATGTGTACAAGCCAGAAAATCTTCTCAACAGACTGGCCATCAAGTAAGCGGCTAATGCAATCCTTATAGGGTCCTAGGTCATTGTTAGACCAAAGCCTTATCCAATATTGAATAGGTCTCAACGCAGCGATGCCAGAAATTGGTCTAAGATTTAGGTTGATCTGATTGGAAACATATTCGCACCAATATGTTACATTTTTCCAAAGGAGTAGATAGCCCCGAAGAGTTTTCAACAGCAAAAATGTGTTGTCTGCAAAAAGAAGCTGTGGTATTTTGTGATCCTTCACCTTAGGGAAATCCTTTTCCCAATTTAAAGAAAGGGAATGCAGCTGTTTAGGTAGAAGAGAAAATGCATAAGGGCCAAAACACACCCTTGTCTAACTCCACTCCTGATAGTAATATCCTTCGTCAATTCCCCTGTAAAGCCCCACCTAACCCTTGCAACATATTCTGAGTACAAAGCCCGTATTTGGGCCAATAGTCCCCACAGAACCCCAATCCTATGAAAAACCTCCCAAAGTTTTGCCCTTGAGACAAGATCAAACGCAGCTTCGAGGTTCCATGAAGGCAACAAACAAGAACCCGCTGTCAATATCTACTGTCTTCCCTTTTATAAACAGAAACCGCACAATCTAATTGAATGTGCTAATAGTAGATCTAAATTCCACCTGTAAGTGAGATTGCTTGGGAAATTCAGTTTCATATTCTCGATAAGATTTGCATGCTGTAAACTTTTTGTATATTATCAATCAGACTTATGGGTCTGTAATTTCCCAGTGTAGATATATCTCCCTTCTTATAAATGGAAATCATGTCCGCTTCTTTCCAGGAGCTCGGGATTAGGGCTTCTGCCATCAATGCATTTGACAGGGAGTTTATATGAGGGTCCCATATCAGGAGTTCACAACAATAGAAATCTGCAGGGATTCTTTCTAAACCATGGGCTTTTCCAGGTTTCTGGGAATGGATTGCATCACTAGTTTCCTTTCACGTAAATGGCTTTACCTCTTTTTCAGGGGATTTTATAGTAACAGCTGGCTAAGTCTCTATTGTCCCATCCCATAAATTGTTCTCACCATAAAGAGCTGAGCAATGTTTTACCTAGTCTTCAGGGGCAATATTACAGTTGGGATGGGCTGGATCTCTACGCCCGCTTTGTGTGACCAAATGTCAAAAACCCTCATTATCCCTCAGCCTTACCGCATCCAATAAATCATCCCATATACCAGCCTCCTGTTGGGCCTAGCTAATTTTGATAGCCCTGGTGTACTCGTATCTGGTTTCAGCAAGCTTTATTCTGTGTTTTCTCTTCAGGGCATTTACCAAGGCCTTCTTAGCACTTTTGCAAGATTTATTAAACCACTCATTCACTCTCATTGTCTGGGGTCCCCTCCAGCTTTTACAATCTTTCACAAATAAATTGCCTAACTTATTAAAGAAAGTTTTATGCACAATCGTCACGTGGGTGGGGAACAAGGCTTGATCCTCGAAAATGTGCACTTTGTCCTTTACAATTCTAAACATTTCAGATATGGACTCTTTTGATCAAGAAAGAGCCTCTTTGTTCACATTATGTTCATTATTACTCATCACCTCGGGGTTATATAGTGTAGACGGGGTTGGACTCTTCCCTATCCCTTATCAGTGACTTGTCCCAATCCAATATAATAGGATAGAGGTCACTATCATGGCGGACTATGACTGCCATGTCTGTTATTTCATGCCATATCGTATGTCCAGAAGGATAAAATCAATGTGACAGTTACACTTACCACTCAGGAACGTTGACTCAGCAGCAGTATCTGAAGGAGGACAACCGTTGCATATCCTAAAACCTTGAGCGACCACTATATCAATAATGTGGAGGCAGGAGAATTCATTTTGAGTGATTTCTTGGGAGCACAAAAAGGCGGGATCCACCAAGATGTATCTTCCCCCTTGACTAATTCCAAAAAAGGGGTTTATGGCTCGAAACATGCATTAAAATCTCCTGCAATAAACACATTGTGGCAAGAGCCAAAGTCTGCATTCAAAAGAAAAAAATGTATTCAAAATTCTTGAAAGTCTGAGAAGGTTGATGAAGCGAGTCTACTTATTATAAATATTGTTCAAGAAGAAAGAAATTGTAGACTTGGATGACAAACTAAAAGCTAAGAGATTACAGGAATCAATATTAATTGTCTTGATGACACACTCAAGAGATATTTTAGACCATATGATAAACCCCCTTATGGCCTACATGCTACTGATGGAACAGCTTCTATGCTATGTGTTATGCATCTCTGCCTATGTACTTGAGTGAGAGCACAAGTCTCTTGGAAGATGCAAAGGTTTAATTCATCAACAAACAATGCACAATCCACATCTTCTATTTTAGACCGGATCCCAGCAATGTTCCAAGAAATGAGATGGAGAGAAGCAGCAGGACTGTTAGGGCCAGAACAGGGCCTAGAAGCGGTGAACGTTGGTTGTAAGGAATTAGTTGTCAGGACAGGGCCATAGAGACCCCCACGGTGGCTGAAGCAGGAATTAACACCCCCTGGCTGGATCCCAAGTAGGTGACCCCTCCAGATGTAGAAAACAGGTGGATAGTTGCAAGGGATGAAGGGGCAGACGGACTTTGCAGTCAATCAATTGATGCCAGGCCATTCTCCTGGTGACTGACACACTGCGCCCCATGTTCCAGATGTTTCGCTCCTCCTTGTGAAGGTACCCACCCAATCGCGCACACCTTCTTCCCTGCGGGTTAATGTTTCAAGATGGGATAGGCTATTTTTTATGATTGATTCTGAGCCTTTCGGGGAAGAAGAATGTAGGTCCAAAGAAATCAACCTTTTCGCCAGGTCTGGAGAAATTAGGTGGACTTTGAAAGAGTCCAAGGGACCAGCAGGCGCTGTAAGACATTTTACATAGATAACGTCAGAGCATACAATCGAGTAGCACTGTCTGATATGCCTAATCCAGTGAATGACCTTGTTTTTCAACGAATCACTCCCTTCATAAGAGCAAAGGGACAGCTTTAGAGCTCTTACCATGTAGACTATATGGCCTATTGGGCAAAAGGCACCGCAGCAATCTCTTTGAGCGAGCTGCACTGAAACGGGCCAATAAATCATAGTGACGTGACCCCCACATAGAGCTGCAAATGGTTTGATGCAGTTGGTAAACTGCTGGAACATGATTAATCTCTGGCATACATACTGCAGATGGAGGCAGATCTAAGTTAGAATAAGAGGAATGCCCTAAGCTGTCAAGGTGGCTTCTACGAAGATTTTGAACAGGCCCTTGAAATGAAGGAGTAATTGCTACTTTTGGCTGCTGGTAAATTTTGAGGCCAATTGAGCCCGTTAAGCTTGAAGTGACCGAGCACTATCATGCGACTGCAATGGAGGAGTTAGAATCCCTGGCGAGTTACTAAGAGTTTTAACTACACCCAATAAGATTCACTTCAAATTGGGAAACTCATCTCTTAAAGCAGTGATTACATCAATAGTTTCACTGAGGGAGGGTGGGTCCTAAGTAGGAGAATTAAGCAAGGATGATGTGGATGGAGAGCTGAGTCAAAAGGCTCCTATAAAGCAGCCAAACTATTTGAACATTCAAATCGATTAGGACTTGAGGGTCCGCCTTATGGGCCAATGTGGAAATTAATTTGTTGCCTAAATCTTGTGTATGCAATGACCCCGTATCGTTGGGCGAATCAGTAGCAGTTATGATCTGATTATTCCATGGCATAGATTTTGTCTGGAAGAGTTCTGGAACCTTCACACCTTTTGCTACGTTCCCTTCATTCACATCTTTGTTTTTCAAAATAGTTTCCAATTATTCAATCAAAGTTTTAATCTCTCTTGTGACACAGTTCAGTGCTGCATGAATTTTTTGTTTAGGAGCTTTAGGGATTTTCGATTGACCAGCCCAACCCAGAGGGCTATTTTGGGTCTTTTGCTTCCCCATCCTTGAAGCACCATAAAGTAATGGAAAAAAACAATGCCTACAGTCCCTTCAAGTTTCAAGGGTGCAAGTACAATTGGTCCAGAAACCCAGGGCCAAGGGGGGTGGCCCTGCCCTGCCTCTTCCTGTTGCTGAAGGGCGCAAGATGGGCCTGCCTTTGACCCGGGCGCATCCCGTGCTGCTGTAGAATGGGGCTGATTAAATGTGGCCAACTGCTCTGTCAGCAATGTTAGCCCCCGCATCCTTGCTGGGATGAAGTCTGGGACTTGAAGTCCCCTGAAAAGCAATAAAGACAACCCGTGCTGCGTTAGAATGGAGCCGATTAAATTCGCCTGATGTCGCTGTCAGCTGTGTGAGCCCCTTCATACTTTCTGGGATGAAGTCTGGCACCTTGAATCCCCTGAAGAGCAGTAAATGCATCCTGCACTGAGTTAAAATGCGGCTGATCAAATGTGCCCAATGGCGCTGGCAGCTTTGCAAGCCCCACCTCATTGCTGGTATGAAGTCTGGGACCTGGAGTCCCATGAAGGTCAAAATGTGCACCCCGTCAATTACCTGCCTCTACATGCATACCTACAGTATGGTTTTGAGCTGAGGGTTACAATCCCTTTGCTCCTTTGACTGCCAACCTACAATTACTATCATCCCTGGGTACCGGGCCCACCAGTGTACCACAATGTTCCAGTTACCTCTTTAACCCCTTAGCTGCGGCGGCTATTCCACCGTAGCGCTAAGGGGGAGGCTGGGCCGCACGGCGCTCCCGTACTCATGACAGAACCGCTCCGTCACGGCCCTCGGGTGAGCTGTGCTTGTGACGGAACGGTTCCGTCACAGCTCGCCCGCTCTTTAGAATGTCAGCGCAGGCGGTGAGCGGGCCGTGACGGAACCGTTCCCGTCACCAGCACAGCCCACCCGAGGCTCGTGACGGAACGGTTCCGTCACGAGCACACAAAGGGTTAAATATGCCAGGTAAAACCATAAGAGGAACACGCCTTGAATCGAAGAAACAGCCATAGGAGAAACACATACGCTACTGTTATCCTCACTCGCTCTAGCACCCTTAAGGGGGGTGAATGAGAGTCCCGCTTGATCATCTTTTAGAACAGGGCTTTAACAAGTGTTTAGGTGCTGTGTCTAACCATTCTATTGTTATTACAAGGCACACCTTGCAGAGGAGCATAATGAATATGTATTATTCTGCATAGATGTTTGTCCCGAATGGCAGTGCATAACAAGTACACCACCCTATTGTTGTGTGTTAACGGGACCCACTTCTCTCACCAACAATGGCCACAGGATCTTAAAACTACTTCTACCAAAGTGATGTTGGCTCTTCTACAGTCAACTTTGTGATCCATCAGCTTGTCTCCTATGAGACACAGATCTAGCAGCACAATAGCCAGAACTGCAGCATGTTTTTTTCTTTCATACATGTTGACTTGTGGTGTGTGACAGTTGTTTTAGGAGGCTCCCTCCCTATTGATAAAAAAAGTGAAGGCAGAAACTTTGTTCAACCAAGGTTAACTTGACCCTTGGGTCACGTTTGTTTGTAGTGATAATTGTTCACTTTCACCTTTCACTCTAATTATCATAGCCTGATATAAGACCTTGCTATTGAAAATCTACAATTTCAATTACCAGGTCCATACAACACTGAAAACCGTAGCCCAACGTATGGAGAACTAAGTTTAGTATGAACTCCAATTTTTGAAAAAAGGTACTGGTATGCCTACTTTGGTGAATAATATATAGAGGGTTGGTCCCGGAGAAAGCCCATAGCACCTACTGAGGGCTACCAAAAGGGCTAAAACATGTCAATCTTCTTTATGCAGGATGAACTTACTTTTTAACTCTGCCCCATGGTAACACTAATAAAACGTTCTGGTCCACCAGGAAGTAGTCTTAACAGTTGTCCTCTCTTTATCATTTGCACATCATCTCCACAACAGATTATCAAGGCTCCCACATCCACAACTGTGGTCTTGGTATTTTGCCATTCCTAAGAGCTCCCCTGCTTGCTCACCGTTGTATCCGACACTGGTGGTTACTCCCACCAAAGTGAGTAGGAGCTCTATGGTGAAGCATGCCACCCCTGGGTGGGGAAGGACTTAAGTGCTTAAACAATCTCACTTTTTCCATTACATTTCTGATGAGGTTCAGATACTTTCAGACTACCTGGGCACCACACATTTATGTTATTCAAGCTGTTGAGGAGGATGTACTCTGGACCTGTCTTCCTCTTCCTTTCCCCTCTGTTTGTTATTTATACACTCCCAATGTTATTACATTCATTTGTTTGTGATTGTCATTTTCCTGCAAAGGTACAATATATTCAGAAAAAAACCTAAATAGCATATGTATGTGTCCCTTTGCATTTGTGTGTGAATGGCATCAAATGTAGTTTCCCCACGCTCATTTGCAAACCCCAGATTGGCTTCTAACTGAGTCACAAACAAATGTCATATAGTGGGAGGAGGAGCCAAGCTCGCGTCCGCGATGGCCGCGTTTTAGCTCGGCTCCGTTCGCTCTCCTGCCTGTAACGTCTATCCTGTGTCTTATCCTGCCCCGGGAAGTATTCTTTGGTAGACTATGGAACTAAGACATTTCGCTGGCACTTACCGTCTGATCCGTCTGTTCCTAGGTGCCGCGGATCCTGAGCTGCGCCCTTGTTCGCTTCGGGGCCTCCGGAGCGGGCGGGCCTGAAACTCCTCGGCGGCGCCTGGACGGGGCGGAGCGCTGTGGCCGGCCCTTGGTGGCGGTGTGGGCTCGGTCGGAGAGGCCGATGTGCAATTAGACCGGTTACGGCTCTCCGGGCCTGGTCCGGCGGTCCTGCGGCCTGGTGTTGGGGCGCTGCCTTCCATGGACGGGGGTTGACCGCGTATGTGGCTCGTCTCCCCTTTGTTCTCCTGTCCGGCCATCTTGAGTCCCTCCGCCCGGACTCGGAGAACGGAGCCGGTGGCGTGGGGGAGCCGGCGACCCTCCTCATTCTGGTGGCCCGCCTTCCTGCCCTGGGGGTGCCTCTGCTTGTGGTCGGCTGTATCCTGTGTGACCCCGCTTGTGGCCGGACGGGGGTCGGAGATTGCCGCGGCCCCGCCGGGCTTTCAAGATGGCGGCCGGCGCCCGGTCTCTCAGCCTGGCCGAGACTGGCAACGCTGGTCCGCCGCGTGGCACGTTTGCTGAATACCGTAAGGGTGAGCCTACGCTTGGCGACATTCTCGCCGCCTTGCGCTCCTGGAGTGCTTCCATGACCGCACCTATCGCTGAACTGGAGGATGCTCATTTTGCCGGGCCTGCTGGGCCCCTCCCGGTGTATGCGGCTTCATCGCTGCTGTGTGCTGCTGGGACTTTCCTGGAGGTCGTGGACTCGGCGGCTGCCGCTTGTTTGGGTGTACGGATACCTGCTGCCCTCAATCATCATGTGCTCTCCCCTGTGCTGGGGGTCCGCCGGCCGGGTCCCGTCCGGGCCGGTCTCGTCGGATCTCCCATTCCTTTTTTGCCTCGAGTGGCCGATCGAAGATCCTGTGGTTGCTCCGCCGAGACGACTTTCCTCCTATTGTCGGCGGAACTGTGCCTGCATTACCTGCGGTGGTTGCCGTCTTTTCCTGTTCATCCGGGTCGACATCGATATGACTTATGTGGATTGACGATTGGACTCCCTGCTATTCGCCTCTGGTTCCTCATGATCTGGTTCCTTGTGCGTTGGATGCCTACGGCTTTGGATAGACGAGGACAGGGTTGAGATGAACTTGCCTCGGTGGACTATTATTTTGCGGTATGGTCGGATGATCCGTTTGTGACTGTATGACTATGTTCGATTCTCCTTCATGTTCCTGGAGCTTATCCTTGTAATTGCTATCTTCCCGTGGGCTCTGAGTATGTTCGGCCGGGGGGGTGGGAGCTGATGGTTTTGATTATGAGGCTCCTCTCCCGCCGTTATTTCCCCATTTCCCCTTCTTCTTTTTGTCTTTGTGGTTCTTTCTTTACTTTTAACTCTTCTATATTTCGGGTTTCTGGTTAGGGCGACAGGCACGCTGCTGGGGGGTAGGCCATAGCCTTCTGCAGGGGTGCAGGGTGGGGTGTGCGGGGTGGGGGGGGGTCTGTCATTTTGTTTTTTCCCCTTTTTTCCTTTTTTTGGTTCTATGGCTCTTATGTATCCCCTTTTTTCGGGACGCGGTGTCGGCATGTGGGCCCCCTGGGGTGTTTTTTGCTAGCATGGGCCTTCTGGTCTCCCTGCCGTCACGGTTTACTACGCATTCATTACTCCTGTTACCACTGGTTCCATGTGCCGGTCTATTTTTGAGTGCTTCGTTAGCCATGGGGCGCGTGCTGTGATGCTACGTTCTTTCTTCCCCCCCTTTTTTCCCGATGTCCTTTCCCTTTTTTCCCCTCCCCTTTTTTCTTCCCTCCCCTGGGTTGTTGTAGCGGAGGGCTCTTTGTTATGCAAGCTAATTTTTCGTTCTGTGTATCATTGTGTGTTCTCGTAGTGGTGGGTGGGCGCTGGGCAGCGGTTGCAATTGCTTCTTAATGTGGGACTCATGTTCTGCCTTTGCTAAAATGTAACTGTTCTTTTTGAATTTTCCTGTGTTCTGTATTACTGCTTGCTCGCGGCTCGCCACGGCCCTCTGGACCTTAATGATTGCCATTATTCTGCTATACCCCTTCTTCTATTATAAAATCAACCTTCTCTCATCCTGCTCGTGGTGGTTGCTCTGTGGCTTTTCGCCTTTGATTCCCGTTTGGATTACTGTGGTGTCCTGCTGGAGCTTCTGTCCTGACCAATGTGCTTCTATAAGTGTGGTGGCCGGCCCGATGGGTTGTAGGCCCGTATTTGTGAGCAATTTCTGCACAATAAAGGTTTAAAAAAAAAAAAAAAATTCATATAGTGCCTTGATCACAGCTTTTTTGGATGAAGAAAATATATCTATGTTGCAATGGATTCAAAACAAAGAGCTTCATGTTGGGTGGTGGGGAGAGCAAGTACACTGAGCTAAATAAAAAGGATGAGTGGTATGTTTGAATTAATCTTAGCCCCTGGTAATTACTTAGGACTGTATGACACCCATTGTGCAAATCCAGACAAGAACTGCTCTCAAGCAAATCAAGATTAATTAATCTCCAATAGCAATAGACTGGCCTGAACTGCTATACCAGTTCCATTCGAATGAGAAACAGGCAACCCCATCCTATCCAAGTCTCGTCAGTAAGACACCGTTTATTTCCCATGGCCCTGTGCCATAGTACTTGAGCTATACCTCAATAATGAGGCCCAACCAGGCCAACACTGGTAGGTGAGTATTTATGGTCCCATCTGAAGGGGACATGATCAGCCAATTCTGGCTGGATTGTTCCTCTTGGAGTATTGTGGATGAAAAATAATGGACTGGAAAGCACACCGTACTCTGTCATAGGACGTGAGCTATAACTCATTAATAATGTCTAAGTGGCTGAATCTGGTCTGGGATTTTTGTGGTCCTTGGTGTGGAACACCTTGCTTGGCAGTTCGGTCTGGACTATACCTTTCAAGGGAGCAAAAGATTTTGACTCATTAGTCTGAATTATCCACAATTCATAGAAAGGTAACAATATCGTAGACTCTAATTTCATCAACTACATCTCAAAGCGAACACATTTACACTTTGCAATTATATATTCAACTTTCATTAAGCTTATCTTTTTAGGTAATTCATTCCACACCTGCAAGAATCAGTGCTTAAGCTGAGGCCACCCCTTGCCATTCACTGCTCCTCTTTATTCAGCCACGCTACTCCTCCAAGTACAGTCACTGTGATTAGCTAGTAGTTTCATGCAGTGTTCTGCATACATCCATACAACTGCAAGAGAACCTACAGTGCTATCCTCACCTCTCAAGAACCAGCCTGATGCCTCAATAATCTTGTACACATCAATAAAGAAACTATCATCAATTCTATCACAATGAGACAGGAGACCTATGTTTTATTGTTCTCAGAAGACTGGTGGCAGGGGACTGTTATCCTGTACTCTATTAGATTATATAAAAGGTTCCTCACCCACTAGTCCCACCAGTAGCATGCTTCATTATTGGATCCTCACCCATTGCACCTAGCGTGAGTAGGTGGCTCAGCGCTGTTTGTGAGTGGAGCTCTTATTGCTACATGATCAGGGGTTAAAATTGCCTGCAGGTTACGCCAATCACAGTTAATTTGATCTCTTTATTGTGGATACCTTTGGCAAGATTAAAAACATCTATCAGAGGATGTTGTTATGGTATATTAGGTACCCAAACATCTTAGGTCGATATGTTTCAGCCATAATAACTGCCCAATAGGGTCAAGCGGCTTTCTTCAGGACCAAGTTCCCTCTAGATCCCTAGGTTATAAGAGATGATTTATCCTTATTGTGGTGTGCAGATCAGTTGTGGCATTCTCACAGCCCTTGCATACCGGTACCAACCATTATACGGGAATTTCTCTTGCTGTACTGCCCATACGTATTTATGGCTCCATAGGGTCTTGGGGATAGGGGGACTGTGTAGTCAAACATTCGTCAATGGTTCTCGCCTGCCGAAATACCTGGTTGTGTCCTCCAAGCCCTCAATGCATTGACTGATTAAATCAACCAAAACCCTTACTTCAAACATATACACACAAACACACACTCACTTCCTCTCACACATTCTCTCACTAACCCTCCCTCCTGTCTCCATGATTAATCCCACAACTCACAAAAAACAAATCACTTGATACAGAAATTCGCTGAAAAAGAAAATGCAAACAAAGGACTTTTGGCTAATGAAGAAAAAAAGACCAAGGCAGCAGACAAGGCCAAGCACTACGGCTCATTTGGTTCTTAAATTAGGATGGTGCAGTCTCTTCCCACACCCGCCGCCGGGGGATGTGTGGATTAATGAAGTACAAAGAGCAAAAATGGAAGGTGCACTCAAATAAAGTCAATAGAGATAGTGATTTAAGTGTCTTCTTCTTTATTAAAAAAAGTGTTCATGAAGTATAGGCACAGCCAACGCGTTTCGTTCCTCTTGCCTTTTTAGGAACTTCGTCAGGGCGAGTTCCTAGTTAGGTGTAAGCTGGACTCAAAACAGTCATGTAAAGTTGAGTCGAAGGTAGTAATAGTTCATAAGAAAGACGGATGTATCCTTCAATGTCGGAGAAGAAAAGGCCCCGCAGTAGGTAATCACACATTAATCCGGTCAGGGTTCTATGCTGGATGAATAATTGGAAGCTAAAGTCAGTGCCGGGGCAGAGAAATTGTTGGAATTGTTAGACTCTTATCACTTGCAACAGTGGTTCTGATGTGAGCCCCGCGGTGCATATGACCACAGATCCCACGGAAAGGAACTCCAAGGTAAAGGAGTCGATCAACTTGCTCAAGCGTTGCCGGTTCCGTGAGGACCCAAATTTTAAGGCACAAAACCACGGAACACCTGTGATAGGGTGCCCGTGTCCAAAGTTGCAGCACAGACGGCGTGCTTTCTTATGAACTATTACTACCTTCGACTCAACTTTACATGACTGTTTTGAGTCCAGCTTACACCTAACTAAGAACTCGCCCTGACGAAGTTCCTAAAAAGGCAAGAGGAAAGAAACGCGTTGGCTGTGCCTATACTTCATGAACACTTTTTTTGAATAAAGAAGAAGACACTTAAATCACTATCTCTATTGACTTTATTTGAGTGCACCTTCCATTTTTGCTCTTTGTACTTCAAAGGACTTTTGGCTGATTATGTTCTGAAAACACGTTTTTTTGCATTACAATAACCGAATCGCCATCTCCTTAAATGGTTTTCTTACTTAATGCTTGCTCAGGGTCTCAGATGTTTTAGAAAATATTGAATTGCCAGTCAAATGCTGTATCATAGGGTTATTGTGGTAAGTGTCTCCAAACACAATTATGTACACGTGACCAATCATGTCAACGATATGCCTACTGTAACCCCAACGGGGTATAACGACACCAGTATTGCCTTCACTATATCTGTGCTGTACATACAAAATGTTCTAATAAAATCTTTTGAAATAAAAAAAAATAAAAAAAATAAAAATAATAACTATTTGTTAGCAGAGCAGCAGATACAAGGAGAGCTGGCCCATTTTATCCCCTAAGGCCAGGGCACCACACTAATTAAGAAAAAGTATTGAGTAATGGCTATGTAGACAACTCTCAAGTTTCCACCTGCGCTACTTCACACTTTTTTTTTGTGAATTAATAAGGTCTACTATTCTTATTTTATACTAAAACAAAATTTTACTCACTTGAAGACACACCGGTCTGGATTGAAAATAACTTTTTTTTGCCTAAATATCATTTTGCTCTCAACTTCCCAAGCGAGTGATAGCCACACGCATCAAAGTCTTGTTTACATCCCTAATTGTAGCAGATCATATGAGAAAACCAATTGAGTGGCAGATCGATAAAACAGTTTCATAGTATAATCATACTGCACTAAACAGCTGTACGTTAATTTCACTAAACAGAAGACATGTTATTGTTTGATGTGCAGACAATATAGGATATAAACAATTGGTTAACTCCTTATAACTTTCTCTAATATAAGCCATATCATTTTCAATCTATGTCATATTACATTTCAACATGTACCATGCGATATGTACTTTACTACGAAGTATCTATTTTAGCTCATGGCATACTTTAAGAGTGTATATGGGATAAAGTTCACTGCACCTTATATCTTAAGAAGAGTGCAAGTCACTAAAGGCATGCCATGTCCAACAGAAGACCATATTTTAAACAGCTGCTAATTGGGTCCAAAAAGATTATATCATTTTCAATGTATAACGTATTCATTTTAACATCTAATAAGGTTAGATGGACCACCTCACTCCATGCCTTTACAGACGTAAGAGAAGTTTCCGGTCATGGGATTTTTGCCTGCGAATAATTGCCAAAAGGTGTGTTAGTCTAACTAGAGTAATGGAGGCTGAGACTATATTAGCCAGAGTACTTCCGGTTATCAGGGAAAAGGTACAGGACTAGAAAAAGTGGGGCATATCATATGTACAAGGAAATGGAGGAGCATGGCATTAGGCACAAAATTCTAACGCCACTCTCCGCCATTCCCTAAATATAGGGATGAGCCGTATTTACAAAGATACGGCACTTCCTTGCATTTTCCCTATCACTGGCTCTAAATTAAACTGCCTAGCGCCAACACAGTGCAACTGTGCCTGCGTTGAGGAAATTATTGTTTATGTGCAGGAAGGTGCTCCTTCCTGCACATAAACAATCACAAATGGCAATTCGAAATTTCTGTGTGCTGTTGCAAATTGTAGTTTTTTTAATGATTGTTTATGCGCAGGAATCGATTTCTAGCATGAAAGTGTGCCTTATTTACAAGGCAGCCGTGGTGGCTCACAGAGGTAACGCTGTGGGGCAGTGGGTCAGGGCTGGGTGGAGGGTGGGGAGTCCCACATATGACGGCAAAGGTGAACGTAGATAAATAAATAAATATCTGCCATCTTATGTCGGACTCCACTACCCACCAACCCAGCACCGCCCGCATCACTGCCCCACAGCGTTCCCTCTGCGAGCCGCCACTGCAAGGTGGCGTTAAGCTACATAAGTGGCTTAACGCCGCCTTGTGAATAAGGCGAGGCCCCTATCGCCACGTGAGCATCTTTAAAAGTGATGTTCTTGTGGCGATAAGGGCTTGTAAATATGCCCCAATGTCCTTAATGACTTGAACTAAGGTGGTCAACCTAAATACATTTCAACATCTATTATAGGATACACCTTTGTGGTACCTGTTTCAGTACACGATACACATTTTATGGATGTAATACATCTGAGATACAGTACAAGTAACCAATGGCGTTCCGAATCAACACAAAGGAAAGAGGATAAAGGACGATTTTCTTTTCCAGGTTATGCAACTCCGAGGTGACTTATAATAACATGCTTTTATGCATGGTAGGGTAAGTTTTATTCCTTATGCTCCATAGGAGCCCAAACACAGTGCTATACACCCTATGAAGTACCGTCCATTTATCTAAAGAGTATTGCTGGTCGCAGATATGTAGAATAAATGTGAAATCGGCACGGAACAAAACGATTCAGCGTGTAATTTGTTGCAAACATTGTGATGTAAGTCAATCAATTAGGAGTTTGTTAAAGCGCAACTACTCACCCGTAAGGGTCTCAAGGCGCTAGGGGTGGGGGGGGGTGCAGGTTCCATTCCATCAAGGAGGGGTCTGTCGAAGAGCCTGGTTTTGAGGTTTCTTGCGAAGATGGGGAGCGATGTTGTCTGTCTGAGGTGGAGCGGAAGGGCGTTCCATGCTTTGGCCGCGAGGAAGGAGAAGGAGCGGCCTCCTGATCTGGTCTTTCTGGTGCGGGGGATCACGGTGTAGGAGAGCTGGGCTGATCGTAGGGTCCTTTGGGGTGCGTGGAATTTGAGCCGGCTGTTCAGGTATGCTGGTCCGGTGCCGTGGAGGGCCTTGTGTGCGTGGGCGAGCATCTTAAAGGTGATTCTCGCCTCGACGGGGAGCCAGTGGAGTGTGCGCAGGTGCTGGGAGATGTGGCAGTGTTTTGGCAGGTTGAGGACCAGTCTTGCGGCGGCGTTCTGGATGTTCTGTAGCTTGCGGATGAGGTTTTTGTTTTTTCCGGCGTAGAGTGCGTTGCCGTAGTCGAGTCTGCTGGTGACCAGGGCGTGAGTGACTGTCTTTCGGTATTCGAGGGGGATCCATTTGAAGGTCTTACGAAGGAAGCGGAGGGTGTGGAAGCAGGAAGATGAGACAGAGTTGATCTGGCGTGCCATTTTGAGCTCGGAGTCCAGGATGATTCCCAGGTTGCGTGCGTGGTCTGTGGGGGTTGGCGGGTTTCCGAGGGCGGTGGGCCACCAGGTGTCGCTCCAGGCGTCACTATCAAACCTCGATTTGGGATTTAGAAAGTGTGGTAATTTAGAGATAAATTCTGTCCCTGGTGAGGTGAATTCCGCAGTATAATAAACTGTAATAATCAGCCACATTACTTATTTTGGGGGGCGGTAAAAAGAACAGCAGCAACAAAAACATACCCTTCCCTCTAAATAGTGAAATGGCAGTTGTAGTTGATATTCTCGTCAGGAATCATGGGGCATATTACCTAGAAGTGCGTTAGAAAACGCACAACACACATTCCCATATCGCCGGCTATCGCCGAATTTTTTTGCCGTGATAGCGCGCAATTATCAATGCGCATCACGTAGGCGAAATGAAATCCGGTGATAGTCGGCGATATGGCACATTAGCGCATGAAAAGAAACGTCGTTTTCATGCGCTAATGTGTGCATTGATAATATGGGGGGGTGGAATCAGCGTTATGATCCACACCCCCATGTTATCAATGCCCTAACACCTGGTCAGAGCAGGCGTTGGGAGACCTGCGATAAACGAGTTTATCACAGGTCTGCCTCTCCCAACGCCTGCCTTGGTAATAGGGTGTTCCCACCTCCAACCACATTTTACATGTGGTTGGACGTGGGAACGCCCACTTTGCATGTCATTAGCGATGTTTGTCGCCGACATGCAAAGTGGGCTTGAGCCAGGCGTTAGAATGCCCTTGTGGATAGGGCTCTAGAAGTATCGCCGCTTTCTCTGCACAATTCGCTGAAAAAGCGGCGATACTTCCCCTTGCTAATATGCCCCCTAGTTCTAAAGAGGCATTTAACAGCTCTAAATAAGTATTAAAGTATCGTAGGGATATCATTATTGAATTACGATTGAACAGTGATGCCACAACGATACTGTAAAATGATCTCTTTCTAGAGAAATGATTCAGGGATCTATGTCTATTATGGAGTATGTGATGTGAATCCTGCAGTGATACAGCTCTCATAATTGGAAAAAAGACTAGCTCTATTTACTTTAAAAAATGTTCTAAATGTTTCTGATTACGGTAAAACGTCAACGAAGCACCAGAAAGGATTCACGTGTGAAAAACAGCTTTGAAAGGACATTGCATAGTTTGTCGTGATTATCAAGCTGTTATTCACTGTTTCACTGCTTGACAAGCTTTTCAAATGTTATTTCTAGACTGTACAAAGGCACTGTTCAGTATGTATAACATTAAATGGTTTCCATAGTTACACCGCAATCATTCTAAATGCAGCAAACGGTTTCCAATACTGAGGCTTGCTTTAACCAAAACGATGCCTCACTAGTAGTTCCTCCTACGTGTTAATGTTGTAAATAAATTGCTACCTACAGCACTTTTTTAACTTTTTATCTTGATATGTTTTAGGTCTCCTGCTTTCTCGTACCCTACTTATAATTGCGGAGTACATGCCGCATTCTCTAAACTTTTTCGTTTCTCAGATGCGAAATATGACTAATGAGGCAAGGTTATACGCAATTTACGCAATGCTTGCGTCAGTTTGGTGCCAAAAATAGAGCAACGGCGTACTATTTTTTTTATTTAAAGCATCTTTTTGTTATTGCATACAAAAACATAAACGAGGGCGTTGCATTCATTCCCATCGACATTTGTTACAGCACAGTATTCCATTACACAGCTGCTAGCACAGTCATCAGTTCACACCAACAAAATGGAACGTTATCAATGCCTTCACATTTCCAGGTTTGACCAAGCATCATGGGAACAGCTCATCTGGCTAAACTCAAGAGGGTGATACAGCCGCTCTCCATATCAAGGTAGCTCTGCCTTTTGTTTTGTCGTTGCGATGCAGTCAGGGCACAATGTTACATTAGAGGGTGTAATGGTTTCTGGTGACATATCCTTTTTCCATGAATTGGACTAGTGGTGTATTCCATGTCCCTAAGGGGATGTGCTTACTTGTTTCTGTGGACATGATCATTAGCACCACTATCTAGAACAAAGCCAACCTTACCACATCCGTGGCACCCCAAGTTCCTTCCAATGCATGGCAATCCTGCAGCAGCGCCAGATCTACCAGTGAGCTTTTATTGGATCCTGATCGTCTAAATCTACCGCATTGCCTCCATCAACTTCACGTCTATCGTATATTAATGATGGAATTTTATATTGAATAGTTTGAATCAATTTATGCGAATCTTGTTATGTATCATTTATATATCTTTTGAAATTCATAAAAAAACTTTTATATATAGAAAAAAATGAGAATTCAAAAATAACAATCAGATTTAGTAATAAAATGACATTTACTCTCTTAAGACATATGTGTGTAAATCCTTGTAAATCTTTGATGATTTGATTGACATCAACTAGTGGTTGCTTACTATGGAGGGACCTAGTACTGCTTCTGTCAATTCCTTGACCTAACTAGCTATAGACATTTGTCTAATGTGTTTCCTTCCCTATGTATAGCTTGTTCATTAGATATATAGGGGTCCCCTTTTTTCAAAATAATTGTATCCTGATCGTGACATTGACCGAAGCAGGCGCACTTCGGGGGAGGGCTGTATAATCCCACAGCATCGCTTCTATACACACTGCAATCTCTTCCAATATTCGGCAAACCTAGGGCATTCCCAATCATACAGAAAAAGCCAGCATCACATGGATTTGATCTAGGGCAATCTCCACATGGGTATCAACAAATCTATGTAATCTGGTGGGTGAAAGATGTGTGTTGAAGATAGTAAAATTGTAGCATTTTCAATCTGATATTTCTGGAAACACCTGGGTTGTTTATTAGGTCATTAAACTCCCTTTCCATGTCCTCTTTCCATCGCAGGCATAGATAGGGCTAGTATAAAGAGGCCGGTGCCTAGAAGTCAATGTATGAATTCCCATCAATTTTTTTATTTTTTTATTCTAGAGTTTTATATAGCGCTGGCTAGACCCGTAGGTATCAGGGCGCTTTACATAAGGATCAACAATGTTACAACAATGATAGTAATTACACGTTACATCAAATATATGCAACGCCTTAAAGAGCGAGAGGGAGAGACAAAATAGAGCGGAAAGGGGGTGAGGGGGAGTGAGAAGGGAGAGGAAGAGGGGGTAGAGGTATGAGAGACGAAGGGAAAGTCTGCCCAATGACCGACTAGATAGGTGACAGCCAAGGAGGGAATCAACAGCCAATCACCCCTTTAGCTCTCAAGGTAGCTCCATTGGGCATCAGATAGCTAGATAGATAGATAGATGATAGATAGATAGATAGATAGATAGATAGATAGATAGATAGATAGATAGATAGATAGATAGACAGACAGATAGATAAATAGATAAGAAAAAAATAAAAGCAGAGTTACAGTAAACAATGAGGGGGAATGGGCGAGACAGAGAGATGGGGAGAAAACTGTGCCCAAAGTCCATCTGTGCAGATGACGGTCAAGGAGATGAACCAAGGCCGATCTCCTCATTAGCTGAACAGAGCAGCTCCACCGGGCGTCGGACATAATTCTCGGACTCCGCTGTCAGGATAGGCATTAATCAGATAGTTAGATAGATAGGAGGATAAGGAAAAAGCAGTTACAGAAAAACACTGACGGGGGAATGGGCGAGACAGGGAGATGGGGAGAAACTGTGCCCAAAGTCCGGCTGGGTAGGTGATGGTCAAGGGGATGAACCAAGGCCGATCTCCTCTATAGCTGAACAGAGCAGCTCCACCGGGCGTCGGACAAAATGCTCAAACTCCGCTGTCAGGATAGGCATCGGTCAGATAGATAGATAGATAGATAGGAGATAAGGAACTCAACTGTCAGGGTAGCGATCAGGTGTATTCATAGATTGTCAGATTATCCAGACGCCATCTTGAGGTCAGGCACAGTCCTGGAAGGGTTATGTAAGGAAGAAATCAGCTCGGGAAAGCAAGTTATCCCTGGGGGCCATGTAAGGGTCAGGCACCCATCAGCCTCAGCTTCAAGTAAATAGTGGCCCCAAGGACTAGAAGAATGCCCTAGATATACACGGGCATCCAGTACTATGGGGCAGACGGGGGAGGGGCCCAACTGTGTGCTCCGAATGGAACAAAGTCTGCTGCACACCTTCACTGGCGGGGGCCGGGCCTCCCTCTCTCTCTCACCTGGATGCTTCATGGGGACACCTGATGATTCACAAGGGGGAGCCTCACCCACAGTGGACCTGAGGGGCACGAAATTCTCTGCAGCTGCGTCCAGCATCCCCACCGGCACTCACGCCCCACGGCTCGCAGACTCACCGGATGCCAGAGTGGGGCTGTCTCAGCTCACAGGAGGCTCGTCCGCTCTCGCCAGTCCTGGGTCCACGGCTCACCTCAATTGGCGATTTCACTATCAAGCACTGCAGGCACACAGTGGGGCACCAGCTCTCATAGCAGCAGTCCGCTAGGGAGCAACTCCCCATGCCGTGAGCTGCAGGGGCGGCAGTCTTGATTAGCAGCGTCAGACCGAGTCTCCGTCCCAGGGAGCGGCCATTTCAGAGTCGGGCAGCTGAGATCACCCGCATCTCAATCCTCCCGCCTCTCGTAGACAGTGCCACGCAAACCTGCCGAGCAGCATCAGCCCTCCACTCTCTCATAGCGAAGGTGCAGAGGGCTGTGTCATGGGTCCTCATGCCGTTGTTAACCCCGTGGGCTCGGGGGACTACACTGAGCAAAATGGCTGTCTGCATCTCGTTGCCCCCGCCCGGCCTCCGCAGCCCGCGGTGGGCACACACGTTCTCCTGCGGCGGCAGTCCCAGTCCTCAGGTAGGCTCTGCGGATGTTACTGGGCTCCGTGCGGCAGTAAGGCGGTCCTCTTCGTATCCACAGGCAGCACTCAACCGTGTGAGGGAACCAGGTTGTGCCCTCACTGCAGATCCAATTCTAGTTGCCGCAAGCAGCAGCTCCAGATGACAGGGACAGGTATACTCAGGTAATAGATACCCCGAGCGCAGCACCGCTGAAACCACTCTTGCTATCACTGGTGCACTGGTCATCACTTTCGTTCAGTGTAGCCCAGCGGCGGCCCCCATTTTGGCCGCGCTGCAGACAGATCTTCTGTCTTCTATTATCTGGCAACACACCAGGCTCCGACTGTTCTAGGGGGTCCCGTTAGTGGCAGGGACGTCACCCCTTGCAGAGCACGCATTTGAATTGCATGGATGCCGCAATTTTCAGCAGATATTTGGCGGATAGGCGATCAGCCGGACAGAGCTGCACCAATGTGTGGCCTTCTTGCCTGGCAAGATCAATGATCTTGTCAAGGTAGCTGTCACTTGCTCTTAAAACCTCAATATCCTCCTTAGTCCCCATACCCCCAGTCAGGAGAGTGCACTTCATCCATTGGCGGCATCAGGCCACCAGGGACCTACAATTGTTGATTCACAATTATTCGACCAGCATGTGTTAGGAGCTGTCCAGTAGGAATCACACACTAACCGTGAAGGCCCCCATTTGTTTAGAGGCCCCAGAGAAGTATACGTCCCCCACGGTTTCCAAGGCATAGTTTTGTCCATGCATACATATCTATGGCCATCAACAGGAGATCCATGTTTATCCGGCAGTTCCAGGCCAGAGGCCTACATTCCTTTGTACAACTAATATTTCTATCTCAGCAATGACCAGCTAATGGCGACTAATTTCGAGGCAGGCCGTCTGTATTCACAGTGCACTTATGTTACGCTTCATTGTCTATGTAGATATATTTCTCCTGTGAGAAACTTCGCCTCAAGCATATCCATGTACAATTCAATACATGATCCAGCTGGGCAGTAATAAGCGTCACATTAGTTAGTTTAGCAAATGTAGAAGGGAGCAGGCATAATAACGCTGATGATGGAAGCCATCCAGGCTGGTGTGTGAGGGCTTGCCTCTATTTTTTGAGAATCACCTTCTCATAGAGAATATCCAACAACTGTAACAAATATGGTGTGAAACTGCCATGTCTGGGTCATTCATTTTGATTCTGTGGTTATTCCTATCGGGAGAGTACAATCCTTGGACAGCCAACCCCTTATGTTCCCCTCTTTGAGTGATACACCTGGCAGCTTGACCACAATCGTAAGTTAGATGTGCACTGATCAATGTCACAGATCCTGAATTCACGAATAAGGATTTGTTAATTGGAGGTACTAAGGCATTTTAGCACACCTTAGTTGGATGCAAAGTGCTTAGTGAATCGACCAAAATTGAATACGCTCCAAAATGTGGATAACCAGAGCGATGACATTAACTGAGAAGTGAATTCAAATCTATCTATATTGTTTGCCAACCTCATAATGGCTGGTAGCACACTACTGGCAGCAGCAGGGGAAATTCGCACAATGGCTGAATTGCCTCATTTTCAAAATGGGTATGTATACATAGACAGGACAAGCCTCCCAACCTAAAGATGGCCTTGGTTAGAATGCTTCTTGAGAAGCCTGATCTGCATCTTGCATTATTTCCACCCTATGAATAATTAAGGGAATATTAAGCTAGTTCTCTGGTGGGGAGAATCTATATTCCCACAGAAGAGACTGACCAGAACTATCATCAAGAACATTATCAAAACAGCTGCACATGCAGCTGATATTCAACCACCTATATAGAGTAAAATCATCTTAAGGGTCAGTTGCTGCATTCAAAGCAATTACACATGCACTCGATTGGGTGCAAGTAAAAGATTGGCAATATATGATGTCCATACTCCTATCGCTCTATTAATGGTTCCCACACCTCCACCATATGCCATTTCAAGACAATATATGGGTCTAAAGACAAAATGCTAAATTTTCTACCCAGTGGCATTCGATTATCCTTTTGGGAATCTGTGGGATGCGGACCTTCTCGCAGCTTCACTGGCCATTCAGAGAACGAACCAGTTTTCTCACTGCTGCTTGTCCCAAGACTACACATAGTCCCGCCTTGGCCATCATGAACTCACTTTGTGTGTTTTGCGTGCTGCAGGGGGTGTTCTGCACAGATAGTCTTTGGTCCCTCTGTAGATAGCCCTAAGGTCCAAGAATGTATAGTATATATATATATATATATATATATATATATATATATATATATATATATATATATATATATATATATATATATATATAGTTTAATAGTCAATTAAAACCATAAACACACAATTCAACAAGGGTAAAAAGATGCATACAAGAAAAACAAAAAAAATATCATTACTCTACTTTACCCATTGGGCATCATATCGCCTGTACTGTATAATATATTTTTTTATCTTTCCTTACTAAATATATATAAAAAACAAAAGATGCCAAATACAGATGTTAAGTGGGGCAAAATGGCCCAAGGATGAATTTTGTTAGGCCTGGATTTGCCAGACATTACCAAATGATATAAACACTTATTTTTTCAAGATTATAATGTTTTGACCTGATAAACGCTTCCTTCCTGGGGTCTAAATAATACGCTTTTTCTCTCAGGAACTTAAATTGTATCTTTCTGTTCAAGTGCTCGAAAAACGCTGCGCGCCCCATATATATTTCTTCCAGACGTCAAAAATGCTTTCCTTCCAAGCACTCAAAAAGCGCTTTCTTTCTGGGGAATTGGAGTACTGACGAGAAGTCAGCAGAAATCAATGCTGCCAGCACCCTCCAACCACATAAACAAACAGCAGTGTATTCTCCTACACTCAACTACAACAACAAAATAAGAAAATACAAGCTCCCATCAAGAGAGAATACAGAGGCACAGGCAGTGATTTCCCAGAATACGTCTGAGTAAGATTTTGCTTTCCCAAGAAAAAGTTAATTAAATGTGCATGACATTATAACTTCTTTATTTGTGCTAATCTGATCTATTTTTTTTTAGGGCTCAGAGGCCATTCATAATGTTCAACCCTATATGAAAACAAAATGAAACCTAAACTGATCAAAATATATATTGAATCCTCACATCAGAGCTATATAGAAAAAAAATAAACTTAAACTGATGAAAAGATATATTAAACCTTGACATCAGAGTAACTGAGGAATGTTGCATAGTGGACTTTGGAGAGGCATAGAATAAAATCGAAATATGCATGAAATTCAGCCGTCTGTACTTTACTATATTAAAGAAATCAAATAATCCTGAGCATCAAAATAGCTGAGCCAACACGTGCTTCGCCATCTACATGACCGTTTTGTAAGGCCATGCATGGAGATATATATATATATATATATATATATATATATATATATATATATATATATATATATATATATATATATTTTTTTTTTTTTAACTTTATTTAGCATTTTGTTAAAGATAAAGCAGAGCACTGAGTTCAGTGCATGATACATAGGGTACACTCTCAACATATTAGGTATGACATTTTCTTTAAAGCACACCTGGTTAATCAATTGCGTGCAATAATGCTTATAATATATACCAAAACCCTTTCAAATGCCACCCCGGCTACCAGTCCATTGATATAGTGCAATTTTCCCTTCCACGAGATATATGCAAGAAGAACAGAGGGATTACCTTCTACGGGTGGGCAGAGCATGGTAAAGACCATTGACGTGTACACTGAGTCCCATTAGCCCACCCCAGTCGGCACTATACCCCGTTCCGGTTGGGTGGGGGACGTCTGACTATTGTTGTGAAAAGAAAGATCTGAAGAGGCCCCAAATGTCTTGAGGCCTGGAGGAAGGAGGGATGGTACTAGCATACAGGTCGCTTCTCATAGAGCAGGTCGCTAAGCTTTGGATCCAGCTGCGTATCGTCAGAGCCCTCTAGCCGCCCCAGTGAATTGCTACTTCTCTTTTAGCCAGGAGTAGAGAGGTGGCAGCAAATCTGCGAGTTTTAGGGGGGAACTGGACCACATATCCCAAGAGGGCAATCTCGGGCAAGGGATCAATCGGGACCTGTATCATTTTACTTAAAATCTTATGTACTTCAACCCAAAAGGTGTGGATGCGTGGGCACGTCCAGGCAAGGTGTGCGAAGTCTGCTTGAGGGGATTGGCACTGCTGACAGCAATGCGGTCTCGTGGGATATATCTTGTGTGCTCGGGCTGGTGTAACATAAATTCTGCGTAAAAACTTGAAGTGGATCAGTTTATGTCTGCTATTGAGAGACACCATTTTAGTGACCTTGCAGCAGGCCATCCATTGCTCATCAGTGATTGGGTTGCCTAAGTCTAACTTCCATGCATTACGCAGTCTTACATCATCAACTGAGACTAGGTCGGCGCAAGCCTTATACAATTGGGATATAAGGTGGATCCCTTTGCTGCTACCTATCACCATTGTAAGGGGGGAAATGAGGGAGGCTCTAGTGGGTAGTAAGGGAAGTGAGGCAGCAGAGCTAAACGCAATCTAGCCAATACAAATCTATCCATAAATGTGGTATCCGGGAATGTAGATATATCATTTGGGTCAAAAATGTGGTCAGTAGGAAATAGATCCCCCATTGCGTTAATGTTAAATTTAGTGCACGTCCTTTGAACCAACTTTTTGCCAGTTATGGGTAGCAGTTTGGCGTTGAGGAGTGGGAGGGATGAAGAGTACAGTGTTTGGGTGCCTGCAATACGACTCAGTTTAGTCCATGCCCAGCTGGTGGTGGAGACCGGTTGTATGTCTTTTGGATCTTTAGGGATACCTAAGGGCAATACGGTGGCGAAAGTGCTCGGTAAAACTAAGTCTGACTCCGGGCGCAGGCATGTAGTCCTGGCACCTGGGTGGTACCATGTCTTTGCGAAACTGCATTGTACTGCCAGAAAGTACAATTGTAGATCAGGAACTCCATATCCTCCTCTATCACAGGGGAGCGTCATTATCTGCCATCTTACCCTGGGTGTCTTGTTGCCCCATATAAGCCTGATTAAGTGTGATCGCAGAGTGTTGAAAAATGTGTTCGTAAGTGGAATTGGTATGTTGAGCAATAAATATAAAAACTTTGGGAGAACAATCATTTTATTAAGGGCTACTCGCCCCGCCGTGGAGAGTGGGAGTTTGAGCCAGGAGTCAATTTGCGCCTCAAGTTTGGAGATCGCTACTCCATAGTTGCATCGTATGATCTGATCTGTGTCGAGATGGATGTGTACCCCCAGGTATTTTACTGAATCCATACACCATTCCAATGGAAAGTCCGGATCCCAATGGGCCGTTCCAGCCGTGAGAGGGAAAATTACTGATTTAGTCCAATTTATCCCCAGCCCAGAGAAGGTACCAAAATGGAGGATCTCTCTGAGAAGTGGGTCCAGGTTTGTTTGGGTGGTCTCAAACATATAGGATTGTGTTGTCTGCATATAAATAAACTAGTAATGGGCCTGTGTTTAATTGTAAACCCCTGTGTAGGTGTTTTTCCTGAAAGTGCCTAATCAAGGGGTCCATTGCTAATATAAATAGTAAAGGTTATAGCTGGCATCCTTGCCTCGTGCCCCGCGACAAGGAAAAGGGAACCGACAGAGTACCATTAAGCCAGAGCCTAGCTGTAGTTCGAGTGTATAATAGAGCTGTGGTGGCAATGAATCCCTGTGGCATCCCCATGTGCTGCATTATGGAAAGGAAAAAGGGCCATTCCAAGGAGTTAAAAGCCTTCTCGGTGTCTAGAAGGCCTGCTGGTGCGGGAATATCTGGGTTTATTCTGTGCAATGTGTTAAATAGAGTACGGAGGTTGAAGGCTGTGGACCAGTGTGGAACAAAACCTGATTGAGCTGGGGATATTATAGTGCATGGAGAAATATTTTGTTAGCATTAATTTCAAAGGAATGTATAGATGGAATTCCGAATGTGTTTTTCATGCATGCCTTCGGAACTCCGTCATTTGAATGAATGCGTCTTTAGCACGCATTTGTTCCGCACGCAAGTTGTTTTAATGACTTGCCTTAGGGGGGCGCTGGATATTGAAATAGTTTATTTACTATTCCAACTCCAGTCTGCACAACAGTAGGGAAAGTGTTGGACTTTAATTCCAATAATACGACATCATTGCTCCCCCGAAAGCAAGTCGTTGTAACAACTTGCGTGCAGAACAAATGCGTGCTAAAGTCACAATTCACCACACCTCAGGAAGCTCCAGTGATCCCTGATACTCAAATATGCTCATTTCAAACTTTTCACACACATTCAAGGCAGGAATTAAAACCTACCAACCTGATCACTTGCATTTCCTCCCCCCAACCATCCAGACACCTCTGCTCTGCAGGACTCCTACTCGCACACATCCCATTCATACAGAAAACCAGCTCAGGAGGACAGACCTACTTTTACATCACTCCTAAAACGTGAAGGGCTTCCCACTCCAGATGAGAACCTCCTCCTCTGTTCTTGAATCCTGCAAGAAACTGAAGACCAACCTAACATAGGCAGGGTTAGACACACACACCTGCTCAGTGCCGGATACCCATGCAGGTGACAGTGTGCCTTACAAATACACATAATTAAAAACAGAGATTCTCAGCAAAGAGACCATGATATGGCCAAAGAACCATTAAAAAGTGCAGTGGCGGTTCCTCCGATTGCCACCCGTGATGGCCGAATTGAAGAGCAGGAGGACTATAGGGTGCTGGGAATTGCCGCCGTCAAGATGACAGGTATGAGCGGAGGTAAGGCCGCAGCCTCCTAAACTTGTGCAGCACCCCCTTTGCTACGTCACTGAAAAAGCATGCGTGCTGCAGAGTATAGGAACACAAGAATTCAGAAATTCGATTGTTGCACGTCATGATAGTTTATGCATGTGAAGATGTTTGTGTTTTGAGTTCTGCAGGAAACTGTGGGACATAGGTTTAAATGTTAGCAGGATCATTTCAACCTTCCATCCTTCTGAGAGTGATCAATTGTGAGTCAGCCACCAAGCTGAATAACAGAAAATGTTCTTTACATTACTATATAAAATCAAAATCTGATATGGTACACGCTACATTAAACAAATGATTACATATTTGTTAAATGAATTGGAAGTTAAATTTGCAATGGCTGTAGATTACAATAAAAAAAGCCTCATAAATATCGAAAACGTGAGTAAATATGTTTTTCTAAAGCATCCCGGCACAATACAAATATCTTAACCCAGAAAAATGTATTGCCACGTGGTGTTTTTTTTTTTTATTTTGACTGATGTTTATTCATGACTATTAGGCAATTAATGACTGGATACAACACTGAAAGGAGATTCTGCAGATGTTCGAGTGAAAGTTGGTGATGGTCACTCAAAAGTTGGGCTCAGTATTATTAATAAAGCACTGTGGGATTTATTTTGGGTCTCTGGCTCTGACAGGGCACCAAATGGAGGGTGAAAACAGCTTCCTCAATCAGTGGAAGTTTATTGCCTGCATTCCTGAGGGTGTAGATCCAGACACAGGACTGAGGCAGCTCCCTGTACAAATTCAATGACGGCTTGGTTACTAAGGGGCTACTGGTTGAACTTTCTGAAGCACTGCCCTTTCTTATATGGTGGGGCTGCAGGGATGTATGACATTACAACGCATGCTTTTACATCGCATGCCTTTACAACGCAAGTATTACAACGCAGTCCATTACAACGCTTAGTGCTTTGGGGTGCTGGATAGTGAATAGTTTAATTTACTATTCCAACTCCAGTCCCCGTGGACACTAGGGAAGGTTATTGGATAGTAAATTAACCTATTCCCTATCCTAGAGCGCCCCCCAGAGCAATGCGTTGTAATAGTTTGCGTTGTAATGGTTGCGTTGTAAAGGCTCTGCGATGTAAAAGTTGCATTGTAAAGGTTGTTTACCGGGCTGCAGATTTCTGTTGCGAAATGTGAAGTTGACCCTCTAGGTGTAGCACAGCCTATTTTCTTCCTTGATCACACTTTGCTTGGCTAATGAACTGCTGGATCATCACACCTCTTTGTGCCTCTGTTGTGGATGCTTCAGGCCAGATACTACTCTACTGTGATGGGCAACAGTAAACAAAGGCTGTCGTTGGAGAGGAGCCTGGCAAAGATTGATCGGGGAACCAATCTAAACTGGTTCTGCATCATATACCTTTTAGAAACATTTACCACTAGAAATAAAGAAAACTAATGTATTTTACATTTGTGAGCGGTCATGCCAAAACCTATTGATGTGTCCTGGAAATGCAATACAAGGAGCTAATTCAGGAGTTCCCTAAGAACATTTATGTTTCAGAGACCCTCTGGAACAAGATGTAAAGTATTTCTGAAACACTTAGGGAAAGACAAGTTTCATTTCAAAGAAACTGCTGCTGACGTTTTTGTTGTGTCACTCGTCTTATTGTTTTTGTAGTACAAAACAAAACTAAAATGATGTATTCAAATTGATTTCCATTATTTTCAAACTAATGAACACGCTACACTGTTGATTGCATGGGCGCTAAAATTCAACAAGTTGTCGTACCAACGTTCAACATGATTCTGCTTTCTAGATCATAAAAAAGAAGCCAAAATACACCCCTTGTTACCCCCTCCGCTGCCGAGAAAGCATCAAAGGAAATGCCTCAATAAATAGCCCATTACACGAGCTAGAAAAACTACCCATCACACACAAAGTAGATAGCCGTCTGGATCACAGGAGTCTTCAAGCAGGCAAGAAGTAAGAAAGCACCCACTTTATGTCCAAACAGATCCCCAACGGGTTTCAAGTCCGCCCAAAAAGCGACACAACTACCTAAAGCGATCCAAGTAGCAACCCTCCAGCAGAAGTATTGGATTTCAGAATGCAAAGTATTGTTGGTTATATAAAATATATATGTATTGGTCTTGTATTGGATGGCAAACAAAATATAAAAACGGTCACAAAGAAACTTTTTTTACTTGTAAGTGTCTTGGTATAGTTTTGCATAACATATAAACAACATGTAATTTCTGTGATTAGAAAATATTTTGGTGCAAGTTAGGCTTAACACTTTTTTAGAAATCGACTCATACTTTGGGTCTTAGAGCCCGTCCAAACCCCTGGTTCGGCTCTCCTCAGGAACTATCCGGCTGGACCACTTCTAAGGCACACTACGTGGCAGTGATAGACAGCTGTCAGTCCCAGTTTGAAGTAGCGGTGTAACAGACCTGAAATGCTGGAATTTGCCTGGCTGCAGCATTCTCTTCAGGATTCCATTTGCCAGCTTTTCTGCTCCCATGAAGCCAATCGTTGGTGCACTGCCTCCGTCCTCCATCTCTGCTACTGCCCTTCGCTCATCGGGTAGTCCTTTGCCTGATCTCGCGTGCATCACCCTCTGTGACTGTTTTTTTTTTCAAGTTCAAAATTTATTGTGTGATTACTTAAAATCATTACAATTTGCGGGGAATAGAAATGATCATGACATGATCAGAAAAATAGCCACTGGACCATAACAATTATATTCACAAGGCAGTAACAAAGAACATACAATTAATAAGAAATACGCATAGTATAACAAATAAGTGATGCGCATGTAGCTCTTATGCTAAAGTGCAAAAGTGCTGTGCTACAGGCATGTGTTCTTCTAATGGCAAGTATTGTTATGATTACAATGATTCTTATATCTATCTATGTTTAAAAGCTTTAAAACAAGAACTGTGTGACTGACAAGAGGTTTGTTAGAACTGTGTGACTGACAAGAGGTTTGTGTGGGACCAGGAGAAGAATCTCCCCCAGACCTGGTTCCCATGGTATCAGATCACACTACACTGGCTCCTGTCATCGCTCACTGTAACCCCGTAACAAAGTTTAATGGTGAGGGGGAAACGGTTAAGATGTTAAGCTGGAACGTTGCTGGCCTGCGATCTAAGAGAGAGGATAGCAACTGGTTAAACTTTGTTAAACAACATGATATTGTGGCTTTCCAAGAGACATGGGATAGGGACTGTGACTTTTGGATAGATGGTTATACCTCATACTTTGTCCCTCCATTGAGATCATTAGCAGGAAGGTATAGAGGGGGCCTTGTGCTATTAGTATCTGTGAACATAAGGGGAAAAGTGAAAAGGGTTGATTGTGCTTCTCACAATTTTCTTGTCCTAGAACTAAGATTAACAGATAATACTAAATTGATTCTTGTGAATTGTTATAACTCCCAGCAAGGTGATTCCCCAAATGAACATTTGGCTTGGTTGACAGATTCTTTAAATATCTATAATGAAAAGCAAACCACTTTTTGCCAATATATTTTGTTGGGCGATTTTAATATGCATTTATGTAGTGAGAATTGTCTTTTAATTGATTATGATGGGCCAGGTTTCACATCCCGCAGCATTTCGAGCACACCCATAAGGGGGAAGCTTTGGAGAAACTCCTGTCTACGAACGACTTGTTTGAAGCAGGGTTTTTTGATAAAAGCACTCGTATTGCCACGTATGTAGGCAGGGATTGCGAAACAATAATCGACTACATATTTCTTTCTTCAGGACTTTTAAAATATGTTATTACCTATAATGCTATACCTTCATCCTTTAGTGACCACAATCCAGTGTTGATTCTGCTGGTAGATGGTTTTTTTCTTTTGAACAAAAAAGTTCCGCCACAGGCTGTAGTGGAGGTTAAGGCTAAAGATCATGGGAGGAGGCTAAATTGGAGTAAAGTTGTGCCTGAGGAGTTCTTCAATACCATCACTAGTAAGGCAGCACATGACCTAAACATCTGTGGGGATGTCCTCTCTAATGGGGAGGAAGTAATAACCTCATATGAAGCCATTTGCTCCCAGGTGGCCAAAGATCTTACTATTAGTAATCGACCTGCAAAAAATAAAGCGGTAATGGGATGGTTCGACCACAAATGCACTAAATCCCATAACCTCCTCAAAAGAGCTCTTCAGGAGCAACCAAGGAATAAAGCCCGGGTAGCCCAGCTTAGAAGAGAGTACTCAAAAACTGTAAAAGAAAGGAAAAAAGAAATTAAACAGGATGCATGGGCTGGCTTATGGATAAAGCAACCCTAAAAGATAGTACAAAGTTTTGGTCCATTATCAATACTCCTCTGTTCTCTTGCTCCCAAAACAATGTTTTAGAAGTAAATATAGCTGAGGAGGACTGGCTGGACCATTTTGAAAAAATTTATGGAAGTCACTTGGAATTGGAAATTTTTGTGACCCCAGCCTTGGAACCCCCTGTTACGCCAATAAGGTTTCACATAGCGGAAGTTGTTAAAGCAATTGAGGGCACAGCAGGACGAAAGGCACCAGGCCCAGATGGGGTACCCTCTGATATGTACAAGGCAAACCCTGTGTACTGGGCAAATATCTTGACCAATGTCTTCAACACCTCGGCCAGTGTGGGATTCCCTAAGTCATGGTCCCGATCAATAATAATCCCAGTGTTCAAAAAGGGTCAAAGAGGAGACCCCAAATGCTATAGGCCTATATCCTTGCTAGATTCCTCTATAAAAATCTTGGGGAAGGTTATCTTAGCAAGGATAACAGGGTGGGCCTCGGACAATAACATACTGTCCGACGCTCAATACGGCTTTAGAGCGGGAAGGAGCACGGAGGACCAATGTCTGAATCTACACCTAATCATAGCTAAATACACGAAGGCGGCTAGAGGCTCTATATTCCTGGGCTTTATGGATCTGTCCACAGCCTTTGACCTTGTTAACAGGTCAAGGCTGTGGACAATGCTCCTGGAGATGGGTCTTGATCAGTCCCTAGTGTATTTTTTGGCCGAGCTGCATAGAGACTTAAATGCCTCGATTAGGATGACCAACGAGGGGAAATGTACATCAAGTTGTAAATCTGGTAGAGGGGTACGCCAGGGATGTATCTTAGCCCCTATGCTGTTTACGCTATATGTAAATTCGTTGGAAGTAAACCTGTTAACAGCAACGCCCGACGTCCCCCACATGGGAGGCACCCCGATTTCGGTGCTCCTATATGCGGATGACGCAGTCTTACTAGCAAGGACCCCATTGGGCCTACAAAGATTGCTGGACTCATTCGGGGATTTTATGAAAAGCCAGGATCTGGTAGTAAACAATGGTAAATCACACGTTATGTCTCTGGGTGTCTCGAAAAATAAAGTCAAGACCTTTTTCTGCGGCAGTGAAGAAATTACCAGAGTAAAGGTATTTACCTATTTGGGAGTAGTTTTTGATGAGAGGGGTATGTGGTCCCCACAGCTCTCAATAAAGGTAAATGCTGTGAGAAGCTCCTCGGCTGCAGTGCTAGGTTTTGCGAAAAGGTTGGGGGGGAAACCCTATGAGGCGATCTTGGCGATTTACAGGGCTAAGACCCTGTCTATTGCAAGGTATGGGGCAGCTATATGGGGTTTTACTAAACCAGACCACATACAAATAGAAGAAAACACATTTTTACGGTCACTTCTAGGCCGCCCGCAATCCACAGCTACCTATTCTGTCCATCTTTAACTGGGGATAGGGTATATTGCAGATATAATCAATATAGCCCCTATTCTGCTATGGATTAGAATCTGGTTGAACTCGAACCTTTCCTTAAACCACAAGATCTTAAAGGATTGTATCAACCTAGATAATATGAAGGAAATCCAGTGGCTGTCTTACATAAAAATGCTAGCTGTATATTTGGGGCGACCGGAGATCTTTTACAACCCAGAATCCTTATGTAAATCTGATTTAGCGTGGGTAAAAATTAATTTTACTATGCTAAGGGAGGCACAGCGGGAAGCAGCAGAACTAAGTAAGCCATCGGTTAGGGGTCATGTTCTGGTTACTTAGCCGCCAATGATATCTCCCTATTTGTTTACAGTGACCAACTCTTTTCATAGATGGTTACTGACAAAATTCCGGTTTAACCAAATACATACGGTACTTTGGGATTTGCATGGCTGGAGTAGACCTGAAGTTGCTGCACCGTGTAAATGTGATGACTTTTCCCCCCCAAGACACCTTGCATTTTACGTTTTTTTGTCCTCTGTACCATGATGCCAGGAAAAGGTTTATTCTCCCATTATTGAAAAATATGAATTTTACTCAGTGTAAACCTGCTTTACTGTTTTTACAACTCTTGGAATCCCCTGTAACCATGTTTTGTGTCGCTAGCTTTTTTGCAGCATCTGTTAGAATTAGGAGGGCGAGACAGAAAGCCGCACAAGAAATTCAATCCTCCTAAAATATTGCTAAAGTACACCACTCAATTGCTTTAAATTAGTAAAATGATTGTTAATGATTTTAAAATGAATTTGTTCAGTATTTTTATCTTGTATATACACTTCTTTTAAATATTTTTAATTGTTTTGCATATGTACAGCATACTTTTATGATTTTTATTAATCGAATAAAGTGGTTTTGACTTGACTTGACTTTAAAACAAGAAGGTCAGTGCATTTGAATTAAATAAAAAAATATTTGTCTTGCTTCAAAGTCCTGCTGTAAGTTTTTTCCGGTTTTGAATTGTACCTGGGGCCCTTGGTTTTGTAGACGCATAAAGTTTAACCGTGTTTGGTCTAAAACCCTCTGTGACTGATTTTCTTCCAAGTCTTTATAGCAGAATCTCTTTCGCATGCTTGAATCTCAACTAGCAAGTCTTGATTTGCCACATCGAATGCAGAGGTGTCTCATAATCGTCATCTGAATGTGAAGCTTTGAGGTGATATTGAGGACAACACTGCTCCTGCTGGGAGACTGGATGAGGCTGGCATAAGCATGGTGTGGAAATGGAGGGCCTGCTTCTTATTCTTCATCACATGACAGCTTTCAGGCCCTGGAGGATGGAGCGGGAGTCAAGGGATGACTGGAAGACAGACACTACTGAGACATTTCTAGGGAAAGCTGCCTGAGGAGAGATGCCGCAGAAATGCATGTCAAGTGAAGATGGACATGTACAAGAAGATATACACATGATTGTGGTCAGGTATGCCAGGGAAGTGGAGGAGTTGTGTTTGGCCAGGGGTCTGATAAGGGTTATAGGTGAAGTTCAATCCAGGCATCCTAAATGTTTGCCATGATTTACAGGAGAATGAAAATGGCAGGTGTGGGGAGCTTTCCACAAATCCTAGGCTTGCATTTTGACATGGGAAGGCATTGGGAGATCACACACAGTCAATGCACAGAGTTCTAGAAGCTGAGCCCCAGAGTTGAGTAATGATGGTGCAGGAAAATGATGTAATGCGTCTGTACAATGGTGATGAATTGGCACATGATGGCGAAAAGACTATTGCCATTTCTCTCACTCAGCTGTCATGTGCTTTGAATAGCAATGGTTACAGCAAAGGTTAATGCCAGAAATTATGCCCTGTACTCCTCTGTATTCATCTGACCTCTAGGGATGATTGTTGAACTGATGGAGCTAGGATGTCATGGCTCTCATCCTCCTCAAGAGCTCCAGTAGAGTTTATTCCTGGTGGTGTGAGTAGTACTTTGTCTTGTTTACCTGGCCTTTGAATTCATTCAAACTCCACGCAACTAAAACTAGTTGCAAGTAAGAGATGGGTGTGTGCTAAATGCTATTGTTTCTAGCTACACTGAAGCTTATGACTGATTGGAAAGCTATATTTTCACTGACTCTAAGGGAGCCTGGGGCGGGGCAGTTCAAAGGCCAGATTCTGAGGATGATGATGCCAAGCATACTTTATTTCAGATCCATAAGCGACGGAGGTGAAGACTGATGAGGAACCGGTTCCTCAAACTCAGAAGACAAACAGAGGAAAATGGAGATGCAGTTGTGGCAGTGTGCAGTAAGAGTAAGATAAAACAGTGGACCCCACAAACTCTGATGCGCAGTCAGATATGTCTGATCCTGCAAGCCTCATGTCAACAACAGAGAGACAAGATATGCCAGAGGTCTCCCCTACAATGGGAGATTACATATTCAAGCACAAGTAGACTCTGAACACACTGTGGGTATGTAATGGATACTGATAAATCCAAGTTTTAAGTTGACACTTACAGTTTAATATATCCAGGAGCATTGTGTGTGGTGTCTTGAAGGTGTGTGGTTTAATCTGAAGAAACACGCTCACCAATCTCCTGGTATTAGTGAAATTACAAGATAATGTATCTATGTAACCTATGTTTTATTTGGGTAAGCAATCGTCCAACTACTTTAGGAAATTTTATTGGGAAATCTGAAACATTACAAACATCTATGTGGCACCACTGGCTGGTTGTGAAGTTTCAAGAAACAAACATGCACACATTCAATTGGCCATATGTATTTAGGAGTAACCAGAAAGCCAGGATCAAAAATGTGACTAAACATAATGCAGAACTGGAGCAACAGGTCTCTGACATACAAGACAATCAAAATCAGCAATACTTTTATATTCAGAAGTACAAGAAAGAAATTGAAATGCTTTAAGCAAAACAGGAGGATCTTAAGGAGAACTCAAGAAGGACAAATCTTGTGTTCACTAGAGTTCTTGAGTTTGAAGAAAATAATTCAAACATAATTACATTGTTTGACACATTATTCAATTACTGCATTCTGAAAGGTTATTAAGGCATTTTAATAATAATGTGTGAGCAATACTCTAAATGCACAATTTAAGTTCTCGTGCGCTATAACTACCAATGTTGCTGATCACAGAATTAAGGAGGACATTTTGACTAAGGCACTAGCAATCAACATGTTTAGGACTAAAGAATATTTCGATTTTAGAGTGCTCTTAGACATGACTGATGTTTTGGCACCGTCTTTGGCAAAGGCCATGTATCCCCTTTGTAGGGATGAGAAATAGTGGCAACATGGATCAGTAGACACCAGAGTGGTGAGGGTGGTGCGATGGTCTGTGGTGAAGCAGTTAAAAAGGACAGTGAGTTTGTTTTTCTTTGCTTTGTGAACTTTATGATAATATTAGCTGCTTTATTATTGAATTAACGTATTAGCACCTTATAGTGAAGCACTTTTTTAATGCTTTATTTATCATTTAGCATAAATAAAGGCCACAAACATCACATACAACCCATGGATGGCCACAAATGGGCAGCAATGTTTAGTACGCAATCATCATGAAGAAGAAAACATCAGCAGATACATTAATATTTGTATATGGGGAGGCGGTGGTGGGGAAAATGGCGGCCAGCTAAGGAGTCGGCTGTGAGCGCTCATCTCTCCGGCGATATACTTTCCTGTGTGGACGGCGCGGACTGTTCCTGCTGGATTCTGCAGGATTTTCCTTTCTCTTGCCTGTGTCTGAGGTTCCTCCTTTCTCGCCCTGGCTGTTTTCCGATTTGCCTCCTCCCCTTCTCGTTTTGCCACGGTCGGCAGACCTTCTCCTGATGAACCCTGCTAAGCGAAGGTGCTGTTTTGAATGAGGCTGGAGCTGCTAGTCCGTCCCGCACTCCTGCAGGCATCATGGATCGGGTCTGGTTGATGCTGCATGTAGCCAGATTAGGTTGTTTGCATCACTGTTGTTGGGTGACGGTCCGTGCTGGGGGAGGCTGTGGGACACGCTGTCTTGCGGGACATTCTCCAACGAGCGGGCAGTGACACGGTTTTCTGTGGTTTCTGGCCACTCAGTAACTAAGCAGGGATCGGCGGGCGGCTTCACAAGTTCACCTCTGGGGGCTAGGCAGCAGAATCAGCACAAGCGTGCAGCCACAGTCGACCTCGCCACAAATGCCACAAATGCCACCAACTCCGCTGGGTTGGCAACAGCTCCCGCAGCACATGAGAAGGAGAAAGACACCCGCGCCAGGGAAGGATGCTAAAACGCTGGGGAAATCCTCCTCCAATTCAAAAACATTACAGAAGAGAAAACTGGAGAACACCCAAACGGTGGCAGTACCTGTACTAAGGAAACAATCAACCAACAGGTATGCTTTGAGAAATCATTGTACTGTAGCTTCAGATACTCAGCTAAAAAGGGAAGAGCTGACTGGCGGCAAGGAATCCCATCCAATTATTTCTCCTGTATTCCGGGTTTCCACCCTTCCCTCAGGAGTACCATGCAAGGCTCCCACTTCAAAATACATTTCTAAAAAAAATAAGAGGTGACAAATCCGGGAACACATCAGGCTCAGTAGGCAGAGGGTCAACAATGTAAATCACACCCTCTTTAAGGTCTTACTTCAAGGTGAGGGAGGGTGAAAGCACACCCACAAGTGACAATGGTTCTTTAGGTCCCCTGGGTGAAGCTAATATCATGGACCAACATCAGGTGGGGTACGCCAAGAGTTGCCCGACATACCTTGACTAATAGGTACCAGGGCTTGGGAGAAGAAGATATAATACCATGCTTGGAGATTATGGCCCCTAGCGGAAACGAAGCCAGGACACCCACATCCCCGCAGGTGGAGGCATTAACATCCCATACCACGAGGCAGGAAAACATTGGGGAACTACTGCATACACTCTCTGAGGAAATAAAGAACAGATTCACAATGTGTGAAGCTAACCAAGCAAAATTCTGTGATGAATGTGAGAGCCTTGAAAATAAGCTTACTGACCTGACAGATAGGATCAGAAATTTGGAAACCTCTACAGAGGACCTGAGAAGGGAGGTTGCTGGTAACAGCAAAGAAATCCAACATTGCAAGGAGAGAGAGAAAGTATTGCAGGAGAAGATAGAGCTCTTGGAAAATATTTCTAGGAGAAATAATCTAAGGCTCCTTAATATACCGGAGGGAAAAGAAGGCGAGAACTTGAAAGAGTTTGCTCTAGGCCTGATTAAAGAACTAATACTGAAAGTTAGGGATTTAGATATCTCTCAGGATATTCAACAAATCCACAGGGACTCTTTCAGACGGAACCCCAACAGGGACAAGCACAGAAAAATTCTCGTAAACTTTAACACTTACTCGGGTAAAGAAAAGATACTCTCTGAAGCAGTAAAAGCAGGCTCCTATGTTAAAGATGGTTGGTCTTTCTGCATACAGTCAGATCTTGCAAAAGAAACACAGACATGACAATGGGAGTTAGGCAGGCACATACAAGAGCTTAGGTCTTTAGGAGCTACGGCTCAAATAAAATTCCCTGCTACATTAAATATTATGTGGAATAATAAAATGCATAATTTTAAAGATCCAGAGGAAGTGGAAAGTTTTATAAAGTAGATGAAAGCCAAATACAGCTTAAAATCCACAGCTACTTCAAGACACATAAATAGCCTGGAGAGATGAGAGCAGTAGGGCAGACGTTATGCCCAAGTTGGGAAAGGGAGGGTTCCCCTGGGTGGGGGTGGGGGTGGGGGTGGTGGTGGTCAGGGGGGATAGCAAATGCAGTTTTGTACACAATTTGTAAATATCACATAGGTGTGGGAGCATTGTGAGAAAAAAATAAATAAAAATACGGTTCTCATACGTGACAGGTTCACACAGAGCAGGGAGCATAGTAAGTATGTGGGTTTAGAAGACTGGTTATGCAGATAGGAAACACAGCCTGACGCTCGACTCCCCCTCCATATGGCATCACCAATACCATCCGAACTGGGGAATGGTCAGAGGGTGTCCTTGGGATTGGCTAACGTCTCTCAACCATGGGGTGGCAGCAGTCGAGAGCAGCCAATAATCTATGCAGGTCCATGTGTCTTCAAGTGCAGGATAAAATGTATAACCAGGGGTATTCCAATGCAGCAGGTGCCAGGCATCTCTCAACACATTGCAAAGGGAATGAAGGACATATAGGGAGCGAGGTTTACTGCTTGGAGTCAGTGATGTGGAGCCAAGTGGTGGGTCCAGTTGAAGATTAAGGTCTCCTCCCAGAATAACATGGTCAACATCCACGCGATCCTGTAGGGATGCCAGATTATGAAAAAAGTCGTCTGAGCCTATATTTGGCTTGTATATGTTAAGGATGAGTATACTCTGGCTGGTCAGCGTTCCAGAGACTGCCACATAGCGACAGATGTCATCAAAGAAGTCGGCCGTACTATGAAAGGGAATGGACCTATGTATCAAAATGCACACTCCCCGGGAATAGGTACTGTAGTTGGGCGGTGGCTCAAATTCCGTCTCCCCATAGATTCCGGTCACCGTGGGGCTGGCGAGGCAGGGCTGAGTTGCTATGCAGATGCTGGACTCCGGTGTTGACCCCAGTGCTCCGCTGCTGGCAGAAGCAGGTACTCTGCAGCGCTTGTTGATGCCCAGCAGCTGCAGGATGACCTCAAATGCAGTTGGGTCCCGTTCTGACATTTACTAGGGAAATCAGGTGTCATAACTTTACTGATGTGTGCCCAACTTAGTCACCGGTGTGGCCACACCCTCCAACAGGAAAGCACTTTAATTGAGATTCTCCAAATGTTTCATATTCAGCACTTTTGGATCGCCAGAGATTCATCCATCCGGTAGAGGCTATTAAGAGTTCTGATACTTTAGGAAGGGAACTAAATGGGGTATTGCTTACATAAACATTTTTGCAAATGATCTGAAGGCAGCCAAATCGCAGCTGTTGTGTTTTAATGACAAGGAGAAATTCAGTGCATGAATGATTTAAGGATTTTTTCTACAATACAAAAGGCCTTAATAATGAATGAATTAAATTTTTATTGTATCAATTAACAAAAATTGTTACAAAAGGTTTCCTATAAAATATCCACAAAAGCACTGAGCTGTCCAGGGCTGGATTATTTCCTATAATCCAGCAAATATTCTTTTTGCGACAGACTCATTTTGCAAATAATACATTATAAAATTTCAATATTGGTCTTTTTTGTTTTTTAGATTTTTCTCTAAAACTTAGGGGCATATTATCAAGAAGTTTAGCAGCAGGAAACTGCCGCTAAAGCGGCGATAATGGGCTTGATAATATGCCCTTGTGAATTGCCATAGCAGCCCAGGTTCACACCAGAACCTGGGCTGCTATGGGAATTCACAAGGACATATTATCAAGCCCTTTATCGCCGCTTTAGCTGCAGTTTCCTGCCGCTAAAGCGGCGATCATTTTATCGCTGATCTTGATAATATGCCTATGAGACCTGACTATACATTACTGTCAAGCTGGCAATCAGGGCCAATAGTTGTGGGTTAATTCCACAATTGTTTCTAAACAGCTGACTTGGAAAACATCTATGCTCATAGAGAGGATCATAAATCTGATTTTACTTACCTTTTCTCTTTTGCCTATTCCGTTACATTGTAGAATTATTTCTGAAGGTAATTTTGATTTCATCTAGAACCCATTTTTAGACTCTTCATGTTCAAAGAGAAAATAAAATAAACACAAAATAACAAAGATTTTTTTATTCTTATTTGAGGGATCCAGATTTTTAGAATCTTTGGTGAAATGGAATTGTCATGTACTTCTTCAAGACACGTTTCTACTGCCTGTCTTGATGTCTACTTGATTTCATCTTCTCTAGAATTCAAGCAACAATATTTTTATCCAAATGGGTTCTCTTATCACTCTATAGAGTTACAAGTCTGGAGTCCAATGGAATTGTGCCCCCCACGGGTGACCATTCCTTTATATTGGATATCCTCAATAATTATAAAATTGGAAATATTTTTAAAAGTTTGCAATAAAATTCAACAATTCTTTTACAGAAAAGGAGGATTTTAAAGATATTTTTTCTATTCCATATGTTAATTTCACAAGAGGGTTAGAAGATCCAAGATCGAAGAAGCAAGCAATATGGCCAAAAGAGAAGTATCTCAATGACAGAATTGCAGTTTTGAAATTTACATCATTTGGATCGAAAAGTGGATGGTCACCCACAAACCAATTCATAAGAGACAATACATATTGAATGATGTCATTTAATCACATTTGACATCTACCTGAAATTGTCCCCACACTCTGAATTTTGCTGAAGAGCTTGTCTACAGTTTAATGGTGGGAAACAGTGTTAGACCAGTTGGCTCATAGTCAAAGAATAAGCTTTTTATGGAATCAAAGATAATATTTCCTTTATGAGAATATCCTGAAAATGTGAATACAAAATGCACATTACTTTAATGTCAGATGTTTGGCAAAAGGTTAGCAAGCTAATCTTCACCACAATCTGTGTGAACACTATCTTAGAGTACAGTTTTATCCTAAATGGCAAATTTTTTCATAAGATTAACCACGTAATTAGCCCGCAATGTTTTAGATGCGCTTACAGGGAAGTAGGCAACTGGCCTCACATTGTGTGGACTTACACTTTGGGAAGATATTTTTCACAAAAGTGAAACCATTCAGAACCATGGTGATTCTGATATAGTCTCACTTGGTTGTACATTGCAGATTTCTTTTTGGCTTATTAAAGTATGAGACTAAACTGATTTATATTTCAATGCTAATTTCCAGATCTTTAATACTGCAAAAGTGGTAAACACAATTGGTCATCTTTTTTCAGAATGGTTAGAAAAAATTTACAGAGTTAAGCAACTTAAGCTTGCTTGCAGTTAGAATGGGTAGCGCTAATATATTTGCTGAGCTGTGGAAATCATTTCTGTAATCTATACTGTGAAGTTTTGATAATATTATTCATGGACAAAAATATGTATTGTTCTCAAGTCGTAGTGCCTGTTGAAAATGGGTTTCTGGTTGGCTAGGTATGACCCTAAGCCAGGCAGATTCCACCTCACTCTAGTCAAGGCAAGTAAATTAAACACCAAAGATAACATGTGCTCACCCTCTGGTACCTTGGCGTAGGGCAGGCAGGCTTATAATCAGAGGCAATGTGTAAAACGTTTGCGCAACACACTCATAGAGCAACACAATAATTAAACTACAAAAGAGACTCCACACAAGACTATATAAAAATATATGTAGTATATTGTGCATTACAAGACCCTAAACAACATGAATCATGAATGCTGTACACTATACAATTACTTGAAGAAGGCTCATAGGTTGAAAAAACAAAATGACATGAATTATATAATTAGTAAAGGGATGCAATACACATGAACAAGGTTATACAAGTGAAACTCAGAGGTTGCATAAACAAATAACATAAATTATATATTTATTGCATGGGATGCAATACACATGAACCATGTTATATAACCATAGGGCTCATGAGCACGTACGCTCCTAATAGGCTGGTTACCGTCAATTTTGGGAGCCCTTTCGACACAATGGTGTTTGGAAACCAAGCGTAGGGCACAGGAGAACCTGTGCACCTACTAGATGTTATACTGTACTTTCTCCTACCGAACAGTGTGGCCCTTCTACTACATCATGTACAGTGCCGCCAAGACATGCCACAAAGTGATAAGCTTCCTCAGCATGGGGCACATTTGTTCTCTGCAGGATATTTCTGCAGGGACATAGGGAATGATCCCTCAGGTCAGTCCCAACCATGAAGGAGGTGCAGGTTTCGGGCACGCGTGGGACCTCTCACTCCTACCTTAAGAACAGTTGGCCCATGAATGTGCAGTGCAGCTGTGGCCGCCCAGTACCTTGCAGCGCCAGCGTGGCAGGGATGACGGCCTTGTGGCTGGTGTGCGAGCCAGGTAGCTGCATCCCCCTGTGGGGTAGACTGTAACAGGGTAGGATTGCACAGAAAGTGGGCCCTGTGGCTGGCGGCACAGGGAATTTGTAGCAGGTTACTTCGTGCTGGGGCGAGAAATCCATCCTGCATAGGGAGGCATGTCTGGTCCGTGTCAGACACCCTTCAGTGCTGCGGCCTCAGCGAGCTGGAAAACACTATATTTATCCCCAAAACTGGTAGGCACAGAGGGCTCCTCAACATCAATGTAGCACTCATTCCGCGCTGTGTTGAACTCACAAGGAACAATCAGCAGTGTCACCACACACTGACTGAAGCAATCACCAGCGCTCACCCTGCGCTGACTTGGAGCACCTGGAACAATTAATAACACTCACCATGCGCTGATTTCAATCACAAAGTCCAGTGACTGGACTCTGCAGTTGTTGAGTCCCTCAGCAGAGGCTGACAGAGGGAATCTTGAATGGCCTAGGATTCATTGAAAGGGGGCAGGCAAACAAGCCCCTTGAGAGCACTAGCAGGGCACAGCAGAAGGTAGGCAGGCAGCAGGCCATGAGCAGTTTGTAGAGCCAGCATTGTCTGTTTACAAGTCCCATGTAGTGTCTAAAAGCATGGAGTCAGATCCCCAGAACTCAATAATGTCTTAAATGAAGGGGTGACTTCAAAGGAGCCCTTAGAAGTGTGCAAGAATCCCCTTTAAACCAGCCCTGACTCTAGACAGTCAGTTTGGGGTAAATCAGCCCTGTGTGTGAGGGCAGGATAGAACCTATACAAATGTGAAATGTGAACAACCTCTCCCTCTCCCGGCAAGACTATCAGTATGCAGATGAATGCCCTAATACACTCAGCCTTTTCCTGTGTTGTGGCTGTCTGGAAAGTATGCACCAAGTGTAGCTGTTATTCTGGCTCAGATGTGTATTGGAGTCAGTCTGCAATGCACAAAGAGTCATAAGCACAGAGAAATGCCCACTTTCTAAAAGTGGCCTTTCTAAAATAGCATTGTAAAATCAAGCTACACCAGTAAGCAGGATTTATCACCACTATTCTAAAGATGCCAAATATTGCAATGTCACACCTTTCTGATCAGGAATTACCACTTAAAAGTATATTAAGGTATTCCTATGCTATCCTATGAGAGGTGTAGACCTCACAGCAGTGAGATACAAAATAGGCTGTTTGTCACTACCAGGACATGCCGCACATAAAGGCAAATGTCCTACCTTTTACTTACACAGCACCCTGCCCATAGGGCTACCTGGGGCTTACCTGATGGGTGACCTATGTGTAATAAAAGGGAGTTTAAGGCTTGGAAAGTCATTTTAAATGCCAAGGTAAAGTGTCAATAAGCTATGCACACAATCCCCCGGTGACAGGCCTTAGACACGTATAAAAGGATACTTCTGTGGGTGACAAAAGCAGTGCTGCAGGCCCACTAGTAGCATTTAATTTTCAGGTATATAGGATACCCTTTTACAAGGGACTTACAAGTAAATCAAATATGCCAAACAGGTGTAAATCAATCATACCGTGTTTAGAGGAGAGAGCACATGGGTTTCTGCACTGTTTGGCAGTGGTAAAGTACCCAGAGTCCTAAAAGCAACAAAAAGGAGGTCAGAAAAATAGGAAGGCAAAAAGTTTGGGGATAACCCTGTAAAAAGGTCCAAGTCCAACAGAGCCACTATAAAAAAATACTAAAAAATAAATAACTTGGTGATAAACAATGACCATGCCTGAAGAGAAAGCTTCTTGAAACTCACCTCTCTATCAGTACCACCCCCATCGATAGAGGCCAATATACAAGGTTTGAGAGCATGAAGGAAGAGATGGGTGGAAAAATTGGAAGACTTTATAAAGGCAGGATAAGAAACATGAGAGAAGCAAAGACTGAAACTTCTGATCAGTCTACTAGTGCATGACGGCCAGAGTCTAATCAGAACATTGTCCATAAAGGAGACTCAGACATACAAGAAATGTTAAGAAAGATTGTGTGCACACTTAAATCCTAAGAGAAATATGGACCAAGAATGTCAGATCTTCAGCTTGGCATGCAGCTTTTATTGCAAGGCTCACACCTTCAATATATTCACAAATGAATAAGGGCACAATTTGACTGGACGTCATTGAGAGCTGCTTATCGACAGCTCGAAAAAATACTCTCACTGAAGGAAATCATTAAGTGGGCAAAAGCCTCTAGGCTGGCCAAAAACAAAACATCATAATTAAATGCAAGAGGTGAGAGCAGGAAAGAAGAGAAATCTCATGCACCATCAGTGAAAACACAGGAGACTGAGAGAGAAACAAAATGAAATACCGGTATTTGTAAAGCACGAACAATTACCCTGCGTCAAAGCACTGGGAGTCGTCGGAAAGATTAAGCGAGCTATTGCCCAGAGTCACATGGTGCTGGGCTACCCTGCCGCCGGTGCCGGGTATCGAACCGTGAGCCCCGGTGTTCGGGAGTCAGGTGCCCTTGGCACTGCGCCACACCTCTTCCAAACGAGGACAATGACAGGTCTCAAGAGAGCAGAGACATCACCATTGAAGAAATGGCACACAATGTCATTGCCCAAGGCACACACTGGAAAAGCAGAGCAAGGTAGAGTCCTGGTCGTCTAGGCCCATATTTACTAAGCTTTGGTGTCACCCTTATGTCGCGCAAGGTGACACAGGGCAAAGCTCATTTTGGATTTACAAAGCCACGCAAGGTTTGATTTGCATGGCCTTGTGTGGCTTTGTAAATAAATGTAATGCAACACAGCGGTATGCGCAGTGTTGAGTTACATTTCTTAGTGTTAGGCGTTACAAGGGTGAAGATGGTGTTCCCTTGCATCCACCCCTGGATTTCAAGAAGTTCCAGATTTACAAAGGTTTGTAAAACTGGAATTGCGTGAAATTGGTACGCCTACCACAGAGGTGTAACAGGGAAAAATAGGTTTATTTCTCCTCTGTACTTCGACTTTCTATGCATGATGCAAAATGCATCACACATACAAAGTGGAAAATACCTCTAATGATTGTCTGTGTACAGGAAGGTGTCCCTTATTGCACTAAAATATTCCTATTCATAATGTAGGCACCCTTGCATCAAGGTGTCGGCACTGGCACTAGGCAGCCACAAGTGTGTCAGCACTTGGACAGAGGTAAAGAGTGCCATATCTTTGTAAAAAGTACAGCTCTCTCTTATTCATGCAATGCAGCGCAGCAGATATCTTGCTGCAATGTGGTGAATGAATTCTTCTCCAGAAGGACCAGGCCAATAGAGTTGTATTCACTCCATGAGGGTTATTACCACATGGGGTTTCGAGTCTCAGAGGCATATCTAAGGAGGCACCCAGCAGCAGCACAGTCTAGGAAAGTAGCGCAGGCAGTAAAAGAAGAAGGAATGATGAGGGCACAGGTCGCAGAAGATCTGCCTATGCAACCCCTTTCTGTAAAATATTTATTTCAGAAGGAAAAGAAATGGGGGAACGAGTCAGGTGCCAGCAATCAATCTCACAAAGGATGAACAAGATCCACATGGACCAAAAAGACAAAGCACATAGTTCCCATCACCGACATCAATAGAAATGACCTAACTTAGATGAGAAAGAATGTGAGCCTGTTAGATCTGAGTGAGAATCCCTAGATCAAAGCAGTAAAGGCTGAAGGTGCATCTCATGACAGTCTGCTGCATCAAAGGAATCCCCAATCATGCCACAGTCAAGTGAAATTCCACATTATCAACCTTTGAAAACTTGTAGTTCTCATACAATATGTCCTTGCAGTCTTTCACATCCACAGAATCATTATTCATCCCAGTTCAAGAAAATGTCCTAACAGGCAACCACCAAAATAGACATAGGAGTCCAAGAGCAGTAGATCACACACTGATAATTCAGTGCAACCATTTGCCACACAACTCAACATGCCATGACAGGTGCAACCACAGAACAACATGAACATCACACCATCTCCAGCAAAAGGAGCAGTTTGATTGACTCAAGGTAGCCTGACTTGGCAAGACCAGATGCATTAAAAGATACAGAGAGATTTGCTTCTCAAGTGGGGAATGGAGTGAAGGATGTTTAATCCTTCTATAAAAAGGGGGAGATATCATGTCGGAGATGTGTTAGGCTGTGAGGATACCATGACCTTGCAGGACAGAGTCCTCAAAGATCTACTGGCAGGATACTGGACACCACTTACTGCCTCAGGGACTTGACAAGAAGTGTGGTGAGAATCAGCACTTCTAGAGTAGAGCTGCCTAGGGACTGCATGGATGGAGACAAGCTGTGCCAGAAAGTAAGGAACAAACATGACAGACAGGGCTGTAGTGTAGTTCCTATTATCCCAATAGGCTCTGCGCATTGGAATAATATCTTCAATAGTATAGATCTAGGGCAGAGGTTAACTAGGTCTTCTACTGACGATATTAGACTTAAAGTTTTTGGTTTTGCCAGCTAGCTCAGAGTTCACTAGAAACTTTCTCGAATAGACAAGGAGGAGTTTAACTTCCCTGGATAGACAAGAAGGGATTTAGTTTCTGACAACCATAGAACATGACAACTTTGCTCTCCCCAATCAAGAGTGTATCTCTAGAGTCGTGTGAAAACAAAAGACAACTTATTTTACTCAGTCAGTACGTGCATTCTTAGTTACACCAGTTTGTAGAGAAAAGGAAGAGACGGGCGTGTTCAATAAAAGATGTTATTTATTGATCAGTCTCTTTTCTCGTACAAGAGAAATGAATCGATATTATTGCGATACTTATGGTTAAGTAAAGTGCATACAATAAAAGCAGAAGTATAAAATAATATTGCAGAAGCATTGATATGGTTTCTAAGCCATATGATAGTTAAAATTGATAAAATAGATACATACATATATACATCTGACTAACCGTACTCAACTGGTGCTTCTAACCACGCCTACCCCAGTGTACCTGACCTAAGCCTAATACGTGGGCGGGAGTAGATAAGTAGCAGTTTAAGTTAAGTTTGTTTTGCCAAGTGACTGACTCAAGAATTCTCTGCAAGGGGTTGTTCAGTTCTGTACCTGAGATCTAGAATGGTTGAGGGCTGGTATCTCTCGTCTCTGGTCTTGATATTCCAGCTGCCTGCGAGGGCTGCTTGGAAGCGCCGGAGCTGGATTTCTCGGCAGGAGAAAAGCAGCGTCTCGTTCTCAGCGCGTCAGGAAGGCGGGGCAGCGCGTGTGGGCTTCGCTCCCTGCTGGGCTCCTCAGCGCGTCTCGCTGCTCCGATCTCGTCACCACCGCGTGTGTTTGCTTAAGGCAATGTCGGTAATATTTATACCTGTAAGGTGTCGAGATTGACGTAAGGATGGACATGGATACGTCAATAAGGATGTCATACGAACGGGCTTGTTCGCACATTCTTTTGCTGAAGTTCTCGGTGAAATCAAAACAATGGCCGCAGGGATTTTCCCAGGTTGTCATAGGTTTGATTTGTTTTGAGAACTCCGTATGCCTTATCAGGGGCTGGAGGAATAGTGCTTGTCTAATTAGATGGCATGCGTTATTACCTAATCAGATAACACGTTTCTGTGCCGTGGTGTGGCTTAATCAGATAACGGTTTTGCACCGTGGGTCGGCTGCTAGTTAAGTATTAAACAGAATAGGGGAATCGATACAGAACCTATAGGAATACATCACAGGGCAACAATCAAAATAAAGGATAGTTTAATGTTAAAATGTGTCTGTAGTATCACTTCTACATTCTAAAGTCAGATGTTTTTTCATACATTGCTACAATTTAGCCATATTAGAGACACTTTGGGTTTAAAGTAACACAATAATTAAGGTCACTAACCACAATTTTGTGATTCACACTTAAAGCCTCGTTAAGAGGGCCTCATTATTTGGGCAGGCAATACCGCAACATGTAAATCCTGTTACTTCACAATTAAGTATTTATTGGATGTGGTGTCACCTCTTTGTTCTGTACAAGGGGATAACTTAGACAACTTGTCTACCCCTGTTCGAGATGTGGAGTTTGTAATGTTAGTTTTCACCAGCAAAATTCCAGCGAACGAAACTCCTGTGTGCACCTGAATTGCGATGACAAATCCTCTTGGCATGAGGGTCATAGAGTTAGGGAATCTAGGGCCAGATGTAGGGAGCATAATAGCGGTCGGTAACTGCCAAAAATCTGTGAATTTCCCGTTACCGACCAGTATTTAGCCCTTCCCAATGTAGGAGGCTGTAAATAAGATTCAGTAATTTACTGATTCCTTATTTTAAGTAATCAGTAAAATACTGATACCTTATTTTAAGGAATCAGTAAATTACCAAATCCTTAAAACCAATGTAGGTAGCACTTAAGTGAGTGCATTTTTGCTGTAAGGATTCGTTATTTACCGCCAACTACAAGTTGGTGGTAAATACCGAATACCTTTAAAAAAGCAATTATTTGCTTTTTCCAAAGTGCCATGTAGCAGACATACATGCCCTTAGGGCATGTATGTGCGCCACATGTGCACACATGCATGATTCAGGGGTGCAACAGGGTGTCAATGTTACACCCTGCCACCCATGAATCGGTAATACCGAATCGGTAATAGTTAATGGCTTCCCATTCATTCCTATGGGCCTCCAGGCCCATAGGAATGAATGGGAAGGTATTCCTTATTACCGGATCGGTATTACCGATTTGGTAATAAGGAATATTACAGAATCTGTAAATTTTATCGATTATTTTACCTACATCATATTTACCGATTCCTAAATACCGACTCGGTAAAATTCGGTATTTAAGAATCGGTAAATTGAGATTACCTACATCGGGCCCCTAGACAGTTACACTGGGTACTAGAATAGATACTGGAAATGTAAGGTGACATCACTACGATGTATTAGATGAGAAAAAATAGAGAAATTACCTTTGACTGCATAGGTACTCGAATATAAAACTCCCCTGCCCTGACAAAAGATATCTATCAAATCTTGCAAGTCCTAGATGAAGTCTGTAACAATCAAGCTGATGCAATTGCTGCTTTCTTTGCAGACAAAATCAGGAACTTTTTACATGAAATAACTACTAGGCGGACCAAGATACATACACAGACTTATGAAGTCATAGAACTTATAAATTCAGGTTAAAGACTTCAAGGTTTATGTATTTGCAGAAATGTAACAGAATCCGTACATTAGGTTCATCATCACAAATAAAAACATAGGGATCGCCAGAACATATACATTTTCCTGATCCTTGCAGTCTTAGGGACGACCTAGCAATATCACATGTGATATTGCAAGTGTTGCCACTAGCAAGAACTCTGGGTACTCAGTCTGCAATGGAAAGTTGGTCCACCATGCCTCCTTGACTCTCAAAATACATGTCGACAAGCAGTAAACGTTTAGATCATGGGAGGTGGTGTGAGGATGAATCAGTGTACAGTACAAAATAGTTATCACAAGTGGAATAAAAAAGTCAATATTTTTCATGAGCTGTGAATTTTCATAAATATAGAAAACTTTAATAATATTTAAACATGTATAAATCTGGCTCATTGCCCACCGTCACTATGGGCTAAGTTGCAGCGCTAGGATACCCTTGGGGTAACAGTTGCGCCATATAAGTTCTGCATACATACATACATAAATTAATGCACAGTAAAAATTGTGATCAAATAATAAAAATACACCCATCAAACTACACGACGAAAAAATAGCGCAATAGAAATAAACTGTGAGAGAAAATGCCTGAAATACTCACAATGCACAATTACTAAATAATTGATATGGTTACAATTGTAACAATCACCATTTTAAACAAGCATTTGCAATGCAATAGTTCTCGCATTATTAAAGTTTGAGCTACTGGTGTTGCAATCTTTAGCACTGATAATAGCTCAAACTTTAATAATGCGAGACCTATAGAATTGCAAATGCTTGTTTGGACAGGACTCCGCTCCCTTGCTGGTAATTGTTTGCCAGAATGATGATCGAAGATAAAATCTTCTTCATGAGAAACAACTGCAAATATAACAAATATTTAGGAATCATACAGGGTGCATTTTGTCGAAGAAAAACTTTGTCTAAGTTCTCTGCAGCATATACCCTGCACACAGGGAAACAGATCAGTCTTCATATCCTAACAGCCAATACACTGATATTTCTCCACAGTTCTAAAGGGCATGCAATATCTATGATGTTTCTTTCCCACAAGAATGCACAATGCATATAAGGGAAATGCTTTCCTATACCTGTTATAAACCCAGCTTAGGATGTAACTCATGTAGATGGTGATAAGGCTAATGGATTCCAATGAGAGGATGCGGCCAGAGACCTTGATCAACCACTAATGATGTCATGAGGTGAATGTAGGTGAACAGTATGCTTTGTTTTTCTTCTTGCGGCCACGCCCATTTTATAATAGATAGTGAGGTTTAGTTACCTTAAGGGTGCAACTATTTAACCACATTACTGCACCCTTTATTTACCAACCACTAAAGCATGTGCATGTTGAGATAGTCCTACCCAAATAGTTGGGCGACCAATAATCCGTATTTATTATCATCATAACAGCCAAACCCAGTTCTGTTGTATGGTACATAACTTACTGGTGCAGTAAGTAGATAGTAGATAGGTTGGGGTAAATTCCTTTACTTCCTACTGTGTTGCTTTAAGTTGTTTACCAAGTATATAACCTTCATAGCTCAGAAATGAACACCAGTGGTACATGTCCTATTCTGTGTGGAAGAACAGCATAACTAATGGCTTGTCCTCCCTAGACCATCGTTCGCATACTAGATATGTTATCCGTACAGTAACGACGTACCACAGCGACAACTCCAAACACCTTTCTTTGAGGTGAGGCGGCTGTAAATATAAAGCAATGGCTACCTTCACGGAAACTGCACATTTCCCAATCAAAATTCTCAGTTAGGGAAGGACATCCAAAATTCATCATAATCCAGTATCTTGATGGTTTTGAGGCGAGTTGGATTCTCTTAAACAACTACCTCAATTCAATGGCCACCACATAGATCGACCATGCTTATTACAATATCCTGTGCACAGCCATTCACTTTCTCCTAAAAGGGGTCAATTTCTTTGCTCTGACTTCGTCTTCTTGGGAACTTCATTTAGGGATTTATCAGCATTTGGGATGCACCTCCTTCAAACTCCTCTTCAATGCCTTTATACAGAAAAATATTAATTGTAAATCTAAATCTACTCATTAATTACATATTCTCCATCAGTCTTTGTGCCCAAGAGTAAACCTCTAGTTGCTTGTAGCATTAAATCCTTCATATAGCTTTTAAGGCGTAACAATTGTGAGGCCGTTCCTAAGCAATGCTGTGATATAATAACTGTTGCTAACAGAGATCACACCATGCTGAGATTTGTGCAATTCACTGGCCTAACTTTAGCTGATCTATGCAGGAATTTTAGTTGCAAGTTATTTGTGAGGTACTTTAATCTTTTAGTACAAAGTGCATGTTCCTACTAACAATGTGCATGTACTTTAGGAGGTGGCAATTGATTATGTAGAGATATTGGGTTGCTGGTTTGCAAATGAGTATGACATCTGTGCTCTGTTTGTATCTGTACCTACCTATATTAGGGAGAGAACCGAGTCAAACCACTCAATGCCGTCTGGTACTGGCCAACCGATTCAAACTGGACTTATACAGAACTCAAAGCTGCAACTCAAGCCCTCCCTGGGTTAGCAGCGTCTCTATGGCGCTCAGGCCCAGCCAATCTGAGAAGTTCTGCAATCATTTTCAAAAGAAAACTAAAAACGTACCTGTTCAAACTCTATTTGACTCATGTTCCTCCCCTATACTGCTGTCGTGTCTCGTAACTTCCTCTCTATTCTTCATTTCCCGACCTCATCTACACTCACTGTCAATACTCTTGTGACCCTCTTGCTGTCAGAATCTCGGGGCATATTATCAAGGACGGGCATTAAAATTATTGCCGCTTTAGCGGCAGAAAACTGCTGCTAAAGTGCCAATAATGGGCTTGATCATATGCCCTTGTGAATTCCCATAGAAGCCCATGTTCTGGTGTGAACATGGGCTTCTATATGAATTCTCCAGGGCATATTATCAAGCCTGTTATCGCCGCTTTAACGGCAGTTTTCTGCCGCTAAAATGGCGATAATTTTAACGCTGTCTTTGATAATATGCCCCCTAGTCTTTCCACCGTTTTGCACAGCCATTAAATACCTATTACAGTCATATCCCTCTTCCTGGGCATGTCTTTGCACTACCAACAGGTTTGCTCATTGTGTGTTATCGCTCGATGCAACAACTGGTGTTGCAGTTCTTTACTATTGGAAAGTGTTAACCTTCTCCATGTGAACAAATGTGTGACTATGAATGGGAAATACAAAATTAGGGACATCCGCTATAAATAATCTCTCCACCCATGCCCGGATTGAAGTGCATAAAATGTGCCAAAAACAATCTTAATTATGTGCATCCTTTTGGGAAATGTCATGAAGATTTATCCAACGGGGCAAAAATATAGGGAGATTTAAACAAGTACTTGTGCCTTCTTGCACAACGCGAGATATGCAGCCCTCCGTTTGGCAAGGAAAAGAAACAGCTTTTGTTGCTTCCTTGTGAAATGGATCCAAAAATAAAGAAGAAGCGCGAGCGCGCGCCACTGCGAGCCATGTGTTTCAATTATCATGCCCGTGTCTGGGCACAATAATTGAAAACCACACGGCCTATTGGTGTCTATTACGCGCACCAAGAGCGTAATAGAAACCAATAGGCCGTGGGCAGAATAACGCGCCCACCTTTGGCCAATTGCGTGCAGTCTTTTACAAAAAGACGCACGGAAAGGCCAATGGGGTAGCACAAAAGGAATCGAACAAGCACGAGCGTGTGGGATTCCTGGGTCAGTGCTAATACCCAGTTTTTCACTGACTTAAGGTCTCCCGCTGTATGAGCACTGCTGCGCAGTGCAACGCAGGCGCAAGACCTAAAAATGTAGATGGCTCTTCATAGTCGATATATCCTTTGCAAACATATACTGTTTGTAGTAGCAAGCTCTTTGCAAAAATTGTCCAGTAAAATGGATGATCACAATTCACTAGCCAAAGCTGGCTTCTTTAAATTAGGGTTAACAAATTATTACCTGGCAGAAATAAGGAATAATCTAAAAGATAGTAAAACAGTAACTTAAGACAATGGAAACAAAAGGCCTTATTCACAAAGGTAAATTTGGTCGTACAGTTATGTTTAAAACCGAATTTACCTTAGGATAACCCCTCAGGAATTCACAAAGGGATTCCTGGCGGGTGTAAACCCATTTACATGTTTGGAAATATCTGCCACAAGTGCTGGGATATCTGCACTTGTCAATTCGATTTGAGAGGTTGAAAGTCGTCATTCCAAGGTTAGATTTATGTTGGATTTTTTGGAACACCCGCCAACTTGTATGTTTGTGCACATGAAATGTTTTCCCTGCAGAGATAAAAATTGCATTGACACAGAAGTTCATACTTCCCTTAAGTAGAAATCTCTACAGGAAAGGTCACCTGTCCTCTCAAGGAGTGCTCCTGGAAAGCAGTGCTGGGCACACCTTTCCAGGAGCACTTCTGGGAAACCTTGGTGAACAGCAAACATTAGGAAAAGTGTGTTCAGGCAGAGGCAGAGTTCTGCCCGAACACTACTACTTTTCCTATTTTTCATTGTGAAGCATTGTGAAGCAGGTCAAAATTGTCTCAGAATTCCGAAATAAGAACACTAGGAAGATATGCTACCCTTCTTAGTTTATGGTTAGTGTTAGTCGATCTCTTAAAGTGAGGATATCTCATGACCTTGGGGGCCTAGAAACTTCAATTCAACAGTCAACAGCTTCACACTCAGAGGTGACCAATCTCAGTGATTATGAAGGGAGAAGTTGTCTGACCCACAATTTCAAATGTGGTATGAGCCCCAAGACACAAATTGGGACCACTCTGGTGTATCTCAAAACAATTCAATTTGGCTTCTGCACATATCAACTAGGTGATGGATCTTAAAAGGGCAATTCAAGGATGCACAAAAGCAATAAACATTGCTGCAGGTATATGGAGGGTACTTACCAGAGTTCCCACTCATCTCTCCAGCACTTGTAGATTTTGGTTCGTGGTTTGTGGTGATACCCTTTTCTGGCTTCTGGGAAGTATAAGAGAGGGCTCCTTGGCACTGTGTGTGCATCTCTCGATTACATGGACCAGCTGGGGATTTTAACACAGGTCAGGTCATTAGAAGCAACAGTGCTATTTATCATACTTCAGTCTTCATGAAATAGTCAACACTCAGCTCCACCTTCTAGAATCTCTAATGCAGGGTCCAAGCAGATGTCCATCAATGTAAGTGTTCTTCCTTGATACGGAGTGGACCTACAGATTATGTTTCCAGTTCTTAGCAGTTGGACAGCAGCTCACTGCCAACTAGAGTCAGTTGCTTCACTTCATATTTAAAATCCAGTCAACCAGTTTGGGGGTACAGTTTCCCTCATCGAAGTGGTGTCTTGGAATTACATTTTGTTTTGGGCCTTTGTGGTATTTAATCTTGTATTTACACCTGTATTTTGATTCCACTATTGTGGCCTTTGTTCCTCACCTTCAAACTGTTTTCTTTTTCTCCCTTACTTTGCACCCAGGTGTACGTTCAGTCCAAGTTTGCTCTCCCTTCACCTGAGCTGTGTACATTCTTTTGTTGTTTACTTGTGTTTCTTATGTCAGTTGTGAGCTGAAGTTGACTGAACCCCAGGAGCATAACACCGCCTCTGGGAAGCTGAGCACTCTTCTTGAATAAAGCTACTCTTGAATAAAAGGCTTCCTGGTTGCCTTGCCATTATTTATTATTGGTGACGAGGAGCCAATTGTCTCTAGCCCTGTACCTGCCTTTTATATTTGGTCAGCTTTTGGCCATCTGTGGTCACTGCTCCTATTCCTGGTTTCCTTCTTGCTCTGATAGCCTGTTCCATCCTTTTTACTGCTTTGCCTTCAGCTGCTTCCCACAGCTGAAGGTGCTGCATCATGCTGACTCATTGCTCCAGAGTTTTTTTGGCTGTAACCTGGCTTATACTTCACGCTATTAACCACTTCCCTCAGCCATTCAACGTTACTGTGGTGGTTATTCTCTTAATGATGTAAGGCAATTGTATGATGTAATTTAATTTTATTGGCTTATGGTAGAAGGTTGGAAGTAAGTGACGGGGAAGGTGGTTGAAGAGAGTGGAGCTGAGAGTGGAGAGCTGCTGGAGTACACGTCCACTTACAAAGAGTTGATGTATAAGGGTGATGGATTGTATATTACAAAATAAATACTTCTATATTTGGAAACCAACTCAGAGTGTGTCTTCAATAGAGCACAGCAACTTTTGGTGACGATTCCTGCGTGGGTTGCAGGCTGGTTCATCAGCACCCCGCCTAATTTCTTCTCGACAACTTCAGAATAGTGAGGGGAATCTACAATTTTTGAGTTTTCGCTATTTTATCCTTTCATCATTGAGGGATTATTTCCCATACATTTTAGTAACCAGTTTAACCTTGATGTATGTTTTATGGACTTTTGAAGATGTGGCCATCGAACGTGCATCTTACTGGCTTTTCCGGAAGACCTGAAGTGCCCTGGAACCTTCATTGCGGTAAGAGGCCTCCTTGTGTTGCATTCCTTGCATGTATTGGAGCATGCATGTTATGTTGATAGTGCCCTGGAGTCTTATTTGCGGTACCCTCCATTGTGTGTCTGGCTTGAGTGCATCAGCAAATACACATTAGGTTGGCAGCCATCTTTGATCCGGGAGCTCCGAGGGATTCCTGTGAGCCTTTTCGAGGATCTTCAGATGCAGCGTGTTGACGGCTATTCCGGAATGGAACTGTGTTCTGAAGGAAACCCACGTTCTGACACAGCAACATGTACAGCTGGATTCAAGGATAACTGTAACGTGTACTGTTTCCAGATGGTATAGGTTGGTGATTATTCATGTTACCGTTGTGGAAATCTCTTTACTAATATTCCTGGAATTTAAGTGTTCATGAATCTTATTAGAACATTAGAACTGGATAGTAGTTCTTCATCTCTGTAGAGAAATGAATGTACTAGTATTCCTACTGTTCTGACTTTGACTTATAAGTCTGTGTTATATTTTTTGTTAGTTTGTTATTTCAGCTCTTTGTTTTAACTTATTGCTTTAACTTTTTGTTTCTGGTGTCGTTGATCTCTGGTGTTCAGATATTATGGCAGTTACCAACATGTCTCAACCTTCCATATTTCTTAATGAAGCTGTTTGACCCCTTCTGTAATGGAAAAGTTTACTTGATTCTTATCTGGTGTCTATTGGTGGTGAAAAGTATTCACCAGTTAGGAAACAGGGTGGTTTCCAACACAACCTTGGAGTTGAGGGAATGAATATTTATGATAGTCTTGGGAAGATCCCTGTGGGATGGGGGGATGATGAACCTAATGATATTCTTATGATGTTGATTCAAATGCTTGAATTGTATTTTGGGTCTTGTACTAATGTGACTTCAGAGAGGAAAAAAGGTGTTTCATGCCAGCAGATGATGACTGAATGGTTGGGCAGTTATGTATCTTCCTTGAGGAATCTCTCCAGAGCATGTGAATTTGGGGACCTCGCAGTGTCTTTACCAAAGATCAACTGGTACTCTGTACAAACAATCCACGTGGTGTATATGTAACAAGGACCCCCTGTATTCAAAAAGAATCAGATTCCTAGACCAGGGATAAACAATGTTTGAGAAATAAGTACCAACTTGCCACTCATTTCCCCCTTACTTGTTGTGTACCAAAAGAAATGTTTTAATACACAAAATGTTTTTACTATTATGTCAACTCTCTAAATGTAGAATTTTTTAATTAGAACCTTTTCTCAAGTCTTGAAATGTGATTCCTTGCTTAATTCTTAATAAAATACTGAATTTTACTTTACTGTTGTAGCTTAATTTCCTTGTTTTATATTGACATTGATCTATGTTCTCTATGATTGCCTAGATTGTTATTTCTCAAACAAACAATCCACGTGTACAAGAGAAATTGCTTGCAAGGAATCCTGATTCGATGGAAGCTATTGCCATTCTTGAAGGAATGGAACATATAACTGAATGGGTCAAGGAGGTGAAGAGGGATAATAGCATGAAATCTGATATTTCTTAGAGTAAAGAAAAGTGCTATGTAGGACAATAAGGTTGAAAAACATGTTGATGGTGGAAAATGGAATGGGAGCAAGTTCAGGTGTCTTAGATTTTGCAGTATCAATCATGGGGCGAGTAGAGTCAATTGCCCAGCAAAGAATTCTTAGTGCAGGAAATGTAGTAAGAGAGGTCATTATGCTAGAGTGTGCAAGAGTGGGTAGGAGAAGCCCAGAAGTGAGAGTGCGGTGGTTAGGCAACTTGAAGACATATCTGAGAATGAGAAAATAAATTGTGTTTCATGTTACTAGCGTGAACAGTTTGAATGAGGTTGGGTGTAAAGCAGGTCCCATCAAAATGCCAGAATACAAAGTTACACTTGATGACAAGGAAGTGTGTGTTCTAGCAGACTCTGACTCACTTATAGTTAATGAAAATTAGGAGAAAGGTTTTGAAGCCAACCAAGTAAAGTCCAAAAACCTGACATAACCCAGTAGGGTATGGAAGATAGACACTAGATTTGATTGGTTATCCCACTATGAAAATTAATTTCAAAGTGAGAGAAAACCTTCTGAAAACTTTAAGAGAGGATCATTTGCTTGTTTGGCGCCATCAGAAAGATTTGGGTATTACCTTAAACCTGAATACTCTGGATCAAGTTTTGATGGTTTCACACATTAGTGTAGAAGATGATGTATTTAAAATATTCTCAGGAAAGTACCTATGTTAATGTTAGGACCTATGGAGAATGAATTAAAAAGGTTGAAAAATGTGGGAGTGATGGAAGAGATGCTTTGAGTGGTTGGGTCCTGTTGTTCAGGCACCAAAGGATGGGGAGCAGAGCATTCAAATGTACCTATATTTACGTGACCTGTACAAGTGCATATAGCTGGACATGCAACCCTTACCTATCATCTCAGAAGAGGTTTCTATTTTGAATGGTGCACAAGTGATTATTGACCAACACTCATACTTAGATAAGGAGGAGTGGGAAGCATTCCTGTCAGCCTACCGGGGGGACACGCACAGGAGCGAATCAGCAGACCTAAAAACTGATGGATGCAAGGAGACAGTGAAGGGGTTGCTTGCTCTGCCCACTTGCACAATCAGAGAAATTAGAGTACACCATGGGAAAATGCAAAACACGGAAAATGGTAACAAAACCAGCAGTGAGGCTGGCAACCCTAAAGAGGACGGGCAAGAAACTGCCCAAGGGGATGTATGGGCAAGTCTGCTTAAAACTGTGCAGCTCCTGGTTGAGGCCTTGCAATACCAGACTGACAAAATGGACTTGCAAATATCCCTATTGAACACCCTGGCAGTATATGTGGTATCGATCGATGGCAAATTGGGAAATTTGAACACAATGCTGGAAAGCACTCAGGCCCATACCCTAGCCAATCTTCGAACCTGCGGATGCAGCCCAATTGTGGACAAACTGGTAACTCTTCCAGCGATGCTGACAGATTTATGCGCACAAGTGAAAAAGGCATCAAATAACGAAAATATGCAGCCTTCAAATGGGTAAACCCTGCTTGGGCCTGGTGAAGACGTAGCAATTTACCAGCTTGGGCCGGTCAATGAGGAGCAAATACCAATTTTAATTGAACAACCAGAAGAGAAAATCAACAGCGACAACAGTAAGCAAACAATAGCATTGTTACCCAGCCACACGCCAGAACAAGCAGGGGTAGCCAAAGGGGAATTGAAACTAAATGCAAAACTAAGACATGCACAATAACGGAAAAGCCGGAACTAGAAAGAAAGCCTCACCAGGACTGGATTTCAACGACTCTTTGGGACATTATTAGGACAAGAAGGGAAGCCGCCAGTGCCCAATGGGACAACGCAACAGAACATCCCTTCACCAGAAGTAATTAATAGCATTACAAACATGTCTAGTTGTGCCCAAGCTCTACCGAGCAGAAAGCAAGAAACCAGTGTACCTGAGGACGCACATGAGATTGCAGGAGCTGACCCCCCCAACTGTGTCTGGTGGGAAATCCCATCGCAAACCACATCAAAAGAAAAAAAGGGATGAGAACCCGAACCTCAGCGATCAACCGGGATTCTAGACATTTCGACATCCCAGGCGTATCAATTATAACGACAATGTCACCGCTGGGAGGTACACATACCAGGGGAACCCGGATATTCCTCTCAGCGAACACACAGCCAAAATGGAGGTAGAGTTGTTACAGAACATCCAGCTCTTGCCCATAGGCATATCAGCTCCACAAACAATAATCAAAAATTCTATGACACCTCAAACACAAAACCGAATCAGTCCCGGCTGAAAACGTCAAGGAAGTCTGGGCCCAAAGAAGCGATCCAAATAGCACTGGAATGCCCACAAAACGATGCCAGCCAGCCCACTTAAAAAAACCATAGTGACGTCTCTATCTGGGCAGGGGCGAGGGGAACAAACGCAATCTGGTTCAAGCCCGAATACACCTCTAAAGGAAGGCACAACATTCTGAATCGAGGCAACATTCTGCAGTTACTATCTCACACAACCTCATTGGCAGACATAACGACGACAGATTTGAAGTCAATAGAATTAATTAATTGCGGGGACTTAAAGGCATGCGAAAAAAGAAAGAACCACATGGACCTCTCCGACAACAGCACATAAAATACTCAAAGAAAGTGACATTTTAAAGTCTTGGGGGATAACCGTCACCCCGTTCTTTAAGCCAGGATATCCTGATCTGTTAATCCCAGAATCCCTGAGGGCCCGTGAGATGGCCGTTGGCAGACCAGCTACATCAGTGCTGAGAGGAGCCATAGGGCACTGCAATGGCGACAAGAGGCACACACCTGAGGAATTAAGAAGCCGCAATGACCCCTTCACACCGCAAGCTCGGGAAGAAGACACAAGATGGTTAGCGAGAACCATAAATTACACAAGAGACTGACAAGACGCTTTCCCACTGAACACAGCAAACACATCAGGGACAGTACAGCTCTGCTCCTGGAATGTAAACGGGTTTGCCAACAAACTAGCGGATTTGGATTTTGTCACCTATATCAGGGCCTTCAACATAGTGGCACTACAAGAAAATTGGTTGACAGACCGCCTCATCTCCAAGGATTTCTGCGCTACTTTGTAAATGCCACCAGGGGAGCACAATACGGCCATCTGCAAGGAGGCTTGGTCACATATGTCGCTAATACAGTCGCCTATTCTGCTCGCATCTTTGGTTCCACAATACAGTCAACTCTAGCAGTCACTATTTCCTTCTCATCACCATCATTCAATAAAAGGGATCCTAATATTATGTTGCTAAATGTGTATATACAACCGTATTATGATGGATTTGTCATCAGCGTACCATCAAGTGGTTTTGAGTGAAGAGTTAAAACCACTTACTTTGTTTGTTACACCTCTAGGGGCATATAATTTTGTAAGGATGCCATTTGGATTGGCCTCAACTACTGATTGTTTTTAAAGGATAATGGGGATGGTTTTGGAAAGGGTCCCTAGAGTTTGATTCTTTCAAGATGATATTCTAGTGTATGCGAAAGACCGCTCGGAGTATGATGAGACGCTGCTGGAAGTTTAGAAGAGATTACAGCAAAATGGGTTGACTGTCAAGAGAGCGAAATGTCAATGCAGACTAGGAACTGTATAATATCTGGGGCACACTATTTCTGTTGAGGGAATTAGACCCATGGAGGACTTAGTGGAGTTGACTGTTTAAGCAGCAGTTGCTCTTGACAAGGAACAGTTAAGATAATTCCGGGAACATTGCGGAATATTACTCCAAATTCTTTATTAACTTTCCATCAGTAGTTCATCCTCTGAGGTAACTTTAAAGAAAGGAGAGACATTTGCTTGGTCAGAGGATTGTGCAATGACTTTTCAACAAATAAAAAAACAACTTGCAAATATGCCAACATTGGAACATTTTGATGTTCGGAGGAAAACCATTTTGAAAACCGATGTCAGTCTTACAGGTCTTGTGTGGATGAATTACATTTTCAGGTAAAATATTTACCTGGGATAAAAAATGTTGGTGGCTGATTGTTTATCACGATTACCTGTGGTAAAGTGCAATACTTCTCTAATGTTCATAGAAAACAGCCAGGCCTCAACTAGGCTACCGATTCTGTGAGTACAGTTAAATGGTATGAGTAAGGAGGAGTGGTCTGCAGCTGTAGAGGTTGACATGGAGTACACAATGATCAAGGATTGTGTTGTGCAGGGTTGGCCTGCCAAATGTGAGTTATCTGTGTTGGTGAAACTGTACAGTGTTGTGCAAGATGAATTGTATTTGTTGGATGGTGTAATTTGTAGGGGGGATAAGAGGGTACCTCTTGTTTTGATCAGAAGTAAATTGGCTAATTTGGCTCATGAGCTCCATTTGGGGAGGAATTTGACCCAGTCCATACTTAAAGCAATGTATTAGAAGCCTCATATGGACAGGATGGTTGAGGAAGCGGTGAAGGATTGTTACACTTGTGCTAGGGCAGATAAGTCTAGGTTTGTTCGGGAAACTCCATTGTCACCTGTGTCTGTTCCGGAAGAGCCTTGGAGGAAACTTGGATTGGAAATTGTTTGACCTTTTGAGTTGTTGCAGCAGAAAGAAAGGTTTGTCATTGTGTTAGTGGACTATGCAAGAAAATGGATTTCTATGAGATGTGCCAGTTCTATGACCCTGCACATTATTCTTGATCTTCTTAGTGATGAATTATCTAGGGAAGGTATTCCAGGACAATTATCACTGATAACAGGATGAATTTGTTTCAGAAAAGATGTGCAATTTCTTGAATGAGTTGAATGTTGTGCACTGGCATACAGCTTTGTTTAGGCCCCAAGTGAATTGGTTGGTGGAAGCCAGGAATAAATTGGTGAAAGGAAGAACGCAAAAGGCTGTTGTTGAAGGATGTATTAACAGATATGTTGTGTTCTCATTGAACAACATTCAGTCTAGCGACCAAGGTTTCTCCCTTTGGGCAGATGAGAGGAAGGAAGGCTACATCCAAGTTGAACCTGGGGTGGCTTACTTCTGTGGGTAGTTCAATTTGTGGTAAAGAAGGAAATGGCCAACAAGTGCAAGAGAACGAGCATCAATTAAAGTATAAGACCTGGCATGATGATACATATAAGGTTAAGTGGAAAAACTGGGTTGTCGGTGAGAGTTTTTTTTGTAAGGAAACCTATAGGACCTTTTAAAATGAAAGAGGGGAAAAAAGTTGTCTTACTAGATTCCAGTGAAGTCCGGAGTTATCAAATTTAGCGAAGTGTTCTGAAGTTATGAATGGTGATGAGAAGCATTTGAGTGGTTTGAGTTAGGTGAGGCATTGGAGGTTTGAGTGGTCACACAGGTTGTATAAACCTACTATGCGGTTAAAGTATTATGTTTGATTAATGGTATATACAATTTCTAAAACGATGTCATTAGGTTTCATATTCATTGGTGCCGTTAGCTGTTATTTACTATGTGAGATAACTTGTTTTTCCTAAAAGTTCATTATATTCTGTAATAAACTTTGAAATTCTCTATTAACATTCTAGATGTTACAATTTCATTGCAGCAGGATTTTACCACCTTATATTACTCAAAACCCAGGCGAGTAATGTATGAAATGGAGTTAAGGGATTTGGTTTATACAACATATTTGTCATGGATGGTGATTCGTTTTCAGCTCTTAGAAATAAGGGCATGCCTCTATATCTACTAGGAGATGAAGCACATGATAAATGTGAGTCTTTACCTCTGGTTAATCTGTTTCAGTAGGTTAAAGTTCCGAATTTTGATGCATACACTCAGCTCAAACTGCACTTTACTAAAGAACCTCACGTGATTATGAAGGTATACAACTTCTACTCAAGACATCATCTTGATAATGAATCAAAAATTATGTTGTAACACTATCTGTTCTTGAGGCTAGCTGCAAGTTTGCTGTAATCACTGGTCAATATATTAGAGATCGTGCACAGCTTGATTTATGAGCCTCACCAAGGATCCAGGACCTGAAAGGCACCACTTTGGGGGTCAGGAACTTGCTGCAGCTGGGTCCAGGAGTGGTTCGGGAGCCGTTTATGTCCTGAGGCTCAGAACAGAGGTGAGCAGACCAGTCCTTTGTTTCACTCTGGGGTTCCTAGTTCAAGATGAAGTTGCAGGTCCAGTCCTTCTTCCTCAGGCAACAGGACAGCAGGCAGCAGGGCAGCACAACAGGCCAGTAGTTCCTTTTGAGCAGTAGGGTTCCAGGTTAAGTTGCAGTTCCAACCCTTCTTCCCCAGGCAAGAGCACAGCAGCCTAAGGTCAGCACAGTAGGTCAGCAGTTTCTTTAGAGCATAGGTCCCGCAGAGTGACAGTCCTTGTCGCAGCACAACAGTCCTTTTTCCGGGCAGAGCATCTACAGGTCCAGAAGTGTACTGAAGAGTTAGTGCCTGATGCCCAGTATTTATCCTCAGTTGTACCTTTGAAGTGGGTGAGAAGCTTTTACAGGTTTCCCTTTGAACTCCCCAGGCATTGTGCCTTCCCTGCCCTCTCTCCAGCTAACTACAGGTGCTTTGCAGCCCTCTGTGTGGAGCCAGGACATAGCATTTCAGGTGTAAGTGGGGCTGTGCCCAGCTTCTCTCTCCCATCCTGCCAATGAAGGCTCATCCAGGTAGCCTAAGTTGGAGAGTGGGCCTGTGCCCTCCTGACGCTGCCACGTGTACTCTGAGCAACCTGACTTCTCTAAGCAGGATCGGATATCACAAGTGCATACACTGAGTGCACCTAGTTGTAATGCCTAATGCTTCCATGATGCTAGAGTGAGTAAGACTTGAACTAGGGCCTTTAGCCTGAGTCTGGCTGAATAGTTGGCATTCCCTGATGTAGCCACTCATGAATGGGAAATAGCCGTGAACATGTTACAAGGATAAGGGTGGGACAGTTATTTACCTGACAACTACTAGAGCCACGACCTCAAGGGTGCTGTTGCTTCTGAATTTTGGATTCCTTTGCATGTGTAGAGTTAGAAATAAAGTACGACTTTTTTTTAATAAAAGCAATTATTTGGCTGGACATTGATTTATTGTTCGTACCGTTAGCACTTTGAGTTGTGAGATGTGTTCACTAACCTGTTATCTATATCCCCCAAGGGAGCCTTGACTGCTAGACCACAGCTGTCACTGAAAGCCAAGAGCAGAAGAGGTACTTGGCCCAGTTGCTCAGGACCCATAGTAAAAACAACAGTTGATGGACAGAATGCAGAACAATGTCATACATTCACCCCAGTACAGAGATCTTGGCCTAAAGCCATCGTTTTTTTGCTCACCACACCACCCCAGTTCAGACATGGCCATATGCAAATCAGCCTTGACCCTTTGCCTCATGGGAACAGTCCAGCCCGAACTGACAAGCCATGTCTTCCCTGGACCGGAATCAAGCATCCTAGGACCGGTTTCTGGCTATCAGCCGTCTTCAGCCAGGATAGCTTGACTCCAGTGACGTGGAGAGCACGGGACTCACGTCTGGGCATACCCGTCCCACTCAGGGTGACAAATGCAAAAACAACAGTTGATGGACAGAACGCAGAACGATGTCATACATTCACCCCAGTACAGAGATCTGGGCCTAAATCCATCGTTTTCTTTTGCTCACCACACCACCACAGTTCAGACATGGCCATATGCAAATCAGCCTTGACCCTGTGCCTCATGGGAACAGTCCAGCCCGAACTACCAAGCCATGTCTTCCCTGGACTGGAATCAAAGATCCTAGGACCAGTTTCTGGATATCAGCCGTCTTCAGCCATAGTAGGCCGTGCCCAGGGACATCAGTTTGTCGTGTATTTCTATAGGTTCTGAATCGATCCCCCTATTCCTGACCCTATTCTGGTTAAACTACCTAGCTAGTTAACTAACAGTCAGCCCATGAGGCAAGAAATTCCCCATGATGCAGATACCGTTATCTGACGCAGTCACACTACGGCACAGGAACGTGTTATCTGATTAGGTCATAACGCTTGAGATCTAATTAGACAAGCGATATTCCTCCAGCCCCTGATAAGGCATACGACGTTCTCATAACAAATCAAACCTATGACAACCTGGATAATCCGTGCGGCCATTGTTTTGATTTCACAGAGAACTTTAGTAAAGAATGTGCTAACGAGCAAGTCGTATGACATCTTTATTGACGTACCTATGTCCATCCTTACGTCAATCCCGGCACCTTTAAGGTATAAATATTGCCGATCTTGCCCTATGCAAAACACACGCGTGGTGACAAGACGGAGCAGCCACACTTGCCGAAGCCGAGAGCAGAAGCAGACCCCGCAGGCAGCAGCCCCGCCTTCCTGACGCGCTGAGAGACGCGCTGCTATCTCAAGCCGAGAGACCCAGCACCGGCGCTTCCGGGTAGCCCTCGCAGGCAGCCTGGAATATCGAGAGCAGAGAAAGAGATACCATTCCTCATTCATCCTAAATTCCAGGTACAGAACTGAATAACCCCTCCTAGAGAATTCTTTAGTTATTCACTTGGCAAAAACAAACTTAACTTAAACTGTAACTTTCTATTCCCGCCCACGCATTAGACTTAGGTCAGGTACACGGGGTAGGCGTATTTAGAAACACCAGTTGAGTACGTTTAGTCAAATGTATATGTGTATGTAAATATATTTTTATCATTTTAAACATCATATGGCTCAGAAACCATATCAATGTTTTTACAGTATTATTTTATACTATTGCTTCTAATGTATGCACTTTACTTAACTATAAGTATCGCAATAATATCGATCCATTTCTCTTGTACGAGAAAAGAGACTGATCAATAAATAACATCTTTTTATTGAACACGCCCGTCTCTTCCTTTTCTCTACATTCTGATGAGACTAAGAATGCACGTACTGACTGAGTAAAATAATTGCCTTGTGCTCACACGACTCTTGAGATTGACTCTTGATTAGGGGAGAGAAAAGTTGTCATGTTCTATGGTTGTCAGAAACTAAATCCCTTCTTGTCTAATCAGGGGAGTTAATCCTTCCTTGAACATTCGAGAAAGTTTCTAGCGAACTCTGAGCTTAGCTGGCAAACCCAAAAATTAAGTCTAGTATCGACAGTAGTAGACCTAGTTAACGTCTGGCCTAGGCCTTTACTGCTGTAGGTACTATTCCAATGCGCAGAGCCTATTGGGAAAATAGGAACTACACTACATGGCGCCCAACGCGTTTGGAAAGGGCGATAAAACTAACGTAAGACATTTAGAGTAACTCAGTCGTGCTTTCTCACTCAGACCCCTTTTTCCAAATACTCCAAAGACGTCTGGAGTGGGTGAAAGGTTATAATATCCTCCAAAACCTCGCAGGAGGGAACTCCTATGTATGGTTCTTGGTATAGTCAACGTTGAAGGATAAAACAGTTCCAAAATATTGTGCACCTAATCTCTGTTTCCATAAAGAAACCTGATCTGCAAATAAACATAATACCATCCTGTCTGTAAAATGGGAGACAGTGATGGAGAAAGAGAAGCAGTTAGATTAGCGGCTGAAATAGCAGCAGCTGATAATGCTGCACTAGATGCGGACGCGGATATAATACTCATTCCGGTCGCCAAAAGGAGATCTATAACCTTAAAACTTATAGAAAATGGACTGACACCTAGAGGTGGCACAGTCATATTCGTAATCGAGGCACACGAATATCGGCAGACAGAGGTATACTATACATGGATACATTTTCCAGCAGCAAATGCTGTAACAAAGTACTTCCACTATTACAAAATAGAGGTTCCTCCAGAAACGTACACTCCTTTCGAGGAGGTGGAAGTACCACTCAAATTCCAAGAGCATTTGCTCTTATTTGATGGCGCCCTAAAACATAATAATCACATTACAAGGCTCGGTCCTTTAGGAAGACCAGGAGCAACGTGGCCGGTCTTAGCCGGATACACACCACATCCAGACATCGACGAGATGCCTGCACCAGAGCTATTAATACAGCTAAAACAACTACTAAAAATTCACAGACAATTAGTTCAGTATGTAATGCGGACTTCTACAATTCAGCCAGCGATTAAACTACCACAGCTGACCTCTCACCAGGGGAACACAAATAAAATTACACCACAGAACATCCAATCCTGCCTAGGTAAGGTTCCAGCTAAACGGGAACAGATACCATTCTGGTTGGCACAGAAAATCACCCAAATAGAGGCGGTGTTTCCTGACACCACCCCGCTAGAAAAACACAGGATTCTGACTATATGTCTCCCAATGGGAATCGCACCACACATTGAGGACTGTGACACTTGGGGTACAGTCTTTGCTTCCATCTACACAAAAACGCACGGTGTCCCATCCATTTCGGTGATACCAGATGTGCTAAAACAAATTCAAGATGAATACGGTCCAGAACCTGCTTTAACTCTTGGTATGAAATTACTGAAAGACTTCAAGCAGGTCTCGGCTATATTACTAGCCAACATAAAAGGTGAAGCAGCAAACGTGGCGATCCGCCAGAGGTTAAAAGAGACAGATATAGCAGACCAACCAGCTGAAATTGCCAGAATCATAGAAAAATCCTATGAAGAACTAGGCAGAGATAGTCTAGGTGGAATACCGGTAAAACCGCAACTGACTACAAGTCCAGAAAAAATATTTTTTAATAATAATAATTCACCAAAAAAGAACTGGGATGGAAACAAACAATCCAATCCAAAAGAAAAGAAATTCCAGTCCAGAGGAAGGTCTCCTAGGCGAAGAGAGAAATCTCCAAACCCGAGACAAAGGTCACCTCAGAGTGAACCCTCTGGGAATAGATATAACCTTAGAAATAGGGATAATATTAAAAAACCTGATAGATATCAAGACATTGATACACGTCCCTCTCAATCTTTTCAGAATTCCTCGCAGAAATCGGAAAGAAGAGGACGATCAGAAGAGCACGCCAAGTCCAAAGACAAGGAACCTGCTCAACTGAAAAAGAAATCACAATTTCCAAAAAAGAAGGTAGCCAGTATCAAGGTAGTTAACAATGCCGAGAATACTGAGGACACAATTGAAAAACGGAGAGTGGGCTCAGACAATGCTAGACAGCGCAGCAGAGGTGAGCATAGCTCGCAAAGTCCTTATGAATCATCTGGAGACAGTGGACACGAATGAATACCTTCAAGTGGAAACTGCAGATACCAGAGTTAGCAAGCCCCACAAAATATACGAGATAACATTACGTATAGAGGGAGATAAGACTAGGAAAATAAGGGGACTATTTTGGGATAACCTATCCAAAGGCTATGACATCCTTCTAGCTGAAAAAGACTGGCCACCGGAGTTTGTCAGGGAGTGCCCTCATGGCGAAGAAGTAATTATGCCTGCCTTCTCGAATCAAATACCGATTCATAAAAAATACACACTTGCTAGAAAGTGGGCAGTGGCCTTAGCACCTGCTTTATATAAAAATCATGTAGGATGGGATGAGGATTCTCCTCCTCACAAAGTCCAGTTAAAATCACAACCAACTGCACAAAGGCAGTACCCAATTAAGCAAGAAGCTAAAAAACAAGTAAATGAAATACTAGATCAGCTAGAATACCAAGGGGTGATTGAAACTTGCACCTCACAAATGAACAATCCTTTGTTTCCGGTCTCCAAACCAGACAATTCGTACCGTCTAGTTTTGGATTACCGACACCTTAACACATGTTGCAAAACTTTTGCAGTGCAAAACTCACACAGTGCTGCACTAATGAATAACATAGTGCGCAAAAAATACAAAACAACCTTGGACATCTCCAACGGATTCTTTTGTCAAAACATAGCACCAGAGAGCAGATATTTAACTGCATTCTCAGTAAATGGCACTCAAAAACAATTCTGTCGGTTAGCCCAGGGGTACAAGAATAGCCCGGGGGTATTCTCAGCGAGAGTAACAGAATTACTACAACAATATGATGATGAAGCATTATCTTATGTCGATGACATTTACTTAACAGATGATGACTTGGAAACTCACTTGAAAAGAGTGAACACCATAATACTTGGTTTCGCTGCAGAGGGTTACAAATTCAACTTCAAAAAGTCCAGAATTGCCCATCTGAAAATTCAGTACGGAGGATATGAATTATCAAGTATTGCCTGGTTGACAGTCTTTTAAGAACTAGAAGAATTAAAAAATCTAAAATATGAAAAAACGTATCCTCTGCCAATCGACATTCTGCCTCTAAGACATTACGCCTGTGTAATCTATACAGACGGACATGCTCAACCCTCCGTTTGGGGAGAACATGCATACAATCCCACATGTGAGATTACAAAAGAAGTGTGGCACGGAGGTAAACTAAGACCTCTATTAACAAAATCACACTCAGTAGAAACTAATTCAGAACTACAAACTGAAATATTAGCTTTGAAAATGGCGCTAGATAATGCGGATCGCAAATTCCCGACACTTATAGTGTCAGATTCATATTTCTGCGTCAAAGCATATAACAAGGATTTGCAGACATGGATTCAGAACGGTTACAAAGATGACACAGGTGCACCAATAAAGCAGAGACTTCTCTGGGAACAAGTAGCTCTTTTGAAGAAAGAACTACCAAAGACTCACGTGACTCACTCACTGAGTCATTAACGTGATGGCGTTCACGTTGTGGGGAATTCATTGGCTGAGACAGCCGCAGCGGCAGCCACTAAATCGGCTCCCGTAGATCGAAAAAAGCGTACATTAAAATACATTGACGGCGAAACATTGCTGGCGGTGAAAACGTCATCAAAAGGCGACTGCTCAGCGTTACCGATCAACTATCCACTCAATTATACATACATAATCGATGCAAACTCCGTCCCTTTTGCTCGAATCCCTAGAGTGGGGGATAGAGTGATTCCAAACATGGACAGGAGAAACTTGTTAATCGCAGACGCACACATGGGCGAGGGTCACAGACACCTTAAATTAAAAGATTCTCTGGAAGAATTACAATCACGGTACTGGTGGCCAGGCATGAGCCTGCACTACACCATGTTTGTAAAAAACTGCCCAAACTGTAACAGAGATCGCAGTGGGGAGAGAAGCAGTTTAATACCTCGTCGTATCAAGGCAGATAATATTACCAGCAAAAAGAATGGCTTGCGATTAACATACACAGGCTAGTTCCACTTATAATGTAGATCCACAGCACTCGGCTGACGTCCGGACTGTTATACAAGATTTGCGAGTCTAAATGGCATATACGCTAAGAGCATGCTACGTTCGACCAATTTTTCTTTTTCTCAGGCAATCCAGCCTGGGGGGGGAAGGAATGGCCAAATGAGCACAGCCCAGCGGGAATCTTCTCACTTCCTTCCTGAGGGTATGGGATGGTGTAAAGAAAAAACCAAGACAGAAAGCAATCTATAATAGAAAGGATATTAGGTTCGGGAGCTGGGTGGGTCAAACATCTAATAATTGTCCAACGTAGTCTAAATAACTTGCCAAGAAATTCTCTGAAGGGATTCAGTCCGTACGAATTATTATTCGGAACTAGGATGTTGATCTCTGACCTTGATAGTCAGACTTCAGTGGTAACAGAAAAAACCTTTGATGTCAAAGACCGTTTGGCTATTTTGCAGGACTTAAACAAAACAAGAAAAGACCTGAGCAACATACAGTTGAAACAACAGCCAACAACCACTGAAGATTCACCACCTGTCCCAGCAAGACCTGTCTGGATTCCAAAAGTCGGGGATCTAGTCAGGGAAAAGAACGCGGTAAAGAAGGAATTTGGACCTTCTTACAGAAAAGCAGTTCCTGTCTTGTCTGTCAACGGGACAAGATCAGTTGTACTACCGCCACTTGCTGGAAAAAAGGAGAACCGAGTTGTATCCATCGACCTGGTAAAACCACAACATGTGGCCGATAACAAACAGTAGGCCAAGTGGACTCCCAATAAGTAGCAGAACACCAAGGTTTGCTACCAGTACAGAGGTCCTAACAAAGAGGCTCATCACATTCGAAACGCCTACAGAAGAACAACAAGGACTATGCAACAATGCAATAGAACTTAGACCTCTGAAAACCCAAATAAAGACATTTAGTAGAGACACACCAATCTATACAGAAGTACCAAGTGAAAATGCAAGAAACAAAAATCCTGAACCAATTGGAACAATTGACAGAACTGCATCCGGTTACTTCATCAACTTCGATGATTCCTCTGAAGGCTTCAGCGAACAAAAGACACAGCCATCATCAAAATCCTTTAAAGACAAAGCAAAGGAGCTTTTGAAACAACTAAAAGAAACATATCTGATTTCTCCATGGATTGAATTTTGGGTGGGTTTTGGTGCATTTATCCTCATACTTTGGCTCATCATGGTATTTACCTTGGGACGCTTCATTGAGGGAAAATATGCTAAAATGGACACAGCAAGTCAGAACATCAACTTGGTCCTCAAACCACACACATCTTCACACGTCGAGAAACGAGAACTTTCTTCAGAACTTTCTTCAGCCAACTTCACAGCAATTCCAATACCTGGTGGGGTAGCCTGGGACAACACTGACTATGAAATTTATGGTCCGGTCGAGATCCTGAAATATCCACACCAAATCAAGATCTCTTTGAGTGACTTTGCAAAACCAAACTCATTTGCTGATGATTGGGACTTTGAAAGTATTAACAATATGATGTCTGACTTAGTAATGTCTGCTAAATTTACAAAACATGATTATTTGCAGGGTTCTACAAATTATGATAGTATGTATTGCTATAACCACTATGGTAACCATTTCTTGCATAAATCTGCACAACCTAGAAATGTTTTAAGTTATAATCAATGGGAACATTGTGCTACACCTCCAAAAGGGAGCTCTAGAACCGTATATGACAAATATTCATATTTTTCAGGTTTTAACATAACTAATGCTGAAACATTTTATTACAAATTGTCAAACAAGACAGGGATGAAAACCATGATAACCAACACAAAATTGATATATTCAGATTCTTTCTTTGAAAAAATGAATACTTTTGGATTTGATTATTGGGACAAACATGTTGATTTGAAAAGTGTTTGGGGTACAAAAGAATGGCAAGTACAGGGTTTAGAAGCTTTGTTTAGAGCCTGCATGATCCCAGAACAAATGATATTTTTAAATGACACCGTCCAACAAACCACCTGTCTTGGCCTAGCAAAAATCAAAGATTTAAATAACCTGTCTATTCCAAAGCCAACAATGTTTAGCAATAACTCTGATACAGATGAAGAAATAGACATAAACCATATACTTAACCAAAACAGAACACATCCTGATTGGAAACAATGGTTGATCTGGCCCACAGATACAAATAACTGTCAAGATAGATTCCTGAATAAAACACAGGGTTTCAAAATGAACAGGCCAGACCCTAGATATCCTCAAAGACATCACCCAGGGATAATAACAACCTACAGTGTGGGCAAATTATGCCTCCAATGGCTACAGTATTCCACACTGCCTGAAATTAAGCAACACCTAACTTTACTTACTGATGGTGCTGACTTGCGTGATTTCATACTGGGACCACGCAAACAGCGTCATAAGCGTTTCATAGCAGCCTCTGTATATGCAGCATACAATGAGGCCTGGAAGGTTACTCAAATTGAGACAGCAGAAAGAATACGGGAAATTGACCGTATTAATTTGGAAAAATCACTTTCTGTAGTGGACAATGGGTTAATGACTCTGTCCTCCAGAATTTTTTCATTGGACAGCATTGTGTCTTCAGCAATCGATATATTATCGCAAGACTTACTATTATTACAACATGGTCAGTCACAATTGCGTTCTATTGTACAGCTTGGTTGGACGTTACAAAATCTGCGTTCAGGCTATGTGCCTTGGCGTTTAATCAACACAACGTCACTATTCCAAATCTTTAACCTTACTGATAGACAAATCGGTATGGCGCAGAAGGGTGCTGATTATACAATCTTGAGCATTGAAAAACTAGAAAGATTACCAATGACAATGTCAGAACGACCTGTCAGTGAATGGATAATACACGGAATCATAAATATTCCAATCTCAACCTTCAGGTTTCAATACTGCCAAAAATATATACAGGCTGGCATGTACGAGAAATTGGGAAAAGGGTACCTTAAAACAACTTGGAACCTGCCCTATTCACATGCATGTGTCAGTAACAAAGGACAGAAAGTGTTTCTTAGTGGCAACAATTGTGCTATGTCACTGAGCGGCACGCTTCTGTGTAACGGTATTAGTTTGCACGGAGCCTGTGAAGGGAATTCATACAACCTTTCATGTCACCAGCAAGGCGCACCTGCAACTGAAATAGAACCATTCTTTCAAAGACTCTATAATGGGAGTTACATTCTTATTGTAGACCGCAGATGCTGTAGTCTTATGCCCGGGACTCCTTATCTCGTCACTACGACGGCGAAGGTCAAGTGCTGTGGACGTTCTTTGTTCCCCAGCTCCTTTCCAGACAGGGAGGCAAGGGCATGGCCCGGTCTGAAAATTACTTCTATTCGAATAGACACTTTAAGCAGAATGAAAACAGTGCTTCTTCAGACGCCTACAAGGCTCACGTCATCTAAAGAAACGTATGATCTACAAGTCGCAAGGACGACTGCAGAGATACATACATTATTATCAACCAATTCCCCCGTACATTTCGCGGAAATCCTGAGCGAAATCTTAAATATTTCTGATACCACAGGGGTCTCAAAGGTATTTAAGACAGTATTTTCGATGGCATTAACACCATTCAAAGCCATACTGGGTATTTTTCCAGACTTCGTCCATTCGATTTTTGGCGGACTTCCCCTGATCCTAGGACTAATTGCAGGAATCCTATTCCTGGTCCTTATTTTTCGTTATGGCAACCCATGTCACAGAACAAAATCTCACGACAATGGAAGATACGATCCTAGCCATTGGATACCTGGACCGGATATCAAAAATCCTGGGACTCTCCCGGCTTAGAGACCTAAACATGACTTGGTTTCTATCATTTCGACCAATGTGGCAAAGGTGTGTTTTACCTGTACTAAGGTGTCTGCTATGCGGAGAAGAATGCGTGTTAGACACCTGTCTGACGCTACAATCGGATGCGCCAGTGGATGCAGATACACTGCTGGTTCCTACCAAGGTTCACGCTTTGTGCTGCCCTCAAAGGCTGCCAATTCTGATGACGGCATTCCTGGAATCTTCACCACTGCGATTGAAGAGTAGTGAAGTTCAAGATGAAAGCAGCATCGAACAGGTACGACCTTCTGTCAGCAATGCAAATCAGAATGTCAATGGAGACAATCATGCGCACGAATGCATGGTTACCCCTATTTCCGACTTAGTGGAACTTTCCCATGAAGCTGTTGACAGTTTTTTCGAAAGCCTGAATGATATGATGTTCTCTCCGGAACAGAAATAGAGACTTTTGAGTAAACTCGCACGCGGCGTTCCCTGAATTCGGCCTTCAACTTTAATAATAAAGTCACATGAACAATTACAATCCAGTTCACGGACAGCAACTTTTTTCAGCAAGCCCCTAGAAATATTTTTCTATATATTTTTTCCCGGGACACTGATCTTCTGCTTAAAGTAAGAAACTATTCCTAGAGAACTAAGATTTCTATTTTTTTTAGATTCTTTATAGACTTTATATAGACTTTAGCTGCCCACTGGTATGTTCACAATATATTTTATGTGATGAAATGGTTTCGACTTTTTTTCTGTATAGCCATATTAAGAGCCATTTCATGTGTATTTCTCATATACCAACAAACAATAATGCATAACAATGCGTGTTTACTTTTGCATTTGATTCATAGCTTAAGTGCATATGATATATATGACTGCAATTTTTCAGTATATTTGAAAATTTCAAAATGCATTTATGTATTTTGGGGTGGTAAGGTATACACTATACTCTATAGTATGTTGTACTATGTTATACTATGCATAGATTAGTAGATATGACCATAGTTAGCGTGGAGTGGGTGTCGTGTATTTCTATAGGTTCTGAATCGATCCCCCTATTCCTGACCCTATTCTGGTTAAACTACCTAGCTAGTTAACTAACAGTCAGCCCATGAGGCAAGAAATTCCCCATGATGCAGATACCGTTATCTGACGCAGTCACACTACGGCACAGGAACGTGTTATCTGATTAGGTCATAACGCTTGAGATCTAATTAGACAAGCGATATTCCTCCAGCCCCTGATAAGGCATACGACGTTCTCATAACAAATCAAACCTATGACAACCTGGATAATCCGTGCGGCCATTGTTTTGATTTCACAGAGAACTTTAGTAAAGAATGTGCTAACGAGCAAGTCGTATGACATCTTTATTGACGTACCTATGTCCATCCTTACGTCAATCCCGGCACCTTTAAGGTATAAATATTGCCGATCTTGCCCTATGCAAAACACACGCGTGGTGACAAGACGGAGCAGCCACACTTGCCGAAGCCGAGAGCAGAAGCAGACCCCGCAGGCAGCAGCCCCGCCTTCCTGACGCGCTGAGAGACGCGCTGCTATCTCAAGCCGAGAGACCCAGCACCGGCGCTTCCGGGTAGCCCTCGCAGGCAGCCTGGAATATCGAGAGCAGAGAAAGAGATACCATTCCTCATTCATCCTAAATTCCAGGTACAGAACTGAATAACCCCTCCTAGAGAATTCTTTAGTTATTCACTTGGCAAAAACAAACTTAACTTAAACTGTAACTTTCTATTCCCGCCCACGCATTAGACTTAGGTCAGGTACACGGGGTAGGCGTATTTAGAAACACCAGTTGAGTACGTTTAGTCAAATGTATATGTGTATGTAAATATATTTTAATCATTTTAAACATCATATGGCTCAGAAACCATATCAATGTTTTTACAGTATTATTTTATACTATTGCTTCTAATGTATGCACTTTACTTAACTATAAGTATCGCAATAATATCGATCCATTTCTCTTGTACGAGAAAAGAGACTGATCAATAAATAACATCTTTTTATTGAACACGCCCGTCTCTTCCTTTTCTCTACATTCTGATGAGACTAAGAATGCACGTACTGACTGAGTAAAATAATTGCCTTGTGCTCACACGACTCTTGAGATTGACTCTTGATTAGGGGAGAGCAAAGTTGTCATGTTCTATGGTTGTCAGAAACTAAATCCCTTCTTGTCTAATCAGGGGAGTTAATCCTTCCTTGAACATTCGAGAAAGTTTCTAGCGAACTCTGAGCTTAGCTGGCAAACCCAAAAATTAAGTCTAGTATCGACAGTAGTAGACCTAGTTAACGTCTGGCCTAGGCCTTTACTGCTGTAGGTACTATTCCAATGCGCAGAGCCTATTGGGAAAATAGGAACTACACTACAAGTTGTAAAAGGCCTTAACCACCACGGCTGGGCCCAGTAGCCCCTGTGTGCTCGGTGGCCCTCTGGGAGGGGTTCTAACAATAGTGTTAGTAAATCTACCCTGAGATATCTAGCTGGTTGGTACAACTCCTTCAGGCTGTTTGGAGGATATATGTTTGGCAGCTCTAATGAGAGGCCAATACCAGAGGTGCAGATTGAAAACCTAGGTGATTGATCTTGTTATGTAGGCATATGTCCCCATTCACTCCACTGTGTCACCACCCGCTAGTTCTAACCACAATGAAGACAGATTTGTTTTGCTTCTAAAAGATTTAATACAAAACTCTAACTTTTTTGACCTTCCCACCCAGTGCACAGGCCATGTCAACACTTATGTTATCAAGTATGCATTTCTGCAAATGTGTTTATCTTAGTCTATCTAAAAATCTGAAAGTAACACCACAGTCTTCATAGAAAAGTAATCAGGAAGTTACTTAGACTGAAGAGATAAGAGCACATTAAGCCAACTTTTCGCACCCGCTTTCAGCATGCATCAATATCATAGCTGTTGCTTAGTCTCCAAAATGTGAAAGAATCTTGCCACATAGATGAGAGATATTTCTGAGCACTATCATCTCAGATAGACTTAAAAACGAACTCAATTCTTCCTAATTTTTGATCTTGCAGTTCACGATCTGGGGCTATAATATACATTGTGCCCTTTGGGAGCAACGGGCATGTGCGCCCACTTTGTGCACCCTGGGGCAAAATGATATTTCAGAATGGGCCACAGACGCTTGTGAGTCCACTTCTGTAATACTGATAGCGCTGGCGCAAATGTAGCACCAGCACTATTATGAGAGACTTTCCATGGGGGTGTGGCCCCATGAAAATGAGGGACTCACTTTACTGGTGCACGCATTATGGATGGGAGCACAGAGGCAAATTTACCCTTAGAAGGTGCACCAACATTGGCACACTTTCAATGCACCTCCTAAAGGCAGCCCTCTGGAGGTGTAAAAGGGATCCTATGGACCCCCCAGACAACTCCCTGCAGGCTTGTGCAGTGACTCAGTGCACCGCCTGCAAAGAGATCTCTCTCCCCTCTTGAAAGTGCAGATGGCATGCCACCTACACTGTGGAACACAGAGCGGCTTTGAAGCAGCCACCTCATACTTTCCGTGAATGCACTGTCCCAGGGACAGAGTAAGTTTGCGGCTGGCCTGGGGCAACGCATTTTCTTAATACGGCACACTACTCCTGTTTGCACCTGGCGCACCTTTTTTAAAGGTGCACCATTGCACCATATACATAATACTGCCACTGGAGTATACATAATATGACCCCTGGAGTCTAGGAGCCTTATTATGTATATATATGTATAAGGGTCTCTTTCCCTGTTTGCCTCCTGGCACAACTTTTAGTAGGTGCATCGGGTGCAAACAGTGACAGTGCATTGTATTAGAATCATCGTGCTGCCCCAGGGTAGTTGTGAACTCATGCTTCCCTTGCGGCAGCGCATTCAAGTGAAATAGAGAGTGTCTGCTTCAAAGCTGCTCCGTGTTTTGAAGAGTGGAGAGAGATACCCTTTGCAGGTGGCTGCAGTGTGTGACTGCATCCGCCTGTAGTGGGGCGTTGTGGGGGAAACATAGGACCACCTTTCTTCCCTGCATAAGGCTACTTTGAAAATGTGCCACCTTTTTGCGGTGACCTTTCAGTGCACCTTCTAAAGGCATGTTTGCTTCTGTGTCTATAATATGATGTGGGTGCAGAGGCAAAGTGATCCTTCACTACCCCATGCAAATTAGGGAACGCCCTCTCATGATAGTGCTGGTGCAACATTGGCGCCAGCGCTATCAGTATTACAGAAGGGGCTGCACACGCATCTGCATCCTCTTCTACAATACCATTGGGCCCACAAAGTTGGCGCACATGCCTGTTGCGCCCCTAGGGCACAATGTATAAGACAGGCCACAGAAGATGGAATTACTTTTTTAAGTTGAACAAAAGTAAAATCGAAGTTTCATTTCTAAGCAAAGTCCCTTCAATTAGGTCGCAAGGTTGTGAACGGCCGTGATGGAGGTAATGGGTGGTGACATGCAAACAATATTACCACATTGTTTTTTTTTTTTTGTTTTTTTTTAAAACCTTTATTTGAGTAAGCAAAAAAGTACAAGGATGGGCCTACAACCACACGGGCCGGCCGCTAAAGAGGAGTAGACACATATCATATATGCCCGCAGAGGTAAAAGTCAATCAACAATGCAATACTCATCACTATTTACAGGACAAAAACAGATTTTATTTATATGAAAGAACAAACACACACAAAAGGCGAAAGTGTATTACTGAAGGTCAGCTCAATGGACGTAAGGGGGGGGACAGCAACAGAAGTACAGTAGCAAAACACTAAGCACTGAGGAGCTCGGGGGGGGGGGAGGGACACAGAAGTCAGTACAAAAAGGGGGGGGGGAGGGCCGGAGACACCAGCACAACCCCTATATGAAAGGTTCCAAGAACGCTTGCCTAAGGAGACAGGGCAAGCTCAATAGTGCCCACAAGGGGAGGAGTACAAATGTCGCCACGGTAGTCGTTCCATTGACCCCACACCTTCACCCATGCCCCGGGTCTGCCCCTGGCCACATAGACAGTTTTCTCACGGAACATGGACCAATCCATGTTATCCTCCCATTTCGAGAGGTCAGGGGGCCTGGAGGCCCCCCAGAGTTGTGCAATATCTCGCTTCGCAACCATATAGCCCAGGGTGGCCCATCTAGTCTGTGCCACCGAGTAGTCCGTGGGCTCCCAAACATTCAAAAGACATCGACGAGGTTCCGGACGCAAGGACACACCTGTCACCACAGCCATCACTTCAAGCACGGCCGCCCAATAAGCAGCCACCATCGGGCACTCCCAAAGAATATGCAGGAAAGTAGCACGCAAACCACACCCACGCTTACACAATCCATCGGAGGAAAAGCCCATCACCACCAGTCGCGGTCCCGTCACGTACACCCGATGAAGGATCTTCAATTGGACCAGACAGAGATGAGCCGGAATAGCCACCTCCTTCGGGGAGGAGAGGGCTGATTGCCAATCCTCATCATCAAGTTCTAACCCATCTCCCATCCACAATTCCCGAAGTCGGGCCAATAAGTCGGTCCGATTGTTAATCAACTTTTTATAGATCAGGGACATAGTGCTATCAGGAAGATGTTCATCAAGGATACGGTCCTCAAGGGGGGAAGAGTCAGGCGGAATCTCACCAGGAGCAAACACCGAAGCCAGGGCGTGCCTGAGCTGTAAATAACGAAAGAATTCCCGACCACTCAGGCCATAGTCAGCCTGGAGGGCCTGAAACGAACGCACAGAACCCTTAGAGTATACATCCCCCACCTTAGAAATCCCAATCATGTCCCAACGGTCGAAACCCTTGGAAGACCAAAGACCGCCCAGACGTTCTGAAGCATAAAGCGGCGTCGCCAACGTCAAGCGATCCTCCCAGCCCAAGCTCACATTCGCGGCACGCCACACCGTCAAAGCAGTCAATGTAGGTCCCACAAGATGGCGCCCAGCGGAGCGAGAATAAAGCACTCTGTTAAAGTCACCTCCCGGAAGCTGAAGTTTATCCATTTCAAACGCCGGATTACGACCTGGCGAAAACATAGCGTGATTGATAGCGGACAGATGGGAAGCCCAGTAATATCTCTTAATGTCGGGGAGCGCCATGCCCCCATCATACCACGGGATGGAAAGTTTCGCGAGAGCAATGCGCGGACGCCCATCCCAAATAAGCTGCCTCTGAAGGCTCTCAATCTCCCGAAAATAGGACTTAGGGATAGGATCATAATAATTCTGGAGAGCATAGAGAAACCGCGGCAATGACATCATCTTAAACAGGGCCGCCCGACCCAGGGGAGACAGGGGAAGTTTGCGCCAACGGGCAACGTCCAAACGTAGCCTAAGCAACGGGGGAAGGAGATTACGATCAAAACGAAGGGACGAGTCCAAGGTAACAAAAACCCCCAAGTATTTGAAGCCATCCCTGGCCACCTGAAGAGGAAGTCTGCTCGGCAACGGAGGCAAGACACCAGATAAAACATATACACAGGATTTAGTCCAATTGATGACGAGGCCTGAGTTAGCGCCAAAGGACACAAGAACGTCAAATAAAACAGTTAAAGACTTGCGAGGGGAAGTAAGGTACAAAAGGATGTCGTCCGCATAAAGCGAGACGCGGTCTTCGAAGTCCGGGGCCCAGCGAATCCCTTTAAGGGACGGTTCCCACCGGAGCCAGGCCGCTAATGGTTCAAGAGCGAGCGCAAACAACAACGGGGACAGGGGGCAACCCTGACGGGTACCCCTGCCCAAGGAGAAGGGAGCCGACACTCTACCGTTTACCACAACTTGTGCCAGAGGTTCCGCGTACAACAACTGAATCCAGCTAATAAACTCGCACCCGAATCCAAATTTCTCAAGAGTCGCCCATAGATAGGGCCACTCCACAGTATCAAAGGCCATAGAGGCATCCAGGGACGCCAAAATGGCCGGCTCAGTCAGAAGCCCCGCCCTCGCCATCACGCCGTGAAGGCGTCGCAGATTCAAAGCAGTGTTGCGATGCGGGATAAAGCCAGACTGATCCGGATGGACCAAATCCCCGAGAACCGAAAGGAGACGGGTCGTCAAAAGTTTTGCCAAAACCTTGGGTTCAACATTTAACAGGGATATGGGTCTATATGAGGAACAGAGGTCACGTGGTTTACCATCTTTAGGGATGACGACAATCGTCGCCAGGCGCTGATCATAGGGAAGGATGTTACGTTCACGAGATTCTAGAAACATGGCGCGAAGATACGGCGCCATCTTATCGGGGCGTAGCTTGTACAACTCAATAGGCAACCCGTTCGGGCCCAACGCTTTGCCCGAACGGAGCGAACGGATAGCAGTCGCTATCTCATCATTCGTAAAAGGGGAGTCCAAAGCAATACGGTCCAGGTCGGTGACACAGGGCAAAGTGATATCGCGCAAGAGTAAGCGGGAGTCAGCCACGTCCCTCACAGACACGGGAGCATATACAACACGGAAATATTCCGCAAAACGATCAACAATGGCAGTCGGATCAATCACATTCTCACCACTCGCAGACTGAATCACAGGCACCACACGATTAACTCTTTCTTTCTTGTCCAACCACGCTAGGAGTTTACCTGCCTTATCACCCACATCGTACAATCTGCCTTGTTGCTCACGAAACATCACCTTTGCAGCGTCAGTGACCAGGGATTTATATGCAAACTGTTTTAGACCCAGGGCATGGAGTTTCTCAGGCGTGACACCAGATTCCAACTCGTCCTCCAAAGCAGAGATCTCCCCCTCAAGGTCCACCACCTCCCTCCTCCCGGCTTTTTTGGCTTCAACAATCAAGGAAAGGGCCTGTCCACGAATCACAGTTTTAAAGGCTTCCCACAGGGACACAGCCGAAGGGACCGACCCCTCGTTTTCCAGGAAATATGCATCCATGGACTTGAGCAAGAGGGTACGAGTCTCAGGGGAGGAAAGATACCATGGGTTAATTGGAGCCACTCGGCCCGCTGCCTCCACCCCAACCTCGAAACGAAGCCAGAGCGGCGAGTGGTCAGAAATACCCCTTGGCAAATGCAAAATCTCACGAACCGCCGACGACTGGGCCGCGGGCATCAGGAAATAATCCAGCCGAGACAGACTGCCATGAGCCCCAGAATGGAAAGTGTATTGGAGCTGGGTGGGATGCAAAAGTCGCCAGCAGTCCACAAGGCCAAAGGTATCTAGAAACCCACCCAACCACTGCTGAGCCTGCGGAGTATCCCTAGGGGGATGGCGATCGTGAAGGCCGGAAAGCACCGAATTAAAATCACCGGCCAGGAAGAGAGTACTTTCAGGGAGATCTAACAAAACACGGCCCAAATCAGTGAAAGTAGAAGTCTGTAAACCCGGGGGAACATAAACATTAAAGAGAGATAGGGTGCGGCCCTCATATCTACCCACCAAGACAGTATATCTCCCACGGTCATCTTGAATCACCTCGTCAATTGCTAGGGGGAGGGAGGTTCGAACAAGGATACCCACACCCCTAGATCCGGAGGTAAACCCCGAGTGCGCCACAAGGCGGTAGCCCCATCTATTCATTGCATTACAAACATTACCAATCAAATGGGTTTCCTGCATGAAAACAATGTCTGGCGACAAACGTCGTATACAATTCAAGACCACACTGCGCTTAATACGATCTCCCAGGCCATTAACGTTCCAGGAAACAAATTTCAACCCTCTACCCCCCATCCCATCCACCCGAGCCAAGACCCCTCATCCACGAGCAAGACACCAGAAACAGCAGCAGACACAGGAGCAATTCGCCTTGAAAACAACACACAAAAAAGAAAGAACTTCCCAGCCCCCCTCCCCCAAACTGAAAGGAAACACCCCCCACCCTGCACCCCTGCAAAAAGCTAAAGAGCCACCCCAACCTGCAGTGTGCCTGTCGCCCCATAACCCCTAGTCTACACAAAGACCCCGGAGGAGGAAAGGTCTCCGTTCCACCCGCCCCTGACAAACATCAAGAACGAAAAGTAACAAAAGAAAGATAAAATAATCACAATGCAGAGGAACGCCGGTCAACAATCCTGAAAATGTATTCAAAATAAAACATGTGAGCCAAACAGTCAGATCTCCACACCACCTTCGGCACCACCAGGGTGAGCGGCGGATTCAGTCTCAGGAGTACGGTCAGGCAAGGAGTCCAGCCAGTCATTAACAGCATCTGGGCGATCAAAGAAAAGGGTACGCTCATTGTACTCGACCCGAAGTCTGGTGGGATAGAGCATAGCATAGCGTAAGCCCCGATCCCGAAGACGTTTCTTGGCCCCACGAAACTCCATCCGTTGTCTCTGAACTTGTTGGGAAAAGTCCGGGTAAAAGTTCACCGTAGCATTCTCAAAGGCCACCGGGCCCTTCACCCGCGAGGCCTGCAGGATAGCGTCCCGGTCTCTATAGTGAAAAAGCTTCGCTACAATGGGTCTCGGCGGGGCTCCCGGCCGAACTTTGCCCCCTGGAACACGATGTGCGCGTTCCACCGTGAAGAACTTCGTAAGGCCGGAAGGGGCAAGATGGTTCAAGACCAGATCCTCAACCAGGAGATCCACCGAGTGGGGTTCAGGGTTCTCCGGTACACCAACCAGGCGAACATTGCAGCGACGTGCCCTATTTTCAAAATCCTCCAGGCGTCGGGTCATGAAGTCGTTCACCCGACGGAGATTTCCGACTTCTGTCTGGAGCTCCGAGACGTCCTTCGTGAGGCTGGACGATTTAATGTCCAACGATTGCACCCTCTCATTCGTCTTGCCGAGATCAGCACGAATAAGATTAACCTCAATAGCCACGGTGTCAAGTTTATGGGCCAAGGCCTCGTACTGTAGGCCGGTGGATTCCCTCACGCCCGAGATGGCGCCCATGATGTCCTGTAGGGAGGGCTCCGCCGACTCTTCCAAAACTCGTTCGGACGCTGTACTAGAACCAGGCAGGGCAGCTCCGGGGGACCCCTTAGAATGATTATAGCGGTCCATGACATTTGATTGAACCGGAGCTCCGCGCAGAGGTGCTTTCGTCTTGCGCGTCTCTCTGTCCCCTCTGCCCGCCATTTTGAAGATGCGTCACAGGACAAGCCACCAGGGTCGACGGGCCCGACACCCAAAGCACAGGATCAAAAGTACACAAAAATGAGGGGCACAACTCGGGTAGAGGTCGCCAAGCCAGCAAATAGTCCGCAGGAAAACCCAACAGCCGATCCGCCTCCAGGTCTCAGCCGCAACTCGATAGTCACACCCGTGGCCCAAGTCGGAACAGAATCGAAACCGAAACTTAGGAAGGGGGACCCACAAGGCCAGATCTCCTGCCGTTGTTGTTCAATTCCAGGACGGCTACAGAACCGCACCCCGTCCCGGGCGCACCTCGAGGGCGGAGTCCAAAAGTTCAGACCATCATATCTCAGGAATAAGAGATCCAAATCAATTTCTGAAAGGTGCCAGGCTGATCAGCCAAACGTCCTCCACACGGATTCTTGCAAGAAATCAGGATTCAGTCAGGATAAAATGCCGGGAGCGGCGAGGGTCCGGAGAGCGCTGTGCTCAAGCGGCCATCTCGGATGCCCGCCAAGCTCCTCCAATATTACCACATTGTTAATAATGGTTTACATTTCGACAACTAAATTCTTAAAGAATTAAGGGGCATATTATCAAGACTGGCAATAAAATTATCGCTGTTTTTGCGGCAGAAAACTGCCGCTAAAGCGGTGATAATGGGCTTGATAATATGCTCTATGGAGTTCCAATTGAAGCCCATGTTAGATGTCCTTCACATCTAACATGGGCTTCAATTGGAATTCCATAGAGCATATTATCAAGCCCATTATCGCCGTGTTAGCTGCACTTTTCTGCCTCTAAAACGGCGATAATTTTTTCGCCTGTCTTGATAATATGCCCCTAAGACTCTGTGCTCTACGTAAAATTCTTCCCTTTATTCCTGAAGAGAAATAGGTTTTGGTAATGGAACTACTGATTCGTTTTTGGTTGGACTGAGGGAAATATGATCTACTCAGGTATAATGGGAAAAAAACGGAGAAAACTTCAACACATACATTAATATTAAATACATTAAATAAATATATTGTTTTACCCTTAAACAGGTAGTCCAAAATCTGGAATAGATGGCAGAAATTAGATTAGTCAAAGCACAAATAGACCACTTGTTGGCAACAGGTATACCCCGGTAAGTACACCTATAAGATAAGTTACCAGGACGAGACAAGATATAAGGTAGCATCATAGGTGAAGGATACTCACCCCTAATTCTACCAGCCAATCCTGCTTGGAGGCTGGAGCTGTAACACTGCGAATTTCTACAAAATGACTGATACATGAAGAATGTGGTTATTTTTTGGGCACTTAATGCTTCAAAAGATAGAAAGCAAATATTTAATATAACTGCTAACACAAAAAACCACCAGAACAGTGAGTCTGCCATTTTACCTACCTAAGCGTCTGAAATTCTTTCGACTCGCAGCTGTCTCCTCGCCATGGCCTGGGCATGGCGGTTCCATAAAGAACGTAGCTGGCGTTTACGTGCCCACCTATGTACACCATTGACGATTATGATAAAGCTTGTTCTCTCGGTTATATGTCCGAGTGCATGTCTTTGTTACAGGGGTCAGAGTGACAGGTTAATATTGGTGAACTGATTCAATTGTTTTGGCTTTGTTACTAGTTATGTCTACTTAAAGGTGTTCGACTAAGCTCTGCGGGACAGATTTACGAGCCCCTTGCGCCACTTTTGCGTCACTTTTAACATGGGAAAAGTGGTGCAAGGGGCTTGAAAATCTGCCCCTGCTTCTTTAAGAGAAAAAAACATTTGAAAAGCGATTTAGCACTTTGTATTTTTATAACTCATCTATAAATGACTGTTTGACGTATCCCCTTCCTTTCTCTCTGCTGTAGTGTGGGGGTTGGTGATTTACAAAGTAATCAGACAAATGACCCGACAGCTGTCACAGTAGTCAGCACATTTATCCCACATAGTGTATCTATGTTTTTCCACATACTTTATCTATATTTTTCTACAACAGTGCAAGTAAATCAATCAATCAATCATATCATTTGTAAAGCGCACTACTCACCCGTGAGGGTCTCAAGGCGCTGGGGTGGGGAATGCTGCTACTGCTCGAAAAGCCAGGTCTTGAGGAGTTTTCTGAAGGTCAGCAGGTCTTGGGTCTGCCGTAGGTGGATGGGGAGGGTGTTCCAGGTCTTGGCGGCGAGGTGGGAGAACGATCTGCCACCTGAGGTTGCTCTTCGGAAGCGGGGGACTGTAGCGAGGGCGAGGTCGGCGGAGCAGAGCTGGCGGGTGGGGGTGTAGAAGCTGAGTCGTCTGTTGAGGTACGTTGGTCCGGTGTTGTGGAGTGCCTTGTGTGCATGGGTGAGAAGCTTGAAGGTTATCCTCTTGTTGACCAGGAGCCAGTGCAGGTCTCTCAGGTGGGGTGTGATGTGGCTGCTGCGAGGGATGTCGAGGATCAGGCGTGCAGAGGCGTTCTGGATGCGTTGGAGCCGTCTCAGGAGTTTGGCCGAGGCTCCTGCGTAGAGGGCGTTTCCATAGTCCAACCTGCTGCTGACAAGGGCCTGGGTGACTGTTCTTCTCGTTTCAGTGGGGATCCACTTGTAGATCCCCACTGATCATGCGGAGCATGCGTAGGGTGTTGAAGCAGAAGGAGGAGACCGCATTGACCTGTTTAGTCAAGGAGAGGGTGGAGTCGAGGATGACCCCTAGGGTGGGTGCTTGGTCGGTGGGTGTTGGAGCGGTTCCCAGTGCAGTTGGGCACCAGGAGTCATCCCAGGCCGAAGGGTTGGATCCGAGGATGAGGACCTCTGTCTTGTCCGAGTTCAGTTTCAGTTGGCTGTTCCTCATCCATTCAGCAACGGGGGGAAGACGGACGCTCTGTGTTCTGCCGGAGAGGAAGGAGGTGGTCCAGTCCAGGGCCTTCTCTTGGATCCCAGCGTTGTGGAGGCGTGTTTGCAGTGTGTGGTGACAGACCGTGTCGAAGGCGGCTGACAGGTCCAGGAGGATGAGGGCCGCCGTTTCTCCGTTGTCCAGCAGGGACTTGATGTCATCGGTGGCGGCGATGAGGGCAGTCTCGGTGCTGTGGTTGCTGCGGAACCCGGACTGGGAAAGGTCCAGGATGTTGTTCTCCTCGAGGAAGCAGGTCAGTTGTTCGTTGACGGTCTTCTCGATGACCTTTGCCGGGAACGGGAGCAGGGAGATGGGCCGGAAGTTCTTGAGGTCCTTGGGGTCCGCCTTGGGTTTCTTGAGTATGGCGTTGATCTCGGCGTGCTTCCAGCTCTCCGGGAAGGTTGCTGTCTCGAAGGTGGTGTTGATGACTTTCCGGAGATGGGGTGCGATGGATATGCTGGCTTTGTTGAAGATGTGGTGTGGGCATGGATCTGACAGAGATCCGGAGTGGATGGTGTTCATGATCTTGATGATGTCATCGTCATTGATGTTGGTCCAGTAGAGCAGGCGGTTGGTGCGGATGGTGGTCGTGGGGGCGGAGGTCTCAGTGGTTGTCAGGGTGGTCGTGGCATTGAAACTGTCGTGATTGTTTGTGATCTTGCGGTGGAAGAAGGTGGCCAGCGAGTCGCACAGGTCTTGCGAGGGTGGGACGTCGTTGGTGTTGGAGCAGGGGTTGGAGAGTTCCTTCACGATGTTGCTCTTTGCTGTTGTGCGCATTGTTGTCTAGGCGGTCTTTGAAGGAGGTCCTTTTGGCGGATCTGATGAGGTGATGGTGTCTGCGGGTGGCATTCTTGTGGGCGGCGTGGCTGTCCGGTGTTCGTTCACACAGCCAGATCTTCTCCAGCTTTCGGCAGCTTTGCTTGGAGGGCCGGAGGTCTTCAGTGATCCACTGTCTGAGGTTGCGGGCGGCGGTGTCGGGGTCGGTATGGTCGGCGGGTGGGCTCTGGGCCAGGGTGGTGGTTAGCTGGTCTTTGGTGACTTTGCTCCAGCAGCGGTGAGGCATCTGTTGGGTGCAGTGGTGCATAGTGCGTTTCTTGAAGGTGAAGTGGATGCAGCGGTGGTCGGTCCAGTGGAGTTCAATGGTCTGGTTGAAGGAGACGTGGGGGCTTGCGGAGAAGATGGGGTCAAGCGTGTGACCGGCGGAGTGGGTGGGTTTTGTGACGAGTTGTCTGAGTTCGAGGTTGGCTAGGTTGTCGATCAGGGTGATGGAGTTAGTGTTGTCATTGTTCTCGAGGTGGAAGTTCAGGTCCCCGAGGAGGATGTAGTCCGTGGAGGCGAGGACGTGTGTGCTGACGGAGTCGGCGATGGAGTCGCTGAACTGTGGTCGGGGTCCGGGCGGTCTGTAGATGAAGGTTCCTCTGAGGGTGGTCTTGGGGTCGGTGTCGGTCTGGAAGTGCAGGTGTTCGGCAGTGCTGAGGGTGTCATCGGTGTTGGTGGAGACTCTGAGGGTGTTCCTGTGGACAATGGTGATTCCTCCTCCCGCTCTGTTGGTGTTGTCCTTGCGGGTGATCTTGTAACCTTCCGGGACGGCTATGGCTATGTCCGGTGCCGAGGTGGGGTTAAGCCAGGTATCCGTCAGGAAGGCGACGTCTGGGGAGGTTGAGTTGAGTAGGTCCCAGAGTTCAACGGCATGTTTTCGGGTGGAGTGGGTGTTGAGAAGGATGCATCTTAGGTGGTTGGGTTCGTTCCTGGTCGGCAGCATGGTGAGGCGGATGCTTGTGAAGCTGCAGTTCCGGCAGGTGAAAGCTCCGTGGGTGCGCTTTGGGGCGGCCAGGAAGCAGGTGTGTGATCGTCCAATGTTGAGTGCGGGGAGGGTTCTGGCATCGTAGCGGTGTTGGGCGTCGTGGCGTTCGTGGTGTCCAGGGGTGCTGGCGCTGGGCACGGTCCAGGCACGGACGGGCACAGACGGGCTTGCCTTAGATGTGCCAGCAGCGTGCCCGCTGAGCGCGGCCGCGTAGCGGATTCCATATGAGGGGATGTGGGAGGGAGGAGCAGCTGGGAGGCGGGAGCGGGACGGCGAATGGGATTGCAGGTGGGTGGGGCCGCAGGGACGCAGCGGCGGGAAAAACGGGCGGGGCCGTGGGAGAACTGGGCACAGGAAGGAAAAACAAGTTTAGGCAAGAAAACAAGTACAGGCACAGAGGAATAAAAACAATTCTGGGCAAGAAAGCAAGTTAGGCACAGGGGAATAAAAACAAGTCTGGGCAAGAAAGCAAGTACAGGCACAGGGGAATAAAAACAAGTCTAGGCAAGAAAGCAAGTACAGGCACAGGGGAATAAAAACAAGTCTGGGCAAGAAAGCAAGTTATACAAAAGGGGTTGGTGATGGACGGAGCATCTGAACCAATCAAATACTCACACCCAGTCAAATGATCTGGGTTTAATCCAAGAAGGCACAGGGGAAAAATACAAGATTAGGCAAAAACAATGCAGGCAGAGCCGTGCAGCAGCGTCAGGAGCGACCTGCCTGCGAGCAGGGTCATAGGTCATAGGTTATCATTTTATTGTGAAGCTTCATATAACCAGTAAATCCTTAAGAATGTGTGGCCCTTCAAAATACAACATACACTCCATAGAGTACCCTAAAAAGGTTTAACAAGATGCTCTAGGGGGTGTAAATGAACTTGGCAGCCAAAAGAAACTAATCTCCTACTAGTGCTGAATGTAAAAACAACATGTGACCTGCTAAACACATAAGGGGAAAAAGAAGTTCTGCTAAATACTCAAGGGGCAAACCTGTCTACTCTTGTTAACGAATGCATTGGCAAACCAAATCAAATACCCAGTGACTATTTATTTTAGTTTGTTCCCTATCCAAAACAAAAGGGCTTGTAAGAAATTGAGTTTTTGGTTGAGTGGGGTGGAAGCTCCACTCAGGCAAAAACCACAATCCTTGTCAACATGAAGCACAATAGTCACTAAATTAACATGTGCTTAATCCCCTGGTAGCTTGACACAAAAGCAGTAAGGCTTAAGTATAGATGTAATGTGTAAAGTATGTACGCAGCACTCAAACAGCAATAAAGTGAAAACAAAACACAAGAAAATTCCCAAAGCAATTTAAGAAAAATAGTAATTTTAATTCAATAAAACAATACCAGAACAACAAAAATTCAAAAATGCAATCAGTAGAATCGTAGATATTCAATGTAAAAAGTTTTAGGTCAAAAGAGAGCCAAAAGGTGCAAAGTGTCAACTGTGGGTATCTGTTAGTGCTGCATAGGGACAAAGTCACAAGTTTAAGTTAACTGCGATGGAGTGAAGGCCAGTCATAGGACCGCGTTCAACCCATTAGCAGCTGTACCACATGACTTTATACAATGTCTGCGCTGTATTGCCTTACAAGGCTTGAGTTGGGTCCGATAAAGCTTTCAGCTGTGTGTAGTGGCTTTGCGGGGACTCGCATCACTCTGCGTCAGTTCTGATGTAGCTCTTAGCTGGGCAGTGAGGCTTTGCTCAACTTGTTGCTCTTTGTTGATTCTGATGAAGCTCTCAGCTGTGAAGTGAGGCTTTGCTAGAACTCCTAAGTTCTGATAAAGCTTTCAGCTGTGGGGCAAGGCTTTGTGGATCTTCACCCCGCTTAATGCTGGATTCTATGAGACTTTCAGTTAGGCCAGGCAGAGTTTTCTCTGAAGCCAGCCAAGGGCTAATGACCTGGGGCCACCTCTTGGGGATCTGGACTTACTCCAGCAGAGACCAGCAGAACAAGTTGAGGCAGGTCCAGCTGCAGGACCAGGCAGTTCCAGTTGTGGCAGGTCAGCTGGGTTAGTTGCAGGAAGGCCTATGAAGCTTGTTGTGTCCCTGTAGCTCACACAAGAAGTAAGCCAATTAATTCTTGAGTCACTCTAGGTATCCTGGGATGAAGGCAAGCAGGTCCAATCTTCCTTCTCGGACAGCAAGGCAGTCTTTGAAGCAGCAGGGCAGTCCTCTGGCAGCAAAACAGTCCTTCTTCTGTAATTTCCACAGGTCCAGGCGATTTACACCTGGTGACAGCCTTTCAGTGGGGGGGACTCCTTGTCCTTACAACAGTTAAAAACTAATTTAGGATTGTTTCACTGCCAGGATATGTACAAATTAAGTACACATGTCCTACTGTTTAAATATAATGCACCATGCTCTATGAGCGTTCAGGGCGTACCTTAGGGGTTATAAACAAATAAATACTTAGTTCCCCAAACTAGAAAAAAGGAAAGGAAAGGAACGTGGAGTATGGAGCTGGGAGAGAGTCAGTCAGTCAGGGAACAAGGTGTTCCCTTGTTGGAACTAGGGGACCTCACACACCCAGACGGGAGCCTAGGTGTCATGCTTCATCATTGGTCTCCTGCTCCTCGTCAGACTGGCGCTGCAATGTCTGACGGGCGCCGTAGGCGCTCTTTGTTGGAGATCTTTTGTTCCAGCCAGTTTTTGCGTGCGTGTGAGGGGTCTGGTGTAAGTGTAGTCGTGAGTGAGAAGGTGAGGTTAAAAAGAGGTGAGTCAGTCCACAATAAACTTTATTTGGGGTGGCTGGCTCCCTAGTTTAAAAGGGTGGGAGGGGAGAAAGGGACTGTATAAGCTACAGTGAACTTGCTCAACCCTCTAAGAAGGTCGACATGTTTCATGCCTATGTGGCAATTCTTCAGGACCTCAAGTGTTGGGTACTACACAGTGAAAAGAAATAATGAAAATTAATAAAGTTTCTAAATACAACCTCATTGGGTCAATCAGGGAGCAAGCCAGCAGGTCTTGCTCTGGAGGGGAACCTAGAAGAGACAAGTGGAAGGGTTGTAATCTAAGAGAGTAGTATGTATTACCCTTCAATAACTAGGTTCCAAACAGATACTCCATACACCATCTAGCATCGGTTTACAGTGTGGCACATCAATCACACAAAAATGGGCACATCGGTTAATGGTGAGACCACTCAAAAGTTAATCAGGAAGTGTGACTGCAGGCTAACACTGCGAAGACAATGCATTCAATCTAAAGTAGGAATTAACAACTAAACGGAAAGCTAAAAAGAAGAAGAAGGCTAAAATTGTACAACATCACATATATATTGATGACTAGATAGGTGCTTACCCTAGGAACAACCCTAAAGGGCCCCGCAGTCTGTTCCCGTGGGGCAGTTCAAGTGGTGAAGTACCTGTAAGAGAGAAACACATACAGACACCCCACCGGGTTTGTTCATAACACGAATGGTAGCAAGCAAAGGTCAAGATGGTATAGGGACCCCCTGACCAAAACGAGGACGGAGAAATGCGGTTGGAACACCCACAAAGAACTGATTCAGTCCCCCTCTGGGGCCCTGGAGTCAGCCATTGACGCATGCGTGCCCTGTACCGGAAGCGCCAACAAGGCTGAATGGAGCACCGGCCCCACACGGGTGTTGGGGAGGATTAGTAACCGTACATGTGATGGTCACACAGTTCCAGGCGCTGGGTAATCCTCCAGACCATTGCACGGCAAACCAAAACAGAGGCATACAGCGTTCCAGAGACAGCGTGTCAGAGCTGCGCCGAGGGAGCTGGCCAGTATCTCCCTTCAGTGAACCAACCCGCAAATCACCAAAACCACTAATGGGATGGGCATAGCTACGTTCCAAAGCTTACCTGAAACGAAGAACTGCCAGGGCGGAAACCTACCCACACCACGAGGCGCTCCTGCCGGTAGCGCGGAACAGCTGGTGTCATCTCGGCGGAGACACCGTGTTTTTAAGGCTGTGGTCCGCGACTCTGCCGAGTTACGCCCCGCTGGTGGGCGTGTCCCACGTGAACCCCGTCACCTCAATGCGTCAGAGCACAGGAGCATAACGTCTCTGGATGGTGGAAAAGTGCCTCTAATGTGGCGGCCATCTTAGAATGGGGTGAAAACTTAAGGACGGATACTGGAAGGCTTAAACTGTCTGGCATAAGTGGCATAGATGGCCACGGGGGACTACTAATGAAAGTGTCAAAGCTATACTGAATCTGTTAGGAGGAAAGGTTGAATTCTTTAAAAGTGATAGCGGTAACTAGTGGTTCCGGATTAAAAATGGATACCTAGTCACTGACGTGGATGAGAGAACCGGGAGGCCGGGTCGGTTAGCTGTCTCATAGGCATTGTTGAGGTGGTATGGTCCAGTATTCTACATATTGGGGTATATATCAACTGGTGATATTGCGGGGGTAGGGGTATCTCCATAGGAACCAATATCACCGTTGCCAAAAAGGGGTATGATTCAGTGACGGTAGTGTGGCTCACATGGTCATCGTTTCACAAGGCAGAGATGAGAGTAGAGAAACTGGACACAGTCTGGTGGCGGTCAGTGGTGGCGGTATAAGTAGTGACCTAGACTTAGGTAGTGTCTCTGTATGAATCAGTTAAGAAGGACTCAACAGGGAACTGTATGTAAGTGAATACAGAGCGTGGTATCAGCCATGATATAAAGCCAATAGGAGTCTATCCGGGACTCTAAGTAAATATGTACATGAAACACCCAGAGGGCCTCGTGAAGGTGAGCTGATCAAGGTCAGGGTGGTTGGGGAAGAGAGACTCCCGGAATAAGGAGTTATCTCGCTAGTAATGTCCAGGCCACGGAATCGTTGAGGCCCCGGGTGTCCAACTGAAGGCGATGTATCCACCGTTGTTCAATCCTGAACAGTGCTTGGTGGGTAATCGACGTATGGGATTCAAGGACCTGGTGTGGGTTTTGGAGCAACGAATGTTGCTTTTGTGTTCCATGATCCTCAGTTTGACTGATCTCATCGTCATGCCTATATAGTGTTTGTTGCAAGGGCAGGTCAAAAGATAAATGCATCTTGAGCTGTTGCAGTTGGTGTGTCTGTTAAGGTGCCAGGTGAAATTGTCTGAGAGTTTTATCTCTTTACATTGTGTTGTTTGTTGACATACAACGCACCCACCGCAAGGGTAGTGACCCACCACTGGTGGCAACTTCCACAGAGTGCTCTGGTTGGAAGTCATTTGTTTTTTAGGGCGTGTGTGGATCAAGGAGTCTTTTAAGTTGGCGGTACGCTTGAAGGCAAAGCGGGGGCGTGGAATTTCTAAATCCCCTGTATTTAGTAAACCCCAGTGTTTGTTGATTGTTCTTTTCATACCAGTAGAATTCTGTGTGTAACAGGTAACACAGGTGATGACATCATCAGGCTCTTTCGGGTGTGACTCCAAGAGAGCCTCTCTAGGATTGTTGAGCGCTCTTTTGCGTGAATTATAAATAAGCCTGGCGGGGTAGCCTCTGTCTTGTAATTTGTGTTGCAGCGTCATGGACTCTTTCTTGTAGTCAGAGGTAGCTGAACAGTTTCTCCGGATTCTCAGGAACTGCCCGAATGGGAGATTCTCTCGTAGGGATCTGGGGTGGTGGCTCCCGAAGAGCAATAAACTGTTCCTATCAGTCTCTTTCCTGTACAAAGAGGTACTGAGTCCCTCTTGATTGAGGCTGATTGTGAGATCTAAGAAGGGTATCTTGATGTCTGAGATAGTGGCTGTAAATTTGAGAAACTGGTTTTGCTGGTTAATCCAGGAGCAGAAGGCTTCACAGCTCACCCGGTTACCATGCCATAGAATCAGAATATCATCGATATATCTGCGCCACATTGTGATGTTCTGGCTATAGGGATTATTGTTTGAATAGATGTGGAGGTTTTCAAAGGTGGCCATGTAGATGCATGCCAGACTAGGAGCAAAAGTCGAACCCATAGAGGTCCCCTGTATTTGATGGTAAAGTTGGGACCCATATTGGAAAAAGTTTTCAGTTAGTGCTAGACTTGCACATGCCATTATGAAAGAGATGGGCGTGGGCGAACACCAGTTCTCTGACCGGAGGGTAAGCTCAACAGCGTCCAGGGTGGCTTGTTGTGGAATATTTGTATAAAGAGCCTCCACATCTAGAGTTAGGAGGAGGTCTACATTCTCTCTGCCGTCGATTGATTCAATGAGGCGGAGTACATCCCTAGTATCTTGTATAAAGGATGGTATTTTTCTCACGAGGGGTTGTAAAAACACGTCACAAAATTTGGATAGGGGCTCAAGTAGTGAGCCAATACCCGACACTATTGGTCTCCCAGGGACCGGTGTGGTACCCTTGTGTATTTTGGGGAGGGTGTAGAAATAAGGGACAACTGGGTCCTTTGTGACCAGGAAATCAGCCTCGTTTTTTGAGATCCACTCATTGGCCTCACCTTCCATGACTAGACTTGTGATGGCAGTGGTAAGTCTTGGAGTGGGATCAGATGTCAATGGCCTGTAGTGCCTTGCGTTGGCAAGTTGGCGTTTACATTCAGAATCGTAGTTTGTGATGTTTTGAATCACGGTAGCTCCCCCTTTGTCAGCTTGTTTGATGACAATTGAGCTATCGTTTCCCAGATTCTGGATAGCTAGTCTCTCCATTTTTGACAGGTTGTTAAAGACTGGTTTATTAGGTTTTTTCTCAAGGGATTTCAGTACTGCCTTTTCAAAAACTAGTACTTCCGGTCGGTGTGAAAGTGGATGGCTTACGCAGCCCAGTGTCTAATGAATCGTTTGTGGGGCCATCTCCAAAGTAGGAACGAAGCCGTATTTTTCTGAACAGCTGTTTGATCTCGCATAATTCATTAAAGTTGTCCGGAGTAGGGGTGGGGACGAAACCTAGACCCTTCTCGAGGACCGCTGTTTCCATAGGGGTAAGCGGTCTAGTGGAGAGGTTGACTATTAAACTCTCCTCCCTCGGGTTGTGCTCCTCGTCTCCACCGATGTTGAGGCTGTTTGTTGGTCTTGGAATTGTACCCCTTTCTGATTTCCTCGCCTCCGCCCTCTTCCTCTGCCCCAACCTCTGTCGTGAAAAGGAGGGTTCACGGGGAAGAATTGTGGCGGTGGGCCTTGGGGATAAAACGGATATTGCCATGGTGGTATCATTTGCGGTGGTCCCTGGAACATCTGGTTTTGGTTGTAACCTTGGTTCCATCTTTGTTGGTGCTGATTCCTTTTGTTAGTAGGTGGGTTGCCACCGCTTGAATCACTGCTGGAGGAGCCCCGCCGGTTATTGAATTCAGAGCTCTCATCAGAAGAGTAGCTAGTCTTTTTATTGGTGTACCCTTCCCTAAGGTAAGGATAAACCTTTTCTTTGTCAAATTTGGAAATGTCCTTTTGGAGTTTAGTCATTTTCTGTTTGAGCAGAAATTCCTGGCTATCTGAGATCTCTTGATTGATTTCTGCCAACTTGGTGGTAAAAGGGGTTTTAGTCAATGTCCCCCTAATGGCAGTTTCTAAAGCTGTGATTTTGGCAAGTAGTGCGTCTGCCAGTCTCTTGGCTGTTTTTACTATGAGGAACAACAGGTCCCTAGTGCACTTCCAGGAAACTTGGCACCACTCACCCTTGAACTGGCTGTCCTCAAGGAAGAGTCTCAGTATGATGGTTACCAGGAGTCCCTGTGGGGCTATTTTAGCTCTTAGGTATTCTGTCATCATGATACCATGCACAGTTATCCTTAACCATTCTTTTTTCAAACCAGTGAGGGTAGACCAGTCATCGTTAGTGGAATTTGAGGCAGTCGCCCCTCCAGCCCCAAAGGGTGGAGCAGCAGATCTTAAAGCCTCAGCTATAGCCTCTTCGTCAAAGCTCAAACCAGGGACGTCCTCCATTTTGGGAGATCGCCACAGGTGAAAGAGAGATACCTAGTGAGCTTTGTAATATATTAGAGTAGGGGTAGATAGAGAGCAGACTGGTGAGATAACCGTGAGTAGTTTCTCAGGCTGTTGGTCCTCGCAGTGAATGTTGTCACTGTAGGTAACCTTAAAGGTTCCGTGGGGAAACCCACGCTGAGAATAAAGTACAAAATAGGAACCAGGAGTGGACAATATTTAACGGGGTCCAAAGTATGCGTCCAACCAACTTATAAACAAATAAATACTTAGTTCCCCAAACTAGAAAAAAGGAAAGGAAAGGAACGTGGTGTATGGAGCTGGGAGAGAGTCAGTCAGTCAGGGAACAAGGTGTTCCCTTGTTGGAACTAGGGGACCTCACACACCCAGACGGGAGCCCAGGTGTCATGCTTCATCATTGGTCTCCTGCTCCTCGTCAGACTGGCGCTGCAATGTCTGACGGGCGCCGTAGGCGCTCTTTGTTGGAGATCTTTTGTTCCAGCCAGTTTTTGCGTGCGTGTGAGGGGTCTGGTGTAAGTGTAGTCGTGAGTGAGAAGGTGAGGTTAAAAAGAGGTGAGTCAGTCCACAATAAACTTTATTTGGGGTGGCTGGCTCCCTAGTTTAAAAGGGTGGGAGGGGAGAAAGGGACTGTATAAGCTACAGTGAACTTGCTCAACCCTCTAAGAAGGTCGACATGTTTCATGCCTATGTGGCAATTCTTCAGGACCTCAAGTGTTGGGTACTACACAGTGAAAAGAAATAATGAAAATTAATAAAGTTTCTAAATACAACCTCATTGGGTCAATCAGGGAGCAAGCCAGCAGGTCTTGCTCTGGAGGGGAACCTAGAAGTGACAAGTGGAAGGGTTGTAATCTAAGAGAGTAGTATGTATTACCCTTCAATAACTAGGTTCCAAACAGATACTCCATACACCATCTAGCATCGGTTTACAGTGTGGCACATCAATCACACAAAAATGGGCACATCGGTTAATGGTGAGACCACTCAAAAGTTAATCAGGAAGTGTGACTGCAGGCTAACACTGCGAAGACAATGCATTCAATCTAAAGTAGGAATTAACAACTAAACGGAAAGCTAAAAAGAAGAAGAAGGCTAAAATTGTACAACATCACATATATATTGATGACTAGATAGGTGCTTACCCTAGGAACAACCCTAAAGGGCCCCGCAGTCTGTTCCCGTGGGGCAGTTCAAGTGGTGAAGTACCTGTAAGAGAGAAACACATACAGGCACCCCACCGGGTTTGTTCATAACACGAATGGTAGCAAGCAAAGGTCAAGATGGTATAGGGACCCCCTGACCAAAACGAGGACGGAGAAATGCGGATGGAACACCCACAAAGAACTGATTCAGTCCCCCTCTGGGGCCCTGGAGTCAGCCATTGACGCATGCGTGCCCTGTACCGGAAGCGCCAACAAGGCTGAATGGAGCACCGGCCCCACACGGGTGTTGGGGAGGATTAGTAACCGTACATGTGATGGTCACACAGTTCCAGGCGCTGGGTAATCCTCCAGACCATTGCACGGCAAACCAAAACAGAGGCATACAGCGTGCCAGAGACCGCGTGTCAGAGCTGCGCCGAGGGAGCTGGCCAGTATCTCCCTTCAGTGAACCAACCCGCAAATCACCAAAACCACTAATGGGATGGGCATAGCTACGTTCCAAAGCTTACCTGAAACGAAGAACTGCCAGGGCGGAAACCTACCCACACCACGAGGCGCTCCTGCCGGTAGCGCGGAACAGCTGGTGTCATCTCGGAGGAGACACCGTGTTTTTAAGGCTGTGGTCCGCGACTCTGCCGAGTTACGCCCCGCTGGTGGGTGTGTCCCACGTGAACCCCGTCACCTCAATGCGTCAGAGCACAGGAGCATAACGTCTCTGGATGGTGGAAAAGTGCCTCTAATGTGGCGGCCATCTTAGAATGGGGTGAAAACTTAAGGACGGATACTGGAAGGCTTAAACTGGAAGGCTTAAACTGTCTGGCATAAGTGGCATAGATGGCCACGGGGGACTACTAATGAAAGTGTCAAAGCTATACTGAATCTGTTAGGAGGAAAGGTTGAATTCTTTAAAAGTGATAGCGGTAACTAGTGGTTCCGGATTAAAAATGGATACCTAGTCACTGACGTGGATGAGAGAACCGGGAGGCCGGGTCGGTTAGCTGTCTCATAGGCATTGTTGAGGTGGTATGGTCCAGTATTCTACATATTGGGGTATATATCAACTGGTGATATTGCGGGGGTAGGGGTATCTCCATAGGAACCAATATCACCGTTGCCAAAAAGGGGTATGATTCAGTGACGGTAGTGTGGCTCACATGGTCATCGTTTCACAAGGCAGAGATGAGAGTAGAGAAACTGGACACAGTCTGGTGGCGGTCAGTGGTGGCGGTATAAGTAGTGACCTAGACTTAGGTAGTGTCTCTGTATGTATCAGTTATGAAGGACTCAACAGGGAACTGTATGTAAGTGAATACAGAGCGTGGTATCAGCCATGATATAAAGCCAATAGGAGTCTATCCGGGACTCTAAGTAAATATGTACATGAAACACCCAGAGGGCCTCGTGAAGGTGAGCTGATCAAGGTCAGGGTGGTTGGGGAAGAGAGACTCCCGGAATAAGGGAGTGACTTACAAGCATTAAATAAAAATGAAGGTTTGGACCTGGCAAAAGGTTTATTTTGCCCGGTCGTAATGGCAGTGACAGGCCTGAGACATGTTTTAAAACGCTACTTTAGTGAGTGGCATAAAGAGTGCAGCAGACCCACTGGTAGCCTTTACTGTACAGTCCCTGGGTACATACAGAACCATCTACTAAAAACTTACAAGTAAATTAAATGTGCCAATTAGGGGTAGGCCACATTTACCATGAGTGAGGGAGAGAGAACAAGCACTTTATCACTGGTTATCAGTGGTAAAGTGCACAGATTCCTAAAGTCAAGAAAAGCGAATTCAGCAAGCAGGAGGAATGAAGTAAAAAAGTTTGGGAGATTACCACACCAAGGATGTCAGGTTTAACAGGGCTCATTTACGATTTGTTGACAGCTTTCTCTGTTGGTGGAGAGCTTCATCTGTACCCCTGCCAAAGTATCTCCAGGTATCTAAAGAGTCCCACCTGATTGGAGGAGATCTTTGTGCCTTCAATACATTCATGGATGCACAGAAGGCACTGATGAATCTTGAGCGTGTGCCACGATTCTTTGGCCCGCTCAGCATTTTTGTTCCTGAAACTAATTTCCAAAGGGTGCGGTTGTTTCTGAAAAACAAAAAAGCAATAACTCTGATATGCAAGAAGTTTACTCCCTGCAAAACAAGGTTAGTATGTTTTCTCTGCCGAGGCCCAACATGCCTTACTTGTCGGATAAGGTAGGATCTCTCACTAACTTATTTCAGAGCACCCACTCTACTCCACCAAACTCTAAATTTATTTATTTTTGAGATTAATAAAGCGCTCAAATACCCGAGGGTATCTTGGTGCTACGGACATCAAGCAGATCCCATGGTAAGTGTGTTATTGGTTTAACAGCCAGGGTGTATGATATTTCTAATGATTAGCAAGGACTGACAGGATGTGATCTCCACCGGGAGAGCATTCCAAAGCTTTGCGGTAGTGTCAACAAAGCGTCTGTCGCCCCAGGGGGCTATTTTTGTACGCAGTACCTTTAGCTGAAATGAGGTGGATGAGCGAAGTGCCCTGTTCGGAATGTGAGTTGTTAATTGATTTATTAAAAATTGGGGTCTAGTTTTATGGGATGCCTTGAAAGCAATACATAACGCCTTAAACTTTATGCGATTTTTCACCGAAAGCCAATGATAGATCTTGATGACATGCGAGATGGACTTGAACTTGGGGGTTCCTGACAGCATTCTAGCTGCCGCGTTCTGGACTGTTTGGAGATTTTGAATGACCTTGATTTGTGCATTCGCAAGAAGCCAGTTGCAATTTTCTATGGAAGACATGACCAATGTACTGACCAGAGTTTTTCCTGCATTCAATGGGAGAAATGGCAAAATCTTTTTAATCATTCGTAGTTTATGAAATGAGGCCGAGGTCACAGAGTCAGCTGAGCAGTGCTTAATTTGTAAATTATGAAGTGCGAGGGCTCTGACCAGGAGTCCACTGCAGCTTGCACCACCCATCGCCCCTGTCCTCTCTGCCAAAACAACTACTGACCATCTCTCTCGCATGTGAATGCGACAGTCCAGATTATTCCAGATCGCCAAAGTTAAAGGAATGGCTGGGGAGGCAGGTTTTAGTAATTTTTGTAATGTATATTGTTTCCCTAAACAAAATTACATGAGCAGCGCCATCTTGTGGCTGACTGCTCTAAGTGTGGTCTTGACAGTTAGGTGCCGGTGCCGAGCACCGGAAACCAATTAAGTTCCGGTGCTGAGCACCGGAAAGCTCAGGCCCAAATTAAGCACTGAGCATGAGAGGCAAAGGTCAGTTTGTAATAGAATATAACGCCAAAATTCCTAACCTTGGTGACTGAGATCGGTGGGGGCCCAGTGAGGAGGGCCACCAGGTTTGGGAACAGATGGGAAATAACTTGCCAAAGGTCATAACCTCCGTTTTATCAGAGTTTAGTTTGAGGCAATTGCTGGCCATCCAGCTACTGATGGCCAACATGCCCTTTTGGAAGTTAGCTGCTACCCTATCTCCGTTGTTATTTATTGCAAGCACCAATTAGGTATCGTCGGCATAAGATGTAAGGCCCATCCCGTGTGCCTTGATGACTTTGGCTAAGTCCGTCACATAGATATTAAAAAGAGTCGGACTTAGGGATGAACCTTGCGGAACAGCACATGGGAGGACCAGTTGGGCAGAATGGAAAGTGCCTAAATTTACCGACTGAGTGCGATTGGTGAGAAAGGATAGCAGCAGATCTCTTGCCCTATTTTGAATACTCATTCTGGTGACACGGTCGATCAGAGTAGTGTGATCGACCGTGTCAAAGGCTGCCAGTAAAATAAGAACTGCTGTCCCTATCCGATCCAGAATGTTTCTAATGTCTTCCGATGCCTTCATTAGTGCAGTCTCTGTTCCATGGCCTCTGCGAAAACCAAATTGAGTATCGTCTAACAGATGATGGTCTTCCATGTACTTAGAGAGTTGAATATTCATCACTTTTTCAGCTATTTTGGCCGGAAAAGGCAGGCTGGCTATGGGCCTATAGTTTTTAGATTCAGCTGGGTCCAGGTTTGGTTTTTTTAATAAAGGTTTTAAGATAGTTTTCTTCCAGGTAGTGGGGTATATGCCAGAAGAAAACATTACATTGAAAATATTGGCTAAAACAGGTGCCACCTGTTCAGCGACTGGTGTGCGTACAGCCGGTGGACATGGATCATTGGCTGAGCCTGACTTAATAGAGGACATTAGATTAAGAATTTGGTCCAGAGTGGTATTTTCAAATTGCACCAGAAGACGTTCTGAAGTGCCATTGGTCAGAGATTGGTCGGCAATATTAGTTTGCAAAGAAAATTCAGTGTAAATGTAATTTACTTTTCCATAAAAATAGTCCGTTAGAGAGTTGCAGAGTGACTGGGAAGGAGTTGTGACAGCAGCGGGGGTATGACCTGATAGCTTAGTGACTACTTGACAGAGCTGTTTTTGGAATTTTTTTGCCGATTCAATTTAAGCTACATAATGTTTGCTTTTTTCTTGCGCAATCTTTCGTTTGTATTTGGCAAGTTCGTCTTTGTAAAGGAGTTTCTTTTCACTGGAATAGAGTTTATACCAGTGTCTTTCCCGATTTCTACAGACTGTTTTTTGCTCCCTAAGTGATTCACTGCAGATTGAAAACCTAGGTGATTGATCTTGTTATGCAGGCATATGTCCCCATTCACTCCACTGTGTCACCCCCCCTAGTTCTAACCACCACGAAAACAGATTTGTTTTGCTTCTAAAAGATTTAATAAAAAACTAACTTTTTTGACCTTCCTACACAGTGCACAGGCCATGTCAACACTTATGTTATCAAGTATGCATTTCTGCAAATGTGTTTATCTTAGTCTATCTAAAAATCTGAAAGTCACACCACAGTCTTCATACAAAAGTAAGCAGGAAGTTACTTAGACTGAAGAGATAAGAGCACATTAAGCCAACTGTTCGCACCCGCTTTCAGCATGCATCAATGTCATAGCTGTTGCTTAGTCTCCAAAATGTGAAAGAATCTTGCCACATAGATGAGAGATATTTCTGAGCACTATCATCTCAGAAAGACTTAAAAACGAACTAATTTCTTCCTAATTTTTGATCTTGCAGTTCACGATCTGGGGCTGTAATATACATTGTGCCCTTTGGGAGCAACGGGCAGGTGCGCCCACTTTGTGCACCCTGGGGCACAATGGTATTTCAGAAGGGGCCACAGACGCTTGTGAGTTCCCTTCTGTAATACGGATAGCACTGGCGCAAATGTAGCACCAGCACTATTATGAGAGGTCATTCCCTCGTTTCCATGGGCGTGTGGCCCTATGAAAATGAGGGACTCACTTTACTGCTGCACGCATTATGGATGGGAGCACAGAGGCAAATTTACCGTTAGCAGGTGCACCAAAATTGGCACACTTTCAATGCACCTCCTAAAGGCAGCCCTTTGGAGGTGTAAAAGGGATCCTATGGACCCCCCAGACACCTCCCTGCAGGCTTGTGCAGTGACTCAGTGCACCGCCTGCAAAGAGATCTCTCTGCCCTCTTTAAAGTGCAGATGACATGCCACCTACACTGTGGAACACATAGTGGCTTTGAAGCAGCCACCTCATACTTTCTGTGAATGCACTGTCCCAGGGACAGAGTAAGTTTGCGGCTGGCCTGGGGCAACGCATTTTCTTAATACGGCACACTACTCCTGTTTGCACCTGGCGCACCTTTTTTAAAGGTGCACCATTGCACCATATACATAATACTGCCACTGAAGTATACATAATATGACCCCTGGAGTCTAGGAGCTGCATTATGTATATATATGTATAAGGGCCTCTTTCCCTGTTTGCCTTCTGGCACAACTTTTAGTAGGTGCATCGGGTGCAAACAGTGACAGTGCATTGTGTTAGAATCAATGTGCTGCCCCAGGGTAGTTGTGAACTCATGCTTCCCTTGGGGCAGCGCATTCAAGTGAAATAGAGAGTGTCTGCTTCAAAGCTGCTCCGTGTTTTACAGTGCAGGCAGCGTGCCACCTGCACTTTGAAGAGTGGAGAGAGATACCCTTTGCAGGTGGCTGCAGTGTGTGACTGCATTCGCCTGTAGTTGGGTATTGTGGGGGAAACATAGGACCACCTCTCTTCCCTGCATAAGCCTACTTTGAAAATGTGCCACCTTTTTGCGGTGACCTTTCAGTGCACCTTCTAAAGGCATGTTTGCCTCTGTGTCCATAATATGATGTGGGTGCAGAGGCAAAGTGATCCCTCACTACCCCATGCAAATGAGGGAACGCCCTCTCATGATAGTGCTGGCGCAACATTGGCGCCAGCGCTATCAGTATTACAGAAGGGGCTGCACACGCATCTGCATCCCCTTCTACAATACCATTGGGCCCACAAAGTTGGCGCACACGCCTGTTGCGCCCCTAGGGCACAATGTATAAGACAGGCCACAGAAGATGGAATGACTTTTTTAAGTTAAATAAAAGTAAAATCGAAATTTTATTTCTAAGCAAAGGCCCTTCAATTAGGTCGCAAGGTTGTGAACGGCCGTGATGGAGGTAATGGGTGGTGACATGCAAACAATATTACCACATTGCTTGATAATGGTTTACATTTCGACAGCTAAATTCTTAAAGAATTAAGGGGCATATTATCAAGACTGGTGATAAAATTATTGCTGTTTTTGCGGCAGAAAACTGCAGCTAAAGCGGTGATAATGGGCTTGATAATATGCTCTATGGATTCCAATTGAAGCTGATGTTAGATGTCCTTCACATCTAACATGGGCTTCAATTGGAATTCCATAGAGCATATTATAAAGCCCATTATCGCCGTGTTAGCTGCAGTTTTCTGCCGCTAAAACTGCGATATTTTTTTTGCCTGTCTTGATAATATGCCCCTAAGACTCTGTGTGCTCTACGTAAAATTCTTCCCTTTATTCCTGAAGCGAAACAGGTTTTGGTAATGGAATTACTGATTCGTTTTTGGCTGGACTGAGGGAAATACTATCTACTCAGGTATAATCGGAAAAAAACTGAGAAAACTTCAACGCATACATTAATATTAAATACATTAAATAAATATATTGTTTTTCCCTTAAACATGGAGTCCAAAATCTGAAATAGATGGCAGAAATTAGATTAGTCAAAGCACAAATAGACCACTTGTTGGCAACAGGTATACCCTGGTAAGTACACAATAAGATAAGTTACCAGGACGAGACAAGATATAAGGTAGAATCATAGGTGAAGGATACTCACCCCTAATTCTACCAGCCATCCTGCTTGGAGGCTTCAGCTGTAACACTGTGAATTCCTACAAAATGACTGATACATGAAGAATTTGGTTATTTTTTGTGCACTTAATGCTTCAAAAGATAGAAAGAAAATATTTAATATAACTGCTAACACAAAAAAACACCAGAACAGTGAGTCTGCCATTTTACCTACCTAAGCTTCTGAAATATTTTTGACTCGCAGCTGTCTCCTCGCCATGGCCTGGGCATGGTGGTTCCATAAAGAACGTAGCTGGCGTTTACGTGCCCACCTATGTACACCATTGACGAATATGATAAAGAGTGTTCTCTCGGTTATATGTCCGAGCGCATGTCTTTGTTACAGGGTTCAGAGTGACATGTTAATATTGGTGAACTGATTCCATTTTTCTGGCTTGGTTACTAGTTATGTATACTTAAAGGTGTTCGACTAAGCTTTCTAAACTCTGCGGGACAGATTTACGAGCCCCTTGCGCCACTTTTGCGTCACTTTTAACATGGGAAAAGTGGTTCAAGGGGCTTGAAAATCTGCACCTGCTTTTTTAAGAGAAAAAAACATTTGAAAAGCGATTTAGCACTTTGTATTTTTATAACTCATCTATAAATGACTGTTTGACGTATCCCCTTCCTTTCTCTCTGCTGTAGTGTGGGGGTTGGTGATTTACAAAGTAATCAGACAAATGACCCGACAGCTGTCACAGTAGTCAGCACATTTATCCCACACAGTGTATCTATATTTTTCCACATACTTTATCTATATTTTTCTACAACAGTGCAAGTAAATCAATCAATCAATCATATCATTTGTAAAGCGCACTACTCACCCGTGAGGGTCTCAAGGCGCTGGGGTGGGGAATGCAGCTACTGCTCGAAAAGCCAGGTCTTGAGGAGTTTTCTGAAGGTCAGCAGGTCTTGGGTCTGCCGTAGGTGGATGGAGAGGGTGTTCCAGGTCTTGGCGGCGAGGTGGGAGAACGATCTGCTGCCTGAGGTTGCTCTTCGGAAGCGGGGGACTGTAGCGAGGGCGAGGTCAGCGGAGCGGAGCTGGCGGGTGGGGGTGTAGAAGCTGAGTCGTCTGTTGAGGAACGTTGGTCCGGTGTTGTGGAGTGCCTTGTGTGCATGGGTGAGAGGCTTGAAGGTTATCCTCTTGTTGACCGGGAGCCAGTGCAGGTCTCTCAGGTGGGGTGTGATGTGGCTGCTGCGAGGGATGTCGAGGATCAGGCGAGCAGAGGCGTTCTGGATGCGTTGGAGTCGTCTCAGGAGTTTGGCCGAGGCTCCTGCCTAGAGGGCGTTTCCATAGTCCAACCTGCTGCTGCCAAGGGCCTGGGTGACTGTTCTTCTCGTTTTAGTGGGGATCCACTTGTAGATCCTACGGAGCATGCGGAGGGTGTTGAAGCAGGAGGAGGAGATGGTGTTGACCTGTTTAGTCATGGAGAGGGTGGAGCCGAGGATGACCCCTAGGTTGCGTGCGTGGTTGGTGGGGGTTGGGGCAGTTCCCAGCGCGGTTGGCCACCAGGAGTCGTCCCAGGCCGAAGGGTTGGATCGGAGGATGAGGACCTCCGTCTTGTCCGAGTTCAGCTTCAGTCGGCTGTTCCTCATCCATACAACAACGGCCCTCATTCCTCCACGAAGGTTGGTTATTCCGGTGTGGAGGTCCTTGGTGAGGGAGTGTATCAGCTGGGTGTTATCGGCATAGGAGAGGATGTTGAGGTCGTGCCGATGGGCGACGTGGGCGAGAAGTGCCATGTAGATGTTAAACCGGGTTGGGCTGAGGGATGAGCCCTGGGGTACGCCGCAGATGATCTCGGTGACTTCAGAGCGGAAGGGGGAAGACGGACGCTCTGTGTTCTGCCGGAGAGGAAGGAGGTGGTCCAGTCCAGGGCCTTCTCTTGGATCCCAGCGTTGTGGAGGCGTGTTCGTAGTGTGTGGTGACAGACCGTGTCGAAGACGGCTGACAGGTCCAGGAGGATGAGGGTCGCCGTTTCTCCATTGTCCAGCAGGGACTTGATGTCATCGTTGGCGGCGATGAGGGCAGTCTCGGTGCTGTGGTTGCTGCGGAACCCGGACTGGGAAGGCTCCAGGATGTTGTTCTCCTCAAGGAAGCGGGTTAGTTGTTCGGTGACAGTCTTCTCGATGACCTTTGCCGGGAACGGGAGAAGGGAGATGGGCGGGAAGTTCTTGAGGTCCTTGGGGTCCGCCTTGGGTTTCTTGAGTATGGCGTTGATCTCTGCGTGCTTCCAGCTCTCCGGGAAGGTTGCTGTCTCGAAGGAGGTGTTGATGACTTTCCGGAGATGGGGTGCGATGGATGTGCTGGCTTTGTTGAGATGTGGTGTGGCATGGATCTGACGGAGATCCGGAGTGAATGGTGTTTATGATCTTGATGGTGTCATCGTCATTGATGTTGGTCCAGTAGAGCAGGCGGTTGGTGCGGATGGTGGTTGTGGGGGCGGACTTCTCAGTGGTTGTCAGGGCGGTTGTGGCGTTGAAACTGTCGTGGATGTCTGTGATCTTGCGGTGGAAGAAGGTGGCCTGCGAGTCGCACAGGTCTTGCGAGGGTGGGACGTCGTTGGTGTTGGAGCAGGGGTTGGAGAGTTCCTTCACGATGTTGAAGAGCTCTTTGCTGTTGTGCGCATTGTTGTCTAGGCGGTCTTTAAAGGAGGTCCTTTTGGCGGATCTGATGAGGTGATGGTGTCTGCGGGTGGCATTCTTGTGGGCGGCGTGGCTGTCCGGTGTTCGTTCACACAGCCAGATCTTCTCCAGCTTTCTGCAGGTTTGCTTGGAGGCCCGGAGGTCTTCAGTGAACCAGCTGGCTTTCTTGTTGGTATGATTATTAGAGGATTTCTTGATCGGGCGAGGGTGTTGGCTCAGTCGTTGATCCACTGTCTGAGGTTGCGGGCGGCGGTGTCGGGGTCGGTATGGTCGGCAGGTGGGATCTGGGCCAGGGTGGTGGTTAGCTGGTCTTCGGTGACTTTGCTCCAGCAGCGGTGAGGCATCTGTTGGGTGCGGTGGTGCGTAGTGCATTTCTTGAAGGTTAAGTGGATGCAGAGGTGGTCGGTCCAGTGGAGTTCGGTGGTCTGGTTGAAGGAGACATGGGGGCTTGCGGAGAAGATGGGGTCAAGCGTGTGACCGGCGTAGTGGGTGGGTGTTGTGATGAGTTGTCTGAGTCCGAGGTTGGCTAGGTTGTCGATCAGGGTGGTGGAGTTAATGTCGTCATTGTTCTCGAGGTAGAGGTTCAGGTCCCCGAGGAGGATGTAGTCCGTGGAGGCGAGGGCGTGTGTGCTGAGGAAGTCGGCGATGGAGTCGCTGAACTGTGGTCGGGGTCCGGGCGGTCTGTAGATGGGGGTTCCTCTGAGGGTGGTGTTGGGGTCGGCGTGGATCTGGAAGTGCAGGTGTTCAGCGGTGCTGAGGGTGTCATCGGTGTTGGTCGAGACTCTGAGAGTGTTCCTATGGACGATGGCGATTCCTCCTCCGGCTCTGTTGGTGTTGTCCTTGCGGGTGATCTTGTAACCTTCCGGACGGCTATGGCTCTGTCGGATGCTGAGGTGGGGTTCAGCCCGGTCACCGTCAGGAAGGCGACATCTGGGGAGGTTGAGTCGAGCAGGTCCCAGAGTTCAACGGCATGTTTTCGGGTGGAGCGGATGTTGAGAAGGATGCATCTGAGGTGGTTAGGTTCGTTCCTGGTCGGCAGCATGGTGGGGCGGATGCTTGTGAAGCTGCAGTTCCGGCAGGTAAAAGCAACGGGGGTGCGCTTTGGGGTGGCCAGGAAGCAGGTGGGAAATCGTCCGGTGTTGAGTGCATGGAGGGTTCTGGCATCATAGCGGTGTCGGGCGTCGTGGCGTTCGTGGTGTCCGGGGTTCCTGGCGCTGGGCGTGGTCCAGGCACGGACGGGCACAGACGGGCTTGCCTTAGGTGCACCAGAGGCGCGCGCCCGCTGAGCGCAGCCGTGTAGCGGCTTCCATATGAGGGGATGTGGGAGGGAGGAGCAGCTGGGAGGCGGGAGCGGGACGGCGAATGGGATTGCAGGTGGGTGGGGCCGCAGGGACGCAGCGGCTGGAAAAACGGGCGGGCCGTGGGAGAACTGAGCACAGGAAGGAAAAACAAGTTTAGGCAAGAAAACAAGTACAGGCACAGAGGAATACAAACAATTCTGGGCAAGAAAGCAAGTTCGGCACAGGGGAATAAAAACAAGTCTGGGCAAGAAAGCAAGTACAGGCACAGGGGAATAAAAACAAGTCTGGGCAAGAAAGCAAGTACAGGCACAGGGGAATAAAAACAAGTCTGGGCAAGAAAACAAGTTAGGCACAGGGGAAAAATACAAGATTACGCAAAAACAATGCAGGCAGAGCCGTGCAGCAGCGTGGGGGGCGACCTGCCTGCGAGCAGGGTCATAGGTCATATGTTATCATTTTATTGTGAAGCTTCATATAACCAGTAAATCCTTAAGAATGTGTGGCCCTTCAAAATACAACATACACTCCATAGAGTACCCAAAAAAGGTTTAACGAGATGCTCTAGGGGGTGTAAATGAACTTGGCAGCCAAAAGAAACTAATCTCCTACTAGTGCTGAATGTAAAAACAACATTGTGATCTGCTAAACACATAAGGGGAAAAAGAAGTTCTGCTAAATACTCAAGGGGCAAACCTGTCTACTCTTGTTAACGAATGCATTAGCAAACCAAATCAAATACCCAGTGACTATTTATTTTAATTTGTTCCCTATCCAAAACAAAAGGGCTTGTAAGAAATTTAGTTTTTGGTTGAGTGGGGTGGAAGCTCCACTCAAGGAAAAACCACAATCCTTGTCAACATGAAGCACAATAGTCACTAAATTAACATGTGCTTAACCCCCTGGTAGCTTGGCACAAAAGCTGTAAGGCTTAAGTTTAGATGTAATGTGTAAAGTATGTACGTAGCACTCAAACAGCAATAAAGTGAAAAAACAACACAAGAAAATTCCCAAAGCAATTTAAGAAAAATAGTCATTTTTATTCAATAAAACAATACCAGAACAACAAAAATTCAAAAATGCAATCAGTAGAATCGTAGATATTCAATGTAAAAAGTTTTAGGTCAAAAGAGAGCCAAAAGGCGCAAAGTGTCAACTGTGGGTATCTGTTAGTGCTGCATAGGGACAAAGTCACAAGTTTAGGTTGACTGCGATGGAGTGAAGGCCAGTCATAGGACCACGTTCAACCCGTTAGCAGCTGTACCACATGACATTATGCAATGTCTGCGCTGTGTTGCCTTACAAGGCTTGAGTTGGGTCCGATAAAGCTTTCAGCTGTGTGTAGTGGCTTTGCAGGGACTCGCATCACTCTGCGTCAGTTCTGATATAGCTCTTAGCTGGGCAGTGAGGCTTTGCTCAGCTTGTTGCTCTTTGTTGATTCTGATGAAGCTCTCAGCTGTGAAGTGAGGCTTTGCCAGGACTTGCGTCGTTTGGCCTAAGTTCTGATAAAGCTTTCAGCTGTGGGGCAAGGCTTTGTGGATTTTCACCTCCCTTAATGCTGGATTTGATGATACCTTCAGTTAGGCCAGGCAGAGTTTTCTCTGAAGCCAGCCAAGGACTAATGACCTGGGGCCACCTCTTCGGGATCTGGACTTACTCCAGCAGAGACCAGCAGAACAAGTTGAGGCAGGTCCAGCTGCAGGACCAGGCAGTTCCAGTTGTGGCAGGTCAGCTGGGTTAGTTGCATAAGGCCTATGAAGCTTGTTGTGTCCCTGTAGCTCACACAGGAAGTAAGCCAATTAATTCTTGGAGTCACTCTAGGTATCCTGGGATGAAGGCAAGCAGGTCCAATCTTCCTTCTCGGACAGCAAGGCAGTCTTTGAAGCAGCAGGGCAGTCCTCTGGCAGAAAAAACAGTCCTTCTTCTGTAATTTCCACAGGTCCAGGCGATTTACACCTGGTTACAGCCTTTCAGTGGGGGGGACTCCTTGTCCTTACAACAGTGAAAAACTAATTTAGGATTGTTTCACTGCCAGGACATGTACAAATTAAGTACACATGTCATGCTGTTTAAATATAATGCACCATGCTCTATGAGCCTTCAGGGCGTACCTTAGGGGAGACTTAGAAGCATTAAATAAAAATGAAGGATTGGACCTGCCAAAAGGTTTATTTTGCCTGGTCGTAATGGCAGTGACAGGCCTGAGACATGTTTTAAAACACTACTTTAGTGAGTGGCATAAAGAGTGCACCAGACCCACTGGTAGCCTTTACTGTACAGGCCCTTGGTACATACAGAACCATCTACTGAAAACTTACAAGTAAATTAAATGTGCCAATTAGGGGTAGGCCACATTTACCATGGGTGAGGGAGAGAGAACAAGCACTTTATCACTGGTTAGCAGTGGTAAAGTGCACAGATTGCTAAAGGCAAGAAAAGAAAATTCAGCAAGCAGGAGGAATGAAGTAAAAAAGTTAGGGAGATTACCACACCAAGGATGTCAGGTTTAACAGGGCTCATTTACGATTTGTTCACAGCTTTCTCTGTTGGTGGAGAGCTTCGTCTGTACCCCTGCCAAAGTCTCTCCAGGTATCTAAAGAGTCCCACCTGATTGGAGGAGATATTTGTGCCTTCAATACATTCATGGATGCACGGAAGACACTGATGAATCTTGTGCGTGTGCCACGATTCTTTGGCCTGCTCAGCATTTTTGTTCCTGAAACTAATTTCCAAAGGGTGAGGTTGTTTCCGAAAAACAAAAAAGCAATGACTCTGATATGCAAGAAGTTTACTCCCTGCAAAACAAGGTTAGTATGTTTTCTCTGCCGAGGCCCGACATGCCTTACTTGGCGATCAGGTAGGAGCTCTCCCAACTTATTTCAGAGCACCCACTCTACTCCACCAAACTCTAAATTTATTTATTTTTTAGATTAATAAAGCGCTCAAATACCCGAGGGTATCTTGGCGCTAAGGACGGCAAGCAGATACCATGGTAAGTGTGTTATTGGTTGAACAGCCAGGTTTTTATCATCTTTCTAATGATTAGCAAGAACTGACAGGATGTGATCTCCACCGTGAGAGCATTCCAAAGCTTTGCGGTAGTGACAACAAAGCGTCTGTCGCCCCAGGAGGCTATTTTTGTACGTAGTACCTTTAGCTGAAATGAGGTGGATGAGCGAAGTGCCCTGTTCGGAATGTGAGTTGTTAATGATTTATTAAAAATTGGGTCTAGTTTTATGGGAGGCCTTGAAAGCAATACATAACGCCTTAAACTTTATGCGATTTTTCACCGAAAGCCAATGATAGTTCTTGATGACATGCGAGATGGACTTGAACTTGGGGGTTCCTGACAGCATTCTGGCTGCCACGTTCTGTACTGTTTGGAGCTTTTGAATGACCTTGATTTGCGCATTTGCAAGAAGCCCATTGCAATATTCTATGGAAGACATGACCAATGTACTGACCAGAGTTTTTCCTGCATTCAAAGGGAGAAATGGCAAAATCTTTTTAATCATTCGTAGTTTATGAAATGAGGCCGAGGCCACAGAGTTAGCTGAGCAGTGCTTAATTTGTAAATTATGAAGTGCGAGGGCTCTGACCAGGAGGCCACTGCAGCTTGCACCACGCATCGCCCCTGTCCTCTCTGCCAAAACAACTACTGACCATCTCTCTCGCATGTGAATGCGACAGTTCAGATTATTCCACATCGCCAAAGTTAAAGGAATGGCTGGGGAGGCAGGTTTTAGTAATTTTTTTAATGTATATTGTTTCCCTAAACGAAATTAGATGAGCAGCACCATCTTGTGGCTGACTGCTCTAAGTGTGGTCTTGACAGTTAGGTGCCGGTGCCGAGCACCAGAAACCAATTAAGTTCCGGTGTTCAGCACCGGAAAGCTCAGGCCCAAATTAAGCACTGAGCATGAGAGGGAAAGGTCAGTTTGTCATAGAATATAACGCCCAAATTCCTAAACTTGGTGACTGAGATCAGTGGGGGCCCAGTGAGGAGGGCCACCAGGTTTGGGACAAGATGGGAAATAACTTGCCAAAGGTCATAACCTCCGTTTTATCAGAGTTTAGTTTGAGGCAATTGCTGGCCATCCAGCTACTGATGGCCAACATGCCCTTTTGGAAGTTAGCTGCTACCCTATCTCCGTTGTTATTTATTGCAAGAACCAATTGGGTATCGTCGGCATAAGATGTAAGGCCCATCCCGTGTGCCTTGATGACTTTGGCTAAGTCTGTCACATAGATATTAAAAAGTGTCAGACTTAGGGATGAACCTTGCGGAACACCACATGGGAGGGACAGTTGGGCAGAATGGAAAGTGCCTAAATTTACCGACTGAGTGCGATTGGTGAGAAAGGATAGCAGCAGATCTCTTGCCCTATGTTGAATACTCATTCTGATGACACGGTCGATCAGAGTAGTGTGATCGACCGTGTCAAAGGCTGCTGAGAGGTCCAGTAAAATAAGAACTGCTGTCCCTCCCTGATCCAGAATGGTTCTAATGTCTTCCGATGCCTTCATTAGTGCAGTCTCTGTTCCATGGCCTCTGCGAAAACCAAATTGAGTATCGTCTAACAGATGATGGTCTTCCATGTACTTAGAGAGTTGAATATTCATCACTTTTTCAGCTATTTTGGCCGGAAAAGGCAGGCTGGCTATGGGCCTATAGTTTTTAGTTTCAGCTGGGTCCAGGTTTTTTTTTTAATAAAGGTTTTAAGATAGTTTTCTTCCAGGTATTGGGGTATATGCCAGAAGAAAACATTACATTTAAAAAATTGGCTAAAACAGGTGCCACCTGTTCAGCGACTGGTGTGCGTACAGCCGGTGGACATGGATCATTGGCTGAGCCTGACTTAATAGAGGACATTAGATTAAGAATTTGGTCCGTAGTGGTATTTTCAAATTGCACCAGAAGACGTTCTGTAGTGCCATTGGTCAGAGATTGGTCGGCAATATTAGTTTGCGATGCAAATTCAGAGTAAATGTAATTTACTTTTCCATAAAAATAGTCAGCTAGAGAGTTGCAGAGTGACTGGGAAGGAGTTGTGACAGCAGCGGGGGTATGACCTGATAGCTTAGTGACTACTTGATAGAGATGTTTTGGGAATTTTTTTGCCGATTCAATTTGAGCTACATAATGTTTGCTTTTTTCTTGCGCAATCTTTCGTTTGTATTTGGCAAGTTCGTCTTTGTAAAGGAGTTTCTCTTCACTGGAATATAGTTTACGCCAGTGTCTTTCCCGATTTCTACAGACTTCTTTTTGCTCCCTAAGTGACTCACCGCAGATTGAAAACCTAGGTGATTGATCTTGTTATGCAGGCATATGTCCCCATTCAGTCCACTGTGTCACCACCCCCTAGTTCTAACCACCACGAAAACAGATTTGTTTTGCTTCTAAAAGATTTAATAAAAAACTAACTTATTTGACCTTCCCACACAATACACAGGCCATGTCAACACTTATGTTATCAAGTATGCATTTCTGCAAATGTGTTTATCTTAGTCTATCTAAAAATCTGAAAGTCACACCACAGTCTTCATAGAAATGTAAGCAGGAAGTTACTTAGACTGAAGAGATAAGAGCACATCAAGCCAACTGTTCGCACCCACTTTCAGCATGCATCAATGTCATAGCTGTTGCTTAGTCTCCAAAATGTGAAATAATCTTGCCACATAGATGAGAGATATTTCTGAGCACTAACATCTCAGAAAGACTTAAAAACGAACTCAATTCTTCCTAATTTTTGATCTTGCAGTTCACGATCTGGGGCTGTAATATACATTGTGCCCTTTGGGAGCAACGGGCATGTGCGCCCACTTTGTGCACCCTGGGGAACAATGGTATTTCAGAAGGGGCCACAGACGCTTGTGAGTCCCCTTCTGTAATACTGATAGCGCTGGCGCAAATGTAGCACCAGCACTATTATGAGAGGTCATTCCCTCGTTTGCATTGGGGTGTGGCCCCATGAAAATGAGGGACTCACTTTACTGCCGCACGCATTATGGATGGGAGCACAGAGGCAAATTTACCGTTAGAAGGTGCACAAAAATTGGCACACTTTCAGTGCACCTCCTAAAGGCAGCCCTCTGGTGGTGTAAAAGGGATCCTATGGACCCCAAGACAACTCCCTGCAGGCTTGTGCAGTGACTCAGTGCACCACCTGTAAAGAGATCTCTCTCCCCTCTTCAAAGTGCAGATGACATGCCACCTACACTGTGGAACACAGAGCGGCTTTGAAGAAGCCACCTCATACTTTCTGTGAATGCACTGTCCCAGGGGCAGAGTAAGTTTGCGGCTGGCCTGGGGCAACGCATTTTTCTTAATACGGCACACTACTCCTGTTTGCACCTGGCGCACCTTTTTTAAAGGTACACCATTGCCCCATATACATAATACTGCCACTGGAGTATACATAATATGACCCCTGGAGTCTAGGAGCTGTATTATGTATATATATGTATAAGGGTCTCTTTCCCTGTTTGCCTCCTGGCACACCTTTTAGTAGGTGCATCGGGTGCAAACAGTGACAGTGCATTGTATTAGAATCAATGTGCTGCCCCAGGGTAGCTGTGAACTCATGCTTCCCTTGGGGCAGCGCATTCAAGTGAAATAGAGAGTGTCTGCTTCAAAGCTGCTCCGTGTTTCACAGTGCAGGCTGCGTGCCACCTGCACTTTGAAGAGTGGAGAGAGATACCCTTTGCAGGTGACTGCAGTGTGTGAATGCATCCGCATATAGTTGGGGGAAACAAAGGACCACCTTTCTTCCCTGCATAAGGCTACTTTGAAAATGTGCCACCTTTTTGCGGTGACCTTTCAGTGCACCTTCTCAAGGCATGTTTGCCTCTGTGTCCATAATATGATGTGGGTGCAGAGGCAAAGTGATCCTTCACTACCCCATGCAAATGAGGGAACGCCCTCTCATGATAGTGCTGGTGCAACATTGGCGCCAGCGCTATCAGTATTACAGAAGGGGCTGCACACGCATCTGCATCCCCTTCTACAATACCATTGGGCCCACAAAGTTGGCGCACACGCCTGTTGCGCCCCTAGGGCACAATGTATAAGACAGGCCACAGAAGATGGAATTACTTTTTTAAGTTGAACAAAAGTAAAAACGAAATTTTATTACTAAGCAAAGGCCCTTCAATTAGGTTGCAAGGTTGTGAACGGCCGTGATGGAGGTAATGGGTGGTGACATGCAAACAATATTACCACATTGCTTGATAATGGTTTACATCTCGACACCTAAATTCCTAAAGAATTAAGGGGCATATTATCAAGACAGGCGATAAAATTATCGCAGTTTATGTGGCAGAAAACTGATGCTAAAGCGGCGATAATGGGCTTGATAATATGCTCTATGGAATTCCAATTGAAGCCCATGTTATATGTCCTTCACATCTAACATGGGCTTCAATTGGAATTCCATAGAGCATATCACACGCCCATTATCGCTTATTTAGATGCAGTTTTCTGCCCCTAAAACGGCGATAATTGTATTGCCTGTCTTGATAATATGCCCCTAAGACACCTTCTGTGTGCTCTAAGTAAAATTCTTCCCTTTAATCCTGAAGAGAAATGGGTCTTGGTAATGGAACTACTGATTTGTTTTTGGCTGGACTGAGGGAAATATGATCTACTCAGGTATAATGGGAAGAAAACGGAGAAAACTTCAACACATACATTAATTAAATACATTTAATAAATAAATAGTTTTTCCCTTAAACGGGTAGCCCAAAATCTGAAATAGATGTAAAATGAATTGTAGTTTTAAATATTTTTTTTATCACTATGTGTAATCCATTGCTCTATGTATGGTTTATAGACTATTGTCTAAATAAACTTTGTTATCAACTCAACTGAAATAGATGGCAGAAATTAGATTAGTCAAAGCACAAACAGACCACTTGTTGGCAACAGGTATACCCTGGTAAGTATAAGGTAAGTTACCAGGACGAGACAAGATATAAGGTAGCATCATAATTAAAGGATACTCACCCCTAATTCTACCAGCCAATCCTTGCTTGGAGGCTGGAGCTGTAACACTGTGAATTCCTACAAAATGACTGATACATGAAGAATTTGGTAATTTGTGGGCACTTAATGCATCAAAAGATAGAAAGAAAATATTTAACCATAACTGCTAACACAAAAAAACACCAGAACAGTGAGTCTGCCATTTTACCTACCTAAGCGTCTGAAATTTTTTCGTCTCGCAGCTGTCTCTTCGCCATGGCCTGGGCATGGTGGTTCCGTAAAGAACATAGCTGGCGTTTACGTGCCCACCTATGTACACCATTGACGATTATGATAAAGATTGTTCTCTCGGTTATATGTCCGAGCGCATGTCTTTGTTACAGGGGCCAGAGTGACAGGTTAATATTGGTGAACGTATTCAATTGTTCTGGCTTGGTTACTAGTTAAGTCTGCTTAAAGGTGTTCGACTAAGCTCTCTAAACTCTGCGGAACAGATTTACGAGTCCCTTGCGCCACTTTTGCGTCACTTTTAACCTGGGAAAAGTGGTGCAAGGGGCTTGTAAATCTGCCCCTGCTTCTTTAAGAGAAAAAAACATTTGAAAAGCGATTTAGCACTTTGTATTTGTATAACTCATCTATAAATGACTGTTTGACGTATCCCCTTCCTTTCTCTCTGCTGTAGTGTGGGGGTTGGTGGTTTACAAAGTAATCAGACAAATGACCCGACAGCTGTCACAGTAGTCAGCACATTTATCCCACTTAGTGTATCTATATTTTTCCACATACTTTATCTACATTTTTCTACAACAGTGCAAGTAAACCTTTATCATTTTATTGTGAAGCTTCATATAACCAGTAAATCCTTAAGAATGTGTGGCCCTTCAAAATACAACATACACTCTATAGAGTACCCTAAGAAGGTTTGACGAGATGCTCTAGTTCGAGGGGGTGTAAATGAACTTGGCAGCCAAAAGAAACTAATTTCCTACTAGTGCTGAATGTAAAAACAGCATTGTGACCTGCTAAACACATAAGGGGAAAAAGACGTTCTGCTAAATACCCAAGGGGCAAACCTGTCTACTCTTGTTAACGAATGCATTGGCAAACCAAATCAAATACCCAGTGACTATTTATTTTAATTTGTTCCCTATCCAAAACAAAAGGGCTTGTAAGAAATTGAGTTTTTGGTTGAGTGGGGTGGAAGGCCCAACCAGGCAAAAACCACAATCCTTGTCAACATGAAGCACAATAGTCACTATATTAACATGTGCTTAACCCCCTGGTAGCTTTGCACAAAAGCAGTAAGGCTTAAGTTTAGATGTAATGTGTAAAGTATGTACGCAGCACTCAAACAGCAATAAAGTGAAAAAACAACACAAGAAAATTCCCAAAGCAATTTAAGAAAAATAGTCATTTTTATTCAATAAAGCAATACCAGAACAACAAAAATTCAAAAATGCAATCAGTAGAGTCGTAGATATTCAATTTAAAAAGTTTTCGGTCAAAAGAGAGCCAAAAGGCGCAAAGTGTCAACTGTGGGTATCTGTTAGTCACAAGTTTAGGTTTACTGCGACGGAGTGAAGGCCAGTCATAGGACCGCGTTCAACCCGTTAGCAGCTGTACCACATGACTTTATGCAATGTCTGCGCTGTGTTGCCTTACAAGGCTTGAGTTGGGTCCGATAAAGCTTTCAGCTGTGTGTAGTGGCTTTGCGGGGACTCGCATCACTCTGCGTCAGTTCTGATGTAGCTCTTAGCTGGGCAGTGAGGCTTTGCTCAGCTTGTTGCTCTTTGTTGATTCTGATGAAGCTCTCAGCTGTGAAGTGAGGCTTTGCCAGGACTTGCATCGTTTGGCCTAAGTTCTGATAAAGCTTTCAGCTGTGGGGCAAGGCTTTGTGGATCTTCACCTCGCTTAATGCTGGATTTGATGAGACCTTCAGTTAGGCCCCCGGTAGCTTGTATCCTTTCTGGTGAAGAATTGGCTTGGTAGTTTGGTCTGCCCTGTTCCCATGATGCACTGGGCCAGGGACAAACTAATTTGCATATAGCTAGGTTCTGAGCTGGGATGGGGCAGTGAGCTAAATAACGGTGATGGATCAAGCCCTGATCTTTGGACTGGGTAAGAGTGGTCTGCTTAATTCAGACACTCTGTTCATCACCACCCCCTTTTCTGAATCGTTTTTGGCCACTATAGGTGTGGCAGGGTATACTCAGACATGAGTCCCTTGCTCACTGCTCCATCAGGATTCAAGCAAGCCGGGCGACGAGGCTGAAATGCCAGAAACCGGTCCCCGGTAGCTTGTATCCTTTCTGGTGAAGAATTGGCTTGGTAGTTTGGTCTGCCCTGTTCCCATGATGCACTGGGCCAGGGACAGACACATTTGCATATAGCCAGGTTCTGAGCTGGGATGGGGCAGTGAGCTAAATAACGGTGATGGATCAAGCCCTGATCTTTGGACTGGGTAAGAGTGGTCTGCTTAATTCAGACACTCTGTTCATCACCACCCCCTTTTCTGAATCGTTCAGTTAGGCCAGGCAGAGTTTTCTCTGAAGCCAGCCAAGGGCTAATGATCTGGGGCCACCTCTTGGGGATCTGGACTTACTCCAGCAGAGACCAGCAGAACAAGTTGAGGCAGGTCCAGCTGCAGGTCCAGGCAGTTCCAGTTGTGGCAGGTCAGCTGGGTTAGTTGCAGGAAGGCCTATGAAGCGTGTTGTGTCCCTGTAGCTCACAAAAGAAGTAAGCCAATTAATTTTTGGAGTCACTCTAGGTATCCTGGGATGAAGGCAAGCAGGTCCAATCTTCCTTCTCGGACAGCAAGGCAGTCTTTGAAGCAGCAGGGCAGTCCTCTGGCAGCAGAACAGTCCTTCTTCTGTAACTTCCACAGGTTCAGGCGAGATACACCTGGTGACAGCCTTTCAGTGGGGGGGACTCCTTGTCCTACCCCCCACATCTGGTTCTGAAAAGGTCTTCCCCTGACAAGGCTCTACATTTTCTAAGTGTTACAAAAGGCAGAACAGGTCTGGTGTTGTTCCTTTGTATGTGCAAGGGGCAAAGCCTTTTGAAATGTAAGTTGGGTTGGGTATAGCCCCTCCCCAGCCATCCTGCTAGGAAGGTCTATCCTGTCCACACCTAAGTCCCCTTTGTGTTACTATCTGGAAGCAATACACAAATACCAACTGCAGAGCCATTCATAACCATTTGTCCCAGGAAACAAGCAGAAGGCACAGATGGTTGGGACATGAAAATGCCAATTTTCGAAAAGTGGTCTTTTTAGAATTCTGACGTAAAATCTGACTTTACCGTTAAAAAGAGAATTTTAAATCACAATTCATTTTAACGTAAACAGTATATTTCTATATGCTCCCAATGCAAAGTTTGCACTTGTAATAAGGTAACCCAGTGTTAGTCAATGGGAGAGATAGGCCTTACAACAGTGAAAAACTAATTTAGGATTGTTTCACTGCCAGGACATGTACAAATTAAGTACACATGTCCTTCTGTTTAAATATAATGCACCATGCTCTATGAGCCTTCAGGGCGTACCTTAGGGGTGACTTAGAAGCATTAAATAAAAATAAAGGATTGGACATGGCAAAAGGTTTATTTTGCCCGGTCGTAATGGCAGTGACAGGCCTGAGACATGTTTTAAAACGCTACTTTAGTGAGTGGCATAAAGAGTGCAGCAGACCCACTGGTAGCCTTTACTGTACAGGCCCTGGGTACATGCAGAACCATCTACTGAGAACTTACAAGTAAATTAAATGTGCCAATTAGGGGTAGGCCACGTTTACCATATGTGAGGGAGAGAGAACAAGCACTTTATCACTGTTTAGCAGTGGTAAAGTGCACAGGTTCCTAAAGTCAAGAAAAGCGAATTCAGCAAGCAGGAGGAATGAAGTCAAAAAGTTTGGGAGATTACCACACCAAGGATGTCAGGTTTAACAGGGCTCATTTACGATTTGTTGACAGCTTTCTCTGTTGGTGGAGAGCTTCGTCTGTACCCCTGCCAAAGTCCCCCCATGTATCTAAAGAGACCCACCTGATTGGAGGAAATCTTTGTGCCTTTAATACATTAATGGATGCACAGAAGGCAGTGATGAATCTTGAGCGTGTGCCATGATTCTTTGGCCCGCTCAGCATTTTTGTTCCTGAAACTAATTTCCAAAGGGTGAGGTTGTTTCTGAAAAACAAAAAAGCAATGACTCTGATATGCAAGAAGTTTACTCCCTGCAAAACAAGGTTAGTATGTTTTCTCTGCCGAGGCCCGACATGCCTTACTTGGCGGATCAGGTTGGAGCTCTCCCAACTTATTTCAGAGCACCCACTCTACTCCACCAAACTCTAAATGTATTTATTTTTTAGATTAATAAAGCGCTCAAATAACTGAGGGTATCTTGGCACTACGGACGGCAAGCAGATACCATGGTAAGTGTGTTATTGGTTGAACAGTCAGGTTTTTATCATCTTTCTAATGATTAGCAAGGACTGACAGGATGTGATCTCCACCGGGAGAGCATTCCAAAGCTTTGCGGTAGTGACAACAAACCGTCTGTCGCCCCAGGAAGCTATTTTTGTACGCGGTACCTTTAGTTGAAATGAGGTGGATGAGCGAAGTGCCCTGTTCGGAATGTGATTTGTTAAATGATTTATTAAAAATTGGGGTCCAGTTTTATGGGAGGCCTTGAAAGCAATACATAACGCCTGTGGAGAGGTGTGGCTCACTGGTTATAGGCAGCAGACCTGTAAGCAGAGAATGGCCCGGGACCAGGGTTCAATTCCTGACGCGGCAGGGTCTTGGACCAGGGTCAACAGACTCGATAATTCTCGCCTCAGTGCCTACTCTAACCTGGGAACACACTCGGTAACTCTGGGCATTAAGCTTGCCTCATCTCTACAACGGCCCCCCACAGATGCCGGGGATGCCTGGTTTCGCCCTGGAGATACCCAGAAAGGGACCATCTCACAGGGAAAACCAGGACGGGTTCCCCAGCGGTCTACAGCGCCAGGACACTCAGGTAGAGTAACAGTGCGCTTTACAAGTATCCAACATTTAAACTTTATGCGATTTTTCACCGAAAGCCAATGATAGTTCTTGATGACATGCGAGATGGACTTGAACTTGGGGGTTCCTGACAGCATTCTAACTGCCGCGTTCTGGACTGTTTGGAGCTTTTGAATGACCTTGATTTGTGCATTCGCAAGTAGCCCATTGCAATATTCTATGGAAGACATGACCAATGTACTGACCAGAGTTTTTCCTGCATTCAATGGGAGAAATGGCAAAATCTTTTTAATTATACGTAGTTCATGAAATGACGCCGAGGCCACCGAGTTAGCTGAGCAGTGCTTAATTTGTAAATTATGAAGTGCCAGGGCTCTGACCAGGAGGCCACTGCAGCTTGCACCTCCCATCGCCCCTGTCCTCTCTGCCAAAACAACTACTGACCATCTCTCTCGCATGTGAATGCGACAGTTCACATTATTCCAGATCGCCAAAGTTAAAGGAATGGCTGGGGAGGCAGGTTTTAGTCATTTTTTTAATGTATATTGTTTCCCTAAATGAAATTACATGAGCAGCGCCATCTTGTGGCTGACTTCTCTAAGTGTGGTCTTGACGGTTAGGTGACGGTGCCGAGCCTTGGAAGCCAATTAAGTTCCGGTGCTCAGCACCGGAAAGCTCAGGCCCAAATTAAGCACTGAGCATGAGAGGCAAAGGTCAGTTTGTCATAGAATATAACGCCCAATTCCTATCCTTGGTGACTGGGATCGGTGGGGGCCCAGTGAGGAGGGCCACCTGGTTTGGGACCAGATGGGAAATAACTTGCCAAAGGTCATAACCTGCATTTTTATCAGAGTTTAGTTTGAGGCAATTGCTGGCCATCCAGCCACTGATGGCCAGCATGCCCTTTTGGAAGTTAGCTGCTACCCTATCTCCGTTGTTATTTATTGCAAGCACCAATTGGGTATCGTCGGCATAAGATGTAAGGCCCATCCCGTGTGCCTTGATGACTTTGGCTAAGCCCGACACATAGATATTAAAAAGAGTCGGACTTAGGGATGAACCTTGCGGAGCATCACATGGGAGGGCCAGTTGGGCAGAATGGAAAGTGCCTAAATTTACCGACTGCATGCGATTGGTGAGAAAGGATAGCAGCAGATCTCTTGCCCTTTGTTGAATACTCATTCTGGTGACACGGTCGATCAGAGTAGTGTGATCGACCGTGTCAAAGGCTGCTGAGAGGTCCAGTAAAATAAGAACTGCTGTCCCTCCCTGATCCAGAATGGTTCTAATGTCTTCCGATGCCTTAATTAGTGCAGTCTCTGATCCATGGCCTCTGCGAAAACCAAATTGAGTATCGTCTAACAGATGATGGTCTTCCATGTACTTAGAGAGTTGAATATTCATCACTTTTTCAGCTATTTTGGCCGGAAAAGGCAGGTTGGCTATGGGCCTATAGTTTTTAGTAATCTACAAAAAAGTGCCTGCAATACAAATTGAAAGCATCCCCCAGCGCTCCACTCTAGGATAGTAATTACTCAATTATTCAAAAAGAAGTTTGTGCAATGGCTTGTTTGAAACAAATCTTATTATATTTTCATAAGTGTTGAATTTCAAAGCATTTCTTGTTCAATAATAAAGTTCATTGGTAGGCATCAAAGTAGAAATAACACAATTGGTGTCCAATGCATTTCGGGCTGTGCGCCCTTCATCCGGGACAATAACTAGAAACAAAACCAAAACAAACATTCAGATCATTGTAACTAAATGAAAACGTAACAAAACATTCAAGAGAATCAACCAAATGTGAAACTGTAAGACATAACGGTTGTAGTGGACAAATACAACAAAAGATTTCTCACGTGTTATTCTTTTTTCAGCAATTTCGACTCGAGACTGAAAACAAAAAAATGAAAGTGCGGATGAAATGGAATGTTCTGTTGAAGGGTTATGATTACCGGGAATTCATTGTAAAGATTATTTAACTTACTTAATGTGCGCACGAAGCGCATCTCTTGTATTTCATAGACCGGGATCAAGCTCGCGTGTGACGCGGGCGGCCATCTGAAGGCGGCGGCCATTCGCGATACATGTTAAGAAACGTGGGTCTTGTGGTGCGTGTAAAACGAACCCTGATTGGACACGGTGGCAATCATGTGATCTGTAATCCACCACTCAGTAATGAATATGTTGTTCTCATGGTGATAGGGTTTGTTTACAAATAGATAATATGAGCGAAAATGTAAATGTGGTAAAGGAATGATCTAGACCTGAATGTTATGTTAGAAAGCAGCAATAATAAAAATGGAACAGATAGATCAGCAACTGCATACCAATACGATGTGATTTCATGTGGTTAATCAGAAAACATACAGTCATACGTAACATAAAAATTCAATCCGGTCGTTAAGGCCATTGGGCTTGCTGGAGTTAAGCAAATAAATCCAGTAGTTCTCCCTTTGTAGGAGAAATCGGTTATTGTCTCTGCCTTCAATTTTTTCGACCGTCTCCAGTACCACGTATTGGAGTTGAGAGATGTTGTGATTTGCTTCCCAAAAATGTGTTGCTATAGAAGATCTTAAATTTTTTGTGCGTATATTTGATTTATGTTCATTCAGTCTGATCTTTATTTTACGTTCCGTTTTTCCAACTACACTTTGCCACAGGGGCATTTGAGCATATATATTAAGTTAGAGCTCTAGCAGGTTGCATTCACTTTCAGTTTAATAGTGTGGCCTTTCATTGGGTGCGATATTTGGTTGCCTTTTAAAATGTTGTTACAGTTGCCACATTGCAAACAAGGACGGGTTCCACGCTATTGTTTTGGATCGCTTAAGGTCTGTTTCAACATTTCACCAAAATGTTTGTTTCTAGTAAAAGCGAAGATTGGAGGATTTTCGAAAGTCTGTTTGAAGTCTGGTTCTGCCTTCAAGATGTTCCAGTGACTTTTAATTATTCTTTTGAAGTTGTGGCTCACTGTGGAGTATTTAGACACTACTGTCATTCTTTCTTGTTTTGATTTCTTTTTGAGAGTCAGTAGGTCTTTTCTCTGTATGTTTTCAATTTTGTGTTCAGCTTCTTTGATAACTGATTCTGGGTACCCTCTTGAGCGAAATCTGTCTCCCATTTCTTTTATGGTGTCTCTAGTTTTTTCTGGGTCTGATGTGATGCGTTTTGCTCGCATCATCTGCGATAATGGTAAGTGTCGTTTCAATGACTCTTGGTGAAAGCTATCATAGTGCAGAGTGTTCTTTCTGTCTGTACTCTTTCGAAACATTTCCGTTTCAATTTTTCTTTCTTTGAGGATCACTTTCACATCCAGGAAAGTTAGAGATTCTGTTGAAATTTCCCATGTCAATTGTATTCTTTCTTCTTTTCTGTTTAGTTCCATTAATTCATGTTCTAGTGCTTCAGATGAGTTCTTCCATAAGATGAAAATGTCATCAATATATCGCACGAACATTTTTAGATTGTTTGTCCAGCGTGGGTTACTTAGAATATGTAGATTTTCGTACGACCTCATGTACAGGTTAGCGTATACCGGTGCTGCGCTATTGCCCATGCTCGTGCCGATGAGTTGCTGGTACCAAGTATTATCGTACTTAAAGTAGCTGTGGTATAAGATGAATATTGTCAATTCCAAGAGGAAAATCTGTAGTTTAGAGTCATAATCTGTAGATAGAATCGCTTCTTCCATAGCTTCAATCCCCGGGACGTGCGGGATAGATGTGTATAGGGATTTGACATCCGCTGTGCAGAGTATTAGTTGATCTTGTTCATCTAGCTCTATGGAATTAAGTCTGGTTAAGAAATCAGTCGTATCCCGGATGTATGTGACCATGTTCTGTACTGTTGGTTGCATCAATCTGTCGATAAACTGACCGATTGGTTCATGTAAGCTGTTTATTGTAGACACTATTGGGCGTAGTGGTGGGTCAAGTAAGTTCTTGTGGACTTTAGGCATCATGTAAAAAGTTGGGCTCTTAGGATGCAATGTTTTTAGAAATGTGCTTGTTCTTTCTGTGATGGTGCCATCATTAAGAGCTTTATTGATGAGATCATTCAGTTTCATCTGGAATTCATTAGTTGGGTTGTAGTTTAGAGGTGCATACGTGTCCGTGTCACTTATATGTTCTTGTATTTTCCGTTTGTGCATGGTGGAATTCATCATAACTAAACCGCCTCCTTTGTCAGCTTTCACACATACAATGTCTTTGTTGTTAGCAAGTTTCTTTATGATTCCCATGTCTTTGTTGGTTATGTTTTTGTGTCGTTTCTTGTGACAATTCATTTTCATGAGATCTTGTCTGACCAGAGTTTCGAACAGATCTAATGACTTATGGCTCTTCGGCGCCATGAATGTACTTTTAGGTCTTAAACCTTTGAGTTGATCTTGATCTTGTGTTGTGGGTTTGTTGGACAAATTGTTAAAAAAATGCCGTAATCTTAATTTTCTCATTAGTTTAAAAAAACTAATTTCTAGCTCTAAGGTGTTAGTACTTGTGGTTGGAACAAAAGAGGCTCCTCTTTGTAATAATTTCAACTCTTCATCTTTTAGTTGGTAATCCGAGATGTTAATGACTAGTTGTTTTTCAGCTGTTTTTTCTTCTCCTTCTCTTTCAGGGTCATTTTGTCTTTGTCTTTCGAGGTCACACTTCTTGTGTGGGGTCCTTCTTTTTCCCCTCCTGAGTCTTCGGTCTCTGCGGAACCTCGTTCTAAAAAAGGGACTTCCGAAACACTAGGAATGTTCGAAGTAGATGGAACGTCTTCCCTGGATTGCTCTCTTTGGGTGTTGATAGAACTCTTTTTCAAAGGTTGTGATCTGTTCGGAGGTGGCTTATTGGACATGTCGCTTCCAGAAGATGAGGTGTCTGTATATGGAGTATACGGGCGATTTCTGCGTCGTTGAGCGTACACATCTGCCCATGTGTACACCTCTCCTAGCTTGTAGTCAAGCGTGTCGCGTCTGAATTTGCGTATCTTCCTTTCGTTTAGATCCTGAGTATGTCTATCAATTTGATCTTTTGTATCCTGTAAAAGGGTGTTAAGTTCATCTTCTGTGAGCATGGAGGAAAGTTCTTCTGTGGTATCTTGTATTTCTTTCTGTAGTTCATTTAAAATGCCTGACAATTCCTCTATAATTAACAGAATGAGGTCAAGGGAACACTTATTAAGTATAGCGTACCATTTGTCTCGGAATTTCTGTGAGTTCTTACAAAGAGAAGGTTTGAGGGCAATGCGTAGTCCTCTCTGTATTTATCAGAGTTTAGTTTGAGGCAATTGCTGGCCATCCAGCTACTGATGGCCAGCATGCCCTTTTGGAAGTTAGCTGCTACCCTATCTCCGTTGTTATTTATTGCAAGCACCGATTGGGTATCGTCGGCATAAGATGTAAGGCCCATCCCGTGTGCCTTGATGACTTTGGCTAAGCCCGACACATAGATATTAAAAAGAGTCGGACTTAGGGATGAACCTTGCGGAGCATCACATGGGAGGGCCAGTTGGGCCGAATGGAAAGTGCCTAAATTTACCGACTGCATGCGATTGGTGAGAAAGCATAGCAGCAGATCTCTTGCCCTTTGTTGAATACTCATTCTGGTGACACGGTCGATCAGAGTAGTGTGATCGACCGTGTCAAAGGCTGCTGAGAGGTCCAGTAAAATAAGAACTGCTGTCCCTCCCTGATCCAGAATGGTTCTAATGTCTTCCGATGCCTTAATTAGTGCAGTCTCTGATCCATGGCCTCTGCGAAAACCAAATTGAGTATTGTCTAACAGATGATGGTCTTCCATGTACTTAGAGAGTTGAATATTCATCACTTTTTCAGCTATTTTGGCCGGAAAAGGCAGGTTGGCTATGGGCCTATAGTTTTTAGTGTCAGCTGGGTCCAGGTTTTTTTTTTTAATAAAGGTTTTAAGATAGTTTTCTTCCAGGTAGCGGGGTATATGCCAGAAGAAAACATTACATTAAAAATATTGGCTAAAACAGGTGCCACCTGTTCTGCGACTGGTGTGCGTACAGCCGGCGGACATGGATCATTGGATGAGCCTGACTTAATAGAGGACATTAGATTAAGAATTTGGTCCAGAGTGGTATTTTCAAATTGCACCAGAAGATGTTCTGAAGTGCCATTGGTCAGAGATTGGTCTGCAATATTAGTTTGCGATGCAAATTCAGAGTAAATTTCATTTACTTTTCCATAAAAATAGTCCGCTAGAGAGTTGCAGAGTGACTGGGAAGTAGTTGTGACAGCAGCGGGGGTATGACCTGATAGCTTAGTGACTACTTGATAGAGCTGTTTGTTGGAATTTTTTTGTCGATTCAATTTGAGCTACATAATGTTTGCTTTTTTCTTGCGCAATCATTCGTTTGTATTTAGCAAGTTCATCTTTGTAAAGGAGTTTCTCCTCACTGGAATAGAGTTTACGCCAGTGTCTTTCCTGATTTCTACAGACTTTTTTTTGCTCCCTAAGTGATTCACTGAACCACGGAGCTGACGGAGAGCTCCAATTTTTAGAGAATGTTTTGTTAGGAACCAACAGGTTGAATGCATTATGCAACCAATTTGCGCAAGTAAGCCGCAGCAATATTTGGATCTGTAGAGACATCAGGTTGGGTGGAGGATAGATGTGTCCTAAGAAGATGATTATCTATGTTTTTCCAGGCTTTATTTACAACTGGACCATTTATGGTGGTATTTAGAGGAGACTTATTGTCAGTAAGAATGTTAAATATGATTGAATGATGGTTGATCCAGACTAGGGGGAGAATTTTTTTTAAAAGGATATTTTGAGAATTAGAGAAGAGGCCATCCAAGGTGTGAGCTGCTGTGTGTGTGGCCTTAAGAACTCGCTGTGATAGACCCACCGCTTCCAAGTCTGCAAATTGTTTATCTTTGAGGTTTTTGGGATTGCTCTATAACATACACAGCTTTTGTTTCTCTTCATGCTGCAAATTTCATCTATCCTAAAATGTCCTCGCTTGAAATATGCACGGAGAAGAAGTATACTCACATACCTTGCTTGATTCCCTGATTGTTTCTAGATTTTTACAAGGAGGTAGGACTTTTAAGCTTGAAAGTAGCTGGAGAATTTGGAAATTAACATTGAGAAAAAACAGGAAAGACACCTGAGTAATCACAACTGTATCAGCCAGAAAATTAATTGATGTCATTTTGACAGACACACAAACAATTGTCCTGTCAGAGGTTAAGCAAGATTGGCAAAAACACTGCTTTAAACAAAAACAAGAATTCATAAAATCAATAGTTTTGCCTTTGGCGTCCAAGCTTTTGGTTTTGTCAATGCTTCTTTTTTTGTCTTGCCATGATTTTCCAAAAACGTTATTGTTGGGAGAGCAACTGGAACCCTGCCACTATAAAAGAAAACATTGGCTAAAAGCAGATATATATTTGCATGCACAAAAAGCACACGTTTCTAAAGCAGCCCTGGCACTGAAGGGACATCTTTTATGTGCGGATTTGTTCCTTGTGAAAGAGAAGTCCTTCACTGTAACGTTAGCCAATGGCTGGAGTGGGTAGCCTATTTTCCGATGTTCTATGCTGAAGATAGTGAAAGAAAAAAGTGAATGACACAGCAATAGACCAATGGAGAAAGAGGGCTGACTTTAATCCCCTCTAAGTTAGAGTATTATAAATAGGTCCAATAAAATCAAACGGTGTTGGCTAATATCAGGTCGAATAAGTATATTATATAATAATTTTGGTGAAATCAAAAGGTACTGGCCTCATGCGAGATCTAAACAAAATAGGTGACACTGGGTGTAGACATTGCTTTCAAGTGAAATATCTAACGAAAAAGTGGAATATTGGTGAAACGTAGGGTGTAGATTTATATAGTTTTTTATTTTTGAACTACAATGATCACAATGATGTAAAGAAGAGAGAAAAATACCGAAACCTTCTGAAAACACTTCTCCTTTTGGGTTCTCTGATTTTCATGATACATTTATTTTATTTATATTTATTTTATTTACTTTATTTATAACACTTATAGAACGCTCTGTCACCTAACAAGCATCCTGGCGCTAAACCAGCAGTGTACGATCAGACTAGTGTTACAAGAGACACAGAAGTGACCAGTTACGAACTAGGAAAGAGCCATGTCTTTAATCTCTTTCTGAAAGGGAGGAGAGCCTCCATTTGTCTCAGCTCCAAAGGGAGCCTGTTCCATAGTTGTGCAGCCGAGCAGCGAAATGCCCTACCTCCAAATTTTATTTTTTTAAACCTAGGCACCTTTACCAATCTCGCTGTGAAAGAGCGAAGGCTTCTCTCCGGAACATACCAAGCAAATTTCCTCCTCAGCACTATTGGCCCAAGCCCATGCAGGCCTTCAAAAACTATACAAAGAGATTTAAACTGGACTCTCTGAAATATCGGGAGCCAATGCAGCTCAGACAGGGCAAGGAGGTAGAACAACGTCTTGGTTTCCCCAGGACAATTTTATCTGCTATTGCTTGAATCCTCTAGAGCCTTTCCAATAAATATCGCGGGGATTCCAGCAATAAGGCATTGCAGTAGTCTAATCTACGTACAATGGTACATTGCACTATTAATGCTCGGGCATGCATTGGCAGAAGCGGAAGAATTTTGCGCAAGACTCTAATTATAGCAAAACAACTCCCCACGGCTTTATTGACCTGTGATTCGAGGGTCAACTTACTATTAAACATAACACCCAGGTTATGGACTTTCTCGACAGGCAATAATGGGCTGGCGGATGCTAATGGCCAGAAGTTCAGTGGGAGCCCATTGGGGTTCTTCCCCACTGGACAGTGGAGAATCTCGTTTTTCTCCGAATTAAACTGAAGCGAATTCTCCTTCAGCCATTGGGCAGTATGCCGAAGACACTCATGAAACACCTCCAGCGGTGTGGACTGTTCTCCCTCTAAGGAGAGAATAAGTTGGGTATCATCAGCGTAATTTAAAATATTGATATTGTTTGACCTTATACCAGCAATTAAAGGTTTCATCTAAATAACTGGTCACCACGGCCGTCTCACTACCATGGGCTGGTCGGAAACCAAATTGCACATTCTCTAGGATTCCATTGGTCTCCAGGTATTTAGAGAGAGCATTACTGACCAGGTGTTCTACAATCTTAGCGGGATAAGGAAGCAGGGAGATCGGCCTATAGTTTTTAGGGCAGTCTGCATCCAATGTTGTCTTTTTTAATAGTGGGGTTACCAAAGCCTGTTTCCACCCTGTCGGTACTATTCCACTAAGGAGAGATTGTTTACAAATAAGGCGGAGAGTAGGGAATAGTTCTGCTCCCAACTCCTTCCACACTTTATGTGGTAGAGGGTCCAAAGGCGACCCCAAAGAGATACCCAAGACCATTCTACCAAATTCCTCCTCCTTTGGTTTCTCAAAACCGGTTAAGGTAGGAATCATCTCTGTCTATTCATCTCCTACCTCTTTAACATCATTTGGAATTCTCTTGACATGCTCCTTATATTCTGTGCCCTCAACCCCCTCCTGTAATATAGCCACTCCAAGGCCGTCAATGATGGTTTTAATTTTATCATTGAAAAACCTTGCCAGGCTATCACTAACATCCTAAGTAGGGGGCGTCTGATTCTTAGCACAATCAGGACTTCTCAGATTATTCGGAATTTTAAAAATGCTTCTTGTGCAAAATGGCACATTTAAAAAAATTGTCTTGGAAAAATACTCAGACTTTGCAGTGATTATTTCTTTCTTGTAACTGGTAATTAAAAATGTCTAAGCAGATTTATCTTTCCCTTCATACACCCTCCTCCATCTCACTCTAGTTTAAGATTTTTCAATTTATCATTAAACCAGAGTCCCGAAGGTCTACCCACTTTTGTGTCATTCTTTAATGGGGCTATCTGATCCAATGTCGAGATAAACTGTGTACAAAGAGACCCATAGTTCTCCTTCACGTGCCTATTAGTCTTGAAGCAGTCATCGAGAGCAAACACCGAAGAGGTGCTGCTCTTTTTTAAAAGGGATTTCCAATCTCTACTAACATAGTTTCTAGATTCTCTGGCAGCCAAACTATAAGATTTTAGGTTGTAAATGGTCAGACCATTCAACTGGAAAAATGACCTGAACTCCCAACCAAGTTTTATCTGCGAAAATCAAGCCAAGCATATGACCTCCTTTATGTGTTGGTTCATCAACCAGCTGATATGAGTTAAAATCTTCACACGATTGGAGGAGATTGCTAAGGCCGGAGTCAAGGGATCCATTACACCACAGATTGAAATCACCTAGCACCAGTAATCTGGCATGCGTAGCCGCCATATTACAAATAGTTTCGATCACAGACTGTTGTTATTGAGCACTAATAGCCCCTGGGGGTCTATAACAAACAATACCAGTCAATACATGACCATTAGAGTCTTTTATCCTAAATCCCAACATTTCAAAACCCTCTGTCACATCAATATCTATTGTGGTCAAGTTCCAAATGTCTTTAAAAATCACCCCTATTCCTCCTCCCCTCCCACTTGTTCTAGGTTTATGGACAACTTTATAACCAGGCAGACAAGCTAGTCCTGGCTCTAAGTCGCAGTCAAGATGTGTCCAGGTTTCTGTCATAAATAATATATCCAGTTCGTGGGACTCCAGGAGCAATTGGATCTCGACACAGTGCTTGTCCAACGATCTCACATTTAATAATCCACATATAGGGTGACCCTGTTTAATGAAATTTGATAAGAGATACGCAGACTCCTCTATTCTCCACTTTCCCCTCTCTTTCCCAGTCTCACCCATCATCCGCAATTCAGCACCAGAGTAGCTTAAAGGGCGACCGAGCATGCCATTTCCCTGGGACCACCCCAACCGGGCAGCATGGCTGGTGCTGTGCGATGTCGGTGCGCGGGCGGGCTCAGATGGGCTTGCCTTGGCGCGCCGGTGGCGCATGTGCCTTTGTAGTAATGGGCCCCCAGCACCTGTACTGCTAACCTCCAAGATGGCGGGTCCGCTCTAACGGACAGACACCACGCGGCAGGAGTCAGCTGGAGCAATTAACTGTGAGTAGCCATGTTACAACTCCCCAACACAATTAGATAAAAAAGCGCTGACACATCTTATTGAAAGGATTCCTAAAACTCTGTGCAAACATGGTCAGTATTTTAAAAAAAGAGTTCTTAAACTAAAACACAAGTCAATTTTTAAAAAGTTCCTATAATATGTGCAAAACGCGAGTCAAGATCAGTATCAGCCCCCCTGTGCAACATCCTTCAAGATATACACAAATTAGTCTCTTTCACGCTGCACGTCCACACCAGTGTGAGCCTTTGTAGTAATGAGCCCCCAACAACTGTACCGCTAACCTCCAAGATGAAGGGTCCACTCTAACGGACGGACACCGCATGGCAGGAGTCAGCGGGAGCAATTAACTGTGAGTAGCCCCGTTACAACTCCCCACCACAATTAGATAAAAAAACACTGACACATCTTATGAAAAGGATTCCTAAAACTCTGTGCAAACACGGTCAGTATTTTAAAAAAGAGTTCCTAAACTAAAACACAAATACATTTTCAAAAAGTTCCTGGCAACATAGCAACACCTTTGCTATGTGCTGCAATGGTTCTACATGAGTAATGCCTACTTGAATCTTTTCGCGTCTGTAAGTTAACCCAACTTGTATAATGAATAAACTTGGGCAAAATACTTTTCTCATGAAAGGTGTATGTGTCATTTATTAAAGTAACCATGCAATATAAGCATGGTTATTTTTGTAATCGTCATAACAGCTAGAGGCAGCAATGCTATGGGTGGTTATTTCTCCACCTTTGTTTTGTATTGAAATGGTTTTACATGTGTAATGCCTGCTTGCATCTTTTTCAGACCATTACCTTCTGTAGCTCTGGGGTCAAAACCAGAACTGGGTTGAGCTATTATCGTCTTCCTGCTCATGCCTGACATCGAATTCGAATAGCAGCATTTGAGCATTCGCATTACAAACTTCACCAGCTCTTTTCGCAGGTCTTCGCTTCGCAGGCCATATATGATAGGGTTGAATGTTGAAGGCACTGTGAAATACACAAGGTCAACGCAGGCCCGCAGGATGGCCAGAGTGCTTTCTTCTGTCGCATTGGTCAATGGCATGGTTCCAGTGACCACGAGGAGCCCCGCGGTTGAATAGAAAATACCTAGAACTATAGAGTGAGTGACAACCGTCTGAAGAGCCCGTCTTGAAGAAATGCTGAGGCGCGCGCTTCTGGACACCTTGAAGATTTTATAGTAGGAGAAACCTACCAAAGAAACCGAGACAATCAGGTGGGCGGCCATCATGGAGACTCTGTAAAGTTTGATGAGCAATGGAACAAGGTCATCTGCACAAATGCTGCTTTCCAGGGATGCCGCGGTGCACAGGAAGCTGCAAGAGTCGACCAAGTGGCACAGTTGCCGCCCTGAGAAGGAAAGCACATACACAAAGGGGTATAGAATCGAAAATGCCCATGAGAAGCTGATGATTTTGAAGACCAACTGGTTGGTAAATCTTCTTGAGTATTCGAATGGATGACAGATGACATAATACCGGTCAAACGCCATGATGGAGACAGTAAATACTTGAAAGCCACTGTGGGCGATGAGAAAGAAGTACTGTGTGAGGCAAAACTGAAAAGTCATGGGACTCACAGCGTCCTGAGTGAACATGGTGAAGAAGTAGATGCCACTGGACAGCAGCCCGCCTAGGTCCACGGCACACAGTTCACATATGAGAAGGTTCTTCGGGATCCGAAGACCCTTCTTGGCGTATATGGTTGTAATGATGGCCACATTGCCAAGCATGCCTGTCAGAAAACATGGGACCAGAAACGAGATGATCAAGTACCTTTCTTCCTTTGTGTAGATAAACCCCCACAGAATGATTCCATATGTGCCATTTTCGGCGATTGTTGCACGTTTCTTAGGATCCCCTATGCTTTCAAGCATACTGCAATCAGATATGATCTCGTCTTTACGATCTTCTTCAGGCTTGTAGTGGCGCGGATTATGTTTTCTGGACAAAGATGGGAGAAACGAAACGAAACGAAAGGCAATTGGGAGCAGTCAAAAACACAATTAGTATGATTCAGAAAAAACTGCTTACATCTATGATTTCCCTAGAAGTATTCAATTCAAATAAGCTTTATTCGATTTTTTAGATTAAAAATCATAAAAGCATCAACAATACAAAAATAAACCGTAGACATTTCATTTCATAGGCACAGTAAAAGATCATTACACGATTATTAAGACAAGATTCAATAAATACAACTAATCGGCTAATCAATATGTAGGGGTTTCATTTTCAACATTTTTTGTACAAAATTCAAATCCCATTAAAGGCTAAAGAGTTGGTTCTATGTAATATGAGGGGAGCTCGGGTAGAAATCGTACAGATCCCAAATACGAATGGTGCCTTGTCTTTCTTTGGGGGGGCAAAAACGTAAAAAGGGGGCAACATTCCTGTTTTTGAATTTAATTAGAACCAGGTCCCCAGCGATGCATTTGGGCTGCGGCCCTAACCATCCCACCCTCCTGACACTCAAGATACCCCCATCTAACTCCGGCGGCAAGGGTCTATTGTTATTCAGCCAGGAAATGGCCTTATTTAGCAAGTCCTGCTGGGATTCGCGTGTTCCCTGGATGAGGGCAGGGACCCCAGAGAGGACAGACACATACGGGGCAGCCTCAGGTGGCAGGTTGATACGTGGCCTTCTTACCAAGGCGGGTCTAGCCACTGCGTGGGTTGTTGGTGCAGGTTTTAAAATTACTTCGGGGCCTATTAGAGTAGGTGTACAGGGTGGCTGTGTTTGAGTGACACCGTTACCAGATTTATACTTTTCGGGGACGATGGGAGGGTTAGGGCAGACGGATGTGGCCCTTATGTTAGCTGAAAGAGGATACTTTCTGATTACTGACTCAATGTTAATCAGCCTTTCCCCTAAATCATTGATTTTTGTGACCAAGGGCGAGATGACAGCTAACAGCAGTTGCTCAATTTGAGCCAATAAAGTCAATTTGGGAGACGGGAGAGGGTCCTCGAATTTGTCCGCGGCCGGGTCCTCCATAAATGCTGTTGATTTAGCAGGAGATGATATTACATTGGTGCGCAGAATTTGTGTATTTGTATTGTTCCCAATGACAGTTTCACTGTCGTGCTTCCCTCTATTGTTGGAACCCAGGGGCGTAGCATTTACTTGGTTGTAGTCTTTATTTGCGGAGCCATTTGACTTAAGACAAAAAGTACCCACAGTAGGGGAGGTTATAGAATCAGGGTCATACTTTGTGCCACACAGGGCGTTGAGTTCTTCCCAAATGGACATCGTGTTTGTCATAGTAATAAATACGCCGAAAAGGTCAAATAAAGTTGCAGCACAATACCTCCTTCTGTGATGAGATCAAGTGGGGTGGCCCGTCCCGTCCTCCTTGGTCATCTGAGGGCCACAGAGGGCCCGCCCTTTGCCCGGGCTTAGCCCGCGCGCGTCCCGCGTGGCGGGAGGTGCTCTGAACACTTATAGCGCCTCCGGGCGCGTTGGAAGCGTCACTGGGCTGCGTCCTCCCCGGGTCTGCTGGGTTGTGTAGTCCGTGACTACAGCCGTTTCCCTCACGGCGCAGGCTGACTGGACAAATGGTGAGGAGCTGGGCCGTTTCCCTCACTGCACGCTGCAAGCTCCGGTAAGTGCCCCCCAAGAGCGCTCGGCGCTCTGAACACTTATAGCGCCTCCGGGCGCGTTGGAAGCGTCACTGGGCTGCGTCCTCCCCGGGTCTGCTGGGTTGTGTAGTCCGTGACTACAGCCGTTTCCCTCACGGCGCAGGCTGACTGGACAAATGGTGAGGAGCTGGGCCGTTTCCCTCACGGCACGCTGCAAGCTCCGGTAAGTGCCCCCCTAGAAGTATGCATTACTGCATATTCACAAAAACCAAAGCTTGTTTTCATGCAAATCTATGCAAAGCTTATATTTCTAAGAGTACTCCCACTCGGCACACAGCGGAGGTCTCATGGTGAAATTGATCAAAGCATTTTTTTGTTAATATTTTATACTTCATGGACAATGACTTCTAACCATGGAGAAGCCCCTACGTGTCATTTTACACAATTAAATGGCACATACACATTTTTGCAGAATCTGAAAGAACTAATGCCCAGATTTACCAAAGCTTTGCACGGGTGCAAAAAGACACAAAGGAACACACAGTGACGCAAAGTTTTGCATGGTTTTGAGTATTCAGCACAAAAAATGGTTTGCACTGGAAAGATTCCCTTTCTTCAGAGCAAACACCCGTTTGCGATGGTATGTGCCAAAGAGGCGTTACTAGGTCGTTACCTGGGTGGATCAGTGCAAATATCCATAGGGGGTTTGATGTCAAGCTCGATCTACTATGATAGCCAGACCGGACTTTGCATCAAAAAACTAACACCTACTGGAAGCATGCATAAATAGGGTAAATATATTCATATCTCAAAAAACACAACACATTACATATCTACTGCAGTGCACAGCACACATGCAATAGATTGGATCCTTCTGAATTTGTCTAAGTATACACATTTGTATTGAAAGTGTTTACCTCCAGTAGAAATCCTATGCTAGACAGCACACACTCGCCGCTGCACTATGCTGTGAAGCTGTGCATGTTGCAAGGCAGTCTGTGAAGGGAATGACAGCAGCAGCCCAAGCTTAATGAGCGTGGTTCTGCACTGCATTTCCCCCTTGCACCATGCAGCACAGCAAATTTGGTTGCTGTGCTTCTTTGAGTGAAAAATTAGCAAATAGTCAATATCCACACCTTATGAGTTTGTGGGTGTTAACCACATTTTGCCTTTGCACTGCCTCTGAAATCTCATGTTTCAACTTCTCCTGCTACAAATATGACTAAAGACAATTTGCCAAAGTGGAGGAAAGCCTGCAATGTGAAGTCCAATCAGCAAGCAGATACGTCCATAGATCTAGAATCAGTGGCTATCAAAGAGTATCAAAGTATTTGTATTCATGTTCGATTAATTTAAATCATTACATGTCTAGAACTATACATTACAATTACCCATTAAATAAAACAGCAGATACTAGAACTGGATTAGTATTGCAAGAATTTTTAAAAGTATGTGGACGGTTGTGTTTCATAAGTATAAAAGGTTAAAACATATCAAGAAGTCAGTTCAAATAGTTTTAGCACCTTACGATTTATGTAGCAATGTCAGTGGTTGTGAGGGTAAAGGAATACAGTGAGATGTGCCAAATGCAAACTGGTAAGTCCTGCTGCTGTTTGGGCTCAGGCTGCTGATGTCTGGACACCTTAGGATGTTTTAATCTTGGCTTGTAGGCTGTCCTTTCCCCCAGTAGGAGAAGATCGCCAGAAGATGATGTGTTCAAGGTGGGTAGTCTCCAGTGCACGGTGCCACATGACCATGTAGAGTGTTGAGTATATCCCTTGAAATTGTCAGTGCTAGTTGGAGCTCTCCTAAAAGCTGACTTCTGAGTGCTGAGCCTATGGTGTGTAGCCAGTAGCTATTGACATCACTTCAATGAGTGAGTGAGAGACGAATAAGGCTTGAAAATGTTGCTAGTCTAGCTAGGGTGCTTGGCGTGTTTTTAATGAAGTGCAGAACCAAGGCCTCCCTTCAGTGATTGATGCCTTTTGACCGAAAGGAAGGGAGGAGCAGGTGGTATCACTCCTCAACCAATTTGGGGCAGCAACACAGAAAATGGAACCAAGATTCTTTACAATAATTGCATAGCCTGCATGAAATTGCCTCCTCTTGATAGGCCAAGGCAGGATTAAAATCTGAAATAGGCACAGCGATAAGCCCCATATAGAGAATTTTCCTGCACGCCGTGGTTAAAAGTGCATGTTGGAACTAAGTTTGTGCCTTCCCATTGATATAAGATGTGTCCGGCACCTTGGTCAGGGGGCTGAGACGAAGACTCGCTATGTCCCGTTCAAAAGGAAGTTAATCGCACCTGCCTGTTACCAACATTTTTACTGGCTGAGAATGGAATTTCTTGGATATGTAGGCTATATGTCTTGATATTCAGAGTGCTAGTTATGGTTACTAGCTGTAATTGCCAGGGAGACCCCACTCCGTCAAAGATTGATCTCAGATGTTATTTGAGCGAGGTCTCTGGGGACTGCAAAACCCTGAGATAGAACTTTATTAAACCCTCGGGCCTACGAGGTCTGGGCATCCGAGGCCCAGCTCCAGCCTCTTGGCTGAAACTTCAGATACCGCCGGAATCACTGAATTAGTGTCACGCGGTGCTCCACAAAAATCACAATACTTGATAATCTGACATAAGATTACCAAATCGACGGCTGATTGCACTAGTGTCATACGGCGCCCTACAGAAATCATTACAATAGAAAATTTAACATTTGATGGAAAAACAAACGATTGACTCTACGTAATATATCCAAATCAACATCGCTATACGCCGTTTGATTTATGCAGTAAAGAAACAGGAGAAGTAAACTTTCTGCCTCCATCGTTATATCTACATACCCTATTTTTATGAGAATATTTGATGTCAGCCACATAACTTGACCATCATATAGAAATACGATGGTACAGTCCTGAAGAAGACACATCTGTGTCGAAACGCGTAGACAGGAAACCATCTATTAGTTGTTATATTTTAACTGATGAATGTATGAAATTATGCATATGCTACAATGCTGAAATATTTTATCATTTGTTTATAATCATGTATCAAATTTTTATCAATTAGTATGTTATGTAAAAGGAATTAAACTGTAATCTATGTGCAAAAGCAGTTGTTGATCATTATTATTCTTGTTTGGCAAATGCCAGTATTCATGTGTTAGTGGGTATTAGAGATTTGCCTGGGTGTTTTATTCACACAAATTGTTTGCCCTGACCCAGGAAATTGATCCTTATCAGGGGGTCCTTGTTTGTTCCATATATAACCAGCTCCAGCTTCAGCCTCATTCTTCTGGTTTCCCGGGGGACAATTAGAGTTTTATTATTCTCATTGATCTGAGAGTTTTAGAAACTTATCAAGGACACCAGGAAAATCTGATTGACCATAGCGGAGAGACAGAATCAAATTTGCTCCCAAAACTGTCAACATGGGCTCAGCAGTTAGGCTTTGTAGACGCTTACAAAGGCACTGCAGTATGTGGATGACAGTGGTAGCCTTAGTTCTGAGGTGCCTTAGGTGGACATCCGGTATGACTCTTTCCAAGAACCTGACTCCGAAGTAGTTATAGGCTGGAATTGCCATAATTTGTAGGTCTCGCAGCTGCCAGCGAGTTTGTTTTCATGCGAGAATTTGCAGAACATGATGACCTTGTTTTTGCTCTTGTTTACATGCAAGTTGTTCGCTTGATTGTAGCAATGGAGTGCACTGATGGCTCTCTGCAGGCCGACTCTGGTGTGGTCCATGATGGCAGTGTCATCTACATACTGAAAGATGGAGAGACACAATCTTCCCAGCCTTAGTGTCACTAAACTGGCTCCTTCCAAGGCTTCTCCCATGTCTGCAGTGTTAAGATTGAAAAGGAGGGGGGCCAACATGCAGCCCTGTTTGAGCCTGTTGTTGGGCATACTGTAGGTGACTGTGGTGGGACCTGTTTTTACCTGGATCCATGTTCCCTGATATAATGATATGATCACCCTGAGGAGCAGGGGCGGGATGTGCCATGCAATTAGCTTCCCCTCATAGACTGCACCACCCTGTCGAAGGCAGTGCTATAGTAGATGAAGAAACAGAACAAAAGGAGGTTGCTTCCTCCTGACTGCTTGTGAAGATAAACGTCGGATGGCGAAGAGATGCAGGGGGTTAATCCAGATAAGCCCTGCAGGTTGAGGCCCCTGCGATCTTATAGCTGCCTCCGTAAGTGTTTCACATGTTTGCTGATCCCTGAGACGGTATGGGGGATGCTGAGGTTGATCCTGTAAGAGACTTGTTTGGTCCTTGTGGTTCTAGGTGCTAGTGTACTGGTATGCTAGCATGCAAACTTCAGTGGCGGCTGGTGACATTTGAAAGTGGTGCGGTGTAAAATTACGGAATGCATGACCCGTGATGAACGAGCATAGCAAGCGAGTGAGACTGTCAAAGTTAGAGAAAAGAGTGAGCAAATGGTACATTTTCAAGCAAATTTGAGAAAGCAAGAAGGTTAATAAAGAAATTGTGAAATTGTGGTTATAACATAAATATAACATAAATAAAGGGAGATTTGATATGATAATGATGTAGGTAGCTGCTTATGCAGTGTAACCCCAGAACTTCATAAAAGACTTTGATATAACAGTGCCGAGTACCTCACAGATTTCCTTATTTATTGATATAACTTTACAAATTAAATCTACTGAGGAAATACAAGTTATTGTGATTTGTTGGACTGGAAAGCAACACTATCATAATTTAAATAAATACATCAAAAATATATAGCAATGGAATGCATTCGCTCTCTTGAACAGGTAACATGCCTATATCAACACCACTTGTAAGGATAAAGTCTTTCACTGCATCACTTGGAGCGGGTGGTGGAGATCTGGAATTTATTTAGAGTTGGTCGCCCCTACTTCCGAGCCTTTTGTCAGTCAGTCAGTTCAACTTTATTCAGATACAATAGTAACCATAGCCATTTGATATCTGTCAAGAAGCCCCATGTCACAAGGGAAATTTCAGCCAATCCTGTTTGGTGTGTTTTGCGCGTGGGACTTTTGATTTCACTTTCCACACTCCTGGTAAGGGTCTGCAAATACTGCATGCAAATGGCATGTCTTTCAACTTGTCAAAGTTATAAAGATGCTTCTCTCATTCTGAAGTCCTGTGCCATTAGAAAAGCCTACACCAAGACCATTTTGGAGGGCAACTTAATGTTACAAAACACAAAGGCTGCTTGCGTGCTGGCCTTCAAAATATAGTGGCCCAGTGTCACTGTTCAGTGGAGGCCAGTTAGTCAGCACTGCTCCCATTATACAGTAGATGTTTTCCAAAATTGATTGGAACATTAAAAGAACATGCTGTGCAGAGAAAGACATGAAGGGCCAGATGTAGGTAGGCAAATACCGGTCGGTAACGGCCGAAATTCGGTAATTTCGGCCGTTACCGACCGGTATTTGGAAATCGAGATGTAGGTGGGCATTTTACTGATTCGGTAATTTACAGAGTCGGTATTTTAAGGAATCGGTAAATTACAGATTCCTTAAAATACCCAATCGGTAAATTATCGATTTTGCTATGTAGGGAGCACTCAAATGAGTGCTTTTCCCCTTTTAGGATTCGTTATTTACCACTAACTACAAGTTGGTGGTAAATAATGAAAACCTTGGAAAAGGCATTTTTTTTGCTTTTCCAACAGTGCCATCTTGCAGACATACATGCCCTTAGGGCATGTATGTCTGCAACATGTGCACCCATACACAATTGAGGGGTGCAACAGGGTGTCAAAGTGACACCCTGCCACCCTTCAATGTTTCCCCCTTTTACCGAATCAGTAAATACCGATTCGGTAATTGGCATTCATTCCTATGGGCCTTCAGGCCCATAGGAATGAATGGCAATTACCGAATCGGTATTTGCCGATTCGGTAATTACCGAAACTTACCGATTCGTTAATTATTCCGGTAAAATTACCTACATCCCATTTGCCTGTTCTTAAATACCGAATCGGTATGATTCGGTATTTAAGAATCGATAATCTGGGATTACCTACATCGGTGTTTTATTGTAGTGGATACACTGAATGTGAATGTGTTCCTCAAATGAGAACATTGGTATGTGTGCATTTTCCTTTAAATAGAAAAAACATGCCAGGGCCATTCTTTGCAGCATGCTCACATTATCATGTAGAAATGATAGGACCATGATACAGATGAAATGTTTGCTTAAGAAAAATAATTTAGTTTAATACTCATATCAATATCTGTCAATTCCTTGGTGTATTTACGGATACCCTTCTGTTTTTTTGAGTTATGTACTTTTCTAGTACCTGGAAAAGCAGTTGCTTTTTCATTAAAAGAAGCTCTTTCCTGAACACATTTACATAACAACCTCTCATATTGTCTGTACTAGTGATGTTGAAGTCAAATGAGAAAACTGTCTGAATCATGCCCCTCAGCACAGTGGGGGTACTGGTGGGTTCAAGTAGTAAGAGGACCCATGAGCTGAGAGAAGAATCCTGGCGTCACCGTGGGGAGGACTTTACAACATGTTGGATGCAAGGTGCACAAGTACCATGGCAGCATACCGCCTGTGAAAAAGGAACGAGATGTCTGGCGTGCAGTTCAGACAACCCATGAGTTACGTTAAGTCTCGAGGGGTGTGGACAGGTATTCACCTTGTCGTGTGAAAACAGGTCAGTGCTGCTAATGAGACCAGCAATTAGATGGAGCATTTAAAAAAACAAAAACATTTATTGACATTTCAAAACATTCAAGGTGCAATACAATACAACTAGCCAGCATGGTCTTGATCAATATAGGAGCTTAAAAAGTACAGTCAAAAGTACAGGTAGGGAGCCGTGACAAAAGCAAGAGTAACAAACTTCTTGTATCTGTTTCGCATCACTTTCTCCTTCCCTCTTTCCTTTCCTCTTCACACCTCCGCCCCACCCTATGAGGGGACAGTTGGATAAGGGGATCAGCCTAGCATGTACACATCTGTAAAGTAGAGCTACACGATCCAACGAGCCTGGGCAGAAACCCTGGAACGAGTTATCCTTTAAAAGTGTATGTTATATGTCTTATAAGTATGTGTAAAAACAATTAAAAATGTACTGAAAAAAATGACAGTCTAAATTGTACACAGTTCTCATTATTGACACACTCTCCAGTGGCCCATCTCTAATAAAATAATTAACGTACAGCAGTTGCGTATACAATGATGTAGAGCAACATCTTACGACGGCAACAGAAAAGAACATTATGTAATACCTCAGCAAGGGCCAGGCATCCACCCATACTTCACTCTCCCAACTGCATTCCGAGGAAGCTACGCCACTCAAACAGATCATGGGGGCATCAGAGGGCCAAGATCACACCCCGGCGGTACCACATCCTGGGTGTTTTCTATGGCTAGTGCATCTGTCGACCCCTGCTGTTTTTGAAGCCATGCTAGAAAAGATTCCCATATGTCGCGAGGTCTGGAAGAGGGCGGCATCAATTCCCAAAATACACTTACTTGCGCGTGCCCATATGTGACATCCCGGACCCAGTCCCTAATTGAAGGTACCCATCTCCTTCCCCAGTGAACCGCGACCTGGCTCTTCGCAAACAATAGCAATATTGCATGGAGCTTGCGCAGCTTAGGCGGCGTATCTTTGACATAGCCCAAGAGCCCAAGCATAGGGGAAGGGGCCAGGGATACATCCAGGATGGAAAGTATTGATGTAAAAACTAGGGTCCAGAACTCTGCCAACTTGGGACAATCCCACGCGATATTTAAGAAGGCAGCCGAGGCGGATCCGCAGCGCCAGCAGCCATCATTGTCACGTATACCCATGCGATAGAGGCTGACCGGTGTTCTGTAAAATCTATGCTGATATTAGAAATGAATCAGCCTTAGTTTATAATTCGGTGAGAGCTCGGTTAGTCGCTTAGATGGGGCATTTATTGCAACGTTCAGTTGAAGAGCTCGTTGTGACAAAGGTGAACATGCTACTTCAGCCATAAAGAACATATGTTTGAAGAGCTGCTGGCATGATTACAGAGCGGAACATGTGTAGGAACCTGCCCCACAAGGATTATGAATAATTTGTTGTAAAAGTTAAAAGGTTGCATTGTATTTTCAATCATTGACAACTCCATCCATATAGGATAATCTGCTTTTGTTGCATTTTAATCGTTTATAGGGCTGCATTTAATATTCTGTATTGAAGGCCCAGACAATGGGCTGCAGCAAATTCCTATGAAACTAACACTGATTACCTGATGCAGGTACTGTGCTGTCATATTCGTGGAAATACAACATAAAAATGAGTGAATGAATGAATCTTTCGGGCTTGGATGGATGGCAATCGATGGATGGCTTACACAGATTTAAATTAAAGAATGGACTGGATTAATGGCTGCATTAATGGATGGATAAACGATAGACAAATTCTAAAAAACGTTCGAAATGATGAGTTAATGGATTTATGTTACTACTGAGCAGGGATGGCTAGATGAATGGATGGACGGATGGATTGTGATCTTTGTACACCGAGGAACCACAGTCTAATTTATCTCTGAGCGTCTCTCTGCTAAGAAAGTGAATGAGTTCTGTTTAAAGAAAGGCAAATGCATGACCCTATAAACACCCCCAGTCGTTTTTTCTGCAAATCGCACACACAAAAGTAAGACAATGTAGAAGACGCCTTGTCACGGTAAAAAGAAACATTTAGCGCCTAAGTGGGCTGTGGTCAGGCCTATGTGGACCCTAAGTAGTTAGTTCCTGGACTGTGTGTTTAGCCACTAATAGAACTTCCAGTAATTTGAGGAAAGGTGGGTGTGTATTACAGGGCCGTCTGCATTAGCTTCTTCTTTTAATTCTGACTACATGCTAAATAGATATTTTTCAGGGAAAATGAGAATGTGGCTTGGTGAGAGAGCGGAAAGGTGGCACAGAGGTAGGGTTTGCCCTCCTTTCCATAGTGGGATAGAGATAAAGTAACACTGGCACCGACCAGTGGCGTAATATAAAATGATGTGCCCCATACCACAGAATGTGACAAAGTGCCCGAAGTCTGCAATATAGCTCAAATATTTAGGCTTTGGACTGAATGGAAGACACCTGAAGGGTAGGGGGACCCTTGAAGGGATTGAGTGCCTCCTTTGCCGCAGAGGCCCAATAAATCCCCTGGTTCAGATCTGCTTTTCCTAATCGAGGAGTGGAAAGGGCTCCGTTGGGTGCTGATCTGACTTCCACGCCCTGTGGGAGAGGAGAAAGGTTTCAGTCAAGGGCAGGGTCAGACTGCTTTGCCATAGTGTAAGAGGGGAAAAGAGGAAAACAGGAGTTAAATTCTGGACTACCAGTCCTGGTGGGGGAGGTAAAATGGCAGGTAGGGGGTGGGCACTGAATTCCAACTACCATGTGCTGGAGGAGAAAGGCTGCAGTTGTGGGACGGGTCTCATCTCCTTTGGCTGGTACCAGAGTGAAAGCAGTTTCAGTCATGTGCTGCGTTTGGCAGTCCTAAATGGTTGAAGAGCAGAAAGGAGGCAGACAGGGACCGGGTCAGGCCTATTCGTCATGGTGCAAGAGGAAAATGGCACACCGGTCAGTGGCGGCTGCTCTCAATCAATCCCAAGTGATGGTCAGCATGGGAGAAATACTTTAAAAAAACACGGACAACATAACAGAGCAAAAAAAACAAAATAGTACTTACCTGCTGCTGCCAGACGCTTCCTTGGTCCTCCGCTCCCATACCGGTCCTTGCCTGCCAGCGGTCCACGAACTGCTGCACACTGCGCAGGTTCACAGATACCAATCACAGCACTGCTGTCATGCTGGGAATGCTATTCTCAGCATCAGAGCAGAGTTGTGATTGGTCTGAGCTGTCTGGTTTGCCGCTCAGACAGGGCCTGAGAGCCTGCGTCAGTTCTCCACCCTGTTGTGCAACACAGCCGGGTTGAGAAAGGCGAAGTACGCATGTCAGTTTTGCCAGCCCAAGACGGCCTGGCCAAACTGCCATCTGCACTTACACCATTACTCCTCTTCCCTGCTCCTAACTCTAGTTGGAATGGCCCCACCCCAGCCCAGGTTCGGAGCTTTTGCACAAATGTATAGCTTTTACACATATTAAGAGCTTTGTTTGGATCACAGGCACACGACACTCCTTCGCCATACCTGAGGAATTTCCACTGGCAAACCTTCTAGCTTTGAGTTAGAGGTTTAGATGCACCAAGGCACAAGGTGAGGGGGACTCACCAGGACCCCGCAAGCTGCACTCAGCCTAGCTGGGCTGCTTCTGCGAGGTCCAGGGGCTCACACTCTGCAGCGACTCACTAAAGCCACCTCAGCCACATTTCTGGGAGCTCCACTGTCGACTGGAAGGGGCTGAACAGCACCAGGTTACCTTGGAACTTGGGGGCTTTTGTGGGAAGCTGGCAGCGTATGCAAGGTGCTGGAGAGTGCAGGGCAGTAGGAGCAGGCATAGCCAAAAGGAGCTGGTGGACACACAGGCAGGGCAGGGAAGGGAGCCCACCCCTTCTAGCTCGTCCGCCCCTAGTAGCCCCCTAGCGTACCTTAATGTACCAGGCAAGGGCTTGGCCTGTTCTTCTGATTTTTTGTTTCCCCAAGCCCACGTCTTTAGGCTTGAGGCTTGAGGCTACCTCACTGGGTCTCTGGTGCCAAGGCTCCCCGGCTCCGCACCCGGATCTGCTCCACTACGGGGGAAGGGGGGCTTGGGGGGGCAGACGACTGCAGGGAGGTCTTCCCTGGCAGTTTGGGAGGGGGGGGGTCCGGCAGCAACGCTGTTTTTTTCTGTTTTGGGCTGGTTTTGTAGCCCAAAAGGAGCCCAAGCATAAATGCTTTGGGCTTTCTCCCAGCCACCATTTTTGGATCGATGACCTGGTGGCAGGGAGTAGGCTAGGCAATAGTTTCTTTTTTGTCTGTTTGTGGCAGGTAGGGCTAGTGTATTAAAATTATGGCAGCGGAAGATGCGAGGGTTCTGGAAGCCATTCGGCTTCTCAGTGAAGCAGGCAAACTGGATTTGGTGTTGGGCGATGTGGGGGGCTGTCGCGCCCCGCGTGTCAGGGCTCTACTGGGGTTGCAGCCATCAATGCGGCCTGCATGTCCCCGAAGCACCCTCGCCTGGAGACGGTGAGTGAGAGGAACCGCCCGCGCTCTAAAAAGGCGGCCCCGGTAGCTAAGACTGGCTGGAAGGGAGGGAGAAGTTCTGGTGCTGCAGGCCCGGCTGAGCGCGAAGGTGGGCCGGTCCTGGAGGCGGTGGCGGATGAGCCGCCGAGCTGCCTGTTGCTCCGGTAGTTCAACTGAGAGCGCAGTCTGCCCCCGCGTTGCGGGGCGGGCGGGGCGGGAAGAGGCGTTCGGCCTCGGTTTCCGCGCCCCCACATAATGAGGAGCAGGAGACTTCGGCCCGGGAGGGGCAGCGGGGGGAGTTTGAAGCGGCAGGGACCTCTGGCAGTCTGGTGAGGCTGGGAGGGGGGGAGGGGGAGGTCACGAACGAAGGACAAGGGGAGAGCAGGTCCGTGTAAGGGGGCGGGGGGGGCTGTGTTTGGCCCCCGGCGGCAGAGGGCGAGGGGGCTAGTTTTTACAGGTATGAGGGCAGGGGAGCACAGGAGGAAGACAGAACAGGGCTGGAGGAGGGGGGGCAGGGACATTTCCAGCGCCCTCTTGTTTTCTCCCCCTTATTCCCCCAGGTTGGAGGCAGGTTCAGTGGGGGGCAGCTCAATGGGGGAGGGGGAATGGGCACAGGTGGGAGGGTGGGGCAGTGTTACTCCGCACCTGGCCAGCACGGAAACCGGGCCTTGCACCACTGGCCCCGGCTGGGCTATATGAGTCCGATATACAGGGACGGGAGGAGCGTGGGGGACAGGGCGGAGAGGGGTGCCGGCTGGAGTTTTCAGGCTGGGTGGGGGGTGCCTTGGGAGGGTTTGGATGTTTTGCGGACATGAGCAGAGGGGGTTGAGGGCAGGAGCGCGATGGTTGGGGCAGGGCCCCCCGCCCCCACCATCACAGCCAATCGGGGGAGGTTGTGGTGGACCCAGTGGAGGGCGGTGTGGTCAGGGGGTAGTTGACAGGTTCGGGGGATAGGGGGAGCAGGGGCCTGGTGCAGGGGCCAGCAGGGGCAGTATTACAGGCCATGCTGGAATGAAGTAGTGAAGAGGAAGGTGCGGAGGGACTCGCTGGCGCTCGCTCGGTGGCGGTCAGTGGGGCGCAGTTCGGGCAACAGGAGCAGAGTGAGGCCAGATGGGCTGGGGAGGCAGCAAATGGAGGTACAGGGGGCTGGGAGGCTAGGGGTAGTAAGGGCCCCAGCACATCAGTCCGGTCTTTTTCTCCGCAGGTCAGGGATCGGTTCGGAGTGGCAGACTCGGTAGGGCGGAGTGTGGCCCAATTGCGCCGAGGAGAAGGGAGGGTGGAGCCTCGCGCGGCACATTCCATACCATTGGGGGATCCCGGCGCGGCCAGCACACGTAGGTCAAGCGCGACCTCGCTGGCCCCAACTTTTGACAGGAATAAACGGCGGGATTGGTCAAGAGACAGAGAGGATAGGTGTGGTCAACATTCAGGGGAGTACCGGCGTGTACAGTCGGCTCCCCCAGTAGGTGTACAGTCTAAGGCCAGTGGGGCCAGTACAGTTGGTGAAGGGACCGGTAAGGCCCGTGTTGGTGTGCTTTTTTTCAGATCCTCTATTTATAGAGGAGCCAGGGGTACTGGACAATGATGAGGACAGTCCAGAGGAAGGTGAAGTGAGAGCTCACGAGGAAGGGGGGGGTCCTTCTCATGTTTATCATAGGGTTTTACAGGCACCGGAGGCGGTGCAGCCCAGGAGTACAATGGTGCTTGGACCCAGAAGAGAGCACGGCCCCTCAGTGAGGGCTCCTCGGACGGTGGACAACGCAGAGACTGTGGCATGGAGGTCGGCGCCCGGTCGGGCCCCTCTGTTAGAACCAGGTGAGAACAGTGAACCACGGGCCAAACCAAAAATGGTGTCTGTGGGGATTGGGGGTGATGACGTTGGGGGGAGCGCTGAAGGGAAGCTTTACAAAGGTCTTTACGTTAAAGATCAAGGTGTGGGGACAGGTGAAGTGGAGGGAACACTGGGTTCCAAGGTGGAGAGTGGGATGAATACTGAACAGGTGGAGGCTGGTAAAGAGGGTTTGCACAGCAAGGAGGTAACGATTAAGAAGCTCCCCTACATGGGGGTCACTAAACCGCTGGGAGCACATCTGATGTTGGCCACGAAGGAGAAAATTTGGAAAGGTGAATATGTTGAAATTCTTAAACTCTTGCACAGGGAAGTCCATTCCAAAGAGTGGTCTAAGGAGGAGGAATATGAGCTGGCTAAGCGTCCAAAAGTGCCCTTAACAATTGAAAATTGGACAGCAGCATTTTTAATCTATGCCAGTGTGTACTGAGAGAAGTTCCCGGAGCGGTGTGTTGCCATTTTTAAGTATATGGACGTTATTAGAAAGGCGCAGATCGCGGGTGGTGGTTTTGCTTGGGCCCAATACAATGAGAAATTTAGAGCCCGTTTGGCCTGGGACCCAGAGGCAAAGTGGGGGGAGTTAGATACTGATTGGTGGCAACACACGATGGGTGCATCGGTGGGGGGTAAGACCATATTCACAGCTAGTGGACTGCCTTTAGTTTACCGGCCCTTTCAGGGGAAGCTCACCCGGGGTGGGGTGGGGACGTCTACAGCAGCGCAAACAGGGTCAGGGGCATGCTGGGACTTTAACAAAACACGCAAGATGATGGACGGAATGTTGCACAATGGCAAAACATTCACCCCCAGTCGCATATCTGGGTTTAATCCATTGTTATGTTGCTCACCAAGCCATCCCAGTTCAGACATGGCCATATGCAAATCAGTCTTGACCCTGTGCCTCATGGGAACAGTCCAGCCCAAACTGCCAAGCCATGTCTTTCCTGGACCGGAATCAAGCATCCTAGGCCCGTTTCTGGCTATCAGCCGTCTTCAGCCAGGATTGCTTGACTCCAGTGGCTTAGTGAGCAAGGGACCCACGTCTGGGCATACCCATCCCACATAGGGTGAACAGCAAAACACACAAGACGATGGACGGAATGTTGCACAATGGCAAAACATTCACCCCCAGTCACAGATCTGGGTTTAATCCATCGTTATTTTGCTCACCAAGCCACCCCAGTTCAGACATGGCCATATGCAAATCAGTCTTGACCCTGTGCCTCATGGGAACAGTCCAGCCCAAACTGCCAAGCCATGTCTTTCCTGGACTGGAATCAAGCATCCTAGGACCGGTTTCTGGCTATCAGCCGTCTTCAGCCAGGATTGCTTGACTCCAGTGGCATAGTGAGCAAGGGACCCACGTCTGGGCATACCCTTCCCACATAGGGTGAACAGCAAAACACACAAGATGATGGACGGAATGTTGCACAATGGCAAAACATTCACCCCCAGTCTCAGATCTGGGTTTAATCCATAGTTATTTTGCTCACCAAGCCACCCCAGTTCAGACATGGCCATATGCAAATCAGTCTTGACCCTGTGTCTCATGGGAACAGTCCAGTCCAAACTGCCAAGCAATGTCTTTCCTGGACCGCAATCAAGCATCCTAGGACCGGTTTCTGGCTATCAGCCGTCTTCAGCCAGGATTGCTTGACTCCAGTGGCTTAGTGAGCAAGGGACCCACGTCTGGGCATACCCTTCCCACATAGGGTGAACAGCAAAACACACAAGATGATGGACGGAATGTTGCACAATAGCAAAATATTCACCCCCAGTCACAGATCTGGGTTTAATCCATCGGTATTTTGCTCACCAAGCCACCCCATTTCAGACATGTTCATATGCAAATCAGTCTTGACCCTGTGCCTCATGGGAACAGTCCAGCCCAAACTGCCAAGCCATGTCTTTCCTGGACCGGAATCAAGCATCCTAGGACCGGTTTCTGGCAATCAGCCGTCTTCAGCCAGGATTGCTTGACTCCAGTGGCTTAGTGAGCAAGGGACCCACGTCTGGGCATACCCTTCCCACATAGGGTGAACAGCAAAACACACAAGATGATGGACAGAATGTTGCATAATGGCAAAACATTCACCACCAGTCACAGATCTTGGTTTAATCCGTTGTTATTTTGTTCACCAAGCCACCCCAGTTCAGACATGGCCATATGCAAATCAGTCTTGACCCTGTGCCTCATGGGAACAGTCCAGCCCAAACTGCCAAGCCATGTCTTTCCTGGACCGGAATCAAGCATCCTAGGACTGGTTTCTGGCTATCAGCCGTCTTCAGCCAGGATTGCTTGACTCCAGTGGCTTAGTGAGCAAGGGACCCACGTCTGGGCATACCCTTCCCACATAGGGTGAACAGCAAAACACACAAGATGATTGACGGAATGTTTAACAAAGGCATGTGCACAAGGGAGTACTGTAGGTTCAAGCATGAATGTTCACAATGCGGGAGGAAACATCCCTTGGTCAGCTGCTGGGGGATTAGAAATACAAGCACCCAGCAGTGGCAGCAGCCGGGCCCTAGTACGGCGGGCCCCGCCCAACAATCTCAGGGTGCGAGAGAAGGTAAAGGACCACAATAGGCTGGGCCCAAAGGCTCATATGCCGGTTAAGCTGTCTCAGTTGGCTGCGGCCTTGGGAGAGTATGGTGATGTGAGGGCAAAGAGGGTGTTGTTGGAGGGTTTTCAAGAAGGGTTCCATCTAGGCTACGGGGGGAAATTGAACAAAGAAGTGCGTGAAGGGAGGATGGTGGGGCCATTTGATGATTGGCCAATGGAGGATTTGATTATCTCTCCAATTGAGGTGGTCCCTAAGAAGGAGGCAGGGCAGTACAGGCTAATCCAACACCTGTCATGGTCAGAGTGGTCTTCCGTCAATGATTTTATTGATGAGGAGGCGGTTTCTGTGTCAGTTGATGTTGCTATGTCACTAGTGGTGACCGCGGGCGCGACTGCAGAGATGGCAAAATGAGATATAAAATTCACATTTAGATTGCTTCCAGTCCATCCAGATGATTAGAATCTTCTGGGGATCCCTTTAGCTGGTAAATGGTACGTGGGCAAAGCACTGCCAATGGGTTGCTCGATGTCTTGTGCCCTTTTTGAATGCTTCAGCACTTTTTTGCAATGGTACTTTACACATCGCACTGGCCATATGTTGGTGACACACTATCTGGATGATTTTTTCTTTGTTGGATCCCCGGGCTCCAAGGAGTACCAGGCAGACCTGGACACATTCCAAGAGCTCATGGGTGAGTTGGGGGTGCTGTTAGCGCCGGAAAAGACAATGGGTCCTTGCGCGACCCTGTCTTTTCTGGGGATTGAGATTGATTCCAGGGCAATGCAGGCTCGATTGCCGGTGGACAAAAAGGTGAAGATTTTGGAGCTCATTGACAGAATGTTAGCAAGACAGAAAGTGACAGTGAGGGATATTCAGGTGTTGCTCGGCCAACTCAATTTTGCTTGTAGGGTGGTCAGGGCAGGGAGAACCTTCTGTAGGCATTTGGGTCGGGCACTATCAGGTCAGCACTTGCCTCATCATCATGTCCGCCTGTCAGCTGGTGTTAAGGAGGATCTCGGTATGTGGGCGGTCTTTCTACACTCTTTCAATTGAATTCCTTTGGTCAGGGAAGAGGACGTCCAATGGGATGTTTAGATTTTCTCGGATGCCGCCAGCAGTGATGGTTTTGGTCTTTCCTGGCAGGGTAGGTGGTGTGCGGAGAAATGGCCTGCTCAGTGGTTGAATGGAGGAGAAGCATAGCCTTTTTGGAACTGTTTCCGGTTTTGGTAGCCTTGACATTGTGGGGGCAGGATCTGTCACATAAGAAGGTTCTTTTCAGGATTGACAACATGGCAGTGGTGGATATTCTCAACAGACAATCGGCACAGAATGAACAGATTCTGAAACTGCTGCGGGTCTTTGTGTTGGGTTGCCTTAGGTATGATATCGCCTTTAGGGCCTTACACATTCCTGGTGTGGACAATGACATTGCGGATGCTTTGTCTCGTTCACAGTGGGAGAGATTCCATGGGCTGGCCGAGGAGGCGGACAGGACACGACCCCCATGCCGGAACACTTGTGGTATGTAGGCATCGCAGGGTCATACAATTGGTGGTAGGTTCATTGTCTGCATCCACCCGAGCGGCATATGCTCTGGCTTGGAAAGAATTTTTGGTGTCAGGGGCTTGTAGGAGGGAGGCTGAATGGTGTTGAGCTGAAGATGTGATACAGTTTATATTGGATTTGATGGACAAAGGTTTGTCTAGAGTTACTATAGCGGGCAAGTTGGCGGGTGTCTCCTTCATGAGGAAACTCCTTTAGGGGTACGCGCCTTCGGCAGGGGAGGTTGGGAAGAGGATGTTGGAAGGATGTGCGAGGGAGCGGGGTGTGGAGCGCTCGGTTTGGCAGCCGTTGTCCTGGCAGAGTTTATCCAGGTTGTTGGAAATGTTGCTGTCTGTTTGCAGGGATGGATCGGAGGCTTGTCTGTTTTCCACACTCATGGTGTGGATGTTTTTTGGGGCCTTTAGAGTGTCGGAGCTGTTGGGTTCCAAGTCTAGACGGGGCATTGGTTGGCAGGAGGTAGGCTGGTCGGAAACAGGAGTACACATTTGGCTGTCCTATTCTAAAACAGAGCAAAGGAGTCGGGGAAAAGGGGTATGGTTGGAGGCCCCATCCCCGGCCGGGACTTGCCCCCTGCGGTGGGCACGGCGGTGGAGAGAGAGCTCCGGCGGAAAGGCTGGGGAGGTGGTGTTTCAACATGCAGATGGGAGCAGGGTTTCTGAATACCAATTTCGCATGGTGCTACGTAAGGCTTTGGGGGCCATCGAGATGGATGGGGCACAATATGGTACTCATTCTTTTAGAATAGGAGCGCGCATAATAGGGGTTGGTCCAGGGGGGATATTATGCGGTTGGGTCGATGGTCTTCTAACTGTTTTCAGCGCTATGTGATAAACACTGCTGGGGTGGCGCATGCGTCTTCCTCCTTGCCATAAGTCTGATATTGCTTTTCTCGTTTCAGGTTCTGTGGCTGGACCCCGCTCATCGGAACTGACTATATGGATTGTGGGGCATTCCTTTGTTAAATGGGCTCACGTTCAAGCAGGTCGCAGCTATGGTTGGGCTGGCTTGGGTTTTAACAAGCGTGTTTTCCGAGTGGTATGGAAGGGAAAGAAGGGCATGCTTGGAAGGAGTTGATTCCTGCTCTGAATTCGTGGCTAGTTGGGGGCCAATGCCCGGATGTGCTCTTAATTCATTTGGGGGAAAAAGACTTGTGTGGGGTCAAAGGAGTGGTTTTGCTGCTGGCTATGAAAAGAGATTTAGCGCTTATTAAGGAACAGTGGGCGGGTTGCCATGTTTATAAGACGGAGCTGATGCCACGCAGGAATTGGAGAGACGCTAACAAACCCAAGGCAATTGACAGGGCGCGTAGGAAGGTGAATCTAGAGGTTTCACGGTTTGTCCGGAGTTTGGGTTTTGGGAGAGTTACCCATGGAGATATTCACTTTGACACAGTTGAATTTTTCAGGAGTGATGGAGTACACTTGTCCCGGTTATGGATAGATCAGTATCTGTTGGAGCTGAGAGAAGTGCTGTCCAGGTGTTTAAAGGTCAAGGAGTATGCCCGTTAGAGTTTTCTCAGGTCATGAAGGTTGTGTTTTTGGGGGGCAGAAAGGAGAGGGGTAGTGTCTCCCCCTCCGCCTTTCTGGGTGGCGGGGGTTAGGGGTATTTTTTGACAGGTTTTGCAGAATTGTGGTTGTTCAGTTGAATAGTTGGATCATGGATAGGTTAATTTGGGCACGTTACAGTTGATGGGGTGGTTTACACAGGTTGGGGGAACAAAGTTGTTTGGGCAGGCAGGGGGTTTTTTGTATATTGGATTGTTTGGATTGTTGGGTTTTAGTCGGGTAGGCAGGAATTTGCATTGTTTGTATTTTGTAATTGTAATGTATGAGTGGGGGCGGGGTCAAGGAAAATGTTAGGGGCGGGCGGTGATATGGGGTTAAGGAAGTTCACTATTTAGTGAGGTTTAGTTTTGTAAGGCGTTGGTCGAGGTTTTATAATTGGTAATGTGCACCTGTTTCAATAAAGCGGCCTTTTTCACACAAAAAGCTGGTTTGCGGTCAGCTCCCCCCCCACCCCTCCTTCCCAAGGAGGGCTTGGGGGGGCAGACGACCGCAGGGAGGTCTCCCCCACAGGCAGTTTGGGAGGGGCGGGGGGGGGTCCGGCAGCAGCAAGGCGGGTTTTTTCTGTTTTGGGCTGGTTTTGTAGCCCAAAAGGAGCACAAGCATAAATGATTTGGGCTCCTTCTCCCAGCCACCATTTTTGGATCGGTGACCTGGTGGCTGGGAGTAGGCTAGGCAATAGTTTCTTTTCTGTCCCTCCCTCCCACCCTATCATTTTTGGTCAGAAATGTTTTTTCCATTAAATTTTGTTTTTTCGTGGGCGTGGCTTGCGCGCCGCTTCTGCATGGCGGACTGCGCTTGAGCTCCGAGGCGAGTTCTCCCGTCGGGCTGATTTCTCCGTTCCCCGACTGCCCCTGTGAGCGGAAAAGGCAGCCTTCAACAGCGGAATATGAAGGGAGCTGAGTGATGAGGTTTTCCTGCTGTTTTGGTCACCGGCTGCATGATTTTTGTCTGACGCTCGTTTTCCTCACGGACGGCCGCCATTTCCTGCCCCTGACGCAGTTGGCATTTTCTCCTCAGGAATGCCGTTTTCGCTACAATGTTGCAGGTCGTGGTGGCTGCCCAGGGAGTTTCTTCTATGATGCCTGCAATTGGTAACATTTTTTCCTTTTTTATGCTATTTTCTTGCTGCTTGGCTGGGAATTAAGTTGCCTAAGCGCTATTTTCTCTCAGTGCAGTTATCTCATTCAGGTGTGGAGCTTTTTCCTGCGAACTCCGTGCTGTGCCCTCCTGAATTAACTGTAGCTCTATCATTCTTTAGCTACCTGTCTGCCCTGCATATAAGTCCGCCGCTATTATCTTATAAGCGCCCATTGAGCTCAGTGTGCTGTATTTCTTATTTTGGGCTGAAGTCTGCGCAGTTTTTGCTCTTCTCTTTCCTTCAAGTGGCTATATATTTTTTCTTTGTGGTTACTCCTTCATGGCTACAAGTATGGGTCGCTCCACGAGTAACAAAGACGCTAAAGATGTTGGCACGTCACTGAAAAGACTTAAGTCGGTGTCTCCTACGCCTGAATCTGCTCAGTCAGACACTACCTCCACGCTGGACACCATATTAACGCGCCTTAATGAAGTGCATGATATTGCACAGTCAACAAAAACTAATACGGATTTGCTGCAAGTGGAGGTGTCTGCTATCAGGAATGACTTTAAAGCCCTCTCTCTTCGTGTATCTGCCACGGAATCACGAATCAGTTCTGCAGAGGATGGTATGCAGAAACACTCCAGATCCATCAACCACATGGAGCGCTCAATGGCGGCATTGCGCAGAGATCTCACTGAGCAGGAAGATCGCAACCGTAGATCTAACCTACGCATTTTTGGCCTGCCGGAAGATTCAGAGAAATCATCTTCATCTATGATAGAGTTTTTATCTAATTGGATTCCGGACACCTTACAAATCTCATTCCTCAGAGAGTTTGAGATAGAAAGAGCACATCGTGTTCCAACGTTTCGGTCTAAATCGGCAACCCAGCCAAGAGCAGTTCTTTTTAAGCCATTGCGACATCAGCATACTGAACAGATTCTCTCTCATATGCGCAAAGCTAAACAAGTCATCTGGGATGGTCATCGAATCTCAATCTCTCAGGACTTTGCCAGAGATACGGTTATAAGGAGAAAGGGCTTCCTTAATCTTCGGAAGCGTCTTTCTGAAATGGATATTCCCTTTTCATTTTCTGGTCCATCGAAGTTCCGCATTACTTATAAAGGACGTTCTAGAATTTTTGATGAACCGGCCGACTTATCTACATTTCTCGACAACCAGTTGGAGATAGAGATGGAGATTCAGAAAGCGACTTTGCAGTCTTCTGGTGCCTCGGGCACTTGAATTGTCTTCTTCTTTCGTCTGGATGTACTATTTTGCATGCCTGGGTCTCTCCTCTCTCATGTTGAGCTTATATGTCGTTCTTGACCTCCAAGGTTGTTTGATAGACTATTTCTGTTCTTCTGGTATTCACACTGCTTCCTGTTCTCTCTCCTTTTTTGTTCCAGAGTTATACTCTTTAGCTTGTATTCTGTTTTTCTTGTTCTTATGTTCTGTCGTTGTTTAGTCCAAGTCATTTTTCTCTTTTCTAGACGCTTATCTCTTACTAATTACCTTATTTTTTCTCATTTCTGTCTTTTTTCTGTCGTTCTCTTTTCTATCTATTTTACTATCTTTCTTCCTGTCTTTCCTACATAGTTATATGTTCCGGTTTTTTCTACTTCAACTATATATTCTTATTATATACAGTTATAGTCTGTTCGTTAACTATATTTTTAGGTTATGCATTTCTGTTCGTCAGGCATTCATCTACTGTTCATGAGTTACCTCAGGCTTTTGTTTTTCTAATCAGTTTCTCTGATAATATTAATTAGTATTGCTTTATCGCTTGATACTAGACTAATAACTAAATGTAATTATACATTCTGTTTAGGTACATTATGCCTGTTCATGTTCTCGCTATATGTCGGTTTTAACTTCCAAGGTTATTTGATAGACCTTTCCTGTTCTTCTGGGCCCTTACTGTTTTCTGCTCTCTCCTTCTTTCCAAAGTCATGCTCTTCAGCTTGTATTCTTCTCTTCTTGCTCTTACTTTCTGTCATTATTTATTTCAAGTCACTTTTCTCTTTTCTCGACGCTTATCTCTTACTAGTTACCTTATTTTTTCTCATATTTGTCATTTTCTATCTCTTTCTTTTCTATCCATTTTACTGCCTTTCTTCCTTTATTTCCTACATATTTGTATGTTCCGGTTTTTTCTACTTCAATCATATATTGTTATTATATACAGGTATAGTTTGTTCATTAACTATGTTTTTATTTTTAGAATGTGCATATTGATCGTTATACACTCATCTATTGTTCATGTGTTGCCTCTGATTTTTGTTTTTCTAATCAGTTTCTCTGCTAGTTTTAACTATTATTGCTATGTCTCTGATTTTAGACTGATGACTAAATGTGTTTATACAATTTTCTTAGTTATTTCTTGCCTATCCAAATGGTTATGCAGCTTTGCGCTGCTAATTTTGTCTGTTACCAGTTTCTATTTTAATGCTATCAGCTTGCTATATTTTGGGGCTATTGTGATCAATTACTTTTCCCCTTAGTACGGGACCTGTACTCGCCTTTTTCACGTTCTCCCTAGTATGATGTTGGTCTTTTTTAGGCCTCCCCTCCTGCTTCCTCTCTCCCTCCTTTCTTTTCTCTTTTTCTTTCTTCTTTCTTCCTCTTTCTCTTGGATTCCCCACATGGATTTTCCCTCCGTGTTTCCTAGGTTTGAAGATTTGTTCCTTGTTTGTGTAGGGTTGCTTCTTTTTCTGTCATCCATGTCATCTTTTCTTTGTTATTCTGTATTTCCATGCCGGGTTTAAACGTTTTATCCCTTAATGTTAAGGGTTTGAATCATCCGGTGAAAAGGTCGAAAGTCTTAGATTATTGTAAATCCCTGTCTTCTGACCTGGTTCTTTTCCAAGAGACCAAGATCTCTAACAGAGAGGCGTTGTTTTTGAAGAAGGAATGGGTTTCGAATGTTTGCTGTTCTGATGCCTCTGGTAAACGAAATGGGGTCATTACATTAGTTTCAAAAAATTCTGGTTTATCTATACTTTCTTCTGATCATGACTCTCAGGGTCGCTGGCTGTTGTCTAAGTTGTCGGATGGTCAACATGAACTGTATGTGATGAATATCTATGCTCCTAACGCTGATGATCCTGCCTTTTGGAAGTCGGTTACCAAGAAACTGAATGACACCCCGCACTCTGGCAATCTTATTGTAGGCGGAGATTTTAATTTACCAATGGACCCTCTTTTAGACAGGAATTCTGCATTTCAGTTTCGTCCTCCTAAATCTCACAAACAAATGCTTAATATGTGCTCCTTTACCCATCTTCAAGATTTATGGCGACTCCATAACCCTACTGGTAGTGATTTTTCTTTCTTCTCTTCGCCTCATTCTGCCTTCTCTCGTATTGATTATCTCCTGGTTCATTCTTCGCTTGTTTCATCTTCCTCTTCTCCACTTATACATCCTATTTTGATTTCCGATCATGCGGCGGTCACCTTTACACTTTCCTCCTTTGCTCCTAAAGGGCGCGGTCGTTCATGGAGATTGAATACCGAAGTTTTACATGATGCCTCTCAGGTTGATGAATTTTCTAAAGCTATAGACATTTTTTTTCATGAAAATGAAGGCTCTGTCTCTTCCCCAGTCGTTCTATGGGACTCATTTAAATGCACTTTCCGTGGTCAAGTGATTAAGTGTATGTCCAAACGAAATTCGGATATTAAAAAGGAGCTTACAGATTTATCATCTCAAATTAAAACTCTGGAAGCCAACTTTAGACAATCTAAAGATTCATCTTGTTTACAGCTAATAAAACAACTAAAATACAAATATAATACCATTGTTACTAAAAGAGCTCATATTGGAGTACAAGCACAGAAATCCAAGAAGTTGTTGTTAAAAAATCGTGCTGGGAAGCTTTTGGCTGCTACCTTAAAATTTCAGGATTTCTCCTTTAAGTCCTCGCAAATCTCTTCTATTACTGATCACACAGGTTCTAAAAAATTTCAAACAGGGGAAATACTTGAAGTTTTTCGTGACTATTATAATAAACTGTACACTCCCTCCAATGTTTCCTCTTTTGACCGGTGTCAGGCTTTTTTAACTTCGGTTCCGATTCAGTCGGTCTCTGATGATGATCGTACTTTTCTAAATAAGCCTATTTCCCCCGAAGAAATTATTTCTGCAATTAAAGCTACTCGTTCTGGCAAGGCTCCTGGCCCTGATGGTTATCCAATTTTATTTTATAAAACTTTTCTCCCTACGCTTGTTCCCAAATTACAATCTCTCTTTGACTCTTTTGTTAAGGATGGATCTGTTTCTGGTACGGCTGCTGAAGCTACTATAGTAGTGATCCCGAAAGAAGGGAAAGATCATTCGGATCCCAAAAACTTCCGTCCTATTTCTCTCCTTAATATGGAAGCTAAGATTTTTGCTAAAATTCTCGCCAAAAGATTAGAATCCTTTATCCCTCATCTTGTTCATCCTTCTCAAACTGGTTTTGTGAAAGGCCGTCTTGCGCGTGACAATATCCGCACTTTTTGTCACGTTCTCGGTGCTGCCAAAAGATCTCAACTCCCTGCCGCGGCCTTGGCCCTTGATGCGGAAAAGGCCTTCGACAAGGTCTCTTGGCCATTTCTTCGTGCAGTTTTGTGCGCGCACAATCTTGGCGACTCTTTTATTAATATGATAATGTCCTTATATTCTCAACCTAAAGCTAACATTAGAGTTAATGGTGCTACGTCGTCGTTTTTTAATCTTCGTCAGGGCACTAGACAGGGGTGTCCTTTGTCCCCACTTTTATTCTTATTATCTATTGACCCTCTTCTTCGACTGATTGAGCTACACCCTGATATTAAAGGTTTTTGTTTCGGGCCTCACCGTATTAAAACTGCTGCGTACGCGGATGATGTTCTCATCTTTTCAGACGATATTGCTTTGGCAATCCCTGCTCTTTCAAATACCATTTCCCTCTTTTCATCGGTTTCAGGGTATACCCTAAATAAAGATAAGACGGAAATGTTCCCTTTGAATGCCTATTGTTTCCCCTCTCATATCGGCTCTGCGGGCTTTAAGTGGCAATCTACACATCTGAAATACTTAGGGATTTATTTCTGTTCTACTCTCTATGCTACCACTGCCTATAATGAATCCCAGACTCTCCTTAAAGTCCATCGTCTTTTGGATACATGGTCTCCGAAACATATTTCATGGTGGGGTCGCCTCCAGACTCTCAAAATGATGATCACACCGATTATTAATTTTGTTTCATCCATGCTTCCGGTTAAATTATCAGATTCCTTTTTTCGCGAAATGGATGGTCTGACTTCTAAATTTCTGTGGAATGACAAACGTGCTAGACTTGCATACAAATTTTTGCGTCGGCCTTGCGATATGGGGGGCTGCAATTTTCCTGATTGGGAAAAATACCAAACTGCCTTTCTGGCTTCTCAAGGAGCTTTATGGTTCTCTCCTCCATCTCTTCATGTTCCCTCTTGGTTGCTCATAGAACAAGAATTAGCATCCCCTTTGCCTACTGCCTCTTTTTGCACGACTTCTAGTTTACATATCCTGTTTTCTCGTTCTATCATTATTGATACAATTGCTGCGGTCAGGAAAGTGGACAAGAAAGTGGCAATTCCTTTACACAAAACTAGGTGGTCGTCTATCTGGCGGAATTCCAAAATTAAACTCAACATTACTCCCAACCTTATGGCCTACTGGGTAGATAAAGGGATCTCGCTTGTTAAACATCTGTATGATGCTTCTGATCAACCATTACCTTTTTCCACCTTGGCTCAAAAGCATTCTTTAACAAATCTTGATTTTTATACTTTTCTAAAAATTAAAGTGGCCCTTGCTAAAGTCTGTCTTCTTCCTACCTCTTCTATCATCTCACTTTTTCATATTTGGATCAAATCTGGTCACGTCGCTTCCAAAATTTATAAATTTTTGTCATCTGCTTCTCTACCCGCACAGACGGTTGCTCAGCAAAAATGGATACATCACTTTGATCCTGCTATTACAGATCATATTTCCTCGGAGACTTGGCAATTAATTGGTAAACTCTCTCTTCGTAATAAAATTGCACCATCTTTAATGCAATCTAAGTTTTTCTCTATCAATCTCCTCCATTGGACGCCTGTGCATCTTCATTCGCTCAATCTTAAAGATGACAACCTATGCTGGAGTTGTGGTTTGTTGCCAGGCGATTTTCCCCATATGTTTTTTGGTTGCTCTTTGCTTCAGCCTTTTTGGGACCTCATCCATAAACATCTCTCTCTTATTTTTCGTATTGAGTTCCAACTTTCTTTCCCTTTAATTTTATTGGGCCCACTGGCTGCCCCTACTCCTCTCCCATTGGATCCTCTGGATTTACAGTTGATGGATCTTCTCCTCTCTATTGCTGTGAAAATCATTCTTATGGAATGGAAATCCTTTTCTTTGGTTTCCTATCATACATGGTGGGCCTGGGTTTCCTTTTTACACAGTGCTCACACGTCGGTTGATCAAGCTCACCTTTCTCCATCTATTTCTAGTGGGGTTTGGAAAGCTTTGGATGATTATATGGAGTTGTCCTCAAATGGGTTGGTTCCTCAGTTTCCTTTTGATATGTCTGTCTAAGTGTTGTCCTCTAATTTTCTAGGTTGGTTAGTCCTGTGGGAATCCTTCCTCTTTTTCTTCTTTTTTCTTCTTCTTTCTCTTCTCTTTCCTGTCCTCTACTCCCTTTCATCCTTCTATTGCTCTCTCTCTTCTTTCCTCTCTTCTTTTATTCTATTTCCTCCCCTGTCCCCATCTCCATATTTGATAGTGATACGTTTGTTTAGTACCCGGCTAGTAGCTTTTCCCTAATTGAATTCTATACTTTATAACTGGCTACTTTTAATTTTATATGCATTTACCTTGATTATTTCTCAAGTTTAGCCCCTGATTGTATAGCTCTCTTGCATTAGTGTATCACTTGAATTGTATTCTGATCCTTTTACTTTATATCACTTCTTTTTCAATAAAATTTTTGAAATCCCCAAAAATATTTGTTTTTTCGCTATTTCCCGGCGGTTTTGTTTGAAACAGGTGGACAGAGTTTCTGATTGTATTGTCGCTTGGAACAGGTGCTGTGCGTGGGTTAGGGGTATTTTTTACAAGATTTGCAGAATTGTGGTTGTTCAGTTGAATAGTTGGATCATGGATAGGTTAATTTAGGCACGTTACAGTTGATGGGGTGGTTTACACAGGTTGGGAGAGCAAAGTTGTTTGGGGCGGGCAGGGTTTTTTTTGTATATTGGATTGTTTTCATTGCTGGGTTTTAGTCGGGTAGGCAGGAATTTGCATTGTTTGTATTTTGTAATTGTAATGTACGGGTGGGGGCGGGGTCAAGGAAAATGTAAGGGGCGGGGGCGATGATATGGGGTTAAGGAAGTTCACTATTTAGTGAGGTTTAGTCTGTAAGGCGTTGGCCGAGGTTTTATAATTGTTAATGTTCACCTGTTTCAATAAAGCGGCCTTTTTCACACAAAAAGCTGTTTTGTGGTCTGCTCCCCCCCCCCCCACTCCTTCCCAAATGCCTCTAGGGGGAAATCCATGCTGCACCGTGCTCCGCTGAAACTCTGCTCCTCACTTCCTGCTCCCTGGAACAGCCCCAGAGTATTAAAATAATTGTGAGGGATTTGTTTCTGTAAAGATCTAACAGTGAATTGCAACTGGATAATTTTCATGAAGAGGACTGATGTTTGCACTCTTAAGTTTGACTTAACTGCACTGCACACTTAAATAAATGGCAGATCGAGATATAGTTGCCAAGTATTCAGATTACTTATTTGTGACATGTCCATGGCTCCAGTATGTATATGAGTGACATTCCACTGCCAAATATATTACACTCTGAGTGACACATTAACGCAAGTAAACCAAGCTTTGAAATCAATATAAACTGATAAATATAGCAAATTACCAACTTTTGGGCAATTTAAAGCTCTATATCGGGTCTTAAAACTTCAGTAACATCCTTCATATGTCACTGACTGAGGATTGTGAATGCACTCTGGGGTCTACAGTGGCGGGGTAGTGAATGGGTCACCCACAGCCTCCCTTAATGAGGACATTCACAACATCAAGAGGCTCTAGCAGAGGGGATAACTGCAGAAAGTGAGGAACATGGCCTAGGCACAGTGAACTCCGAGGTCTTCATTGAAGGTGTGGAGAATTAATACAATCTGCACCCTCTCTTACTGAGGTCTGTTACTGCTGCCTCTGAGGGTTTAATTAACACATTTGGTTTCTACTTATCTTTCTCCCCATGGTTTGGACCTATGTCCCCAAAAACACATCCTCCTGGAAGCTACCTCCCTCCTGACAGGTGGCCACTGAGTGCCACTGTCTTCTGCTAGTTCATTGGCATATCATACTGCCCTCCTCATTCAATGCATTCACTAACCCACCCACAAGCTTACATTTAGTCATGCTTATATCAAGACTGAGTGTATATGAATATGGTGCACACCCTCAAAGATAGTGACTAATGCAGCCATACAGACTTATAGAGGTGGCAAAGCCACAGAAGGATCGAGAGATTTCCAACAACAGAAGGCTCGAGAGTGGGGCAAGCTCCAGAAGGATCAAGAGGTGGCCAAGCCACACACGACACAAGAGTTGGCCAAGCCATAGAAGGCTCGAGAGATGGCCAGGCGCAGAAGGCTCAGGAGTTGGCCAAGTTACAGAAGGAACAAGAGGTGGCCAAGTAACAGAAGGCTCAGGATGTGTCGAAGCCACAGAAGGCTGGAGAGGGGGGGGCAAGGTGCAGAGGGCTCAAGAGGTGGGCGGGCCACAAAAGGCTCAAGATGTGGCAGAGCCACAGACGGCTCAAGAGGAGGCCAAGTCACAGAAGGCACAAGAGGTGTTGAAGCTACAGAAGGCTTGAGAAGTGGGCAAGCCACTGAAGTCTCAAGATGGGGGGGCAAGCCACAGAAGGCTTAAGAGGTGGCCTAGTCGAATATATGATACCATCCCGCAATCTTTCACTTCGCAGGGAATCACAACGCGGTCGTTACAACAACCGCGTTGCGATTCTGCATACCATTACTCCGCAAGTCAGAACAACGACTTGCGGAGGGGGGGGGGGGCGCTGGATGTTGGAATAGTATAATTTACTATTCCTACTCCAGTCAGTGCGGACAATAGGGAAGGTGTTGGATTTTAAATCCAACACTCCCCCCCGCCCCCTTCCGCAAGTCGTTGTTCCGACTTGCGTAGTAATGGTATGCGGAATCACAACGCAATCTTTGTAACAACCGCATTGTTATTCCCTGCGGGGAGAAAGATTCGTTATTAACAGCATTTACCGGCCTAGTCACAGAAGGCTCAAGAGATGTCCAAGCCACAGAAGGCTCGAGAGGGAGGGCAAGTCACAGAAGTCTCGAGAGGTGGCCAAGTCATAGAAGGCTCGAGAGTTGGCCAAGTCACAAAAGGCTCAAGAGATAAGGCAAGTCATTGAAGGCTCAAGAGGTGTCAAAGTCACAGAAGGCTTGAGAGATGTCCAAGCCACAGAAGGCTCGAGAGGGGGGCAAGCTCCAGAAGGCTCAAGATGTAGCCAAGCCACAGAAGACACGAGAGGTGGGCAAGTCAGAGAAGGCTCAAGAGTGGGGGCCAGCCACAGAATGCTCGAGAGGTGGCCAAGTCACAGAAGGCTAGAGAGATGGGCAAGCCACTGAAGGCTCAAGAGTCGGGCTCGAGAGGTGGCCTAGCCACAGAAGGCTCAAGAGGTGGCCAAGCCACAGAAGACATGAGAGGTGGGCAAGTCACAGAAGGCTCAAGAGTGGGGTCCAGCCACAGAATGCTCGAGAGATGGCCAAGTCACAGAAGGCTAGAGAGATGGGCAAGCCACTTAAGGCTCAAGAAGGGGGGCTCGAGAGGTGGCCAAGCAACAGAAGGCTCGAGAGGTGTTGAAGCAACAGAAGGCTTGAGAGGTGTTAAAGCCACAGAAGGCTTGAGAGGTGTCAAAGCCACAGAAGGCTTGAGAGATGTCCAAGCCACAGAAGGCTCAAGAGGGGGCCAAGCTACAGAAGGCTCAAGAGGGGGGCAAGCAGCAGAAGGCTCGAGAGGTGGCCAAGCCACAGAAGGCTTGAGAGGGTTGCAAGCCACAGTTGGCTCAAGAGCGGGGCAAGCCACAGAAGGCTCGAGAGATAGGCAAGCCACTGGAAGGATCAAGAGGTGGTCAAGCCACAGAAGGCTTGAGAGGTGGCCAAGCCACAGAAGGCTTGAGAGGTGGCCAAGCCACAGAAGGCTTGAGAGGTGGCCAAGCCACAGAAGGGACGAGAGATGGGCAAGTCACAGAAGGCTCGAGAGATGGCCAAGCCACAGAAGGCTCGAGAGATGGGCAAGTCACAGAAGGCTCGAGAGGTGGCCAAGCCACAGAAGGCTCAATTGATGGGAAAACCACTGGAAACTAAAGAGGCAGCCAAGCCACAGAAGACTCAAAAGGTGGGCAAGCCTCTGAAGGCTCAAGAAGGGGGCAAGCCACAGAAGGTGCAATAAGTGATTGCCACAGGCGGCTTGAAAGGTGTTCAAGCCCCAGAAGGCTAGAGAGGTGGGCAAGCCATAGAAGGCTCGAGAGGTGGGCAAGCCACAGAAGGCTCGAGAAGCGGGCACGCCACAGAGGGCTCCGGAGTTGGGCAAGCCACTGAAGGCTCGAGAGGTGGGAAAGCCACTGAAGGCTCCAGAGGTGGCCAAGCCACAGAAGGCTTGAGAGGTGGCCAAGCCACAGAAGGCTCGAGAGCTGGGCAAGTCACAGAAGGCTCGAGAGGTGGCCAAGCCACAGAAGGCTCGAGAGATGGGCAAGTCACAGAAGGCTCGAGAGGTGGTAAAGTCCCAGAAGGCTCGAGAGGTGGCCAAGCCACAGAAGGCTCGAGACATGGGCAAGTCACAGAAGGCTCGATAGGTGGGCAAGCCTCTGAAGACTCAAGAAGGGGGCAAGCCACAGAAGGTGCAATAAGTGATTGCCACAGACGGCTTGAAAGGTGTTCAAGCCCCAGAAGGCTAGAGAGGTGGGTAAGCCATAGAAGGCTCGAGAGGTGGGCAAGCCACGGAGGGCTACAGAGTTGGGCAAGCCACTGAAGGCTCGAGAGGTGGGCAAGCCACTGAAGGCTCCAGAGGTGGCCAAGACACAGAAGGCTGAAGAAATGGCAAAGCCACCGAAGTTGTGAGAGGTGGCCAAGCCACAGAAGGCTCGATAGATGGCCAAGCCACAGAAGGCTCCAGAGTTGGGCAAGCCACTGAAGGCTCATGAGGGTGGCTAGCCACAAAAGAGGTGGCCAAGCCTCAGAAGGTTCAAAAGGTGGCCAAGTCACAGAAGACTCAAAACGTGGGCAAGCCATTGAAGGCTCAAGAGGAGTGCAAGCCACCGAATGCTGATAATGAGGACAAGCCACATAAGGTTTAGAGACAAGGGTAAACCACAGAAGGTTCGCGAGGTGGGCAAGCCACTGAAGGAACAAGAGGGGGGCAAGCGACAGAAGGCCAGTTAGGTGTCCAAGTCACTGAAGGCTCAAGAGGGGGCAAGCCACAGAAGGCATGAGCCAAGCTCGAGCCAGATTACTGGCTTTGGCTCATGCAAGTTACTCCTGGAGCACTGAGGACAAAACGAGTCATGCTGTAACTATCTGCTCAAAAAATTTATGATGGAAAACAGGAGAGGGAATTATGAAATTACCATCTAGTGGCTGAATTGCACAAAGTGAAACCAGAAAACTAGGGATCAATCCCGGCTTCCCTGCTTGACGAAACTGTGTGATCCTAGGAAAATAACTGATTTTGCCGGGTCTCCTTTTTCTTCATTATCACATATGAGAGCACTTTTACATAAGTGAGTCCCGGGTGTACACTGTACAAAAAACCTCTCTCGTTTTTAAAAGATTATACTGCTTAGAATGTATAATAAGAATCTAGGCCACATCCAGGGCACACATGGCAACTGGTGTGCCTTGCGGGAGGTATGAATGTTTCACTTTTGATGAATGCCTCTCACTGCAGGAACATAATCTGATGCACTAGGGTGAAACCCTTCTGCAGTGTCCCTGGGTCACAGTGACAAGCGCTGAGTCTGGCAGAGCGTGCACCTCCAAAATAGTCTGTGCTTCTGCCTTAGTTCAATGCAGAGCTCTTAAACACTCTTAAACAGTCACATCTGTCTGATCGGATTTGACTATTCTTACAATCCCAGGCCATGCATCACCAGCCTTTCTGTGCAGGACAGTTAAGAGATTGACCATAACTGTAAGACAAGGAAGGCCTAATCAAAGCACAGAAGGTTTTATTTTGAGACTGCCTGCAGCAGTGCTTAAATTGTAAAAAAACATAAGTGCCAGGGCTCTCGTCAGGAGGCAACTGCAGCTTGCACCACACCATGCCCCTGTTATGCTGCCAATGATAGTAACAACACAACTAGTAAACATCACACTCCTACGAGTGTGACAATTCGGACTACTTCAGGCACTCAAAGCTATAAGAATAGCTTGGGCGGCAGGTGATAGTCATTTTTAATGTATATTGAATTAATAATTAACTGTTGTTGTGGTTATCTCTAATTTAGCGAGACAGTGCCACCTTGTGGCAGACTGTCACAAGTGTTGGTGTTGACAAATAAGTGCCGGAGCCGAGCACCGGTAACCGCAGGCTCAAATTAAGCCATGGCCTGCAGCCACATGCTGAAAACAAACCGGGCCCAGGCTTTGGTAGCTTTTAAATCCGTGACCACTGCTCACCTCCCTTGGACTCCTGGCTTTCTCACGCATCAATATAAATCCTAAATTCTGTTGGAAAGTAGCCCTAGAGTAACACAAAGTAACATTTTGTACTACTTTGCGTCAAAGAGGCGTACCATAGGTGGAACATGGATGTTACCATTCACCAACACATGGAGTTTTAAACTAATCCAAATCTCCTAACTTTGGTAGAAAGGGAAACTTTGCCAAAGCATAGAATTTTGTGCTGGAATGATAGAATTGTATTCTGGAATTGTATCCTATGCCTAATATTGCACACATACCCTTGCACTATGGTGCAAGGGTAGGTGAATTGCACAAGATAGCCTAAGGTATACTTGCACTAGAGGAGATATTATAGATAATAACTTAATGGATACGGTGCTGTTAAGTTCTCTCCTGTTCATGTAAACTTTGGTTACTGTGCTGTGTGGAACCGAAGGTAATCTGCTCCATCGTTTCATCCGACCAAGCACTCGTAACATATATTGTCTACCTGTATGGATGACATGTGACTCCTATACCTTGTAGGGCTCTTTGTTTTGAGTAACTTTTCCTATACATTGATTTACACACTTATATGACGCATTGTCTCTATAATTTGCTTGTGATGTACAGCGCTCTTACACTCTACAGTGGGATGAGTGGTGCTAAAAATAAATAAATGCGAGAGAGGGGCTAAGGGGAGATTAGAGGCAACTTTGGAGGATGATAGTGAAGTAATCTGTGAAGAGGTGGTCATGGGGGACAACCAACAAAGGGTGTTGGGCTGGGCGCTGTCAACACTAAATTCAGTCCTGGTCTGGTTCACTCAATAGCTGCTGCAGACCTCACACCAGCTCAGCATCTTGAGCAATATCGAAGCAGAGTGGAGCTATTAATTATGCGTTACAATGCATCTTGGTGTGGTAATATAAGGATAAGCACTCAAATGGGTTAATCTAACCTGCGATGCGTGACATTTGGCAGGGCAGGGCTGAGGAGACATTTAGTTACGGTTATTATAATCCAGTCCATTTCATCACTCCTACCCTCTTTGTCAACAGGCCTGATTCACTACGGACAATTTGCAAAGATTTTATCAGGGGATTTCCGAGGGCCTGGCCAGGTTTCCAAGCCCATGATGACTAAAGGACACTAAGCAGTTTAAGTAGAAAATGTTACAGTTGTTCTTGGAAACAGACGAACCAAGTCCTACTGGAAGCTCACTGAATAGCCAAGTACCACTTCTGAAGGCTTGGACCTTTAGGGGGAGTCACACGTTCGAAAAGTAAACGTTTGCTTTTGGAAAGTGGTGCAATGCAGATATATATTCCTTACAATAAATATAATGCACCAAGCATTGCTTTTCTTTTGCGAAATGGATATAGGTTAATATTTACATTAAGGAAATATACTTCCTAACTGCAGGAAGTCCTATGGCACAAAGTATTACTCTAATAACTATTGCAGTATTTCTGTGGGGCGTCACCTTTTTTGATGCTCTGGTGTCACTGTGTGCTGGCCGATATTTACAAGGCCATGCAAAGCCACTTTGGATGGCTTTACAAGGCCTTGTAAATACGGCCCTCTTTCACGCAGTATTCTGTATTAAAGGGACATGTCATGAGTGTTTCTGTGAGTGTTCCACTCAACACCCATGGCTTTTTGACACTGTCGAAGATTTACAAGGATTGGTAAATCTGAGGCAGCACCCAAAAATGACACCTTTCAAGGGGAGGCATTAAAGTGGCGCAAAGAGGAGAAATACCTTTATTTCTCCTTGTTTTTTGTTCTTTATACGTGTGCTTCATTCCGCAGTACACATAGAAGGAGCAGAACGCAGTTAATGATTGTTTTTGTGCTGGAAGGTGTGCTTTCCTGCACAAACACAATCACCCCTGCAACGCAGGCACCCTTGCACCATGGTGCAAGGGTGCCTGCGTTAGCGTTAGCATAAGGCTCCCGTTTTAGTGCCAGCGCAGGGGAGAGCACAGGGTGGGCTGCTTTCCGGTAAATGCCGCACATCCTACGTTTTTTAAATGATGCAGCTCGGCGCAGCAAAATTGCTTGCAGTGCTGCGCCATTTCACTGTAAAAATCCCCCACAGACCTTCACATTGGCAAACACAGTAAATAAAGCAATAGGTGTCCTGCAGCATTATGCCAACATGCTGGTGATGTGCACAGAAGCATAACACTTCAAAAAGGCTTGGAATACATTGCTTACTGTAAGTGTCCGGTGAGCATTGTATTAGCCTGCTTCTTTTTTATTGCAGATTTTGACCATTATTAGGACACTAGTGAACTATTGCAGTTGAATATCTTTATTTTAAGAACGTTTTAATAGACAAGAACGTTATGCACATACACATGCACAGGTACAACATATTCATGTGCCTCTATTAGGCACCTACCTCTACATATTTTAATTGACTCCATATTTTTGTCCAACTAACTAACTTGAGGGGCAATCCTACCGTGATACATCCGTCTATTGCTCCCTTGTTGCCCTTCAGCACCTGGTTGCCAAAGAGCTCAACAAATTCTAAGTTAAGAAAAAGATGGGAAATACCTTTCAAATGTATTAACTTAAGAAATATTACGTGTGCCGCCATCTTTTTTTAACTGGTTGACATGGGCAGTCACATGATGTGGCAGTGACATTTGCCTCCATGGTCACATTTCTCCACACAGAAGCAGGGAACCGTTAGCAGGTAGTGTCACAAAGTCTGTTACTCTCTGTAAGAGTCAGTCCATCACCTTATGCATGCATTAGCGTTTACATTGCTGGAAACTTCCTGGGACAATGAGCTACACATTAACAGCATAGATGTCTTGTACATCAAGCAGGAATTTACAGATCGGAGTTACATTACATGTTTGCACATTTTGCGCAAGGAGACAATGTGATTTGCCCAGAATCACACGATTTTCAAAGAATTTCCATGACAATTTACTTATTTACTTATTCTTAATTTCTTTATATATTTTTATCTAGCTTAGACCAAAGGTGTCATTGCGCTGTTTATCAACAACACCTCAGATGCAGAGCATTGGAACCTAGGTCCTCGTCTCAAGAGTCCAAGGGCGGATGCTTGGCCACAAGACCACACCTTTCTTTCTGAGATGTAGTCTGCAGGCTAAGATCTCCTCCTTGTACTATGGTAGAAGATACCACTATTTTATTTCTGGAGAGCATGGATGAGACTTTACTTAATGCTGCAATAATCTAAATGCAGAGTATTCGTTTGGAACATTTTGTGGCAGAGTGTGGATAGCATTTAACTAACAGAGAGGTAAAAAAATGTGCCAGAATACAGTCATCCAAACAATCAAAAGAAAATATTGCCTGTACCACACTCACAATCAAATAATCCCCTGGCTCTTTTTCTTGTTTTTTTATAGCATGAACCTGGCACCCTATGCATTAGACCACTTTACAGCAGAACCAGACTGTGTTACACACTTTTTTCCTTGTAGGGACATACAAATTAAGTAATTTGCCCAGAATCACAGGATGTTTGCGTTGAAGCTGAGACTAGACTTTGGATCCGCTTAGTTCCCCATTTTCCAAGGTTGGCAGCTTTAGCCGGAAGCCCACATCACTGGTATATATATCGGCATATTGTCTGCTAATGTTTACTTTTTGTTTCTTTTGAGATATCCTAAGGTTAGGCTAAAGTGCTCCAGCTTGGTTTGTGTTGCCCAGTTTAAAATCTCACTATTGCCTTTAAAACGTGGTGGTACCTAGGATCAGGTTCAAAAAGACCCTCAAAATGACTGAAATGAAAATGTTCGGTGCGGGAGTCCCTCAATGTTAGCAAAATGTTGTCCCTTCAATCAGATTATGTAGTGAGGTCAGTTGAACAGTTGTGTAACGCAACAATATGGTGCCCAAGGCTGCAGGCACAATGCAATGAGGGCCTCCTGAGTCTCACATATCAAACAGATATTAATTGACCTTGGGCTGCAGGAGGCCCCCTGAAGGTTTGGGGCCCCTCTGACGCCTCACTGAAAACTCTAACTTGCATTGATGTCCTGGATCACACTGATCCTTCATGCGCATGTGCTTATATGGACAATATTTTTTAATACATTCATGGCAAAGAGCTCTCATTCAGATTGCTCAAAGTAATCTCTTTTTTTATTTTTTCTAGCTCTGTCGGATGGCTTCGTCTGCGGCTCATGGTCCTTGACTTTCCGCTATGGTGGGTTCTCTTACCCTGAGCCCGCCTCAACTAATTCCCCTTTCCCATTTAGAGGCTAGAACTCAGACCTTCTTTTGCCAGATGATGTCAATGTCGGCAACACTGGGAAGTTGTGTAACAGAGCAGTGCAATTTTGCACTGCTTCAATAGTGCACAATGTTGTATTCCTGCTCATCAAAAGGTGTAAATGCGGTTTTGTTATTTTTGCGATAACTGAACGTGTATTCAACTACACTGCTGTAAAATCATCAGTCACTAGTGAAAATGTCACTGCCATGAGTGCAATTTATGTATTTTGGCTTTTAAAGAAGCGTTTCATCCACTCTCATGTGATAAACTGGAATTACCCAAATAATCTCGACTCAAGATTGCTCCTGAGCTACAGTCTTTTTGTATTTGAATTACTGGTACTTGTCTTGAGTCTCAAATTTTTACTGCAAGCAAATGGTTGCTACCTTGACTGTATTACTCAGTTTCTTCCTCTAACCGCCTAGATCCTTTGTAGATATTGCTTGGTTTACGAAGTTAAACTAACAATTTGGTTAGAAGAACCGTCAGTGCAATCTTTCCGCCTTTTGTCTAATAAATGTGTCTCTTTAATGTAATTTTTTTCTTCGCATGATTTCCGGTGTGTATGTCAAAAGCTTTTTCAAGTAGAGTTAGATAGTGTTTGTAGCTACTCTTGGCTGGTCCAGGACCAGTTTTATAGGGGTGCGACCGGTGCCACGTACCGGGTGCCGAGCTCAGAGGGCGCTGTAGGTTTAAAGGACCTGCTGCAGAGTTTCTTCTGTTTACAGCAATTTGCAAGCAATAAAAAATGTCAAGCTAACTGTGGTGATTAAAATATCTCAGTGCTTAATTTGAGCTGGTGGTTTCCAGTGCTCAGCACTGGCACTTAATCATGAACAGAGGCGCTTACAGAGCAAACTCGACCCAAATGTATAGGAGCATGGACACTCATTTTTGGTAGGCATTGGAGTTCTATTTTAGGCGGCACTTACAGGCATAATGGGCTTGTGCAAGCTGACTCCTGACAAGAGCCTCAACACCGTTTATTTTTTTTTTTTACATATTAACCACTGATGTACCTTCTGGAGAGCGATCGGAGTTTTGTCTAGTGGCAATATTTACTCATCATAAAGTCACACAGAGGGTTAATTAGCCTGCTGCAAAGAGCGAGTACCATCGAGATCATAGAATTTTATTTTATGAAGATAGCTCAGTGTGTTACTTCTTTTAGAAAAGAGACACTTTTATTCATTGTATTTCATAAATTACAATCCTAATTTAGCACAGTAAGGTAGAACTTTTATCTTGAAAACTGTAAGGTATAGGTTAGAAGGTTATATGTCTCCAGTTCTCATTATTCTAAAATGGGTTTGTTTGGCTAGAAATAAATTCTTATTGGTAAAGCCAACCCCAGCAACTTTTCTAGGTTTTAAATCCAGAGTTTGTGCTTCTTCAGACCAAGAACCCTTAAAATATACTGCCTACCAGTAAGAATGACATGCGACTCCCACACCTTGTAGTCCTTATTGTCTTCTGTAACATTTCCTATAGACTGTTTTACACACGTATGATTCATTGTCTCTGTATAATATGAGAGTGATGTTAAGTGCTCTGACACCCTACACCGGTATGAGCAGAGATATAAAAACAAATGGAATGCATGAGAGAGAGGGGCTATGGAGGGATGAAGGGCACTTTTGGAGGATGGTAGTGAGGTAATCCATGGAATAGGAGGCCATTGGGGCACCAACAAATATTGTGGCACCGGGCGCACTAGCACTAAAGCTGGCCCTGCCTACTCTTCCTTTTTACACCATCATATTTCAAATTATACTGCTGTAGCAATCTCATGATCAGTTCACTACAGCCATAAAGTTGGATATCGTAATTTCAGCACGCCCCCCCCCTTTGTGAACCCCCATTTAATCATTACTATATTCCAGGGACCCCCACTGAATCAGGGCCCCACTGAGTCATTACTGGAAGCAGAGAACCCCAACCTAAGCAATTCTGATGATTTGAATATCAAAACAATACACACAAATACAAAAGCAAGCCCTCATGAAACAAATACACAAATGATTAACTATTCCTCACAAACACATTACTCAAGAATCAACTTTTTAATCCTAATGTGAAGGTTAGAGCTTTTCTCTATTCAGTTGAGGCCGCCCATCGTCCATCCTATATTCCGGTTCGATGCACTCACAATGCCCTCACGAATCAAACTGAGAATACCAACTTAAGTTTTAGCCTCCAATGTCAAATCCATTCACATTTTCAGAACGTTTTAACACTTCCAATTTTACATTTTGCTTCTTTATTGATATACATGTTATTAATCGGTTAATATTGTTTCTAAGCAGATGTGAACCCCTTGAGTAGGCGTTGCGAACACCCAACCCTGGAAGCACTCACTGCCCTCCAGTCTAGTGAGGCTGCTCCTGTGGCCTGTATGACCAGCCCAACCATGGGTGTTTTGGACATGCGGTTTGGTCAGTCATATATATAGCACTACTCAACTTCCACAATGGCAGTAAGGCTTGCATAGGTCCTTACGCCAAACCTCATGTTTTCTACAGATTCTCTTCATGTCAATATATTTTAAGGATAAAAAGCACCCACTTCACCTGCAAAGTGCCACTGTGAAGACACTTACTTATAGAAACTGCCATTTTGGATTTAGGGATGGATAAATAGATTTTAATTAAACCATTATTAAATTGCCTACATCTTTGAAATAATTGTTTGAAGTGAAGTTTTTGCCTTACTTCAGGCACGTATCTTGTGGATGGGTTACCGCACGATGTGTTAGTCCACGTCCTGATGCACAGGGGAGATACCTTCTAGTTTTCCTCGCTATTTGTGTGACATTGTCCAATATAATGACCGTATATGAAGGAGGCACCAATCATCTCACATTGGTTCTTGACTCTTCTGTGTGATTGCCCTATTGACCCAGAAGCTAGATTGGTCGGTTTGGACCAGAGAACCAGAGCTCTAATCCCACCTGTGTCACTTGGACACTAAATCCGGTGAGTGTGGGGACTCTTTGTCTCCCTATACCTCAAATACTTGATAAAAGCATATGTTTTAAAGAAATAGATATATTTAAATGCTTGACTGGACCTGAAAAGCTTTTTTAGATCTATGCGAGTATAGGAGTTAAAAGCTTTAATGTGCATACCTGCTACTTATTGTCTGTTGTTTAGTTTTTTTGTATGTGTCCTACTCTAAACTACTTTAAGGGTGTACGTTCTCTGCATAAATAAGTTGGGCACTTTAATCTACATACTGGCTACTTATTTTTTGTTGTGTATTTTTTTTGTGTCTGTATTACTCTGAACTACGTTGAGGGTGTAAGTTCTCGAAATCTTGTTCATTTTATCATGTGTGGTTTATGCATTATTATTTTTTACTTTTATGAGTATTTAATTTTACAGTAATGAATGTTACAGGTAGCCTACCACATTAATGTATAGTAGAATATATCCTTCGATGCCTCTTTAGGTCTACGTTGACGGCACAGATGCCTATTATTTATAATTTACAAAGAGTGGATTTGAAGTCCTCCCAGTGCTTAATTTGAGCCTGTGGTTTCCGGTGCTCGGCACCAGCACTTTATTGTCAGCACAGGGGCTTGTGACAGTCTGCCCCAAGGTGGCACTGTCAGGCTAATTTAGAGATGGCCACAACGACAGTTAATTACTGCCACCCAAGCCATTCTTATAGCTTTGGGGGCCTGAAAAAGTCAGTTGTAGAAGTGTGACGATTAGTATTTGGTTTGTTACTATCATTGGCAGCATAGCAGGGGCAATGTGTGGTGCAAGCTGCAGGGGCCTTCTGACTAGAGCCCTGGCACTTTTTTTTTTTTTTTTTACAAATTAAGCACTGCCTACCCAGTCACCCAGTGGCTTTTTTCCTCTAGCCAATTTCATCCACTGGAAAGAGACTTTGTCAATCTGACAGCCCAGTGGAATATGGAATATGTATCTCTCAACTAATGCCAGAGGCAGTTTTTGCATATTCTTCCTCCTCAACACGGTGCTTGCACCTTAGGGCTTAAGGGAACAATTTAAAATTGTTGCTCTATTTATTTGAAATAAAATTAAAAAAGGACTGCATTGAAAGCAAGGCAGCATTCAATCAAGTCAATATTCTGTTTCGTGTCTGACTTTGATGTGATTACCCTGCACGAGATAGCGTGTTAATCTCAGACCTATTGGCTTTGGTAATGCTTGTTTTAAATAGAAAGAGACATAAAATGAAGCAATTGTAAAAGAATGCAATCTGTTAGAACCATACAGGGTATTGTTTAGCGCTCTTCCAATCACATGTCCCCTTCACATCATACTGTTCTGTATAAATTACCTCTTGTTCAAAATGGATCTAGGAATAGAAGAGCCAAGCAAAATGCTGATCCTTAATGCTAGGTCTGCACTACATCAAACGGATACTGAATAAATAAATACTTACAGGCACATGCATCAATATTGCATTTTGCGATTCCTCAATTGCGAAAAATAAGGAATCGCAATTAAGGAATTTCAAAATGCAATGCATCAAGAAATTGCTAAATAAATTGCGATTTCTTATTATTCCTTAATTGCGACTCGCAATTTGAGAGTCGCAATTAAGGAATAGCTCCCCATTCATTCCTATGGGCCTAGAGGCCCATAGGAATGAATGGGAAGACATTCTCAATTTGCGATTAGCAATTAGCGAATCGCAAATTGAAAATGTGATTTCAAGGGTGCAGGGGTGTCCAAAGGACACCCTGTTGCACCCTTGAAATCAATCTGTGCACATATGGCCCTTAGGGCATGAGTGTGCACAACATGAAACTGTGAAAAATGCACAAAAGTGCATTTTTCAAAGTTTTCGCAAATTACCATGAGGTTCAACCTCATGGTAATTGCTCCCCTTAATTGCAAAATCGCAATTTTTTAATGTTTCATGCATTGCATTTAAGGAATCGCAAAATGCGATTCCTTAAATGCAATCGCAATTTGAGAACTCGAAAATATTTGCGATTTCTTAAATTGCGAGAACCTTGACCCTTCATGCATTCCAAAAGAGGATTTTGCCATCGCAAACGGCCGATTGTAGCGATTCGCACCGTTTGCGATCGCAAAATCCTTTGATGCATGTGCCTGAAAAACTCTTGACTGTCTTACGTACACCAGTGCATAGCTTCTTGAATTCTGGCATGCAGGGGGAAGCAGGATGCATCCAGAACAAGTCATAGGAAAAATGAATTATCAATTAGATATTTGATATGCTCAATACGATCCTAGAAATGTTGTTGAGTGACAATTCAACACAAGAAAAGCTAGAAAGGACCAATGAAAAATGCAAAAAGTATTTTCTGTTGTCAAAAAATAACCCTTTACAGACAATTTGCAGAATCCTGAGGCAAGATTTGCAAACATTTACCTTTAGTTCTCCCTGCTGCATACTCCATGCTCAAAAGGGGCTCAAAAGCATACAAAAAGTGATGGATGGAATGCTTGAATGAATCTCGGCCGCTGGTGGCCGCCTCCCAATCCATCCATTGGGGCTCAATGCACAATTAAACCCATTACTCTAAGAGGCAGCTGTTCTTGTGCTCTGATTGCCATTGTTTTGAACTCACTGCCAACATAATGCAAGAGCAAGCCTCATAGGGACATTAACCCACCATGCTGCACTGCATAATAAGGATACTAAGCCATCACACTGCCCTGTTTTCGAGGGCACTACCGACTACACTACAATGCAGTCTAGAAAATCTTACCGCTCACACTGCACTGCATCATATGCACACAAGCATACAATAGCACACTACCCTGCATCAGAGATACACAATTGTACACCACTGCACGAGACCTTAAGAATAGAAACCTAACTCACCGCAATGCTGTCTGTGGGCACCAACCCACTCCACATGATCACATCATGACAAAACCCATCCCACTGCCTTGAATCATAAGGACACTAACCCACCACACTGCGCTATATTCTAAGGACACTAAACAAAGACAGTGCATCTTATTCCCACTACTGCAGCACAAGGCACAGCATTCCATAGTCACTGCAACACTACATTGCTTCCTCGCACTGAACCACATCCTTCCAAAACTCACCCACCACACTACACTGCATTTGCAGACTCCTGCCACACTGCACTGAACTTTGATGAATACTAAATTCATCACATTGAACTGCATCGCAGGGATACTAAAGCAGGTAAGTACCCACACACAGCATCGCGTCCTAGGGATTTTGACTGTTAATCTTAGGTGCACGGTCCGTATAAAATCGCAAAAAATCGCTGATGTAGGATTATTTATGAAACATTGATTTTTAATTCTGCCTTCCTCTTTGTTGAGGCCATGGAGAGATATTATCTGTTACCAGAACCAGCTCCTCCACTAGGGCGGAGGAGCATCGCCCCACTGCTTTATCGCAGTGCGAGAAAGCTAAAACATAAAATGGTAATATCAGAAATGTATTACCATTTTATGTTTGCTTTGCGCATTGCGGGCAAGCCGATGGGTGGAGCTGCTCTCTGAGCAGGGCAGAGGAGGAGTGGTTTGCCCATTCCTGAGTGCGCAAAGAATGTTTGATCAGCCCAAACCAGTCATGCGCACTCTGCCCTTCTCCATGCAGGCTGCATTGGGGAGGGATCCTGGCTGCCTTCTTCCTGTTCCTGTCGGAAGCAGGAGAGCAGGAGATCAGGAGCCGGGAACAAGCAGGACCCGGCAGAAAAGTAAGTTTAATTGTATTCTTTTTTTTTCAATTTCCCTGCAATTCGCCCCATTACACCCCTGCATATCCCCCGTGACCCCTTGCGCCCGCCCTCCCACCCGCGACCAATGCGAGCCGCTACTGTCTGTTGCTTTTATGAAATCACAGAAACCAGAACTCAGACCTTCTAACACTTTAAACCAGGTCTGCTGTACTTTTGTAATGCAAAATGTAGTTGTTGCATTGGGAAGCTGGCCAGTGTAAGGCGATGTTAACTCACACCAAGGGAGCAGTTCATGGGTGGTAGGTGGGCATTCCCATGTTGTCAGAGGTAGTAGGCGATATATTAATGCAATTACAATTGGTATACCGGGATCTGTGCCAGAAATCTATGCCTCCATGAGGAAGGTGTAACCGTGAAACTTTGGAAAGTGTTTTAAAACTGTCCACATGTTTCCACATTTGCATGTGTTGCACTATGCAGCACACATACAAGTGGAAAAAGTATTAAAGCATTGTTTTTGTTCAGGAAGTTTCTCCTTGGAGTACAAAGCATATGCTTGATAGAACACATACCCACTTGCACATAGGAGGAAGAGTGTGTACGGTAGCACATTGAAGCCAAAAGTGCAGAGAGGTAAACAGCGCCTTACCGTTGTAGATATGGCACTGTTATGCTCTCTCCCTTTCACACAGAGCTGGTTACTGTGCTGCGTTGCATAAAAGTTAGTAAATCTGCCCCATCGAGTGTTCCGATTTCCTGTCTAGTCATTCCTGGCAGGCCCTGCATGCTCAGCTCCAGCTGTACCCCTGTGTACTTGCATTCAGTGACTCTCAGACTTTTTAAAATCAGTTTTTTCCTTTTCTGGGGAGCTCAGGACCCCTGAATCAGAAATAAGGATGACGGCTAAATGGCATGAGTGTCATACACTTGTCCTCATAAAATGTCACCATAATTGAGGACTTTATAAGAACAATGGAATATTTTCTCCCGGTTTGTATGTAATCTTTCATTTCAAGACCTACTGTAATATGATTCTGTTGTTATTTGCAAAGCAGCGCATAATTTGTGAATGAATAAATACATATGGGGAACGGAACCACATTTTCGAGCAGTTCAGACGTAAATCCAGAATCCAGATGCAATCTGAAAATCAAAAAGTGTGGGCGATTTATAACAAATTAATCAGATATATATGTTACCGTACACATTCTAAATTCGACAATACTTGCAACTCATTTTCCAACATACCTCTTGTCAATTTCCTTTAACAATCCTATCAATTATCTTTATCAGTGCTTGCACTTTATTGAATTATGTTACATTGTTTTGAAAAAAGCTGCTTGCCAGGAGACGTTTTCATTGTAAAGCAGACAGTAGATCGGGAATTGTGTCAAAAACATGCTCCTTCCTACCTGGAATGAACGAACCATGTTCCTTCGATGACGGATGCTGAAATGCTGGACCAGTCACCCGATGAAGTGCAGCTCAAGCATCATTTATACAGTTTGCACGAAAAGGCCCCAACTCAGTTTCTTCCATCATTCACCTCAGCACAGCCACTTCTACAGCCTCAGAGGAATACGCAATTAACACCAAAGACTTGTGGGTGATATTTCCAAACACAAACACTTTACATAGTAACACCGTCCGCGATATTACCGAGCCTGGCAGAATCACCAGGGAATCCACACAGAGTGATCAGGCTCTTGAATGAGTAAAAAATAGGAGAAAAAACACTGGCGATCACGATATATTTTTCTCTCTGAGTAAAGTAGGCAAAGGCCAAACACAGTGCCATGTTGACAGCACCGACATTTAAAGAGGTCGTTTCCCTCCAGAGGCACGGGCTGTACTCAACGTTTCAAGCCACAGACCTGAAGCTTCTTTCTAATTTTGAAAGGGGCATTTTTAGGTTATGACAACACATTGACTTCGTTTTGGGTTCCTTGGGGCAGGGCGATTTCGTGAACTTCAAGCAGCTCTCACACCGGCTTACCGTTGTTTCCCAGGAGGCAGGTGCAATGTTCTCTTGTCCTTGTCCTTTATTACAGTCTGAAATTCTTCCAGCTGCTATTCTTAAAAGGTGAAATAGCATGGCACCTAAACAAGCTGTTTCGGGGAATATTTCTTACTTGATTGCTAGACAATACAATGCAATTGTAATGTGCATCATATTCTCTTATTCAACTACAGATGAATACAAATAGCTTTTGTAATTAAATATAATTCTATTTACAGGCACATTTTAAATCTTGCCCCCAGAGTTTCTTTTCTTTTACAGTGATTTTTTATTCTCATAGCATGCTTTTATTTTTCTATTGCATGAGCTGGTAATGTTCAAATAAAATAAAATCTATCTATCTATCTATCTATCTATCTATCTATCTATCTATCTATCTATCTATCTATCTGTCTGTCTGTCTATCTATCTATCTATCTAACTATCTATCTATTTATATTTATTTATTTATTTAATTTTTATGCTTATATAGCGCAGGAAGTCAACCCTCGAAAGGGTATCTTCGCGCTTACGCATTACCAAAGAGCCAGGATCGGGTTCTAGACAGTGAAAAGAAAGGAAGAGAAACCTAACAAGCGACAAATAAAAAGGTTTGCAGTTATTTCTTGAAGGATTGAAAATTAACAGTGTTTTTGAGAGCAGAGGGCAGTGAGTTCCAAAGGATGGGGCCTTTGTAGGACAGGGCTCGCCCTCCCTGCCTAGCTTTTTTTATCCTAGGAACCTGAAGTTGTTGCTGACTGCTGGAGCGAAGGGTACGACTGGGTATATAGGGTTTGAATATGTTTTTTAAATATTTAGGTCCATTGCCAAACAAACATCTGTGAATAGTGCAGCAGATTTTAAATTTTACACGCTGTCTGATTGGCAACCAGGGGAGTTTAGTAAGAAGGGGGAGTGAGGCAGACCTTGGCTGGGCGTTGAGAACTAATCTCGCAGCAGTGTTCTGGACTACCTGTAGTCTCTGTAGTTGTTCTTCATTTGCTGAAATCAACAGGCCATTACAGTAGTCCAGTCTACTTATAACCAAGGCCTGGACGAGAGTCTTCCTAAAGGAATCTGATAAAAATGGGAAGACTCGTTGTAACAGTCCAATAGCCTGAAAGCAGGATCCTGCAACTTGATTTGAGTGCTCTCTAAACAAAAGTGAATTGTCTAAACGCACACCAAGATTTTTGACGATCTGCTTGGGGCTTGGTGTTGATCCTAGGTCCGGGGGCCACCAGTCCGGAGACAACAGAAGTGTGGCCTCCCCAAACAGCATCACCTCAGTCTTGCTTACATTGCACTGGAGGCAATTAGTGGCCATCCAGTGGGATATTGCCCTCATTCCGTCCGCAAAGGATTTTTGTATTGCGGGCGTTAGGGTTTTAAAGGGGAACAAAAGCTGAGTGTCGTCAGCATACGACACAGGGGTGAGCCCATGAGATCTTACAATATCCGCCAAGGGGGCCACATACACATTGAAGAGTGTGGGGCTAAGGCATGAGCCCTGTGGCACTCCCTTGGTGAGCTCCCTTGAGATGGAATGGTGGGAGCACAATCTTACCTCTTGTTGACGAACTGAAAGAAAGCTTTCCAACCAGGAAAGAGCCACTCCCTCTACTCCCCTCTCCCTCAGACGACCAAGAAGTATCTCATGGGACACGGTGTCGAAGGCAGCGGATAAATATAACAGCACTAGAATCGTTGAAACTCCTCCATCCAGTGACATCCTGATGTTATCAGTCACTGAAAGGAGGGCAGACTCTGTGCTGTGATTTGGCCTAAATCCAGATTGGGAAAAATCTAGGCCCTCCGCTGCCTCGATGTAATTAGACAAATGAGTATTTACGTGTCTCTCGGTCATCTTGCTGAGAAGGGGTAGGAGGTTGGAAAGGTCGGTCCATGGGATTGCTGCATTCTTTCGGATTGGGTTCACCACTGCTTTTTTCCACTCTGTAGGCACAGATCCAACCCTAAGAGAGTGGTTGATCAATGTTTGGATGTAAGGCCTAAGCAAATTTTCCAAGGAGGTAGTCATTTTAGCTGATAAAAGATCATCTGGGGATCCGGATTTTATGTGGCTCATAAGGGAGGTGAGATCTGAATTGTTGACTACTGGAAACGTCGTAAGTGTGGATTTACTCCATGTGGACAAGATGGACGGGGAAAAGGGGTCATTACTATTTAGATTTGAGACCAATAAAATGTTGTCATAAATCATACATACATATATATATATATATATATATATATATATATATATATATATATATATATATATATATATATTACCTACTGGCGGTCGCCAGTAGGTATATATAGTTAGGATTTTTTCCCTATGGGTTTTTTGAAAATTCTATGTCTAATAACTTTGGCGTTTGTGGACGGAATTGGCTGAAATTTTCAGGAAAATGGCACATTTTGTTTCTGAGCAGCCCCTGAAAATTTGGGGGGGTTTCGTCAAGGGGGGGCCGAGAAAAAAGGGGGGTCCCAAAACGTGTTTTTAACATTGATTTTTCCATAGGGCGGTTAGCCTCACTTTTAGCCCGAACGGCTTAATAGATTTGCACGAAACTTGGCAAAATTGTAGGGACTGGTAGCCCGATGTGCCTTTTGTAGGTCTCAATATATGTGCTCCAGTGGATTTTGAGAAATTAACGTTTAAAAAAAGATATATATCTGTAGCAGCGGACCGGGCAGCGCTCCAGGACGCGTACTTTTCGCGCAACGGAGCTTTGTGAAGCGAAGCTGATTGGTTCTCTGGCGTCTGTCAACATTCCAAAAAGTCCGTAGCTGCCGCCATCTTGTCTCTCGGTAGGATCGAGAGACAAGAGGAGGCCAAAACAAAGGGGCAAATAACCATAAGGGGGCATAGTAGATCCTCCCTGACCCCCTAGGTTTAATGTGGAGGCTTTAAAACGGCCCCGCGGGGCAAAAAAAAATAATTTTTTTTTTGTTTTTTTGCGTGGGTAGCGCCCGGTCCGGGAACCGGGAAGCTTTCTGGGCAGCGTACTGCAATGAAAAATGAATGATAGACTTTTCAAATACTGTTGTTAATTGATTGTTGGTTTTGTTGATTATTTTTTATTTTTTTTTATTTTTTAAGGATTGTTTATTGTGTTTAATAATTTATTAAACTTTCTAACGCGGCGCGTCATATGACGCATTACGCGACAACGCAGGTCCAGAATATAGTGAAAATGTCTCCACCAACCAGCGGACGGCACACAACCCCTTTCAGCAGGCTAAATAGTTCTGTTAAATGACAACAGAAGGGACAGGCAACAAGAACCATCAGTCAAAGAGGGGAGGGCAAGTTCTTCTCTACCGGGTCACGTTGGAGCGCTACCGGAACTGATCGAATTGGTAGTCTACAGTGTTTCTGGATGTTTCAGACTGAAGCTGGCGTTAGCATGAGAGCACCACCATTTCGTAGCTCCGTCGTGGCCATTCCACGAGCAATCATGCTAGGCGCTCCCCACCAGAAGCCTGCGGGAGTCGGGGGCCCCCAAGACTTTTGTAGAATCTTCAAGGATGAGGGGACGCTTTCGAGAATGGAGCCCAAGCTCTAGCAGACAAGCGTCCGAGTTCCAAGGTGTCGCAGGCCCATTTTAGTGGACCACGCCCAAATCTGAAGAGATGGCCGCCATTTTGAGAGTCCTGTGGCAGCCGCCTATCGCTGCACCGCAAGAGCGGGAGCAACTCAAGTACATGGTGAGCGAGACGCTGTAGTCGAAAGAGCGGGCGGTAAACAGCTGAATAGCGGAAGAGGCACAGTGTAGCAAAAGCGGGCTGAATGGCAAATGAAATGGAAAAGGGGTGCCCCACTACAGCGTGTCTTTAGGTGAAACGGATTGTGGGACAAGGTGAAGAATGGAAGAGTCACCAAAAGGAAAAAAGTTCCGCTTGACCCCGGGAGCCGGCCACCTATGTCGGGGGCGATCTCAGGCCACACCAGGGCAACACGACTTGGGGAGGGGGCCGGAGCCAAGCGCCCCCTCCGAGTCCGCGACATGACACCGTCCCTCGGGGGCCTCCGTCAAGCGGTTCAGGGTGGCACCGCATCACAACAGCCCCCACTTACTTTAAGAATAGTGAAGATGAAGCAATTGCAAATAGGCTTCAGACAATGTTACAAGCACTCCTCAAAACTTTGAACTTTCACAGTGCATGAGTTGGGACAGCGAGGGGTGATTTGGTTTCTCGGACTGTTTTTCTGGTCTCTCACCACTGGCATACTTTAACGTTTTCTTGTTTCTAGGACATTAATAGGTTTTATCATTACGTTATGTTATCGTTTCTTTGTTTGTTGTTTAATAAAAGTTCATGTTCATGTTCATCAGTGGCCTACTGATTTTCGTTTTCCTATTTTTTTCTTTCCAGGTTGTTTCATGGTAAAGTTTCTGTTAACAGGATACAGTGATCACTTCGTTATTATTGCATATGTCCTTTTCACTAGGGGTGCTCTCTGGTCGGGCCAGATGACGTATCTCTAGTAAATGGTCCGGGTGAAAAAGGTGCATCAATCAGTGGGGAGTAGATAGGCATGACAGATTACAACGGGGGAGAAAGGTCCGCATTACGTACCCTTTCACTACTTGCAAAGATTTTCCTACGTTTATATGCAAACAGGGAATACCTCCAAAAAGAACTAATTCCCAAACAGTCAATGTTCGGACAATCAATCAATCAATGAGGAATGAAATAGGTACGACGTGTTAAAGGCTTGCGTTACCTACCCTTCACTATCTGCAAAGGGAGAGAGAATATTCCTATTCTTCCTCGTTTGCAGGTAGAGAAGATCCTTAAGAGAATTAACTTCGAACAATTCAATGCTCGATTGAAACAATCAACAAGGGGTACTGTGAACACAAATGAACGCCGCTTATGTACATACGCATTGCTATTTTCAACAGGTTGTTCCTAATGTTTCTATTTTAGCGAGGTCAAAAAGAGATCCCATTAGTGGCCTACTGATTTTGCTCGATTCCTTTTGTTTTTTTACACGATTTTTCGCTATCTGCAAAGACTAAACAGAGTATTGCGACTCTGTGCTTGTTTGTAAATAGAGAATGAACCAAAGAGAACAATCAATCAAATGGAGAGAGAAGCAGGCACGACGTATTACAAAGGGGGCAAAGGGCTGCGTTAACTACCCTTCACTATCTGCAAAGAGAGAGTACTCCTAATAGAAATGAGGGGTGGGGGGCAGTATTCAAAGCAGATCAGTGTGCATAAACACGAAAATGTTTTTACTTACCACGTACTTGACATTCGACAGCTTATGATATTTGCTATTAAAAAACCATTGAAATTCACTGAAAAAACCATAGGTTATAGACCATATATAGTTAGGAATTAGCATTTACAAAACCTTGAAAATTCACTGAAAAAACCATAGGTTATAGACCATATATAGTTAGGAATTAGCATTTAAAAAACCTTATTTTACTCACACAAAACCATTGAAATTCCATATATAGTTAGTTGCACTAACTATATATCGCGCACCCGCAATCCACTGCTGATCATGTCACATATTACATCATTCATGACATGGTCAGTGACATCACTGATGACATCACTGATGACATCTCAAATGACATCACTGATGACATCACTGATGACATCTCATTTGACATCATTCTTGTGCTAATACGATAAACCTCTTCAGACTCTAATATAACCTTAGATACACTCAGTGTAAACAGACACTCACACACTGCCACTCATCCATGGAGTTACTCACACACCCAGTCAGTCATGCAAAGAAACAATCTCACCTCCATTTCTTCAACTATACAGTTAAACACACCTTACTTATTGAAACATATACTAACACATATTTACTCTCTTATACAATCCCTGATACACGTTCACAATGATCGATACAACCACTCACTCATTCAGTGGCTCTCATGCACAGTTATTTATATATGCCAACTTTCACATGTACTGTGTTTTACATATGTACTTACTATGACATGTAGCATTGAGATATCCATTCACTCATCAATACACTCATGCACACAGTCAACTGCCCATGTAGCTGTTTCCACATGCACTCTTGAACTCATACACCTAGTGAATAAACTGCTCACACATCTATGCATAGAGTCACACACCTTCCAGCCACCCCCACACAAACTCAATCTCCCATAGAAATACTTGGGCAACCAATTAATAACACATATAGCCTCTCGTATAGCTAATGATCAACACATGCAGCAGTTTACAGAACAACAGACATAATGATGCACAAATTAAGACAGTTTAGTCACTAACCCATGCATTCAGTGAGACACATTTAATCACTCACTCATACAGTCAGTCATGCACCTACTAAATCCTTCATCCAGACACTTATACATCCACTCAAGACATATTTTAACTTTACAGAAAAATACAGTCACTGGATGTTGTCATCAGTGATGTCATCAGTGATGTCATTTGAGATGTCATCAGTGATGTCATCAGTGATGTCACTGACCATGTCATGAATGATGTAATATGTGACATGATCAGCAGTGGATTGCGGGTGCGCGATATATAGTTAGTGCAACTAACTATATATGGAATTTCAATGGTTTTGTGTGAGTAAAATAAGGTTTTTTAAATGCTAATTCCTAACTATATATGGTCTATAACCTATGGTTTTTTCAGTGAATATATATATATATATATATTCACAGAAAAATACCAAAGATTAAAGTGATGTTATCGTTAGGGGTTGAAATAAGTGAAGTTATACACTCCATATTCTTCAATGTTTACAAAGTCCATCGGGAACCAAAATAGTTCTTTGATGTTTTATTTACAGGACACTACATCTTCCTCCTTTGGTAAATAAAAAGTTACAGCTTTTTACAATAAATAAATGAATGTATAAATTAATTCACAAATAATTACAATTACATATGCCCTTATAACTCTTCAATGAGCCTTCGTGGTGCTTGGGTCACACGTCCTGATTGGGTCATCGGAAACTGGGAGCTGGCAGTCACTGACCTGAATAAGTGAGGTGGAAACAACAGCAGTTGCAGGATCATTAACACTGTGTCTGGACCCTGTCTCTATGGTGACATCGATGTTTGGTGAATGATGAGTAAAGGAATTCTCAGGATATTGGGTAGTCACCATGTGTCCTTTGGTGGCTGCAGAAGTAAAGGGCGCAGCCTCGAAGGGAGCAACATATTTTTGTTTTCTGGATTATCGAACTAGTACACGATCTCCTCTCTTGAAAGTGATATCTTTCATGTGATATCGCTTGTCAGCATAGGTTTTCAATTCCGTTTGCAACCTCTGTGCTAATCTCTTTCTTAGTCTTTGATCTGAGGTTGGCCTTTGAGGTAAGCTAGTCATAATGGCTCTCCCAAACATTAAGGTTGCAGGGGTTTCCCCTGTAGTTGAGTGAGGGATCGATTGGTAAGCTCAAAGAAGGGTATTCAAAACAACCTTGATGTCAAGGTTCTCTAATGCAACAGTCTGTGCCAGCTTTCGTTACTCAGGAATCATTCTATCAGAAAATTGGCCTTGGGCCAAAGAGGAGTCCTTTTCTAATGCTTTATGTTGAGATGGCGGAGAAAGTCTCTGAACTTTCGACTCTTGAAGGGGGGGCCGTTGTCAGATTTCAAGATCACAGAGACAGCCCCATTACAAAGATGCTATCTAATCTTTCAATAACCTTTTCATGAGTGATGAATAAAAGATCTTCTACTGGTGGAATATGGAAGCATCCATCAACAATGACCATTAGATGATGTTCATTCTCAAGAGGACTACAGAAACCAACAGCAATTCTCTTCCAAGCATGGTAAGGCAATTCTGACATGTTTAATGGGTGCTGAATTGGGTGTGATGAGAGACAATTGCATACAAGACAGGCCTTTAACTCTCTGTAAACCCTTTCATCAAGATGAGGGAACCAGGCTCTGTATTGAAGAGCTCTCTTTGTGGCAACTATTCCTCAGTGGCCCTCATGGGCTACTTCAATTACTTTTTCTCATAGACTCTCCGGGATGACAATTTGTATCCCTCGAATGATGAAGTCTTCTTGAGTTAAAGACAGCTCGTTGCTGACTTTTCTGAACTTCAAGTACTCACTATCACTAGTGAGCGGTCGAGAATGCTGGTGAGCAATAATGTCCTTCAATTTCAGCATGGTACTATCTTGGCTTGTACCAGTGATACTTTGTTCTAATGACATGTCAGCTGGTGTTTTTGATTTTACAATGAAATTTATGTAGGCTACAGCTGTCTTAGATGAGTTTCCAGGGCACTATAATGGCACTCTTGAAAAATAAACAGCAGGAATTTGGTCTTTACCTGGATGGTGAACAATTATGTAGTTGTATTTTTGTAATCACAGATCCATACATTCAATACAAGGAGGCATCTTGGCTTTAGAATTTCCAAATATTGTCAATAGTACTTGGTGATCGGTCACTACTGTGAAAGGCTTTCCATATGAGAACACATTGGAATAATCACAGCCCACACAACTGCCCCACTTTCTTTCTCAGATTGTGAATAAGCATGTTCATTTTTTGACAAGCTTTACTGTCATAAGCCACGATATGCCTTTGGGCATTTAGCTGTCCATTGTGCTATGCAAGATTCACGCCCAACCCAATAGGGCTAGCATTAACCGCAACCTCTGTATGAAGCTAGGATCAAAGTAGGCTATTTCAGCTGCATTTTTGAATACTTGCTTGATTCTCTTGAAATTTTCCTCGCACTCACGTGACCATTGAAACACCACATTCTTTTTCGTCAATCCACATAATAATGCACTGGCCGTTGCAAAGACTTGTAGCCATCAAGAACAGTAGCTGTCCATCCCAAGGAATGAAGGTAATATAGTTATATCCTTTGGGGAATTAGCAGTAGCTAGCGCTTGCACTTTGGCTGGATCAGGTGTCATTCCCCCATCAAAAAAACATATGGCCAAAGAATTTCAATTTTGTCTTATGGGATTCACACTTGTCAGCATTCAAAGTTAAACCAGGATCATTTAGTAAATAACATACTTGCAAGTGAAATGCAATTCATCTGTGTCTTTGGGCAATAGGACAAACATCTTTGTTTATATGTAGCTGAACTTTCATAGTCTTGAGCTTTCCTAACCCACAAGATAATGAATGACATTGACTTACTATTTCATGATGAGCATTCACATTGTAGTTCACTGATATTAGTCCCATATCAGCAGTGGTGTTGGAACTGAGCAGGCAGGCACTCGAAGGCATACCTTGAAATACATGTATAGGTGCTTGCACCACTGGTTTCTTGTGTTTCATTGTAGCTACAAATAAGCCTTGACTTTTTAAACGTTTCAACGCTGCCCATGTATATACTTTAGTTTTCGATTGACTAAGATGTGGTAACGGAGACAATTCACGATATTTCTCTTCAGGAATAATGTTGATCAATGCACCGCCATCAATAATAAAAGGCATTGAACACCCATTTATCTTGAGGTTAATCTTCGGACAATGTTTATAGGTCTTTGGTGCTTTTTCATTTTGATATTTCTTTCATCCTACATGTGTATGCCTCTCTGAAGTAAACGATTCAGAAAAGGGGGTGGTGATGAACAGAGTGTCTGAATTAAGCAGACCACTCTTACCCAGTCCAAAGATCAGGGCTTGATCCATCACCGTTATTTAGCTCACTGCCCCATCCCAGCTCAGAACCTGGCTATATGCAAATTAGTCTGTCCCTGGCCCAGTGCATCTTGGGAACAGGGCAGACCAAACTACCAAGCCAATTCTTCACCAGAAAGGAGACAAGCTTCCGGGGACCGGTTTCTGGCATTTCAGCCGTCGTCGGCCCGGCTTTCTTGAATCCTGATGGAGCAGTGAGCAAGGGACTCATGTCTGAGTATACCCTGCCACACCTATAGTGGCCAAAAACGATTCAGAAAAGGGGGTGGTGATGAACAGAGTGTCTGAATTAAGCAGACCACTCTTACCCAGTCCAAAGATCAGGGCTTGATCCATCACCGTTATTTAGCTCACTGCCCCATCCCAGCTCAGAACCTGGCTATATGCAAATTAGTCTGTCCCTGGTCCAGTGCATCTTGGGAACAGGGCAGACCAAACTACCAAGCCAATTCTTCACCAGAAAGGAGACAAGCTTCCGGGGACCGGTTTCTGGCATTTCAGCCGTCGTCGGCCCGGCTTGCTTGAATCCTGATGGAGCAGTGAGCAAGGGACTCATGTCTGAGTATACCCTGCCACACCTATAGTGGCCAAACACGATTCAGAAAAGGGGGTGGTGATGAACAGAGTGTCTGAATTAAGCAGACCACTCTTACCCAGTCCAAAGATCAGGGCTTGATCCATCACCGTTATTTAGCTCACTGCCCCATCCCAGCTCAGAACCTGGCTATATGCAAATTAGTCTGTCCCTGGCCCAGTGCATCTTGGGAACAGGGCAGACCAAACTACCAAGCCAATTCTTCACCAGAAAGGAGACAAGCTTCCGGGGACCGGTTTCTGGCATTTCAGCCGTCGTCGGCCCGGCTTGCTTGAATCCTGATGGAGCAGTGAGCAAGGGACTCATGTCTGAGTATACCCTGCCACACCTATAGTGGCCAAAAACGATTCAGAAAAGGGGGTGGTGATGAACAGAGTGTCTGAATTAAGCAGACCACTCTTACCCAGTCCAAAGATCAGGGCTTGATCCATCACTGTTATTTAGCTCACTGCCCCATCCCAGCTCAGAACCTGGCTATTTGCAAATTAGTCTGTCCCTGGCCCAGTGCATCTTGGGAACAGGGCAGACCAAACTACCAAGCGAATTCTTCACCAGAAAGGAGACAAGCTTCCGGGGACCGGTTTCTGGCATTTCAGCCGTCGTCGGCCCGGCTTGCTTGAATCCTGATGGAGCAGTGAGCAAGGGACTCATGTCTGAGTATACCCTGCCACACCTATAGTGGCCAAAAACGATTCAGAAAAGGGGGTGGTGATGAACAGAGTGTCTGAATTAAGCAGACCACTCTTACCCAGTCCAAAGATCAGGGCTTGTCCATCACCACCCCTTGTTGTAAATAATTTTGTCCACCCTAAGAGTGGAAGGGTATACTCAGATGTGAGTCCCTTGCTCATTGCACCATCAGGATTCAAGCAAGCCGGGCCGAAGACGGCTGAAATGCCAGAAACCGGTCCCCGGAAGCTTGTTTCCTTCCCAGTGTAAGAATTGGCTTTTGTAGTCTGGTCTGCCCTGTTCCCATGATGCACTGGGCCAGGGACAGACTAATTTGCATACAGCCAGGTTCTGAAACTGGGATGGTGCAATGAGCTAAAAAACGGTGTTGGATCTAGCCCTGATCTCTTGACTGGGTGAGAGTACTCTGCTTAATTCAGAGACTCTGTCCATCACCACCCCTTGTTGTAAATAATTTTGTCCACCCTAAGTGTGGAAGGGTATACTCAGATGTGAGTCCCTTGCTCATTGCACCATCAGGATTCAAGCAAGCCGGGCCGAAGACGGCTGAAATGCCAGAAACCGGTCCCCGGAAGCTTGTTTCCTTCCCAGTGTAAGAATTGGCTTTTGTAGTCTGGTCTGCCCTGTTCCCATGATGCACTGGGCCAGGGACAGACTAATTTGCATACAGCCAGGTTCTGAAACTGGGATGGTGCAATGAGCTAAAAAACGGTGTTGGATCTAGCCCTGATCTCTTGACTGGGTGAGAGTACTCTGCTTAATTCAGAGACTCTGTCCATCACCACCCCTTGTTGTAAATAATTTTGTCCACCCTAAGCGTGGAAGGGTATACTCAGATGTGAGTCCCTTGCTCATTGCACCATCAGGATTCAAGCAAGCCGGGCCGAAGACGGCTGAAATGCCAGAAACCGGTCCCCGGAAGCTTGTTTCCTTCCCAGTGTAAGAATTGGCTTTTGTAGTCTGGTCTGCCCTGTTCCCATGATGCACTGGGCCAGGGACAGACTAATTTGCATACAGCCAGGTTCTGAAACTGGGATGGTGCAATGAGCTAAAAAACGGTGTTGGATCTAGCCCTGATCTCTTGACTGGGTGAGAGTACTCTGCTTAATTCAGAGACTCTGTCCATCACCACCCCTTGTTGTAAATAATTTTGTCCACCCTAAGCGTGGAAGGGTATACTCAGATGTGAGTCCCTTGCTCATTGCACCATCAGGATTCAAGCAAGCCGGGCCGAAGACGACTGAAATGCCAGAAACCGGTCGCCGGAAGCTTGTTTCCTTCCCAGTGTAAGAATTGGCTTTTGTAGTCTGGTCTGCCCTGTTCCCATGATGCACTGGGCCAGGGACAGACTAATTTGCATACAGCCAGGTTCTGAAACTGGGATGGTGCGATGAGCTAAAAAACGGTGTTGGATCTAGCCCTGATCTCTTGACTGGGTGAGAGTACTCTGCTTAATTCAGAGACTCTGTCCATCACCACCCCTTGTTGTAAATAATTTTGTCCACCCTAAGCGTGGAAGGGTATACTCAGATGTGAGTCCCTTGCTCATTGCACCATCAGGATTCAAGCAAGCCGGGCCGAAGACGGCTGAAATGCCAGAAACCGGTCCCCGGAAGCTTGTTTCCTTCCCAGTGTAAGAATTGGCTTTTGTAGTCTGGTCTGCCCTGTTCCCATGATGCACTGGGCCAGGGACAGACTAATTTGCATACAGCCTGGTTCTGAAACTGGGATGGTGCAATGAGCTAAAAAACGGTGTTGGATCTAGCCCTGATCTCTTGACTGGGTGAGAGTACTCTGCTTAATTCAGAGACTCTGTCCATCACCACCCCTTGTTGTAAATAATTTTGTCCACCCTAAGCGTGGAAGGGTATACTCAGATGTGAGTCCCTTGCTCATTGCACCATCAGGATTCAAGCAAGCCGGGCCGAAGACGGCTGAAATGCCAGAAACCAGTCCCCGGAAGCTTGTTTCCTTCCCAGTGTAAGAATTGGCTTTTGTAGTCTGGTCTGCCCTGTTCCCATGATGCACTGGGTCCGGGACAGACTAATTTGCATACAGCCAGGTTCTGAAACTGGGATGGTGCAATGAGCTAAAAAACGGTGTTGGATCTAGCCCTGATCTCTTGACTGGGTGAGAGTACTCTGCTTAATTCAGAGACTCTGTCCATCACCACCCCTTGTTGTAAATAATTTTGTCCACCCTAAGCGTGGAAGGGTATACTCAGATGTGAGTCCCTTGCTCATTGCACCATCAGGATTCAAGCAAGCCGGGCCGAAGACGGCTGAAATGCCAGAAACCGGTCCCCGGAAGCTTGTTTCCTTCCCAGTGTAAGAATTGGCTTTTGTAGTCTGGTCTGCCCTGTTCCCAAGATGCACTGGGCCAGGGACAGACTAATTTGCATACAGCCAGGTTCTGAAACTGGGATGGTGCAATGAGCTAAAAAACGGTGTTGGATCTAGCCCTGATCTCTTGACTGGGTGAGAGTACTCTGCTTAATTCAGAGACTCTGTCCATCACCACCCCTTGTTGTAAATAATCTCTGAAGTAAACATCAAAATGACACAGTTATCATTGTCGCTTTCACTTGAAATCGACACTGAGAAACTCTTTGACAATGATTTTGATGTCGATGGGCCTCAGTTGGTGTGACTGCTTGGCCTTGTAGGTGTGCTTTAAACATTGTTGATGCTTCACTCTGTCAGCCATTTTGTCTTCAAGATGTGAAAAACTTACTTTTACCTTCGCCTTGCAAACTATCACAAAATGGTTCACTTTGTCACAGCCATTGCAAATCTATGCAGTGGCGGAACATCCACCATTGTGTGCAAATGACAATCCTCAACTGAAGCACATTCACTTTTTCTGTGGAGACTCACTTTATGCTTTGGGTTTACTTCTCATATTCATGACTGAAGCACTCTGGGCACCTCCGGACTACAAGTCAGCTGCGTGTCGATTAGCACGCTCTTCAGCCCGGGCAGCCATATGGACTTGCTCTAAGCTCAAAGTTTCCTTCAGCATTCGTTTTCGAAAATAATCTGACAGGCATCCATCTGTCACTCAGAGGTGTGTAGCTTCCTCGTCATTAAATGAATTGAACTTACAGTGCTTTATGAGGAGATCCAGTCTCTCAACACATTCACCTACTCTGGCTTTCTTGACTGAAGCTGTATCATTCATAATCTCCATTTGGCAATGGTCTAAATTTGCCATTCAAGGCTGCTTTGCTGTGATTATATGTCACTTCACCAACCTGGGGTATCTTTTTTATGGCCTCCATTACTGATTTACCAGCCATGTTCTTCAGATCCTAGATAATCTTTATTTAATCTGATCCTCAATTGCGTCTATAACATCCTAAAAAGCCTCTATCCAAGCAGTCCATCTATTCCCAATATTGTGTTTTTGGCAGTATCAAATGATGATGAAGGTTGTCTCAGGAAGGCAGCAGCAGTATAACAATTGGTGGACAACAGTGGTCTCTCTAACACTTCTTGGTGAACTTGCTCATGCAAACCATCTCTAGAGCCTTGTAACATGCTGGCTTGACAGGTGGAGGAGCTCTGGCATCACCCTTGCTCTCCATTGGAGCTTTTTTATTTTAATGAGATCTGTAGATTTGTTCTGAGCTCCCAATGGGCAGCTGTTAGTGATTGGTCGCTTCTTTTATTGACCGCTCCACATGCACAATAACGGCCCTCTCTCTGGGGCCACTCCACAGCAGGCAGTGGTCTGATGACTTTCGATAGTTGTTTTGGTAAGTAAACAAGTCTTTTCATATATAAATGATTTGATAGGCAGATAACATTATGAAATTCAATCGGGTTGGCGCTTGAATACCTCTTCTGAACCATCTCTTTGATCTCTACTTCATAGCACATTAGAATACAGTTTAAATAGCACTGGATTGTTACAATACGCTGTTTTACAAAACCTGGTTGCATCCGCCTTTAGCATTATCACTCCGTATGGCATATGACATTAATTTACATTGTAGCATTGTACCCGTGTTTGTGCCCCCTTCATTCGATTCTCAACCACCAATTTTAGATTTTTTAATTATGCTTTGTTTGTTCGCACAAACTTTACACAGGCTGGTGTTGTGCTGAGACTCCACAGGTAACAGTGTTGATTCTGCACTTCGACTGCGGCATATGTGGCACTCACGATAAGTTTGCGAGACCACGGCAAACTGTGTGGGAGAGCACTGTCGATCGATGGGTTAATTATCCCCTACTTGTCACAATTTGTAGCATCCTGCCCAGCCCGGGTACTCGCCAATGACTACGCCACACAAGCATAAAAGTTATACACGTTTTTATTCTTCTGAGTGTAAAGCAAGAACTCAACTTTCTAAACACACATCCACTTCATTACCCTTCAAAATTACCTCACAGGTCTACAGAGTCCATCAGGAACCCCAAAAATTCTGTAATTCTTTATGTACACAACACTACACATGGTAGAATTTATTTTAATTTTAATCTTGTGGGGGGAGGAGTCCCTCTGGGTCCTCCCTCACAAGTGACTTTTAAAGTAAACAAAAACCACTTACCTTTTCTGCAGTGTCCCCAAGCTGCCCTCCTCCTCTTCATCGCCATCTCTGGGGAAACTGCGCATGCTTACGCACCCACGCATGCACATTTCTCTTGCTAGATGGTATGCTGAAAGCATCTTTACAGTCTTCAGAGTTAATGAAGAATGCTATTGACTTTATAATCCATTCTGGTGCATTGTTTTGTTGTGCACGGGAAGTAAAATGCAAATATTTCTCATTTTGTGCAGTGTGTGGCCTGGGGATCAGGGTGTCCCTACCCTGATGCCTTTTTCAAAAACCTTTCAGTGTACCAAGACTGAGTCCTGAAATGAAACCAGCAACATTTTGTTCACACTGGCAGCAGCCAATAAGATCACTCAATACTGCTGCAGTACAAAAGTGGTCAATGGAGAAAACGATACCTCAGCCAATCAGAAGGTCCTATTTTTTAAAGTTTTTGGTACCACCGGAAGGTCCAGATATACTTAACTTTTTCTGAGCATTAACCCCTTAATATATAATCCGAACCCCTCTTTAAAAGCACATTTTTCAAAACAGTTGAACAGATTTACAGCAAAGCACAATAAGTACCCAAGTACAATAAGTTCTAACTTTTTGCCAAATTTGTTGTTATTACATTCAGCCCTTCTATGTATTGTAGAGTAAAGTTTTGATAGGGCCAGTGTGTTTATGACTGAGTACATTTCTATAGGAAACAGATTTTTTCTTAATAATTAAAAAAAATGGTTAGGGCCGCCATAAAAAAAAGCAAGCAGGGAAAGGCTGCAGGGCCGATGGGATACCGGCAGAAATCTATAGAATTCTAGAGGCCGAGATAGTTCCCTTTCTCACTAAGCTTTTTAATCAGATTCTCCTTGAAGGTTATATTCCTCCTCCATCATGGGACAATGCCTCAATGACGCTTATTTTGAAACCTGGGAAACCTAAGGACGCCTGTGAATCGTATAGGCCAATATCTATTTTAAATGTGGACTACAAGATCTTCACCACAGTTTTGGCTTCTAGGCTGGCCCTGGTTGCTCCGTCGGTCCTTCATGTCGATCAAAAAGGTTTTGTGAAGGGGCGACAGTTATACGAGTTAACGTATGACTTAATAGGAGCAATTGATATAGCTGTGGCCCAGAACCTGCCCTTGACCGCCCTCACACTGGATGCAACTAAGGTCTTCGACAGGGTCAATTGGGTTTACCTGTCGGGGGCCTTGGCCAAGTTCGGCATGGGTGCAGGGTTCCGTCGTGCAGTTGGCCTGCTGTACAGTAGTCCAGCGGCGCGCCTATTGGTCAATGGAGATCTGTTGGACCCTTTCTATATAACCAGAGGGACACGGCAGGGCTGCCTGCTCTCCCCCCTACTGTTCGATCTTTATATCGAACCCCTCGCACAACAACTGAGGGAAAAGATCTCTATTAGACCTTTCTCTTACAGAGGGTGGGAGAGGAAGGTTGCCCTCTATGCCGATGACCTGCTTATCCTCACATCAGATGTGACTACCGCTCTCCCTGTAATATTTGAAATTGCTCGGGGGTTCGGTCGGATATCAGGGTATCAGATTAATACGACAAAGACAGAGATGTTGGTCTGGAACGATAATGCGAGTGCGTTGGAGGTACAGGCAGGCGAGTCAATGCGGTATTTAGGCCTAAACATAATAAAGGATATCAATAAACTTGCCCTAGTAAACCTCACAGCAGTGGCTAAAGAATGTAGAAAGTTAATGCAGTCATGGTTCCACCTTCAATTGTCCTTGATTGGGAGAATTAATTTGATCAAAATGTCGATTCTGCCCAAAATTTCATTTCTCTTTAATACCATTCCCCTTTTATTTTGATCAGGCTTATATATCCAAAATACAGTCAGATATCACATCTTTCATCTGGAACAAACAACTGCCGAGAATAGCTTGGAAGAAGCTTAGACGGCGATGGGAGAAGGGGGGCTTAGCCACCCCTGATTTAAAACTTTATGCTTGGGCGTTTCAGCTGTCCCATGCTTGTATGCTATTAAAAAGGCCCGCTGACCACGGTGTGGGCCTAATGGTTTCTGCTATGTTGGACGGGGAAGTATTAGTCAGTCGGGCTATCTATTTAAATTTGGCAACCCGACATTTTTTTAAAAGATTAAACTGAAGGTCCTTTATGGACTGGAAAAAATGTGGTGTGAGGTAACAAACTCGATTAAACAGGGGTATTTCTGCGATAAGACACCGCTATGGGGGCTACCTGAAAGTCCAGCATGGCTAGAAGACATCTTAGCCGTCCCCTTAAGAGAGGCGGGCCTTGAAGTATGGTGAGACCTCTTCTACGAAGGGGACTTGCTTTCATGGGAACACCTCCAGAACAGGATAGGCTCAACCATATCGAGGTTCAAATACTTACAAATGAGCAGCTGGACGCAGGCTTATAAAATTCTACCCACTAAAAGAAACAGGTTTCCACTTGGAGGTTATAGCCAACTAATTACCAACTTAGTGAACATCGGACCAACTAAGAGAGAGATCTCACAATGGTACAAACTTTTACTCAAGGAAACGGATGGGGAATTTAATTTACCAGTCCAGCTGTGGGGTTCCTCATTAGTTGACCAGGATGTGCAAGAACTTTGGTCCGCCTCATTTGAGCTCTTAAAGAGTATTGTAAAGACTTCATGGCTACGTAGAAATCACCTCTATACCCTCCATAGGGCGTATTACTCTCCCCTGAGACTATCTAAATTTGCCACAGGTAATCCAGTTGCATGTGCTAGGTGTGGGTTGCAGGCAGCATCAGACACACACATGTTTTTTGAATGTCCTCGGGTAGCTACATTTTGGGAAGCAATTGGTAACACCCTTACAACATCATTGGGTTTCCCAGTTATCATTGATCTATCTTTAGTGATTTTTGGGATCCTAGCAGGAACACAGAACGCAGCTAGAAGCCTAGTGTTTTATACTGTTCTCTTAGCAAGGAGGGAGATTTGTAGGAAGTGGAAGGACCCCTTACCTCCTTCCCATGGTGACTGGCTGGCATCTATATTGCAGACGGCACAAATGGACCTCGCTAGGCCGGGGAATCAAAGTAAAAGAGCTTTTTGGCACATGTTTGTTTGGGCACAATGAAATATCCGTTTTTTTTTATTTTTAATTTATTTATTTATTTATTTTCTTCCCCGGGTCCAATGATTACACTACTATGGTGCCTTTTTGGTGTGTTCACCATGTGCACAGCAGTTAACCGGTCGTAGCCCGGTCCATGCCTTGCTGTAACTATCCCCAATGGTTGCCAAATATGAGGCTAAGCCTAAAACAGCTGTGGGATGGTTGGTCCCCCCACTACGTTTGCTCCCTTCCAGTTTTAATACTGAGACAGCTGATTTAAGGCTTGTTCTGCATGGCACTTTTAAACCACGGTGGAAATGAGGAAAAAAAAAAATAATTAAAAATGGCTGTCTTGCCATAAAAGTCAGAACTTGTACCCTATTGGTTTGATGTACATCCGATCAGCAGTTTTTAAGAATTTAATTGGACATTATTATTATTTAAATTAGTTTAAAAAACTGCCCTGTAATTTTTCATAGTAAATTATTATTTAACACATTTTATTAAAATGTATTTGTTAATGTAATTTCAATATATTTCATCTTTTTATTGCACCGTTAAATGTTTTATTAAATTATTTTAAATAAAAATCTACTGATTAATTTATTTAATTGAGCAAAAATATTTTAAGTTGAATATAACTTATATATTGTAATTATGTATATATATTTATATATGTATAATTTCACTGAAAAAACAAAGCTTACTGCGATGTTATAGTTAGGCTCAGATTTCACTCATACAAAACAATAGAAATACAACTGTTATAGTTACCTGAGCTAACTATAATTTCTGCCGCCAATGAACTGCACATGACCTCACATGACAATGAGTGTTAAACATATTTATTAAGGTACCACCAAAGTTAAATTTGTATACTTTGTGTACTATTGAGTGATATTATTTTTAACATATATTATGTGAGTGGCTGTGTGACTGTGTGTATCTGTGTGTGAGTGGGTGTCTGAGTGTCTGTATTGGTGTGTGTGTGGCTATTTGGGTGTATAAGTGGGTGTGTGAGTAGCTGTGTAGTTGAGTGAGTGGCTGAGTGAGTGGCTGTATGGGGGGACTGAGTGGCTGTTGTGAGTCTTAAAGCAAATGGGAAGGTGCACCAGAGAATAGTAAAGACTCTGTGGAAGGAACCCACCAAGCATGAAAGATTGCAGGTGTCAAGACTAACCCCTGGTGGAGACCTCAGCTCCGCCCACGGAGTGTGTGAAGATTTGCCTACTCTGCGTTCCGCGGAGAACGTGAAGTATGCAAATATCCGCACACTCTGTGGCAGAGCGGAGTTGGCCAGCCCCCGCCTCCCACTCTCCCTATTAACAATTGCTTAAAACTTAAATAAAATGACTTTTAAAGTAAATAAAAAACACTTACCTTGTCGGCAGCGTCCCCGAGCTGCCCTCCTCCTCTTCATCGCCGTCTCTGGGGAAACTGCGCATGCTTACGCACCCACGCATGCGAATTTCTCTTGCAAGATGGTATGCTGAAAGCATCTTTACAGTCTTCAGAGTTAATGAAGAATGCTATTGACTTTATAATCCATTCTGGTGCATTGTTTTGTTGTGCGCGGGAAGTAAAATGCAAATATTTCTCATTTTGTGCAGTGTGTAGCATCAAAGAAATAGTCATCCCAACTGTGTCATATAGCCGGTGGTTCTCAGTTAAGGAGCTGTGAATGCTATATTATCCATGTGGCAACCGTTTACAGAATTTTTGCTGAATCATGATGTTAAACGCAGGAAATGTGAGAATATTCAGTCACATATTGATAGTCATGTGAAAAAAGTGCACTCTACTGTATTGTTAGATTTTTACAGGAAAACATGACTACTGTAGTGGACATAATACAAAAAACTATAGTCTGAAAACAGCCTTGTCTACCAAGTGTTCAGCATAATTGGTGTAGATGTGAAACATCTCCTTGAGAGTAGGCTACGCAACACTTTTAGTGACTTTAGCACTGCAACATGTTCCATGTGAGAATGTTTGCCACTTGGTAAGCAAAGAAATGTTGAGGAGCAATTCAGGAAACTGCTTTTTACAATGCATGAGAAATGGCTTGCAATAATGCATAGAGATGTTCCTTTACCAATCATGGCATCTGAAGTCAATGAGGCCCCACTGTGGTACTCTACACAAATTCTAGATCCCTTCCATAAAGGGGAATTTTCTCCGGACTTTTAAAAGTGCTGCTTCATTTTTGATTGCTAAAATAACTGAGGGCATATGCGCCTAGTTCAACTCATATGCTGCAGAACCTGTCCCAGAGAATCACAATCTCAGGTGCCCCAGTATTGGCATGGAAAGCTATGTCAGGGGCCAGACATAGCAAATTGTGTACTGGCTGTTTTGGTGTTGCCCGTCTCAAGTGCCAATGTTGAGAGGGCCTTTTCACAGATAAAAGTTTACATGGGAAGGAAAGAGTGAACACCCATGACCAAAGACTCACTGAAGAAGTATTGTATGTGTAAAACAATAAGTTTGATTTGTCAAAATGTATTTGGACCTCATACACACTGTATGTACACTGTCTATATAGCATACACTATCAGTACAGTAAGCAAGCAATAATAAAAGCAAGACGTTCCATAAATACTGGAAAACACAGTATCTGTTGTTTTTAATGGCGCGTAAATGTATAACCACTGATAACAACTGTTTTTTAAGGTATTGAAATAACTGAAAAAAACACCAGAAATTGTCAAAAATAGAAACTGAACACTGGAAAGCCTAATCATATTGCATGTACAGCCAGCACATAAACAACAAATCTTGTGTAACAATTGATAAAATTACTGATATTATATTGTTGTGATGTGTTCAAACTTAAATGCTTGGTTTTATTCCTGCCAAAAGGACAGATATTGCAAGAGTTACATACAAAAAACCTCTCATGTCTGAACATTATAAAGCTGTACATGCCAATGACCATAGTTTCTGGTTCCACAAAATTGATAATATTGTTGCGATTGCCCAAGGTGGGGACAGGGATTTACGACTGAGGCAAACAGAGGCTAAATGGATATGCTGGTTACGAGCAATTATGCATGTACATAATACGAATAATGCATGTCACCATTTTTTTGTATAAATGGTGATATCCCTATCTAAGTGCACCTCGGGGTTGATGTAGCATTGATGATGAGATTCCCCCCTTCCCTTCTAGACAGGTTTGAGTTTTTAGAAATTTTAAGACCAATCTCATGATACCTGTAAATATATTTCAATATAGTAATTGTATATCCATATGTGTTGTAAGGCTGTATGTGTGATTGAGTGGGTGTGTGAGTGGCTGTATAGGTAAGCATGTGGGCGTGTCAGTAGTTGTATGTGTGAGTGTGTGGCTGCAGGTGTGGCTCTATAAGTGAGTGGGTCAGTGTATGAGTGGCTCTATGTATGAGTGGGTGGTTGTGTGAGTACTTGTATGGGTATGTGAATGGGTATGTGAGTGGTTGTGTGGGTGTGTAAATGGGTGTATGAGAGGTTGTATAGTGGTGTGAGTGGGTCTGTGGATGATATCATCAGTGATGTCACTGATCATGTCATGAGTGATATAATATGTAAGGTCATAAGCAGTGAATTGTGGCGCACAAGTTATACTTAGCTCAGGTGACTATTACTGCTGAATTTCTATGGTTTTGTACAAGCAAAATTAGAGCCTAACTATAACGTATCTGTAACCTTTGTTTTTTAAGTGAATTTTTAAAGTGTTTTTAATTGTATTACCTAACTTCAATGTCCCTGTAACCTTGCGTTTTCTAGTGAATTTCTATGTTTTTTAAATTTTATTTCCTAACTGAAACCTGTTAACTTTGAGAGTGGGCGTGTGAGTGGCTGCATAGGTCAGTGACTAGGTGTGTGCGTTGTTGTATGGGTCTGTGAGTGAATGTGTGAGTGCCTGTGTTCGTCTGTGAGTGGGTGTGTGAGTGCCTTTGAGAGTCTGTGACTGGGTCTGTGAGTGACACTATGGATCTGTTAGTAGGTGTGTGTGTGTCTGTGTGTGTCTGTGAGTGGGTGTGTGAGTGCCTGTGTGGGTCTGTGACTGGGTCAGTGAGTGGCACTATGGGTCTGTGAGAAGGTGTGTTAGTGACTGTGTGATTCTGTGAGTGTGTATGTGGGTTCCTGTGTGTTTCTGTGAGTAGGTTTGTGAGTGTCCTACGGGTCTGTTAGTGGGGTGTGAGTGCCTGCCCCGGTCTGTGAGTGGGTATGTGAGTGCCAGTGTGAGTCTGTGACTGGGTTTGAGGGTGGTGATTTGGGTTTGTGAGTGGCTGTGTGAGTGGCTGTGTGGGTTTGTGAGTGGGGGTATGTGCCTGTGAGTGGCACTATGAAGTTAGGGCATTTGCTTACTTAGGGTATTGAAAGGGAGAACCATGGACTCTGCTCTCACCAGGAGATGACAAGGAAGAAACCACTCATCACAGTCACTACAGATCAGATTGTGCTCCAATAGATCAATGATGCATTCACCTCCATTGAGGATTTCAGATCGTTTTCCAACATGGAATACGGAAGGAAACATATTTGATTTGCCTTCACCAAGCCCAAGAAGTTGGGATCATTTGTGCTTTACTGAAGTAGAGCTTCAGCTGGGGCACCTGCTATGGTTATTTTTGTAAGTGCTTCCCATTGAGGTTTAATTTCTGTGAAATGAGCATCAGGGCCAGAATGGAACTGAATTTTTGGGAAGATGTCTACCCAACTGGAGTACTTTCTACTGGTTAATTAGCAAGTGCTACCTCATTGGGTAAACGTCTAGTGCATATTCTACACTACAGCTCCATAAAGGACCACAAGGTAAAATCTCCAGTGAACTTCTGTGTGTGTAATTTTGGCAATGTGACAGTTCCTCGCATGGTCTTCATCCTATAATCTGTGATAACATGAATCCTGGTCAAGAGTAGATGAGGAGACAACACAGAGGGGAATCTACACCAAACAGGGGCTTTTCCTCTTACCATATGAAGTAAGTGATTCTTTGTTTGGTGGAGATGTCCTTGTATTCCCCTCCATCAACAATCCATCCCCAAACTCCATGGGAAATGAACACGGGGGCCTTTTGGTTAGCTACCCATCAACGTGGTAGAAAGCTGGAAGATCTTAGCATACTACTGAGGAAAACAGGGTGGGCTGAATGGGCAGTGCTTGCACATGATTTTTGGTATTTGCATACTCTGGGTAATTGCAAGGGAGACCCATTGTCTCTCTTTTTTAATTTTTTTACAAGGGGAGGGAGGCTGTTCAGCCACCCCAGGCAAATTTCGGCCCAGGGGACTCCATCCCTGTCATCCTTATCATACTGGGTTCCCTCGAACCCACACAGGGCACCCAGTCTGCACCATTGGTGACTGCAAGGGGGAGCCGGAATGCCCCTGCCAAAAATGCTGCTCCCTGCATGTGGGAGCAATCCTTTCATCTGTTTCCCTGCCCCCTTGACAGCAGTCAGGGAAACCGATGAAAACTCTGCTCCTAGCAGTTTGACAGCTCCAGCTTTCTGAGAGAGATGTTTGTGTTTGTTCTTGCTTGGTGGGGGCCACTGCCAAGCAAAAGCAAAGAGTTGTCTCCCGAGGGTGGACACCTCGGGAGATAGCAGGAGCCTGCCTTGGGTGAGTGGCACTGCTTAGGGCCAATATTGCCTCCAGGAGGGAGGCTGTGTGACCCCCTCCCTTTTCTTTTTACTGGCCTGTCCCAAGGAAGTGGTGGGCCTGGCCCAGGAGTGGGGCCGCTTGGCCCCTTCCCCGTTTTAAATATGTCTTTTGCCTCGGGAGGTAGTGATACCCAGGGCCTAGGCGGTCTTTGCACCCGCTGGTAAAATGTTAATGTTAGTCTGGGGAGGTGGTGGTCCCTGGGGCTTCAACCAGCTGCAGGAGGTGTGTCCACATGGCCCCCCTCTCTTAAAAATAATAAAGCCCCAGGAAGGTGGTGGTCCCGGGCTCAAATGAGCCCATGGAGGGGTGTCCACCTCGCCACCTCTAATATACAAAATAAGCCCCGGGGAGGTGGTGATCCCCTGGGCTCAAATGACCCTTAATAGTGGGCCCCATGCTCCCCTTTTTGTATATATGTACATGCTCTGGGACCTGGCCCACCGGGAGTTATAGTAGAATGGGAGATGGAGCTTGTTTTAAAAAAAAAGATAATGCTCCGTAAAAAAACTTTTTTGCCCTGGCAGGGTGCCTGGGGTCTCATAGGACCTCAGCTAGTGGGTCAGGGTATTCCAATCCTGCCCTCTTGTCTTTTGTTATGTGTTTTTTTGGGACTCGGCTGAAGCCAAGTCCTAAGGTGTCTGCTAACACTTCCTGGTTGAAGTGCTGGCAGCGGATCAGATTTTGGCACGGGGACTGTCGAATCCTCGGAGGATTCGGGTCCCTATATACAAATTTGGTTTTCTTTTAATATCTTCGGAAATAACTGAATGGATTTACACCAATTGCAAAAAAAGGTTGCTTTCTAGACTGTGAGCTAACTTTCTGCCAAATTTGGTGTAATTCTGTCCAGCGGTTCAGGCTGAAGTCATGTCTAAAATCTCTATGGGAATTGCATAGGAAACACCCTTTTCTCCCCCCCCCCTCTTTTTCTTGGCCTTCGCTTGATGGATCAACCTTAAACTTTCCATGCACAGCTAGATTCACCAGCGCACTTTTTAAAAAATATATTCAGGAAGATTTGTCAAACTTCACCAAAGATGTAAGCAAGTAAAAAAACGCTTTTTGTATAGAAACTAGGTCCTAACCATAACTACCTACTGGAGATTGCCAGCAGGATATATATCTATCCTATATGTGTTTGTGTAATTTATTTAACAATATTTCCTATGGGGTATTTTTTTATGGGGGTGTTTTGGATCGTTTTCAGCTGTAGTAACTTTAGAAGTGCAATTTGTGAATAGCAATGGGCTTACTCTTGTTGGGGGGGGGGGTGTTTGTATTTGCATGTCTCTCCCTAGACCCCTATTTACCCCTACCTAAGCCACACCTTGCCCTTCCCTAATCATCTCTCATTTAGTAATCAGTATTTCCAATTTTACAGCCCTCCCCCAGGTTCCTTCCACATTTAGATTTTAAACACATACCTATGTGTGTGGAGACCTGTGCAACCAAGGGGGAGCCCTCTGCATAGAAAACATAGGAGAGGTGGGGGTCTCCGCACATTGGTTTGTGAATAGTATTTTGTAGTACATGAGTAGTACTATTGTAGTCATGATAAATGTACTACAAAGTGCAGTTTGTTAATAGGCCCCAGTGTATCAAGTAAGGAGTAGTTATACCACTGAGAGTCATTTTCTGCTTAAATCAATCTGCTGTGGTATCTCAAGCATTTTTTCCATGTGAGGTATTACCTTTCCTAGAAATGTCATGCGCATATCGGGCTTAGACTTTTTACTATGTATGCATGACTTTGTGTAACTTCACATTTTTTTCTCTAGTTTCTTCTATCACCTTCATATGAATTAAATCTTCTTTCCCCTTAAACACACTCAAATCTCTCACTTTGTCATAGCCATTAGACCCCTCATTTGTAATTCTTCTACACCAGAAACTGGTTTCTGTCTTCAACCAACCCATTCCAAAGTTCCCTAAACTTGATGATCCCATTCCCCCAACAGAAAGAGTTCTTTTCATTTTGCTAAAAACTATGGTGTTTTCTCTAACTCAAAAATGCATATATAATTATTCATCTTGTACATGACTACTGAAGTTAGATTTAAAGTTTTCAATCCCTGTAGAACTTGCCTCTACCTTCCATTTCATACTGCTAAGTCTATCATTAACACTGTTGCTGTGAGCAAATAGTATACTGCAATAATGTACTCATGGAACTCCAAAGAAATGCTTTGGCAGGGCGAAGTACCTACTCTGCTTCAAAGCCCAGCCTGACAGTGTCTTTCCTCATATTTATTCTTTCAGGAAGATAGGAATCTGACACTGTGTGGAATTATGGAGGATGAAATGACATTTCGGGTCAGGGAGCCCTTGCTAGATGTCCCAGAAGTCATGAGAACTGTGCTTTCAAGGAGATCAGAACAATGACCACAAGTTTTATAGGGAATGAGGAGTACAAAAACGCCCAGCAGATCAAGAAGGGTGATCAGGAAATAGACATGTGGTGGAGCAGGACCTGACTGGAGGAATGGAAGAGCAGGAGGCCAGGTAGAGGAAGAAAGGCAGAATAGAGGAACATACCAATGCAGATTGCAACAGTTGCATAGAGAACAGTGCATGAAGCAAACAGAGGGAAGGATATCAGCTAAGACTCGAGGTCAAGGTTCTCCTCCTATCTTCTCCACTGTTTCTCCTTCTACCTTTCCAACCAACACCATTTTGTTTACTTGGACATCTCCAGGTTACAAAAAATCCCTATCAAATGTGGAGTCCCAAAAGGGTCAATACTGTCTCCTGTGATCTTCAAACTTTACATGGAGCCATTTGGTGATTTACTCACTGAGAACAACATCACAATTCACCAATATGCCGATGATACACAACTCTCCCTGCAAGTGTTCTCTGCTTCATACATCCAAAATCTCAAACACTGCTTACACATCATCCAGGCCTAAATGCCAAGTGTCTACCTGAAGCTCAACCCACCCAAGATAGAATTCCTCTTGTTTGCCAAGTACAACAAACAAGATACAATGCAAACCTGATTCAACGACATGAACCTTGACCGATTTAATCCACAGCTCCCACCTATTGCCAAATCACTTGGATTCACGAGGGACTCCAACCTCTTCCTCAAGGAACACATTGCCAAAAAAAACAAAGAAAGCCTGGTACAAGCTCTCTCTTCTAAAGTCAAACTACTTCTTCCACAAAGCAAATTCAGAACTGCTATTCAAGGCCATGCACTCTTAAATCTTAATGGTTGTAACACACTACTGTATAGCCTCCCAGGCTCCTCACTGTCACCCCTCAGGAGCCCCCAACTGCCACAGCACATTTCATGTAGGGCTTGAAGAGACCTGATCACATCTCTCCACCATGATGGAACTCCTTTGGTTCCCTTGGTAACCCACACAATCTTCAAAACCAGCTACATAATTTACAAAGCCATCAGAACAGCTTATTTTGCAGACAAACTCACCATCTGTAATGGTTCTCACCCCTTCTGCAGCCAGGACCCCATCATACTGCGGACAAAAAAAGTGTGAAAAGGACAAAACAAGACAACAGGCCTTTTCCATCCAGGCACCCAGGAGCTGGGAAAACATCCCCCATTCATCAGGATTACTTCATTGCTGCTCCAATTTAGGAAAGAGTTGAAGACTCAACTCTTCAAAGAACAGTGCATCATAATGCACTAACCTCCCACAACTCAGCTTCAACTCTATTACTCCCCAGCTTTAAGCTTATCTTTGACCTTGTACAGCACTTTTTTGCATTTTAGGTTTGTAATATACAATACCATGTACTTACATATGTACGTACGTACATACAAAAACAACCTGGCAGAAAAAAGAATGAGGGAAATAAGGAGAGGGCGAGGAAGAACAAGGTGGTATGTCCTTTTGCCGTTCTTTTCACTAGTAAAGAACAATGTGGTTGGACCCACTAATGAATCCACATACCAGGATGACTAAATATACACTGGAATCACAAAAAAACAATAGATTTGTTAAAAGAACCCTCACCCACCAACCTAGTTGGTGTCATGCTTCATCATTGGGTTCCCAGCTGGGCTGACGAGTGCAACCCAGCTGTGCTTCAACGCCTGAATTACAGCGGAGCAGGTTTGTGTTTTGGGTGTGAAGTGTGCTCAGTGGTGATATTAATAATGTCTCTGGGATCCCCCACTGATAGTGTTTATTCCTGGGGTCCTAGGTCACAGTTAAAAACAGGGCAGGGATATTGTGAAGATGAAAAATTGGTCTTTGTAATCCCCTTTAACTGGTCGACATGTTTCAGCCTCGTCTACAATAATTAGGCTTTCTTCAGGACCATAAAGACGTGAAATGTGATGTGGCGAAAGGGAATATAGCCACGTGAATTTTTCAACACACATGCTAAGGTGTGTTGTGCATGCAGAGGTGTAGCCGTACTTACGGACCCTACCGTCTGGTTAAAATCTGGAAAAACAAAGCACAACATAAAAGGACATACAAATATTTAATGAAACATCATTGTGACTGTTGCTAGGTAGTTCCCTTGTCCGATTTTTGGTGATGTGCTTGTGACTATATTGCGACTATATTCAAGTGCAATCTATGAGACAATCTCTGGATTCATCAAAAACAGTCATTCACACATGAACATGCAACATACACATAGAGTATGAAAATTTGTGCATAATGATTAGTGCAGGCATACATGTCGCATAGTGATCAGTAAAACCGTGCTGGCTTTGACCCATGCCTTGTGGTCGAAGCTAGAATCATGATATGCTATTTTTTGATACTGTTACTCTCAACGTTGTAATGGCAACCATCAGTAAAAAAGACCTAGAATTACTGGTCGAGAAAGGGATTAACCTTAATGTGTTTGCATGCGTAATCAATATATGCATAATAAATGCACACTTTATAATGAAAGCGAAAAAAATGGCAAGAGGTATAGATATGTCTTACACCAGCTACGTGATTTGGGTAGCTGTAATGGATCCTAGAGGGGACGGACTCCTGTAGTCACACCCTGTTGAGACGATGCGGGGCATGAGACATTGAGTGTGGGCAATGTGCCCGATAGACAAGGGGCCGTGTGGGACTATCCACCGCCCGTGTGCAGAGAAAAGACTTACTTCGTCAAGGCTATCCGCCAGCCTTTTTTTACCTACTCTGCAGCCCAGCTGGGAACCCAATGATGAAGTATGCCACCAACTAGGTTGGTGGGTGAGGGTTCTTCTTACAAACCACTTGGGTTTTTGCGATTCCAGTGTATGATATTGAGTCATCCGGTATGTAGATAAAAGAATTACCACACTTGGAGGTGCTGTCAGGAGCCATTTACTAAGGGCCATATGTATCAAGCAAATTCGCATTCGCAAAGGCCAAAATTCGCAGAATTTCGGCCTTTGCGAATGCGAATTTGCTAAATGGAATGTATTAAGCAAAATGTGGTGCAAAATAAGGAATCCAAAATTTGCGATTCCTTATTTTGCAATTGCATTTAAGGAATCCCAAATTTTGCGATTCCTTAAATGCAATGTATGTAGCAAAAAGAATTAGCAAAATGCCCTTCAGGAATCGCAAATTACCACCAACTTCTAGTTGGTGGTAAGTTGCGAATTCCTTGAAAAATGCACATTTTTGATTTTTTCAAAGTGCCATGTGACGCACATACATGTCCTTAGGGCATGTATGTGCGCCACAAGTGAACCCATGCATATTTCAGGGATGCAACAGGGTGTCCTTTGGACACCCCTGCACCCTTGAAATTATTCTCAATTTGCGATTAGCAAATTGCGATTCCCTAATTGAGAATAACTTCCCATTCATTCCGATGGGCCTCCTGGCTCATAGAAATGAAAGGGAAAGTATTCCTTAATTGCGATTCGCAATTTGCTATTCACAATTAAGGAATTTTAAGTAATCGCAAAAAAAATTCGATTTTGTACATACATACCCATTTGCGATTCTCAAATAGCGATTTCTTAACAATCGCTATTTGGGAATCGCAAATGGGTATCTTGATACATATGGCCCTAAGTAACCAGGCGCTGTAATGCTTTGTAGGTTCGTGGCCTCAGATATGTCGTATGGAAATGGGGATGGGTAAAGGGAAGAAGGGAGCACGATTAATAGGGAGAGTAGAGAGAATGATTCAAAGAGAAGATGAGAGAACCAACCAGATTAAACATGAAACAGCATAAATGGGAAAATGCAAGAAGGAAGAAAAGGAAGCAAAATGCCCTTAAGGAATCGCAAATTACCACCAACTTCTAGTTGACGGTAAGTTGCGAATTCCTTGAAAAATGCACATTTTTGATTTTTTCAAAGTGCCATGTGACGCACATACATGTTCTTAGGGCATGTATGTGCGCCACAAGTGCACCCATGCATATTTCAGGGGTGCAACAGGGTGTCCTTTGGACACCCCTGCACCCTTGAAATTATTCTCAATTTGCGATTAGCAAATTGCGAATCGCAAATTGAGAATAACTTCCAATTCATTCCTATGGGCCTCCTGGCCTCCTGGCCCATAGAAATGAATGGGAAAGTATTCCTTAATTACGATTCGCAATTTGCTAATCGCAATTAAGGAATTTTAAGTAATCGCAAAAAAAATTCGATTTTGTACATACATACCCATTTGCGATTTTCAAATAGCGATTTCTTAAAAATCGCTATTTGGGAATCGCAAATGGGTATCTTGATACATATGGCCCTAAGTAACTAATGGGCACATGCATCATAGGAAATTGCATTCGCAAATGGTGCGAATCGCAAAATTCGGCCGTTTGCGAATGCAATTCCCGTTTTTTGAGATGCATTATCATTTTAGTTATTTTCGCAATTTAAGAAATCGCAAAATTGCGATTTCTTAAATTGCGATTGCATTTAAGGAATCTCAAATTGAGATTCCTTAAATGCAATGCATCAAACTTTTAAAATTTGCGAATTCGCAAATAAGAGGAGCAAATTACCATGAAGTTGACCTTCATGGTAATTTGCGAAAACTTTGAAAAATGCACTAAAGTGGATTTTTCAAAGTTCCATTTTACACACACACGCCCTTAGGGCATGTGAGTGTGCAAAATGTACTTCTAAGCAGATTTTAGGGGTGCAACAGGGTGTCCTTTGGACACCCCTGCACCCTTGAAATTGCATTCTTAATTTGCGAATTCCTAATGGTGAATTGCAAATTAAAAATGTCTTTCCATTCATTCCTATGGGCCTCTAGGCCCATAGGAATGGATGGGGAGGTATTCCTTAATTGCGATTCTCAATTAGAGAATCGCAATTAAGGAATTTTAAGAAATCGCTATTTTTTCAGCAATTTCTTGATGCATTGCATTTTGCAATTCCTTAATTGCGATTCCTTATTTTTCGCAATTAAGGAATCGCAAAATGCAATATTGATGCATGTGCCAGCAGGTGCTGTAATGCTTTGTAGGTTCGTGGCCTCAGATATGTAGTATGGAAATGGGGATGGGTAAAGGGAAGAAGGGAGCACGATTAATAGGGAGAGTAGAGAGAATGATTCAAAGAGAAGATGAGAGAACCAACCAGATTAAACATGAAACAGCATAAATGGGAAAATGCAAGAAGGAAGAAAAGAAAGCACCTCTGGAGGAAAAGGAAACCAAACTTAGGGGCCGATTATGATGGCGGACGGACCTGAGTCCGTCCGCCACCATAGAGTAGGAGGGAACCTCCGCATTTCCTGCGGAGTTCCCTCCTGTGCAATTAGGATGTGACCGCCACCCTGGCGGTCACATCCTCAATCTTTAACATTGCGGCGGGTGCAGCTTCAAGCTGCACCCGCCGCAATGTTAAAAATGCATGCATGGCATTTGCGTGCACAAAGCAGCAGGCACCGCGCGGTGCCTGCCGCTTTGCCCACGCAAATGCAGGGGGGTACCATAGGTACCCCCCATGTGCACCCCCTACCCCCACTTCACCCAGGGGGCCCGCAACGGGCCCCCGAAGTGAAGCTCCGTATGCTTTTCCACGGCGGAAAAGCCGCCGTGGGAAAGCATACTTTGTACTCCATCCTAATATGGATGGCGGTGTCTGATAGACACCGCCAGCCATGTTAATGCTTTTCCGCCTTCCGACCGCGGCAGAAAAGCGGAGGACAGATTGTAAGACCCACCAGCCATCCTAATTTGGCGGTGGGTCTTTCAAGCCTCCGCGGCGGATTTCCCGCATCCTCCGGGCCGGCGGTGGCTTCCGCCGGCCCGGAGGATGCGGGAAATCCGCCATCGTAATAGGCCCCTTAATTGGGAATATACATACTGGCAATTCTTTTCTGAGGAGGATTTTAGGCATATGAGGGTCAAACCTTTTCTATGGACATTCAGCTACAACGACTGGTCTCTTTAGAGGTGGGGCCAATGCACTGCTCCTCTCCAATGTTGGAAACTGCAAGGCACACATCAAGCAGCCACATGATGTAAACTACCCATTAGGATGAGGTTAAAGGGGAAATATTAGAAAGGTTTGAACTATATAATGAATCTCATAGGCAACAGCTGCATAAAGAAAAGAGAATTCCCTGTGAACGCCCCTGCATTTGGGCTTACAGATTAAGGGCTTTGAGTGGGAGTGGGCTGTAACCTCCGGCTTCTTTAGTTCAGAATATTAGAAAGAGAAAATATCTGAAACAGTTTATCAAAGCACTTCTACTGAGCACCTACAAATGGAGTAAACAGCATCCCCATACCTCTTTGATAAATGCTATGGATATGGTCTGAACGTTCCACCTGAACCTTGACTTTAAACTGCATTCTAGAACCCCTAGGCAGTGGCCCCTTTTAAGCCAAGAGGATGTAGAAATCAGCTATTGGAGAAACACACCATTAGATGAAGTGTTCCTAACATTTCCACTAAAGTTCCACTCCATGCCACAGGGTTTGCAAATATACAACTGTATACTGTAGGGTCCCATAACCATAGTTTGACAAGAATACTGGCAAGGGAGCCCAAGGATCTCAGCAGTAACAGGGGAGAAGTGTCAGGACAGTGAAAATGAGGACTCTTTTGAACATGAGGCAGTGGCTAATAATCAAGCTTTGATAGCCCTATTAGACACCAACTGTGGTCACAAGGTTATACATCCCGGATAGGTAGCCCTGGGATGTCATGATAAAAATCCAGGAGTCTGGATTACATGTGTTCATGGAGACAGGAAGTTTAATCTGCAGGCTGTGATGCCCATAGAAATTGATCACAACATTCTGACTGGCATCAGTGTTGTCACTTATCTACTGGAGTACTTCATCCTTGGAAATATTAGCTCTCATTATACGGATTGCTTATTTGCACTCTTGTCTGCACTGCTCTTACTGTGTGGTGGAAGGAAGTACTTCATCAACCAGAAGGTTTCAGAAACCATAGTTCCAAACCTAGAAATCGAGAAATGAAAGACAGAAGCCAGGAAGAATGGGCTCGGAATATAACTTTACTTTGATGATGACTCAAGTGGCCCCATCAACCTGGGGAAAGAAGTTTATTGAGAACCCAACCTAAGTTTCTGGAAAGCCAAACTGAAGACCCTATATTAAAATAAGCAGCACCAACTGCCGTACCAGACACTTATCCCACACAGGTAGATCCTTATTTTGTTAAACAAAACTGAACTAGCCCCTAACAAATGTTGTATAGATTTTACCCACAAGAGCCTATTTGCCATAAACAAAAATCATGCTGGATACAGGGAGGATATTGGTTCAAGAAGAAAATGTCCCTTAGCATCACATTTTCTGCATGTACCAGTCTCCTCTGTCGGAATACTCAAAACTGCATATTTTGCAATAATATTGTGAATTACAGTAATGAAAAACCACAGAATATTGCTAGTGTAATTTTAGGTTTTGCTCAGGCCTAGTACATGATATATGTTAGGTGATTCCTTTGTCTTGTTTACCAACTATTCTCTGTTATGAGCAAAGCAATACAAACCCTCAGGTCTAACATTGATGTCCGACAAAGTTATGACTTTTTCTTTCAGTACAGTAAATCAGGCTGGAAAACTGCAGACTAACGTAGACTTTCTCTCCAGATGGCTATTGTATCACATGTACTCAAATAGCATGTACCATGGGTAAGAGTATGTGTCAGAGTGAAGCACTTGCCCAGCTTCAGAAGCCTGGCCCAGGGCTATATTTTCCCCACCTCTCTCCCTCCAGGGCAAATGGCAACTGACACTACAATAGAATCATGGAAGACAAGTCTTCTTGAGACATGGAAGTGTACGTCTGGGGGAGGACCAGAAGACCGAAGAGACATCTTTCAGGCCAAAGGGAGTACAAGAGGCTCAGTCCATGTGGAAGGGAGTCAAGGGAGTACAGGAGAGAAGAGGTAAACAACTCAATTTGGAAATGAGAAGTGAGTGGGTGTAAGACTGAGGCGTGATGGAGCACGAGACGAGGCAGAGGAAAGGTGGTGAGCATAGTAGCAGGAGATAAGACAGATGGATGATGTGTAAAAGGAAGCAGAGCAGAGCAGCGGTGAAGTATGTTGAATCATGGTGAAAAGCGTAGAGTGCAGAGGAGCCTCTGAGGAGAAGAAGAAGCCATGAGTAGATATTTTGCAAAAGAGGAAGTTTGTATCAACTTTCTAATTTCTCTTTTTATCTTGCTCGTACCGAGTGATGTTGCTACTTCTCTATCATGTCTTTGAGGTCTAAACTGCCTGGCGTAATGCCCAGGTGACAACCTGTTCTTTTTTGCATCATTCTGGATTGGCTGGTATACTTTCTTATGCAGGAGACCTGTGTCACTAGCCTCTTGACAAATGCTGTATTTGAATAGGACACGCTGTCCACCAACAGAGTGCTAGACTCTGTTGTGTGATTGGGATCCACATTAAACGGTGCTCTTTTTAAGTTGGGTAGCAGCCGCGTCCCATGGCCAAGATGTTATGACACTAATCGAACCCAATGGGAAGTGGGGAGTATGAATACAGTGAAGGATCACAGCCAGAAAAAACCCACAAATTGTGTCAACCGTGTTCTATTAAATTCACTTGTATTGTCAATAATCTTGAAGTATCATACAAACATTGAAACATATTGTTATAAACATCATTATATCTGTTTCAAAAACATCATTGTAAACATGTAGATCGAAAAAAAAATACTTCAAATTCCAGTCATTATGTTTTTATATGAGTGCCCGCTATATAAATGATACATGAATTGCTTAAAATAACATTTGTTGAAAAACAGTCCTGCAAATGCCAACGCGTTTTTCACAGTTAATCTTCCGCTTTTTCAGGGCTGCAGGAAACGCAATCATGAATCATTCTTACTCTCTTGACATTAAATAATACAATCACTAGATGCACCTGTTCATGATACCATACATATACCAACAATATGTCCTATTTACACATCCTTATTATGAAGAAATAAATACGAAATGTTTGTAATGAAAACAATTATCTATGGAATTCATAAGTTTAAATGCAATGCACTTTGGTAACATAACAGTACATGATACCAGAAGATAATTGTACAGAAGTTCAGAGACTTAATAGCCATACAAAAAGTTTGGAGAGGGGGGGAATAGGTAGAAAAGGTTTCACAATTAAGATATATTTGGAAAAGACTGTAAGTTGCAAAGGAATTTCAACATGCTTCGAATTTTACTATAAGACTTTTCAAATTCAAATCAATCTCACTCTTTTCAAACAAGAAATCATCTTCATATTATGTCTCGACTAGTACATATAATTCTGTGCAAAGAAGCCATTGTCTTGATAAAGACCACACATCTATATATTGAAAACAATGAGAAAACTACACACAAAAAAAGAGAAGTAAAAAAGAAAAAGAGAAAAGGAAAAAGCAAAGAGGGGATAAACACCAACTTAGTAACATCCTTGATAATTATCAAAAAACAAAAAAAATGAAGGATTCTTATTTGTAAAGAAGCCTATTTCAACTGTCCATGCTTACTGAGAATCTCTAAGTTATTTCTTCATATGTCATACTAGTAACCAAATCCCTTATCACACTAATAGCATTGATGGCAGATGATTGATGTAGTCTGGTACATACCTTATTAAGTGAACGCCAGTGATGAATATGATACTGCTGATGGAGCAAGGTTTCACACGTACAGAAACTTGCTTGTATTCAACCCTCTCGAAATAATGTATAATATATTAAGCAACATGTTTTGTTTACTAATATTTGCATTACACAACATTTTTAGTATCCAGGGGAAGCTTGACAATGTGCTTTTACTAACATTAATCCGAGTGTCTTAATATGGCCTCCGAGAACGCGGGCATATTACTGCGCATGCGTCCACCACATCTACGTGATTTGACTTACTTCTGTTTTTGGTGGGAACTTCCCGCTTCTGCGCACAAGTTCCAGAAATGGCCGCTTTAAACCTCACATGCTAATGCTTATGCTGCTGTTTGTACTAAGCTTGTTCGTTCTGCTTTACTATTAATGCAAAAGTTAAAATAAAGTAATGGGGTTAGAGTAGAGATAGATGGTATACAATGCATTCATTTATTTTTGTATTCTTTGACTTTGTTACTAGCTCGTATTATGGGCCTTAAATGAGACGAAAACTCCATATCGAAAAAGCTGCGCCTGCGCAACAAATCCCTGAAAGTCATGTAGTCATTGGCATTGAATGGCTGCCAACACCCTTCTTACCCACAATGTTCCTGGGAACCTGCTCTACTGACCTCTAAAGAGGAAGCAAGAAGACTCAAACAAATACAATGTATATAATTTGTATGCTGATATTGTTGGGCAAATAAAGTCATGGGAAAATAAATTGTGGGTGGAGACTTGATCAATACAGGTCAATTGAAATGATCTCATCTTAGTATGGTGTGATGACCTCTCCTCGTCTTTTTGACCAATCACCGAAGGGGAACACATAGATTTGCAAAATTTAGGGGTGGTACATTGCCCACAAAATGGTATAACTAAGGTAAGTTTAGATAGAGAAATTGTCCGACTTGTCCGAATAGCTGACCTGTCACTGACCCAATGCATGCTATAGGAGATCAATAGCAGAGGTGCTGGCGGAGCACTCTGTCAGAAGAATCGAGGTGTTGGGGGAAATTATCAATTACCCAGTTGGGGTACTAATTGGCTTGCTGAGAGAGAGGGGTGTGACGCTGGCGTTGCACTTAGAGGAGGTCACCTGTCCTGATCTGCACCTGTCTTGTCCTGTGGCACCTGATTAGTCGGGAGCACCTGTATTTTTGCCCCAGCCCGTGACCACGATTTGTCATTGCACCATTCTAGGTAAATATATTCCATGTGGTCAGTCCTTGTGCTATTTCCCTTTCTTACCCTTCCCAGGTACTGATGTTTAAAGGTGTTACTGTGATTTCTTACAAACTTTATGTCCTATTGATTATATTTTTGCTTGTAAAATTTATGGTCACAAGATTGTGGTCTCTTTCCTTTTGACTCAGAAAATGTTGCATAGATAAAGCTTTTAAAACTTTCCCCGAGTCTGTGGTTATTGCAGGAAAAGTAAATGTGTTTAAATACTGCCTGTTTATTCTAACTCCTTATTCGATCCCTCTGATTCATAGCAAAGGTGGCAAGGATTGGTAAGTCATGGTTTACAGGTATAAGTCCTAAAAGGACTCAAAATACAGATAAGTGATTAGGTAAAAATCACAGGCAGGACTGCTAGTTCAAGGTGTGACTGTGTTATGGGCCCAGGAGAGTATGGTAAATTTGAGCTAGCTGTCCCGCACGCTCTATCACTGCCTTCTGTCTCCACCTGATAAATCAGTGTAGTAACTGGGCACCTCCTTTCTCTGATAAATGAGTAACAACATTATGGAAGAAATGACAAGGGCATTTGATTACATCAATCACATTACTAGAATTACAATTGGTCAGCCCCTTGAGTTGCCAAGGTATCTGGAGATCTAATTGTAGAGTTTTCATCAGAACGTGGACCGCGACTCTCGCACAACAGCAGCTGTTTTAAAGCCAGAGTGTTCTCATATCAACAAGCAGTGTTGACTGGCTGTAGGATATGTTTTAGGTTGTATACTGGCAGTTCTACTTGACAAAGTATGTTTTTACTATTTCACTGTCAAGAGGGCACTATTGTCTCCTTTTGAGACTTGCCAAGAGCACACTCTCAGTGTGTACTCATCAGGGCCGGACTGGCCGTAGAGGGCACTGAGCATTTTCCTGGTGGTCCTGGTGGGACGGAAGAGTGGGGGCCAGTTTTTGACCCGAGGGGGTTGCCTTTGTTGCATGGGGCTAGTTTTGCAGCAGTGCTGCAGTATCGGCCTCCTGTAACAAATGCGACTGTGCTGCTTGACAGTAGCAACAGCCAAAGCCCACCCCCACCCCTGGGGCCCGAGCTTCTCGGTAGCAACCCCAAACCCTTCCCTACCCCAGCTATAAAGGAGTTTTCACTGGAGCTATTTGTATATCCCTTGTTTGTCTTTCGGGCTCCCTCCATTCACCAGGATTCGACGAGGAGTTCTCTGGTGCCATTAACCATGTTTTTTAATAATCTTGTAGGTGCGCTTTACCATACAGCCACCTATGAACCAAACATGTAAGCTTACTTTACTTATTTCTCTGGCCCTTCAGGATTCGAATTCCTTAACTGCTACCCATTGCCAATTATAATCAATAATTAGCTGGAGTTTAGGATCTTCTTTGTTCACACGGGATAAAGGATTTTAATTGTCCTTAGTACTTTGGGCATAGGTGTGGCCCATCTTAGCTCTGAATGAAATGCAATAATATTGATCTGCTCTGTTTTAAGTAAATGACTAAAGGAGTTCCCACCCGAGAGCCAGGCCACCAAGCCAGTAATTGCCCATAATATGGTAAGACGAGGGTCTGAATGAATGCTTGATTTTTTCTCAAAACCACAGTATCACGTGTGTCGTGTGTTATGGTTTGCAGTGTTACCAGAATGTCACTTGTACTGATTGTTAATTCTCACCCTTATGCAACAAATACTGTTCCTGGATTTAGTATAGTTTCATTACTTGGTTTGGTTTTCTCCCTAGATTGGCTTGTACCACCGGTGAAGGTAGGAAATTCCTCTCTCACCTGGTATGAATGTGCTTAGCACAATCAACTAGGGGTCCGTGCATAGCCCTGATGAATCCCCCAGACATATTATGAGACACACAAGTTAAGGGGCATTGTACCTAGATCATCCAGGACATATGTTTTTTACTATACCTAGGGTACCTGTTTATAAAAGGAACTCCTTCAGGTTTACCCTAAGGTATTTTGACAATTATCTGAATTCCTGCCTTATCTAAGCAACATGAGGTTGAGTCCACACTGGTGGTATCATCTTACCAGGGTGGTTGAGATAGCTGATGATGAAACATGCCCCATACAGTGGGTGAGGCTTCCCCAACCAGAAGAGCTGGATTCACCATTTGATCCTAGTATTCAAATAGGATGCAAAAAAAGCCATCCCCTTTTCTTTACACTATCCATTATGTTTACTGAGGTCAGTGTTAGGATGTCATACTGTGGATACTTTTCTCCTTTTTTCCCCCTTGTAGTAGAACCCTGTGGAGTGGCCAATCCCTATTGCGACCACCTGCAACCAGAGCAATAGGCTATCATCAAGCGTAATCTACCTTTGCTGGTTTGAGGTTGCCTTGTATGACGCTGTCGCAGCACCCTGAGCAGCAGCTTGTCACCTCCTTGAGTCAACCATACAGACATTGCATCCCTATCCATCACACATTCAATCTGACATTAAATCAGTGTGACTTGTACAAGTGACCAGCCACCACTCACATTTAGACATCATGAGAGTCTGTAGTGCTTACATCACCTGCAAATGCTGCTCCAACACCAAGAGGCTATTGTTTGAGCTGCTATTGGACAGTGTGGCAGTGACTGCATGGACATGTTATATTGTCAGAAGGAGTACGCTTGAGCAGGTGCTGTGCTTGGTTGTTTCAGGCTAATCCCAAATTTGATTGGAACAGTTTTCCCTATAAAAACAGGGCCCTGCCACTGGTCCTGGAGCTCACCCTGTCAGATATCTCTGTCTGTGAACTGTTTGGCAAAAAGTGGAATTGAACTGCCGCTGATCTTTACTTTTAGAGTTCTGACTGCTATGCCTTTTGTTTACATTTTGACTGGTGTCTGTCTATGTGAATGCTTTGTGCGCTTTCACTCAGGAAATATTTTTGGGCGAGACAGAGCTGGAGACTGTTTGTGACATCATGAAATGTTAAGTCTGGAGCAAAAATGTGTAAATTAGTTTTACTTTGTCATTTTCAGCCGTGCACAGACTCTGTGTGAGGCAGCTGGTGAGATATTGGGACTGAGCTGAAGACTGAGATGATGCTGAACACAAGGTCTCTTGGAGAGCATTTATCTGAGGTGGAACCACAATAAAGCTTTAATTTTATAAACCTTCAGCAACAACTTCCATGATAGATTTTAAGAGGAGTCCCAGGTTTCAAAGTATGACACAAATTAGGTTGAGCCAAAACTTTACATTTATGTGGGGGCGTGAAGGAAAGGTTGACCCTATGGCCACAGGATTACAAGAAACACCCGGGTCCTAAATTAAGTGAACATAACAGAGGAATAATCCGCTGATGCTGAGTGGTCAATAAGCACGTGGGACTAAATGAAGTAACAGATGTAATCTGTGGGCACTTTGTAAAGCCCAATGTCTGTAGTATCTATGTGTAGGATAGGTATGAAGCACCCATAGTCCATACATCAGACATGGTGTGATTCAACAGAGTGTTCCTTTTGTTTGGTTCCTAGGGACTGCAACAACAGAGTGTTACCCTTCTTAAAGAATTTCTAAAACGTTACAGGATACCAAAGCCTGATGAAGTTCTTGCTGATATGTTATCTGTGAGCATGTCAAAGAATTTCGAAGAGGGAAAAGCTTAAATGATATATGAACAGTTACTGTCGCTTCACACAAACTAGTTGTAAATTATTCAAAAAGTATAGGAATTTTTATTTAAAAAAATGTATTGAGCAGAGCAGAAGACAATAACAAGAATACAGAAAAATACATTTGTACAAAAACACTACTCCAGGGAACATTGTAGCCATTAGAGCGAAATCAAGTAAAATCCAATAATTCATAGCATTCAGCAATAATCATTAATATACATTTTGGTGCCATCAGAAAAGAACTGCATTAAACAGAAAATACCAAGAACCGAATGCAGTCATTTTTCAATCACAGTTTAGCAGTTTAGCATTTTCCATAGTTAAAATACAGGTAATGCAAACTACAATAGTCCAGTCGAACCTATTTATGCAAGATCCCAGCACAGGAAAAGTAATACCCTACCTGGCCTAGACTATAATCATAATAAAGTGCTAAAGTGCTATGCACTATGTGCTAAAGTGCTACTTGTTTGGTAAATAGTGTTTCTATAATGTGTACCTCTTGTATTCTTAATATATTACCTTTTAAAGTGCATAAGTGGAAGTAGTGGACTCCCTAATAATAAAATAGTTCCAATTTTTTCTGAATTTTAGCGTTGACCCTACTACTTTGGCATAAGCCTCTTCAAAATTTTTCGTCCGTCTCATTTTATTTATCCATTTAAAATAGGATGGTACCTCCTCTGACCTCCAATTTTTGGAGGATTAGAGAATGGGCGACTAAAGTGTAGATTGCAGTATAAGTGTCTTCTGCACTGGACAAATCCTTTCTCTTTGTTGAGATGCCAAACAAGGCGATTTCGGCTTCGGGTTCGATTACCTTGTTTATAGCCTGACTTATTGAAGAAAAGATCTTACACCAAAAATCCTCCAATTTTGAGCATGTTTAAAAAATATGCAGCTAATCGCCCCCCTCATGCCGCTGATATCTAAAGCATTTATTTTCTACTCCCGAAAAACGTTTACACAACGATATGAGAGTAAGATAAGCCAGCCAATGGGATAAAAATGACATCCTTTTAAAATTGGCCGCTCTGAGAGACTTACTTCATACCTCGGTGATCCGCTCCCACTCCTCCCTTGAAAAGGAGCCATTGGTTTCCTGAGATATTTTGGCCAGAATTCCATCAACTAAAGGAAAATCTTCACCCTTTCTGAGAAATGTATACCAATTCCCCAGTCCTGTTAATTTCACTTTATACAGGGCAGTAGCCTGGGGGATTGCCCCTGCCGATAGATTATATTTATGTATACAGTTTATGATTTGACGAAATTCCAGAAACCCCGTTTTGAATTTATTATCAGACCTAGCCAGAACCTCTTGCCAAGTAATAAGCTTCCCTGAAGTAAAAAAAGAACCTAGATCCCCAAAATCTGCATCTATCCATTTTTGGAGTTTACTCGAATGGATTTGAAGCCCCAAGCTCTTACACTCCTCTAATTTCAAGTAGTGCAAGCCACCACTCACTTCCTGTTTAAAAAATGACTGTAATCTGTATGAAAAATCTCGAATAGTCTTATACCTGGTCTTCTTTGGTAATTTCGCTGTTTTAAAAAAAATTGGAACTTGCGAACCTGCCTCACGCAGAATTTTTTCATAAAAAAACATATTGAGCTGTCTGTTAGGCTCCAATAAGCATGCTGTGAGATCCATTATTGCTGCCATATAATATGTACGTATATTCAGTAGAGCTAGGCCCCCTTGTATAGTTACTAGCTGTAATGTACTCAATTTCACCATTGAAACTTTCTTATTCCAGACATAATCCCTGACCATAGATTCAATCTCTCTAAAATAGCACGAGTTGATCTTTAATGGGATGTTTAAAAAAAGAAAAACCAGCAAAGGAAGGATCGATATTTGGATAAGTTCGACCCGACCAATCAAAGTTAATGGCAATAGAGTCCATCTCTGCAATAATGTTGTAAATTTGTTTCGCATTGTTAGATAATTCAAGCTAAATAATTGATCGAATTGATTGGAGACATAAATACCTAGGTATCTGATCGGTTCTTTTTTTAATGCTTGTGATCTTAAATTTGGTGGAAGAAAGTTACAGTCCGTATTCAGTACCAATACCTCGGTTTTATTCTGGTTAATTTTGTATCTACCAATCAGTTCAAACTGATTAAATTCTTGAAGAACTTTATCGAAATTTAATTTATCGGGATGAAGGTATAAGATAATATCATCGGCGAATAATTAAACTTTTGACATTCCTGCTATAGGTAATTTGATTTCAGGATTACCACGTATTCCTATTGCTAGTGGTTCAATGAAAAAGGTAAACAGGATAGGGGACATCGGGCAACCTTGCCTGGTACCACTGTTGATGTTAATTGCCCCTATCGAATTGGCATTGACTACCACCTTTGCCTGCGCATCCTGATATATGTTTTTCAACATACTAATTATCTGTGCCAGAAAGCCAAATTTTTGCAAGCCAATAAAAACTGCATCCCAATTCACCAGGTCGAAAGCTTTTTCAGCGTCGACCATTGAAATTAAAGTTGGAATTTTGTGAGAGACAAAATCTAAAGCCTGAATTAAAAACCCGGCATTTGAGGACATAGATCTTCCGAGACGAAACCTGACTGATCAGAGTGAATTAACGCCTGGGCAATCGGTGAGAGACGCTGGGCCCATATTTTCATTAGAATCTTAAAATCAGCGTTAAGAAGGCTGATCGGTCTATATGAATTGACATCTTTCTCATTTTTCCCCTTTTTAACAAAACTAACAATATTAGACTCTTTAAAGCTCAAAGGAACAGCTTCTCCCAATCTAACAAAATTAAATAATTTAACTAAGAAAGGAGTCAATTCTTTAACAAAAGTTTTATAGAATTCGATTGGGAGCCCATCTGTGCCACACGCTTTTGCCCCGGCAATTAATTTCACTATATCTAAACCTTCCAAAGCTGAAATTTCACTCACTAATTGATCAGATAAAGGACCAGGTAAGACAGGAAGATTAACTTCATCAAAATATTGATGAATACAATCTGTCCCTACCTCATATGTCGTAGAATATAGCTGAGAGTAATGGTCCAATAATACTCGAGCTATATCATTTTTATCTCTAACCATATTTTGCGTTTTAGGCTCGATGATCTCACCTATTGTGGCTTTCTCCTGTTTGGTTTTAGTTTGCCCTGCTAGCATTTGTCCCACCATTTGGCTCTCCTCATAAACTTTTTGTTGATACATTTTAGAGCTGTTTATTTCTTCAATTACAAAAAATTCCTTTAAGGCTACCTTTGCCCTTCCCAGTTGCAAGGCTGCATCCTCCCTCCCCGCTCCTCTAATATTTATAGCGTTAGACACATTCTGTTGAAGTTTGTTAATCTTATCCTGCCTCTCTCTCTTCTGAGCGGCTGTGCGCACAATCATCTGGCCTCTGATAGCTGCTTTGAACCCTCCCCAGACTGAAAAGATTTCTGCTGTACCTTCATTTAGATAAAAAAACTCTGATATCCATTCTTTTGTTTGAGCCACCCAGTTGTTGTCTTGGAGGAGTAGACAATCCACCTGCCACCTGGATTGGGCCTTTCCTCCCCCTTCAATCACAAACTCAATTGTTATTACAGAATGGTCCCAGAAGGGATTAATCACTATGGTAGTGTCTGACACCATCAGGGATCGTGAATTAAAAAAAAAAATCAATCCTCGAGGCCGTATGGAATTGGTTAGAATAACACGTATATTCAGCCGCTGTCGGTTTTGCAATTGATCAACTAATTGATGTTCCTGTATTAGAGCTTCCAAGACTTTCTTTGTTTGGGGTTTCAACTCTTTTTTGTTTTTATTTGAAGTATCTTTTTTTAAATCTTGAATGAAATTGAAAATCCCCACCCAAAACTATATTTCCCGGGGACCCTCTGAGTAACTTGGTAATCCTAAGTAACGGTGTAATAATAATATCAGTTATCGGGCCATAATAGTTTATAAAATTTAAAATCATCCTGTTTAACTTGGCCTCTACCCAAATCCATCGCCCCAACGGGTCTCTCCTAATTTGTCCAAATTCCCAGGGAAGACTGCAACAAAAATATATAGCAACTCCTCTTTTTGCTAACGCAGCCGAGGCAAAAAACGCATGGGAAAAACACCTGGGAAGATATAATTTAGGAAAATTTGTTTTCAGGTGGGTATCCAAGTCTTGAATGAAGAGAAGCGATTTCATTCTCCTGTGACCTCTTCATCTCTCTGATTTCCTCGAGAATAAGATTGAGGAGTGTTTTGATTTCCAGCTGTTTGGTGGTGGCAGTAGCTGCAGGCTCCTCTATTAGAGCATTCAGAGATTCTAGCTCAGGATGTAAAGCTGGCAGTTGTGACTCATTAGTCGCTTTCTGGATCTGGTCGTAAATATGCTCTTTCTGCTGTCCTTGCTGCTCCACTGGCCCCAGAGAAAGTATCGGATTGCTACCACCCAAGGTCTGATCCAGCTCTGACCAGATTGATTGGGAAGGAGATTGAGAGGCAGGCGGAGGGATAGAGTTCGGTTGGTCAGAGATCGATTCTTACATCCAGCCGCGTAGCTAGGGGGGGGGCAAGGGGGGGCGGTGCGCCCCAGGCGGCACTGTTTTGGGGTGGCACTGGTGGCCCCGTTGCGGTCGCGGCCGCATTTATAAAATTATTTGCACGCGCGTATGTACAGTGCTGCTGCCAAAATTGCCGCCACGGCCGCGATGACATCCCGCATAACCGCATTCGTTTTTGCTTTCCTGCTGCCTTGACTGGTGGTGGTGGTGGTCCGTCCCAGCCTCCAGGGCCGTCAATCTTGAAGTGCGCAAGCGCTACCAATGACGGCCCTGGGCGACATGATTTTGGCCAGCCCTCGCAACGCGAGAACGTAGCAGTGAGCCAGTGACGCATCACGTGCATCACCACTATGCGCTCGAGTTGTGAGAATTTATTTCAATTGTGGCCTGGGACAGTAAGTGGCTGGGCGATGGCTCTGGAGTTTGGCTGCTGCAGTCAGAGCAGCAGAACTTTGAAGTAATAAGGTGAATGAAGTTCGAACTTCAAGTTCGAACCAACCACCCCTGCCTGCCGTAGAGACCCTGCAGCGAGTGAGGTAAGAGGGGAGCAACAGGAGCTCAGCTACCTAAACGTTTTCAATGGGGTGGGCGGCTGAGTGGCTCATCATGCATAACTGCCAAGGTTTCAGATTATAATGAATGACATTTTAATAATTTTTTTCAGTGTAATTATGAGTGACATTTCTATGCCAATGAGTGACACTTTCTGGCGAGCAAAATCAAGGAACGAAGCTGAGGGAAACATAAATGTCAGACATTGCACGTTTTGTTATTATTCATACATATATTTATCAATATTAATAGACTGCAACAGATGCGGACAACTACAAAAAAAAAGTGTTCCTGTTAACACCCCCAAATGTACATATTTATCGACATCACAGGCATGTTGAAGTGGGAGGCCCTCCCAGGATTCAAACCAGTGGCTTGCTGGGGAACAGATTTTGAAGGCATGCGTAGTGAACTCCATGGCTGCTTCAGTGTCAACATGTATATTTTATTTATTTCACTGATTGAGTGGCAATATATTTGCAAATATGCTTTTTGCATCTTAATTAAACACTGTTAAGCAGTTAGTATCTGGTGGCAGAGGGAGTGTGAGAGAAAACTGCTCTTCCCTATGAAGACCTGACCCTATTATGTAACTGACTGACTGACTGATCTTTGGCAGCTACCTTATGGGATAAGCTGGTTGGGTGAAGAAACACTGTGAGGGGGAGGGGTAAGTAACCAGTGCTGGTAGGTGTAGCAATACAGGGGGAAGAAGAAGCAAGGATCAGGGGGCAACACCGAGGGGAGGAAGTAACGGGATGAGTGGGTACGGAAAAAAGGAGGCCTACCGGAGAGAGAAAATAACGATGGGAGAAGAAACCAACAAAATAGTGCACAACATGGGGGGGAGAAGCTCTAAGGCAAAAAAAGAACAGGGGATAAGCACACAGACAGTAAGCACTGCCCGGGGGGTGGGGAGTGTAGACTAACACAAGGTAGACAGTAGAAAATGAGGAATATGGAGAAGGAGGGGGTAAGAGATAGCAGTATGAGTGCGGGTGGGCATTTCACAGAATCACACAGCAGCACTGAGAGGGGAAAAAAGGCGACATGGACAGGATATGGGAGACGACCTGAAAACACAAGCACTCATATGGAGTTCTTGAACACAAAGAAAAAGCAGCTCCAAAAACCGGAGCAATGAATGGACACAAGTTCTTCATCCATGCTCCAAGGAAGGGCCTAACACAAGAAAAGGACATGAATCCCCGATGCCTTGACAAATGGGGACGAAGGAAATGAGGGCTGAAGCTAACAAATGGTAAGCTAAAGGGGAGGGGGTGTAAGACCACTGACTGTAAACAAAATGTTTCAGAGAGACAGTGCATGTGCCGTCAGCCGGGTCTGGTGGCTCAGTGGACTAATGCGTCCACTGCAGGGGCCTGTTTTCAACCTCATAGTTACAGGTTCAAATACTGGCAGGTCCATTCAGCCTTTTATCCATCTGAGGTTGATAAAATGAGTACCATTGAGTTGGGTAACAATAAACATCTGTTATTCAGTGCCAAGATGCCTACGGATGAACGTGTGCTTTACAAATACACGTTATGTATGTGATACCTAAAAAGTACTAAGAAATGACAGTGGGTTTAGAGCCCACCCATTGCTTTGCTATTTCCTTTCTTGCCACTCTAACATAACATGTGTATTCATAAAGCGTACATTCACCCGGAGGCCTCTTGGCGCTGAATAACAGATGTTTATTGTTACCCAACTTAATGGTACTCATTTCATCGACCTCAGATGGATGAAAGGTTTAGTGGACCGGCTGGGATTTGAACCTGTGACCATGAGGTCAAACACAGGCCCCTGCAGTGGGCGCATTAGTCCACTGAGCCACCAGACTACTCACGGTCGCTTGCTTCTTACTCTATGGCTTTTCTTCTTCTTGTGTTTGGCCCTCCCAGGGGGCATATGTCTTTATCATAATTTTGATTGGCTCACTCGTATCCTTTCAATGTTCCCATTCAGGGAACTTTTTTCAAACTTTTCTTTTCAGGACTCCATTAGAATGCACATTTTTTTAGCTCACTCCCATGTGTGCTGCTTCCTTCCTAAACACTGCTTCATTCACACTGACTCCTTGTTGCTCCATCCCATCACCCCCTCCCCAAACTTGTCCAATGCTTTCTGCACTGCTTCTGGCGAGCAAAATCAAGGAACGAAGCGGAGGGAAACATATAAATATCAGACATTGCACCCATTTGTGCAGCAAGGCTGTCTGAATCATACTGTGTGTGGTACCCAATACCGTTCATTAAAGCGCCATCTAGTGAATGAAGTCACAATAGGTATCAATATCCAAGCAGACGTCGCAGTCATCAAATAAACAGCATTCTGGAATGCTTACTGGTGGTGCCCATTAGTGGTGCAGGAGAGGCCTGTTGCTTTTTCTTCAGATGATGCCCCTTTAAGAGAGAGGCAGCAGCTCGAAGAAAGCAATTTATGATATGATAAAATTATTAAAATATAATTTCACTGTGGGGGGAAGGCGGTTCCATCCTCAGCTCATTTATCACTGGTGGTTGGGACAGAGCTGGCATCATAGGTTGAAAACTTGAATGAAACACTGGTTTCCATCAAGCCTCTCCATTCTCTCTCTCTCTTATCTTTTTCGTCTTCCCCTCTTGTCCCTAATAATTTTTACATCTGAAACAGTTTATCAAAGCACTTCTACTGAGCACCTACAAATGGAGTAAACAGCATCCCCATACCTCTTTGATAAATGCTATGGATATGGTCTGAACGTTCCACCTGAACCTTGACTTTAAACTGCATTCTAGAACCCCTAGGCAGTGGCCCCTTTTAAGCCAAGAGGATGTAGAAATCAGCTATTGGAGAAACACACCATTAGATGAAGTGTTCCTAACATTTCCACTAAAGTTCCACTCCATGCCACAGGGTTTGCAAATATACAACTGTATACTGTAGGGTCCCATAACCATAGTTTGACAAGAATACTGGCAAGGGAGCCCAAGGATCTCAGCAGTAACAGGGGAGAAGTGTCAGGACAGTGAAAATGAGGACTCTTTTGAACATGAGGCAGTGGCTAATAATCAAGCTTTGATAGCCCTATTAGACACCAACTGTGGTCACAAGGTTATACATCCCGGATAGGTAGCCCTGGGATGTCATGATAAAAATCCAGGAGTCTGGATTACATGTGTTCATGGAGACAGGAAGTTTAATCTGCAGGCTGTGATGCCCATAGAAATTGATCACAACATTCTGACTGGCATCAGTGTTGTCACTTATCTACTGGAGTACTTCATCCTTGGAAATATTAGCTCTCATTATACGGATTGCTTATTTGCACTCTTGTCTGCACTGCTCTTACTGTGTGGTGGAAGGAAGTACTTCATCAACCAGAAGGTTTCAGAAACCATAGTTCCAAACCTAGAAATCGAGAAATGAAAGACAGAAGCCAGGAAGAATGGGCTCGGAATATAACTTTACTTTGATGATGACTCAAGTGGCCCCATCAACCTGGGGAAAGAAGTTTATTGAGAACCCAACCTAAGTTTCTGGAAAGCCAAACTGAAGACCCTATATTAAAATAAGCAGCACCAACTGCCGTACCAGACACTTATCCCACACAGGTAGATCCTTATTTTGTTAAACAAAACTGAACTAGCCCCTAACAAATGTTGTATAGATTTTACCCACAAGAGCCTATTTGCCATAAACAAAAATCATGCTGGATACAGGGAGGATATTGGTTCAAGAAGAAAATGTCCCTTAGCATCACATTTTCTGCATGTACCAGTCTCCTCTGTCGGAATACTCAAAACTGCATATTTTGCAATAATATTGTGAATTACAGTAATGAAAAACCACAGAATATTGCTAGTGTAATGTTAGGTTTTGCTCAGGCCTAGTACATGATATATGTTAGGTGATTCCTTTGTCTTGTTTACCAACTATTCTCTGTTATGAGCAAAGCAATACAAACCCTCAGGTCTAACATTGATGTCCGACAAAGTTATGACTTTTTCTTTCAGTACAGTAAATCAGGCTGGAAAACTGCAGACTAACGTAGACTTTCTCTCCAGATGGCTATTGTATCACATGTACTCAAATAGCATGTACCATGGGTAAGAGTATGTGTCAGAGTGAAGCACTTGCCCAGCTTCAGAAGCCTGGCCCAGGGCTATATTTTCCCCACCTGTCTCCCTCCAGGGCAAATGGCAACTGACACTACAATAGAATCATGGAAGACAAGTCTTCTTGAGACATGGAAGTGTACGTCTGGGGGAGGACCAGAAGACCGAAGAGACATCTTTCAGGCCAAAGGGAGTACAAGAGGCTCAGTCCATGTGGAAGGGAGTCAAGGGAGTACAGGAGAGAAGAGGTAAACAACTCAATTTGGAAATGAGAAGTGAGTGGGTGTAAGACTGAGGCGTGATGGAGCACGAGACGAGGCAGAGGAAAGGTGGTGAGCATAGTAGCAGGAGATAAGACAGATGGATGATGTGTAAAAGGAAGCAGAGCAGAGCAGCGGTGAAGTATGTTGAATCATGGTGAAAAGCGTAGAGTGCAGAGGAGCCTCTGAGGAGAAGAAGAAGCCATGAGTAGATATTTTGCAAAAGAGGAAGTTTGTATCAACTTTCTAATTTCTCTTTTTATCTTGCTCGTACCGAGTGATGTTGCTACTTCTCTATCATGTCTTTGAGGTCTAAACTGCCTGGCGTAATGCCCAGGTGACAACCTGTTCTTTTTTGCATCATTCTGGATTGGCTGGTATACTTTCTTATGCAGGAGACCTGTGTCACTAGCCTCTTGACAAATGCTGTATTTGAATAGGACACGCTGTCCACCAACAGAGTGCTAGACTCTGTTGTGTGATTGGGATCCACATTAAACGGTGCTCTTTTTAAGTTGGGTAGCAGCCGCGTCCCATGGCCAAGATGTTATGACACTAATCGAACCCAATGGGAAGTGGGGAGTATGAATACAGTGAAGGATCACAGCCAGAAAAAACCCACAAATTGTGTCAACCGTGTTCTATTAAATTCACTTGTATTGTCAATAATCTTGAAGTATCATACAAACATTGAAACATATTGTTATAAACATCATTATATCTGTTTCAAAAACATCATTGTAAACATGTAGATCGAAAAAAAAATACTTCAAATTCCAGTCATTATGTTTTTATATGAGTGCCCGCTATATAAATGATACATGAATTGCTTAAAATAACATTTGTTGAAAAACAGTCCTGCAAATGCCAACGCGTTTTTCACAGTTAATCTTCCGCTTTTTCAGGGCTGCAGGAAACGCAATCATGAATCATTCTTACTCTCTTGACATTAAATAATACAATCACTAGATGCACCTGTTCATGATACCATACATATACCAACAATATGTCCTATTTACACATCCTTATTATGAAGAAATAAATACGAAATGTTTGTAATGAAAACAATTATCTATGGAATTCATAAGTTTAAATGCAATGCACTTTGGTAACATAACAGTACATGATACCAGAAGATAATTGTACAGAAGTTCAGAGACTTAATAGCCATACAAAAAGTTTGGAGAGGGGGGGAATAGGTAGAAAAGGTTTCACAATTAAGATATATTTGGAAAAGACTGTAAGTTGCAAAGGAATTTCAACATGCTTCGAATTTTACTATAAGACTTTTCAAATTCAAATCAATCTCACTCTTTTCAAACAAGAAATCATCTTCATATTATGTCTCGACTAGTACATATAATTCTGTGCAAAGAAGCCATTGTCTTGATAAAGACCACACATCTATATATTGAAAACAATGAGAAAACTACACACAAAAAAAGAGAAGTAAAAAAGAAAAAGAGAAAAGGAAAAAGCAAAGAGGGGATAAACACCAACTTAGTAACATCCTTGATAATTATCAAAAAACAAAAAAAATGAAGGATTCTTATTTGTAAAGAAGCCTATTTCAACTGTCCATGCTTACTGAGAATCTCTAAGTTATTTCTTCATATGTCATACTAGTAACCAAATCCCTTATCACACTAATAGCATTGATGGCAGATGATTGATGTAGTCTGGTACATACCTTATTAAGTGAACGCCAGTGATGAATATGATACTGCTGATGGAGCAAGGTTTCACACGTACAGAAACTTGCTTGTATTCAACCCTCTCGAAATAATGTATAATATATTAAGCAACATGTTTTGTTTACTAATATTTGCATTACACAACATTTTTAGTATCCAGGGGAAGCTTGACAATGTGCTTTTACTAACATTAATCCGAGTGTCTTAATATGGCCTCCGAGAACGCGGGCATATTACTGCGCATGCGTCCACCACATCTACGTGATTTGACTTACTTCTGTTTTTGGTGGGAACTTCCCGCTTCTGCGCACAAGTTCCAGAAATGGCCGCTTTAAACCTCACATGCTAATGCTTATGCTGCTGTTTGTACTAAGCTTGTTCGTTCTGCTTTACTATTAATGCAAAAGTTAAAATAAAGTAATGGGGTTAGAGTAGAGATGGATGGTATACAATGCATTCATTTATTTTTGTATTCTTTGACTTTGTTACTAGCTCGTATTATGGGCCTTAAATGAGACGAAAACTCCATATCGAAAAAGCTGCGCCTGCGCAACAAATCCCTGAAAGTCATGTAGTCATTGGCATTGAATGGCTGCCAACACCCTTCTTACCCACAATGTTCCTGGGAACCTGCTCTACTGACCTCTAAAGAGGAAGCAAGAAGACTCAAACAAATACAATGTATATAATTTGTATGCTGATATTGTTGGGCAAATAAAGTCATGGGAAAATAAATTGTGGGTGGAGACTTGATCAATACAGGTCAATTGAAATGATCTCATCTTAGTATGGTGTGATGACCTCTCCTCGTCTTTTTGACCAATCACCGAAGGGGAACACATAGATTTGCAAAATTTAGGGGTGGTACATTGCCCACAAAATGGTATAACTAAGGTAAGTTTAGATAGAGAAATTGTCCGACTTGTCCGAATAGCTGACCTGTCACTGACCCAATGCATGCTATAGGAGATCAATAGCAGAGGTGCTGGCGGAGCACTCTGTCAGAAGAATCGAGGTGTTGGGGGAAATTATCAATTACCCAGTCGGGGTACTAATTGGCTTGCTGAGAGAGAGGGGTGTGACGCTGGCGTTGCACTTAGAGGAGGTCACCTGTCCTGATCTGCACCTGTCTTGTCCTGTGGCACCTGATTAGTCGGGAGCACCTGTATTTTTGCCCCAGCCCGTGACCACGATTTGTCATTGCACCATTCTAGGTAAATATATTCCATGTGGTCAGTCCTTGTGCTATTTCCCTTTCTTACCCTTCCCAGGTACTGATGTTTAAAGGTGTTACTGTGATTTCTTACAAACTTTATGTCCTATTGATTATATTTTTGCTTGTAAAATTTATGGTCACAAGATTGTGGTCTCTTTCCTTTTGACTCAGAAAATGTTGCATAGATAAAGCTTTTAAAACTTTCCCCGAGTCTGTGGTTATTGCAGGAAAAGTAAATGTGTTTAAATACTGCCTGTTTATTCTAACTCCTTATTCGATCCCTCTGATTCATAGCAAAGGTGGCAAGGATTGGTAAGTCATGGTTTACAGGTATAAGTCCTAAAAGGACTCAAAATACAGATAAGTGATTAGGTAAAAATCACAGGCAGGACTGCTAGTTCAAGGTGTGACTGTGTTATGGGCCCAGGAGAGTATGGTAAATTTGAGCTAGCTGTCCCGCACGCTCTATCACTGCCTTCTGTCTCCACCTGATAAATCAGTGTAGTAACTGGGCACCTCCTTTCTCTGATAAATGAGTAACAACATTATGGAAGAAATGACAAGGGCATTTGATTACATCAATCACATTACTAGAATTACAATTGGTCAGCCCCTTGAGTTGCCAAGGTATCTGGAGATCTAATTGTAGAGTTTTCATCAGAACGTGGACCGCGACTCTCGCACAACAGCAGCTGTTTTAAAGCCAGAGTGTTCTCATATCAACAAGCAGTGTTGACTGGCTGTAGGATATGTTTTAGGTTGTATACTGGCAGTTCTACTTGACAAAGTATGTTTTTACTATTTCACTGTCAAGAGGGCACTATTGTCTCCTTTTGAGACTTGCCAAGAGCACACTCTCAGTGTGTACTCATCAGGGCCGGACTGGCCGTAGAGGGCACTGAGCATTTTCCTGGTGGTCCTGGTGGGACGGAAGAGTGGGGGCCAGTTTTTGACCCGAGGGGGTTGCCTTTGTTGCATGGGGCTAGTTTTGCAGCAGTGCTGCAGTATCGGCCTCCTGTAACAAATGCGACTGTGCTGCTTGACAGTAGCAACAGCCAAAGCCCACCCCCACCCCTGGGGCCCGAGCTTCTCGGTAGCAACCCCAAACCCTTCCCTACCCCAGCTATAAAGGAGTTTTCACTGGAGCTATTTGTATATCCCTTGTTTGTCTTTCGGGCTCCCTCCATTCACCAGGATTCGACGAGGAGTTCTCTGGTGCCATTAACCATGTTTTTTAATAATCTTGTAGGTGCGCTTTACCATACAGCCACCTATGAACCAAACATGTAAGCTTACTTTACTTATTTCTCTGGCCCTTCAGGATTCGAATTCCTTAACTGCTACCCATTGCCAATTATAATCAATAATTAGCTGGAGTTTAGGATCTTCTTTGTTCACACGGGATAAAGGATTTTAATTGTCCTTAGTACTTTGGGCATAGGTGTGGCCCATCTTAGCTCTGAATGAAATGCAATAATATTGATCTGCTCTGTTTTAAGTAAATGACTAAAGGAGTTCCCACCCGAGAGCCAGGCCACCAAGCCAGTAATTGCCCATAATATGGTAAGACGAGGGTCTGAATGAATGCTTGATTTTTTCTCAAAACCACAGTATCACGTGTGTCGTGTGTTATGGTTTGCAGTGTTACCAGAATGTCACTTGTACTGATTGTTAATTCTCACCCTTATGCAACAAATACTGTTCCTGGATTTAGTATAGTTTCATTACTTGGTTTGGTTTTCTCCCTAGATTGGCTTGTACCACCGGTGAAGGTAGGAAATTCCTCTCTCACCTGGTATGAATGTGCTTAGCACAATCAACTAGGGGTCCGTGCATAGCCCTGATGAATCCCCCAGACATATTATGAGACACACAAGTTAAGGGGCATTGTACCTAGATCATCCAGGACATATGTTTTTTACTATACCTAGGGTACCTGTTTATAAAAGGAACTCCTTCAGGTTTACCCTAAGGTATTTTGACAATTATCTGAATTCCTGCCTTATCTAAGCAACATGAGGTTGAGTCCACACTGGTGGTATCATCTTACCAGGGTGGTTGAGATAGCTGATGATGAAACATGCCCCATACAGTGGGTGAGGCTTCCCCAACCAGAAGAGCTGGATTCACCATTTGATCCTAGTATTCAAATAGGATGCAAAAAAAGCCATCCCCTTTTCTTTACACTATCCATTATGTTTACTGAGGTCAGTGTTAGGATGTCATACTGTGGATACTTTTCTCCTTTTTTCCCCCTTGTAGTAGAACCCTGTGGAGTGGCCAATCCCTATTGCGACCACCTGCAACCAGAGCAATAGGCTATCATCAAGCGTAATCTACCTTTGCTGGTTTGAGGTTGCCTTGTATGACGCTGTCGCAGCACCCTGAGCAGCAGCTTGTCACCTCCTTGAGTCAACCATACAGACATTGCATCCCTATCCATCACACATTCAATCTGACATTAAATCAGTGTGACTTGTACAAGTGACCAGCCACCACTCACATTTAGACATCATGAGAGTCTGTAGTGCTTACATCACCTGCAAATGCTGCTCCAACACCAAGAGGCTATTGTTTGAGCTGCTATTGGACAGTGTGGCAGTGACTGCATGGACATGTTATATTGTCAGAAGGAGTACGCTTGAGCAGGTGCTGTGCTTGGTTGTTTCAGGCTAATCCCAAATTTGATTGGAACAGTTTTCCCTATAAAAACAGGGCCCTGCCACTGGTCCTGGAGCTCACCCTGTCAGATATCTCTGTCTGTGAACTGTTTGGCAAAAAGTGGAATTGAACTGCCGCTGATCTTTACTTTTAGAGTTCTGACTGCTATGCCTTTTGTTTACATTTTGACTGGTGTCTGTCTATGTGAATGCTTTGTGCGCTTTCACTCAGGAAATATTTTTGGGCGAGACAGAGCTGGAGACTGTTTGTGACATCATGAAATGTTAAGTCTGGAGCAAAAATGTGTAAATTAGTTTTACTTTGTCATTTTCAGCCGTGCACAGACTCTGTGTGAGGCAGCTGGTGAGATATTGGGACTGAGCTGAAGACTGAGATGATGCTGAACACAAGGTCTCTTGGAGAGCATTTATCTGAGGTGGAACCACAATAAAGCTTTAATTTTATAAACCTTCAGCAACAACTTCCATGATAGATTTTAAGAGGAGTCCCAGGTTTCAAAGTATGACACAAATTAGGTTGAGCCAAAACTTTACATTTATGTGGGGGCGTGAAGGAAAGGTTGACCCTATGGCCACAGGATTACAAGAAACACCCGGGTCCTAAATTAAGTGAACATAACAGAGGAATAATCCGCTGATGCTGAGTGGTCAATAAGCACGTGGGACTAAATGAAGTAACAGATGTAATCTGTGGGCACTTTGTAAAGCCCAATGTCTGTAGTATCTATGTGTAGGATAGGTATGAAGCACCCATAGTCCATACATCAGACATGGTGTGATTCAACAGAGTGTTCCTTTTGTTTGGTTCCTAGGGACTGCAACAACAGAGTGTTACCCTTCTTAAAGAATTGCTAAAACGTTACAGGATACCAAAGCCTGATGAAGTTCTTGCTGATATGTTATCTGTGAGCATGTCAAAGAATTTCGAAGAGGGAAAAGCTTAAATGATATATGAACAGTTACTGTCGCTTCACACAAACTAGTTGTAAATTATTGAAAAAGTATAGGAATTTTTATTTTAAAAAATGTATTGAGCAGAGCAGAAGACAATAACAAGAATACAGAAAAATACATTTGTACAAAAACACTACTCCAGGGAACATTGTAGCCATTAGAGCGAAATCAAGTAAAATCCAATAATTCATAGCATTCAGCAATAATCATTAATATACATTTTGGTGCCATCAGAAAAGAACTGCATTAAACAGAAAATACCAAGAACCGAATGCAGTCATTTTTCAATCACAGTTTAGCAGTTTAGCATTTTCCATAGTTAAAATACAGGTAATGCAAACTACAATAGTCCAGTCGAACCTATTTATGCAAGATCCCAGCACAGGAAAAGTAATACCCTACCTGGCCTAGACTATAATCATAATAAAGTGCTAAAGTGCTATGCACTATGTGCTAAAGTGCTACTTGTTTGGTAAATAGTGTTTCTATAATGTGTACCTCTTGTATTCTTAATATATTACCTTTTAAAGTGCATAAGTGGAAGTAGTGGACTCCCTAATAATAAAATAGTTCCAATTTTTTCTGAATTTTAGCGTTGACCCTACTACTTTGGCATAAGCCTCTTCAAAATTTTTCGTCCGTCTCATTTTATTTATCCATTTAAAATAGGATGGTACCTCCTCTGACCTCCAATTTTTGGAGGATTAGAGAATGGGCGACTAAAGTGTAGATTGCAGTATAAGTGTCTTCTGCACTGGACAAATCCTTTCTCTTTGTTGAGATGCCAAACAAGGCGATTTCGGCTTCGGGTTCGATTACCTTGTTTATAGCCTGACTTATTGAAGAAAAGATCTTACACCAAAAATCCTCCAATTTTGAGCATGTTTAAAAAATATGCAGCTAATCGCCCCCCTCATGCCGCTGATATCTAAAGCATTTATTTTCTACTCCCGAAAAACGTTTACACAACGATATGAGAGTAAGATAAGCCAGCCAATGGGATAAAAATGACATCCTTTTAAAATTGGCCGCTCTGAGAGACTTACTTCATACCTCGGTGATCCGCTCCCACTCCTCCCTTGAAAAGGAGCCATTGGTTTCCTGAGATATTTTGGCCAGAATTCCATCAACTAAAGGAAAATCTTCACCCTTTCTGAGAAATGTATACCAATTCCCCAGTCCTGTTAATTTCACTTTATACAGGGCAGTAGCCTGGGGGATTGCCCCTGCCGATAGATTATATTTATGTATACAGTTTATGATTTGACGAAATTCCAGAAACCCCGTTTTGAATTTATTATCAGACCTAGCCAGAACCTCTTGCCAAGTAATAAGCTTCCCTGAAGTAAAAAAAGAACCTAGATCCCCAAAATCTGCATCTATCCATTTTTGGAGTTTACTCGAATGGATTTGAAGCCCCAAGCTCTTACACTCCTCTAATTTCAAGTAGTGCAAGCCACCACTCACTTCCTGTTTAAAAAATGACTGTAATCTGTATGAAAAATCTCGAATAGTCTTATACCTGGTCTTCTTTGGTAATTTCGCTGTTTTAAAAAAAATTGGAACTTGCGAACCTGCCTCACGCAGAATTTTTTCATAAAAAAACATATTGAGCTGTCTGTTAGGCTCCAATAAGCATGCTGTGAGATCCATTATTGCTGCCATATAATATGTACGTATATTCAGTAGAGCTAGGCCCCCTTGTATAGTTACTAGCTGTAATGTACTCAATTTCACCATTGAAACTTTCTTATTCCAGACATAATCCCTGACCATAGATTCAATCTCTCTAAAATAGCACGAGTTGATCTTTAATGGGATGTTTAAAAAAAGAAAAACCAGCAAAGGAAGGATCGATATTTGGATAAGTTCGACCCGACCAATCAAAGTTAATGGCAATAGAGTCCATCTCTGCAATAATGTTGTAAATTTGTTTCGCATTGTTAGATAATTCAAGCTAAATAATTGATCGAATTGATTGGAGACATAAATACCTAGGTATCTGATCGGTTCTTTTTTTAATGCTTGTGATCTTAAATTTGGTGGAAGAAAGTTACAGTCCGTATTCAGTACCAATACCTCGGTTTTATTCTGGTTAATTTTGTATCTACCAATCAGTTCAAACTGATTAAATTCTTGAAGAACTTTATCGAAATTTAATTTATCGGGATGAAGGTATAAGATAATATCATCGGCGAATAATTAAACTTTTGACATTCCTGCTATAGGTAATTTGATTTCAGGATTACCACGTATTCCTATTGCTAGTGGTTCAATGAAAAAGGTAAACAGGATAGGGGACATCGGGCAACCTTGCCTGGTACCACTGTTGATGTTAATTGCCCCTATCGAATTGGCATTGACTACCACCTTTGCCTGCGCATCCTGATATATGTTTTTCAACATACTAATTATCTGTGCCAGAAAGCCAAATTTTTGCAAGCCAATAAAAACTGCATCCCAATTCACCAGGTCGAAAGCTTTTTCAGCGTCGACCATTGAAATTAAAGTTGGAATTTTGTGAGAGACAAAATCTAAAGCCTGAATTAAAAACCCGGCATTTGAGGACATAGATCTTCCGAGACGAAACCTGACTGATCAGAGTGAATTAACGCCTGGGCAATCGGTGAGAGACGCTGGGCCCATATTTTCATTAGAATCTTAAAATCAGCGTTAAGAAGGCTGATCGGTCTATATGAATTGACATCTTTCTCATTTTTCCCCTTTTTAACAAAACTAACAATATTAGACTCTTTAAAGCTCAAAGGAACAGCTTCTCCCAATCTAACAAAATTAAATAATTTAACTAAGAAAGGAGTCAATTCTTTAACAAAAGTTTTATAGAATTCGATTGGGAGCCCATCTGTGCCACACGCTTTTGCCCCGGCAATTAATTTCACTATATCTAAACCTTCCAAAGCTGAAATTTCACTCACTAATTGATCAGATAAAGGACCAGGTAAGACAGGAAGATTAACTTCATCAAAATATTGATGAATACAATCTGTCCCTACCTCATATGTCGTAGAATATAGCTGAGAGTAATGGTCCAATAATACTCGAGCTATATCATTTTTATCTCTAACCATATTTTGCGTTTTAGGCTCGATGATCTCACCTATTGTGGCTTTCTCCTGTTTGGTTTTAGTTTGCCCTGCTAGCATTTGTCCCACCATTTGGCTCTCCTCATAAACTTTTTGTTGATACATTTTAGAGCTGTTTATTTCTTCAATTACAAAAAATTCCTTTAAGGCTACCTTTGCCCTTCCCAGTTGCAAGGCTGCATCCTCCCTCCCCGCTCCTCTAATATTTATAGCGTTAGACACATTCTGTTGAAGTTTGTTAATCTTATCCTGCCTCTCTCTCTTCTGAGCGGCTGTGCGCACAATCATCTGGCCTCTGATAGCTGCTTTGAACCCTCCCCAGACTGAAAAGATTTCTGCTGTACCTTCATTTAGATAAAAAAACTCTGATATCCATTCTTTTGTTTGAGCCACCCAGTTGTTGTCTTGGAGGAGTAGACAATCCACCTGCCACCTGGATTGGGCCTTTCCTCCCCCTTCAATCACAAACTCAATTGTTATTACAGAATGGTCCCAGAAGGGATTAATCACTATGGTAGTGTCTGACACCATCAGGGATCGTGAATTAAAAAAAAAATCAATCCTCGAGGCCGTATGGAATTGGTTAGAATAACACGTATATTCAGCCGCTGTCGGTTTTGCAATTGATCAACTAATTGATGTTCCTGTATTAGAGCTTCCAAGACTTTCTTTGTTTGGGGTTTCAACTCTTTTTTGTTTTTATTTGAAGTATCTTTTTTTAAATCTTGAATGAAATTGAAAATCCCCACCCAAAACTATATTTCCCGGGGACCCTCTGAGTAACTTGGTAATCCTAAGTAACGGTGTAATAATAATATCAGTTATCGGGCCATAATAGTTTATAAAATTTAAAATCATCCTGTTTAACTTGGCCTCTACCCAAATCCATCGCCCCAACGGGTCTCTCCTAATTTGTCCAAATTCCCAGGGAAGACTGCAACAAAAATATATAGCAACTCCTCTTTTTGCTAACGCAGCCGAGGCAAAAAACGCATGGGAAAAACACCTGGGAAGATATAATTTAGGAAAATTTGTTTTCAGGTGGGTATCCAAGTCTTGAATGAAGAGAAGCGATTTCATTCTCCTGTGACCTCTTCATCTCTCTGATTTCCTCGAGAATAAGATTGAGGAGTGTTTTGATTTCCAGCTGTTTGGTGGTGGCAGTAGCTGCAGGCTCCTCTATTAGAGCATTCAGAGATTCTAGCTCAGGATGTAAAGCTGGCAGTTGTGACTCATTAGTCGCTTTCTGGATCTGGTCGTAAATATGCTCTTTCTGCTGTCCTTGCTGCTCCACTGGCCCCAGAGAAAGTATCGGATTGCTACCACCCAAGGTCTGATCCAGCTCTGACCAGATTGATTGGGAAGGAGATTGAGAGGCAGGCGGAGGGATAGAGTTCGGTTGGTCAGAGATCGATTCTTACATCCAGCCGCGTAGCTAGGGGGGGGGCAAGGGGGGGCGGTGCGCCCCAGGCGGCACTGTTTTGGGGTGGCACTGGTGGCCCCGTTGCGGTCGCGGCCGCATTTATAAAATTATTTGCACGCGCGTATGTACAGTGCTGCTGCCAAAATTGCCGCCACGGCCGCGATGACATCCCGCATAACCGCATTCGTTTTTGCTTTCCTGCTGCCTTGACTGGTGGTGGTGGTGGTCCGTCCCAGCCTCCAGGGCCGTCAATCTTGAAGTGCGCAAGCGCTACCAATGACGGCCCTGGGCGACATGATTTTGGCCAGCCCTCGCAACGCGAGAACGTAGCAGTGAGCCAGTGACGCATCACGTGCATCACCACTATGCGCTCGAGTTGTGAGGATTTATTTCAATTGTGGCCTGGGACAGTAAGTGGCTGGGCGATGGCTCTGGAGTTTGGCTGCTGCAGTCAGAGCAGCAGAACTTTGAAGTAATAAGGTGAATGAAGTTCGAACTTCAAGTTCGAACCAACCACCCCTGCCTGCCGTAGAGACCCTGCAGCGAGTGAGGTAAGAGGGGAGCAACAGGAGCTCAGCTACCTAAACGTTTTCAATGGGGTGGGCGGCTGAGTGGCTCATCATGCATAACTGCCAAGGTTTCAGATTATAATGAATGACATTTTAATAATTTTTTTCAGTGTAATTATGAGTGACATTTCTATGCCAATGAGTGACACTTTCTGGCGAGCAAAATCAAGGAACGAAGCTGAGGGAAACATAAATGTCAGACATTGCACGTTTTGTTATTATTCATACATATATTTATCAATATTAATAGACTGCAACAGATGCGGACAACTACAAAAAAAAAAGTGTTCCTGTTAACACCCCCAAATGTACATATTTATCGACATCACAGGCATGTTGAAGTGGGAGGCCCTCCCAGGATTCAAACCAGTGGCTTGCTGGGGAACAGATTTTGAAGGCATGCGTAGTGAACTCCATGGCTGCTTCAGTGTCAACATGTATATTTTATTTATTTCACTGATTGAGTGGCAATATATTTGCAAATATGCTTTTTGCATCTTAATTAAACACTGTTAAGCAGTTAGTATCTGGTGGCAGAGGGAGTGTGAGAGAAAACTGTGCTTCCCTATGAAGACCTGACCCTATTATGTAACTGACTGACTGACTGATCTTTGGCAGCTACCTTATGGGATAAGCTGGTTGGGTGAAGAAACACTGTGAGGGGGAGGGGTAAGTAACCAGTGCTGGTAGGTGAAGCAATACAGGGGGAAGAAGAAGCAAGGATCAGGGGGCAACACCGAGGGGAGGAAGTAACGGGATGAGTGGGTACGGAAAAAAGGAGGCCTACCGGAGAGAGAAAATAACGATGGGAGAAGAAACCAACAAAATAGTGCACAACATGGGGGGGAGAAGCTCTAAGGCAAAAAAAGAACAGGGGATAAGCACACAGACAGTAAGCACTGCCCGGGGGGTGGGGAGTGTAGACTAACACAAGGTAGACAGTAGAAAATGAGGAATATGGAGAAGGAGGGGGTAAGAGATAGCAGTATGAGTGCGGGTGGGCATTTCACAGAATCACACAGCAGCACTGAGAGGGGAAAAAAGGCGACATGGACAGGATATGGGAGACGACCTGAAAACACAAGCACTCATATGGAGTTCTTGAACACAAAGAAAAAGCAGCTCCAAAAACCGGAGCAATGAATGGACACAAGTTCTTCATCCATGCTCCAAGGAAGGGCCTAACACAAGAAAAGGACATGAATCCCCGATGCCTTGACAAATGGGGACGAAGGAAATGAGGGCTGAAGCTAACAAATGGTAAGCTAAAGGGGAGGGGGTGTAAGACCACTGACTGTAAACAAAATGTTTCAGAGAGACAGTGCATGTGCCGTCAGCCGGGTCTGGTGGCTCAGTGGACTAATGCGTCCACTGCAGGGGCCTGTTTTCAACCTCATAGTTACAGGTTCAAATACTGGCAGGTCCATTCAGCCTTTTATCCATCTGAGGTTGATAAAATGAGTACCATTGAGTTGGGTAACAATAAACATCTGTTATTCAGTGCCAAGATGCCTACGGATGAACGTGTGCTTTACAAATACACGTTATGTATGTGATACCTAAAAAGTACTAAGAAATGACAGTGGGTTTAGAGCCCACCCATTGCTTTGCTATTTCCTTTCTTGCCACTCTAACATAACATGTGTATTCATAAAGCGTACATTCACCCGGAGGCCTCTTGGCGCTGAATAACAGATGTTTATTGTTACCCAACTTAATGGTACTCATTTCATCGACCTCAGATGGATGAAAGGTTTAGTGGACCTGCTGGGATTTGAACCTGTGACCATGAGGTCAAACACAGGCCCCTGCAGTGGGCGCATTAGTCCACTGAGCCACCAGACTACTCACGGTCGCTTGCTTCTTACTCTATGGCTTTTCTTCTTCTTGTGTTTGGCCCTCCCAGGGGGCATATGTCTTTATCATAATTTTGATTGGCTCACTCGTATCCTTTCAATGTTCCCATTCAGGGAACTTTTTTCAAACTTTTCTTTTCAGGACTCCATTAGAATGCACATTTTTTTAGCTCACTCCCATGTGTGCTGCTTCCTTCCTAAACACTGCTTCATTCACACTGACTCCTTGTTGCTCCATCCCATCACCCCCTCCCCAAACTTGTCCAATGCTTTCTGCACTGCTTCTGGCGAGCAAAATCAAGGAACGAAGCGGAGGGAAACATATAAATATCAGACATTGCACCCATTTGTGCAGCAAGGCTGTCTGAATCATACTGTGTGTGGTACCCAATACCGTTCATTAAAGCGCCATCTAGTGAATGAAGTCACAATAGGTATCAATATCCAAGCAGACGTCGCAGTCATCAAATAAACAGCATTCTGGAATGCTTACTGGTGGTGCCCATTAGTGGTGCAGGAGAGGCCTGTTGCTTTTTCTTCAGATGATGCCCCTTTAAGAGAGAGGCAGCAGCTCGAAGAAAGCAATTTATGATATGATAAAATTATTAAAATATAATTTCACTGTGGGGGGAAGGCGGTTCCATCCTCAGCTCATTTATCACTGGTGGTTGGGACAGAGCTGGCATCATAGGTTGAAAACTTGAATGAAACACTGGTTTCCATCAAGCCTCTCCATTCTCTCTCTCTCTTATCTTTTTCGTCTTCCCCTCTTGTCCCTAATAATTTTTACATCTGGTCTTTTTAGGGGCACACATCCTCTTTCTCTCTACTTTCTTTTTCTTGCCTCAGTCTGTTTCCTTTCACCACTTCCTTCTCTTTCCTTTCTCCCTCTTCTCTTCCCCCTCCTTCCTCTTGCCTTTCTCTCCTCTTTCCAAACCTTTCTTTCTCCCACTCTTTACTATGCCAGTGTCTCCCTTCCTTCATCTCTCTGCAACTTATATAGCAGAATTATACATTCAGCTGACACAATGCTTTAATGTGCCCGTGAAAAGAAAATGCTTTTAATTTTCAGAAATGCTCATCAGAAGGCACATTCCAAACCACTTGCCAGGCAGCTGACTCTATTCTAGTGGTTTAAGGAGCATGAGACCGAACAGTTACCTGGGGACCTTAATGGTGATCAGTCAGGTCATGATATTGCAGAGTAACCCGCTACTCTTCGAAAATGAAGTCCTGAGTTTCCCAGGCAGCTGCCAGTTCCTCTCAGCAATTAATTGTTCACGCAGCTCTGATGGATGTCACATGCGGTTTTTCGGAGTCGCCAGATAGATCATGCAGTCTGTGTGTTCTCTTTTGTACTGCCTGTCACCGGTGTATTCAACTGTGAAGCCTTGGGCCGTGTCATGTATGTGCATGTAACTTGCATGATCGAGGTAACTATTAGCGGCGATACTACATGTCTCTTGGACCTCTTTCAAGTGCTCGTCGTCTTTTTCTCCCAGTACCCCTCCCCCCCTTCCAGGGGCGGCAATCTGAGGGATAGCCCCGGGCGCCACAAGCTCTAGCTACGCCCCTGCTTACATCAGAAAAGTTGAGGATGGGGGAGAGGACGAGACCAAAGGACTTTGGACAACCGAGACAGCTGGATGCACTGAGGGAACGCCAGGTGGAGACGATGAACTTAGGTCTAATGGGAACTGGCAGGAAGAGGCTGGATCGATGACCGTAATCTGGGATATATTAGGCTGAGGAGAAATCGGCTGTGTTGCTTTTTTCACAAAGAGAGGAAACTCCTTCTTCCTCTTTTCCTCCTTTTTCCGCTTTTACCACTTCCAGGCATTCAAACCTCATCACTTACCCGACTACCAGTATTACCTGGCGCACTTGCAGCTGCTGCTAGGGAGATTCTAACTCCCTCTGGTGTCCCAGGATGCTTGTTTGCTAGCTCTTCCTCTGAGCTCTCAAAACTGGAGTTATGTTCCTGACGATTCCCCTGTACTCCAGCTCTGCCACCTCCTACGGACAGATTTTTGCTCTGTGCCAGAGCCAGACGAGTTTTTGCTTTTAAGCCCGTGGCAGATTCCACCTTTGCCACTAGCTGGTTCTGTTTAGTATGTCACCCCATCGTGATTCCACTTGCAATACAACGAGATGATGGACCAATCAGTAGTGAGGAGTATTACCGAACTGCCAGCAGCAGAACTGCAGTGCCGTGCAACAGTTTTCACTCAAGACTTCCTCTGCTAAAAAAAAAACAGAAACAAAAACAAAAAAACACAAATGTCCCACTGATACTGATCTGTCCGTTCCCTTATTATGCCAATATTCTTAAGAAACAAATTGCCTCTCAAGTTGCCTCTCTCAAGTTACGTCACTCTCCTCCTCTCTGAGTGTTCTTTCCCTCCTGCTGCCTCTCCACTTAGGCGTCGTGTATATCCTCTGCCTTCGCCTACTTCCACCCTATCTCCTTGAATAACAGTTGCCTCTCAGATTGCCTCTCCTTGGCCTCCTCTCCCCCTCTCCAAGTGTCCTTCCCTCCTGCTGTACTTCCCTCCTGCTGCCTCTCACCAGACTTGGGCGTCTTGTACCTCCTCCGCCTACACCTATTTCCCCGATTCCATCCTGGCTCCTTAACCACATTGGTGCTAAGGCAATTCCCGCTGGGTGCTGACTAGTCTGATTTTACATTGTTCATGACAAGGTCAGCTCATCATCAGCACAGGAGCAGTGCACTGCATGACGAGCTGAGCTCGTCTTGAGCATGGAAGGGGTTAAAAAGCGGGTCCTTCCCTCCTGCTGCCTCTCACCGGAGTTAGGCGTCTTAGACCTCCTCCACCACGCCTGTATCCGAAATTCCACCCTGGTTCACACGTCGAGCAGGAGACATCGAGGAAACCGCATTTCAGGCACGGAAGAAGCTGCTCCGTCTTTTCTGCCCAGCCGCGGTTTCTATCCCGAACCGCGATGTTCACCGACGCGGCCCCCAGCACACGCGAGGGATAGCAAGGTGAGTCGCAATTACCACGGGGGCGTGGTCACCTACGACTATCCGGAGGTGTGGCTCTCCAGCATAGCCCCGGATGTTAAAAGTATAGGAATTAATAATACAAATTGTTGAACTATTCATAAACACGTAGAGCACACATTTATTTGTTTATAAATCAATGTATGTGCCCCACAATGTGTTTAAACACACAAACTATAGACCTTCAACAACTGCTTCATCGCAAAAAAAGAACAGACTGGTTAGTGATTTGGCAAAAAAGATTTAGGTTCTCATTTGCAAGTAGCGGCACATTTGCACAACAATGCCTTAAAGGAGAGTCGTTTATGGGTGTCTTGTTCTGGGGAGAGCAGGGAGTAAATGGCTTCAGGGAAACTGCTGTAGGTTGACCACTGTACCTCATTCTTCGAAATTAAATTGTAAGTCCTTGAACATTTCATTGTTTCTTGCCACTTCCAGCAAATTTCTTGGAAATTAAAAACAAAACCTTTTATGAGCATGATACTCATTTTCCACATATTGAAATGAGGATAAGATATCCGTGGGAACGACTATGCTGGCATAGTTTATTCGATGAAATCTCTAATAACATATTTATGGGTGCATAGTTCCGTTAACAAAAGTAACAAATGCTGTGCCTCCAAGATGGAAGATGGCTACCTAAGGAAATCATAAATAATAAACAAAGTTATTCTGTTCTATCCAGAACCAATGACAATTCCTCTATGGCGGTGGCTAACCTAAATTCAACATTCTACAAAGGCGGCTTCTGGGCGTTTTAATAATCTGTATTCTCCTGGTTTTCTCGGATAAACTTGTGTAAGGTGGCAGCTCATCTTTTCTTCTCCCTCTCATATTTTGAATACTGCGTCACTGTTGTGAGTTCATGGGTCATTTCACTCAATTACAACAAGTGTATTGTAGGCCTCAAATTAGTACTGAAAATGTATCACCACACTTCAAGACCAGAATGCTGGTCAAAGTGAACCTTTTATTGCCAGACATCTGAACAGGGGTATCAGATGGTGTGTCACAACAGGAAAATAGTCACATTTGAAGTGAGAGCTGGGTGTGGAAGAAAGGTTCGTGCACTGTGCGCTGGGCAAATAAGTGCACCATAGCCCATGAGAATAAATTATGTGCGTAACTCCAAACACTGGTAAAAAGTGCATATTTACAAACACATTGTAGGTGGTAGCCCACTAAAGTCTGGATATCATTATTTGAATAAATACCATGACTATATGATCACAGTAACATACAGCAGTTATCTTGGAGCAGGAAGGGTGATATTAGAAAAGGTAAGGAGACCCAAAGTGGTGACATTGGCATGGGATTCACAATGAGATTTTTATCAAATATACTGCTAAAATGCAGTTTTTAATTCAAATCAAATGAAATCGAATCAAAAATGCTTTTTTTCGGTGTAAATAAAATAAAAAACACCATAAAAGCATACTAGTACATCAATAAAAGATTAACATACACATATTACATCATAAACCATACGAGGTTAAAATCAGATTTACGCATTCAGCTTTCCACGATATTTTTACATCAGTATCAAATTGATGAAGTAATAATACATAAGTATATCACAAAGCGAAGGTACAAATTGCTGCCAAATATACAATAAAATGCTAATGCTTAAAAAACCTAAAAGTATATGAGAACATATATGAACAAATGTATAATTACAATTATTAATCTTGTCTTGAGTATAACAGTACATCCAAATGTGCATATTCTTTTCTCTTCCTAATAGAGAGTTGTACGAAACAAATGACAGAACTTATAATTTTCACATTATCCAAGCCAAAAATAAAATTAAAAGCATTCTTAAAATTAAAAAGTCTATTTCTTAAGAAAAGGGGTTTTAAGACTGATTTGCGGATACCCATATAAAAAGGACAAAAAAGTATGAAATGCAAAGTTGATTGTAAGGTTTTACCTTCACATGGGCAGGGTGGTAATGTGTGGCACCATTTTTCAGTTTTTTGGAAAGGCAATTAAATAGTGTAGGGTGCCAATCCTTAGCCTCGTCAGATAAAATCTATGCTGTGTATTCTTTACCAATATCAAGTATAACTGAGTGCCCCTCATGAGCGGGTGTTCACAGTAACTCGCTATACTCCTACAGTCCTGTATAATCATGGGATTAATCTTATTCACATTTACTTCACATTTCATTAAAAGTTTAAAAATATGCTCAAGCCATGGTATTTTAAAGTGGGCTAGGCAATCATTTATTAGATCTTTTGTAAATTTAGTTTCTTCCTTTGCCCATATTCCCTGCCAAAATGTAAGACCTGATATGTTTATTGTATCACTTATATATGGTACAAATAATTCATTGTGCACCGTTATATTTGGAGTGGCACTGGGTGCAGCCAACAATCTTTTTTAAAACTTATTTTCCTTAATTTGTAGTGCCCCCATATTTGCTCTCCCCCATATTGCTGCGCCATAACAGACCCCAGAGACACACTTGCTCCTGTATAGAGATAACATTTCCCGTATGGGTTTACTTCCCAGTTTTCTTGCGAATCTAAAAATGCCCTCAGTAGTTCTTAAAAAATGTCATCTTACAAGAGTCAATACGATTATTCCAAGTACCATTTCTACTAAATAGTATCCCTAAATAAGAGAAAGTCGATACTCTGCTGATAAACACCCCACCCACATGATGTTGTCTGGACTTTGGTCTCTTACCCCCACAAGTAGTTACAAATGTCTTCTTTAAGTTTAACTGTAAATCGAGATTCGACATAAATAAGGCAACAATTTTTATTAAGCATTGTAGTACATTTGCCGTCCTTGACATTAGGACAGCATCATCTGCATATAATAAAACAGGTGTGGGGTGCTTTCCCACTTTTGGAGCATCAGCAACAAATGTTTGCAAAAACAAATCCACATTATTTATATACAAGGAAAATAAAAGTGGGGCTAAAACGCATCCCTGTCTAATTACCATAAAATCAGGAGTGCATTCCCCCATCTTGCCATATCGTACCCGGGTAGTTAAAAAGGCATACTGTTGTATTTCTATCTAGGACCCTAATTCGATATTCCTGATTTATGCCCTTATGTGGTTATAATAAATAATATCCTTATAAAGGCATAAGAATCATATCCATATTTAGTGGTAGCCCATGCAGTCCAAATTAAGCATGGCTACTTCCCCAGACTCCTAGAGAGTACAACGCATTCTTTAAACAAAGCAAACCTCCAGCAACCTGGGAAATCCCCATGCTTCTGTTTTGATTTGTCCTAGAACTCCTGCGAACACTGAAAGAACAGCCAGTTCTTAGTGACATCTTTATTGACGTCTTATGTCCAACCTTACGTCAAACCCGGCACCTTTCAGGTATAAATATACCGACGTTGCCTTAAGCAAACACACAGTGGTTTGGAGCAGAGCGGCTATCTACTTGCCCGAGAGCCCAGCTGATGCGAGAGCCCACGCACGCCGCCCCTCCTTTTTGACGCACTGAGAAAGACGCTGTCTTTTTCTCCAGCCGAGAAAATCCAGCTCCAGTGTTTCCAGCCGCCATCGCCGGTTGCTGGGATATCGTGTCCTGAGAGAGAGATACCAGACCTCCTGCTTTCTATTACCCAGGGACGGAGCTGACTAAACCCTTAAGAGAATTCTTGACTCAGATTCTTGGCAAAAACCAACTTAACTTAAACTGCTACTTACTTACTCCTTCCCACGTATTGGGCTTAGGTCAGGTACACCGGGGTAGGCGTATTTAGAAGCACCAGTTGAGTACGTTAGTCAATGTATTTATGTATGTATATATTTTATCCATTTTAAAGTATCATATGGCTAAGAAACCATATCAATGCTTTTACAGTATTATTTCATAATACTCCTTTTACTGTACGCACTTTACTTCATGTTAAGTATTGCAATTGTGGCAATTCATTTCTCTTACATGAGAAAGAAGACTGCTCAATAAATAACACCTTTTATTGAACACGCCCGTCTCTCTATTTCTCTGCACTCTGGTGAAACTAAGTATGCACGATTGACTGAGTAAAATAGCTGTCTATTGTTTTCACACGACTCTAGAGATACACTCTTATTCTGTGGGAGCAAAGTTGTCATGTTTATGGTTGTCAGAAGCTAATCCCTTCTTGTCTATCCAGGGAAGTTAAACTCCTCCTTGTTTGTTCGAGAAAGTTTCTAGTGACCTCTGAGCTAGCTGGCAAAACTAATTAAGTCTAATATAGTCAGTAGAGACCTAGTCGACCTCAGTCCTACGTCTACACTGCTGTTTATATTATTCCAATGCGCAGAGCCTATTGGGAATATAGGAACCACACTACATGGCGCCCAACGTTTGGTAAGGCGATAATCTAACGCAAGACACTAGAGTAACTCAGTCGTGTTGTTTCACACGTAACCCTTTTTCCCGTAAATACTCCAAAAGACGTCTGGAGTGGGTAAAAGGTTAAAATCCGCCGGAACTTAGTAGGACGAGAATCCTATATATAGTTTTTGGTTTAGTCAACGTTGAAGGATACAGTGTTCCAAAATATTGTGCACCTAATCTTTGTTTCCCTTGAAACTTGATCTGCAACAAAAAACTTTCTGTCAGTAAAATGCCTGACGGAGACGAAGAAAGAGATGCTACAGCGTCTCAACAGTTGTTGGATGACACGAATATCCAACAGAATGACCGAATAATATTTACATTCCGGCAAATATAAGAAGAACTATAACTATTAAACTTATAGAAAATGGACTATCATCACGAGGTGGTACAGTCATATTCCTGGTAGAGGCCCATGAATATCGGCAGACAGAGGTATTCTATTCATGGATACACTTTCCAGCAGCTAACGCTGTAACAAGAGAATTCCACTATTACAAAATAGAGGAACCTCCGGATGAATACACTCCTTTTGAGGAGGTTGAAATTCCATTAAATTACCAAGACCACCTGCTCTGGTTTAAAGGCGCCCTAAAACATAAAAATCACATCACCAGGCTCAGTCCACTAGGTAGACCAGGAGCAACGTGGCCGGTTCTAGCCAGCTACACACAACATCCCGACATTGAACAAATGTCAAGTGAAAGACTTTTAGTTAAAATAAAAGAATTAACAAAGGCATATAGAGAATTAGTTCAATTGGCAATGGAGGACATAACATACCTCCAGAAATTTAAAGAAACAGATATAGCAGAACAACCTTTTGAACTTGCCAGAATCATAGAAAAATCCTATGAAGAACTAGGTAGAGATAGTTTGGGTGGGAAACCAGTAAAACCCCAACTAACTGAAAATCCTGAAAAAACTTTTATTAAAAATAATCTAAACACTCCAAAAAAGAGTTGGGATGGTAATAAACAATCTACTCCCAAAGAAAAACGATTCCAGTCCAGAGGAAGGTCTCCCCAACGGAAAGAAAGATCTCCAGACCGAGGAAACAAGTCTCCCCAGAGGGAGCCCTCTGAGAAAAGATACAACCTTAGAAATAGGGATAAGTTGAAAAACCTGATAGATATCAAGATATTGATACACGTCCCTCTCGATCTTTTCAGACTTCCTCACAGAAATCGGAAAGAAGAGGACGGTCAGAACACAAGGAAGAGCACGTCAAGTCCAAAGACAAAGAACCTGCTCATCAAAGTACAAAATTACAATTTCCAAGAAAGAAGGTAGCCAGTATTAAAATAATTAAACATGCCGAGGATACTGAGGACACAACTGAAAAATGGAGAGTGGGCCCAGACAATGCTAGACAGTGCAGCAGAAGTGACCATAGCTCGCAAGATCCTGATTAATCTTCTGGAGACAGTGGACACGAATGAATACATTCAGGTGGAAACTGCAGATACCAGAGTTAGCAAACCTCATAAAATATACGAAATAACACTGCGTATAGAGGGGGACAAGACCAGGAAAGTAAGGGGTCTCGTTTGGGATAACCTTTCGAAAGGCTATGACATCCTTTTAGCTGAGAAAGACGGGCCACCAGAGTTTGTCAGGGAGTGCCCTCATGGCGAAGAAATGATTATGCCTGCCTTCTCAAATCATATTCCGATTCATAAAAAATATACACTTGCAAGAAAATGGGCAGTGGCCCAAGCTCCTGCATTATATAAAAATCATGTAGGATGGGATGAGGATTCTCCTCCTCACAAAATCCAGTTAAAATGTCAACCCACTGCACAAAGGCAGTACCCAGTTAAACAAGAAGCTAAAAAGCAAGTCAGGGAGATCTTAGATCAACTTGAATATCAGGGGGTGATTGAAACATGCACCTCACCAATGAGCAATCCTTTGTTTCCTGTCTCCAAGCCAGACGATTCATATCGTCTAGTTTTGGACTACAGACACTTAAACTCCTGTTGCAAAACATTTGCAGTACAAAACTCACACAGTGCAGCACTAATGAATAACATCGTGCGCAAAAAATACAAAACGACATTAGACATCTCTAATGGATTCTTCTGTCAAAACATTGAACCTGAAAGCAGGTATTTGACCGCGTTCTCAATAATGGGGTCGCAAAAACACTTCTGTCGACTCCCACAGGGATTCCAGATTAGCCCAGGATTATTCTCAGCAAGAGTAACAGAGTTACTACAAATATATGATGATGAAGCATTATCTTATGTCGATGACATCTATCTAACAGATGATGACCTGGAGACTCACTTGAAAAGAGTGAACACCATAATACTTGGTTTCGCAACTGAGGGTTACAAATTCAACTAAAGTCAAGAATTGCCCATCTAACTGTCCTGTTTTTAGGATATGAGTTATCAAGTGAAGGCAAAAGCCTAGCAGACAACTTCTTAGAGAAGAGTGCTGTACTCCAAGCACCTAAAACGCTGAAGAAATTACAATCAATACTAGGTTTCCTGAATTTCGGAAGAACATACATTCTAAATTATGCAGAGAGGGTTAAACCTCTCTATGAATTAATAAAACCTGATTTCAAACCAATCAATTGGACTCAGAAACACACAGGAATTTTAAGATCATTGCAAACAGACATGTTAGCTAAAACTAAATTACAAACTCGCGAAAACGTACGCAACCTTGTAATCCTAGTCATCCCATGAAGATGCGGATTCACGTACCTAACCTCTAATGAGTGAGAAACGGTACCAATAGCTTACAAATCACACTTGTACACACAAGCTGAAATGAAATTCAGTTCTACTGAAAAAACTCTAATAGGGGTTCAAACTGCTGTAGCAAAAGAAAGAACCCAAGCCCAAGGCAGAAGAATAGCTGTTTTAACAGCAGAATCAGCCCTTGAGGCATTAACAAGCCCACGCAATTTGACTGCTGTGGCATTAGATCCAAAATGGATACAATGGGAAACTACTCTTGCTGCAGAAGACGTGAAATACTATTTTGACACGAAAATGAAAAATCTAGAATATGAAGAAGAATATCCTCTACCAATCGAAATTCTGCCTCTCGAACAATACACATGTGTGATCTACATTGACAGATTTGCACAACACTACGATGTAGAGAAGAAATCCTACAACGCAGCGTGCGCTATTGTTAAAGGTCGCTGACGCTTTGGTAAATTCAGACCATTAATTACCAAAACTGATTCACTCAGAAACTGTTCAACTCAGCGAGCTGAAATAAGATCTTTAAAGATGGCGCTTGAAAATGCCGATCGCGAATTCCCCACACTAATAGTGTGTGATTCGCATTTCTGCGTCAAGTCTTACAATAATGACTTGCAGACCTGGATTCAAAACGATTACAAAGATGACACAGGTGCCACAATAAAGCATAAAAAGCTTTGGGAACAAGTAGTTCTTTTACAGAAAGAACTACAAAAGACTCACGTGATACATACACTGAGTCATCAACGTGATGGCGTTCACGTTGCAGGGACTTCATTGGCTCACAGACCCACAGCGGAAGCAGCTCAACCGGCTTCCGTAGCCACAAAAAAGCGTTCAGAAAAATACATAGACGGAGAGACTATGCTGGGGGTAAAAGCGTCTTTAAAAGGCGACTATGCAGCATTACCTCTGAACTATCCACTCAGTAATACATACATAATTGATGCAAACTCCGTTCCTTTTGCTCAAATCACTGGAGTGGGGGATAGAGTAATTCCAAACACGAACAGGAGAGTCTTTTTAATAGCAGACGCACACATGGGATTGGGTCTAAGGCACCGAGAGATCAGGGAATCTCAGAAAGAATTACAATCAGAATACTGGTGGCCAGGGATGAGCCTGCAACATTACAAATTTGCAATGGGCTGTCAAAACTGCAACAGAGATCGCAGTTGCGAATCGACCGGAGTAATGCCAGGACCCTTCTTTTAGAAAGCATAAGGCTATCTATATGCAAAAATCCAGCAGGAGAAATGTGTCCCATTAATGTTTAAGACTAGATTCACTTAAAATGTAGACCCCAGCGCTCGGCTGACGCCAGAACTGTTATAAAAGATTTGCGAGTCTTTATCGGCACATACGCAATTGGCATGCTACATTCTGACCAGGGTCCTGCGTTTAGCTCTAGGGCTTACAAGGAGGCCATGGCCAGCATGGGCATTGCATTGCGGTACTCTTGTCCCTTCCATCCTGAGGGAAATGCGGTAGTGGAAAGAAAAAACCTGGACATAAAGCAATCAATAACGGCGACAGTATTAGGTTTGGGTGATGGGTGGGTCCAACATTTAACAAGTGTCCAACGTAGTCTTAATAATCTGCCAAGAAATTCTCTAAAAGGTCTCAGCCGAACGAACTATTGCTCGGTACTAGAATGTACATTCAGGACCTTGATAGTCACACTTCAGTGGTAGAAGAAAAAGGCTTTGATATCAAAAACCGTTTGGCTGTTTTACAGGAATTAAATGAAACAAGAAGAAACCTGAGTAACATAAAATTAATGTGTTATAAAGACACGGGTCAACCCAAGAAGTCACTGGGACCTGGGCAAAATGTTGATACAAACAAAGTGGTCCCAGACGCACACGCAATAAACACAATCAAAAAATAATAAAAATAGATGCATACACAGGTAATTATAACGGCGTTGTTTTTAATCACAACGTGTATTATGTAAGAATCATTCATAAAATAAGTACAAAATTGAATCACATATAATGCCCCTAGAAGGTTGAAATAGGGAAGGTAGTGTGGGAATGGTGAAGGAAAGATGGTCAATAAGACCAGAATGCAACAGAATTTATAAAGAATGCCACAATGGAACACTAAATTAAACAATTGTTTTCAAAAAATTCATGCCTCACAGGAATCAATAATAATAAATAATAATAAAGGAGGCTGAGCACAAGAAAGAATGTCGACGTTTCGACCCAGGTGAAATGCAGGCGTGGTGTAAACCTTGCTAGAGGGTCTTCATCAGGACAGGGGTTGAAAGAGGTGGGGCAATAGATCTGTTTAAAAATTAAAAATGAATTGTTAATTCATGGGTCACAAGGGATCCCAAAAGGGCTTGGATAAAATAGGTCGAAAAAGGAAACACAATCCTAAATAATAGAGGGAATACATCATAGTCGTTGTAAGTAATCTCTCTGAAGGCTTGGTGATGTAAAAGACTTCAGAGGCACAGTTAGAGGGTCACAGGAACTTAAACAGATGGTACTAGATAGTTAGTACCCGTTTAATATTGAGGACATAAGTTGTATTATCAGTTACTCATGAATAACAGCAGGAATGGAATGGGGACCCACTTGTACACAACTGATAGTCATAGTATTTGCGTATATCTCGGGTGCTGGTTTAAAACTGTTTGATTGATAAATTAGTCTAAGGTCGTACCAACCTGGTACAGTGGACTGCTTAACAGTTGCACATACTGTAATTACTTAAAACCAAGTCATTAATCATGCAGAGGCAGGCATACCTTATTGAAGGAATAGCTGACAGTTGGGGCTATCGAACTTCAAGAAATGAATCAAGTTGTAGATTCTAGAGGGCAGCAAGGGAAAATATATGAAGGCCCGCAATTTTACAGACACACCAAGACAGTGCGAATAATTAATGAATCAACATAATTGCCAAAAGCAGGGAAAGGTTTAACTGCAGTAAAAATTCGGGTGTGCATATGGCACCGTTGAATCAGATGTACGGGCAGTCCTCTTTGCTTCAAAGGAATCTATTGAGAAATATCGGAACAGTCAATAAGTATTGTTTTTCTTATAGTGGTAAGGACTACCTTACAATGAAATTGCCGCCAAATTGCTTACAAAAACATACCTGCCCAAAGCAGAGCTGCAGCAAACACAAATTGGGAGGAAGATGCAATTGTTGTGATTGAGAGTGGTGGTAATCACCGCTTGATGTTAGGCGGTCGTAGTCACACCCATCGGAAAAGTTCTAAAAAGGTAGCAGGGCAGTGTGTTAGTATTACAATTTAAAGAACTACTAACACATAATTAGTGTTGACGTACCAAAAAGTAAGTAAAATCACTGCTACCGTAATTGCAAAAGCAGGCGTGGTTCAGGCTGCAAAAACGCCGATATTGTTTTCAAAAGACGTTACTGGGACGCGATCTGCGAAAACAAATGGTCAATGTCTCGTCAGATCAAATCGTGAGTTGCTCGTAGAAAGGGGTACTAATTTCAAAATCAGAAAAAACTGAGGTCTGATCGTGCACATACCGTGTAAGTGGAGGTCCTGTGCTGAGGAGAAAATGTCATCCGATACTGCTCAAGGCTGGTCTCAGACAGAGCCAGCCGCAATCGGTGTGTCATCAAGACTACCGTGACCGAGGCCGATCATGGTCACTGAAAAGGGACTATAGACGGGAATACTCAACTACCAGAGGGGAGCTTAAGGAAGGCAGCGGACTTGGATTTTTAGTGATTAGATAGCTCACATAGTTCAACCACAATATACATATCATATCAACAAAGCGGCGTACCTATCGTTCATGATGGTAAAAGCCGTGGTAGCAGAAAAATGATACCAGATTCACATTCACAGATTAGCCATTTGGGCAAAGGGGCTTTCAGTTTCATTAAGCCCCATTTTTAAATTTTTAGTGATTAGATAGCTCACATAGTTCAACCACAATATACGTATCGTATCAACAACATAGCGGCGTACCTATCGAGCATGATGGTAAAAGCCGTGGTAGCAGAAAAATGATAACAAATACATATTCACAGATTAGCCATTTGGGCAAAGGTGCTTTCAGTTTCATTAAGCCCCATTTTTATTGAATCAAATAAGAACATCCATTTGGCTTCCCGGGTATTCAAAACATTTGAGATACTGCCACCCCTTGCGCCTAGCGAGACCCTTTCAAGGATGACCCACCTCAGACTCTCTGGTGTAGGTATTAGTGACCAATGTTTGTTAATGATCTTTTTGATCCTGTTACTTTCTGTTGTGAAGGTGGTGACACATACCAGGCGATTGTCTTGTGTATCATTCAGTTGTTTTGGTTGTAGCAGACACTCCCTTGGATTATACCACGCGCGTTTCTTGGCCCTCTTCACCAGACGTCGGGGGTATCCTCTCTGTATCAGTCTGTTCATTAGATCATCAGCCTGTTCCATGTAGTGTATTTTATCCGTACAATTCCTGCGAATTCGCAGGAATTGACCAATGGGTAAATTATCCCGAAGGCATCTGGGATGGTGACTCCCATACTGCAGGAGTGAGTTCCGTTCGGTGGATTTGCGAAATAAAGTCGTCTTCAGGATTCCGTCATCATTGTAGATCGTAAGATCAAGGAAATCGACATGAGATGGGACAAGGGGTGGCAAGGGGTGGCAGTATCTCAAATGTTTTGAATACCCGGGAAGCCAAATGGATGTTCTTATTTGATTCAATAAAAATGGGGCTTAATGAAACTGAAAGCACCTTTGCCCAAATGGCTAATCTGTGAATATGAATTTGTTATCATTTTTCTGCTACCACGGCTTTTACCATCATGCTCGATAGGTACGCCGCTATGTTGTTGATACGATACGTATATTGTGGTTGAACTATGTGAGCTATCTAATCACTAAAAATTTAAAAATGGGGCTTAATGAAACTGAAAGCCCCTTTGCCCAAATGGCTAATCTGTGAATGTGAATCTGTTATCATTTTTCTGCTACCACGGCTTTTACCATCATGCACGATAGGTACGCCGCTTTGTTGATATGATATGTATATTGTGGTTGAACTATGTGAGCTATCTAATCACTAAAAATCCAAGTCCGCTGCCTTCCTTAAGCTCCCCTCTGGTAGTTGAGTATTCCCGTCTATAGTCCCTTTTCAGTGACCATGATCGGCCTCGGTCACGTGACCGGTAGTCTTGATGACACACCGATTGCGGCTGGCTCTGTATGAGACCAGCCTTGAGCAGTATCGGATGAAATTTTCTCCTCAGCACAGGACCTCCACTTACACGGTATGTGCACAATCAGACCTCAGTTTTTTATGATTTTGAAATTAGTACCCCTTTCTACGAGCAACACACGATTTGATCTGACGAGACATTGACCATTTGTTTTCGCAGATCGCGTCCCAGTAACGTCTTTTGAAAACAATATCGGCGTTTTTGCAGCCTGAACCACGCCTGCTTTTGCAATTACGGTAGCAGTGATTTTACTTACTTTTTGGTACGTCAACACTAATTATGTGTTAGTAGTTCTTTAAATTGTAATACTAACACACTGCCCTGCTACCTTTTTAGAACTTTTCCGATGGGTGTGACTACCACCGCCTAACATCAAGCGGTGATTGCCACCACTCTCAATCACAACAATTGCATCTTCCTCTCAATTTGTGTTTGCTGCAGCTCTGCTTTGGGCAGGTATGTTTTTGTAAGCAATTTGGCGGCAATTTCATTGTAAGGTAGTCCTTACCACTATAAGAAAAACAATACTTATTGACTGTTCCGATATTTCTCAATAGATTCCTTTGAAGCAAAGAGGACTGCCCGTACATCTGATTCAACGGTGCCATATGCACACCCGAATTTCTACTGCAGTTAAACCTTTCCCTGCTTTTGGCAGGTATGTTGATTCATTAATTATTCGCACTGTCTTGGTGTGTCTGTAAAATTGTGGGCCTTCATATATTTTCCCTTGCTGCCCTCTAGAATCTACAACTTGATTCATTTCTTGAAGTTCGATAGCCCCAACTGTCAGCTATTCCTTCAATAAGGTATGCCTGCCTCTGCATGATTAATGACTTGGTTTTAAGCAATTACAGTATGTGCAACTGTTAAGCAGTCCACTGTACCAGGTTGGTATGACCTTAGACTAATTTATCAATCAAACAGTTTTAAACCAGCACCCGAGATATACGCAAATACTATGACTATCAGTTGTGTACAAGTGGGTCCCCATTCCATTCCTGCTGTTATTCATGAGTAACTGATAATACAACTTATGTCCTCAATATTAAACGGGTACTAACTATCTAGTACCATCTGTTTAAGTTCCTGTGACCCTCCAACTGTGCCTCTGAAGTCTTTTACATCACCAAGCCTTCAGAGAGATTACTTACAACGACTATGATGTATTCCCTCTATTATTTAGGAATGTGTTTCCTTTTTCGACCTATTTTATCCAAGCCCTTTTGGGATCCCTTGTGACCCATGAATTAACAATTCATTTTTAATTTTTAAACAGATCTATTGCCCCACCTCTTTCAACCCCTGTCCTGATGAAGACCCTCTATCAAGGTTTACACCACGCCTGCATTTCACCTGGGTCGAAACGTCGACATTCTTTCTTGTGTTCAGCCTCCTTTATCATTATTTATTATTATTGATTCCTGTGAGGCATGACTTTTTAGAAAACAATTGTTTAATTTAGTGTTCCATTGTGGCATTCTTTTTTTTTTTTTTTTTTTTTTTATTGATATTTGAGTTGCAAGTTTAAACAGACTATAACATAATTCCTCCATGAGATCATACCAAGATACATGTTATACATCTAATTCAAAAGAAGATAAAGCAAAACAGTTCAGAATATCAAAAAGCAGATAATACATGACTAACCAGTATAGAAAGTTCATTATATCGTTACTTCATCAGTCCACTTCTGAATTGGTGACCAAATTTTTAAACCAAGCTGTTTTTTTTTTTTCCCCTTGGTAGCATATATTGCTGACTCAAGTTTATATCTAGCAAGGAGACGTCCCCTCCATGTATAAAAAGATGGTGAATCTATACTAATCCAGTCCTGAGATATACATGCCCGGAATTCAGCCATCATAATGAATAACAAGTTCGTTTGTTCCATATCTTTTGAGTCTTTAGAAACACCAAATAATATAAGGTCAGGCGACAAAACAATATTTTTGCAAAGGATGTGTTCTATAAACTTCTGAACATCACAAATGAATCCATTTAGTTTTACACACGAGAAAAACATATGTAGAGTATCTGCCCCTCTTAAATTACAGCGATTGCATTTGATTCCAGTAATACTCCCCCATTTCAAAACTTTTGCCGGCGTATAATATAAATCGCACAAGATCATATAATGTTGAGTACGATTACGCCCAGAAAATAAAATAGAGGTGGCCATTTTGATTGATTCTTCCAAGAGTACATCCTTTGTACCTAATTTGTCTTCCCATTTATCCCTCAACTTATTAAGGTCATCCACAAGGTAAGTCATTAAAGTATTATAATAGAACCCAATTCTTCTTTTATTATTTAGAGTATCTATAAGTAAGATTGGGGTTAAATCTTGTCTTTCTATATTGGAAGGTGAATTTAGAAAACTATAAATCTGTAAAAATTTAAAATAATCACAAGAAGGAATTTTAAAGTTACTTTGTAGTTCACTGAAAGAAAATAAAGTTTCAGAATTATTATATAGATCAGAAAGAGCGGTGATCCCCTTATCGTTCCATTTTTTCATCACCTGGTCTCTAAATATAGCGGGAAAACAGTGACTTGAGTTTAGTGGCGTATATCTGATGATTTTTCTGATTCCCACCACTTTTTTAATGATTCGCCAAGCTTTATATGCTGCAGTCAATATCTTAAATTTTGTTTTTTTATAATAGCTTGGCTCAATGAATTTTAACAGATGATAGTCCGCATCAGTGCCTACTACCATTTCATAGATATTTGGATATTGTGCCCAGATGATAGGTATTTTATTGCCCACAATTAAGGGAAACATATATTGAAGTGTTGCAGCTAAATAATAAAATAGAAAATGAGGTGCGGCCCATCCCCCCCTATCTTTCGGTATAATCAGCTTCTTATATGCTCTTCTAATGCCTTTATAGCCCCACAAGAATCTTATTGCGGTTCTTTCAATTTCTTGAAAAAAACTTAAAGGAAATTCCAAGGGGATTGTTCTAAATAAGTAAATAAATTTCGGCAATATAAGCATCTTTAAAACATTGTTTCTACCATGAAGAGATAAATGTAAATGGTTTATTCTCTCCAAAGTTGATTTAGCCTTTTTAAGAATCGGAATATAATTGATACTAGGTACCTTAGAGATAGGTATAGTTAATCTAATACCTAAGTAAACTGCTTCTGTAACTATATTTGTAATAGGAGGTGGGTTTGATCCTGTAAACAAAATTTGTGTTTTAGATAGATTTAATTTATACCCGGAAAAAGATCCGAATGTGCCCGCTAATTCTTCAATCCTCAAAAACGTTCTTTCAGTATCTTTAGTGACCACTACTAAATCATCAGCATATGCGAGGGCTCTGTATACCGTACCTCCTAGCTGTACTGGAACTATACTTTCCTCCCTATTTAACTGGTTAAGAAAGATATCAATATATATAGCAAAAAGAAGAGGAGAAGACGGGCATCCTTGTCGTGTTCCTCTTTGGATGGGAAATGATGCAGATTTATTATGACCTATTTTTATTACTGAAGCTGGATTTTTATATAATGTCTTAAATGCATTTATTGTTCCTGGCCCGAAGCCTTTCATGGATAACACATCCCATAAATAGGGCCATGCTACTCTATCGAATGCTTTTTCAGCATCTAGGAAAATGATTCCTATTGGTATATTAGAGGCTTCTGACCAGTCCATCATTGCTATAATTCTGCGTACATGGTCCGCCGTATCTCTACTGGGAATAAAACCATGCTGCCAACGAGAAACAATTGTTGGTATAATTCTTGACAGTCTTGTGGCAAGTATTTTTGAATAAATTTTACTGTCAGTATTAATCAAAGATATTGGCCTGTAGGAGGCTGGGTTAAGTGGATCCTTGTCCTTTTTTAAAAACGTCATAATTATTGATTCAGCCCAAGAGTCTGGAGGTAAGCCTTTCTGTGCCTCCAAGAATACAATCAGCATATCATTCTTTATATGTTTGCTAAAGGACCTATAAAACTCAAGCGGAATAAAATCCGGACCGGTTGCTTTGCCCATTGCTAACGACTTTATGGCAAGTTCAATTTCTTCCCATGTAATCGCGGCATCTAACACTGATTTTTGGTCATGAGAGAGGGATGGCAGAAGATTTCCCATGGCAAAATTCAGACATCTATCAGATAAGTAGTTATCATCCTCTTGTGTATATAGTTTACAATAAAACTTACGAAAAACTTCCAAAATTTCCTCTTGTTTGTGATACACTTGCCCTGTTTCATCCTGAATTGTATTAATGGTATTATATACTTCTTTTTGTCTGATTCTATTTGCCAAGATTTTCCCTGTATTTTCCCCTATCTCATATATCTGAGTTCTATAGCTTGCCATCAGTTTTGCTGATTTTTCTGCAAAAAATTCATAACAGATAGATTTACTAATTGCCAACCTTGATTCTATATCCCCGGTTGGTCGTTGATGTACTATTGCTGTGATTAGTTCTTTCTCCCAAAATAATATTTTCTGAAACACCTTCTCATCCTTTTCACGCATAATTTTCTGTTTTTTAATTGTATATGAAAGGGTCTCTCCCCTTATCCCTGATTTAAACGTATCCCAGACAATCTGCATTGATGCTGTACCTCTATTAATATCAAAAAATTCTTTCATCCATGAAGCCAATGTATTTATATAGTCAGAGTCAAGTAATAATTTGCGATCAAAAGTCCAGGATCTCGTTTGAATAATTATTTCGTCAGTTTTAATTTCAATCAATATTGGATTATGGTCAGATATTATGCGTGGAAATAACTCGAAGTTTGTATCATGAATAAGTGATTTTTTAAGAAAGAAATAATCTATGCGTACAAATTTTTTATGAGGATGGGAGAAGAATGTATACATAGAGGGTAAAGATTTTTTTTCATAAGCTACATCAGCTAAACCATGATTTAATACCAACGATCGTAATGCCAAAAAAGATTTTTTTTTAACTCCCTGATAGCCAGATATATCAGATATATCTCTATTCGACTCTAGGTGTATATTAAAGTCGCCACAAAGTATCATCAATGGAGACCAATTAGATAGTTCAAGATTTATACTGTCTATAATACCAGGATCATCTACATTCGGAGCATATACAGCACAGATAGTCCATAATACATTATTAATTTTAAACTCTGCTATTGCCCATCTACCATATTTGTCTGCTTTATGTCGAATTAATGTACCTAAGCCCTTTCTAACTAAAATGGAAACACCTTTTGTTGTAGAGCCTTGAGATGTACATACCGCAAGCAGCAAACCTAAATCTTTATATAAATGTCTGTCCTTCCAAGTAATATGTGATTCCTGAATACATAACAAATCAATTTTCATAGATTGTATAATTTCTGCCGCTATTCCCCTCTTCTTTCTATTATTTAACCCGCATATATTCCAAGAACACACTCGTAACTTTCCCATCTATAACAATATTTATAACAGTGTAAATTTAACGCATAGGGCAACAGATAAGACATCACTTTGATCAGAAAAAATAGATGTATGACCTTAAAGAATTTCAATTTTTTCTCTCTGACAGACCACCTATCCAAACATAAAAGTGTAACTACAAAAGTTAACAAAACCACCATAATAATATAGAATCTGTTTTTGCTTGCAACTTCGTTTTTTCCCCTCACCCACCCCACACCCCACTCTGAGCTCCCCCTGAGCCCCCCCCACCCCCCCCACCCCTCAGTACTGTCAGGGCAAAGGGACATAGTGTCCCTTATATTGATGATGTGATGAGTGCTAAGTGATTCTCATCGTGTGGCTCAACTCATGATTATTATACTACATTCATAATCATTAAGGCCGTAATTAGCTCAATTATATCTGATTTTTTCGAAACAAATTTAATCTTTCATATAATATGTCAATTGTTAATTTTTTTTCCCCCTTCCTTTTCTTCAAATTTTCCCTTTTTCTTTTAGATTTGTTCATAGTTCATGTTCTCCTTGTGTCTTAGTCAAGGTTCAAAAAGAAAATTTTCAGAGAGCTTCTCAAATAGACATCAAAAATTCTTTGGCCGCTGCCTCGGATGTGAAGAAAGTAGATCGGTCCTTATGTATCACCTTAAGCTTGGCTGGATTTAATAGAAATGCTTGAGCTCCTTTTGCCTGGAATGGTGTAATCAGTTGTCTTAATTGCCATCTTATTTGGACCGTAGTATGACAGTAATCTGGTCGAACAAAGAACTCAATGTCCCGAACCTTACGCTTCTTATTTGGTCTTGCTAGATCATAAAGAGCTTCTCTTGCAAGAAAGTTGTTCAATGAGATAAGAATAGCTCTTGGTTTAGAGGGTGAAGCTGAGGCTGTATCATGCTTTGCTTGAAATGGAAATCTATGCGCCCTTTGAATTTCGGTCTCCCACTTCCATTGACTTAGCTCAGGGAAAGCAGTGGAAAAAAGATCAATCATAAATTGTCGTGGGTTTGTATTTTCTTTCCCTTCCGGTATACCCAGGACTCGGAGATTATTGCGGCGAGCTCTATTTTCCAAATCCACAAGTTTCCAGTTAATCTCCTCTTTCAAACCCACCATTGACTCCAACTGTGTTTTCTGTTGTGCCATAGAATCTTCCATCTGTGAGATCCTGCTCTCTGTCTCTGTGACTCTTATAACTGTATCGTTCGAAATTTTCACTACTTTCCTCAAATTGTTTTGTAGCTTTTTTACTGCTCCCTGGGTTCGAAGATTTTCAGTTTTAGTCTCCTCTCTGTGTTGCAGCATTACTCTGTACAGCACTTCCAACGTTATTTCAGATGAGTCATCAGAGAAATTATGAGACCCAGGGATTAAATGCCTTTGAGGCGAATTAGGTCTCTTTAGTCTTTGTGGATCAGCTTCTTCCTCTCTCCCCCACTCAAGTCTATTCGGGGACTCCTCTGGGTCCTCTGGGTCTGAGACTGAGCCCTCAGAGACACTAAGGTCTTCTTGACCTAGACACTCCTGCAATAACCCACTATTTTGAGCCAAATCATCTGTATTATCAGTGTCCAGAGCTTGAGATAAGTCAGTCATAGAGTAAAAATTGCCCGCCGAGTCCAGGGACTCAGTATCATCACCTCGAGTATCACCGGAGGTCGCTGCCTTTTGAATTAAGTCACGTTTTTTGCCACCATTAGACACACCATTAACTGGTTCTTCAGCATCTACTTGTTTATCTAAGGACTTCTGAATTATGTCAGGATTAGCAGATTTCCTCCTAAACATACCAGGAATTTTCGGAGTCGCTCCTGTCCTACAACTCCCAGAAGCCATTGCAGTTTCAGCAATAACATTTGGTGTAATTGCGTTAAAGTTATTTGTTTGCTGAGTTACTTGCTGCACCCCTTCAGCCATCGTTAAGGCAGGTAATACAGTTTCATTATTTGCAATTGAATTCGAGTTTGTACTCACATTCATAGCAGGCTGAGCATTACCGACTGTCCCAGCTACTGACTGGTTTGCATCCTGGACTGCTGCTGTGTCAGCTCTTGTTTTTGGCTTCTGCTGCCGTAAGGTTCCTGTCGGGTTCTTTGGCGCCATGTAGCCGAGGAAAGCCGGGAAGCTGATACAATGTTTCTACGCCGCCCACGCTGCTCCCTTGATACTCGATACCGACGCGCTGATCTCGGTTCGTCTCCTACTCCAGCTCCAGCTCCAGCTCCCTCTCGTAGAGTATTCCCGGTTTGTAATGGAGGAAGGGGAGTCAAACGAGCACACACCGAGTGAAGGGTTCGGGTGTAGCTCTTCCACGGATCCAGGCGCATAACCCTGAAGTCCGATATGCGTCCACTTTGCTAACGCCTTCACCGTCGCCACTACACGCGGCTTTTCCGAAGAAGCACTCTTTTCCCGATTGCCAGTCGAAAACCACAGCCTGCCTTGAAGATACTCCAAAGATTACGCTCCCGCTGCCATTTGAGTCGACAACAGAATCGACAACAGAATCTTAGGTAAGGAATATCAGTAAATCAGAGTGTGCCGCACGAGAGTCTCCACCAGCGTCTCCTCACTCGGACTCACAGTCCGCCATCTTGCCCCGCCCTCGTGTCCCCATTGTGGCATTCTTTATAAATTCTGTTGCATTCTGGTCTTACTGACCATCTTTCCTTCACCATTCCCACACTACCTTCCCTATTTCAACCTTCTAGGGGCATTATATGTGATTCAATTTTGTACTTATTTTATGAATGATTCTTACATAATACACGTTGTGATTAAAAACAACGCCGTTATAATTACCTGTGTATGCATCTATTTTTATTATTTTTTTATTGTGTTTATTGCGTGTGCGTCTGGGACCACTTTGTTTGTATTAACATAAAATTAAAGCAACAGCCAACAGCCACTGAAGAAAAACCACCTGTCCCAGCAAGACCTGTCTGGATTCCAAAGATTGGGGATCTGGTCAGAGAGAAGATCGCGGTGAAGAAGGAATTTGGGCCTTCTTACAGAAAAGCAGTACCTGTCTTAGCTGTCAGCGAAACAAGATCAGTTGTACTACCGCCCCTTGCTGGTAAAAAGGGGAACCGAGTTGTATCCATCGACCTGGTAAAACCACAATCATGTGGCCAATAATAAGTAGTAGGCCCAGTGGACTCCAAAGAAATAGCAGAGTACCAACATTTGCTACAATCCAAGAGGTTCAAACTGAGAGACTAATCACTTTTGATAAACCTGCAGTGAATAATAAAGAAGGCCTATGCAACAATGCCATGGAACTTGTGTCTCTTGAAACCCAAATTGCAACAGTTCGTCAAGAAACTCCAGTCTACAACGATGTAGCCTCAGACTATGCTAATGAAACAAAGACAAATCCAAAAGCAAATGAAAATTCGGAAGCAATTCCAACAATTGACAGAACTGCATCTGGCTACTTCATCAATTTCGATGACTTTTCTGAAGATCCAAGCGAGTCTGAAGAAAAGCCAGCAACAAAAACTTTCAAAGACAAAGTAACAGAACTCTTTCATCAACTCAAAGAAACCTATCTGATTTCTCCATGGATTGAATTTTGGATTGTGTTAGGTGTACTTTTCCTCCTGCTTCGGCTCATCATGGTTCTTTGTTTGGGAAAATTCATTGAAGGAAAATACAGTACAATGGACACAGCAAGTCAGAACATCAACTTGGTCCTAAAGCCTCACAAGTCCTCTCACATCAAGAAAAGAGAACTATCATCAGTGAACGTCACAGCCAATCCAATACCCGGTGGGGTAGCATGGGACAGAACTGAATTTGACATTTTTGGCCCGATTGAGATCTTGAAATATCCACATCAGTTCAAGGTTTCATTAAGTGACTTTGTAAAACCAAGTACTTTCTCTGATGATTGGGACTTTGAAAATAATAATAATATGATGTCAGATTTAGTAATGTCAGCAAAATTTACAGAACATGATTATTTACAGGGTTCATCAAATTATGAAGAACTGTATTGCTATAATCACTTTAGTCATCACTATTTGCATAAATCTGCTCAACCAAGAAATGTTTTTAATTTTAACCAATGGGAACATTGTGCAACACCACCTAAAAGCAGCTCGAAAACATTTTATGAGAAATTCCCATACTTCTTAGGGTTTAACACAAGTGATGCAGAAACGTTTTATTTTAAAATGTTAAATAAGACAGGAATGAAAACAATGTTGACAAATCCTAAATGGATTTATTCTGAAGCATTTTATGTAAAAATTACTACATTTGGTTTTGAATTCTGGAAAAACAACATTGAAACAAAAACCATCTGGGGTACAAAAGAATGGCAGGTCCAAGGTTTAGAAGCATTATTTAGAGCCTGCATGATCCCAGAACAATTAATATTCCTGAATGACACCGTTCAGCAAACAACCTGTCTTGGTCTAGCCAAGATAAGAGATTTAAACAAACCTTCTATTCTGAAGCCCATACCTGATAGTAATAGCACTACAGAAGTGGAGATAGACGTATCCCATATTTTACACCAAAACAGAACACATCCTGATTGGAAAAAATGGTTGATCTGGCCCACAGACACAAATAACTGTCAAGATAGATTCCTGAACAAAATACAGGGGTTCAAAATGACCAGGCCAGACCCTAGATACTCCCAGAGACAACATCCAGGGATAGTTACAACATAGAGTGTAGGGAAACTATGCCTCGAGTGGCTACAGAAATCCACACTGGCTGAAATTAAGCAACACTTGATTTTACTTAAAGACGGTGCTGACTTGCGTGATTTCATATTGGGACCACGCAAAAAGCGTCAAAAACGTTTCATAGCGGCCGGTATACACGCTGCGTACAACGAAGCTTGGAAAGTAATGCAAATTGAAACAGCAGAAAAAATACGAGAAATTGATCGTATTAATTTGGAAAAATCACTTTCTGTTGTGGACAATGGGTTAACGACTCTGTCCTCCAGAATACATTCACTGGACAGTATTGTATCATCTGCAATTGATATTATAGAGCAAGACTTACTAATGTTACAACATGGTCAGTCCCAATTACGTTCTATTGTACAGCTTGGCTGGACGTTGCAAAATCTGCGTTCAGGCTACGTGCCATGGCGTTTAATCAACGTAACGTCGTTATTTTCTATCTTTAACCTTACTGATAAACAAATCAGTTTGGCACAAAAAGGAGCAGACTATACGATTCTGAGGATTGAAAAACTTGAGAGATTACCATTGACAATGTCAGAAAGACCTGTCATTGAATGGATAATACACGGAATAATCACAATTCCGATAACAACTTTCCAGTTTAAATATTGCCAAGAGTATATACCAGCGGGCCAGTATGAAAGGTTGGGTAAAGGATACATCAAGTCAACATGGAAATTACCTTATACACACAAATGTTATAATGAAAAGAAAAGGGAGATATTTCTTAGTGGTAACAATTGTAAAAAATCACTAAGCGGTACACTTCTGTGTCAATGTATTAACTTGCATGGGGCCTGCGAAGGGTCTTCAAATAACCTTTCATGTCACCTGCACGGCACTCCTGCAAAACAGATAGAGCCATTTTTCAGACAGTTTTCCAACGGCAGCTATGTTCTAATAAATGACCACAGCTGTTGTGGCATGGTGCCAGGAAAAGCCTATCTCATCAGCGTTAGTTCCATGGTCACTTGCTGTATGCAAGTATTGTATCCAAACAGCACTCCAGACATGGAAGCGGCAATATGGCCTTATTTGAATATCTCTTCTATTCGAATTGATACTTTAAGCAGAATGAAATCCATTCTTTTACAAACAACTGTGCCTTTGACCTCGTCTAAAGAAACGTATGATCTGCAAATTGCAAGGACAACAGCAGAGATACATTCCTTATAATCAACAAATTGCCCCGTGCATTTCGCAGAAATGTTGAGCCAAATCTTAAACATGTCAGATACCAGTGGCATCGCACATGTATTTAAGACAATTTTTTCGGGACTGTTGACACCGTTTGAAACAGTTCTGGGCATCTTTCCCAATTTCGTCCATTCTGTCTTTGGCAGCCTACCTCTACTTTTGGGACTCGTAGCAGGAATTTTATTTTTGATTCTCCTGCTCCGATATGGCAAGCCAAGCCGCAGACAAGACTCCAGCAACGATGGAAGAAACGATCCTAGCAATACGCTACCGGGACCGCATAACTAAAGTCCTTGGAGTAGCCCGGCTAAGAGATCTGAATATGACCTGGTTTCTTTCATTCAGACCAATCTGGCAAAATTGCATCTTACCTGTGCTTCGATGTATGCTATGCGGAGAAGAATGCGTGTTGGACGTCTGTCTTACACTACCATCAGCCGTACCAACGGATACAGATACCTTGCTAGGTCCGGTAACGACTCATGCATCGTGTTGTCCCCAGCGGCTACCTATTCTGATGACGGCATTCGTTGAGACTTCACCACTACGAGTATGTGGCAGTGGAGTACAAGATGAGAGCAGCATCACACAGGTACAACCTTCTGTGAGCATTGCTGATCCTGACATCGATGATAGCAATCATTCTCACAACTGCACTGTTTCAGCATTTTCGAACTTGGTCGAACTTTCACCTGATGCTGTAGACCAATTTTTTGCAAGTCTGTCTGAAATGATGTTCTCCCCTGAACAACGGGAATAACTTTTTTAAGCAACAAGCACACAGCGTTCCCTGAACTCTGAATTTGGCCTTCAGCTTTGATAAACAAAAGCTACTGAAAACATTTGGAACTATTTTTCCCTGAAAGCGAAATTATTCTTTTTTCCCTTCCAAAATATTTACATTTTTCTGGCACAGAGTACTCTGCTTAAACTTAAACTATTCTTAGAGAACAGAGCTTCTAATTTAGGAACTCTAGAGACAATATTTTACCTCAGCATCTAGCACATGTACAGCATTTGTATTATTATGTGATGGAATGGTCTCGACCTTCTCTTCTGTATTAAGAGCAATTTCATGTGTAATTTTCGCAATTCATTCAGCTGATATATATATCCATTTTTAACTGAATGATACCACTGCTTGAAAAGCGTATAGTACCAATACTCATTTTCGTGTATCTACCATATACCATTTCAAATGTGAATTATGTATTTTGGGGTGGGTTGGAAAACACATGCACCATTATATGTTACTATTGCTTAGTTTTAGTAATGAGGGACATTAGATCGTGGAGTGGGTGTTGTATGTCCATCTAGGACCCTAATTCGATATTCCTGATTTATGCCCTTATGTGGTTATAATAAATAATATCCTTATAAAGGCATAAGAATCATATCCATATTTAGTCGTAGCCCATGCAGTCCAAATTAAGCAAGGCTACTTCCCCAGACTCCCAGAGAGTACAACGCGTTCTTTAAACAAAGCAAACCTCCAGCAACCTGGGAAATCCCCATGCTTCTGTTTTGATTTGTCCTAGAACTCCTGCGAACACTGAAAGAACGACCAGTTCTTAGTGACATCTTTATTGACGTCTTATGTCCAACCTTACGTCAAACCCAGCACCTTTCAGGTATAAATATACCAACGTTGCCTTAAGCAAACACACGTGGTTTGGAGCAGAGCGGCTATCTACTTGCCCGAGAGCCCAGCTGATGCGAGAGCCCACGGACGCCGCCCCTCCTATTTGACGCACTGAGAAAGACGCTGTCTTTTTCTCCAGCCGAGAAAATCCAGCTCTGGTGTTTCCAGCCGCCCTCGCGGGTTGCTGGGATATCGAGTCCTGAGAGAGAGATACCAGACCTCCTGCTTTCTATTACCCAGGTACGGAGCTGACTAAACCCTTAAGAGAATTCTTGACTCAGATTCTTGGCAAAAACCAACTTAACTTAAACTGCTACTTACTTACTCCTTCCCACGTATTAGGCTTAGGTCAGGTACACCGGGGTAGGTGTATTTAGAAGCACCAGTTGAGTACGTTAGTCAATGTATTTATGTATGTATATATTTTATCCATTTTAAAGTATCATATGGCTAAGAAACCATATCAATGCTTTTACAGTATTATTTCATAATACTCCTTTTACTGTACGCACTTTACTTCATGTTAAGTATTGCAATTGTGGCAATTCATTTCTCTTGCATGAGAAAGAAGACTGCTCAATAAATAACACCTTTTATTGAACACGCCCGTCTCTCTATTTCTCTGCACTCTGGTGAAACTAGGTATGCACGATTGACTGAGTAAAATAGCTGTGTATTGTTTTCACACAACTCTAGAGATACACTCTTATTCTGAGGGAGCAAAGTTGTCATGTTTATGGCTGTCAGAAGCGAATCCCTTCTTGTCTATCCAGGGAAGTTAAACTCCTCCTTGTTTATTCGAGAAAGTTTCTAGTGACCTCTGAGCTAGCTGGCAAAACTAATTAAGTCTAATATAGTCAGTAGAGACCTAGTCGACCTCAGTCCTATGTCTACACTGCTGTTTATATTATTCCAATGCGCAGAGCCTATTGGGAATATAGGAACTACACTACAATACATTTGTGAAAGGAATGAAATTACATCAATAGGGGCCCCTAGCTCCTTCAATATTTTCCAAAGTTTTTGGTGATTAACTTAATCGAAGGCATGATGAGGTCTACGAAACATAGGTGATGTGCCCCCTCCTTGGCTAATGTATACTTCCCTATTAGTACTTCCAAATGTAGGCATTGCTCTACCGTCCCAATACCTCTCCTGAAACCATACTGGGTTCTGTCAGTATTTTGTTCTCGCTAGCCCATTCTTCTAGCCTTTCCAACATTATACGACCCATCAACTTTGATGAGGAATCAAGGAGAGATATTGGGCGGTAACAATTTGCCTTTCCTGTATCCCCCTTTTTAAAGATGGGTAAGATAATATTTTCAACCCAACTGGAGGTAAGTACCCCTCCCAAAGCTGCATTAAAAATCTTCAATAAAATAGGTATCCAGAAATCTGTATTGCACTTAAAAACATCTATAGGCACCCCTTCGGGTCCTGCGGCTTTTCCATTTGCACTTTTCTCTAAGGCTATTTTGATTTCCCCTATTGTTATTGGGGGTGCATTTACTGGAGTTACTTTTATAAACCTTTCCCTATTACTAGCTCTTATTTTTATACATTCAGGGTTAAAAATATTCTCAAAGTGTAAAACCCAGTCTTCCGGTGGAGCTACGATATCAATTTTAACATCATTATAATCTTTAAAATACGGTTGGTTGATTATCTTCCAAAAAAGGTCAAAGTCTTTCAACTTTGCAGCCTGATTTAGTTTCTCCAAAGCATCCTCGCGGATCTCCCTTTTTCTTTTTTCCAGTTTTTTTTTATACTCTTTTCTTGCAGTGCTTATCCTATCTAGATCTCTAGGTTTTTGTTGGACTGCCAATTTCAAATCCCCATTCAACCTTGTATATTCATGGTTACACCATCTATGGTTTTGATCACAGAATGTCTTCCTCTTCTTACTTAGTAAATTATATGCAATTTCATTAGTAATGCTAGAGAAAGCAGTTATGGTAGCTATTCCAGTTGAAGAGCTATCTAAACAGACTTCTAAATCTTTTTGCATTTTTCCTTCTATATTTTCCATGAATGTAACTGGATTGACACCCACCCATTTTATCTAGACGCCATTGTTACCTTCGATATAAAAATCAGCGTCCGCTGTCGGTCCTCACACTTTTTTTGATAGATTTATTTTCAGTGTCACACTTAAAGGATGATGGTCGCTAAACAAGCTTTTATAGAAACTTTCTCAACCAAATTTCTTCCATTCGCTGATATTAGAATATGGTCTATATTTGATGACGACCTTACTCCAAGAAAGGTGGGCATATTTAATTCCCCTTCTAATATATTTGATTCTAAAACAATAAGATCGTATTTACGTACCACCTTGTTAATGGCTTCCCTTTACGAATCATGCTGGAAATGTGGGATCTTATCACCATTAAGGTCGATGTATCCACAGGGTTCGCCTACCTCATGATTACATTTAACACAATTAAAATCCCCCGCCCAAACTAAAAGGTAATCCCCTGACACCCCCTTTAAAAAGAGGGCCAAATCCTTTTCTAATCAACTAATTACCTTACTTTTTGTACTATGAATAGATTATTATAAAAAATTATTATTACTATTGCAGGATTTCTATTTGAATTAAGGTGTACAAACTGGTAATATTGTAATGCAATAAAAGTTTTCTTTAAGATCAAAGATGAAGTGACTGCAATTTAATATGGGAAGGCCAGCCTTAGCCCTTCCCATCTTCGATGGAGTGGCATTAGGGCAAATTGTCTGATAACCGTTTATACTAAACGGATCAATGCACCAAGTCTCTTGTAAAAGTACCACTCCAAAGTCATCAAGCTCCTGTAGCCAATCAATATCATACATTTTATTCTTAATGCCTGTGATGTTCCACGTCATAATTTTCAAAAGCTCTCTACGGTGTAATCTAGGTTCATCTGTCAGTACTATGTTAATTGGAATACTATTTATAGGGTCAGTTACTGGCGGGTCTAAGATCTCCATGTAAGATGTTTCTTTTACATTTTTCTTATGAGTATTTAAATTAGGGCAATTCACATTTCCCATAATATTGGGAGAAATTTCTCCGAAACCAGAAACAACAATATAATCTATATTACCACCATCTAAATGGGCATAGACAGTTTCTTGATCCTTGATCCTATCCAATCCATCAACAATTATATGTCAAACAATTTCACTACATCTCCGCAGTGGCGCATATCTATTGTACAATGGCATGAACTGAGACAGATTAAATCTAGCATTTGCTGTGATACTATCATGGGTTGGTCTATAAAAGAAACCCAATGGAACAGCCGTTATAAAATTTGTAGCATTCAAACATTCTCTATTTTCACGTTGCAAAAGATTTTCTAACATCTCTCCCACTAAGTTTTTACCCCGGAAGTTCACCACTTTAATTCTTTTATCCAGAGGCTGGCTAGAAAAAAGAAATACATGCAGAACATATCAACAACATACAATCTATCTCATGCGGAATACATTGCTGGTATATACCAGTGCAAAATAATTTCGCACTATTTTGCTGCTGTGCTATATGGGCTTGTGTAAACAAACTTGGCCCTCGTCCATGTTGCAGAAAGATCTTTGAACCAGGGCAATATTGAGAAAAAAATTGTACTGAACACATACAACACACTTAAACTTTTTTTAAACAACTTTATATGCCCTACAATTATTTAACACACAAACTATAGACAATACTGTGAGAAGTTGACCTGGCAAATGCTGTCCACTATTTTAGCGGACACCTTCCACCAGTCCAAACAACCCTTATTGATGATAGGTTTAAGACAACCTTTATTGAAAGCTATCCTAGTGGTAGCTATGGAGAGCAGCCTGCAGGCTAAGTCTTGAAGAGTGTAAAGCAGCTTGGTTTACCAGATTATAACCTCTTAAATGTCTAAATAAAAAGAGAACCACACAAGGTATATATATAAAATATATGTATTTATTTGTAAACACTCTCTAGTAATCTCTTTATGAGATTACAGAGCAAAGTACACAATTTCAATGCAATAGAACTTCAGTAAATATCACAATATACACTGGGCCCGAGGGGGGTACCAAACCATATATTAAGAAAGTGGTATAAGAACCACAACTTGACTAGACACAAGTCCTAGAGCCTGTAGAATCACTGGGACCACAAGGAATCACCCAAGGTAGTGACACAGGGGACCCAAGGGGGACCCGTGCAGTGTGAGAACACAGCCAGGAATCGCTGTTATCTTATATAGGGAAAATTGCGGTTGGAAATTTAAAGATTAAGAACACTTAGGAGAGAACTGTGAGCAAACCCCTTTGGACTTAATGGGTTCTAAGGCCAACACCCAGGGCAGCACTGGAGTACTCGAGTACCCAGGGAAGCTGGGTGCATAGGTGTCTTTTGGTGTTGGGAATCGTCGTTGATTTCAACGACGATCAGCTGCAAAGTGCTGCTGCCATGGAGAAGAAAAGTGTCCGGTGTGATCCAAGCCTGGATCGAAGATGTGAGGCACCTGAAAGCAGAAGAGACAGAGTCTGGGTCACTTGCCAGTGACCAGGGGCACGATAAACGAATGCCCACCGATGTCGGGTGATTCAGGTGTGAAGAGGTGAAGCTTGACTCTGCAGCCACAAGGACCAGGAGATGTTGACGACAACCAGGAGCTGGATTCGAGCTGTACCACAAAGGATGTCGAGTGCTGCGGTATTGGTGCCCGGATTTGACCCAACAATCCTTGGCAACAGCAACCCACGCAGGAAGACAAAAGATGCTTCGGTGTAGACCAGCAAGGTCCGAGGGACTCACCAAGTGGTGGAGAGTCAGCGCACACCTGGAGCAACCAGGAAAGCCCAAGGAAAGTCAAAGTTACCTTTTCAGGGACCCACCAGTCGACGGACCAGGGATTGCGAAGTTACCTCGAGCAACAACACAAAGGGCCGGCTCACAGAACACTCGTGGAGTGTAGGCCAGCAATCTTCTGTAGAAAAGGTGCTTGGGATCTGGGTTATACGTAACCCAATGCACAGCCTCTAGGAATGTCGGAAAGCGTATGCACTTGCAAATGTGCACGGTGTCCAGGGGTTCCGGTTCCACGGTACCCACAAGGGCTGCAGGTCTCAGCTTTGCTGGGGACTCAGGTAGGCCTTGGGGAAGTCTGGAAATCCACCTCCTGTGTTGCAAATACTTCAGAGTCTGGCAGGAGCTTTGGAGATGCAAACTGGTCAGATGCATCTTTAGTACCTGCCGTGCAGGGGAGTAACTCCTTTATTCCAAGGGAGATTCTTCAGTAGTCCAGCATCGTGCAGATCATCGAAGTTCCAGGATTCAGTATCAGAGTTTTATCCAGGTGTAATCTAAAGTCCTGTTGCAAGGAGTTCCTATCTCATACCCAAGGAAGGGGTTGGACATACTCTGGGGACCCACCTTTGGGAGGGTCTGGAAAGAGGGGTGGCTTTGTCCAGGTTCACGCCAAAGCAGGGGCTTGTAGCCCCTGCAACCGTTTTGAAATGGGCTATGCACAGGGGCACCAAATGTGCCCCCAGTGCTGACTTCAAAGCACTCTTATAGTGCACCCACCCAGCCCCAATACACTAAAGTCTTCCTGGGAGGCGGTGACACCTCCCTGTGACAGGAAATCTATTGTCCAGGCCTCCCCTGCCGGAGTTTCATCCAGCAGCAGGAGGCAAGACGCGTGTCTGTGGCTGTGGCATCCATTTTGTGATGCCAGGGTTCTTTTAAACTGGTAAGGGGTGTACGGGTGTGTACATGTCTCTCCCTCTAGAAGGGTGAAATCATACCCCCGCCGCCAGTTACTGGCGGGGAGTATGATTTCAAGGTGTTTGGCACCAAACACAACATGTTTCCTTGCAGCCAATACAAAGTTAGCATTTACCACGAGGTTATAATGCACTTAAGAGTATATGGTCTGGCTGCATCACAGAACAACCCCGGAGAATAGATTCCGAAGGCTGCAGAGGGGCCCTGCTCATGCATGGACACCCTCTCACACAAAACTCAGCACCCTGCCTTCAGGATTAATAAGAGCTACCATAGGGGTGACTGATAGGTTTTTATGTGTAGTGATGTAAGGTAGATATAAGGAACCTATATCTAAGTAAGGGGTGCCTGCAACACCTTACACAGGCTGCAGTAGCAGACTTGTGGTGTCCTGTTGGAAGGCTTCCCAGGAGTGGCATAATACATGCTGTAGCCCCTGATAGGCTTCTGGGGTATCTATTCCCTGGGTACATGGTGTACCATATACTAGGAACTTATAAGGGTTCCGCAGTAACCAAACTGGAGTATACCTAAAGTACTTGGAATCATTTTAGAGAGGAAGCAGCTAGGCTGGGGTCCTGGATAGCAGGGCCCCAGCCAGACTAAAGTCGAAAAAACAGTGAAACACCAGCAAAAAGTGGGGGTAAACATAAGAAGCATATCCTACTCTCCTACACACATAAACCCTTCATGGTAAAAAAGAGCAAACTGATTTGTCATTGTTCTTTGTGATTCAATAGTAAAAAAAAATGGAACAAAATGATTTTGCTACAAAAATACTCTTCACTTTCATATCTGAAAAGCAGAGAGTTACCATTTTCTTCAGTTCTTAAAATGCTAAAAAAGTTAAGTGAAATCAGTGTGTCACCTATTTGCTTTGGTGTGAATACTGTTTGGTGTAAATACTGTTTAGTCAATTTTCTCTTGCACAAGCGCAAAAACATATAACAAATGGATTCACTCAAGGGGCATACTTATGAGAGGCTTGCTTCACATTTGCTTCACGCAAAGTGGTACATGCGTGAAACAAGCCTTTAAGTCAGATTTATGGAGGCACGCAAAGCTACTTTGTGTGGCTTTGAATGGCTTCAAAAATCTGGAGTAAGGCAACACAGCAAAAATCACTGCATTGCCTTACTCTGCGCAAGGGAGGATTCCATGAGCATTGCGGTGGGTGTTATCATGCAGCTCCCATGGTTTCTGACACTTTCCCAGATTTACAAGGTCTTGTAAACCTGGGAATGCACCAAAATCTTACACCTCCCCAGGTGAGGTGTAAGAAGGAGAAATGTCTTGAATTCTCCTTGTTTTTTCTCTATGTGTATTGCATTATGCAGCACACATAGAAAGAGAAAAAGCCTCTCAGGGTTGTTTTCATGCAGCAATGTTCCCCTTCCCCCATAAAAACAATCCTGCCTACAACACAGGCACCCTTGCACCATGATGCATGGGTGCCTGCGTTGGTGCTAGGCTGCCAAAATGGCTCCAGCGCAATGGAAAAGGACAAGAAAAATACAGCACACTCGTGCCCTTTCTCCAGTGAGGCAGGGCAGCACAGCAAGGTGACTTGCTCCACTGCCCTACTCCACCAATTTGTCATAAGGCAGTACCAGCTGAGCTAATGGCGATAACTATTGTATGTATCAAATCAAAGGAGAGGAAGAAGGAAGTCGTTGTGATCCATTCAGCTTCCTTGGTACATGGTTCAAAATCAGAGAGGGAACTGATCACTTGTCCTGGGTCACCAGGGTTTTTTTGATTTTCGTTTCACGATATCGATAAAAAACCCTCAATCACGTACCAAGGTTCGGATGGCGGTATATCTTGGTTCTCCGCCTTTAAAGGGTATGTGGCAGCATCATCATCGGGTTAGTTGTTATGCTTCCTTCACCCGTAGGTAAACCACTGGTTACAACAGTAGTGATCAGTAATCAGCCATGGTGAGTTAGAAAGTGACTTTGAAAAAGAAAATGTTCTGATAAAAAGCTTGAGTGACAAGATAAAACAGGAAATGTATTAAGTCTGGGTTCAGGCTCTACTAAAATCTTTGGGCGTGCGTAGGAAGAGGAGTAAGGGATCTTCCACACTGATATTTAGTCAGTGACAAGATAAAACAGGAAATGTATTAAGTCTGGGTTCAGGCTCTACTAAAATCTTTGGGCGTGCGTAGGAAGAGGAGTAAGGGATCTTCCACACTGATATTTAGTCCATAAAAAAGGCTGACATGTTTCAGCCTTTGAATCGCCCAGGAGGGGTCGGTTAGGCTTTCTTCAGGACCTAAAATTAGTGAAGAGAGTGATATAGATCCTTATCCTGAAGGTCTTAATTTGTCTAGGTATAATACCCTGACTCAGGTGAGGTCTAAGGGTACCTACAAAGAAAGAAAAAGAAGGCAAGACACACAAACATATATAAATTGTGTTACAATGCAGCATCCGTGGCAAAGTTGTTGTTCTTGTACCAATAAACAGCAAGTATTGCATGAAGGAAGAAACTAAAAAATGGCAATTCTCTACTCACTACCATGACAAAATTCCACTCATTCCAAATGGCAAATGATCTCTCATTGTTCAATTTCTCAGAAAGATTAGTGTCATTACAATATAGCTCTCATGCGGAATTAAGTTACTTCATATTAAAGAAAATAAACAGCATGTGTTCGCTAAATGTGGTATGGGTATAATACTCAATTGGTGAAGTCAGTTGCTTCATATTGGGGTCAATGAGACACATATATTTGTTAAATTCGATATGATCTAGACCGGTGCCTCCTGTGGTTGGTTATCAGATATAAATAGTCAAGGTGCCTGTATTGTGTCTTACAGAGAGCAAGTGTTTATTCATTATAGTGCTCACGCCGAAATTGATATGGCAAGATATGGTTGGTGTGCAAAAAATGGCATGGATTTATGTAAAGGGGAATATTTAACTCCGCCGCATTGGTTCTGTGGCTACGAGACAGCGGTACCCGTGTTAATCTTTTGTGCGTTGCCAAACTCTAAATAGAGCATAAACTAATGGTGACTATATGATTGAAGCGGTTCACTGTAGTGCAAATGGCCGCTAGCACCTTTGGCCCGTACCTCTTGGTCAATATGTTGTGACCTCTTCGGGGGATTCCAGAGGGAAGTACATCTGCTGAGGAAGTTCCAAAAACACATTTCAGAAACATTTGCAGGATTCAAGTAATACGTTACGGTTCAGATGTCGTTGCTCCGAAGCGGCGCTGCGTCTACCTCGTGTACTGGAAAGCACGACTTGTGCTGTCTCACCCTCCTGGTCCCCGGAAGCGCTCAAAGAATGTTTCCTGTTCTTTTAAAAGGACGCAATGTCACTGATGGAGGCTGTAGACAGACTCAGCTTTCTGAAACTACACTCTTAAAACTCTGGTTCGTGTAAATAGAAAAAAGGAAAAAGTTTCAAATGTCTACTAACATTTTTAAACATTATTTTTAGGAAGAGTGGTTGTCAATTGTTCATAAGTAAATGGAATCTCTATAGATCATGAAGTCCCTGTCTGAAGTGCATGAATTGTCTTCAAGCAGGTCTGTTCCATGCACCACTTGTGCTGACTCTTACACGGGCTTAGGGCTCCCATGTAGTTAACTCAAATTTCTCTAAGAGCTAGTTGAAGATTAGGGTGTATTAAGTTTTGATATATCGTGGACTTGATCTGAGGTCTTAAATTTTGGTATTAGTGGTAAATTTGATTATTTCTTCTGATTAAAAGGGTCAGATTCCTCAGAGAGTGGCTGAAACATGTAGACCTTTTTTATGGACTAAAGATCAGTGCGGAAGATCCCTTACTCCTCTTCCTACGCACGCCCAAAGATTTTAGTAGAGCCTGAACCCAGACTTAATAAATTTCCTGTTCTATCTGGTCACTTAAGCTTTTTATGAGAACATTTTCTTTTTCAAAGTCACTTTCTAACTCACCTTGGTTGGTTACTGATCACTACTGTTGTAATCAGTGGTTTACCTCCGGGTGGAGGAAGCATAACAACTAACCCGATGATGATGCTGCCACGTACCTTTTAAAGGCGGAGAACCAAGATATACCGCCATCCGAACCTTGGCACGTGATTGAGGGTTTTTATCGGTATCGTGAAACGAAAATTTAAAAAAACCCTGGTGACCCAGGACAAGTGATCCGTTCCCTCTCTGATTTTTTGATAACTATTGTATAACAGGACACACCCACATCGGATGCAAAAAATAAATAAGCACACATTGCACAGACTATTTGAGTGAAGCAATCACAAATCATGATCGAAGATGAAGAAATCGGGTGGTGGCATAACTATCCCTCTCACCAGCTGCAACCCTAAGAAGATGACAATGCAAGATAGTATTTAAGTGCACTCTTTAAAGCTTTAAAATTATGCAGCTGAAGATGGTGTGTATGGAAAGGTGTGATGGGCGCATGCGCAAATGCTAATGCGTCTCAACTTTCAGAAGCTGCACCACTCAGATAAATGAAAACAGTAGGATGATGAATACCTCATTTGACGGCGTGATGAAAACGTCTGGCAGCCAAATTACTAGACATGTTAACTGATTCAACAAGTTCTAACGTCTTCCTTGTATTACAGCCTCGGCGGATTGTGCTCCAGATGTTTTCCTAAACAGTATCACAAGCTGAATTGCAGCTCCAAGCTTCTGGGGAGTGCAGCACTGCACATGGTATCTGGAATATTTAAATTATGGTATCTGGTATATTTAAATTAAAGCAATAATGGCTTTTTAAAGTGCGCATAAGACATTCATAGATGCACTCGGAGTGAATAGATTCAGCTGGCAGAAGAGCAGACATTGTTATAGAACCGACTCAGGAAGTCACCGTCTTTTGCTCACCTGAGGGAGAGATATTTGATGACGCCATGCCCCGGGATGGAACACTGTGCTCCAAGCTATTTCCGTGCTTTGAATTACTCTCTGAAGTCTTGGTTCACATCAAATGGACAAGGGATCTTTATTTTTACAATAAACTGTAAAATGACAGCAGGGGCCAGAAAGTGGTGGCCCTTGTGACAAGATGTCCTTCCTTCTTCTACTACTTTGACTACAGCTCAAAATGTTTGGAGAGTACACTGTAGTAGTAGTAGTAGTAGTATAAAGCTTTATTCGATTTTAGCAAAATTTTAAAATCATAAAAGCAGCAACACAAAGAATCAATACACATTGTTCATAAAAATGTAGAACTTGTCACATATAAATCATTACGTTTAAGAATTAACAGTATATACGGTAAATTTAAGAGCACATTAAACTTTTCCTTTTTCTGAATACACTCTTTAGAAAACCGACCATAGTGGCCACAAATAGTTCATCATGTAACAACTGAAGATACAGTAATGCTGGGCGGCACTGATACCATGTTCCGCTATTTTTCAGAAAAGGTTTAATCCATCGGGCTCTCTCTTTAGAATAAAATCCACAAAAGCAAATCACATGAAGGGTTGATTGTTCGGCCAACCCATCGCATGGGCACTTACAGAGTATTTTGGTCCAATCATTAATTTTTGGAAATGAAAACCCTTAGTACACCAGTTCAAATAGGGTTGCATATTACCAGATACTAGCGACATTTGGTGCCGCACGACCGAGCCCTTATTGAGCTCAACCCCGAGCCGCAGGGATTCCAGATGGTACCAACAAATGTTCTTTAGATCTTTCCTCCTGATCTTACATAGCCCCTCTGGTACAGAAAAGAACTCAGGTTTCCCCATATCTTGGCAAAACTTTTGGATATAGGTTAGCCATGCTATTTTGTTTGATTTATCCAGGGCCATAACATCACGGATAATCTCTCTGTTCAGCTCCAAGTCAGCTGCGGTCCAAACCCTGTGCCAAAGTAGCAGTGGTTGCATCGCTATCAAATCGCTGATATGACGAACTCCCAACTCAGCGTGACAATTATACACAGATAAACTAAAAGGTACAGCTAAAATAAACCTTAAAAAAGCATTTTCTACTATTTGTATTTCCCTGGTGTCTTGGATACCCCAAACACCAGCACCATATATGGCCGTACTAACACATTTGGCCATATATATTTTAAGTAAAATTTCAGGGGGTCTTTTGCCCATCTTTCGTGAAAAAGCCATAAGCGCTGCAGTCGCTTTTTTGAAGGACAAAGTCCTACTCCTAATGGCCGGACCCCAATGTCCCCCTCCCTCAAGGACTACTCCTAAATATGAAAAGGATTTGGTTGCCTGCACTTTCTCCCTACGTGCGAACAACTTACAGGTTTTTGTTTTACCCCTGGCGCACGTCATCACGGAGGTTTTTTCCACGTTCAGTTTCAGACCCCTAGAGTCCATGAAATTAATATAGGCATCTAGGGCTGTCTGCAGGCCTCTCTCTGTCCTGGCCATGATGACGGCGTCATCCGCATATAATAGGGACACCACTTGTTTACAATTGATTCTGGGTGAGTCAATGACTTTAGACACCAAAACATCCTCTAATTCATTGGTGTATAAATTAAAAAGAAGAGGCGCGAGAACGCCCCCTTGCCTCACACCACGCTTCATGTGGAAGGGCTTGGTGCACTCTCCTCCGGTTCCAAATCTCACCCTGGCCCTTGCCCCAGCATAGAGTTGCCTTAAAAAAGAAATAATAGCCTCCTCAACTTTAAGTTCTTCCAACACCTTCCACAGACGGTCGTGCTTTACGCAGTCGAAAGCAGCCCTCAGATCAACGAATGCTGCATAAAGTTTACCCGCCTTAGCCTGAACATATTTCCCTTGTAATAGTGTAAAGTTCAGGACCTGTTCAACGGTGCCCATCCCCTCACGGAAGCCGTACTGAACCGGGGACAACACTCCTGCTTCTTCTACCCAGGATAGTAACCGATTCAGAACAACCCTCCCAGTGATCTTCATAAAAGAATCAAGAAGGGAGATAGGGGGATAACAGGAGGGACTCTCCCTATCTCCCTTCTTGAAGATGGGAATAATGATAGAATCAGACCAGGTCTTGGGAAACCCCCGCTCACAACTTGCATCCAGGACTCTCTTCAAAATGGGGGACCATAAGTCAACTGAGTGTTTAAAAATGGTGCACAGACATAATATCGACTCCAAAATATCGTTTGGACAGAATATCGAGGAAAAAATATCGTTTGGACAAAATATCGACTGGACAGAATATCGACAGCCAAAATATCGTTTTTAAGGTAAGTGCAGTAATATCGACTGTAAATAATATAGAAAGTGAAAATATGTAAGTATATACTATAGATAGTAAAATAAATTGTTTTTATTTTTAGGGTTCAGGGTCAGTTTTGGGTTTTTGGGTAAAGGGGTATTTTTAGGGTTCAGAGTCAGTTTTGGGTTTTTGGGTAAAGGGGTATTTTTAGGGTTCAGGGTCAGTTTTCAGTTTTTGGGTAAAGGGGTATTTTTAGGGTTCAGGGTCAGTTTTCAGTTTTTGGGTAAAGGGGTATTTTTAGGGTTCAGGGTCAGTTTTCAGTTTTTGGGTAAAGGGGTATTTTTAGGGTTCAGGGTCAGTTTTCAGTTTTTGGGTAAAGGGGTATTTTTAGGGTTCAGGGTCAGTTTTCAGTTTTTGGGTAAAGGGGTATTTTTAGGGTTCAGAGTCAGTTTTCAGTTTTTGGGTAAAGGGGTATTTTTAGGGTTCAGGGTCAGTTTTCAGTTTTTGGGTATTATTTTATTATATTTTATTACTATATATATATGTTTAATAAATATGAAATAAAAAAATATTTATTTAACTTTCATTAATTATTTAATTATTATAAGTTAATTTAAGTAATTTTAAGTATATTTTAGTAATTAATTATTAATATTAATTTAATTTAACACTGTTTTTAGTAAATACGATATTTTTTACAACTATATTTTTGTAAACGATATTTTGTACTCGATATTTTTGTACTTACCTGTTTGTACATACAAACTCGATATTTTTGCTGTAGATATTTTTTCCTCGATATTTTGGGTAGTCGATATTTTGGTAGTCGATATTCTTTCAGTGATCCTTTAAAAATATCAATAGGAACCCCGTCTAAACCTGGGTCTTTACCTCCCCTACTCTGCTTAATAGCAGCGGACATCTCACCAATTGAGATACCCAAATTAACTTGGCGAAAGGTCCGGGAAGCCTCCTTGTCCATATCCTCTATATCAGCTAGCTTTAAGATCCCCTCCGGGTTAAAGACTTCTGAAAAAAAGTCAATCCAGGAGTTTTCGCTGATAGCAACCTCTACCCTTGCATTGTTGGCTTCATTAAAAAATGGTGCATTAACTGCACGCCAGAATAGGGCACTGTCCTTAGATTGTGCGGCATTAGCCAGATTATTCCAAGCCTCGGATTTGATGTTATTCTTACAATTATTCCGTGCTAGACGATACACTCTCCTACAGGTAGCCACCTCTACCGGGTCCCTTACCTTGTTGTGTAACGCGGCTTTGAGGCAAGAATGCGCCTTAGAGCAGGCAGCATCAAACCAAGAATTGGTAGTAGACCTAGAAGTATGACTTCTCCCCAGACGGGACAAATTATCTCGAATGGACCGGGTAATAGCCTCAAAGGCTGACAAAGTATCCTTGTGAGAGGTCTCTACGTCAAGACACCTTTCGATTGAGTCAAGGGATCCCCTGACTATGTTGGCATGCATTACCTCCGGGTCATTCTGGCTCCATTTAACAGCGTAGTCGTTTTGTCTTGGCATATCACAAGTTTTTAACCAGGACAATCTTTCGATCAATGAACTGTGTTTAGCCTGTGGTAAAATAATGGCAAAAGAGAGGGGAAGATGATCACTGAATCCTGCAGAATGAATGGTATAATCCGCAAACCAGGTGGCATGACTTTTAGAAGCAACAATAAAATCAATGATGGTGCCTAGCCCTCTCCCCACAAAGGTTGCACTAAACTCTAGACTGGGGGAGCACAACCTGTTAACAAAATCTAGATTAAAAGATGCCAGCATATCATTCAGAGATTCACCCCCGTCTAGATGGGAAAAGTGTGGGGACGTGGCTTCCGCACACGCCCCTATGATTCCACACCCCCCCCGATCATGACCGCACAGATTATGATTAAAATCCCCCCCACAAACAATAATGCAATCCCTCCCTTTCGGGGTTGTAATCTCGTGAATTACATTAATGAAGGAAGAGACCATATCTGCAACACAGTGTTTATGCAAATTATTGTAGATGTTAATCAAAAAGATATCGACCTTGGAGACCATTCGAATTAATAGGCTCTGAAAGCAGACCCCCATCTTAACTATCTTGATATCCTCGACACCCATCAGATTCGAAATATAAATACAAAGTCCTCCCATGTTGCTCCCACGTTTAGAGTGCAAAGCTGCAGCATGAAAAGTTCTGTACCCATTTATGTGAACAGGCTCAACGGACCAGGTTTCTTGGAGACACAAAAATCCAAAGGGACTTACAAACTCCAGCCAAGAGGGATCTAAAACTCTATCCTTGATCCCTGAAATGTTCCAAAATAGAAACTCAATCTTCCCATGGGTCCTATGTTTAACAACTGGTGTATTATTACTAAATCTATCAGGAAGATCACAGATCTGCCTTGCGCTACTAGGTTCACGGACTTCAAGATGATCAGAGCCTAAACTACAGATAGTAACTGTCCCAGTGACATTGAGCGGCCTAGGATCGATGACAGGGCCACTAACATTGCATACAGTAGGAGTAGGATCTATCGAAAGAACAGGTGCAACAGATTTACAGCTCAGTCAATCCACTCCCTCTAAATCTCTTAATCCATCATAACGATTATAAAGGGGGATTTGAAACCGATTAGATGACCAGAGGTCAACTGGAGCACGAGGATCATTTAGATGCTGAGTCTAGGGACCAGGATAAGCCGGATAGACAGGGTGGACAAAATTTTCCATCTGTGAAGCAAATAGAGGTCTAGAGATTCGATAATGACCCTCAGGGTGGATACGCTGGTTCCTCAGACAATTGGCCTGCGGATGTAGCAGTGGCCTGATTGAATTGTCCAAGGCGGGTGCCCACAAACCCGAATTTGCCACTGGACCTAACAAACTTCTAGGGTAAAAGTAAGGCAGTTCACGAGGTGTAATTGAACTACTGCTTTTAGGTGAAGGCCAATTTAAGATGTGACTGACCGCCCTTTTATCTTTGAAGCTAAGTATTACAATATCCCCCGAAATCCTTTTTAGAGTAGGCCCCAGCCATGCTAGTCGCCGGACCATTAGTATTTCCCCGTTTAAATAAAGGGGTAAAGGCTGATTCTGTTTTAGCCAATATATAGCCTTATTTTTAAGCTGAACTTGGTCTTCCCTCTTACCCGCCTCCAGTGCTGGAACTCCGGTAAGGATTACCACAAAAGGGGCCGCTTCAGGGGGCAAATTAACCGTTTGACTTTTGGGAATAGGAGGTCTTACAATAGCATCCACAACAATAAGTTTAGGCAATGGGCAATTAGATGTCACACACCCAGTAGCAGCCTTGTCCAACCTATTGCTGTCTTGCCTTATATCTACCGTAGCCTGTGACGTGGTACTTCTAGATTGATTTTTAGATTTATACGGGATCCGAGGAGCATGAACCAGAGGTACGGTAGTAGATGTAGGAACTGAGGGTAACCCGGTTAAACCCTTGTGACTCACATAAGAAGCCTTAAATGCCTTCTCTAAGTCTCCCAGCTGGGCAGTTATCTTCTTGAGTCTCTCAACCAGTGGTGAGATGAATGATCTAATCAGTTTTTCTATATTCCCCAGTAAGTCTGGTCCCTGCTGATCTAGAGAAAGGGAGGATTGGGAGGAGGTAGCAACCGGTGAGGCTAGTCCTATGGGTAGTTGGTCAATCTTCTTAATACAAGTGGAGGGAATAGCCTTATTTCTGGATGTACCAAGCCTCTTTCTTCTCCTTTTCTTAGGGGGGGGACCTTGACATCAGTATACCTCCGCAGCTACAACCTGTGCGTTAAACTTGAAAGCTGGCTCAGCCGTTACTAACAGGGTATCTGTCATTAATTCCACCTCGTCGATGATACTGCCCAGCGAGGCGGAAAGGTTAATGACAGAATTAGAAGCTACCAAGCGCTCTGGGGGAGTAGCTCTATCCTGGAGTAATAAAGGGATACTGGAATCAAGGGGAGGTTCTGGGTTCACTGGGCCCTCTGAACTGTCATTTAACAAAGACATACCTGAATGAATAGGGCCCAACGAAGACCTTTTACTCTTAATATGCTCAATAGAGCGGTGCCTTTCCGCGCGTCGCTCAGCTAGGGCTAAATCCCTATCAACCGTAGAGACCGCCCTGATTACAAAACTATCCAGAATCCCCCGCTTGGCGCCTCCCTCTGCTAAAGATTTAGGGATGGGTGAAGTCATCCTGCGGTAGAAATACGTTTTGGGCAATGACGTGCTGACAGTGAGGAAAGATATAATCCCTAAAACCAACTATAATAACAAAATAATGGTTAGATACACAAAATGGAGAAATGGCACCAAAGTGATACAATCCTTACTGATGTCGCCTACAGGGACACAGCGCAAGTAGAAGGGCCCAGCCCCTGCCTCCTCTGGCCTCGGAGGGCCCGCCCTTTGCCCGGGCTTCGCCCCGGGCTGTGTCCCGCGCGCGTCCCGCTGCACGGTAATGGAAGCAAGTTTAAAACCCTGCAGGCGGGGGGGGCGGGAACGCCAAGGGAAGAGGCAGCAGCTGTGTACCAAAGAGCCTGCTGGACCTCGCAGTCCCTCGGCGTCAGCAGTCAAGGTTCTCTCCCCTCCGCACCCTGCACAAAACAACAAGCGCCAGTAAATGCGCTGAGATCCCACGTCGTCCTTCACTCGCCGCCACGGGAATAGGGTCAGGAACACACTATGAGCGGCACCCGTGGAGCGGGGGCCGCGATGAGTTTTTCAAATGTCCGGGCGGGGGGCGGGAACGCCGAGGGAAGAGGCAGCAGCTGTGTACCAAAGAGCCTGCTGGACCTCGCAGTCCCTCGGCGTCAGCAGTCAAGGTTCTCTCCCCTCCGCACCCCGCACAAAACAACAAGCGCCAGTAAATGCGCTGAGATCCCACGTCGTCCTTCACTCGCCACCACGGGAATAGGGTCAGGAACACACTATGAGCGGCCCCCGTGGAGCGGGGGCCGCGATGAGTTTTTCAAATGTCCGGGCGGGGGGGCGGGAACGCCGAGGGAAGAGGCAGCAGCTGTGTATCAAAGAGCCTGCTGGACCTCGCAGTCCCTCGGCGTCAGCAGTCAAGGTTCTCTCCCCTCCACACCCCGCACAAAACAACAAGCGCCAGTAAATGCGCTGAGATCCCACGTCGTCTGTCACTCGCCGCCACGGGAATAGGGTCAGGAACACACTATGAACGGCACCCTGCTCACACACTGCTCCCTACATTGTTTAAACTAAACATGCCGAGTTACCTTAACATAACTGGAAAAGAACAGTGGACCTTGTCTGTGCTGTGCAGCAAGGTTGTTTTGAAGCACCTGCTCTCTTTCCTTTCCTTATTAGGCTGAGACTGGGTTGTGATTGCTTAGCCCTGGCCTGGCACTTTAGGCTGTACTGTTCCTATCGTAAAAGGACCACAACTGATTAATTTTTGTCTGAAGTGGTGTGACGCGCCCAAAAACAATGGACTGTGATGTGGCCTAAGGAATTCATAGTGGCTAAAATAAATTAAATCCACCATCACCTTTTCGAATTGCTCACTTAAGTACCATGACTCTCGTACCCATTGTGCCACTGGAACCAAGCTGCACCCTACCGAAAAGACACCGATAGGCCGATACCGGTCTGAGGTTGCTTGTATTCCACTTTGTAATGGAGCTGGCCCAGCAGTTCGAGATGGACTGTGTCTATTGGAGCAGGACCAAGGGTGGTTCACATAGCTGGGTCCTGTCTGAAAAGACACGGGGCTGTTGTGTGATCCGTCATTTCCAGTGGCTGAGGTATTCTGTTTGCAGAGAACGGCACTCTGACCGTGCATTATATTACTGCATCATTCCAAGGCCCAGATTCTGAAAGGTTTAGCAACGGGTTAGCGCTACTTTTTTAATGCTAACCCGACGCTAAACCCATTTTGGGATTCTCAAACCAACGCAAATGAATATTTGCGTTGGTTTGTACGGAAAACTAGCGCAAATCAGCGTGAAACACTGCCTTGCATTACTTTGCATTAAGGGGATGTTACATGGGTGATACAATGGTGTTCCCATGCAAACACCCATGCTTTTTAACGCTAAACCCGATTCACTAACATTAGTGGAAACGGTTTACCGCCAAAAATTGACACTGCTGAAAAGCAGGCATTAATTTACATTTCTTCGTGCCTTTCTGACTTTGCATGTGTTCTGCACTGTACAGCACACATATAAAGTAAGAATTGCTTTTGGACATGTCTAGGCACAGTATTTTGTACAAAACCTATGCTAGACTCAGGCAGGCACCCTAGCGCCTTGACGCTGAGGTGTGTGCTCGGTTCACAGGCGCTAGGTGGAGTGGAGGAGAGTGCCTTTTCTCTGTAAATATGAGACTCTCCTTTTCTCTCCGTCACGCAACGCAGCGCTATATCTTAGGAGGCTGCACAGCATTGTGTGACAGTGTTCAGAATCTGGACCCAAGTCCTGCAGGTAGCAATGAGGCATAACATGCAATATCGGAATTTGCGTACCCACTTACAGCATGTTATCTTTTCAACTATATTTCCAAAGACAAATTCTGCCAGATGTGTGCCCGTGAAATGTGCAGTAATTACTGCAGATATCAGAACCCCTTATTCAGATGCAAACTGAAATTTGATCTAGGATCGGGTTTACATAACACTCACAATGAGGGGCTAAATACATCTTAATAAGCAATTAGTCGTTCAGTGCCTGTCTATCAAAGTAATCCGGGTTCCCCTGTCGAACAACATCATAGTTCTGTATAAATCTAGTGGAGGGGAACAGAGCTCCAGTGTTTTATTCTGAATAATGATGAAGGACTAAAAGCCTGTCAGTGCTTAGAAAGGACACAAACTACAAGCATGAATCAAACAATAGACCAGTCTCATTACACCTCCTTCCGTATTGAATTCCGCACCTCCAGCAGCAGTCCCTACAAAACAGAGAACAGAGCGTGGCAGCGTGATCAACAGCTCACTGTGCAAAATAAAAGAATAAAACTCTCCTGTGCAGGCTGGCCTTCCTTTGAATGAATCCGTAGGGGTAAAGTTTCAAAGCAATGTGTGGGAAGGAACACTACAAATCCCCGTAATTTTAACAAGATTTTGGAACTTCCCTCCTGAGAACGCTTTTCAAAACTTATTTTATCCAGATGTATAGGAAATTCGTTTCCTCCTACCCCACCCTCCAAGTGCCTGAGTGTCAAAGTCAACAAATGGAACAAGAAGCATCACGTGCGTGTCCTTAGCGGAACAGAGGCTTTTTAATTAAAAAACAAAGAAAATAATCAGGCAGATTCATAGAAGAGATCAAAAATCAATAATATTGTATGGGAGCTTCTTTTTTGAAGATGAGGGAAAAATTTAAATAAAATACCCGCTACTAGGACATCCTAGCACTCCTTCATAAATGTAGGAGTGTAGTGGTTCTCTTTGGCAGCTAGCGTTAGGATGCCTTCAAGTCGCCATGCGCGTTATAAATCCCCTAGCATAGCATAGCATAGCATAGTGTTGAAAATGTTACGGTGAATAGAACAACACGCTAAGTCAAAGTGCAAAAGCAAATTGCTCAATGTCTGGATTTGTTTTCTTTTGACTCCTTTGGTAAATTTTAGTTCATATTTTTACTAAATTAGCACATCGTTTACTGTGTGTATAGACTTGCCCCAAACCATATCTCTACACCACAGGGCCCTTATGTCGAACTCAGTCTAATCAGTACCTGATCTGCACGAAACCAGACAATGCCCACCCACAATCTCCATTTTGAAACTAGTTGTGACTGAGACTTGCCATGAAGAAACTTCCATTACGTCTCTTGATGAACTTCATCCTAATGGTCACAAAACCACCTTGAAGAACAGAGAGCGCAAAAGAAGTACAAGGTTTGCTCTAGCTGATGCATCTGAAATAGCCTGCGCTAACATTCCTGATTCAACTTATTCCTCATTTGAGGTCATAGCCAGACACTCCTTCATCAATCCTAAGAGCTTCTTGATCACTAAGGGCCAAATTATGAGTCTGCCAGACTCATGGGGGCACAGTAGTGGCGGTCCAGCCACCTCTGCACTGGTGGTCCGACCACCCAATTACGACTTTGGCAGTCTGATTGCCATTGCACTGCCACAGCCTCCAGGGAACCTCCGTTCCCTGTCGCTGGTGTGTTCTGTCAGGAGCTAAGTTATATGCTGGTGGTGCCGCTGCGGCTCCACCATGCATATTACGAGTTTCAGGACCATCAGAGGTGTCATCGATGTTTTCCCTCTATGAAAAAGCTTACAGTCCTGAAACAACGGGGGCCCTACAGGGACCCCTGTTGCACATGGGCATGGGAATTCATGCAGGGGGTACAACATGTGTCCTCCTGCGTTCATGCACCCCAGCTCCTGCATGGCATTGACTTTACTCTCCATGCCGTGCAGGAACTTGTTTTGGCATTCTCATTGCAGTGCCCATTTTCAGAGGCAATCCCGTGGGACCGTCAAGATACTCCTACGGGAGTCGATTTGAGCGTGATACAAACCCGCAAATAAATAAATAAATAAAATAAAAACAGCCCGCCAGACATGAGGAAACTCGTAATCTGGCAGGCAGTGTGAACATAGGTTTGGCGGTGCTGGAGAAGGCCGACTGCCTGGCCGTCTGCTCCTGACCCACCAAACTCGTAATCAGGCCCTTAGTCATCTACTGGTCCTCAGACCCAAAACCAATCTTTCTGTTACTCCACCTAAATACAAAGCCAACTAAATTCTGATCATGACCGCATTATTTGGATCAAAAGCCTAAACATAAAACTTGCAATAGACCTCCTTGAGAACACTGTGGTTATCATTTTACAACAAGTTGTGAGCTACCCAGTGCACATATCTGGACCCGGTGGACCTTACATTCACTCAAAAACATGACATCACATTCTTGTTAGAGTATTTGCAGTTTTAAACAGTCCACTTGTTCATTTACCAAGCAATGTAACACAAAATCCCAGCTCCTATAATATTAATGCTACACATTCCACGCCCCAGAGCTACTTTAGAACCTAGGAGGAGTCTGTGTAAACACAAAGGGGCATATGTACAAGGCCCTATCGCCACTGGAACGTCACTTTTTTTAGAAGCTCCTGTGGCGAAAGGGGCTTCGCCTTCTTGACAAGGCAGCATTAAGCCACTTAACGTAGCTTAACACTGCCTTGTAATTAAGGCTCCCTTTCACGCTATGCTTGGAGTGAAAGGGAAGGGCAATCGGTGTTGCTGTGGGCGTTCCACTGCAACACCCATTGTTTCTGACGCTGCCTTCTATTTACAAGGGAGGTGTAAATAGGAGACTGTGCCAGAATTAAGACCAGGGAAAACCTGGTCTTACTCTAGCACAACGAGGAGAAATGTTTAATTTCTCCTTGTTTTTGCTGTTTTCATGGGTGCTGCCTTGTGCAGCACACATGAAAACAGCAAAAGACCAATGAGTGTTTATGTACAGGAAGGTCCCCCTTCCTTCACATAGACAATCATTAAAAAAAAAAAATGCTTTTTGCAACTTCTGTGTGTGCTGCATTAAGCAGCACACATAGAAGTTACAAAATGGCATTTAAAGATTGTCTATGTGCAGGAAGGGAGACCTTCCTACACATAAACAATCATCCCCTGCACTCAGACACCCTTGCACTATGGTGCAAGGGTGCCTTCGTTGGCACTAGGATGCTAAGTGTAGCGCCAGCGCAGGGGGTAATGCAGGGCCGCACCATATTCTGGTAAATATGCTGCAGCCCTGTGTTCCTGAAGTGGCAGAGAGAGGCGTTACGCCAAGAAGACTTTCGCCTTTCTCTGTCACTTCCCTTGTACATATGCCCCAAAGTGTCATTCAAATCAATCAGCTTGAGTCAAAGGACCACAACATGTAGCTAGTTAACTGATACCAAAATATAGCTTTTTCCCTAGATATCCTAGCATTAGCCTAGTACAGAAAAACCAAGGTGGGCAACAAAGCAACCAAGTGGTTCAATGGAGAACTAGGTCATATGAAACACATCAGTCTCCTCTTTGAACCGCAATGGCACAAGTTCCTGGCCATGGAGAATAAAACCCAATTCAAGATTCATACATGTGCATGCCATAAACCCATCAGGAGATCCAAAAGACATTGGGCCTGATTTAGATCTTGGCGGGACTACTGTCATCCCACCGCGGCAGCGTTTTCAATACTCTGTCGAGCTCACGGCACTCCACCCGCCATAATTAGATGTTGCGGCAATAGACAGGTTCCCGCTTCGGCTGCAGTCTTCTCAGCTGGCAAGCAATACTCCATCACTGTAAGGCCGGCGGTTTTGCGCCGAGCTGATTTAGATCTTCCCGTTGCGCTGGTGGTGTCTTGGAGGTGGAGTCCTGAATGGAGTGAGGCCATGGTAGTGTGGAGAAAGGTAAGAAATACTCATCATTATCTCAATACCCATACATATGTTGTGAATGTATCATAATGTATATGTAAGCAATGTGTAATGCCCTTTTTGCACATATCGAATTGCACACCAACAACATACACACACTATAGAATATTCAACCACATGCACCATAAGCACAACACCGACAATCGCCACCACTAAAAAAATATGTTTTTATGTGTCAATACAGGTGTGTATATTTCACCAAGATAAGTGGCAAGATGTACACTCATCCATAACACGTAAAAAAATTGAATGTGAGAGCAATGTAAAAACACACAAGGAGAAGGCTAATGTTACCACACAATTCATAGTGAGACAAGTGACACAGAAACCTATCTTAGATTCTGGCGACAACGAGCTGGCTGAGTGTTGTGGTGAAGTGTGAGCAACACCGGAAGGACCTGGACGATGACGTTCAAGCTGGAAACATAAGTGGGAACCCACAAAAGGTAAGTTCTCACCATTTCTGTCAACCTGAGCTTGGAGGTTTCCCTACCACAGTTGCCTCAATGGAAAGACACATCGTAATGTGGAATGCAGGAATCTTGGCAGGACTCCCTCCGAAAGTCGCTTCTGCCTCTGACGCCATCGACATGGGAGAAAGATCCTGGTGAAGGTGGCAGGACTACAACCGTCTTCCCTCCAAGGACCCATTAACGTATAAATACAGTGAACGGACCACCAAGCCGGGTGGCGGAAAGACCACCAAAAAAGTGATAGCGGGACCAGTTCTGCCAAGATCTAAATCAGGCCCATTCTTTGACAAATACACACACAAGGCATCTAATCAAAGTAACTCTTTGCTCTGAAAAAGGACACATGTTCTATGAGTCTAAAACTGGTAAAATCAACAACTCCAACTCACCTTACCTGTCTATTTCCGTACTGCAACTACAATCTACATTCATTTCATTGAAACCTCTGGAGATCACAGGGTTGCTGAGCTTGGATGACAGGCTAAAAATATCCAACTCGCCTATGGATCCTTGCTCACCTTTATTCTTCAAACAACTCCTCTTCTTCACTGTAATGTATACAGAAGATACAATAATTTTCTCCCTACTATTTTGGAGTCCTTCCAGACCCTCAAAAACACATGGTTAGTATCCACTCTTTGGAAAAACCATCTGCAGACCAGAAAATACTGGAGAACTACCAGCTTCACCGTTACCTCCCTTCCCCAGAAAAATCATAGTTAGGGATGTGATGAGTCAAATTCAAGAATACGTGGACCTCAACTATTTTCTCCATGCCCATAAGTCAGGTTTCAGATCATCGAGTTTTACCAATACTACCTGAGTCAACAATAGGAAGGATCACCATCTATTCATGGGCACACAAAAATACAGTCTCTATGCTCCCCTTGAGTCTACACACATTGTTGGTAACACAATGCTGTTAGGAAGGTTGGAACAATGGACAGGTATATCTACACCTGCACCTTTATAGATACAATCATTTCTTACTATGAATTATCAAGGAGTCAGAACTGGTCATTCCTTTCATACCTGGTGTTCCATATCTACATGCGGTCATTTTCACAGTTGTTTCTCAAGTACTGTATAACCTCCCATGACGTCTTTTAAATATATGCAGATAATTAGTATACATAGGACACAACATAATAGACACCTCAAACATCATCACTTTGTGCTAGGACTACATGCTCTGTTTGATGAAGGAAAGCCTCATCTGTCAGAATGGAAACAAAACTGGGATTTTGTAATTGAGAGAACCAAGTCTGACTCAGTTCAGTTCAGTTCATACGTCTTTATTTCGATTTTTACATCATAAAAGACACTTTACAAACATGATAAAAGGGACCAATATTATATACAATAAAGTGTAACAACATCATATTTCATTACAAATTCATTAGGTTCGTTAAAATCATTTAAACAAGGATTAAACAGCGAATTATAAAGACTCAGTATGATTGATTAAAAGGAACCATATTTTGGAATTAAAATCATTTATACATGATGGTGTCTAGCTCTGATTATCCATGCCCACCCTAAGAATTTTGCTACACCAATGACCACAAACTTGGAGGTATTCGTTCTCAAAGCCCACAATGCCTCAGTGCACCCTCCAACCTTTAGCATACGACATATGGGCGTAATCCATTTATTCCTCGCGGCGAGATAAGCCGGACAGGCAAAAAAGAGATGTCCCACACTCTCCTTATGGTCTTTACATCGGGAGCAGTACTCTGTTGTTTGACCAACCCAATTCTTAGTCAAGGACCTCACAGGTAAGGACCCCACTCTAAATTGGTGGTATAATTTTTTGTCAAGGCTCTTACAAATTACATCCCAATAGTTCTCAAATAGGGGATCCAGTTTGTGAGTCAGGAAACAGCCTGATAGTGTGGGAGCATCTGACAATACAACTGAGCGGGATCTAACAGAAGCCCAAAAAAGCAGTTTGTATTCTTTTTTTGAGGGAAATACACTGGACCCTGGATTGGCCCACAATTGAATTAGTCCCATACTGTCTAGGATTTTTTTCACCTCCCGGAGCCAAGGTATATTACCTGAACCCCTGATTGATCTTACTTCCGCTAGTTCGTTAGCAAAGAGAGTTAGATCTGGGGACGTCCAGATCCTTCTCCATAGTGCTACGAGCCGATATTGTGTCATTTCATTTATTGGCTTGCAACCCATATCTATCAAAAGTGGTTTAATTGGGGAGGATTGGGGTAAGCCTACCAGTTTACGCAAAAATTAATTTTGGGCTCTTACTAAGGGTGTTAGGTCCCTGTAACCCCAAAGATCGGCCCCATATAGAATTGCAGAATTAATCTTTGCTTCATAAATTTTTAATACTGGTGAGACCCTTTTGGTCAGGGACGATCGATGTTCCTGGATTAAACAGCCCAATAAGCAGGCAGATCTTAATTGGAGTGTTTCTACCTGAGGCTTCCAACTTAGGCGGTGATCTAAAGTCACCCCTAGATAGGTCATGGTATTTACTTGTTCTAAGGGGACTCCATTCATGCTTACATGACTTTTAACAGGGCGATTTTTAGTTAAAACCATGAACTTAGTCTTGCTCACATTAATTTGCAATTCGTTTAATTTACAGAATTCCTCGAATCTATTGATTGCCTTTTGGAGACCACTACGGGTCTTAGAGAGAATTAATGTGTCATCTGCAAAGATGAGCAATGGAAATTTGGTTCCACCCAAAATTGGTGCATCAGTTGGGGTATTTTCAAAGAATTTCACCACCTGATTGATAAATAATAAAAAAAGGGTGGGAGCCAAAATGCACCCTTGACGAACACCCCTCAAAACTGGAAAACTGCCCGTTACCTGCCCCTGTCTCCCCCACCTCACTTTGGCAAAGTTATCCTCATGTAGTCTAATCAGGATCTCTAGGAGTTCAGGAGGTAGGCCAATCTTGTCCAAAACAGCCCACATTTTTTGTCTGGGCACAAGATCAAATGCGGACTTAAGGTCCACAAATGCGGCAAAAATAGTCCCTCCACCCAACAGCACCACCTTCCAAAAAATCAAAACAAATCGGAAAACTTGGTCAAGGGTGCTGATACCTGCTCTAAATCCCGCCTGTAGTGGAGAGAGAATATTCTCCATCTCTATCCACCCTTGAACCCTAGCAAGAATCATTCTAGCAAAGATTTTCTGCAGAGAATCTATTAAGCTTACAGGACGATAATTGCTAGGGATTGAACGATCTCCTTTTTTGAAGACGGGCAGAATTTCCGCCCCTCTCCAAGAATCGGGTATCCTTGCCCCCTTTGCAATAGCATTAGCAACTTGGATGATGTATGGAACCCAGAGTTGGATATTAGATTTAAAAAGATCAGCCGGTATGCAATCCATCCCTGGCGCTTTCCCGGCTTGAACTAATCGGAGAGCGGACTCGGCCTCTTTGTTGGTAAACACCAAGAGCTCATAATGCTGCGGATGGGAGAGGGTCCATGTCTCTGGGGAATCACTATTTTCGTCTTCAGGAATTTTAAACTGAGATGAGAAAAACTCCAACTATGCTTCCCCCGAAACATGGTTGGCTGGAATCTGTGATTCTGGGTTTCTACCCCATTTGACAACGTCCCAAAACTTGGTAAGATTGGGAGAGAGACTAGCCTCATATAAGTTGGTCCAGTAGGACTCGTCCCACTCTCGCTTCGCCGCCCACTGGGCCCTCTTATATTTTTGCCTTGCCAGTTTAATATCTGTGGTTTTTCTTGATTTGATAGCTTTTTTAAGGCCGCCAAATGCCTCCCTGCAATCTCTGTTGTACCATTTTTTACTTAAGCTAGGTATTTTTTCTTTACCAAGCTTCTGAGGAAGGGTAATAAGGGTCTTTAGATTAGTGAAACATTGCTCATGTATATCAGTAATCTGGTGAACCGCACCAAGGTTAGAGGATAGATTGTTTATGTCTTTTAATGCCGAGGAAGCCTCCTGTGTAATACCATCTATCATGGAGGGGTCCGCCAGGACCCTAGACCATTTAACCCGCCTCCTATCATTTGTTAGGATGGTTTCTGCAGTGACACACGTTGTTGCCGGCGATCTACCTACAGCACCTGAGAGTTTTAAGCTTAAAAACAACGGGTTATGGTCACTCTCTGGGCGGTCCACAACTACCATATCTATTACATGGGGCCAGTACTCCATTTTTACCAAAATGTAGTCAATTCTACTTTTACTGTCCCCATTGTCAAAAGTAAAATGGCCAGTTTTATCAGACTCCGTACGACCATTGGTCGCTCTCATTCCCCACTCCAAGCATAGTCCCAGCCAATGCAAAGCGGCCTCAGTGCTCCTACTGGTATCATTCAATGACAAGCTTGGGATGTTCCACATTGCGTCTTCCTCCCCCCCCAGACCCTCATCCTCAATCTTCAGCGGTTCAAAGGTACAGTTTAGGTCCCCTGCTATAAGTATAAAATGTTCTCTCCCGATCGACTCTAAGTAAGAATCCAAGGTGTCTAAAATGGCCGGGCATTTCCCACCAGGGAGGCCACGTGAGTAGATATTAATTAAGATAATGTTCTGCTGGTTTTCCAAACACAACTTAATCCCCAAAATATCAGGGTTATTTATGGGGATTTTCATCGATTTACAGTTCAATGATTGCCTTACCCAAATTACTAAGCCTCCTGACGCTCTACCCTTATTACCCTTTGTAGCTGGTTTGTAGTAATTCAGATAACCTACCCGAAAAATTGGTTCAGGGGCCCAGCTCTCTTGAAATGCTACTACATCAAATGTATCGACAAAGGCTCCCCAATCATCTATAGATAGTTTCCCTTTAAGCCCTGTAGTGTTCCATGAAGCTAATTTCAACACTGGGTCCTCATAAGAGGAGACCTCTTGATCTGAAGCCATCAACCTGTACGATGAAACCCCCTTTACACTTGGTACAGGATCATCATGTGTGCACCCTTTTGGGGCTCTCCCATTCACTACTTCCATGTTTAGGGACCCCCCTCTTGACTAACTGGGCTTATGATGCTACATGGGTCCTCTACCCCTTTCCCAGAATAAGTGGGGAGGCTCTTTCCATTAAATACAGGAGGGAGTCAATCATTACTTTCCATGCCTGAAAGTGCTTCATAACGATTATACAGGAGAGGGATGAATGGGGAATGGATATTCCTTTCCACAGGAGGTCTCCCAAAAGGTCTATTACTCATTGGGGGATTAAAGGTGGGGGCAATATGTCTTTTGGGATAAAAATAACCAAGATCCAATGACTGTACATCACCCACCCTCCCATATCTGGCTTCTCTACGTATAAGATTCACCACTCGTGGATCACTGAAGTTAATGATTATACAATCACCTTCCAAATCTTTCGGACACGTTCCCACCCAATCTACACGCTTAACACTCAATATCTCTGGGGCAAAAGATGGAGGAAGGGGTCTATTTTTGTTTAACCAGAAAACCACTTTGTTTCTAAGGTCCCCATACGATTCCATTTTATCGTCTTTAATGGGAGCAACACCTGTTAAAACAATCGTGAAAGGAGAAGCCTCAGTTGGTAGATTGATGTATGGCAACTCCCGTCTGAGATTTTTCCTCGGTTGGACTTGTGTATTTCTACCTTGCCTCCCCACAACTCTAGGGTTTGATTTGTCCAAAGGAGTCAAATGAGTAGGGCCCCTAGCAATGATAGAGGGTTGGGCAACACTGGGAGTTTTAACATTATGTCTTGCATCCACTTTCTTCGTGCTCCCGCCCCTAGAAGTTTTTTCAACCGGGTTGGGTAATCTTAGTTGGGTGTTAGATTGCTTGGTGGGGGCCTGTGTGATCTGCTTGGTTATACCAGCAACATCCGATGGGTTGGGTATGTTAACTACACTCGGTGCAGATGGGTGGTCACGAACTATCTTTTTCAGAAGCCCTGAGTTCTCTAAAACCAGGTTTTCCAAAATATCGAGCTTCGTATTCATGAGTCTAGTACGTTCCAGAAGTGGGAGCATAAGAGTTTTGACCAACAATTCAATTTTTCTAAGGAGACCCTCATCATCATTACTAGTTCTCTCAGAGTTAGAAGTCTGGTTTGTTAGTGGTAATTGGGAAGGGGACAACGGACTGGTCACTATCGTGGGAGCGTGTGTTTTAGAGTTGTGAATTGCCTGGGGATTACTGTTTGTTTTAGCTAATTTGGAAGTACCCCCCATCTGGGCGCTCTTACTTCTTACTTCTCTTCCTCTTAGAGGAAATATTCCGGTGAGATTCTCTAGAAAAAGGGTCGGGGTCTAGACTCACATTTAATAGACTTTCACCACTACAACTACCTGTAGAATTACTGATTTGGGAACCACTTTCAATTGAATTCAAAAGTGACATCTCCACCACTGGATGAACATCCACCTGTGTTGTGTCCAACGACGCAATCGGAATTGAGGAGGATGGTTGTGGACTGGCCACTGTAGCAAGGCGGCCAATAGAGGAGCGCTTCCCAGTGATAAGATCTAAAGATAATCGTTTTTCAGCAAAGGCTATCTCTTTTTCTAGAAATCCAGTTGCCCTAGTTATAAAAGCGTCAAGGGGGCCAGTTACTACCCCACCACCCGTTTGTATATTTACAACTCTTTCTTTCCCGGATCGTAAAGGCATGATTCTCTGGGAAATGACGACAGAGTAGGGAAAGAAGAAATATAATTAGGGTATCAAATATAGCCGATTATAACAATATCTAATTTAACCCCAACAATGAACACAAGCAGTTTAAACCATGAAAAGTAAACTCAAGAGGGGTGCCCCAACCCAACCTTGGCCGACCTCGGACGGCTGCAGACGGTCCCGCCCTTGTCCCGGGCTTCTCCCGGGACGCTCCCGCGCAGCGGTGACGATGTTTGCTGTTTATTGGAAAGTTAGTTGGTGGGGGCGTGGCAATCAGGGAGAGCGGCCCAGGTGTCTCGGGTCTGGTCAGCTGGGGCTCCTGGGAGATGGAGTCCCAGTACCAAATCGCTCGCAGCCCTGACACTTCAAACGCCCACAGCAGTCTTGCAAAGCTTCCTTACACCAGCACCCGCAATGAGCAAGAGCCACGAAGCGGTACCCGCGAAGCGGGTCCGGCGAGGTGTAGCGCTTCAGGGGAGAACAGCGCACAGGATAGCAACGGCGCACCAGCAGCAACAAGGGTCCAGTCCCAGCAGGAAAGCAAAAAGTCTGACTCATTATGCTTTAGCTAGTCCCCAGTTCTTTGTATTCCTACTCCAATTTTCCTGAAAGTAAGGAGTAAGCATGGGCGTAAAATCCGCTCCGCTCGCGGATTTTTCGGATTTTCGGCAAATCCGCAATCCGCGAACGCTCGCGAATTTGTCGAAAATCCGTGAATCCGCTCGCGGCGGATTTTTTGCTTGGTTGCGGCGCGCGGCGTGGTGCACGGCGTTCACTTTCCGTCATTTTAGCGTTTGCCGAGTTGTTTTTCTTTGCGAGTGACGCGCCATTTTAGATCTTGCTGCGTGTTCCCGCGGGAGTTTGTCGCCCGCGAATACGTACTCGCGGCTTGCCACCTTGCACAGCACACCTCGCGAGAGTTCGCAATTGCGAACACGTAGTTGCGGCGGAAAGGAACAATCTCGCACTTGCGAAATAGAGATTTTGCAATTTCGCACAAGAAAATCACCAGCAAACAGGATAAACCTTCAGAAAATTATGATTTTTATCAGAATCACTCCTCAGGTTGACATTTGCATGGCTTTTTTTTTTTGCAAGGAGTCCATTTTGGGGGGGGGGGGAGGAAGGAAGTGCCCCACAGTCTCCAACTTCCTGTTCCTGTCCAGCAGGCTCCTCCCAGTGCTTTGTCCATCTCCTGGTCACTTTCATTTGGATCTGGAGCTGGAAGGATTACTTTTTGTGGGTGCTGCTGGATATTTGGATTTGAGGCCTTTTTGACTGTCTTTGGATCACTTTTGGATTAGAAATCAACTTTCACAAGTAAGTTTGTTTGGGGCATTACAGTTGCTGCAAGTAAAATTTTGGAACTTTTTCAGAACATTAAATAAATTATATTGTGGGTAGCCACAGTATCCAGTAGGACCAGGGTTGGTTAGGGGTGCATGATACAACTGTTTTGTTGAATTTAAACACCATTGAGGCCATGGATGGGCTGGGATTGTGCTGATTTTTGTCTTTTTTTTGGGACTGCTGGTGGGGCCCTTTGCCCAGGGGTGGTGAGTGTTGCATGGGCCTAGTCTTTCTGTGGGGTGTCTTCTTAAATTTAAACATAATTGAGGCCATGGATGGGCTGGGATTGTGCTTATTTTATTGTTTTTTGTCGTTTTTGGGGGGCTGCTGGTGTGGCCTTTTGCCCAGGGGTGGTGGGTGGTGCATGGACTGAGTGTGCCTGTGGTGTGGTCTCACTCTCTTTAATGTAAACATCATGGATGGCATTGGATTGTGGTGATTTCTGGCTGTTTTTCTGTTTTTTGGGGGTGTACTGTTGATGTGGACTGGTCATGTGGGTGGTGGTGGTGGCCATCTTGAGTGCTGGCTGGTACAGGCAACATGTGCCTGGGGTGTAAGGGGCCATTTTGAGGAGAGGCAGTGTCTGAGGCCTGCACTTATTTTGCCTACTTTTCATCCATTATGCCCAGGGGTAGTGAGTGTTGCATGGGCCTAGTGTTTCTGAGGGGTGTCTTCTTGAATTTAAACACCATTGAGGCCATGGATGGGCTGGGATTGTGCTGATTTTATTGTTTTTTGTCGTTTTTTTGGGCCTGCTGGTGGGGCCCTTTGCCCAGGGGTGGTGAGTGTTGCATGGGCCTAGTCTTTCTGTGGGGTGTCTTCTTGAATTTAAACATAATAGAGGCCATGGATGGGCTGGGATTGTGCTTATTTTATTGTTTTTTGTCGTTTTTGGGGGGCTGCTGGTGTGGCCTTTTGCCCAGGGGTGGTGGGTGGTGCATGGACTGAGTGTGCCTGTGGTGTGGTCTCACTCTCTTTAATGTAAACATCATGGATGGCGTTGGATTGTGGTGATTTCTGGCTGTTTTTCTGTTTTTTGGGGGTGTACTGTTGATGTGGACTGGTCATGTGGGTGGTGGTGGTGGCCATCTTGAGTGCTGGCTGGTACAGGCAACATGTGCCTGGGGTGTAAGGGGCCATTTTGAGGAGAGGCAGTGTCTGAGGCCTGCACTTATTTTGCCTACTTTTCATCCATTATGCCCAGGGGTAGTGAGTGTTGCATGGGCCTAGTGTTTCTGAGGGGTGTCTTCTTGAATTTAAACACCATTGAGGCCATGGATGGGCTGGGATTGTGCTGATTTTATTGTTTTTTGTCGTTTTTTTGGGCCTGCTGGTGGGGCCCTTTGCCCAGGGGTGGTGAGTGTTGCATGGGCCTAGTCTTTCTGTGGGGTGTCTTCTTGAATTTAAACATAATAGAGGCCATGGATGGGCTGGGATTGTGCTTATTTTATTGTTTTTTGTCGTTTTTGGGGGGCTGCTGGTGTGGCCTTTTGCCCAGGGGTGGTGGGTGGTGCATGGACTGAGTGTGCCTGTGGTGTGGTCTCACTCTCTTTAATGTAAACATCATGGATGGCGTTGGATTGTGGTGATTTCTGGCTGTTTTTCTGTTTTTTGGGGGTGTACTGTTGATGTGGACTGGTCATGTGGGTGGTGGTGGTGGCCATCTTGAGTGCTGGCTGGTACAGGCAACATGTGCCTGGGGTGTAAGGGGCCATTTTGAGGAGAGGCAGTGTCTGAGGCCTGCACTTATTTTGCCTACTTTTCATCCATTATGCCCAGGGGTAGTGAGTGTTGCATGGGCCTAGTGTTTCTGAGGGGTGTCTTCTTGAATTTAAACACCATTGAGGCCATGGATGGGCTGGGATTGTGCTGATTTTATTGTTTTTTGTCGTTTTTTTGGGCCTGCTGGTGGGGCCCTTTGCCCAGGGGTGGTGAGTGTTGCATGGGCCTAGTCTTTCTGTGGGGTGTCTTCTTGAATTTAAACATAATAGAGGCCATGGATGGGCTGGGATTGTGCTTATTTTATTGTTTTTTGTCGTTTTTGGGGGGCTGCTGGTGTGGCCTTTTGCCCAGGGGTGGTGGGTGGTGCATGGACTGAGTGTGCCTGTGGTGTGGTCTCACTCTCTTTAATGTAAACATCATGGATGGCGTTGGATTGTGGTGATTTCTGGCTGTTTTTCTGTTTTTTGGGGGTGTACTGTTGATGTGGACTGGTCATGTGGGTGGTGGTGGTGGCCATCTTGAGTGCTGGCTGGTACAGGCAACATGTGCCTGGGGTGTAAGGGGCCATTTTGAGGAGAGGCAGTGTCTGAGGCCTGCACTTATTTTGCCTACTTTTCATCCATTATGCCCAGGGGTAGTGAGTGTTGCATGGGCCTAGTGTTTCTGAGGGGTGTCTTCTTGAATTTAAACACCATTGAGGCCATGGATGGGCTGGGATTGTGCTGATTTTATTGTTTTTTGTCGTTTTTTTGGGCCTGCTGGTGGGGCCCTTTGCCCAGGGGTGGTGAGTGTTGCATGGGCCTAGTCTTTCTGTGGGGTGTCTTCTTGAATTTAAACATAATAGAGGCCATGGATGGGCTGGGATTGTGCTTATTTTATTGTTTTTTGTCGTTTTTGGGGGGCTGCTGGTGTGGCCTTTTGCCCAGGGGTGGTGGGTGGTGCATGGACTGAGTGTGCCTGTGGTGTGGTCTCACTCTCTTTAATGTAAACATCATGGATGGCGTTGGATTGTGGTGATTTCTGGCTGTTTTTCTGTTTTTTGGGGGTGTACTGTTGATGTGGACTGGTCATGTGGGTGGTGGTGGTGGCCATCTTGAGTGCTGGCTGGTACAGGCAACATGTGCCTGGGGTGTAAGGGGCCATTTTGAGGAGAGGCAGTGTCTGAGGCCTGCACTTATTTTGCCTACTTTTCATCCATTATGCCCAGGGGTAGTGAGTGTTGCATGGGCCTAGTGTTTCTGAGGGGTGTCTTCTTGAATTTAAACACCATTGAGGCCATGGATGGGCTGGGATTGTGCTGATTTTATTGTTTTTTGTCGTTTTTTTGGGCCTGCTGGTGGGGCCCTTTGCCCAGGGGTGGTGAGTGTTGCATGGGCCTAGTCTTTCTGTGGGGTGTCTTCTTGAATTTAAACATAATAGAGGCCATGGATGGGCTGGGATTGTGCTTATTTTATTGTTTTTTGTCGTTTTTGGGGGGCTGCTGGTGTGGCCTTTTGCCCAGGGGTGGTGGGTGGTGCATGGACTGAGTGTGCCTGTGGTGTGGTCTCACTCTCTTTAATGTAAACATCATGGATGGCGTTGGATTGTGGTGATTTCTGGCTGTTTTTCTGTTTTTTGGGGGTGTACTGTTGATGTGGACTGGTCATGTGGGTGGTGGTGGTGGCCATCTTGAGTGCTGGCTGGTACAGGCAACATGTGCCTGGGGTGTAAGGGGCCATTTTGAGGAGAGGCAGTGTCTGAGGCCTGCACTTATTTTGCCTACTTTTCATCCATTATGCCCAGGGGTAGTGAGTGTTGCATGGGCCTAGTGTTTCTGAGGGGTGTCTTCTTGAATTTAAACACCATTGAGGCCATGGATGGGCTGGGATTGTGCTGATTTTATTGTTTTTTGTCGTTTTTTTGGGCCTGCTGGTGGGGCCCTTTGCCCAGGGGTGGTGAGTGTTGCATGGGCCTAGTCTTTCTGTGGGGTGTCTTCTTGAATTTAAACATAATAGAGGCCATGGATGGGCTGGGATTGTGCTTATTTTATTGTTTTTTGTCGTTTTTGGGGGGCTGCTGGTGTGGCCTTTTGCCCAGGGGTGGTGGTGCATGGACTGAGTGTGCCTGTGGTGTGGTCTCACTCTCTTTAATGTAAACATCATGGATGGCGTTGGATTGTGGTGATTTCTGGCTGGTTTTCTGTTTTTTGGGGGTGTACTGTTGATGTGGACTGGTCATGTGGGTGGTGGTGGTGGCCATCTTTAGTGCATGGCTGGTACAGGCAACATGTGCCTGGGGTGTAAGGGGCCATTTTGAGGAGAGGCAGTGTCTGAGGCCTGCACTTATTTTGCCTACTTTTCATCCATTATGCCCAGGGGTAGTGAGTGTTGCATACTTGCATGTCCGTAGTCTTTCTGTGGGGTGTCTTCAATGTAAACATCATGGATGGCATGGGATTGTGCTCATTTTTCTGTGTTTTGTCGATTTTTTGGGGTGTATAACTGAACTGATGTTCCTCTGTCTTCCATTGCTTTTAGGTGCACAAGAAGACTCAAGAGAACCACCAGTGCCAGGAAGAAGTCCTGCAGCGGTGTGTGTGTGCAGCATAACGTCACGCGACGTCACGTCTGGACACAGAACCCTCTGCAACTCGTGCAACTGCTGCCTGCTGACCTGCTCTGAAGAAGATGGCCCCAAAAAAAGTAACCCGTAGCTCCTCTAGCAAGAAAGGTGCCAGTAAGGAGCAGAAGAAGCAAGTTACCAAGGACACTGGTGTGCCGCCCGCCCCTTTTTTTGGGAGTAAAAAAAAAAGTATGCCTGCAGCAGCAGCGGGATCTGCTGGGGACCAAGCTGGCAGCAGCACCCCCGCTCCATTGGGCTCAGTGCCACCACCACCACCACGCCAACTTAAGTCCAAGCCCTTGAGTGCTGCAGAGGCAGCCAGTATAGTTCTTCAATCACCATCGACCAGTGATGTTGGCTCATCACAAGAAAGCAGCAGCAATGTCCCTCAATCAACACAGGTTGTTGTAGCTCATCTGACGAGTGTTGAACAACCACAGCCGCAACAACAATCACATGTGCAAGTACAAGCCCAAGTACATGTGGAAGGAGAGGCAGCGCAAGGAGATGCGCAAGCAGAGGTGCATGGAGGGTCACAAGTGCCCACAATAGTTGTTCCTCCCGAAGTAGGGGCACATCAGGAAATCGACAATCAAGGCGAGGTATCATTTGAGGAAGCCACTCCTCCTGATGATCCTTCATTGTCTTCCACACCCCTAGCAAGGAAGAGATCAAGGGTGGTGTCTACATCTTCTTCAAGCACACCTCCTTCTGATGATACGGATCAAACTTGGGAACCAGCACCACAGCCGTCTGAGAGTGAGGCACACCATGATCCAACAAAGGTACTTAAGCGTAAAAGGAAGCTCGTCCAAAGTCTCAGACTTATGGAGTGTGATGAGGCTCAACAAGAAGTGGCGGATACTGCTGCTGATGAAGACTCTGCCAACGACGACCCAGTCATCATAAAGGTCACTGCAGCCCCAGCGGGCATGCAGCAAACAGACATTTTGACCCTAGCCCGAAGAGCTGCTGCGCGTGATGATGATGATGATGATGTTGTCGATGAGGAGGCAGTGGAAACACCACAATCATTGGAGTTAAGTAGTACACCAACTCGTCCCGCTTCCATATTTCTTTCTGGCAAGAAGAGACCTGCGTCAACCTCGACCTTAATTAGTGGCGGTGAAAGTGGAAAACGTACAAAAGTTGGCCAATCCAGATCCTCCACTTCATCTGGCATTAGCTTCATGACCACCACCACCAGTATCGCCGCCTCCTCCAGGTCCCACAGACACTTCAAGTCCCCAGTTTGGGACTTCTTTACTGTTTGTCCCAAAAATCCAAAGTTTGCCATTTGTACCCTTTGTAAGCTTGCAGTTAGTCGTGGTAAGCCAGGTAGCAACTATGGTACCGGCGGCCAGAGTGGTCATCTTGAGAGAAAGCACGCTGTCAAATGGTTTGCGCACCTAGCTGCGATCAAGAAAGGCCAAAATCAAGGAAACGTTGATGTTTCATCTGATGTTGACGAGCAGGAAGAAGACGTGTCAAACACTTCCCTTACACCCAGTACCCCTCTCAGCAGCACACCCAATGTGAGGCACACTAAGAGTGTTGGAGCGAGTGAGACACCAACGCACAAAAGTTCACCAGCGAGCAAAATTGGGTCAACGAAGTCATTATCAGCCCGTAAATGCTTGGTCCAGGGCAACATTAGAACAATGCTTACTTCAGAGGTGCCATATGAACGCAACCACCCACTGACGCGTCTGTATAACACTAAGCTGGCTAAAATGCTAGCTGTGGACCTTTTACCTTTTTCTTTTGTAGAAGCGGTAGGTTTTCTTGAATTAGTTGCAACGCTCTGCCCTAAATGGAAGGTTCCGAGCCGGTTCTATTTTGCCAGAGTTGCGGTTCCAGCACTACATGAAGATGTGCTGCAGGCGATTGGGGCAGCTTTGCAGAAGAGTGCTGTTCACACAATACATCTGACAACAGACATGTGGACCAGTGGCCCAGGCGATGATTACATGTGCATCACTGCACACTGGGTCTCTTTTTCAGGTGTTATAGCAAAGCTAAACGCAGGTGTTGACCCGGACCAAGTTTTCCAAGCTGCTCGGAAACATGCAACACTAGCCATGTTTGGCTTGGAGAAAAGTCACACAGCAGAAAACCTTTTGCAAGAGTTTAACAAAAAGGTCTTGACAATGCTATCCCCCCTAAAACGCAAGATTGGTTATGTTTCCACGGATAATGGCGCCAATGTAGTTAAGGCCATGTCGGAGGGTGGCTATGTTAGAGTGCCGTGTTTGGCGCACTGTATCAACCTGGTAGTTCAAAAATTCTTGAGTGATAAAGAGAGTCCAGCGTTCGAGGTAATGGCCACCTGCCGCAAAATGTGCAACCATTTCAGCCATTCTTTTAAGGCCCGGAAGCATCTGCGGAGACTGCTACTTCAACGTGGAATGCCAGTGAAAGCACTCATCCAGGAGGTGGCAACACGTTGGAACTCAACCTTCTACATGCTTGAGCGTCTGCATGAGCAGTATACGGTACTCGATCACTATTTCTTGACAGAGGCTACATCTCAGAAGGAGGACCTGCGGATGAGTAAGGCGCAATGGGCCATAGTTAAAAGCCTGACAGACATGCTTCGTCCTTTTGAGTTCTTCACGCGTGCAGTCAGCCAGGAGGACTGTAATTTGGGAAAAGCTATCCCATTGTTGTGCATACTGGAGCACCAACTGATGGCGGTTTCTTCTGAGTTTGAAAAAGATGAAAAAAAAAAAAAACATTTCATTTTGTCTGAGAAATTATTACATCGCCTACGTGGTGATGAACGTCTTAAAAACATCAACTCAGATCAGCATTACATTTGTGCTACTATTCTGGATCCACGCTACAAAAAGGCGCTGGCAGACAACGCATTCTTTCCTTTCGCTGATGCAGATGTTCAAAAGTACAAACATTGGTTAGCCTGGTCAGCCAAGAGGTTTGAAAAAGAACGGCAGGTTATTGAAGGAGAAGCCAGTACATCAGCATCAGCAGGCCATCCGCAGTCACAAGAATCCACTTCTGCACCTGTGGCTGGGGCACAAGTGACCTCTCAGCCGTTAAAGACACCGGCAACTGGATCATCTGCACCACACACAATGACAACACTAACAGTGGCTGGGGAGGAGGATTGGCTAAGTTTGATGGGGTATGGTTCTCGAAAAAATGTCACAGGCACAGCAAAAAGTAAGCAAAGTGGAGGAACAGTTGATGACCTTGAGTCGATGGTGCAGGACTATCTGAATGACTCAACAGTGGTCTTTCTTAATGAGGAGCCATTGCAGTATTGGCATGGCAAAAAACAATTGTGGCCACAGCTCTACAACCTGGCTATAAACTATTTGTCTTGCCCACTCGCAAGTGTGTCTTCTGAACGTGTTTTCAGTGCTGCTGGTGGCATTGTAACTCCCAAACGGAGCCGCCTATCGCCCAAAAATGTGGAGCGGCTGACAATGATCAAGATGAATCAGCACCTCATACCACCAGATTACAAAGTGCGAGAAAGCACGCCACATGAAGACGAGGAGGACAGCAACGTAGATGAGGGGATTTTTTCTCTGTTCGGTGCCACTGACCTCATCCAGCCTGAATTCGCAGAGTATGATGACGAAATCTTGTTCTTATTCCCTGACACCGAGCCCTGAAAATGAGACAATCAATCAAGAACTTTCTTTTTCGTCCTTATTCACTTTTATTCCTGTGTGCTTTGTGTCTCTCTTTCTTTGTTTTGCACAGTTAATTTAATTCAAACTTTAATCACCTAATCCCAAAAACAAGACCATCATCAGAACTGTCTTCACTTGTTTGCTTATTGATTTGAAGGTGCCGCAGTCTACATTCCTCAGGTTCACAAGTTCTGAAGAACATGCTCCTCTATCCTCCTCCTCCAGACTGCGATTTACCTCCAAGCAGAGTGCTGGATTACGCACAATGAAGAAAGACTCAGCACTTGTGGGGGTGTTGTACTTCTTTGCGGGTGAGTTGACGGTTTTGGGCCCATTGCTGTGAAGCTCTAATAATGGACAAAAGTGTTTTGGACCAAATATGAGGTGGAAATTTCTTGCCGTTTTTGCTGACTTGCTTGCCTTTGAGGTGCTCTTTGGCGGGGTTCCGGGGGTTTGTGTGTAATTTTTGGTGTCTGTCGAAGCACTGCTGCGACAGTCTAATCTTGATTGCATTTGCTTTTCAGGAAATTCGTGGTGGAAAACAGGAGTTATGATGATTGATGATGATGATGACCTAGCTGAACAGCGCGGCATTTGGAACGAAGGCCGAGAGATATTGTAACTTGTAAGTATGAGATTTAGCTTTTTCGCTGTTTGGGGGTGTTGTCGGGTGTTTTTTTGCGGGTGGGTTGGCGCCGGCGGGTCTTGCCTGGGGCATTCCTGGGAAGGTCTAATACCGGATACAAGTGTTTTGGACAAAATCCATAAGGAACAGCCTTTTTTTTGCCATTTCTTCAGACATCTTGCTCAATGTAGCGTTTTGGGGGGCTTCCTGCTGTTCGTGGGTGGGTTGCGGCCGGGTTCTCTGTCGAAGCACTGCTGCGACAGTCTAATCTTGATTGCATTTGCTTTTCAGGAAATCCGTGGTGGAAAACAGGAGTTATGATGATTGATGATGATGACGACCTAGCTGCACAGCGCCGCGTTTGGACCGAAGGCCGAGAGACATTGTAAGTATGAGATTTAGCTTTTTCGCTGTTTGGTGGTGTTGTGTCGGGTGTTTTTTTCCGGGTGGGTTGGCGCCGGCGGGTCTTGCCTGGGGCATTCCTGGGAAGGTCTAATACCGGATACAAGTGTTTTGGACAAAATCCATAAGGAACAGCCTTTTTTTTGCCATTTCTTCAGACATCTTGCTCAATGTAGCGTTTTGGGGGGCTTCCTGCTGTTCGTGGGTGGGTTGCGGCCGGGGTCTCTGTCGAAGCACTGCTGCGACAGTCTAATCTTGATTGCATTTGCTTTTCAGGAAATCCGTGGTGGAAAACAGGAGTTATGATGATTGATGATGATGACGACCTAGCTGCACAGCGCCGCGTTTGGACCGAAGGCCGAGAGACATTGTAAGTATGAGATTTAGCTTTTTCGCTGTTTGGTGGTGTTGTGTCGGGTGTTTTTTTGCGGGTGGGTTGGCGGGTCTTGCCTGGGGCATTCCTGGGAAGGTCTAATACCGGCTAGAAGTTAGTTGGACAAAATCCATAAGGAAACACCAGTTTTGGCACTTTTTGTAAGTTAGGGTTCGTTAGGGTTAGCCCTAGCAGCAGGATTGCATGTGTTTAGGGGGGTTCGATTGCAACGCGGTTCTGTTGTTGTAGAGCACTGTTGGAGCGATGCTGGCTATGGATACTTTTGCTTGCAGGCAAGTGGTTTGAATACAATCCACGGTCTGTATTTGGGTCTACTGTTACTTTCAAAGTACGTTTTGTAACCATTTTTCTGCTAGGCATCGTTTTTGGAGATATGATTGGGTTCTTCTACATTTTTGCGACTGGCTTTAGTAAGGGTCTTGGTGGGAGCATTGCTGGGAAGGTCAAATTTTGTTCTAAAACACAGTAGTACACCCACCTTGAGGGGAAAGATCCGCTATAATATTTTGGCCATACTTATTGATCCTTAAAAAGGTGACTCAGACAGAGCACGCAATTTCAAAAATATTGTACTGTCTATTAGGGAAATCAAAGTGTCACTTTTTGAACCACACAGCGTACATACCTTTTATTTATTTATCAGTGGTATTGTAATAGCACTTCCTGTTTTCCGTTCAATAATTACAGGCCGGGTTTCAGTCAACATCCGCCAGGCAGGCAGTGGACAGGGTGTCTCTTCTGTCAGTGGTCACCACCACATTGATGGACGAAGCGTCAGCTGGAATGGAGGAGTGCCGCCAATAAGAGGAATTGTTTGCTGCATGCAACTTACTTACCAATTTCAACAGGACAACTCCAACAACATACGCAATACAGATACAGTATCCATTGTTGTCTTTTATTCTATGAGTGTGACTGCATGTGCTTACCTTTAGTTTGTAACCAAAGATTGTCTGTAAACTCTGTATCTTCAATTATTGTTTGTCCATGCTCTGCTTTTTTTTTCTTCTCTCAACAAAACCTACCCAAAAAGAAACCCCCATTCCCATCCATTTTACAAACCCTAACCCTCTTCCCCCGGGCTGTGTTGTTTTGCTTGATGTCTGACTAAAATGACATCAATAATTCCACACACTTGCTGGGGAGGATAAGGTGATAGCAGCAACAGGCTGGTGAAGGAATACGAGGATATCTTCTAGACTTACTCAGCTTCAGTACTATATCTTCTAGTAGTAGTAGCCAATGTCAAATAAATTCAACGCAAGTACTAGTTATACTTGCAATACTTTACCATTTGTTAGGCTACATTATGGCACTGTTCTAGTGTACTGTCACCTGCTATTTTCTCGATCGTACCGTAACCGTTGTAATGCTACAGTAAGGAGTACAAACAAGGTTTCGTTTTCTTTTTTTCCATAGGCATGCAACTGCCACTGTGTCACACCACTAGTAACACCGCAATGAGGAAATGTCACCCGCCCAGGAATGACAACGTTAATCCCCATTTCACCTGGAGCCAGCCCTGGGCCTAGCCCTAATTTCTAACACAAATTACAGGTAAGATAAGCGTTTGGTGGGAGGTAGTATAATGGAGTATTATTTCGGAGTAGACAAGAGATTGACGGTTGTACTACTAAAGTCCTACGACTGTTCAGGAAAACAAAGTTACTGTTACACCCCCGCCCCCCACCCACCAGACTGAAAAGCAGTAAAAAACAGGTATGGTCAGATAAAGTTGAAAAATATATTTATTTATCCCTAACAAAATAATCTCCCTCACCCACCCTAACCCCAACGATTGTCTCTGAAACGTCCCAAAACGATCCCAACTCCCAAATCCCACCCCCCAAAAGTCTATAAAAAAAGGGCAAGGGACACTCCACTACTGGAGGGTGCTGGTGCTGGTGCATGATGCGGCATGGGCATCATACTCCTTGCGGAGGGTGGCAAGCTCGGAGCGGAGGCCCTTAACCAAGGTCTTATACCTCAGGACCTCCTGCTCCAGGTTGGACATGCGGACTCGTAGGCGGCGTTGGCGTTCCTTGCAGCTCCTGTGGGGGGCAGCTGGTATTTCGGGTGCTTGGCGGTGGCGGTCGGCTTTCTTAGCCCGGCTCGGTCCCGCTGGTTTAGTCACGGAGGAGGATGCAGTGGTCACAGTCGAAGATGTTGCCCCGCTCGACTGCGTGTCCTCCTCCTCCTCCAGGGCCACCAGCCGCCGATACTCGGCGACTGTGGCCTCCAGCCTCCGTTGCCGGGCCAATCTAGCCTGCTCCCTCCTTGTTGTTGATTTGGAAGGAGCAACTATATGAAGAAAGAAAGACATAGTCTGTAACCAATGCTCCTTATTAATAACACAAAGTGATTGAGCCGAAAGTTGGGTCACAGAGTACAAGTAGCAAATTGAAAGCACAGTACATAACTATTGAGGACAGTATCTATGTAACCTCCCACTTCTGCATCCTTGCTCTAACAGTAGTGGTAGTTTAATGAACTAATTCTACGACCACTATGGACTTCCATTACAGTCGACTATGACAGTACACCAGTCTTATTCTTCTTCTTCTCTCTTGTTTAGGGAAATGGGTACGTTATCTTATGCAAGCCGGCAGAATGACATGGACACAGCACAGTGAAGTTGCACCCGAGAAAAAAAGTTGCACACCATGATGATGGAGACAGACTTGCGTTACTGTACCGGTCCAGTACATGCAGGTGGTGAAGCTATTACTTTTCTATTACGGGTGGCACTGAGAATACTCTGTTACAAGGGCTACTGCTTAATTAATTTACCTTTCACCCTACAGTGCAAATGAGTACTAGAAAAGGAAACTGAAGAAGCTAACTAATTTGATTATCTATCACTTCACATGGGACGTATTTAATGACAGATGAGATGACTTTAGGTGCTTTGCTTAATATTGAGTGAACACAGTGATACACCCACACATGAATGACGTACTACAAGTAAACTAAAGTTATTAAGAGAGGTACGGAGTGTCCACCGTAATAACCAGATATATGCTGTGAATGCAAACGCAATACAAAGTACTGCTACTATTCATGGTAGTATTGGACACATTTACAATTTCTTTTCCTTGCCTTCCCTGCACTGGGACGGACGTGCGGGTGCGGTGGTACATGCTCTTCAAGGTAACACTTACTTCACCTGGCGACCATCTACTCTCTCTAGATACACATTTGCTATGTAAGAGTCAGAGAATACCATGCTCCAGGCATCCATTCATTCAAAGTATACGCACACATACAGTTTCTGTTTCACCCACCCAGGCTGCTGTCCTTCCACCCATCCTTGCTTCATCATTGACCCAGCCATGCACCATACCATATTCTTTCCTTCCCAGCCACCTCTGGGTCCAAGCAAACACATATCGTTCTTCTTTGCCAGCCATCATACAAGTTCGCGTCCCACTTACTTACACCCTTCTTTCGCTTTTCGTTCATCCCATCCATCACGTTCGTCTAAGAACTTATTGGGATTCTTCTCACCAAAAACTTCACAGCTAAGTCGAAGTACATTTCGAGGAGGCTACTACCTGGTTGATTTGTAATTGTAATACACCCGTGCAGAAAGCACACTATGCAGTCTTCAATCTCAATAAGTAAGGAATATATAGCTTACCTGTTTCCGCCACCACCGTTTGATCCCCCACAGGAACGGCCACCAGCTCTTCTAACGCCGCCTCCTCCCCAGAGGCCTCCGAGTCCAAGTCCAACACAGCCACCTCCGCGCTGGCCCCGTCACCAGATGTTACACCTACAAAGTACATTTAAGAAAGTTAGAATACACCACTCACTACTATATAATATTTGGTCTAGGAGAAATGTTAAAAAAACACAATACAATGTAATAATTTGTGACTGTCTACTCCATAGTAAAAATGTCCCATTTTCCAGGGAAGGCTGTTGTCTTGCTGCACTTTTATGCACAACTGATGAATGCTTGCTTTTGATTTTTAACACGCACCACTTTTTCTCCTAACAGACAGAAGCTTGACTCCTGAGTCCTAAGAACACGACCAGGATCAAGTTCAAACTAGGTGAGAGTTCGGCTCGACCACAAGAAATGTGTCCAATTAATCGTCAGCACTAACCACTTTTCCGTTTACAGTTAAATAGTTTTATGACAAAGTAGATTTTAATAAATGTGTTTACTTTTAATAAAGCTTTTACACTTAAATAGACTCTGTGGTTTTTGTTCCTCTAGACTAGAGTGGATGAGCTAAAGGTTTTGGAATTTTTGCAAGCATGAGTGCCTCTGACACTTCTTGACTGTGCTGTGACTCCGTACTACTCTCTTGTCCTGCGTACGATAATCTAGAGATCATTGGGGATCTATAATCGGTGACTTCGGGAGCTGAATGACTCTGCCACACTATCTAGTCAGTAAGGAGACAGTGCATAGAGGTATTGCTGAATATAATGGGAGTCCAATGGAATTGCCAAATGTCCAATCTTAGTTAGCTACACAGACAGACTAATAAGAATAGTCTAGTAATACCACAGGGAGTCATATTCGAGGCAGGATAAGAATTTATATCCAGTCTACAAGAAGATCAAAGACGATTTAGAAAAAATCGAATGAGGAACGCTAGGAAAAAATAGGTACTGTTTAGTAAAATGTAAACTTACTGGGGCCAGCAAAGGAGCCCTCGCCTGCCCGATCCTGGCCTGCATCCTCAGCACCCTCCTCCTGTGTCCTCTTGCCCTTGGGGGGAGCTGATGTACAACATGAAAGAAAGAAAAACCATAAAACATGGATGAGATTTTTCAACCAAATCAAACATTTCAAAAGAACAATAACAACATATTTTGGAAAAATAGCAAATAGATAGACAACTATTCCACGGGATCTATCTCATGTGGTATACTACGTTATTCGTATTGCCTGATTTGCGGAACGTTGACTTAGAAAGTTCCTATGTAACTCAATAAACAGACTACTAAAGAGGTTTGCCTAGGCCTGGCACTGCAGGCAGTAGTGCGCAACACGTGACAGACAAAGTCCATCCTGCTTGCAGATCAGTGAATACTCAAACTATCAATCCACCCGCCACCACCGCCACTATTTCTTCTGATAGCCATGTGACTGTCTAAAGGAAGGACACTGGACTTCAGTCTGTTGGGGCTGATTTATAAGTCCCTTGCGGAAGTTGCGGCTGATTTTCCTCCATTGTTGCGTGCCTTTTCTGACGCAGCGGCAGAACAAAAGACTCGCCATGGTGTTGGTGCGGCGTATATATTAAAAAAAAAAACACATATGGGCATATGGGCGATGCATCACGTTGTAAAGCCCTGCGCCATCAGGGGGCGTTCCGGCGCAAGGGAGGGCGTACCTGCGCAGGAACGAATCCTAAAAGTGGCTGAGGGAAATCTACAAGATGTCAATCAGTCATTTTTAGGACAATGATGCATGACTCAAACCCTGCGCGCTTGAAGCCGACGTACGGCTTGATGCAGCATTGGGGAGATAGGGTACCCCAGAGCATTGCTGGAGCTGCGCCATCGTTGGCACGCAACTCCAGCAATGCGCTGCCTTTACGGCACAGATGCGTAAGGCTTCTGTGACGTTTTGGGCCAATGGGTGGTGGTGGCATGGCACACAATTACTGCCGCATCCCTGCTACTTTGCAGGGATGCGCCGGTAATTGAAAATATGACCCTTACTGTCTAGCATTACGCAGTTCTTTTCTTTACAGTACACTCATACATAATTTCTCAGGCCAATGAAATGCTTCTGAACACAACATACAAAACAAAGAAGCATAGTAGCAAGCAAGGCTACTGAGAAGGAGAGCAGTGCACCTGAAAATGAAATGCATAGAAGATTTTGAAATATAATTTACCTCAATGTAATCGGCAGCATTATTGCTCTTGGTAAAGAACAAAGATTTGCAAATAACAGAGCAGGATAAAACAGAGTAGTAAATGTACTACTACTACTACTCACCAAGCCCGGGGACCTCTACGCCGAGCGCGTCCAGCAAGTCCCGCTCCCGGTCCATGACATCGGTCCAGCGGTGGGTGGCCTGGTTATATGTGCGCCGGACCCCAGAGATCTTGTACATGGCCCGGCACACCTTCTCCCACCGCTGGCGGCGCTCCCGGATGCCATAGCCGGTCGCGATCTTGCCGCCTCCCAGGATCGTCTTGGGGAGGCGGCGCTGGACATGGAAGATCAGTGCCGCCACTTCCTCCGCGCTGAAGATCTCCCTCGGGACCACTTGCTCCCCCCTTAAACGCCCGCACGGGAGCCGGGCACGGGGTGCGGGACCCTTCCCCTTCTCAGGGTGCTTCCCGGCTCCCTTTACCATGGTCTGGGCAGAAATAAACTTAAATGATAAAGAAGAAATAGAATAGTGAAGAAGAAAAGAAAAGAGTTTAAAAAAGTAGTTTAAAAGTAAATAAAAGCTGCAGAAAACACAAAAATATAGAGCTAGAAAAATAGAGGGTTAGATAATAAGTACAATTAGATCAAAAAAACTTCAAACAAGCAAAGGATGGCAGAGATTGAGAGAGGATACAGAAAGCATGCCCAGAACCATAGCAATGAATGAGAAACAAGATGGCCGCGCCCGTTCACGACCGCGTGGGTAAGTTCGCGCGAGATTTTCCTTGCGAGTACGCGCGAAATTGTACTAGCGAGCAGCACACTTTGCGAGATTACACATAGCGGGCGGAAACGGAATTACGTCACGCCAACAAGATGGCCGCGCCCGTGTACGACCGATAGGGTAACTTGGCAAACGAATAGCTAGAAGCGCCTCGCGAACACGCGCAAGATCACGCGAACATACACGTCGCAACAAAAACAATTTTGTATTCGCACGTATTCGCGGCTTCCGAAATCGATCTCGCACGGATTCGCGCCCCAAATAACGCGCGAAATTGCAAAAAAAACGATTTTAGCTAAAATGAAAGCAATGAGCAGGTGCAAAAGTTCAAACTTAACATTAGTAACATTCAAGGTAGTGCTTCCTGATGGGCCCCTCCAGAGTTTGCAACAATTCTATGACCCTGCTATGACCCAAACAGCAGGCTCATGGAATAGCACCATAAAGGTCCTGTAAAAAAAAAATTTCACTGCAACAAAAAGCAAATTACAGATAAGGAAGGAAGCAGGTGCCAGCCAGACTGGAACTTTCAAAATTACTGACACATTAATGAAACACAAATTAATTGATGGCAGTTGAAGAAGGGCAGGTGTGCTAGCTTTTTTCAACCACCATAATCTACAGTAATAAATAAACCTAATAGGTGCCTGTGAGGATGTACTAGAGGGTGGCATGGGTGTCCCAGAGGGTGGCAGTGGTGAAACAGAGGGTGCTGTGAACCTGTGATGATAAACCAGACGTAGAAACAACATAGTCGCGGCCGTTGCAAGCCGAAAAGTAAGTTCGCAATTGCGAACTTGTCCCAAAATCGGCGCGAACACGCGCCAACACAAAAAACGGAAAAATCCGCAAATCCGCTAGAGTTCGCGGATCTTCGCGGATTGCGAATCCGTAAATACGCAAGTTCGCGGATTGCCAATCCGCAAAATCCGCCCGAGCCTGAGAGTTCTTTTGGACCATGAACTTTGGTTTGCTTCTCAAGTCAATACAGTGGTCAGGAGAATCAAACCTTTGCTTTCCATACTCTGGAAATATCAACATTACTCAATACCATCACCAAGTGGTCCTAACAAGAGCCCTAGTTATGGCACTCCAGGACTATTGGGATGACTTTTACACTCATCTCCTCAAGAAACTCATTTCCAGACTTTAAAGACTTTATACACAGGACATCAGATTGTACCAAAACCTCCACAAGTGTCAACAAGACAAACTCACAATGAGAGTGCTATACATGCTCCCAGTAGAACAATAATATTTAGGGTTCTCTACAACATTCATAAAGTGTACTGGAGAAAACGTCTGGATTACCTGAAGAAACATAGGGGCATATTTACAAGCCTCTATCGCCCAAAAAACGTCATCTTTCAGGACCTTGTAGTGTCAATCGGAGCTTTGACTTATTTACAAGGCAGCGTTAAGCCGCTTAACATGGCTTAAGGTTGCCTTGTAAACATGGCCTGTTTTCACGCTACACTTAGGGGCATATTCTCAAGAAAGTGTGATAACCATTGCAAAAGTAACTTAACGCAACCTTCAACATCGCAGTCTATTGCAGGAAAATTGCGCTGTGTTAACCAAGTATTCACCCACCAACCCACCAACCTAGTTGGTGGCATGCTTCATCATTGGGCCCACCCAGTAACACCTAATGTGTCCCGGGTGTGCTGCGACGCCTGATTACAGCGGAGCTGGTATATTACTGAGAGTGCAGTGTAGGGTGCGTAGTGAAGTGTCAGTTAAAATGGCTTGGCGGCGGTCCCAATACCCGAAGGAAAATTACACTTTAATAATTGGGCCGCCGTCAGCGGTTAAAATTAAGGCTAGGGGATGTTAAGGTGGTGAGTTACGACCTCCTACATCCATACGTGGGTCGACATGTTTCAGCCAGTGCCTTAAGAATATCTGGCTTTCCTCAGGACCTAAATAAAAAGGTGATAGTGCAGGCTAAAAAAGTGGGTTCGTGTAATACAGTCTATGTGTTACACTCGCTAAGGCGTTTTTCTAGGTGTGAGAGGGGTATTCCCTTCTCAAGCATCCGCTAGGTTTTAGCTATTGGTGCTTCCAGGAGAGAAGGGGCAAGGGGATGACCAGCTTTACTGGACAGAGCCTGCCGGTACCTGTTGTGCAGTCTTCGCAGAATGCTATGCATCACCTTCCCTGCAACACTTCCGTTGTATAGTGTTACGCATCCAAAGGTACATTGAATCAAAGTGTCGCATTTTAAGATCTCAAGAAAATTAAGCTAATTCTACCATTTTAAGTACAGTATTGTGGATTTTTGTCATTTGTGGTCTTGTGTTAAATCTATATAAAGAATACTTATTTTTAACATACAACTCTGTGTTGTCCATCTGTAGTGTTGTCACTGGGTTACTGTATGTGTTCACACATGCTTTACACACTGCCTCTGAGATAAGCCTGTCTGCTCGTGCCAAGCTACCAAGGGGGTGAGCAGGGGTTATTTTAGGAGTGTACCCCCTTACCCTGACTAGACGCAAGGGTCCCTATTTGTCACAGGTACCTACCTATGCCAACTAGAGACCCCCAAATCTAACATCAATACAATGTCAACATGCATCTCTACTTCACATTGCAGCGGGACATACAACACCACCAGCAGGGCAGACCAGACGACCCATCAGTGATGCTGGAGACGACCACCACACCTTCGACATCGACGCCCCACAACAGCTCATCGACATCTCAGGCAACCCACCCCCAGGAGCAGGGCAGCCAAGCTACATAGAGGAGACCCCAGCCCCTGCACAGACCACACAGCAGGAAGCACCCGCCACCACGGCTGGCTCCCAACACCTCACCGAGGCACACATCGCATTCCAATGCCAGGTGTCAGAATGCCAAAAGGAGTTGTCCAAACAGGTGTGGGTGGGCTCAGAGCTCATGGAAGCCGAACTGCATCACATACGGAGTGTCAAAGTCCCATCAGGGACCATCTACACCCCACAACGGAGACCCACAGTGCGACAGAGACACATGCATTTGCACATTTCCTGTACTGAACTACGCACAGAGCCCCGGAATTACCATCCACACACCCACTCTGGTCCTCCGTACAACGGCCCAGTACACTCCTCTTACGTATCGGGTGGCTGACAACAAAGCTACATCTCCAAGCTCTAACCCGCTGCCTGCGCAAACATGGTTTGCGTCAGCTGTGCACAGCACAATGTAATGTTGTAAGGCCCGGGGCCCTCATGCACACATCATGACCATACGGACATATGCAGATTGTTTGTGGAACTGGCTACGGGCACATGCGCCCGGCCCCTTTATTGGCAGGGACACATGTACAGTGCTGGATGTGTGTGGGGTGAGTGTAAGCCAGCCCTCAGGGAGTTGTTGGTGCTGGCAATGAATACAACTGTGAACACTATGAATACGGAAACAGAAAACACCAGCATTACAGAGACAACTATGGAGCATCATGGAGGTAGCCGGAGCAAGTCCAGAGATCACACAATGAGCAAACAGAAGTGTCCATGAGTTGCAGTGCACTGAGGTTGGGTCACTAGAGCTGAGGGTGCTCTTGTGAACATATTGTCTAGGATTGTGTCCCATCGGGACATTCCTAATGCACCTGCAGTGGGGGGTGTCACACCTGCATCATCTTCCTCATCATTGTCCCAGGTCTCCCACACTGCCTAAGGTGACATTGCTGCGTGAGCTCTCCACAGCACATAACCAAAAGAGTAATGGACGATGTTTCATGGTGCACTGAGTTAGTGGCACCTGGAGTGCTGAGAAGGGGATCAGGCAGAAGATGGCATCCTAAACAGGTTTGAGCAACTACGTCAGTCTGCCAGTACGACCATTTCAACACTGGCAGTTGGCGGTTGGAGTTGGTCCTGGCAGTGGTGGCGTGTGCCTCCTGCGGTAATGCGACGTCCGAGCTGATCACGAGTTGATTTGATGTGTGAGCCCTGGTGGACCGCAGTTGAGGCGGGAGGCAGCGGACAGCGCAGGGCCACAGACACATGGCGTTGACGACCCCAAGGCCATCATCACAGAGGCCATCCAATATTCTATCAAACAGGGTCCATGACTTCAGCTGCACATAGTTAGTGGCCCCGGATGCACAGCAGCCGGCATAGGCACCCCGCCACTGGACAGTGATGCGGTGCACTGAGGTAGGGCCATGCGTACTGAGCGGGTTCTCATCGATGTCCAAGGTGAATGTGGTGGAGGGCTGCAGGGGACAGTGGGGGGTATCCTCCTGGGCATGGTGCAGAGGGCAGAAGCCGTCCGGAAGCAGCAAATGGAGGAGTGGAATGGTGCAGCCTTGTTTTCACCACCATTTAGGTATCAGCTACATGAGGATGAAGACAACCCCCAGTCCATAGATTCAGACGCCACCAAAGTTCAACCAAAGAGTGTCCATGAATGTTGGGGAACAGATTTAGTGGCACCGGGCTGAGAGCGGATGCAGTCTGCGATGATGCCGGTACAATGATATGAACTCAGCCATTGCTAAATCAAGACTCAGTCCCAAATGTGTGACCTACTTGACCACAGTGTAGGCCGGAGGCAGCGGTCAGCAAGGGCCCACAGACACGTGTCATTAGCTCGCGATGCACAGTTAGTGACACCAGGGTTGTTTTATTTATTTTATTTTATATTCTTATATAGCGCCTGAATAGACCCCCGAAGGGGTATCTCCGCGCTTTTGCCAGTAAAAACATGACTCCAGATAGTCGTGTTCAGGGGGGGGTAGTACATATTGCAAAGGAGGCGTTAATTACTAGTGAATACGTGTGTTTTTAAGGTCTTCCGAAAGGCCAGATGGCTAGTGAGTGATCTCAACTCAAGAGGTAGAGAGTTCCAGAGCACTGGTCCCGCATGGGCCAGCGCTCGGCCTCCTTGTCTGGATTTCTTTATTCTGGGTACCTGCAATAGCTGCAGATTACTGGATCGCAGGGAATGCCCAGGAGCATATGGCTGAAAGATTTTGGCCAGATATTTTGGGCCTTCGCCTATCACACTTTTGTGAATGGTACATAGAGTCTTAAACTGTACTCGCTTCCTCACTGGTAACCAGTGGAGTCTAGTCAGCAGGGGGCGAGAAGGAGTCCTAGGGGGAACATTCAGGACAGTCCTTGCAGCCGTATTTTGGATTACTTGTAACTTATTAAGTTGACCTTCATTAGCTCCTAAAAGAAGACCGTTACAGTAATCCACTCTGCTGATGACTAGCGCCTGCACAAGTGTTTTCCTGTAACAATCTGGCAGATAGGGAAACACTCTTCTTAGCATCCCAATTGCCCAAAAGCAGGTACCAGCCACTTGGTTGACGTGGTCCTTAAATGTGAGTGTCTGATCTAATAACACTCCCAAGTTTTTTACCGTGCTCTTGGGGCTGGGAACAGGTCCTAATTCTAAAGGCCACCATTCAGGTGACCAGTGTGTTGCCGCTTGTCCAAACAGCATGACCTCTGTTTTCCCTACGTTACACTGAAGACAGTTTGATGACATCCACTCTGATATTGCTCTCATTCCATCTGCAAATGATCTTTTTATTGCAGGTGTCAGACTTTTAAAAGGAAAGAGGAGTTGGGTGTCGTCGGCATACGACACCGGGGTAAACCCAAATGATCTTGCTAAGTTGGCCAAGGGGGCCACATACACATTAAATAGTGTCGGGCTTAAACATGAGCCCTGTGGCACTCCCTTGTTGAGCTCCCTGTAGGTGGATTTGTGGGAGCCCAGCCTAACTTCTTGGGAGCGGCCAGATAGAAAACTCTTCATCCATGACAGAGCCACTCCCTCCAAGCCTACGTCCCTTAAATGATCGAGAAGCATCGTGTGAGACACCGTATCAAAAGCAGCGGAGAGATCCAACAGCACCAGAATCATAGAACTGCCCTCATCCAGTGCCATTTTGATGTTATTGGTCACTGTTTGAAGGGCTGATTCGGTGCTGTGGTTGGGCCTGACCAGGGATTGTGAATAGTCCAGGCCCTCCGTTGCTTCTAGATGTCCTGATAGATAGGTGTTCACGTGCCTCTCTGCTATATTGCCGATGTAAGGCAAGAGTGAAATAGGACGCAGGTTTGAGAGGTCTGTCCATGGAGATGCCGCTTTTTTCCTTATTGGGTTTACCACCGCTCTTTTCCAGTCTGCCGGGACCTGTCCTTTCGCAAGAGAGATGTTAATGACGCTCTGTATAGAGGGTCCCAAGACAAGGGTTGTCGGTAGTGTCCGATCATCTCCGTAACGATGATCCTTTTTCCCTCCTGACTGCAACGAGTCATCCTCTTACACCTCTCCTTGCATGCAATGATATGTACTCTGCAATTGAAAAATCGATGCTCAGTTCCAATTGTGTGACCTACTCGGGTGCAGCATAGGCTGTGGGCAGTAGTCCACGTGGGCCCTCAGAAACGTGCGGTTGTGACGCACTACTAGGACCTGGTGGCACCACATCGAAGGGAGTATAGTGACATCAAATCAGCCATAAATATTGTTCACTGCCACAGTGTTACCAAGACTCAGTTCCAAATGTGTGACCTACTAGCCCGCTGTGTCATCCGGTAGAGTATGTCAATGAGAAAGGCGTCTTGTGGGCCTTGCTTGCTGAGGATGTGATTGTTGTAGCAGGTTGCCAGGTTCGCGTGCCTCGGGCTTGGATCTTGCACTGGTACTTGGTGGGCCCTATTCAACACACGCCGGTGTCGGAAGGTGAGCAGTGAGGCCTGGGTGCCCAGGGGAGGGCAAACCGAGTTCGGGAACCAGCGGCCTGGGGTGCTGCAGGCGCACAGGATTGCAGGCCACACCGCTCACGGCGTCGGCCTTGTGGCGGGCTGAGGGGCACCGCCCTGGCAGAGACGCTGGGCATTCCGAAAGAGAACATGCCCAGAGCTCTGTGCTTTTTATCCACACCCCTACGCTGGCCTGGCATACGCCGGGCCAGCCCCCTCCGCTCATGCTTATGGGGGACGTAACAAGCTACATTTCCCTGAGCATCCAAGGACCGGTTTCTGGCTATCAGCCTTCATCAACCTGGATAGCTTGACTCCAGTGGTGTGGAGAGCCTGGGACTCACGTCTGAGCATACCCAGCCCACTCGGGGTGAAAATTGCAAAAAACACAGTTGATGGACAGAATGTAGAACAATGTCATACATTCACCCCAGTACAAGAATCTGGGCCTAAATCTATCGTTTTTTTGCACTCCACACCACATTGCATTTCGGGCGGGGTGCCCTTAGTCAGGGATCACTTGGATGATTTAAATAGCCTGAGTTAGTCGAAGGTGCAATCAAGTGTTCGCTTCCTTGTTGAAGCTAAAGAAAAGGAGCTTCGACAAGGAAGCGAACACTTGATTGCACCTTCGATTACCACAGGCTATTTAAATCATCCAAGTGATCCCTGACGAAGGGCACCCTAGCCGAAATGCATTGGATTTCAGAAAAGGAAAAGGATCATGATGATGGCCTTTGAAAATTATACATTAATGGATTGAATTGAAGTTCATTACTTAAAATGTATTGGACCACAAATATTGACTACCGTTTTCTTCAGCAGAACATACAAACTTTTAACCCTATATTGAATAGAGGAAGATTGTGCACAGAGGAATTCAACCCAATGTTTAGGGCTGAACCACTTAACTTTTTAAAAGTGACATTTTCAGAATTACAATTTAAAATCCATCTTCACCATAAGTTGTGTTTTTAAATTGTGATTTCAGGAACTCCAAGTCTTAGGGCCCGATTCACAAAACTAACTTAAGACAAAATCCTAAACTTACTACCATTTTGGTATTCACAGAAGGCACTTACTCATTTTGGTATTCACAGAAGGCACTTACTCATTTTGGTATTCACAGAAGTTAGGAGTCCTAACTTTAGGACTCTTAAATGCCTTCTGTGAATACTGAAAGTCTTAAAGTTAGGATTTTTCTCAATTTAGTAGTAGTAAAGTTAGGACTCCTAACTTTAGGACTCCTAAATGCTGTCTGTGAATACCGAAAGTCTTAAACATAGGATTTTTCTCAGTTTAGTAGTAGTAAAGTTTCGGTATTCACAGAAGGCATTTAGGAGTCCTAAAGTTAGGAGTCCTAACTTTACTCCTACTAAACTGAGAAAAATCCTATGTTTAAGACTTTCGGTATTCACAGACGGCATTTAGGAGTCCTAAAGTTAGGAGTCCTAACTTTACTACTACTAAATTGAGAAAAATCCTAATTTTAAGACTTTTGGTATTCACAGAAGTCATTTAGGAGTCCTAAAGTTAGCAGTCCTAACTTTACTACTCCTAAACTGAGAAAAATCCTAACTTTAGGACTTTCGGTATTCACAGATGGCATTTAGGAGTCCTAAAGTTAGGACTCCTAACTTCTGTGAATACCGAAATGAGTAAGTGTCTTCTGTGAATACCAAAATGAGTAAGTGCCTTCTGTGAATACGAAAATGGTAGTAAGTTTAGGATTTGTCTTAAGTTAGTTCTGTGAATCGGGCCCATTGGGTCCCAGTCTTCTCAATTGAAAATGACAGTTATAAAATGTAATAAGGCAATCCCAATGTTATCCTATGGGAGAGATAAGCCTTGTGGTAGTGAAAAACTAATGTGAGAGTATTTCACTACCCTACCAGGACATGTAAAACCTAAAAGTATATGCCTACTTTTTAATACACTGCACCCTGCTCATGGGCTGTCCAGAGCCTACTTTATGGGTGACCTATACGTAATAAAATGGAAAGTGTGGGCCTGGCAAGTAAGTTAACTTGACAGATCAACATGGCAGTTTAAAACTGTGCTCACAGGCTCTGTAGTGGCAGGCCCGAGACATGTTTAAAGGGCTACTCAAGTAGGTGGCACAACCAGTACAGCAGGTCCATTAGTTGCATTTAATTTAGAGGCCCTGGGACCATGTAGTGCACTTTTCAAGGGACTTATTGGTAAATTAAATATGACAATTGTGGATAAGCCAATGTTACCATGTTTTAAGTATAGAGCACATGCGCTTTAGCACTGGTTAGCAGTGGTAAAGTGCCCAGATTCCAAAAGTCAACTAAAAAGAATTCAGCAAAAAGGGGCGGGCAAAGGCAAAAAGTTTGGGGGGGACCCTGCAGAAAGGGCCATTTTTAACAAGTGGAAACTATTCTTTTTTTTTATAAATCTTTTTTATTAACAACTTAAATGTGATGTTTACTTTCATCATTGAGTACAGCAATATTTGTTGTGACAAATACCATTTTACAGAGGTCAGTGACATATTTCAAAACAACATTTTACATTACATTTCTTATGGCGTACATGATTCGGAAGGAGAGGGGCATCAGGTGGGACACAGATATTACCTTGGTATTCGTTCCATTTGCCACACACCTGTGTCCATTTTTTGGGGCAGTCTCTCGCAGCATAGACAGTTTTTTCTCGCATCATGCACCAGTCCATGTCTGTCTTCCATTCTGCCACTGTGGGAGCTGCACTAGCACCCCATAACCTGGCCACGTTCCCAAACCCAGTGTTGCCCACAGTTTATCCTTACCATTTAGATCCGCGGGATCCCAGATGTTTAGCAGACTCCTCTTAGCATCAATGTCCATACTTTTTCCAAAAACTTCCCTGAAGCATTGGTGGATGCCTACCCAATATTTCCAAACATGTATATATTCCCACCTTATATCTATGAATGTACCCTCATGTCCACACCGTCTCCTAAACTCCACATCAGCTGCTCTATCCAACTTAGCCAGTGTTGGTCCTCTGATACATACCCTATGAAGGATCTTAATTTGAACCAGTCTCAGGCGAGCGGAGATCCCGACCCCCTTAGGGGAGACCAATGCTTCCTGCCACTCTTCCTCGTCTAGTTCCGAGATGTCTCTTTCCCAGTGCCTTCGAAGTGTTTCAAGGGGGTCCGGGGCATTATTGATCAACTTTTTATATGTTAGTGATACGGCTTTTGTTTGCAGGTATTCGTTGAGGAGTCTATCTTCCAGAGGAGAGGCCTCCGAGAGGGTCTCACCCTTCGGTATTTGCGATGTCAGTGCGTGTCTGACCTGTGAGTATCTGTAGCGTTCCGTGTCAGCCATCTCATATTCATGTTAGAGAGTAGCAAATGTTATGACTCCTCCCCCTTTCTTTAGATCACCTACTCTTGAGATTCCGATCATATCTCATGTATCGAATCCCTTTGTTTTTCTCAGTGTGCCCAGTTGTTCGGTATCCCACATGGGAGTGGCCTGCGTACATTTCAGTCCCCAGCACATGCTTCTAGTGGCGGCATGCCACACTTGTACCGAGGGTCTAGTCCGTCCGGTCACAAAACATTTGTTAGGCTTAGAGTACAGGCCCATATTACAATTGCCACCTGGCAGTAGCCATTTGTCCTTTCTATAGCCTGGGTCCTCCCAGTGGCGGAATGTGCAGTGGTTGATGGCAGCCAAGTGAGCTGCCCAATAGTATTTTTTAATATTAGGGAGTCCAATACCTTAATCGTACCAACCCCTCACCAGTTTTGAAAAGGCTATACGGGGACGTTCCTCCCACAGCAACTGCCTCTGTACACTTTCTACTTCTTTAAAGTATTTTGCAGGAACTGGGTTCAGAAAATTTTCGAGGACATACAGGAAGCATTGCAGTAACATAATTTTGAATATTGCCGCTCTACCCAACAACGATAGAGGAAGCGCTTTCCAGTTCGCAACATCGCATTTTAGTCGCTGTAATTGGGGGAGCAGATTATGTTTGTAGCTAGCATTAGGATCCACTGTAATGTAGATCCCCAGGTATTTAAACTGTATTTTACCTCCTCTAGGTACAATCCCTAGGCAGGGATGGAGACTGTCCCTGAAGGACACATAATATGGATTTACTACAGTTTATAGTGTTTCCGGAATATTTGCCAAATGTTGCGAATATGTTGAGAACCCTATGAACTGATGCTGTGGGGGATGCCAGATATAACAGAATGACATTTGCATAAAGAGAGATACGGTCTTCTCAACTGTCTGCCCATTTCAAGCCACGGATGACAGGGTCCCTACGGATCCAGGCTGCAAAGGGTTCCAAGGACAAGGCAAAGAGCAAAGGAGACAGCGGGCATCCTTGTCTTGTCCCACGCTCCAATGCAAAGACAGTCGATTTTTTATTTCATACCACTACCTTCGCCAGGGGTTCTGTGTATAGCAGACGTACCCACTGAATGAAGTTAGGCCCAAATCCCATCTTGATCAATACTACAAAGAGGTATGGCCATTCAATGGTATCGAAGGCCATCGTGGCATCCAAGGACACCACTGCTGCATTCTCCCTAATAAAACCTTGACACCCCATGACTCCATGCAGTCTCCTTCGATGAATTGCCATGTTCCTGTTTGGCATAAAGCTCGATTGATCCAGGTGTACCAGTTTATTGATCACCTTTACCAAGCGTCCCACTAGTAAATTGGCCAGGACTTTACGTTCAACATTTAGTAATGAGATAGGCCTATACGAGGAACACTTATTTCTGGGTTTACCTGTTTTGTTGGGGAAGAGGTGTGGCGCAACGGCCAGGGCGACTGACGCTGGATGCTGGGGATCACGGTTCCCCGGCACCGGCACCGGCGGCAGGAGTCTGCCCAGCTCCATGACTCTGGGCAATAGCTCGCTTAATCTTCCCAACGGCCCCCAGCGCCGGGACACCCATGGATATCTGTGCGCTTTACAAATACTGGATTTTTAAATTTTTTATGTATGGTGACAATGTAGCCACCCTTTGGTCTAACGGGAGAACCCCTAATTCTCGACTTTCCTCAAACATGCCTTGTAGGTGTGGTGTGATTTTGTCAGTTTTTAATTTGTAAAGTTCGATTGGCAGCCCATTAGGACCCAAGGCTTTCCCCGACTGGAGGCTCCCTATTGCCTGGGCCACTTCCTTATTAGTGAGGGCACTAAACAGTAGCTCCCTGTCTTCATTCTCTAAAGTTGGGAGCGTTATGTCTGAAAGCAGATCTGCAGAGTCTGTTTCTTGAAAGGAGGTGGTTGCCTGGTAAATTGTACGGTAGTACTGAGCAAATTCATTAGTTATTCCTTGTGGGTCTACTATCTTCATACCCGGTTCTGTGGTTAGTTCAGGTATCTGCTGATTTGCTAATTATTTCCTATCCAGCCAGGCCAGCAACTTCCCAGCCTTTTCTCCTAGTTTGTACAACCTATCCACCTTGTCTCTGCTCAAAGTTTTGGCCATATCTGTAGCAATAGTTTTATATTCCTCTCTTTTAAGTGATAGTGTGTGGAGTTTGTCCTGTTGTATTAGTCCTCCTGCTTCTTCCTCTATGTGGAGTATTTCTTCTTCTAGTCTGACTAAATCTTTGATCTTTTTCTTGTGCACTCCGGCATTCCGGGAGAGTGCCTGTTCCCTAATTACCACTGTCACAAACTACCCAAAGCAATTGGGTTGAAGCTACTAATTCTACATTCTCAAGAAAATAATGCTTGATGGCTGCTGACAGTTTCTCTCTGACAAATAGACTTTTAAGATACCATGGGTTATTCAGTGCTATCCTGCCCACTTGTCTCTTGCCCAGGGCCACCTGAGCCCACAGTGGCGAATGGTCTGATATACCTCGGGCTAAGTGCTTGATATCGTGGATGTTGCTAACTTGAGCAGCTGGAGTGAGAAGGTAGTCAATACGGGATAAACTGTTATGAGCTCCTGAATGAAAAGTATATTAGAGACTTTCAGGATGGTACGTGTGCCATGCATCGGCCAATCCCATTGAGTCTATAAAGTCAGGAAGCCACCTTTGTGACGGCCAATGGCACGAGGAGGGCACCGGTCCAGGGACCCGGATACTACGGAGTTGAAATCCCCGCCTTCCAGCAAGCGGCTCTCGGGGAAGGATGGAAAAGTGTCCTAAGTCCCTGAATGTTTTCCCCTGTAACCCCGGATGGACATACACAGATAAAATTGTATGCGGCATACGTTCCCATTGACCCGAAATGGCTGCATATCTACCCATCACATCCGTCCAGGTGTGATTGATTGACGTCGGGAAGGACTCTTGGTCATAATGCCCACTCCCCTGGAGCCGGTAGTAAAGCCCGAGTGGACATTCAATTTGTAACTCTATCTGCTCAGAGCCTACATGTGTTACCAATGAGGTGCGTTTCTTGGAGTAACACAACATCAGGAGACTGCCTCTTAATATATTGAAATACAATACTGATGGAGGACGGTTTCGTAGAAAAGAAAGTTGCTCAGATGCTATCCACTCGTTTAACTTACTAACGAAGTTTTTAACAAAGTGTCGTAAATAACTAATACGTACCACATGAACACACGGGTTAGTGAAGCTGGCCTACGTGTGTACTAATGTGGATAACAATGAAGACAGACTAATGACGCTTTAAACGGGGAAACTGTTTGCACATGCGTCAACTACATCTACGTAGTACGGCGAGGTAACGCTTGGAAGGAAAATCTAGCTCATGAACAGAAGCTATTAACATGGCGGCTTGAAGACTTGCATGCATGGCACCTGCTTACTTGAAACTAAAACAAGCTATTTTACTAATGCTAATGCGGGAAAAGTATTAATAAGTAAAGGGGAACAGAGTAGAGGTGGGTGGTATACAGTGCAACCCTTTATTTGTGAAATTAATATTTATCTTTCTGACTTCATCACTAGTGCGTATATGGGCCTCTCTCGCATAACTGAATTAAGCTGAGTGACGCGCAGTCCGCGCATGCTCACTGAGTGCAGCCATGAAGGTCATGACTGTGCATTTGAAACAGAGCCAAGATTGAATATTACAGCATGGGAGTGGACGGTGAAGAGTTCAACGATGAAGACTCCTATTCAAAATATTATTATATTGTTTCAAAGTAAAATGTGAAAGCGTGTGAGAATCAAATTTATGAATAAAAATTAATGGGATGGGTTTGCGAACAATAGTTGAATCTGATTTTAATGACATGTAAGCATGGAGTGATGGAGCTTCGTATTTTTACGATATTGAAACTTTAATGGGTGGAACATGAATAACTAAATGTATAATTAAGTTAGTCTACTTAGTTAGTTAGAGTTTGAAGGAGAGAACCTTCCTGCGGGAGATGCAGTTGCTGGGAGAGATGCTGAACTGAATGCAGAACCTGAAGCAGAACCTTCTATCCTAATTTAATTGAGTTTGATCAGAAGATCGTGGAAGAATCTCGAGGAGGAAGATAGTGTCAGAGAGGGGTGCGGCTCAATCGTCGGTATTCTAGAGAGGTCATCTATAATGTCCTAAATCCTGTCCTGGAGTCTTTGTCTCCTTCCCTATCCCGGATAACCCTCACCAGCCCTTTCGCCAGGGGGTTGGTCATTCACACCATCCTTGGTGTTTATATATATTCTTGTTATTTGTTGCTGTATTTTTCTCCCTGTCCTCTCCCTTTCTGAGCATTGATTATTGTATGAGTACGAAGTATATGCTTGGTGTTTATAAATTGAATTATTTTTCTCTCCTACGAACGTCAGTGGCTGCACTTTATTTTGGAATGGTTCACATACATTTAATTTAGATAAAGATTTAAAACTCCCTGAGTCTGTGGTTATTTACTTACAGAAGAAAATGTAAAGTTATGGTAATTATTACAATCAACTAGTTCAACTAATGGTCCATCGACCAGAGGAAAGAACTTGTTGATCTGTGAAGGGTTAGTTAAGTGATGAATGAGTGTATTGAATAAACTAATCCTAAACAGTTTGTGGAAATTAAACGGAAACCCCCTTAATGGAACAATGGTTTTTACCACTAGTGGGTTTATGGGCCTAGGTGAGTATATGGTAGTGGAGTATCTGTTGGTGGTGAACCACTGGATCAGTTTTCTGGTAGCAGAGCTAAGGTTATTATTGACTAGTTTGGTGATAAGTATTGATTATTGATTACTTAGTTATGATTTAACAAAAGAGTTAGTTTTTGTTTTAGGTTGTCTAGAAGCACAGGTATAGAGGTTGCCTGGGCATCCAGGGAATGGAATAGCGGGTGGTGATAGAAGCCACACTGTAGGAGGTTACTCATCTGTTGTCATAAACACTGAGAAGTTACGGAGGACTGGCAGTGTTGTAGTAGGGATTATATCATGTAGAAGAAAAAGTGTGAATGATAGCAAAAGGGATTAGTTGGTGAAACTTTAGTCTCATTTCCCAATACGGGTGACACTGAAGAAGTAACAGGTTCTCCTATGCTTGAATGAAGGGTAAACAGGGGTTTTACTTGAAGTGAAAGAATTCTGAAATAAATCGTAATCTATCCTGGTTTAGTGGAACAGACAGATTAGCGAATGTTTTTATGTTGTTACTAATGAATTTGTATTAGGAAACGTCCAAGAAATACGTTTTTGTATTACCTTGTGAAGGGAGGGTCAGTCGCAGGAGTTGAACTGACGTCACAAAGAGCTGTGCTGGGATTGGTTAAGGCAACAGGCGTGAGAAGGGAGCAGATTGTAAAGGGAGGGTAAATAGTGAGGAGCAATACTGACGTCACAGAAAGGCAGCACTAGTATTGGTTAGACGAGCAGCGCAAGCCTGAGCGTTGATTGATTGCTAGATAGAAGCTTTGTTAGGATTGGTTAAAAGAAAATTATATGTTGGATTCTGATTTGATATTTGGTGTGAGTCACGCTGAAATAGTACAAGAGATAGGTACTCGAGGATTTCCGGAAGACTCTTTCATATATCGATCATCTTGAATGTATGAAGAAAAGAGAAAGATGCCGTTAATAATGAAAATTAAGAATTTCTTTAAGAAAGATAAGCCAGTGTTGACTAGAGAGGGAATTCCTATTCCACCACTAAAGACGCCTGCTTCTGTTATGATAATGGAAAGAGGATATCATACTTGTGTATGGTTGGAGAATTGGATACAGTATACCAAAGGTGATGGTGTTCTAGTTTTCCCCGAACGTGGTACGTTTAATGGGAGAATTCTTCAAAATTTGAGAATCAGAATGAATGATTTAGAGCCAAGACCTAGGTTGACTCAGTATGAGGCTTTGGAAGAATGGAAACTGAGGCATTTGAACAAGAGAAATTCAGAGGTGGAAAGAGATTTAGAGGATTTTTACCTAGATATCCATATGAGTCACATGAGGATCAGATGAAACAATGGAGAAAATTCTGGTATTAGAGGGTTTATATCCAGTGTTAATGGCTGAAGAGCAGTCCGGAAGCAAGTGTAAGAAAAAGGCAAAACTTAGAATGTATCAGGATATGGTGAATCAGATGATGTTGGAGGATATTTTAATTAAGAACCCTCCGCCGTACCAAGAAGAACCTAGTAGGGTTACCCCAAGTGCACCGGTGATAGGTATGCCCTTAATTCCACAAATTTTACATGATACGTCAGCTAATAGGGTGTTGCAAGATAATGAGAGAGAAGCCTTAAATAAAATTATGGAATGATTAGTTCCAAAAATAAGCCAATTAAATGTAAATGCCGAAGCCTTGACAGTACCAGTGACTAGTGGCCCTGTTATCCCATTATATGGGGATACCAAAAATTTGCCCAAAACCACAAGCTATGACGATTTCTTTGAGTAATCCTAGAAAGGAAGTAGTGATGTCCGATGATCAGGCCATTGAGAGTGATTCAGTCATTTCATTAATGGATTTCCTAATAATGGAACCTTTAGCAGAAATCCCAAAAAGAGTTTCACCAACGATTTTGAAAGAAAAAGGGCCTATGGTCCCTACAAGAACAGGAGGTTCAACAACAGTTAGTCCAGAAGATTTAGAGAGATGGGCACAGGGAATAGAAAGACAAAGCTCACAATAAAGAATTATAGATATCAGCAGATTGAAAGTGGATTTGGAAGAATTGCGCCCTCGGCCTGGTCGCCCCCACACCCCCCGCCTGCTCCTCCTACCTGCTGCCTGTGCCTCGATCTACACGGCGCCCCAGCCGCCACAGGACCGCCGCTGAACCACCCCAGCCGCCACAGGGCCGTCCCAGCGCCGCCCCAGCCACCGCAGGGCCGCCGCCGAGCCCCCAGCTTTTCCCGCCGGATCTCGACGAGACCCCGCCCCCCCGCACGCCGATTGGCTACCGCGATCCCCGCCTCCCCGCACACCCTCCCTCCCGGCTCCCCTCTTAAGGGGACCCACAGCGCTGCTCAGGAGCGACCACTGCGCCCTCGGCCTGGTCGCCCCCACACCCCCCGCCTGCTCCTCCTACCTGCTGCCTGTGCCTCGATCTACACGGCGCCCCAGCCGCCACAGGACCGCCGCTGAACCACCCCAGCCGCCACAGGGCCGTCCCAGCGCCACCCCAGCCACCGCAGGGCCGCCGCCGAGCCCCCAGCTTTTCCCGCCGGATCTCGACGAGACCCCGCCCCCCCGCACGCCGATTGGCTACCGCGATCCCCGCCTCCCCGCACACCCTCCCTCCCGGCTCCCCTCTTATGACGCCCCCTGAGCGACCGCGCAGCGGACGCGCGCAGCGGGAGCACCGACTGAGCGCCGAAGGTGCGCCAAAGGTAAGCCCGTCTGCGCCCGTCCGCGCCTGGACCGCGCCCAGCGCCAGGACCCCTGGCCCCCGCAGACCCCAGCCCACCCGCCGGACGTATGACGCCGCCGCCCTCAACGCACTCAACGCCGGCCGAACCCCTGGATGCTACCGAGCCACCCCGAGACGCACCCACGGTCCCTTCATCTGCCAGGCCTGCAAGTTCTCCTGCACCCGGACCTGCGCGGCACCAGCACCCACCAAGCCGAACTCCAGCAGCAGCCACCTGAAGTGCATCCTGCTCAACACCCGCTCCGTCCACAGACACGCCGTCGAGCTCTGGAACCTGCTCGACACCACACACCCAGACGTCGCCTTCCTCACGGAAACCTGGATGCACGCCTCCTCAGCACCCGACATCGCCATCGCCATCCCGGACGGCTACAAGATCATCCGGAGAGACCGCGTCAACCAGACAGGAGGTGGCATCGCCATCATTCATAGGAACACCATCCGCATCACGACCAACACCGACGACACCATCGCACCCGCCGAACACCTGCACTTCCAGATCCACGTCAACCCGAAGACCACTCTCAGAGGCACCCTCATCTACAGACCCCCGGGACCACGCACACAATTCAGCGAGGACATCGCCGACTTCATCAGCCCGCTCGCCCTCCCCTCAGCCGACTACATCCTCCTCGGGGACCTCAACTTCCACCTGGAGAACAACGACGACCGCAACACGACCACCGTGCTGGAAAACCTCGCAAACCTGGGACTCAAGCAACTGGTGACCACCCCCACCCACCTCGCCGGACACACACTCGACGCCGTCTTCTCATCCAGCAAAGACATCGCCTTCAGCCACGCCACAGGACTCCACTGGACGGACCACAGCTGCGTCCACTTCACCTTCAGAAGAACGACGACCCACCACCACCAGCAACAGGCTGCCCGAAGAAGCTGGAACAAGATCACAGCCGACCAGCTCACCGCCTCCCTGAGTCAGCACCCTCCCGCCAGCTCAGCGAACCCCAGCCAGGCCGCCGACAACCTCACAAAGTGGATCAGCAACTGCGCGGACGAACTCGCCCCTCTGAGGACCCCGCCCAGCAGACCCGGCAGCAAGAAAGCCCCATGGTTCACCGACGAACTCAAGAGCTCCAAGAAGAACTGCCGAGCCCTCGAGAAAGTCTGGAGAAGGGAACCTACCGCGGGCAACATGACCACCCTCAAGCTTGCCACCCGGAAGCACCACCAACTGATCCGCGCCACCAAGAAAACTGCATTCAAGGACCGACTGGACACCAACGCACACAACTGCAAGGAACTCTTCAACATCGTGAAAGAGCTCTCCAACCCCAACGCCGGTAACAACGACATCACCCCATCGCAAGACCTCTGCAACTCCCTCGCCTCCTACTTCCACAACAAGATCGCAGACATACACAACAGCTTCAGTAGTCAACCATCGCACACAAAGACCGCAGCAACGCCACCCACCACCACCCTCCGCGCCTGGACTCCGATCAGCACCGATGACACCGTCCGCATGATGAACTCCATCCACTCCGGATCTCCGACCGACCCGTGCCCTCACCACGTCTTCAACAAGGCCGACGCTGTCATCGCACCCCACCTGCGGGACATCATCAACACCTCCTTCGACACCGCCACCTTCCCGGAGAGCTGGAAGCACGCCGAACTCAGCGCTCTACTTAAGAAACCAACAGCGGACCCCACCGAACTCAAGAACTACCGCCCCATCTCGCTCCTCCCGTTTCCAGCCAAAGTCATCGAGAAGACCGTCAACAAACAGCTGGCCGCCTTCCTCGAGACGAATGGATCCCTCGACCCCTCACAGTCTGGCTTCCGAGCCAACCACAGCACCGAGACCGCTCTGATCGCTGCCACCGATGACATCCGAGCCCTGATGGACAACGGAGAAACAGCGGCCCTCATCCTCCTAGACCTCTCCGCGGCATTCGACACTGTCTGCCACCGCACCCTAGTGCAGCGCCTCAGCAACGTCGGAATTCAGGAAAAGGCACTGGAATGGATCGTCTCCTTCCTCGACGGAAGAACACAGAGAGTCCGCCTACCACCGTACAAGTCAGAGGCCACCGACGTCATCTGCGGCGTCCCTCAAGGATCCTCGCTGAGCCCCACCCTCTTCAACGTCTACATGAGCCCCCTCGCGCCCATCGCACGCCAACACAACCTGAACATCATCTCCTACGCCGATGACACCCAGCTGATCCTCTCACTGACCAACGACCCCGCCGCTTCCAGAGCCAACCTTCACGAAGGGATGAAAGATGTAGCCGAATGGATGACGACCAGCCGCCTGAAACTGAACTCAGACAAGACGGAAGTCCTCATCCTGGGCTCCTCGCCCTCCGCCTGGGACGACTCCTGGTGGCCCCCCGCCCTGGGCACCGCACCCACACCGACAGACCACGCACGCAACCTGGGCTTCATCCTGGACTCCTCCCTCTCCATGACCAGACAAGTCAACGCCGTCTCCTCGTCATGCTTCAACATCCTGCGCATGCTACGAAAGATCTTCCGGTGGATCCCCACCGAGACCAGGAAGACGGTCACCCAGGCCCTCGTCACCAGCCGACTGGACTACGGCAACGCCCTCTACGCCGGAACCACCGCCAAGCTCCAGAAGAGACTCCAGCGGATCCAGAACGCCTCAGCCAGACTCATCCTCGACATCCCCCGACGCAGCCACATCTCCGGACATCTGAGAGACCTGCACTGGCTCCCCGTCAACAAGAGAATCACCTTCCGTCTCCTCACCCACGCACACAAAGCCCTACACGACCAAGGCCCGAGCTACCTCAACAACCGCATCAACTTCTACGCTCCCAAACGCCACCTCCGATCAGCCAGTCACGCCCTCGCCGCCGTCCCCCGCATCCGAAGATCGACAACAGGAGGAAGGTCCTTCTCCCACCTGGCCGCCAAGACCTGGAACTCCCTCCCGACCGACCTGCGCCTGACCCAAGACCACCTCTCCTTCAGGAAGAAGCTCAAGACCTGGCTGTTCGAGCAGTAGCAGCACCCCCCCCCCCAAGCGCCTTGAGACCCTCCGGGTAAGTAGTGCGCTATATAAATGTCCATGATTGATTGATTGATTGAAGAAATTATAGCTGGTAATGTGAGCACAGAAAGATTGAACATGTACGATAATGAAGAGTTGCTATTTTTATGCAAGAGCATAACCAGAAGAGCTAAGGTATTTCACGAGAAATTAACAGAAGTAGCCGCAGAGATTAGAATAGACATAGGGAAATCGAAATTGTTACAAAAACCATATCGAGTGGAGTTTACTGAAAAGGATTTGGAAAGTATGAATGCTTCTGGTAAAAGATTACAGATAAAAGAGTTGATGAATATTTTATGAAAGTGGGGAGACATTGACAAATGGAGGATTAGGTGGATAAGAAGGAAAGAAGAAGTACAAGCAAAGGAAGTGTTATCTGCATTTCCAGTGAGAGAAACAGATAAGGTTGAGAGGATATGTCCAATGAGAGAAGCTCCTGGTGTTGGATATGAACATGTTAGTTGGAGTAGACAGGATATTTTGTCATTTAAGAATGATTTTCCTAGGTTGAGAGAAAAAACAGTTGAATGGTACAAACAAGTGGAAAGATTTGTGAAAGTTTCAAAGGTTTTGTTGAAGGATTTAGATGGTTTATTCGATATTGTGGTACCAGCTGATTTATGGACATAATGTAAGATTACAGTTGATTGGCCAAATGAGGAATATCCAAGGGATACCAAAACAGGAGGCCATCAGAGGAGGTGATGAAAAAGTATCACCAAGTAATTATTTACTTGAAAGGGAAAATCCCTCCAAAAGAGTCTGATTGGGTTAAGATAGATAAAACAACTCAGGAGCTACAAGAGTCTGTACATGCGTACTATGAGAGGTTGTTACAAGTCTTCAAACAGTATAGTGGATTAGAGAACATTGGTTATAAGGATATGGGACATTTTGTATATATCGGTTTGTGTATGGTTTAAAACCAGAGATTAGTCAGATGATTCAACAGCAAATGCTGTGCTGGCAAAGCAAGACAATTGACGAAATATTGAAATATGCACAGTATTTTAATGACAACATTGAGGCAAAACATAGAAAGTTAAAAGAGAAAATGATGTGGGCACAGATGAAATTGGCAGAGCAGCAGGAAGCAAAATTAATTTCTCAGACTGATAATGAGATGAAAGATCAGAATCAAGGTGAACAAGTGTTGAGTGGTGGTAAAGGACGAGGAGGAATAAATAGAGAGGAAGAGAGGAAGACATTTACTTGTCAAGCGGGCGGAAAACTTGGACATTGGAAGAACGATTTTAAAAATGTCCAGAATAATAATGGACCAAATCAAAATTTAAATCCGCAGATGCAGAATGAAGTGGTTGTGAAACAGCAAAAGCAGCAGCAGGTAGTTACTCTACAGTAACAGGTGTCACAACCTCCTATTCCAAACCATGTGAACATTGCGAACACCGGATTTCACGGAGAAAGTGGTAAGAATAACCCTGCGGTTTCACAGTACTTTTTACAGAATGATGATAAACCGGACTATGTGCAATGACGGTGCCTGAGGGGGGAGGAAGAGGAGTGCGTGCTTGGTGATTCCTTGCCGGTAGATCAGACGGGTCCATTTATTGATGGGAAAGTTGAAGGTAGTGACATCACTTTTCTATTGGCCACTGGTGCCACCCGGTCTACTGTGAGAGCAGCAGACATCCCAAACCTACCCCCTTCGGGAGAAACTATCCAATGTGTAAGAGTGTCAAATAAACAGATTAGAACCCCAGTTACAAAACCAATGGAAGTGCATAATGGAAATTTTAAAGACATGCATCGGTTTGTAGTTTGTGACTCAAGCCCAGTAAATTTATTAGGAAGAGAGCTATTGTGCAAGATGAACTGCACAATTTACTGTACGCATGATGGTGTTGCTTTCCAAACACCTGATGAGGAGGTTGTTTACAAGATGATGTTAGCTAAGCAAGGTGCAGAAGTGGATGAAATGTTTTTATTAGTAACTGATAGTGAATTACCAGAAGAATTGAGAGACACCGTAAATCTAGAGGTGTGGGATTTTTCAGGAAAAGATATAGGGCTTATGGCGAATGTAGACCTGGTGAAAATAGTGGTAAAAGAAGGTGCAGTTTATCCAAACACCCGACAGTACAAAATGAGTCAAGAATTACAAGCAGGAGTTGCTCCAGTAATTGATCAAATTATTAAACAAGGAATTTTAAAAGAAATAATGAGCAGTCCTTGGAATTCGCCAACCATGGAACTCAAAAAGCCTAGTGGAAAGTACAGGATAGTGCAGGATTTGGGAAAATAAACAAAATTGTAGTGCCTTGTTACCCAGTGGTGCCAAATCCAGCAGTAATTCTTTATCAAATACCCAGGAATGAAGGTTGGCTTACAGTGATTGATTTGTGTCAGGCATTCTTTTCCATTCCTTTAAACCCAGAAAGTCAGTATATTTTCGTCTACCGGTTTGAAGATCGTGTTTTGGCATGGTGCCGAACTCTTCAAGGGTACACAGAGAGTCACTCAATTTTCAATCAAATCCTGAAAAAGTGTCTAGAGTCATTAGTAATGCCTGGAAATCAGTTCTGGTTCAGTACATTGATGACCTATTGGTGGCATCACAGACACGAGAAGATTGTGTCACGGACACAATTGCATTTCTGAACCATTTGGCCAAAGGAGGACATAAGGTGTCTCCAGAGAAATTGCAGGTTTGTCAACAAGAAGTTAGATGTTTAGGGCATAAAGTAGAAAGAGGAGTTAGAAAAGTGACACCGGAAAGAATAAAAATAATAAAACAGATGCAACTACCTCAGACACAGAAAGAGATGAGAATTTTTCTGGGAGTGGTTGGGTATTTTAGACAGTGGATAAATAGCTTCTCCCTGCTAGCGAAACCATTGATACAATTGACTTGAAAAAGAGCAAAAGATCCAATTAATTGAATTACGAATGTTTGGAAGCAATTGTGAAATTGCAAAATTGTCTATTGTAAGGCCCCTGCCTTAGGCATGCCTGATTATTCAAAAGTATTTGCGCTGTTTTGTTGAGAGAGAGAAAATTGTGCGCTTTCAGTTTTCAGACATGGATTGAGCCGATGTCCAGTGGCGTATTTATCTGCCACCTTGGATCCAGTGGCTTCAGCCTAACCTGGCTGCTTAAAAGCAGTAGCTGCAACTTGAGTCTGGAGCAAAGTGAGTCAATTGTGATGGGACATCCTGTAAAGGTATATGTTCCACACTCAGTAGAGATTCTTTTGACAAGAACGCGAACAAAGCACCTCACTCCTAGTCGGATGACTAAGTATGAAAGAGTGATTTTGGGAGCTGAGAATGTGACAGTGATAAGATGTACAATAATGAATCCTGCCACATTATTGCCAGATCCTTGTTGTGAGGAAGTGAAAGATAAGATTGATCATGATTGTTTGGATGTGACTGAATTATGTACTAAGCCCCATCCAGATATAAAAGAAACTCCCTTGAAGGATTCTGATCATGAATTGTCATCGATGGGTCATGTCTGAGAACGGAAGAAGGAGGGCTAAGTGCTGCATATTCTGTATGCAAAAATTCAGGAGTCACTGAAGCATCCTGTTTACCGGGAGTTAAGTCTGCACAAGTAGCCGAATTGGTGGCCTTAACAAAGGCATGCAAAATTGGGAAAAATTGGAGAATAACCATATTTATGGATAGTCAATATGGTTTCGGGGTTGTACACGACCTTGGCCAGCTCTGGATGCAGAGGGGATTGCTGACTTCTTCAGGATCAGCTATCAGAAATAGTAAAAATGTAAAAGATTTGTTGGAAGCATTACAATTGCCAAAAGAAATAGCAGTGGTCAAAATGTGCTGCACACCAGTCAGGAAATGACTGTGTGATGGCGGTCAATAGATATGCCAACCAAATTGCTCAATACTGTGCGCAAAATACAATGGCAAGTAACAGAAAAGTGGAAACAGGTGATACCAGCTGCCAACTTATGTTTTTCTCAATTCTAGAAACATGGGATGAGGGCACACAGTTGCAGGAAGAAGTTGAGGAAAAGGAAAAGGAAACCAGGACAAAGTCTGGTTGAACAAAAAGGACAGAAGATAAAGTGTGGGTGTACTTAGATGGCATACCAGTCATGCCAGATTGCTTACTCTCTCAAATGGCAAGAGTATACCATGTTACAACACATATTGGTAGGGACTCAATGATCAGACTATTCAGACAGAGTTGGTATAATCTGAAGTTTAGGGTTGTTGCAGAGAGCCTTTGCCAAAGATGCTTGATTTGTCAGCAGCAAAATCCAGGCAGGAAGACAGTAGTCAGTTGGGGAAAAATTGAAAAGGCAGAAGGGCCATTCACCATGTTGCAGTTAGACTTCATAGAGTTGCCTCCGTGCAACGGATTGAAGTATGGAGTTGTCATAGTGTGTCTGTTCTCGAGATGGGTAGAGGCATACCCCACAAGAAGAAATGACAGTCTCACAGTTGCAAAATTATTGTTGTGGGAGTTGATACCTCGTTTCGGTTTTCCAGTTACTTTGGAATCAGATAGAGGACTTTGTTTTAATAATGAGATAATTCAATTAATCTGTGCTGCATTTGGCATTGAACAAAAACTGCACTGTGCTATCATCCAGAGGCTTCTGCAATAGTTGAACAACTTAACGGCACAATCAAGTCAAGGTTATGGAAGGTATGCATCCACAATGCTACAACGGCCAGATGTGTTGCCTCTTGTATTGATGGGTCTTAGAAGCATTCCTGACAGGAAAACAGGCTTGAGCTCACATGAAGTGCTCATGGGAAGGGCAATGAGACAAGCATTTATTCCTGGAAATAAAATGATGAAAATACCTAATGATCTGGTATTGGACTATTGCAAAGGATTGGCTGAAATGGTGAGTTCTGTCTCTCATCAGGTTGGAGAAGACACAGTTGCAAGGCAACCAGACTAGGAACATGATTTGAATCATGGAGAATGGGTTTTAGTGAAGAAACACGCAAGAAAATCGTGTATAGCACCAAGGTGGGTTAAACCACGTCAAGTCACTACCACAGCAGTGAAGTGTGCAGGTTTACCTAATTGGATTCATGCTAGCCATACCAGAAGAATTCTGAGCCCAGCCGAAGAGCAAGAGCAGCAACTGACCGAACCAACTGAGACACCAGAAGCTAAAGGTTGTGAAGTCGAAGAATCTAAGGTGACAGATTCTGAAAGACAAATAGATGATGAACAACCAAGTACAAGTTAAGAAGACTGGATATCAGTGATTGGAAATACCTGAAGTTGTTATCAAAACAAGAAGAAGAAATCATCTAGAGAGACAGGGAAAGAAGAACATACTCAGGAAGAAATAAACAAAGCTATCAAGAATCCTGAGCAGGGACAGGAAGGAGAAAAAGAACAAGTTCAGGCGGAAGAAGAGCAAATTGAAATATGACCTGAACAGGATCAGACAGGGATAGAAGAACAGGTTCAGTAAGAACAAGAATAACCTATAGAAATACCTGAACAGGACCAGTTAGATTTAGAGGAACAAGTGGAAGAAGAACAAAATACAGAAAATACAGAGCAAATACAATTAGAAAGTGAGAAAGATCAAGAACAGATTGTGCCTAGACATATTGAAAATAACAGAACTTTCCAAAACGACAACGAAGGTGAAAGTGCAGTTCAGGTCAAAATAGTTAGAAACGGAGATAATTGGCCTGGTAGAGTTAAAAGATTAAGATACTACCTTAGGAAATCAGAGGAGAAACCAGATCAAGTAAATGAAGTTTCAAGTCCAACCAGGTCCAAACATCCAGCAATAAAATTCACGGGAAAAAGCCCAAGATTGAGGAATCTAAACAGAAAATATAGGGCCCCTGAGTGGACCTATGTTATTCTAGAAGAATTTGAAAATTTAGATTTATGTGAGGAATCAGAGGAAGTTCATGTTGTGGAGATTGATGACAACAGATTAAGACAACCTTAGAAATAAAAGAGAGTGTAGTGTGAATTAAGAAAGAAAAGAGAAGAGAACATTTTCTCAGATTAAAATGGCATAAATTGAAGTCACTGCACAACCGAAACAAAGTATTAAACGAAAATGTCTTAGGTTTTGTTTATGTAGTATTCTATTAGTAGTACTAGTGTGGTTATTTTTTAACAGTGGAAGTACCTTTATTAATGGAAACAAGTAATACAAATAATATAACTACTAATGAGAAAGTAGATAGAACAAAGGGAACTAAAATAGAAATAGGGGTAGAAGATGAGATAAACTATCAACATAATGAATCAGACAATGATTCATCTTTAAATGTGTTTACTAAGTTGTTATTTCAGTATGTTATTACAATGGAGATTAGTGATTGTTATCTCTGTATGAAGTTACCCACATCCATGTCAGAAGGGGTGACCTATCACCATATACATTTAACATATGGTGTATCATGTAGTGTTTTATCAAGTTTATTTTATGTAACCGGAAAGCTTTAGTATTTCTATTCAAATTTAGATGTAGTATTTTCTGAACTACCTATTGGAAAGACTATGAATCTAGTACTTACTAGTAAAGATGCACATGTTATGGGTGAATTTTTCTTAACAATGAGTTCATGAGATATAGCACAGGCACATAAAGGATAACCTAACATGTATATTACGTGAAGAAGAACAAGTGTGAATTTAGTAGAAGAAAGAAGACAGGATTTAACAAAGAAAGCTGCTGAACAGAAATCTCATGTACCTTCATGGGCTGAGAAAGAGGGAATTTATGCAAAAGGCGAGGCTCATACTGCACTGTCCCTAGACTTTGTGAAAAGGGGGAAATTCTGCCCACATAGGTTAAAGGCAGATTATAATAACATTTTCATTGGTTCCAGTGAATGTGAACACAACTTCCTAATTTTAGGTAGATCAGGACTAAAAGGGGGAACTGATCCTGTATTTCCAAGAGTTTATTATGTGTGAGGAAATAATGCCTATTAGAGGTTACCTGCCAGATGGTATGGTAGCTGTTTTTTTGGAATAGAATTTCCATGAAATATCTAATGAACTAACACGAATAAGAAGAGCTAGTTTTTCTGAAATTGTAGGTGATATATTTAGTGCATTGACACCCTCAGTTAGAGTCATTCTAAATACACGTAAAATTTGCAAATTGTCAACAATAGTTGATTGTCTTTCTACAGACACGGCTGGAGGTTTCTTGATGATTAATACAGAAATGGTTGCGATAAGGTCTATAGTTTTACAAAATCGTCTTATTCTTTATATCTTAATGGCAAAGGAGGGTGGAGTTTGTGGTATGTTGAAAATTCAACATTGCTGCACTTACATTCCTGACAAAAGTCAGGAAATTAAAGGGTATATTGAAAATATCACAAGAATTCATAAAGATTTGACCCAACTAGAGGAAGACAGTGTATGGGGAAGACTAACAAAGAGCATTACATCGATAGGGAAATGGTTTACTGATTTTGGGAAGAGTTTTCTAGGTCAACTAATATTACCAGTAGTTGTGATAATGACAATAGTATTAATAATGATAATTACATAAGAGTGTTGTAGAAGCAAGGGAAAATGAAGAATACATTTTGAAAAAGAAGGGAAAAGAAGGAAACGAAAGAGGAAATACGAAGAAATTGAGCTGCAAGAAATAAAAGGAAAGCTATATAAAAAGATGAAAGGTGAAATATTTGAAAGGAGAAGGAGAAACTGACAATGATCCGAGAGAAGGAAAAGAAGCTGAGATATGCTAAAGTTTGCATCTGGGAAGGGATGGGTAATTTTGTGATGGCTCAAAAATGCCATCAGAGAGGGGATTGATGGAGGAAGGTCTCATGGAAAAGAAACTTGCTCGGATGCATTCCACTTGTTTAACTTACCAACGAAGTTATTAACAAAATGTCGTAAATAACTAATACGCACCACATGAACACACGGGTTAGTAAAGCTTTGTCTCCTGCCCTATCCCGGGGGACCTTCACCAGCCCTTTGGCCAGGGGGTTGGTCATTCACACCATCCTTTGTAAATATATATTCTTGTTATTTGTTGATGTCCTTTTATCTCTGTCCTCTTCCTTTCTGAGCATTGATTATTGTATGAGTACGAAGTATATGCTTGGTGTTTATGAATTGAATTTTCCTCTCCTATGAATGTCGGTGGCTGCACTATATTTTGGAATAGTTCACATACATTTAATTTAGATAAAAATTTAAAACGTCCTTATTCTGTGGTTATTTACTTATAGAATAAAAGTTAAAGTTATGTTAATTTTCACCATCAACTAGTTCAACTAATGGTCCATCGACCAGAGGAAAGAACTGGTTGATCTGTGAAGGGTTAGTTAACTGATGAATGAGAGTATTGAATAAACTAATCCTAAACAGTTTGTGAAAATTAAACGTAAACCCCCTTAACCGACCAGAGGTTTTTACCACTTGTGAGTTTATGGGCCCATGTGAGTATATGGTAGTGTAGTATCTGTTGTTGGCGAACCGCTGGATCAATACTAGGTTTCAGTTTGTCCCCCAACCCATTAACATTCCAAGATAGCAGTTTAAAACATTTGACCCATGGCGTTTTCATGTCTGTTAAGTCCCTTCTCAATATCTGTCTCAATCAGTGTCGCACTGATTAATAAACTGGAAAACAATTCAATCCCAACCCCTCCCCACCCAGCTCCGGGCTTCGAACTGCCCATGATTCAACTATGCAGAGTGCCTGTCGCCCTTAAACTATAGACTAAAAGTAGAATGTAATGGGGGAACCCTCCACCACCCCAATTGACAGATTCCAATCAACACTTTATTTAGAACCACCCTGGGACGACCATCATAGTCTAATGATTGATAAGACACTAATCTTCCTTCGCCTGAGCGGCGTGCATCGTCCAAATCTTGTCGGCATTTCAGTTTTAGATCGCTCCAGTGTGTAACTGCTGTGACTGTGCCGCCAGTGGCAAGACCGCATCTCCTCTAGCTTTAAACTCATCCGGATCGATTTCTGCCTCTGCCAGCGTTGTGTTGCTTCCACAGGTCTCCAACCCTCCAACCAGTCCATGGCCGCTCCTGGGCCGTCGAAGAACCAGGCTTTGCCATCAGCAGCAATTCGAAGCCTTGCAGGAAACAGCATTGCATACTCGAGCCCTCTTTCCCTAGGCCATTTTTTTTACATCGATAAAGGTCCACCGCTGCCGTTGAATGGTAAACGTAAAGTCCGGAAAGAAGGAAATCTCACTGTTTTCATATTTTAAATGAGGGGGGTACTCGGGCCATATGCAGTATGCTGTCCTGATCTCTAAAGTTCAAAAGTTTTGCCAACATTGGACAAGGAGGCGCTCCGGGCTTTGGTCTGCCTCCAGGAACTCAGTGTGCCCTCTCGACAACAACAAACTTTGAGAGCCCCTTGGGCTGGAGATGCTTGACTATCAGTTCTTCTAAAATAGGTCAGCCGCCAGGTCTTCCGCTTGATCTGGAAGCCCAATTATTTGTATGTTGGTCCTTCGGATGCAGCCTTCATAGTCATCCAGCTTTTCTTCCGCCAGTTTGCGAAACGCCGGCAAGTCCCTGATGTCTTTTTGCATTTGGTTAGCGTTATCTACGAGATCTGATGTGACCATTTCCACTTGTTTGACCTTCTCCCCCATTTTTTGCAGGGCTGCTCTTTGTAGCACAACTTCCTTCAATGTTGGGTCTGACTCTTCGCGTTCTGGGCCGGTCGCCATTTTGGATTTAACGTTGTGATCGGGTTCAGTTGGTTTCGGCAATGTATATTTATCAAGTTTCGTCTGCTGCGACCCTTTGAGCCCCTTGGCCCCGACATCTCAGTTACTTACAGTTATGAGGCCAGTGAACACCTCTCGCTTCTCTTTCCACTACTTTCTTGGTGTGTTATCTTCCTTTTCTCACCGACAGTAGAGTCGAATTAGTGCGTCTGCCACTACTTAAGTTGGGGCCGTTTGAAATTGTGACTTGTCCCGCTTCATTTCTTCTCAGTGACTAATGCACGGGATGTTAGTTATTTATGCCTCCACAGTACCATCTCATGTATTATGACTGGAAGTGCTGTCCAGCACTTAGTGTTGTTGCTCGAGGTGCTAGTGCCAGATGGATCCCCCTGGGCACCATAGGCAAGCGAGCAGGGAGTCTGTGTAGCTTTAGTTATAGCTGTGCCTGGATTGGAGATTGCATTCAGTCAGGCTGCTGGGTCAGTAGCAATTGTTGTCATTGGGGCTTGTATCCACTGTAAGAACCCCTCTGTGACTTGGCCTTCACCTGCTGTAGTTTTCAATATGCCATCCCCTCTGGCGTTGCTAACTGTGTTCTGGCCCAAGCTATAACGTGGGGCAGACACTTCCCCGGGGGTTGCTACGACAATTTTCAGGGCCGCAGGCAGCTGTGCACTTCTTCAGCGCACCTCAGCGGCCTCCCCGCAGTCAGCGACAACAGGGTCTTACTGCTCCGTATCTCCTCTCGGCTCATTAGCGGGTCAAACCTATACTCCAGCAGTCCCTTGGCGTATCCGCATCAGACCGGGTGTCTCCGGATTTGCGCTCGTGGCAGGCCTCAGGGCCCTGGCCCCGCATTGTCAATGGTGCTGCTCCCCGGCGTTCACGCGCACGTAGACGCAGTCACGGCAGGTCCAGTCTTCCGGACACGGAGAGGCCGCAAGTTTCTCAGCTCCATAACTTTTCAGCCACTGGGTCTAGCTGCTCCGTTGTTTCGCCTTCAGCTCCCCCGGTGTCTTGAGTCGTCCCGTCGTTTCTCTTAGAGCGGATCAGTGTGCCGGATGATAGGGTTGTCAATCGGGGTATGCCGGAGTTGTTCTATCCGGCGGCCATCTCGTTTGGTGGTTAAGCCTCGCCCCGTGGGAACTTTTCTTATTCTCAGAGCTGCGCAATAGCTAACTACAGATTTTGAGTCTACACAACCCAAACACTTTACAAAAAGCAAAAAGCCAGCAGTGGCTGATGATATCACATGCTCAGAGAAGCCCTTGCAAAAGAAGGAATGGTAAAGGGAGGTGAATCACGCCAACACAGTAAAAAAGAAGAGAAGAGACAGTGAAAAGGAGATTAACTTTGTAGTGGATGGATTTTAAAAGGACTAACATAAACTTTCAGGAAACCTGAATTGAGGGTTCCCTAAGGGTACCAAGAAGGCCACATGACTCCACCATCAGGCAACATCAATGCCGTTGGAATCACCTATAACGTAGCTCCAAAGGGAGTGGTATAATGTCTATTACTTGGCCAAGGATAAATATCTTGAAAATGAATATGTAGCCCGTCGATCTGGAGGAGATCACAATCAGGAAAAGCATCCCCCTTGTATGGAATTTTCAGTTGCTCGAGATGCAGTACCTACAGTAACAATAGTAGTGACAAAATGCAAGTGCTTGATTTGCAATCTCCCATCTGATGGATCTTTTTAAGGCACCAAGGGAGTTAACAATAATAAAACTAGTCAACTTTTGTGATGCCCATTTGGCCCCACAATAAGGACCAGGAACCAGTAATTGAAGTCAAGTAGTTTTATTGTCAATTAGTAGTCAGCCCAATATATACATGCATGTCAGGAGAATATTAAAAGATTCAGGATCACAGCTGGAAAACTGTAATATCACAATAGGTTCAGTCTCAGTAGAATAAGATATGAAATAATCACAGCCACAGCAATATAAAACTGAGACATAAAAATAGGTGTTCCTTTAAGAAACTCAGATTCTCTCTCCTAAAAATGAATATGTTCCAAAGTAATCTAACCAAGGGTCTTTGCTTAAAATAAGGATGATTCATAGAATAGGATCTCAAGGAAATTCAGAAGTGCAAGAAGGTGTCATCACAGTAAAGACTCCAGTAGAAGTCTCACAAAATTGGAATAAGTGTTTAGCATGAAGCTTCACACCTACAAGAATAAATGAAGCAGAGCGGTATGTACCGCTCGAAGTCTAAGGGAATCTGCTATAACTTCTAAAAGTGTGAACACTAATTAAAACCAATAAACCTTCAGCAACAATCATATAATCTTACTGCCCCAACAGGAAACATACATTTCACTTCCTGTGGTATGCATTTGCAACATCACTTTAATTTCCCACCCCACAGAACTTGAACAGTGAGAGCAACCTTTAGTATTCCTCGTTCCTGATACACAGGGATTAGGAGGCTTCATATGCTCGTTAGGTCTTCATGTTTCTTGCAAAGATTTCTCTTCACAGGTCTTACTATCAATAAACTAAAACATACAACAATACTCCTTTTCTATAGCTAATGAAACCTTGAGAATGCACCTGCAAAAGAAAAAAGACGCTAACCAGCAACGTACATTTAAAATTAAGGCCTTTAATCTGGCTAACTTTAACCGAACATTTAAACGTGTACATGGTTATACGTGTGCACATGTAATTCAAGAGCAAATGCATAAATGAGTAAAAGCATACATATTAAACTGAACATTGGTGCACACGTTTATAAAACACTAGTTTCTACAATAAATGCATTTTATTAATGAATTTAAATGTTCACACACGTTGATAAAGTTATGACAAACAGTAAACATAGTGTCATATGTCGGTACATAAGGACATTTCTGTGATGTGTAAGAGTGGAGTCTAAATTCCACTATTTCAATCCCCCGCTGATGACAATGTTAGCCATCACAATAACACACATATGTACCTTTATCAGGTGAAATCAAGTCAAAGCCTTAAAGTTCTCAACACCTTTCAGCTAGTGTTTTCCAGGTGCTTCATGTCATCATAAAATCCATGCTGATTCTCCTCCATTTCCATATCCCTTCTAATTCTTTTCAGCCCCTTCCCATGTTGCCTTTCCTTCCTGGCTTTTAAACTCATGTATCCTTTAAAGATATTAAACAGACATATCGCACATATGGTGATAATAATAAGAGTTCTGAAGATAGAACCCACTATTCGACTTCCTAGCTTTCCAAATCATTTGCCTATTGCATTGCTTCAAAGCACAAGTAGCTTTGAATTCTTTCAAATCTCCTTTTTAATCAATAATGTTCTGAATGTATTTCTTTAAGTCCTCACTATTGTAAGGTATATAGGTACAGCATTAATGGACCTTCAGCATCTTGCAGAATCTGCCCTACATCACAAGAAGGATGTCTAACGCAAGAAGGTTCTGCAAAAGCATGGATCTTATAGCCACCATCTCAGTAGCTATAGCCGACAAGGTGCTTGCTGTACTTGGGTCCAACTTATCCACTATGGTGGACAACTTTCTAATCTTGAAATCATTCATGATTACACCTACAGATGGAATCATAGCATCAGAGAAAGCCCCCCATCCTCAGTACCACTTCTACATTGTTTAGTTCTAATTTTCGTTTCCCACAAAGAATCATTCAAATGTTCTACATGATAAATCTTTGGGAAAACTAAAGATAAATATTATGTACCATACCATAACTTGGACAATTTGAAGTATGCGTTCTCCCCACAAACAAAATTAACGGCAGGAATAACGGGATCTTGTTTTCCCAAGAACAAATGCCAAACTCCAACATACTAAAAAACATGGTCACAATAACTTTTACCCATGCACTTACTGTTAAGGGTCGATCAATCTCTACTCACACACAATTTCCCCCAGTGTTGACAATATAGAATTAGTGCAGGCATAACTCCTGAGTCTTGATGTTTCGCTTCTTCTATATCCCACTGTTGTCTATATCTCTAACCCCATTCCTGTTTTCCCCCTTTCATCCATTGCTCTCTTCCTATCTTCTGACAAATCCAAAAATGTCTTCTCAACCTCAATTAAAGAACAGGTCAAATTGTTTCTATGAACATAAGCCATATCCAGTTTAATATTCTGTCTAAGGGAACGGTTAACTGTATCCATTGTTTTAGCATGCAAGAGTCTGTTCAAATGCTTGATCAAAGGAACTTCAGGAAGTACCCAATCATAATTTGAGGAATAATATTGGAAATGACTTAACAGAAGGCTACACATAACACCATACGTAAGAGAAATATGGGTGTAGGTAATTCCCTCTGTCGCTGACCTAACTGTATTCAGACATACCAGTCCTTTGCATCCCTAGTGTCAACGTAAAAATAGACATTTGAATAATATTCTCCTCTAGATGAATCTATATGCAAAGCTTTATAATCTAGTGCTTGTAAACTATTATTGGTAGGACTCTGGGTCCTAGAGGTTGTGGCATCCTGCTCCTGCAGCTTGTTGCCAGGTTGCCACATGCATTGGAATACTCTGTACAGGTTCTAGGATTGTTTAGTTTAGAGTATGAGGGCAGTTAAGCTTGGACCTTTCTACTGGTGACAGCTATCCTGTGGATGGGATCCTAATGTACAATAAATACTTATTTTACCTTCAAGATACTCATGGACTTCTTTACAGAGGTAACACTAGGCTTTAGCTGAGCTACTGTGAAAAATGTAGGTGAAAATAATTCTACAAGGAGAATAATCAATACTACAGCAATGGCAAACAAACACCCCTGCTGATATATATCTTTGACCATTTGTGTTATTAGTTTCCATGACTTCTCTAGAATCAAACAGTTCAATAAGGTTTGCAGCAAGTGAATTTTTTCTGTGTGCTTCTACTCATGCAGATAATAATCCATAAATCTTGTGATAAAGTTATATAAAAAGTCTTCTTGAATCTTCCTTAGCCCTACTCCACGTTCTTGTAAGTGACACCATTATGCTCCTTCAGCAGCCTTGGACCTAGATAAACTTCTTAATTCTTTTAATATAGTTCAATCAAAAGTATCTAATAAAACCGAAGTACAAAGTTCAATTCAGAGATCAAACCAATGACAACTCGGGTTAGTCTATTAGTCTATTTCAAAATATAGTTCATCAAGGAAGGCTGATTCATAGAGGTTCGCCTGTAATCTCACTTTTATCCTCTAAATCACATGCTCCCCTCTCATTGTTATTTGCTGCAAAGTATGTCCATTCAGGGAATAAGTACTTGCGACATGGTACTCTAGCTCTTTTTGATCTCCTGAGTGCAGGTTGTTAACGTTCACTGTCACTCAGGCTAAAATTCTAAGTATCATCCTGGACAGTAATCAGTCCTTGTTCCGTAGCCAATCCTAATCTCTCTCTTTCTTGCCTTTTCTGCTAATGGTCCTCAGTTTCTTCTCAGCGTGATATAGCACTTGGCCCTTTGTCAGGGTCTGAGTCTACCCCAGGTAGCAGTTCAGACCAAGACTGTTTGACTGTCAGTTCATTAAGACCCCCCTCAGGCAGAGGATGTGCTGTCACAGATTCTTGCTGAGTGTCAGTACTCTGTGCACCCTCATCTTGCAGTCTCTCAGTTGCGGGTTGCACTTCAGGAAGAGGTACTATCACATCATCAAGAGGACATTCCACTCTATGAGTCTGGGCTTCATGAATCCAGTTGGGAAGACTGCTACACTTAACAGCAGTATTCGTCACTAGGATGACCTGGTACGGTTTACGCCATCTAGGTTCCAGACACATTTTCCCAAACACGTTTCTTCACCAAGACCCAGTTGCCAGGACTGAAGTCATGGCACTGCTCCAGACGTGGAGAGATGGCAGCAGCTTCAACCTGGTGGGACACATAATGGAGCACATCAGCTAGTCCCTTGTAATTTTTAAGAACAATGTAATCTGTGATGTTCACAGGCACATTTGCGGGCACTGCAGGCAGTCTCGGTGCTCTCCCCATGATTATCTCTGTGGAGATAGTCCTGTGTTTCGGGAACACTACTAAGACTCATCAGCACAAGAGGCAAAGGATCTGGCTACTTCAGAGATGTTGATGCACACACTTTGGCCAAACTGGCTTTCAATGTACCATTCAGCTGCTCGATGATGCCAGAAGCCTCTGGCAGTTAACTGCGATGTAATCTCTGTTCCACTTGTAACGTTGCACACGGAGGGCCTGAAACACGAAGAGGCTCCGCACTTGTGGCGGTGGCCCCACAGTCTTGGGGGAGTCTCCGAACTTGGGAGCAGAATCTCTACAATGAAAATTCTCATTGCGGAGATAACACCCGAGTGTGGAGGTTCCCTCACGGCTGCTGGGCCTTCACCACGATTGCGGAGGCCCTTTGTGAATCAGGAACAATATTTTCAGAACCTCGTTATTTAAATGATTCCCTCGGTCTGACTCCAGCAAAGTCAGGAAACCAAACGTAGGTATCAACTCCCTCAACAACTTGGCTACTATGAGACTATCATTTCTCCTAGTCGGGTAGGCTTCCATGCAATGTGGGAAGATGCACACAATCATTAGGACATATGTCAGCCTATTGCACACAGACATTTCGATGAAGCCCATCTGCATCCTGTTGAATGGCCCTCCTGATCTTTCCATATAACTCAATGTCACTGGAGCTCTTTTCCCTAAATTCATCAGTTGACACTCAACACATCTGTGGCACAATTCTTCAGTCACCAATCTAAATTGTTGGTTAAATCAATGCTGTCTAAACAACCTGACCATGGTATCCTTCCAAATATGTGCAGGCCCATGCAAATGTCCTGCCATTGGGGATAGAATGGTATACAGCAACACTGGTCTGCCATCTACAAGAACCCATATATCTCTCTTCACATATTCTGCTTCGATCCAACCCTGCTGTTTTGCCTCTGACACTTCCTCCTGCAATCTCTTCGCTTCCTCCCAAGTAATAGTTGTTGACAACAAAAGGCTATAATTGATCTCACCTTCAGATTAACGTATGTATTCACCATTAAATGTTCTTGATCCATGAGCACAGTATCATGCAACCTTATCAGTGTAATGGTTGCCCACTGTCACATTATCATCACCACTGTGGTGAGCGGGACACTTCACAACTGCTATTGTTGCAGGCAGCTGTAGTGCTTCAAGCAGTCTTATGACAAGTGTCCCTTTGCAGATCGGGGATCTAGATGCTGTCATAAATTCTCTTTGTGACCATAACTGTCCGAAGTAATGAATGACACCAAAGCCATACGGGGAACATCCTTTACAACGCAACTGTTACAACGAAGTGCCTTTACGATGCAACCATTACAACGCAACTTTTACGCTGGGGGGCGCTCTAGGATAAGGAATAGTTTCCAACACCTTCCCTACTATCCACGGGGACTGGAGTTGGAATAGTAAATTAAACTATTCACTATACAGCGCCCCCCAACGCAAGTCGTTGTAAAAGTTGCGTTGTAAAACTTGCGTTGTAAAGGCATGCATTGTAATAGCATGCGTTGTAACGTCATACATCCAAGCCATACTGACTATCTGTAAATATAGTCACTCTCAGCTGTTAAGAGACACAACAAGCCCTAGTAAGAGCTATTAACTCAGCCATTTGTGCATAGAGTACCTCTTGTTTCCAGGAGCCTTTGACTGTGCAGACTGAGTATGCAGCTCTCAAATTTCCTTTGTTGTCTATTAAACATGACCCATCCACAAACAGTATGTAGTCATTTTCCAGAAGTGGCTCGTCTTGTATATCAGGTCTTGGCTTGGTTTATAGTTCTGTGACATCAAGACAATCATGCTCAAACTCCCCTTCATCTATTTCGTTCTCCGCGAGAGGCATCAAGGTGGCAGGATTCAATGTAGCACATCTCTTAGGGATCACATTTTCTGCAGCCAGTATGAACTGTTCATAATTTGTTAAGAGATTGTTAGTCAAGTGCTGTGTGCGGTACCTGTCAACAAACTTTCGACCTAATGCGGCACAACAACAGTTAGGGGATGTTCCATTACAATACTTTCATACTTTCACACGGTTCTATGCTGACACTAAGTGCTACCACAGCTTTAAAGCCACAGGTCGTCCCGCATTTCTGTGCATTTGTATAAGCAGTGATAGAGTGCAGCCGGACCTCTTACTGCAGAAAAGAGTAAACGCTTTATTCAAATCAGGCATTCACAGTGCTGGTGCGTGACAGAGACTTTCTCTCAGCTCTAGAAAGGCAATCAAGCATTCATTATCCCATGGTAATGGATCCAACACATCCTTGTGTGTCACCCTCTGTCAAAGCTTGGCCACTAAGGAAAAGTTGGGTATCCACTGGCGACAGTAGCCCACCATTCCCAAAAACATCCTGACTTCTATCTGGGTGGTTAGCAGATTCATTTTAAGAATCGCCGAGCTTCTTTTATTTGACACCTTCCTCGCTCCTTTCTGAATGTGATGTCTGAGATACAAAACTTCCTTCTGAGAAACTGCACCTTACTCTGGGACACTTTATATCCATTCTCAGCTAAGTGGCCCAGCAATGCAATAGTATCTTGTTTACAAGTTTCTCGTGTATCTGATGCAAACAGTAGATCAACTATGTACTGCACTAGGGCTGAGTTAAAAGGCATGACTAGAGTCTCAAGTTTTTTTGAGGATCTGATTAAAAAATGAGGGGCTCTCTGTATACTCTTGTGGGATTCTGCACCATTCCAAAACATGGTTCTAAAATTAGAAAGCGAAGAGGTGCTGGCTGTCCTCATGGAAGGCTACAGGGAAGAAGGCTTAACACACATTGATTACAGTGTACCACTCAGACTCACATGGAATTTGAAGGAAAATCACTGCTGGATTCAGTACTAAGTGACTACAGGGAACAACAATGCTATTAATTTTTCACAAGTCCTGCACTATGGGGTACTTACGTCTAGGCTTCCGCAAGACCATAAGAGGCGAATTATATACATTCACTGGAGTAGTCCCAGCAATTATTTCAGGGGTCAGATTATTCTGTGGGATTGTTGGGTACTCAACATTGGGCTTTACCTTCATGTAAGCAGGCTCAACTCCCTTTATGAGACCAATCTCTTTTAATGAAAAGTCCCAGACCTCAGGAGCTACCGGCAGCTACCCACAATGCATTGCTTCTGCTGACCATTTCCTCGGTCCCCGCAGCCCCTGGGACAGACTCCCAGCCAATCCCTCTGCTGCAGAGCAGCTCAGGGATTGGTCTGAGCAGCGTAACAGACGCCCTGCTCAGACCAGGGAGTCTGTGGGGGTTTCTCCAACCTGGCTGCTAAATGCAGCCGGACTGAAGAAACCTAAGTGTGCATGTGTGTTTTGGTCGGCCTCAGACAGCTCCTAGGGACTAGGAAGTGCACAAGCACTCCTCCTCCCCCTCCAAAGCCCCACCCCTCCATGCACAAGCTGGCAAATGAAAAATAAAACAATGCCAGAGCATTATTATATTTTTCATTTGCTAGCTCTGCACCAGGCAGGGGGGCGATGATCCTCTGCCACTACAAAGGAGCCGCCACTGCACGTCAGTCCCAGTACTCGGGTTGACTGGATATCAAGAACCACGCACCTGAAACTTCAACTGACTTCCACGGGAGCAGATGACTATTTCTCCGATCCCAAACTCCACTAGAAGCGAACAAACCTTTACTCCCAGTAAAGGGGGAGAAAAGGGGAATGGGACAAAAGAGAGACTCCACTGCACTGCCTCATCTCGCCTGTGCTCTGGTCTTATCTGTTCTGTGCCTACAATACAAAATAACACATTAGAACACCTCTAAACTCTTCCAGACTGAATTTCTAGTATACAAATAACTAATCCAATACCTGAACCCGTGCAGTGATGTGCCTCTCTCTATGGGCCAGATGTAGGTGGCCAAATACCGGTCGGTAAAGCTGAAATTTGGTAAAATTCAGCTTTACCGACCGGTATTTAGCCCTGTGCGATGTACGTATTACCGAATGCCTTCGGTAATAATGAATTGGTAGATCCAAGGGAAACAGTTACCGATTCCTTATTTACTGATTGGTGAACACCGAAACAAACAATACCGAATCGGTAAATAACGAATCGGTAATAAATCTGAAATGCGATGTAGCAAAATTCGGTAATACCGAATTTGACCAATATTGGTATTAACGATTCGGTATTTACCACTGATCCAGAGCAGGTGGTAATCAGGTGCGTGCATAAAAAGAGCCCCAAAATGCAACAGTGTGAACACAATAGCGGGCCTCTACCTCATAGCAAGGCGGCTATGTTTGAGAGCAGCAGGAGTGAGATTCTGGAGACGGGAAGAGCGTGTGTACAGACTGCGTGTCACACTGTTCCAATTGACTGAGCCTGAAATCCATGACAGGTACAGGCTACACCCACACACCATCCTTGACCTGATAAGGGACCTGAAACCATATCTTGAGCATCAGACACCAAGGGCGCACGCAATACCCACCCATGTACAGGTGCTCTGTTGCCTACACCTCCTGGCATCAGGAAGTTACCAGGGTGTGATAGCCACAGTGGGTGGTGTGTCACAGAGCTGCCTATCCTGTTTTTTCAACACCTTCCTGGACGCCATGATGGACAGAATGCATCATTACATAACCTTCCCCAGCACACAGGCGGAGCTGCAGAAGGCCAAGCTGGATTTCTACCAAAAGGCACAGTTCCCACACGTAATAGGCTGCATCGATGGAACCCACATACCAATCTGCCCACCAGCAGCAACAGAATACATTTACCGCAACCGCAAATCCACTCACTCCATAAACGTGCAGGTGATATGTGATTCAAACGTCATCATCACTGACATTGTTGCCAAATTCCCCGGGAGTACCCATGACTCCTACATATTCAGGAACAGTGGCATCTACACACTTCTGTCTGCTGGTGAATTCGGAGAAGGATACCTACTAGGTAAATCAATGTCACACACCCTGATGTATACCTTGGATTAACCTATTGGCGACACAAATTAATTGCACTTTCTTTCACATTTAGGTGACAGCACATATACCCTCCAGTCTTTCCTACTCACCCCATATCTCAACCCATCCACCCCTAGGGAGAGGAGATACACTGTGGCACATAAGGGCACACGCAACGTGGTGGAGCGCACCTTTGGATTACTAAAAAGCAGGTTCCGTTGCCTCCACAAAAGTTGAGGTGCACGTCAGTACAGCCCCATCAAATGTTGCAAAATAATAGCAACATGTGCAATGTTACATAACCTTGCCTACAAAAAAAGGAACAGCAGTGGAACTAACTGACTTTGAGGACGAGGGCGAGGACAATCCCCAGGCAGAGCCCTGCGCAGCTGGTGTGGCAGCAGAACAGGATGGGAGACACAGACGGGCTGAGATAACATGCAACCATTTCTGAGTGAATAAGGAGACAGAGCCAGTTACTGTATTTGTGTGATGGTGTTTAATTAGCACACCACCAGGATCAAAACCAGTGTCCATACAGACATGGGTTACATTACCCATCAAATGAGTTCCAAATCCTAGTTGGATCTATTTCCACGTTCCCTGGCCCCACTGTCTGTACTGCCTGTATGTTCTTGGGCAGCGCTGTGGCGTTCGCTGCGCCTCCTGCCCTCGCTGGGAGAGGGCATAATGCTACCACGGCTAGTAGCTTCCTCACTGTCCCCCCCCCACTTCCATAGTGGCCACCTTCTCATTCTGCAGTAGTTGAAGTGCAGAGTTCATTGACACCATCCCCCTAGCCACATCCCTACTACAATCTGCCATCTCCTCCTGCATGGCTATTGACCATCTGCACATTAGGGAGGTAGCAGTGGACAGCCGGTTCACGGCCTTGGTATAGGCCTCAAGAAGTCTCTGCCTCTCTCTGCGCCTACAAAGACGGTCCTGCTTCAACTGGCTGCAGAGCTTGCTCATAGACGTCGAAATGTCTCTCATGCCCTCAGACATGTTGTTGCCCATTGCACTTATGCCCTTTTCAATTCGGTGCATGTGCTTGTTCATGTGAGACATCTCTCTATTCAATGACCGCATCTCTCTCCATTGCAGGCGCTGGACCTTAAGCTTGTTGCCTTCCAGTCCAGCGAAGACACTTTCACCCTGTTCCGAGACTTGAGGACTGCTAGCCTTGCCCTGCGGCGTCTTGAGGATGTGTGGGCGCGCTCTGATGGTGTCTCAGCCCTCTCCATGTTGCTGTCCTCATCGACTGGAGACTGTTGGCCCCCTGTGCCCTCCTCCTCCGACTCCTCCATCTGCTGGAGGGTGGCCACGGCATGCCTCCTGCCTCACTGTGGTGGTGGTGGTGGTGGTTGTGGTGATTGTGGCATTGGGCATAGAGTTGGGGGAGATGGCGGCATTGTCTGGTGCTGTGGTGATGGTGGGGAAGGAGAAGTTTTTGGTGGTGGTGTGGTGGTTGTGTGCCCTGCAGGCGAACTCTCATCCTCCTGTTGCCTCCCCTCTAGCCTGGGTGCCTTCGCTCTGCTCCCCTCTGCGGCACTGCGAGATGTCTCACCTGTAATGGCAGAATGTAGATATACTCACTTCTCTGGCTGCATACAGCCACTCGCCAAAGGTAGGAGGCTTGGCATTAAGCAACCTTTTATATGCCGATGATCTGGCTCTGTTTAGTCTCACTAGGGTGGGGCTGCAAAGGCTTCTTGACACACTGCTACAATACACCATTAAAAATCAATTAGAAGTTAATCTGAAGAAGACCCAGGTTGTCGTATTTGGGAAAAAGCGATATGCCGGTGGTGGATGGTCTTTTAATAACAACAGCCTCGCCATAGGCAATTCGTACAAATACCTGGGGGTCCATTTGGATTCCAGAGGCAACCTCACAAAGCAGCGCAAAGAGATTGCTGTTAAAGCAACAACGCTTGCGGTGTCATTAACTAAGCTTGCAAAAAATCTTTCAGGCTCCACCCTGTCCCCTCTTTTGGAAGTCCTGAAAGCGAAAGTTGGTCCCACTCTGTCGTATGGCATAGGGATTTTCAATGGGAAATTAAACACTGCTCTGAATCGACATACGATAAAAATGTACAAAAAGGTTTTCAAGTTGCCACACTCTGCATCCCCCCCACAGATCAGACTAGAGTTGGGTGTACTGAACTACGATGTTTCCTGCATAGGGGTATTTCTTAATCTTTGCCATAAATTACGACAATCAAACTCAGGTACATTAGAGTCTCTAGTTTGGCAAGAAATAATGGAGAAAAACCCAGGAGGAACTTTTGGCCGACTTTTCAAGAATTACATCGAACAAATTTCAGCAGATGGCCTTTGGGCCCTTAATCCTAGTCAGTCTGCATTTAAACTTGCAATTAAAAAAATTATAAGATCGCTATCACTCATCACAGACAAAGCACTGTTCTCAAAACGAAGCCACGCGTGGGCAGTCATTAATTCTTATAATCAGCTAGCCCCCTCCACTTAATTTTCCAGTCCCTTTTCATTGTACTTAAAACGCAGCTTCATAAGCATTAGGGGCCTCATTTATGAAGCCTTGCGCCAGTTTTGCGCTTCCGATGCGTCACTTTTTGTGACGCATCGGCGGCGTAAAACATGCCTCCTGTTGCGCACTATTTACAAAGTGACGCATCTAAGCAGATGCGCCACTTTGTAAACCCCTGCGCTACAATATACCTGCGTCAGGTATAATGTATGCAGAGGGGGCGTTCCCCCGCAAAAAGCCTCGTAATAGTGACGCAGTGAAATCTATGAGATTTCACTGCGTCACTTTTAGGACGCTGTTGCGTCAAAATCTTGCGCCTGCCTCACAGCAGGCGTAAGACTGACGCAAGCTCTTTCACATGGGGCTTTCCCCATGTGAAAGGACGCATTGCTGGAGTTGCGTCACTTTTGTGACACACCCCAGCAATGCGTGACTTTTGCGCTTACAGATACGTCAGAAATACTGACGTATCTGTAACTCCTTGCGACATGATGCGTCATACTGTAAATATGACGCATCAATCATGTCGCAAGGAGTGGCGCACTGAGAAGTGACGCATCGCTGCTTTCACGCAGCGATGCGTCATTTCTCATAAATGAGGCCCTAGAATGGGTGATTGGCGATTTTTGCAAAACCTTCCCACCTGGCGCCGTGTGAAAGAGGATACAACCTGCAGAGGGTGCGGCAAAGCTGCAGAAACGCTACTCCATGTGGTCTGCATCTGCCCCGCCTTCGACCTCCAACGCAGGCTTAAGCTGAGGGGGGAATGGAATCGGCTGGGGGTCCAGACCTGTAGGCAAGCTACTATTGCTGCACTGAGCCCGGATATCACTGACCTAAATATAAGACTGACAAACCTGATTCAGAATGCTTATCGTAATTTTAAACAAAAAAGTCTTGCTACCGCTTTATCCCCATCTGTTTTAATCTTATCAATGCCTTCTTAAAAAAGAAAAAAAAAAAAAACTCAACCTATTAGGCAGCCAGTGCTGAGAACAGTTTAAATAATAGGTTGAGAGAACGGGTCGTTTTATGTATGCATTTACTGTTTGGGAAGCGGTTTTAATAATTGATTGTTTGTACTGTTTTACTATGTATGAATAATACAAATCTGTAATTCTCTTTTAAAGATATTTGTTTTATATCTAAATAAAGACTTTCTGACTACATACATATGCATTGCATTAAACGTCATGCCTACCAATCACACTGACTGTCCTCTGATTGCTAATTTCTTTCACATGCTATTGGGTTTGCTAGGCTGACTGTCCTATATATCTGTTCCCTAAGACTACATCTCCCACAATCCATTGCAGGTAATGAGTAAAACATGGAGTGGAGTTGGAGCCCCTATGCATCTATGGGGATTGGGGTTGGGGAGGGGGAAGCACAGCATCCTGGGCATGCATCTTACCTTTTTTCCTGGCAGCTCTGGCAGAGCTGTCTGCATCTCCCACGCCACTCACACTCTCCAGCTGGAGGGTGGACACTACCATGAGTTCCAGTGATGTTGGTGCAGGTGCTGTGTTCTTCCCGCTACCAGTTTTGCTGGCCTGCCTCTGCCTCTCAGCCATCCTTGCCTTCGCCGTCTTCCTAAGGTCGTACCACCTTTTCTTGCTGTCCTCTATGGAGCGCTGGGTGACCCCAATTGAATTGATTTTGCTTTGGATCCCAAGCCAGATCTGTCTCTTCTGAGACTCAGGCACATGGAGGGACTGCTTTCCAAAAATCTTCTCATGGTCCTTGCTCACGTCTTGGATTAGTACCTCCAGATCCTTCTCGCTGAACTTCAGCTTCCTTTTTTTCTTTCTGATCCCTCCTTCTCTCTCTCCTGGCTTGCCATTTCCAAGGTTTGTTGTTTTTGATTTGTGGATGAGAGGCTCTGTTACTCCTGGATCCTCAGCTCAGCTACCTGCCTCACAGTCAGCTCCAGGTTCAGTGCAGCTGCCTGGGTGTGGCCACTTCCTGTTTGGGAGGTAATTGGGATGCACAGGATTGGCTGATTCATCAAAAACCGAATTTTTGAATTACCGAATCGTTATTTACCGATTCGGTAATGGATTCGGTATTTACGAATCGGTATTGGTGTTTCGGTATTTTTTTTTACCGATTGCTTCCGATTCGGTATTTTTTACCGATTTTTACGGTGGATTTTACTGAATGTTTACATACATTGGAAATACAGAATCTCTTTAATACCGAATCGGTAAAATTCGGTATTAAAGAATCGGTCTTTCACGTTTACCTACATCTGGCCCTAAGTGTAGTACTTGTTGAAGTAGAAATAAGAGAGCTATGATATTCCTTTACTAAGCGATGCAGGCTGTTGCTTTTCTTTTGTTCTAGGTAGCTGTAGAATGGTTGGAAAGTATAGTATATATATATATATAAATATATATATATATATTGCTACATACGTACTAAAGTCTTTCATTAATTAGGAAACAGCTACTTGATGTTGTCAGTAAAGATAAATAGCTCTTCATTAATGTCCTTCTTTCTAGGTGCGAATTATCCAATGCAGTGTATTCTTAAATAAGCTTCACCTTTTTAGGAAAAGATTAATTCTCCAAACCCAAAATTGGAAATGTTCAAGAAATTTAAAAAAAACGAAATACTGCTCTGCAAGACTCTTTACTGTAGCTCCTGTTTAACCTCACAGGAAACTGGGACTCCCTAGGAAGGGGAAACATCCTTTACAACAAAACTTTTACAACGCAGTGCTTTTACAACGCAGGTTTTACATCGAAAACCATTACAACACATTGCGCTGGGGGGCGCTCTAGGATAGGGAATAGATTTAATTTACTATCCAACACCTTCCCTAGTGTTCACGGGGACCGGAGTTGGAATAGTAAATTAAACTATTCACTATCCAGCACCCCAAAGCGCTATGCGTTATAAAGGTTTGCGTTGTAAAAACTGCGTTGTAACAGAATGCGTGGTAAAAGCATGCGTTGTAATGTCATACATCTCTAGGAATCGACCCAGCGAGAAGAAAATGTGCTCCGTACGCAGCAAAATGACAGTTCAAATGCGCTGCACCTCCAGTGCGAGCACGCGATGCCTGTGTGCCTATGATTAGCCTCTAACACTAGAACACCCCATCCTGCCGCTGCCATCTTGTGGGGGTAAGGGGAAAGGCAGCACACGAAAGGAAAACCTAAGAAGCCTATTCCATGGGTAACAACACACTCGCCTAGAACGGACATGGTTTGGGGAAGGAAATGATCGCTTGCCCGGAACAGTCTTGACAGCACCTCCCACCAAAGCCCCCTCCTTAGGCTTTCTAGGATGTCTTGCGTTGAATTCCTTCACCAATCTGAGGGAATGAACATTCTGACTGGGCTCCCACGATCTCTCCTCAGGACCAAAACCCTTCCAATCCATCAAGTAAAAAACCTCCCCTCTCTTGATCTTGGAGACTAATATTCTTTTGACCCCAAACTCTTCTCCTGACTGACACTGAATAGGGGCAGGCGGTTGATCTCTGCGTAAATTCAATGGATTTCTCTTGACTAGAGAGATATGGAACACAGGATGAATTCTAGTTTTAACTGGAAACTTGATCTTAACACTGACTGGATTCACCATTTTCTCCACTTCAAAATATACTAGGTTGGAATTTCCGATTTCCCTTTCATCTCATATTCTTAGTGGACATCCACACCTTGTCCCCAGGCTTAAAAACCGGATTCCCTCTTCTCTTTTTATCTGCTTGCTTCTTGTAAGAATCTTTTGCTTTCTCTAAATTGTGTTTTGCAGTTAGATAAGCCTTTTGTAGGTCATTCACCACCTGTTCTACTGCTGGTACCTCACTATCCACCTTACCCACCATGGTATTTGGGTGCCTTCCAGAATTCAGAAAGAATGGAGTATAGCCTGTGGATGAGTGAACTGCATTATTATATGCAAATTCAGCCGCCCAAATTAATTCAGGCCAATCCCTTTCATGATCCATCAAGTAGAGACACAGATATTGCTCCAACTCTTGATTGACCCTCTCAGTCTGTCCATCTGTCTCGGGATGGAAACTGGAAGACAACCGAGAGTCCACTCCTAATCTTTTCAAGAAGGACCTCCAGAAATGTGAAATGAATTGGGGATCCGGATCTGAGATCACCACTTAAGGGATTCCATGGGACTTTACAATATGTTGCGTGAATAGTGTGGCCAATTGAGTGGAATTTAGAAGGGACTTAAGGGGGACAAAATGACTCATTTTCGAAAAATGATCTACCAAGACTCAGATGGTGGAAAATCCCTGACTAGAGGGGAGATCTACAATAAAGTCCATTGAAACTGTATGCCAGGGATAAGGGGCTATAGGCATGGGCATGAGTAACCCTTGCGGGGCCTGTCGGTTAATTTTTCCCTTAACACACTGTTCATAAGTGGCAATATACTGTCTCAACTGAGTCTCCAAATCTGGGCGCCAAAAAGCTTGTTTGATTAGTTCCAAAGTCTTCTTTACTCCTTTAAGACCGGCCAGTTGGTCGTCATGACAGTGTTTCAGAATTTCAAGACGCAAATCTTGTCTCGGAGCATACAGCTTTCCACTATGATAAGGTTTTACTTCCTTTATTTCTCTTTCAGCTTCTTCATTCATCCAAGTCATCTTTTCCTCATGTGGAAGGGGCCCCTTGATCTGGTCCTCCATCTTAGTATACAAAATGGTACCTATAATCTTTTCTTTAGGAATGATATGACCTTCTCGACCTCTATCTTCCATTTCTCCAAAATTTAGCCGAGAGAGGGCGTCGGCTTTTCCATTAGCTGAACCAGGCTTGCGCGTTCAAACAAACTGGTAATCAGCAAAAAATAAGGAGCACCTCAATTGTCATAGGGTAAGAGTGCGTGCTGATGTTAGGAATTGTAAATTTTGATGGTCAGTAAAAACTGATAATGCCTCCAATCCTGGAAAGCATCCTTCACCGCAAGCAATACTTTATCAGCTATAGTATAGTTTACTTCAGCTGCAGACAATTTTCGAGATCGGTAGGCAACTGAATGAAGTTGTCCAGTTGCTTTATTTCTTTGTGACAAAATTACACCAATGGCCAAATTTGAAGCATCAGCTTCCACAAAGAATGGTTCTTCACAATTAGGGTGTTGCAAAATTGGAGCTGTGGTAAATTGGGTCTTTAAATCTAAGAATGCTCTTTCTGTTTCGGGACTCCAAAAAAACTTTTCTCCCTTCTTTAGGAGTCGAGTAATTGGAGCCACCTTTTCTGAAAAGTTGAGGATAAAACGCCTATAAAAATTGGCGAATCCAATTAAACTTTGGATCTCTTTGACATTTCGTGGTGATGGCCAGTCTTTGATTGCATTCACCTTTGACTCATCCATAGACACGCTTTCAGGAGACAACACTAATCCCAAAAACTCCACACGCTCAGAATGAAAAATACACTTCTCAAGTTTCACGAAAAGTTGGTGGTCAAGTAATTTTTTAAGTATGGCTCGCACATGACATACATGTTCTTCTAAATTAGCAGAGAAAATGAGGATGTCATCAATGTAAACCACTGCTGAACGATCCAGAAATTCACACAGAACATCGTTGACAAAATGCTGAAAAGCAGCAGGAGTGTTGCACAGACTGAAGGGCATGACTCGATATTCAAACAACCCAAAACGGGTGCGAAAAGCTGTTTTCCATTCTTTCCATTCGTACCAGATGGTATGCCCCTCTCAAATCTAATTTGGTGTAGACCTTAGCCCCGTTCACCTGATCCAACAATTCTGAAATTAGCGGTAAAGGATATCAATTCTTCTTGGTGACTGCATGTAAAGCTCGATAATCTAAAACTTCCATTCTTCTTCGGAATGAAGAAAAGAGGGGAAGAGACAAGAGATTTTGAAGGCTGAATGAACCCCATTTGCCAAATATCGGTCCAGATACCCCTTTAAATGACGATTCTCAGTTTCAGAAAGGGCATACATTTGACTGCAGGGCAATGACGCGCCCGGTTCAATTTCAATTTTGCAATCATACTCCCGATGAGGGGGCAACTTCTGGGCTTCCTGCTCGTCAAACACCTCCTTCAAATATTGATACTCCACGGGAATTCTGGGGGTCTCGACTGCACAAATCACGTAGGGAGTTTCAGCCAACAGCGAAGATTGATTAAGCCAAAGACCCAACTCTTTGGAATGAAAACAATGTTCCTTATAATATTCCGAGTTCATTTGGATGGTCCTCTTGTCCCAATCAATTTGTGGGTTGTGTTCGGTTAACCATGGAATACCATGAATCAACTGAAATTGAGGGGCATCAATGAGACTGAATTTTAAATGACTGCGTTGAGTGCTCGGACCCATCACAATTAGTTCTTCTGTGTCAAAAACAATAGGTCCAGAGGACAAGTTAGTACCGTCAACAGCTCAGACTGATTCAGCTTTGTCTTTTTTCACAAAACGCATTCCTAAGGACTGAGCAAATTTGATTTCTCAAAAATTCCCTGTCGCCCCAGAATCCACCATTACTGAAATTCCATCCACTTCTGTGGTGCGAAACTTTAAGGAACTGGAAATGATTAAATGTGGAGCAGCTGATTGCAAGGTGTTTGCTACTAATTGCAAATCTGGAGTCGTCTTTTCAGAAGCTCCCACCAGAGCAACTCCTCTTACTAGTGGACCTGGTCTTTTACCTACGCAGCAGATTTGGGCTTCTTAGGACATTCTTTGACAAAATGCCCAGAACCCCCACAGTACATACACAATTTTCCCAATCGGCGCTTCTCTCGTTCCTCCTTGGTGAGAGGGGCGCTTACTGACCCAATTGACATGGGCTCTTCTCCTGAACTCGCCTCACTAGTCTTCATCGGTTCAGATTTTTTTTCAGTCAAAACGTGGTGGAAAATGTCTGATTTCTTTGCGACGTTCACTTCTTCGTTCGTTCAGTCGTTGGTCGATTTGAAGCACTAAATCAATTAATTCGGAAACTTCAGTTGGTCTCTTTGGAATTTGTGTTAAACCATCTTTAAGTTCATCATTGAGACCTCTGTAAAAAATTGCCGCTCTCTTCGCTTCTGGCCATTTCGTTACTACGATTAATTTATTAAACTGAGCCAAATAAGCCACCATCTCTTTACTCCCTTGTTTTAGATCCAGAAGTTCATTGTCTGTAGTCTGGGAAATGGTTCTTCGATCGAATATTCTCAAAAACTCAGACGTCAATTCTTCAAAGTTATACAAAATGGAGTCATTACTATTTACCAAAGGCATTGACCAGGCTGCTGCATCTCCACTTAGGTAAGACAGTAAGAAGGCCACCTTGGACAGATCATCCTTAAAAATAATGGGTTTACAAAGAAAATGCAAGGAGCATTGGGTGAGAAACACTTGGGCCTTGTGGGGGTCTCCATTAAACCTCTCTGGGGCAGCCAAAGGAAAGGTTTGGGACATTGCATGTACTACTTGTGTTGTCAACTCAGCAGTGGAAGAGGAAGGGGAAAATGTGGGCGATTTATATTCTTTGGACATAGGATTGGAACCTGAAATAAAATCATCAAAACGCTGTCTGAAAAACTATCCTCCTGACTAGCTTTTGTAACCTCCTCTCTCAGATGCTTATTGTCCTCCATGGTCTCACTAAGCTGCTCCTACATCCCATCTAACACCGCTGCTAAAGCCTTGAGATCTAATCCCTCCGCCATTCTGCTCAAGTGGAAGTAAAGTGAGGGCACTTCAATCTATCAAGCACCACACACCTGAATCTTTAACTGACTTCCACAGGAGCAGATGACTATTTCTCCAATCCCAAACTCCACTAGAAGTGAACAAATCTTCACTCCCAGTAAAGAGGGGGAACAGGGGAATGGGACAAAAGAGAGACTCCACTGCACTGCCTCTTCTCGCCTGGGCTCTGGTCTTATCTGTTCTCCGCCTACAATACAAAAGAACACATTAGAACACCTCTAAACTCTTCCAGACTGAATTTTTAGTATACAAATAACTAATCTAATACCTAAACCCGTGCAGTGATGAGCCTCTCTCTATGTATAGTATTTGTTGAAGTGAAAATAAGAGAGCTATGATATTCCTTCACTAAGTGATGCAGACTGTTGCTTTTCTTTTGTTGTAGGTAGCTGCATAATGGTTGGTAAGTATAATATATATTTATATATTGCTACATACATACAAAAGTCTTTCGTTAATTAGGAAACAGCTACTTGATGTTGTCAGTAGAAATAAATAGCTCCTCATTAATGTCCTTCTTTCTAGGTGCGAATTATGCTACGCCGGTATATTCCTTAAATAAGCTTCACCTTTTAGGAAAAGATTATTTCTCCAAACCCAAAATTGGAAATATTCAAGAAATAAAAAAAAATCGAAATACTGCTCTGCAAGGCTCCTTACTGGAGCTCCTGTTCAACCTCACAGGAAACAGGGACTAAGAGCTTACATTGAATTATATCCAGTACTTCACCATAAGCTGGAACTTTCAATACTAGCAGATACTGAGAAAATAAGCCGGAGAACTTCATTGTGAAGAGGAAAAAACTACCCTCTACTCACAAGCTGGAACTCCCGCCGACGGATCTTCAAAGGCGGGTGAAACAAATGCAGAGTTCTGCCAGGATGCTGAGAGCGCGCTGATAAAGCTACGGAAATACGGAGTTTAAACAAGCAATGCACCTAAGTGAGAAAACAGAATTTCCCTAGGAAGCGAACGAGCGAGACAAAAATTCACTCCGCAGGCCGCAAAATGACAGTGGAAGTGCGCTGCACCTCAGGTGCGAGCGCGCGATGCCAGTGTGCCTATGAATAGCCTCAAACACTAGAACGCCCAATCCTGACGCTGCAATCTTGTGGGGGTCGGGGGAAAGGCAGCACACGAAAGGAAAACCTATGAAGCCAATTCCATGGGTAACAACGCACTTGCCTAGAACGGACATGGTTTGGGGAAGGAAATGATGGCATGCCGGGAACAGTCTCGACACTGGAATACTACGGCCTCAACCTTGTAGTGGGGAACCCGTTTCCCCCATGCATCATAGGAACTCACTCCGGATACACTACTGGCATAGACCCCACATTCTTTACAAAGGGTTGACTCTGACTTCCTCTCTGTGCTGCTTTCATCTGTGCCACCATCAATTTCTCCTAAAATCGCTTCTGCTTCATCTCCAATTCATCACAGCTATATTTCGCCTATCTCAACATTTCATTAACCAATTTATTCTGTCAACAGATCAAATGCTGCTGAATCATCAAGCTAATCTCAGGTCTCAATCCTGTACAAACCGAGACACAAAACTTCCCATATCTTCAGCTTCCAGAGTCTCCATTCCACTGTGTTGCTTAAACACCTTCAACAATCTTTCATAATAGGCATGCGCTGACTCTTTGTGCGCTTGAGATGTGCTGTCAATCTGGACCCAATCAATATCTTTAGCTGGTATCTCTCCTTTCAAAAAGGTTTTCACCTATTGATTCTTTTTCATCACCTATAGTGATGGGGCATGTGATATCGGATTTCTCTGAGGCTCCGTCTCCAGCCACTCTATAGCCAGTTTACATTCTTCCCCCAAATCACTTGGTACCACAATGTCAAAGAAGGTATTCAAATCCACCCACAAGACTTGTGAAATCTTCACAAATCATTCAAACTGTGTATGTATACCCTTCCACTGGCTTTTCTCTCAACTTTGGGAAATCATTGGTGAATGACGCACAATCACTCCTACTCCAAGGCACATGGACATAACCTACACCAGACACTTTCCTCAATGAAAAATGTTAAATACCCTCTCCGCCCTTTAAGATGGTGGTGGAGCTCCATGTTCGGATGCAACTCATTAATTCCTTAATTCGCATTTTGATTCCTGGTGTTCTCATACTGCAAAATGGCAATCTCATTAAAATATACACAATAACATTTCTGCAATTTCGTGGTTCAACTTAAATCTACATCATAAATTCAGGCCAAAACAGACAATTTATCATGAGCTTGTCCTGTTCATTTATTGACATCTTTACACATGAATACATTTCAGTTCTCTTGGTAGGTATCTAATCGGGAAATATCAACGGTTCCTAATATCATCTCGTCCAGTTCTAACTTTAGTTTGACCACATCTTCTGCATATGCCCTCATCGGGGTCTGAATTATTTCTTTGCCTAACCCTGAACCTTCACTTGCTCTTGGGGACCCATTTATGAACCTAATAAAATCCTCTAGTTCTCTGTAGGTAATACCATCCTGTACTACAGAGATATCGATGCTATCCCTTCACTGGGATTACTGTTGATAACCCTCTGAGGTGAATTCCAAATAGACATGTCAAAATGTTGCGATGTTTGAGCGGACTCTCCTACAGGAGTAAATCCTGCCTGATTTATGGTTGATGCTGTAGCAGCATTATAAGGGGTATTCACCTGAGTTGGGTCTAAAGGAGTTCTTAATATTCCTGGGACACAGGAACATTAGCTGATATATCTACTCCAGATGGAATTGTCAAAGTATGTACTGTGGTTCCTGTCACCTTGGGTTAATAGAAAGGAACTGCGGGACCAATAGCGATCAGAACAGCAATTGCATCTGGGGCCTTGCGAATAGTGGAGGTAACAGGTGCACTAAACCCTGAACTCCCTCCCATCAGGTTTAGACTCACATTGACTCCCGTATTTACTGGTTTGGTGTTTATTCCAGAGTTTCATCTAGGATTTGCACCATTCAGTCCCTTGGGCTGGGCCACATTATATGGAGTTGGACGCGTTAATAGCAACACATCTAGGAAATCCTCGCTAGAATCACTATCATTCTCTTCGCCTGTACTTTCTGGGTTCCCTGTCTTTTCCTCCGTTCTTTTTCCTTTCTTTTCCTTCTTTTGCTCAAGTTCTTCACTCATCAATGCAGGGTACAGTCTACTGTATCAGTTCTAAAACCCACTGTTCTGCATCCCATCTAGCATCGGCACAGCTCACACTGCCTTTCGGACTCTTCCCTGACATTTTTCCTTATGCCTAACATGAGCTGTGTGCTCCCAAGCATTAAGTGCCTCAACCTTTGCTGGCCTAAGAGTTGGATTCATTTTGCACAATACCCTTCTAAAGTTTTCAATGATTCTCAAATTAAATGTGCCATAGCGTGGAAACATCAATGCACCTTCTTTCTCTATGATCCTATGCCATGACTCAGCCAAATACATGTGCGAAGGCCCACATTCCTCCTCTCGAACAGGTATTCTCACATCTCCCCTAATCAGATTTTGTACAGCCTTAAAGAATTTCATTTTACAACAATAATGTCAAGAATCACAAGTAGAATTGTGTTTCACTCCAGGAAATAATGTCTTTACCCGCAATTCTCGTTCAGTGTCAACAACCAATAACATACAGTCTATGACGTATCAACCAATAACAGCGTGGCAGTAATGCCAGCTGTCCAATCTCAGCAAGGCACACTGTGACAGCTTTCTCACCCCTCGCAGCGGCTCAACCTCCTTTACAATTTTCCTTGAGCATTGCATTACAAGCACAACAACAAACCCAAAGCAAATTCAACAAACATTGTCTACTCCACTAAAGAATCAATTGTATTTAACCACACAAGAAATGTTCCAGAGCTACACTTTCCAGCCTACTCTGACTAACACTCGAGTGAAGCCTCAACCAGCAGGGAATCTCCTGGATTAGTGTAGCTTTGGCCCTTCACAAAAGGATCCACCACACCAAACACAACTTACTCTCACACAAAGAAATTGTCCCTTTCTCATCCGTGCCATTGGCGGTACCTCATGACAAGCACCACAAAACGTAGCAGACAATGACAACACAGTGTTTTCTACACTGATAACGTATTACTATCCCAGAATATTAGGCTACTTTGAGCCTGATAATCACCTCAACTAATTGCATTGAGCGCTTCCACACCTGCACATCAACTTGAAACACAACCCTGCATCTCACATGGATACAGTAACTTCCTCTGTCTCAATAACAAAACCACCTGACAAGCTACCACCTGAGAGCATGCAGGTGCGTGATTTACAATCTCTTACCTGAATGATATTTTTAAGTTGACTGAGACATCAAGGGAGTTAACAGTATGAAAACAATTCCACTATCTTGAAGCCCATTTGGTCTCACAATTGAAGTTAAATAGTTGGATTGCCTATTAGTAGTCAGTCCAATATTTATGCATGTGAGGAGAGTTTTGAAAAGATACAGGATTACAGCTGGAAAGCTGAAACATCACAAGAGGTTCAGTCTCAGTAGAGTGAGATATGAAATAATCACAGCCACAATGCTAGAAATAAGGATCTATAGTTGGCAATGGTTTGCACCTTTGCTCAAGTTGGGACCCTTCTTCCTAGTCAGGGTAAGGAGGAATACACTTCTAAAATAACCCCAGCTCACCCCCTTTGTAGCTTGGCATGAGCAGACAGGCTTATCTCAGAGGCAGTGTGTAAAGCATGTGTGCACACATACAGTAATACAGTGAAAACACAACAAATGAACACCACACCAGTTTAGAAGTAATCTTTATCTAAACCGAAAAAGACCAAAATCCACAATACAGTAATCAAAATGTACTTCTTAGAAGGTAAAGACAGTTCTGTCCATACCAAACTATAGATGCGACACTTTCATCACAAAGTACCTCGGATGCGGCAAAATCACAAACAAAAACAGCCACAGGAAAGGTGACGCATCAGTTCTTTACGCCCAGGGAAGATGATGCGCCGGTTCCTTACTCCAGGGAAGGTGATATGTTGGTTCCTTACTGCCACACAGGGTAGGCATGTGTTCCTTACTGAAGGGGAGGTGATGCATCAGTCTCTTACTGTGTGGGGAGGTGATGCGTCGGTTTCTTACTGCAGCCCCAGTGTCCTTGTAGACTTGGCGCTCTGGTGCGATGCATGGGAATCGGGGATGCGGTGGCTTCAGCAATGACACTGCGTTGGTCTCTCCAGCAGTGGTCTCACGATGCGTTGGTTCTTGCAGCCGCACAGCAGGGCCTGCTTTGGAATCGGTGTGATGATTTTGGACTACGTAGATCGGTGCACGCGATGTGGTGTACAGCGGTTTCTCCAGCCGTGGGCAGGTGTTGCGTCGGTTTTTTCAGCGGCACAATGGCAAAGCATGGAATTTTTTTCTGCATGGCGGCAATGCATCGAAATCAGGTGCGGATGCATTGTGCTTCTCGTAGTTGTGTGTCTTTTCCAGCTCTGAACAGCAGAAACAACCTCCAGAGGCACAACTCAGCAACAGTCACCTCTTTGCAGGTCAGAACTCCCAGCAAGGAAGTTCAGGGGAGCTGGTGGTGAAGTCTTTGTGTCCCTGAGACTTCAGAACAGGAGGCAACCTCTACTTCAAGCCCTTGGAGATCTTTCTCAATCAGGGAACACAGCACACAGCAAAGTCCTTGTCCTTTCCTTGGCAGAAACAGCCACTGCAGGCCAACCCAAGACAGCTGACAGCAAAGGGGTAGTACTTCTGCTTAAGTTTCTCCAGCTCTTCTCCTTGGTAAAGATTGCTCTTGAATTCCAGAAGTAAACTAAAGGTTTGGGCCCCAACATGTGTAGTCCATTTCACTTTGTTCTCTGGTGTCAGAGAGGCTCTGTGCTCAGTCCAAACCAGGTCTGTCCTCTCTGGTGCAGCTTCCCAGCAGGAGGTGGAGACAGCATTGTGTAAGGCAGACCAGGCCTATTCAGGGGAATGGAAGCCCAGGTCTATTCAGCCCACCCTGACTCATCTGGGAAAGGCCCGCCACACGTCAATCCCCCCGTGGCGGTCTACAGTGAATGCACATTCCCAGCACCTGTTACTCCAAAGCCAGACAGTCAATGCACAAACCAGCAGAGGCACAAAGGATGGCTAAGCAAGAAAATACTTACTTTCTAAAAGTGGTATTTTCAAACACAGACTGTAAAATGTATCCTTTCTAAATGATACATCTTTATGTTCGGAGTTCAGGCAATTTGTCTTGATGGGAAGTTATATTTATAAGATGTTATAAATAAACTCCTGTTCTATGCTATAGGATAGATAGCCTTTCAATAGTGAAAAATGAAATCCACTGTAGTTCACTATCAGGGTGTGTTATATCAGGACATTTCCTAGCTTTCACATACACTGCGCCCTGCCCACAGGGGTACCATAGGCCTACTTTAGGGGTGACTCACATGTAAGAAAAGGGACGGTTAGTGCCTGACTAGTGGGTGCACTTGCCAGGGCGACATGGCAGTACCAAACTGTGCTACAGGCTCACTAGCAGCATTTGATTTACAGGCCCTGGGCACACACAGGGCACTGTATTAGGGACTTACCAGTAATTCAAATATGCCAATTATGGAATCACCAATCTATATTCACAATTTACACATATGCACTTTAGCACTGATCAGCAGTAGTAAAGTGCTCAGAGTCATAAAACCAATAAAAACAAGTTAGAAACAAGAGGCCGAAATGCAAAAAGTCTGGGGACAAACACACTGGTCTAACACACAACAATACAAAAACTGAGAAATAAAAGTTGGTGTTCTGTAAAGAAACTCAGATTCTCTCTCCTAAACATGAATACGTTGTAAAGTCATCTAATCAAGGTTCTAAGTTTAGAATAGGGATGATTCACAGAATAGGATCTCAAGGAAATTCGGAGGTGTTCGAAGGTGTCAGCATAGTAAAGACTCCAGAATTAGAATAAGTGTTTAGCATGAAGCTTCACACCTACAAGAATAAAGGAAGCAAGGATGTCTCTACTCCTCAAAGTCTCAGGGGATATGCTCTTATTTCTAACAGTGTGAACACTAATTAAAACCAATAAAACTTCAACAGCAATCATATATATTGCCACCCTGCCAGGAGCCAATTATTCACTTCTTGTGGTATGCGTTTGCAGCATCACTTGAATTTCCCATCCCACGGAACTTGGATAGTTACTACAACCTAGAACATTCCGCATTCCTGATACGCAATGAACACGAGGCTTCATCTGCTCATTAGGTCTTCATGTTGTTTCCAATAATTCTCTTCTCAGCCCTTACTATCAATTAACTAAAACATACAACAATACTCCTTTTGAGAACGCACCTGCAAAAGAAAAACATGCTAACCAAGCAAAATACATTTAAAAACGAAGGCCTTTGGTCAGGCTAACTTGAACAAAACATTTCAACACACACTTCAAATACATGGTTATACTTGTGCACATGTAACTCAAGAACAAATGTAAACATGATTGCGAATGTAATACACAATTAAACTTTCAAATAGGACTTTCAGAATATGGCTCTTTGAAAGAAAAAATCAGTTATATGAAATTGACTTAAGAGATTCCTTCTTGACATTAGCCCCAAATTCATCTTAGCGATTTAATCATTGGTCCCATTTATTGAGAGATTAGTGGAAAATTCCCACTGTTTACGGGACATCCCTGTTCTCTCTCTTTCTCTTTATTGAGGGTGCTGAGGGTTGTGATAGTAGCTTTCTGACTATTGTGCAGATTTCTAAGAGAGCAAGTACACTAGATCATTGCATGACCAATGTGTCACATTTACAGAGAGCTAGCTTTTGTAACCTATGATGACGAACTTTATACTTTACTTATCTTTTAGTTCTTTACCATGTTACGTAGGAGCTGACGCCCAGTGATATTCATCTCCTGAATATTCACATTTATTGTCTGTAAATATTATCACAGTAAGGATGAATTACCTCTCATTGATTATAAGGTTTATATTTTTGAGCTATTATTATATTATTACTGAGTTGATTTAGAGACTATACAAAAAAGGGTTTTATGCTGTTCCTCTCGAAAACGATGCTGGATGGAGAAGTGTGGCTCACTGGTGTGGAGAAGTGTGGCTCACTGGTTAGAAGAGGCAGACCCTGAAGCAGAGGTCAGACCCGGGACCAGGGTTCAATTCCCGACGCGGCAGGGTCTAGAGCCCAAATATCCACGGACTCGATAATTCTCGTTTCGGTGCCTACTCGAATCGTGGGTTCACACTCTGCAGCTCTGGGCATTAGCTGCTTAATCTCCACTACGGCCCCCCCGCAGCGGGATGCCTGGCTTTCACCTTGGGGATGCCCAGTACGGGTATTTCACAGGGAAAAAAGCCAGGACGGGTTCCCAAGGCAAGCGCCGAGATGCCTACGGGTAATCGAGCGCTATATAAGAATGCATAATAATAATAATAATATTTGGAGACACAAAGTGGCTGGATCTCACTGTACCCTAGAAAGGGCATGAGTGGGGATCCATATGTTGGATCATAATGCCCTCACACATCCTTTCAGGTGTCATGCTTCATCATCTGGGCTGCTCCTCATTGGGGCGGTGGTGCAATCCCCAACGGGCTCCCTAAAAAGGGGCTCTTTGTCGGAGATCTTCTATCCAACTGCCGTATGGTGAAGTGCGGGTATGGGGCCATTGTTGTCTAGATGCAGTGAAGTGGAGTAAAATAGGACTGGGGGTACCTAGAAGGACAACATTTTACTCTGGGGGTCTCCTGTCCTAATTAAAACCAGTGTACAAGGCACTTGCCCGAGAAGTTTTCGTGCGTATTCGTGCCCGTGTTATAGTGTGTGGGTCAACATGTTTCTCGCTAATGGTGTATTAACCCTGCGATTCTTCAGGACCTTTGTAAAAAATAAGCTATCTACAATTAATGAGAAAAAAAACGCAAACAAAGTTTAGCACATCAGGGTTATACGTTTACCCCAATTTTTCTTTTAACCTGCCTGGATCTACCCACTATTTGTGGTCCCTAGGCTTCAACAGTGCCCGTGGGAGCCAAACACAAGGCTCTGCTCCTGTGTACACAAGAATTGCTGCATTGTGAAGGCGTCCTCTGATCTACCCTCGTCCAACGGGTCCGGATGATTTAGAGACTCTCTTCTGATTTATGGGCCTTTACCAAATCTATGGAATGTGAGGGGAAAAAAATGCAGGGAAGATTAATTCCATAACAGAGACTCACTCAGTCAATTTCACTCTAAATAGTCGGATCTCCCGATTAAAAGGGAGAGTATGCTTTGAAAAGTATCTTTCCTGTCCCCTTAATTGTAATCTAGAGGGGTGCATTTGTTGTACATAAAGTATACGTAGCTTCTTAATTAAATAATTGTTCAGGAAAAAAAGCAGTAACAATATGGCACCATAATTATTACTGAGAGTTGCAAAAAAAAATGTATGTGTTTGTTTGCACAGTGCAGCACACACTGAAAGTTTGAACATTTTGAGAAAATAATCTTTTCTCAAGCCTTATGCCTGCCTCGAGGAGATGTACATTTTGGGAGCAAAGGTCTGTCTACTTTTTTAATAGATAGTGGTTTAAAACCTATGGTTGGTTACATGGGAATGCTCGGGTACCACCAATGGAATATCCCATTAATGGAAACTATCGCAAAGTAGTACAGAGTGCCACTATGCATTATTTGAAGCAACTTTCCCACGCAAATCAGGATTTGTGCTGGAAAGTAAACCCCAACACAACATTTTGCGTTGAGTTTGCACCACTTCATTTTTCTGCCCACAAACTACCCTTACCCACAAAATTCAATGTTGCACATTGCAATGCCATTAATCACGTGTGTGCTCCCATTGTGTTATTGCTATTGTACTTAAGATATTCAATAGCACAGTGTGTGTGCATGCGGTGAACATATCTTTGCACGGCCTGCAAATAGGTCATGCATAAAGAGATGCACAATATGACCCTAGCCAACATGAGCTAGAAAGCAAAGAGGGGAGGAAACAAGTGCAAGAGCAGCATGAAGAGAGGCAGGGAGGAGCACTTGGGCAACACTGAGAAACATGGAATTCAGGGGGACAAAAGTACACAAGACAGACAGCTGGAAAACGCATGCACTCTCATGGAGGGCTTAATCAAGGAGAAAAAAGTGCTTGAAAGCAAGCAGCAGAAACATAGAAGCCAGCCAATCAAAAGAGTTTGTATGCTCTATGAGAGGGACAGACACTAGATGACTGTATGTTCTTGGTAAGCCCACAATATGTCTTTAGCAACCAGACATCCAAGCTCCCTACTACGCCTGACCTAAAAATGGCCTACCACTAATTTTAATGGGTTAAGCACAAGCCATATGTGGATTATCAAGCCTCACCAAAATCTCCAAAGAATTTCAGGAACTTGTGAAAGGCATTAAATATTTAACTTAAACTTGCTGTTTTATAAAACGCGAACAATATTTTAGATGTCATTGATGACAGAGGTATTAAGCCAATTTACTAATATCTAGGCAGGTCTATGCATTGATGTTGTCTCCATGATAGTAAACAGTGGAGACGGTCAAGTCACATCCCTATATTAGTTGCAAGAAACATTACTTTATATTTCTCTTTTGAGTTCCCCCACCTCTCTTCCTCACCCTAAAGTTTCAATTATAAATAACCTACTAAGCTGAGGGAACTGAAAGATTTATAAAGCAGCCTAAATATTAAGATTTCCAGATTTTTATTCCTCAGAGAAGGAAAGCCGGTAGGACATGATGCTGGCTGCTAAGCACAAAACTAGAAACACACAAGTATGCAGCCTTAAAAAAAAACTCGCGCCCTTTGATACTTATACATGCGAAGATCAAAGAAAAAGTAGCTTTTGTGCTCCACGCGCAAACTTTGCTTGTGAATTTTCAAAATGGGTTTGCGAGCACCACCATGTCCTATTAGCTCCCCTGTCTGCAGAGGGCACAGAGCTGCCTTCCCTATGATGTCTCTAATAGGCGGCCCTCCAATTAGCGGCTCGCATTTTGTGGATGTCGGCTTCATTCCCACTGTCTGTGCTGTGAAGGCTTCACCCTATCGCTTCTGCCTGAGAAATTATTTTAGCCGTGTTCGGAAAAGGAGAAGAGTGAAGTGCTGTTTTATTATTTAACGTTGACATGGAAGGGTAAGATCTAAAACAGAATAAAGCTTTTATCGTCTGATGTCAAGATTTTAGTCCTCATTTAACTTAAGAGCGGCGCATGACACAGAAAGCCAAAAAGCGCGAAAAGAATTTCGGAACTGAGGTAAGTTTGTTGAACATCAGAAAGGGGACTGGGGGGCATATTACCAACGTTAAGCGATATTTATTGCTAACGATGCTTAGCAACGAATTTTTTACCGCTAAGCATCGTCAGAAATTATCGCAGATAAACCTTGCTATTATCAAGGTTTATCGCAAATGTGATAAAAAACGGCCACAATGCATGAATATCGCTGAAAAGTCAGCGATATTCATGCATTACTGAGCTAATGCTCTTAGCCATGTTATCCACCTCCCATTGGATAACATGGCTAAGAACTGCTCAGGGCAGGTGTTAGTTTTTGGAGATATTCGCGCTTAGCGCGAATATCTCCAAAAGTTGGTAATAGGAGATAGCGATGTTAGCGACTGCTTCCAGTCGCTAACATCTTGGCACGCCCACTTTGCATGTCATTAGTGATAAATATCACTGACATGCAAAGTGGGGCCCAAGATGGTCGCTATCTCCTACTAGCGGTCGCTAACTGGTGTTAGCGACAGCTAGGTAATAGGGAGATAATTTTATCTCCGCTTTCTTGGCTTTTAAAGCCAATAAAGCGGAGATAAACCCCCTTGATAATATGCCCCACGATTCCTATTCAAACGAGTTGGATGTGCTGACGTCGACTAGGCACCGTCAGAAGTTTCTTCAAGTCCGCCACAGTCTGATGAGGCGATTTGAATCAGTTTGAACATGTGGCAATGAATTAGTTATTGCTTGTATTGAAACTCGTACTAAAATAAGATTGCTGCCCTCATGTATCAAGCAATTTTAAGGTCGGTAACGCCCCGGTTCGTAAAATCAGATCTTTTGCAACCGAAAAATGGAGGTTTTTTAATTAAGCAAAACCATGTAGCGAATCTTACCCAATCGCTAATTGGGTTTGGGAATAAATGCAGATTCGGTATTTGGAAGGGGCATGTAAAGGGAGTCCCTTCCAGATACCAAGAGGCATATTTATCATAGGATTTGCATCACCTGGTGGTGCAAAATCTACAACGAGATTGATCAAGCCACGGAAGGCCATCCAGCGTGGCGTTGTGTGGTTTGGCAAAGCTCGGCAGCGCAACAACTGCATAGTGAGGGTGTTACATTTATTTCTCCTTGTTGTTTCCTCTAACAACTTGTACTGCATTCTGCAGCACACATAGAAAGAGGAAAATGCCTCACATCTCTGTACTAGGGTGAATGTATGACTTTGTTTTGCGATCTGTCCCTCAATTGTTCTTTTTGCATTCATCATTGTAGCCAATCGGGTCTGGTGGCCTAGTGGACTCTTGCATCCGCTGTATGGGCCTGTGTTGGACCTCAGGCTCACAGGTTCAAATTCCAGTGGGTCCACTCAGTCTTTCATCCTTCTGAGGTCGGTAAAATGTATACCACCGAGTTGGGTAACAATGAAAGTATGTTATTTGGCACCAAGATGCCCATGGGTGGATGTGCACTTTACAAATAGATATGATGTTATCTAGTGGGTCTCAATTTGCAATGTACCTCATGCTTATTAATAACGTAGGTTGTTTTGTGACCCACCATGAATTGATATTTTGAGACTCAACATATTAACACGTTGGTTTTGCAAAATACCAATCGACTCATTAGAAGTCAGTGCGCCTATTGTGACCACTTCTAAAAAAATTATTTTTGTTCATTCCATTTAAGGAATCCTAAATTGAGACTTGTTATTTGTCTCAACTTACGATTCCTTAAAACAAATCTAGTTACATGAGGGCATTAGTGACTGACTTTACGATTCACAAGCCAGTTGCAATGTGGTATGCTAGTGCAGAACATGCAAAGTGCACGGGTTTCTGTAATGTAGCCCTGCGAAACCCTTTCTGGGTAGCCATGCGCTGTACACATCTATTTAATAATAATAAAATTAATATGTATAGGAATCAGTATTATTGCAAACCAATGGAATGGAATGTGAACATATTACAAACTGTGACTTGCAAATTACGATTTCCTAATAGGAAATTATATGTATTAACCATTAGCACACCCACAGCTCTTTATTTAGTTAAATTGCCATAAACGAGGTACATAATACAATAATTTAGAATGGAATATTAAGAAGAAATAATAAAAACAAGTGTCAAGGTCAATTCTAAAAATTGAGTGCAAGGTTCAGCAAATCAAATAAGATACCACTTCTTGGTTCAGTGATAAGCTGTGCCAATTTCATATTGTTAACATCATAAAATGTCTCAACTAATAATGTCCGTTAAAATTAATGTTGCAGCCTGTCTCTTCCAGATCTCACATGTATCATTAGCTAATAGTAAAAATTCTCAAGACAAGCCCAGTGGAATAGAAAGTGGAGAAATGAGTGGATTTTCAATCAGTGAATGACACTTTAGAACAGGAAGCGGAAGAGATATATGCTGATTACAGATTAAATAGGCAGGTCATTTTAAATCTATAGATTTTTTTGCGATACCCCCCGCCCTCCACCACCGTTCCCTACCAGCCGCTACTGGCTTGTCACACTGCCCCCGGGGGGTGGGGCCGGTCCAACAAATTTGCTAGGTCTGCTTTGGATTCGCAGTCCGGCCCTGGTAACTCCAAGGTGAGATTATTTTTTATGGTAAATGGAATATTGTGCGCTATTTGTATTTTTGCATTGGTGTCTTTTTTAAAGCTAAATATGGTGCACAAAGCTCTTGAATTTCTTAATCGTTTTGCTTAAAGACTGAAGTATCTTTGATATCAATGTAGCCTTCTAGCCTGCTACAGAGGGCTATACTAGTTTTAGAGGCCCTGAACCCGAGTTATAGGCCAAAGCTCCAAGGCAGGGCTGATAATGAGGGAGAGTGCCCTTAATGACCCGTATAGCCTGAGGCAGAAGGGCTATAAGCCTATTAGAACATTTTACTCACTAAGGTTAGAATGTTCTAAATTAAAAAGGGAGAAACACGAAGACAAAGGCGGCTTATTCACAATCCCTTTGCACTGCCGGTGCATAAATTTTTTTGATGCAGCGCAGTGTGCTTGACCATATTTACAGGGCCAAATAAAGCCACTCTGCGTGGCTTTTCATGGCCTTATGAATATGACCCCCTTTCACTCATTACTCTGCATGAAAGGAGCCTTCCAAGGGTGCTGCTGAGGGTGTTCCCACACAATGTCCATGAAATCTGAGGAGAACTTTAAAAGTCCCAGAAATCAACTCTTGAGAAAATGTTGTGTCCCTCTCAGAAAGGAACTTTTAACGTCTCTGATGTAATGGACCAGACCATCTTTTCCATGATCTACGACATGATTCCAAAATACCTCCAATTAAAACGAGAGGACTAATTAGACATCTACAGGTATGCATAAGGGATTATCCTCCTTAAAACAGCTACCTTCACAGTGACTTAAGGTCACACAGTTTGGAACCTGATAGCATAGCCCTTTGTAACTCAAAAGACTTTCTTTCTTAAATTAATGATGCATGAGATCCGTGTAGAAATTTCGATAGGACTTTTTGCCAGAACGATTAGTGCCTAGATAAATGTAAAACAAATGCGTTTTTGTAAACAAAACCCTAGGAGTCATCTAACTGTACGCTTTCTTTGTATAGAATTGTTTGTCCTGATGAAGGTGGTATCATAATACACCGAAACTCTGCGTCGACGACCTTGACAACTCTGAACTATGTGGATCGAATAACCTTGCAAAATTGTGATCCTGTTGGTTTTTATATGCTATACATTTGTATAGGTTTTTTAACAAAATTATACGTTAATCTATTTTTTTAGTTATTTGGCACTGTATTGTTGTGATGCATTAATGATTTTATTGATTTGTAATAAACTGTACAACTTTTTAACAAACAAGTAATGTGTTATTCGTTTTTACAAATTTTTTTTTGCAATTGTATGTCTTACATGGTACACGGTTCTATCTAGTTGGTGTTTTGAGTTACGAGGGTAATGGACTAAAAGGTTTCTCAAGAGTTGATTTCTGGGACTTTTAAAGTTCTCCACTGATTCTCTCCTTGTCCCCAATTGGGCCACTTAGGAGGCCTCCCTTCTTCTTTCTTTCCATGAAATCTGAAGCATTCCCTGTTTGTAAACTTGGGAATATGTTAGATTCCTATGCCTCCCCAGGGGATGTGTAAGATTGGGGCAACAAGGAGAAATAGTTGTCCTTTTTTCTGCATTCTGCAGCACACAAAGACCGAGGAAAACTCCTCTTGTGATTGTTTTTGTGCAGGAAGGGACACCTTCCTGCACAAAAACAATCATTCCTACAACGCACCATGGTGCAAGGGTGCCTGCATTGGCGCATCGCAGCACATTGAGCGCCAGCACAGGGAAAAAAGGACAGGAATGCACTATATCTTGTAGAAATGGTGCATTCCTGCCCATTTCTTTGGACGTACGGCAGCGCTGTGCATCAAAATATTGTAAATGATGCCCAAAGATTAGAATGCTGGAACTCCGGGCTTATACCACCCGTTATAAGCCTGGAGCTACTCCATTGTGTTAAATAGAGCTTTCAACATTCCAATGTTCTAATATGTTGTAGAACCCCTGCAAATTTTACAATGTATTCATAACTATTAGGCATCTAATATAAACCTCAGTCATTTCCTCACTCCTTCCTTAACTTTCCCCTTTGCCTTTTATGTAGGTTAAGCAAAATGTAGCTGTTTGAAATCAAAAATACAAATGGGCCTTGCACAGTATCCAACAGTTTGAATATATGATGTCACAAAACTCCATCTTCCAGCTAGCCTTGATGTCCCTAAACTTCCATGTTTCTATAAGTATTCTCTGTCATACATTATAAGGATATCACAAGTCACAGAGGAGTTCACTAATAAGGTCACAGAATTCCGAGGTGACTTGTAATATCCTTTTAACATAAAGCAGAGGGCATTTTATTTCTTATAATACTTTGTCATATTGTTCCACTTCCCACGAACCAATTAACTCCTTGGTGCCTTGCTCCTACAAATGAAAGCGATAGTATGGTTGGGGATATGAACAATCAAAGCAGAACCTATAGTGCAAAATCAAACACACCAAAAATATTTAGTCGTTTGTTAAAAAGAATATATCATCAGTTTAATGTCATTCATATTTAAAATGTGGTAGCTCAAAATGTGATGAAGCTTGCAAAGAGATTCTATTTTTGCTGTAATGACCTACAGTTCTTAAACAAACATTTTCTATAAATATCTCCCTTCCGTTATTCACTTAGAAGAATGAAATGCCAGTTCTCACTTTTTTGTAACTGCAGCTCTAATTCTGCTCTGTGACTTTCCTTTCACTCTGCTAGCTCTCGAAGATGGCAATATGACATCACCACTCAACTGTAAACGCGTATTACAATTGAGCAGCTACTCATTGCATTATTATAGGTGATTAGAGATGTTACAACCCCACGATAATAAAGAAATTAGACAGGCTTTGCTACAGGGATTGCAGTCTCCTATGTATTATAATGAGAGAATGTAAACCATAATCTAAACATTTGCACTAAGGACATTTTCAAGTTCTCTTGAAAACTACGTGCCAGATTTATCAACATTTGGTACAAAGAAACGCAGCAAGACAACTTGCTGCACTGCTTCAAATTGAGAGAACATTAATGTACCATAATTACTAACATAGAGGGCATTCCTGCTCTCTCTGTGCTGGTGCACTTGTGGCACCAAGTGCCAATGCAGGCACCCTTGCGCCATGGTGCAACAGGCACAATTGTTTTTGTGCAGTACGGAACACCTTCCTGCACAAAAACAATCTGCAGTGGTATATTCCTCTTTCTATGTGTGCTGCAGAATCAGGCACATGTACAAAGAGGAAATAACGAGGACAAGTGAAAGTTTTCTCCTCGTTACGCCTTTGTTGGGAAGGCGTAGAATTTTTGACACATTCCCAAATTTACTGCTCTTAGTAAATATGGGAATGCACCAAAATCATGGATGGATGCGTGGGAACACCCATGCTCCACCCATGGTATGCCTTCCCAATTCAGAGTAATGCAAGGCAGCGATTTACACTGCCTTATGTTACTCCAGATGTACTCTGCCATGCAGAGACATGGAGTGTGGCTCTGCTTTGCATAATAAATGTGACTCAAGGGCTTGCGTTACCTTGAATAGCCTTGTGTGATGTGATGGCATTGCAAGCCCTTGATAAATATGGGCCAATATTAATTACAAAAAGAACAATTGATTGACAGAATGCAGAACAATGTCATACTTTCACCCCAGTACAGAGATCTGAGCCTAACTCCATCGTTTTCTATAATATTATTTACGACATATACTCTTTTGGTACTACTGGAATCCCATTCCTCAATTAATTATATGTTTGGCTTTTCCTAATATTTCTTACATGTGTGCAAACTTGCAAAAACATTCCATTTCCTTTTTTGTCATTTGCTAAATGCGTACTCCTTTGGCAATAAGAAAGCTGTAGCTTATCTTCCTTCTTTCTCTAATTCAAGCAGTTGTTTTCCCTTGTTTTTGCTCTTGTTAAACAAATTCATGTATAACCTAGCAATCACTTTGTCCTTCTTCTCCTTGACCGGCTTTGCACTGCATGTGTCCCATGGTTGGTACACCAGTTTCTCATGCTTTATTCTGCAGGACTCTTTCTGAGCTATATCAGTCCTCCTGGTGTCCCATGTAAACAAATGATGCCATTTACAGGAACTTGAACACAGCTCACGGGTGAATGATCCAGTCTGGGCCCCTTGAGGCATCCTGGCCCACTCATCTGATCTTCCACATGACCGAAGCTACTTATCAGTTGCCGTGCATTGCTTTGGAGAATAGTATAACAGAGTAGCATCGCAGTGAGCAGCTCAAAGACATTAAAATATTGTCTTCTACATGTTCCGCTCTGAGAATCTGGTGGTAATCTCTCCATTCTAGAACCAGAGATGTTTTAAGGCATGGGCAAAGTGGGCTCTGGTCCAGGGCGCCAAATTTTCACGGACCCTCTCTTTAGGCTTTGGTAAAAACTCTATACTATATAGAGTTTTTAAATGACCAGTTTGTGCACTTTCATTTTTTTAGCCAGCCGGGGCGGCACAGTTATTCTAACCCCTGCCTGGAAAATAGTGAGGGTTAAATGAACATACTTATTATATTCTGAAGTAATTCAGTAAGTGTTCAATATTTTAAAGTGCATAGGTCCAGCCCAATTGCACAAACCTTTGCTTTTAAGCAGTTTGTGGCAGTTACTGTGCAGTAAACATTGGAAATAATGGTAATAAGTGATTGCATTGAACTTCATTCTCAGGATTTCATGTTTTATTTCAGCATAGGAGGTTGTCCAATCTTTGCCTGCGGTATAATGGGCCACTTAGATGAGGACTGATGTCTCCAATGCTGTTGGAGCCTGAAGGCAATGCGGGCCACTCATTTGAAAAATGTAAAGACATATGAAGGATCTCCTACTGCGATGTGCTTTTGAAGCACTGTGGACAGTACATTGGGATATACGCATGATGTTGCAATTGTATTTTTAAGGGTTTCTTGGTCTTTCTCTTCTGAAGCCTATTGTCAGACCCAGTGCCTTGTATGGTTTACTCTGGGTGTGTCTTTACTCTGCTCTTGATGTCATTCCAAAGCTTGGGTTAAGTGATGTTGACTTAAGTCTAGTTTCTACAGCAGAAGGGCCTCAAGGTAGCGATAATCAATCCCACTTCTGACACCTCTGTATTTTCCTCTCATTGACCTAACCACCACAGAAGCAGAAATCTCCAAAGAGGAGGATGCAATTAAAAGATTAGTGCGATTGGTTATGTTTGCGTTCTCAGAAGAAGAGATGGAAATAGTATTGGACAAGGTGATCAGTTGTTTAGCCATAAACGACAAAAGCTTCTACAAAGCAAGCCAATAACAAACAACTTGAACACCTTTAGCAAACAAAAATAAAAGACACAATGAATGCATTAACCTTAACTGAATTACAACACATGAAGCAAATATCATCTTCATAAGAACAATCTTTCTGCAAACCTTTGAGAGGCCACCCAAACATTGATATTTAGTACTGAATAAATGTTACTTTGATTTAATTAATCTCACAATAGAGAAATTAACAAAATACATTTTGAATCTCAGTATTTCAAAACTACAAGAAAAATTAAGCACTCAAATGACAAGGGAAGAATTGGAAGATGGAAGCTATAATCAAATTGTATCCAAAAGTAATACATATTAATTAATGTAAACTCAAACGCAATACATATGATTATTATAATAATCAATTTTATGACTGGGTGGAAACATTTGCAGAATGTTGTTCCAAAAATTACACAAAAGAAACCAACTATGTGAGAATATTCTGGCACATCTGGTCAGGACTAACAAATTTGGAGCAGCGGCGTAACATAGGCCCCCGCAGCCCCCGCGGTGCAGGGGGACCCGAGCTACATGGGCCCCCTCAGCACAGTACGGCTGCCTGAGAGCTCCTGACTGAGTCTGGAGGGGGCCCCTCCATGTTATTTGCAGGGGGCCCCTTCAAGTTTCATTAAGTTAGTGGTTTAGAGGAAAAACATTGTGAACATGGGTGTCCGTTCCAAATAAAAGAAGTGCCATCAAGACCCACAATACAGGAATACGCACCTCTCTTGGGATAAGTTCAACAATAAAAAAAACACTAGAAGGAAGAGGAAATAAACTAAATAACAATATAGTGCTATCAAGCGTCACCCAAGAAATGACCAAAAAGAAATAATCATGCACATCAAATATTTCTTTTGAAGAAATGTACACAATAAGTAAAGTTCTTCAGATGGGACATAACCACCACATACATAAAAATCTCCAACGAGGGTGCAATTTAAAGATTAGTGCAATTGGTAAGATTTGAGTTAACAGAAGAATAGATAGAAATAGTATTGGGCAAGGTAATCAGTTCTTTAGCCGAAAACCGGAATAACTGCTACAAAACAAGCCCACATCAAACACTTTTACCAAAAGAAAACATTGCATGCATTAACCACAGCTGAATAACAACACATGAAACAAATATCGTCTTTATAAGAATAATCTTTATAAAACAATTGAGCGATCACACAAAAAATGATATATAATACTGAAGAAATGTTCCTTAGATTTAATGAATCTTACAATAGACAATTTAACAAAATACGTTTTGAGTATCAGTATTTGAAAACTGCAAGAATAATTAAGTACACAAATGGCAAAGGAAGAACTGGTTACACAAAAAAAAACCTGTTATTGTTAAACTTGCACACACTTGATTGTTACAGCAATTAACATCAGCACATCACATCATCGCCCCTAGTGCATCAATACCCTCTGTCGATATAGTTCTTACATTGGATTGTTACAATTTATTATTCCCTCCTGCTTGACCTCTGCCTGGGGGTTTATCATTCTCAAGTAAAATGAGGGCGCATATCTGGCACCTGTGTGTGTTTCTCTTGCTCCAGATTTGTTCCCATTTCTTGGGGCACCCTCTCTTATCATGGACTGTCTTTTCTTCCACCATCACCCAGTCCATATCTCTCTCCCATTCTGTAATGGTGGGTGGGACATCCACTCCCTATTTTTGCGCGATGTTTCGTTTGGCTATAACAAAGCCTAGCGTGACCAGGATACTTTCCTTACTATTGAGGTTTGTTGGTCCCCATATATTGAGCAGACATAGTTGTGGTGTTTGTTGGATTTTCTTGCCTGTCACTTTGTGAAGTTGTGCCACTACCGTCCTCCAGTACGTCTGGATGAGAGGACATTCCCACAGAATGTGGAAGAATGTGCCCTCTGCCGTACATTGTCGTCTACATGTGGAGTCATGTTTTCGTTTCATTTTTGTAATAGTGTTACAGGAGTAAAAGGCTCTGTATAGGATTCTAAGTTGTATTAGTTTTAGCCTGGAGTTTATGGCTACTTCTCTAGGTGAAGCGAGCACTTCCTGCCAGTCTTCCTCTTCAGACAACAGCCCCCCTCATACAATCTGGGATGACTTTATTGTTTCTCTAGTATCATTATCAGAACAAATGTCTTTTTTAAAATAATAATCAGAATATTTTATTGTATCAAACATATCATGTATATGGGATTATATGTGTTTAATCTTTTTTTATCAATATAATTAAATTTTTATATGTCAGTACAGTTCATTGTGTTTCTGTTTGTGTATATCTTGTTTTTTGAATAGCCAGTTCTTGTGTTGTATTTCTGCCTGGGCGTATACCTTTGCATTGAACTACTTTCCCTGACCCAGGAATTGTATCCCAACCAGGGGGTCCTTGTTATACTACATAATTGGTCACTTAGTCTGTCCTAGCGGGGACGATTCTGGAAGGTCTGTTCCTGAAGAAAGAGCCGACATTAGTGCATGTCTAATTTGTAGATACCTGCAAGTCTCGGATGCTGCTATATCAAATTCTTCCCATAACTCATCTAAGTGCTTGATATTTCCTTTTGCGAATAAGTCACCTACTTTTGAGATGCCTATTGTGTCCCATTTGTCAAACCCCGCTGTTTGATCAGTTTTACAAGTATTTTCATGTCCCATAATGGTGTGGACTATTTTTCATCCCAGCTGTTTTGTTACTATGTGCCAGAGATGGACTGTTTGTTGTGTTGGCCCAGTTAGTATCTGTTGTTTAGGGTTCGTATTTAGTGCTGGTCTGTAACTTCTAGGAATCATCAGGAATTTGTCCATTTGATATGCAGGATCCGAGTTTGGGCCATCTATCCATTGATTAATTACCGCTAGTTGGTTTGCCCAATAATATAATAAAATATCAGGGAGGGCTATACCACCATGGTACCACCCCTTCACCAATTTACGTGTGGCTATCCATGGGGGTTTACACTCCCATATCAGTGATCTTATCTCATTCTCAATCTGGGAGAAGTATGTGTTTGCTATAGGAATGATGTGTTTTGTGGGACATGCAGAATCCTTGGCAATGCCATAATTTAAAAAATGGCTGCCCAACCCATAAGGGACAATTGTAATGTTCTCCAATGTTTTGTGTCATTTTGTAGCCGTTTTAATGGGCCGAGGAGGTTGTGTGTGTAGAAGAGCAAAGGATCTCTTGTGACATAGATCCCCAAATAGCTGAATCCTTCCTCAGTCATCGTCACTGCACAACCTGTTGCTAATTTTGGATTGGGGACTTTAAGGATGGATAATACTGATTTTGATCAGTTAATGGTGTAACTAGAGTGCTTCCGGAAATTAGAAAAGATTTATATGATCCTGTTTATGGATGAGTGAGGTGATGCCATATATAGGAGTATATCATCTGCATATAGGGAGATTCTGTCTTCCCATCATACTGTCCACTGCAGTCCTCAGATTATTGGATCTCCTCTAATCCAAGTTACAAGGGGCTCTAGCATGAGTGTAAAAATCAAGGGTGAGAATTGGCACCCTGGTCGTGCGCCTCGTTTGAGGAGAAAGGGCAGTGAGGTGTGTCTGTTCACTACCACATGAGCCAGAGGCTGCACGTATAATAGCTTAACCTAGGTTATATATTTGGGGCCAAAGCCTAGTCGCTGTACTACAGCGAATGAATATGCCCATTTGATGGTATTGAACGCCATTCGGGCGTCGCAGGATAGTATTGCTGCAGCTTCTTTAATGGTATCATTTCTGCCCAGCACTCTGTGTAGATGTTGCAGGTTTAATGCTGTGTTTCTACCTGGCATGAATCCGTATTGATCCAAGTGTACTAGGCTCATGAAAACCAGCATAAGTCTGTTTGCCAACAGTTTGGCCAATACTTTAACTTCTGCATTGAGGAGTGATATAGAGTGATATGAGCTACAGAGTTCCACTGGCTTACCCTGTTTGTTGATAACTACGATAGAAGCAAGTCTCTGGTCTTGGAGTAGGTAACCCAACTCCTCATACATTTCACTTAAGTATGGTGCAAATTTTGTAGCTACAAGTTTATATAATTCAATTAGCAGACCATTAGGTCCCATTGATTTCCCGTATCGTATACTATTGATTGCCCTGGTGATTTCCTTGTCCGTGATGTCACTGTCCATTAAAGTAGTGTCATCCGCCGTCAGGGAGGGGAGACGCATTTCTGCAAGTAGTTCTCTAGAGTCATCCAGTGCAGCTGTGGTGATGGGTGTGTATAGATGCCTATAGTGTGTTGCGAATGTATCTACCATACTGTGGGGATCCCTTATTATTGCCCCGTTCTCAGATTTCAGATATGCTACGCATCTATTATGAAATTAAATAAGGGTTTTTGTAGAGTGCATGTTTGCTGTGGCGTCTTAGCGCTAGCTGTCGTCAATCTGTACAAGGACCGTCACAGTCGGCTAAGGTGTATAAATGAATAGCCATGTTTTCAAGGCCTTTCTAAACAGTAGCAAGTTGCTTTGCTTTCTGAGACTGATAGGCATCCTGCTCCATAGTTTAGGTGCCTGGCGCAGTAAACTTCTGCCACCCCACTTTAGATTCCTAATCCTTGGGACCACCAACAGGGAGGCTGATACTGATCCAAGCTCTCGCTGTGGGGTGTGACGCTTAATGTGTTGATTAAGGTAGGCTGACCCAGTCCTGTGCAGGGTCTTATGCAAGATGCACAGGGATTTAAACTGAATCCTTGCCTGGACTGGTAGCTAATGCATGTAACCAAGAATGGTACAAAGTTCCCCTGTGAGTGATGATAATAAAGTAGCAGAGTCTCTCTCTTTGCAGTGACTTATGAGGTTTAGCAGTCAGGGAACCAGGCTGGTCCCTTGTCGGAACTAAGAAACCTCACACGACTAATAGACTGGACGACATGTTTCATCCAGCCCTATAGTTGTCTTGTTTCATCATCGGCTTCCTGCTCCAGCGTCAAGCCGGCGCTGCAATGCCTGACGGGTAACATCAAGTGTTACACTTTTGTGGAGATCTTTTGTTCCTTGCCGTGATTAGAGGGTGTGTGAGGGACCTAGAAAAGTGAAGTAGTGAGCGAGGTGTATTAAAAAAGGTTGGTTAATCCACTAAGAGTCCTTTATTCGTGTGGTCAGCCACCTTATTAAAAGGTGAAAATGAGGGGTACAGAGAACCACAATCAAGTTATTATGGCCTCATTCAACCCTCATATATGGTCAACATGTTTCATGCCCTAAAGGCAATTCTTCAGGACCGTGTAGTGCTCATATACTAATCGAGGGCCCAACAAATTTGGGCTCAAGTGTATATAGTATACAACCTGGTAGGGTCAGTAGCCGGAGCAGGCTGGTAGTCCTGCAGCCAAGTCAGACCTAAGGATATAAAAGAGGGTGTTAATTCACAGGGTAATCTGAGTTGATTTCTAGCATACCAAGACCTTCCACAGTCTAGGCACATCAACCAGGCATCAGTGATCATCCAGGTGCTCGGAGGTCTACCAAGGAACCCATGTGGGTGGTAAAAGCACGCAGAGAGAGAGACTCAAGTAATCTAATAACATTATGTTGACCCAAAAGTCTTGGGTATTAACTCTACTGGAGGTCTGTTTCATAATGATACCATTGACCTCGTAGGTAAAAATAGCGTTGAGGAGGGGCCATTGTCGCCTAAAGCGAACAGAAAATTAGACGGCGTGGTATCTTACCCTAGAGCCCCTTGTGTAAGTCCACGCAGCTGTTCTTGTGGGACCTGTGCTGGGTGGTTATTGCCTGTAGGGTGACAATAATAAGTAAGGGCAAGAGTGAGATTACACTCGATGGTAGCCATGGCTGGAAGCGACCCGCTGCCCGATGGCAGCGCGTGCCCCCCAATACAAGGACCAGCTCCGACAGACCAAGTGCGGGCGGATCCCAGTGACCGTATATCGACAGCTACCATCGAGTGTAATCTCACTCTTGCCCTTACTGCTCCACAAATGGTCCGTGGCCGGGGTGTTCCGGGCCCTCGATGGGGGTTGTGCGACACCAACAGGCGGCGCCGCGTTCCTCGGAGGGTAGCTTGGTTCACCGTGCCTCGCGGTTCGGTAGGATTGGACATCTGATGGGCTGCTGGCCGGCCCTTCGCTTTGCCATGCCCCTTCCCCCCGGGGGTATGACCCCTCATCATCATGTGATATATATGTATTATTGTCACCCTACAGGCAATAACCACCCAGCACAGGTCCCACAAGAACAGCTGCGTGGACTTACACAAGGGGCTCTAGGGTAAGATACCACGCCGTCTAAGTTTCTGTTCGCTTTAGGCGACAATGGCCCCTCCTCAACGCTATTTTTACCTACGAGGTCAATGGTATCATTATGAAACAGACCTCCAGTAGAGTTAATACCCAAGACTTTTGGGTCAACATAATGTTATTAGATTACTTGAGTCTCTCTCTCTGCGTGCTTTTATCACCCACATGGGTTCCTTGGTAGACCTCCTAGCACCTGGATGATCACTGATGCCTGGTTGATGTGCCTAGACTGTGGAAGGTCTTGGTATGCTAGAAATCAACTCAGATTACCCTGTAAATTAACACCCTCTTTTATATCCTTAGGTCTGACTTGGCTGCAGGACTACCAGCCTGCTCCGGCTACTGACCCTACCAGGTTGTATACTATATACACTTGAGCCCAAATTTGTTGGGCCCTCGATTAGTATATGAGCACTACACGGTCCTGAAGAATTGCCTTTAGGGCATGAAACATGTTGACCATATATGAGGGTTGAATGAGGCCATACTAACTTGATTGTGGTTCTCTGTACCCCTCATTTTCACCTTTTAATAAGGTGGCTGACCACACGAATAAAGGACTCTTAGTGGATTAACCAACCTTTTTTAATACACCTCGCTCACTACTTCACTTTTCTAGGTCCCTCACACACCCTCTAATCACGGCAAGGAACAAAAGATCCCCACAAAAGTGTAACACTTGATGTTACCCGTCAGGCATTGCAGCGCCGGCTTGACGCTGGAGCAGGAAGCCGATGATGAAACAAGACAACTATAGGGCTGGATGAAACATGTCGTCCAGTCTATTAGTCGTGTGAGGTTTCTTAGTTCCGACAAGGGACCAGCCTGGTTTCCTGACTGCTAAACCTCATAAGTCACTGCAAAGAGAGAGACTCTGCTACTTTATTATCATCACTCACAGGGGAACTTTGTACAATTCTTGGTTACATGTTCTTCGGACAGGTACACTGGACCCCTTTAAATATTGTCTCTTTCTAGTCCCCTTCTGTTGTTTACACAGCTAATGCATGTCTCAGATAGCTTGGCTAATAGGGCTGAACTTTGGAATTTTGAGGAGTAGCTTGTTCACGCCTATCTAGCCATGCCAGTAGTGTCCCGGCTTTATCTCCAGTTTCATATAGTTTGTGGAGCACTATCAGTTGCTTACTTTTTACTTCCTAGGTTACTTTATTTTTATATTGTTGTCGTTTGATAGCCAGCGTGTGTATGGCCTCTATGCTGTCTGATTAGACAATTTGTGATTCTCTCTCTAGAATATCGATTTCTAAGTCTGTGAGGTCCTTCTTTCAGTCTTTTTTATGCCCAACCGTCAAGGAGAGTGCCTGTCCCTTAATTACTGCTTTGAATGCTTCCCAGAGTATCTGGGGGTGGAGACAGAGTCTTTATTTTCTTTAAAATAGTTTTCTGTGGTTTGAATTAGTTCGTCTCGTATTTGTGGGTGTCTTAAGTACCCAGGGTTTAGGATGATTGTGTTCTGAGTTAGCTTTGTTCCCTGAGTATAAATGAGCCAAACTGGTGAATGATCTGATATTCCCCTTGCCAGATGTCCGATTTCTCTAAAATATGGCAGTTGGTGTGCCAATGTTAGGATATAGTCTATACGCAACTGGCTGTTATGTGCTCCTGAGTGGAAGGTGAATTGTAAGGTCTGTGGGTTGTTCACTCTCCAGATGTCTACATGAACCATTCTAAATAGTTTGATAGTGTAGAGTTCTTACTGGATGTCAGTCAAGGGGTTTATCTGACTTTTTGTCCACGGAGTGCCATGTTCAGATCACCTCGGAGTATCAAATCTCCCTCTGGTAATTCGAAGAGTAATGCACTCAAGTCAGGTAGGGTTACCCTCTGCAACACAGGTGGTATGTAGACTGATAGTATATTCAGAGGTTGACCCTCTCACGTCCCTGCGGTGGCAGCGAATCTCCCCAGTGGGTCTGTCCATGTACGTTCTTCTATATACGGACATCAGTTATGCAAGAGTATTCTTGCCCCTTTGGAGCCTGTCATGAAGCCGGAATGGAAGGCTAACTTATATCCCCCTCTATTCAGTGCTTTACATGTGTTGCCAACCAGATGGGTTTCTTGTAGTAATACTATGTCTGGTGTGTGTCTTCTCATAAATTGAAGGGCTATCCCTCTTTTCAATCCATCCCCTATCCAGTTAATATTCTAGGAGAGAATCCGGAGAGTGGATTCTGTCTTACCTGGGGTCATAGTTGGCACGATAGCGTGTTAATCCTATCGCATATCTCCCAGTATTACGAGATGTGTCATGGTGTTTGTGATGTTGCGATGCGTGTGTTGTACCTGGTGTTGACCAGTTCCCTTGAGTGTATTTTAATTAAAGCTGTGTGGTGTGTGCTACTCTCATTAAACTATACCTTAAATTACAGCTACCCCAACTTGCTGTTTTAAAATGGAGCACAGATCTGCTGAAAATATGGAGTATTCCATCCCCCCTCTATGCCTCCCTGCATATCGGTCCTTGAACTGCCCGCCTCCCCAACATTGCAGAGTACCTGTCATCCCTCACCATTAAACTAAGAGTGTCCCCACTCTGTTTCTCCTGATTATCGTAGCTGCGTGGTGCCAACGTTACAGTTCCCATGTAAAGTTTCATTACCTCCTTTTCTTCTTAATTTCAAGTGAGGAGGCAGCACTCTAAATTTTTACATTTATCACTGCAATATCAATGTAGTCCCTCTCATAGACTAATCAGTCACTATATGAAACTGGACAGTTCACTGCAGCGGCCACGGAGTATTGTTTTGATTATGATGCAAGTTGAAGTAAGCCATGGGATAATATATCACTCATCTTTGTCTGATCTCTCGTTTGTTTTCTTAGTTTTCTCCTGGGTTGCATCTGCTTTTCCCATCCATTTTTTGCCTCTACCTGTCTTGTCTTCAGATGAACTCACCTTGTCCACTGTGCGCCTTCCATCTAGCCAATCCTAAGTCTCTTCAGGGTTAGAGAAGAACCAGGTTTTGCCATGTGCCTCCACCCTCAGTTTAGCAGGGAACAGCATTGTGTACTTGAGTTCTTCATCTCTGAGCGCCTTCTTGACTTTGAGAAAGCTGCGCCTTTGCCATTGAGCATTGATTGAGAAGTCGGGGAAGAATGTGATTGCTGCATTTTCATATCGTACATGTGGAGCTGTGCAGGCTGTTTGTAGCATCACGTTGCAGTCCCAGAATTTTAAGACTCAGGACCAAATTGGTTTTGGCGGGGTCCCTGGTCTGGGCCATCCCCCCAGGACTCTATGTGCACTCTCAATGGAAAAGTAATTTGACAATCCTCGTGGTTGTAACTGTTGTCGGTTTAGTTCCTCCACAAAGAGATCTGTTGTTGGCCCTCTACCCATTCTAGTACCCCAAAAATTATGATATAGTTCCTCCTGGAGCAGCCTTTGTAGTCATCCAGTTTAGCTTCAAGTGTCTTAGTTGTGGTTTGTAAGCATTGGACTTGTTGTTGAAGGAGCTTGGTGTCTACAATTAGAGAGTTCTTGTGTCTTCAATTTCTTGGACTCGGTCACCCAGTTTGCATAAATCTGTTCTTATTAGGGAAACCTCTGTAGATACCGTATCTATTCATGCTTCCAGTGAGGTGAAGACTTTGCTGATCATCGCATTGACATCATTTAGTGTTGGCTCATCTTTTTCTATTGTGGGTTCGGGTGGGCTGCTTCCATCTTCGAGTCCTTTTTTAGGGCATATTTATCTAGTTTTGTTAGGTGTGTTCCACGCCCTCCTTGGTTGCCTGACATGGTTGGTTTGGGTGAAGGTTGCTTACTGGGTATATCTGCTGTCTTCCACCACCTGGGTACTACCCGCCGCCTGCTCGGCGAAGATTCACCAGGGCCTGTCGGTTTTCCCCGAGGTGAGGAAGTCTGACTTATCTGTGGGCTGCCAATCTTGTCACTGTTTTGTGTGGGCGGGACATGGTGTTTGCCGGCCTGGGTATTTGTTTCTCTCTGGACAGGGATTAGTTGTGTGGTGCAGTTTTGCAGTCCTCTGTGGGATTGGTTACATCAACAATAGGCTCCAGTCTCTTCTCGCTGCTCGGAGGTGAGGTACCAAAACGTATTGTCAGTATTATATTTCACCTCTCTTTGTCCTCTTGATTTACTATGTTTTTGTATGCTGTACTTACAGGCGCTGTATCATGGGGTCTTTTTCGTGGGTGTCCTACCTTAACCTTAACTTTGTTAAGCCTCCCAGCGATCAGGGTATTTGCTCCTCACCACCAGTCCCGCCCTGCAGGCTGCCTCACTTACTGTTCTTTCCACTACCCTATCTTGGGTGTTCAGGATATGGCATAGATCATTATCTCCAATGCAGGCCTCTCTCCCAGCCCTGCAGGAGTTTCTCAGGGCACGGATTCTGCCTCTCGTGTTACCGCAGCGAGGCTCCACCCTCAAACGGATGTCCCCGCGGTGCCACGGATCTCCTTAGCTCACAATGTGGGTTTACTATCTCTGTTCAAGGTGTAGCGACGCAGAAGCGTTCCAAAGCGTCTCTGTGGGGCAAGCTCTTCTGCGGCCGCGCCCTGACCCCTCGTCTCGCGGTCTGCTCTGGCTGATCACCCCTGTGGCTCCCAGCTCAAGCATGCTGTGGAGGCCTCAGATGAGTCCTCGGGGCTCCGTGCCCGGCGAATTGTCGCTGGATCTCCCAGAGCGTTTCTTTTGGTGTCGGACCTCAATTGCATAGGTTAGGTCCAGCAATATCGGATTTTGAAGCAGATTTTGGCAGAAAGTGGGCTTGGTCCCTCGGGAGGTCGGCAAGTGTGAGGCCATTTCCTGGTTAAACATGTGACAGAGATGGAAGCTGAAATCAAATTGTATCCAAAAGTAATACATATTAACAAATATTGTAAACTCAAGCGTAATGTATATCATTATTGGAATAATAAAGTTTGTGATTGGATAGAAACATTTGCAGAATGTTGTGCCAAAAATGACACAAAAGAAACCAACTAAGCAACAATATTCTGGCACAGAGCAGTCAGGCTTAACACAGATCAATGTGTAAAGTATTTGTGCAGCACTTCAAACAGTAACATAGGGAAAACACACCACACAAGGAGCCTCAACAGGATTAGAAAAATAGACTCATTTTTTATGAATAAAACAAGACAAAAATGACAACAATCCAATCAGTTTAACCGCAGATATAACAGTTGAAAGAGCTCCAAAAGGCGTAAAGTGTCAACTGTGGAGATCTGGTCGCACCAGACTGGAAAAATCGTCATAAGGTTCAGGCTGGCCACAATGGAGCATGGAATGGCTACAGAGAACCAGTTAGATCCACTGGACACAGTACCTTCAACTCTGGTTTGCAGAGCCTTGCTAGGATACGCGTCAAAGATGTGACACTCAGCCAAAGTGATGCATCGGTTCCAAGATGTGTTGAGGCTGCAGTGCGAGGTCCTGTTGCATTGTTGTCAAAGATCCTGTCAGCGAGGATTTGTAATGTGGAGTCAGGGATGCATTGTGCAGCCGGTCAATGCATCGACTCCGAGCAGCTGTGGGGCTGTGATGTAGAATACAGCTTAGTTGTCAGGGTTTCTGTCAACAAATGGTGCAAGGGCCTGTGCGAAGAATGTGTTGCACAGGGGCAGTTCCGATGAGGCGAAGGAATGCGAAGTGAATCGGGTCTTTGCGGCAGTTCCAATCTACTCAGCAATGTCTCAGGTCTGCTTGCGGTTGTGTTGTGCAACAGGGGAGGTGCACCAGTTCTGATGGGTCGGCAGAGGATGGCAGAGCACCATAGGCCCACTTCCAAGGATCCAGGACTGGGGTGGCACCACTTGGCAGGGTAGACTCACATATGACAGAGTCCAGGTGCAAGGTTATTGGAGCATTCTGTCCTTGAGGGGTAAGTCAGAAGGCCAGCTAATTAGCTCTTGGAGTCACTGTGGGGTTCTGGGTTTAAGAGATGTACGTCCAGTCCTTCTTATCCAGGCAGACAGGCAGCAGGTCAGCACAGCAAAGCAGCTGCAAAGTAAGGCAGTAGTCCAGCAGAGTGTCAGCCCTTCAGCGGTACAGCAGCCCTTCTTCCTTGCAGAATATCCACAGGTCCAGAAGTGTACTCAAGAGTTGGTGCCTGAGGTCCAGTTGTTATACCCAGTAGTGCCTTTGAGGTGGGGGAGAAGCTTCTGGAGTTTTTCCCTTTGAAGTCCCCAGGTACCCTGCCTTCCATATCCTGACTCCAGACTGACTACAGGGGCTATACAGCCACCCTTTGTGTGGAGGCACAACACAGTCTATTCAGTGTAAGCAGGGCTGTGCCCAGCTCCTCTCTCCTATCCTGCCAGTGATGACCTATCCAAGCACACCTAAGCCCCCTATTGCGTGTGTATGTTTAGGAGGCATACACAAAGCTCAACTGTCAGCAACACCCAATCATGTGACCCAGGAACAGGCTACAGGCACTAAATGGTTATAGCCAGAAAATTACAACTTTCTAAAGTGGCATTTTCAAAATTGTAATTTAAAATCCGACTTCACCATAAGTTAGGATTTTAAATCCCAATTCTAAAGACACCAAACATGAACAGGTGACCTGTTTCCATTGGGAAATGATACGTATGAAATGTAACAGGTCAATTCCTGTGTTATCCTATGGGAGAGATAGGCCTTGTCATAGTGAAAAATTAATATAAAGGTTTTTCACTACCAGGACTTGTGAATCTTGAAAATACAACTTTTAAATTCATTGCACCCTGCTGTCTGGGTTGTCCAGGGCCTACCCTAGAGGTGACGTATTTCTATTTATAATAAAGGTTTGGGCTTGGCAATTTTTTTTACTTTGCCAGGTTGAAATGGCAGTTTAAAACTGCTCACACAGGCTGACATCGCAGGCCCGAGGCATGTTTAAAGTGCTTCTTACGTGGGTGGCACAATCAGTGCTGCAGGCCCATTAGTAGCATTTAATTTACATGCCCTGGGAACATGTAGTACCAGTTTACTAGGGACTTATAAGTAAATTAAATAAGCCAATTGGGTATGAGCCAATGTTAAAATGTTTAGGAGGTAGAGCATAAGCCCTTTAGCACTGGTTAGCAGAGGTAAGGTGTGCAGAGTCCTAAGGCCAGCAAAACAAGAGCAGCAAAAATGGAAAGGGAGGGCAAAAAGTTTGGAGGAAGACCACCCAAAGGCTGACAGGTCTAACACTACTAGCTGGCCTGCAGCACTAAATGTGACATCCACTTAAACAGCCTAGTGAAACATGTCTTGGGCATGTCATTGCAGCATGTGTGCAGTTTTTGAAGTGAAAATTCGTCCTGGCAAAATAAACCTCTTAACAGGCCTACAACTACCTTTTAATACAAAAAAGTCACCACTAGGGTAGGTCCTTGATAGCAAATAGGGCATGATGCATTGTATATAAAAGGTTGGACATGTACCTTTATGTTTTATATATCTTGGTAGGGGAAACTCCTAATTTCCTTTTTCTCAACTGCAAGGCCAACCTCTTGCACAGGGTAACATTGAAGTACCTTATTACATTTAATAAGTGATAATGTTTGCTTTGCAACAGGTAGAAATGTCATATTCCGTCTCCAATGAATTTTAATTAAAACGTCGAGTGGGTGTCCCATTTTGGGAATCTCTATGCGATAGTAAAGTCATATTTTGAGACACAATTCTGAAAATGCCATGTCATGTTCTTGTTCCAAATATTTGGTGCCTGTATCCTGGGTCACATGACTAGTTGTAGTTGATAATTGGCCTTTGCATATTCTTCCCAGGTAGTACCAAAAAGGAGGACTGGATGTTGGCAGGATGTGGCATTTTAACCTGAGAGGAAGGGCAGTGCTGTCACCTACCACCCTTGTGCTTCAAAGGATCTGCCTCATCACACATGCAAGGAACTTCACACTAGCCTTTTGTGGCTCCAGACATCCTGGGCCCTCTCCAGGGGAGCCCCTAACTGACATAGGTGGTACAGAAAGGCAAGGATAACTTCAGATAGGAGGCTTGATGCCCCAGAACGAATCTGTAAGGCCCCCTGGCTCAAATGTGACTGTGATTCAGCCTGAAGCTCTCCCCATCCAGGGTTGGCCGTCCATATTAAGGGCTACTGTGCACCATCTCCCTTGGGTTTAAGGAGGGAAGGGCCTGCTACTCCCCCTGTAACTGAAGAAGGAGGGTAAAGTATCAACTATAGCATGGATCACAGTGATGCTTAATCATGCCATCGCCCACCTAAGGGTCTTGGTTTGGAACGTTGCAGGGATTTCAAAATTGTTAGTAGATCCTGATTGGTGTTCCTTTGTGGAAGTCCATGATGCGATACTATTCCAAGAAACCTGAAGTCTGTGTACCCTGCATAGAAGTGGGTTTTCTACATATGGCCTAAATGCCACTAGGAAAGAGATGGGAAGGCCATCAGTAGGTCTAGCAATCTGGGTCAAAATCCATGTAGATTCCCAAGACATCCTGGCAGTAGACTTGCCACTATATAGTGGTTGGAGAGTTAGGATTTTTAATGTCTATTATAGAGTTGTCAGGGGCATCGAGGAAACCAATACAATTCAAATTCTGGATCATGCCCTGCCCGAAGCCTTGGACAATGTTCTGGTGCTAGTAGTCAGTGATTTTAATTGCACCTTCGAACCTCTTGAACCCACCCCACTAGATTTGATTGAGGAGTGGGACCACGTGTGGCAAATCCCATAGGTAGATCTCTCCCCAGTCAGACGGACTAAGAGAGGAAGACAGGTGTTGGCCCCTACACTGCAACACGATTTAAGAGCCACCAATGGGAGAACGAAATCTGACCTAAATGGTGAATCAACATTTACACCAGTAGAATTGACTATTGTTTGATTGACCATTAACTCTGGCCTCTAGTGCATGACATGGTAGTGGTCAAAAGAATAGGCAGCGACCACAATGCTCTTTCCCTCGCCCTACTAAATCCGGGGGAACACAAACCCGATATAGAGAGTATGCCTGACTTGGGTGTCCTATCTATCATGAATAACTAGAGAACCATCAGATGGGGCTGGGTGGAGGAACACCCAGGGGCGTTGGATATAGCCAAAGGCAAAGTTTGTATGGTGTTGGAGGAGCTGGCCAATCACCCCAAATAAAAAGTAGTCATGTGCCTGAGCACTCGTTATGAACTTCTCCATAATGAGATCGAGGACCTGCTGGCCAAACCGTGCAAGGATCAGAAACAGGCTGAAGTGAGGACACAGTTGTGGCATGACTCTCAGGTAGGCTGGCATAACCAGGATTGTAGGAAAGCAAAGGAGGACCTGGTACGGGTAGTAAAGTCTAATGTCCACAGAGATATGGTGGCATGTAGAGTAAGGTACAGGCAACTAATAGCGACAGCGAAGAAGAACTGGAAAGATTCCCTATGATCCTCACTTCAAAGGACACTGACATCTAAAGACTCCAATATTTTCTGGAAAAAAGCTGCTTATTGGCTCAAGGGTATTAAACCAGCATTGGAGTTCACAGTACATCCCGTCGAGTGGGTGTCCCATTTTGGGAATCTCTATGCGATAAAATGGAGAGGTAGAGGACTCTACTGAAAGGAGGGGGCAGACCTAATTGGTGTGGCAGAAGCCCTGTTTTTTTCTATTGAAGAAAACCAAGCAGCGATTCGTTCATGTGTTCTAGGCAGCTCGAGCTCCTGGGCCTGATAGAATCCCCACTGATTTGTACAGAGAGGGCCCATCTGTATGAGGCCCCTACATTAATATCCTATCCAATTCCATTGCCTAAGATATGAGCGTCCCTCCATCGTGGAAGACAGCAGAAATCATCCCCATATATAAGAAGGGTGACAGAGGTACTCCAGCTAGCTATAGACCAATAGGTCTTATGGAGTCCCTGCAGAAAATCTTCTGTAAGCAGCTACTGGCTAGGATCCATTCCTGAATCCTAGAGCTAGTCTATGGAGAGTAGTGGAAGAGTTGGGCCTACCATCTAACCTTTTAGAATCTTAATTCGATTACATCTATCAAACACAGCTCAAGTTAGGTGGGTGGTGAATAATAAAACAACAGAGCAATTCCCAATCCAACATGGAGTGAGACAGGGATATGTGCTAGCGCCCACCCTGTTTTCCCTATTCATTAATGGGGTGGTAGATTTTTTTAGATAGAGATGGGCGTGATGCCCCTAAAATAGGCGAGAGAAGAGTGCCTGCGCTTCTCTTCGCCGATGATACCCTATTAATCTCCAAATCCCTGCAAGGCCTCCAACAACTTTTGACTGATTTTACATTGTTTTGCGAGGAGCGGGCTTGGTCTTAAACGAGACCAAAATCAAATATATGCTTTTCTCAAGAGGGTCTGCTAAACAATCCAACTGACGCCTGTATGTTGATAGCAGCACCTTAAAGCAAGTTGCTGCGTTCGACTATTTGGGTATTTGCCTGACATCCAACCTAAATTGGGCTCCTCACATAGAGAAAGCAAAATTGTCACTAATCCAACAGACTGGCCATATTAGCAAAATCCACAAAGCTACGGTGGCCAAGAATGTGGCCCCAGCCCAAGAAATTTATAACATCAAGGTTCTAGGGGGGGGCCTCTATGGGGCGGAACTTTGGGGTAGTGGGAACAAGAACTGCCTTAACATCATTTAAAGTCGTTTTCTCAGATCTCTATTAAATCTACCTCTTAGCACCCCTCTGACCCCATTGTATCTGGACTTCGTCCAAAGACAACAGGCCTTCAAGATCCACTATAAACTATTAATGTTTTGGCATTGTTTATGGTCGGTTGAAGAGCTAGCCCATATCGAGTGGCAGTGACTGGCCTCTTGAAATTTCCCTATCTAACATCTATACCCTGGTTTAGCCGCTTGAGAGATTTACTTAGGAGGCTTGGGCTAGAGGCGTATTGGTCTAACCCCAAAAGCCTGTCTCTAACTCCAAAGGCTAGGATGAAAGTGATCATTTGGGAAACAACAGCAGAGAAGGGGATGGCAAAATTTGTGGGTATATTGACCAAGGATTGTATTAGCTTTAAATCTGTCCCAAGTTATGAGGGCACTATTTATGAAATTGCTCCACCATTGGCACACACGTTATTCATACAATTCCGCTATAAGGCCCTACCGACCAAACTGTTTTGCAACAAGTGGTGATGTAATGTCCCCACTGATGATCTATGCCCATCTTGCAAAACCACCCTAGAATCCATTGTGCACCTGCTATTTTTTGTCCCCAATACAAATCCTTGAGGGAGAGGTGTTGGCCTAACGGTTAGGGTGGTCGACCTTGAATCTTGGGATCAGGGTTCGAGTCTCGGCAATGACGCTGAACATCCTGTGATTCTGGGCAAATCACTTAATCTCCCTGTGCCTAACAAAAAAGAATGTGTCCTCATGTAACGCACTGGTGCTCTGTAAAGCGCTCTGATATCCGGTACCAGGTCAAGTTCGCGCTATATAAAACTCTGGAAAAAAACCAAATGGAGATTACCCCTTTGAGCAGACTGGTTGGTCCTGGCCACTACCTTGTGGTGATGAGAATCTTGTTTACTGACACACGTAGGGTAATAGTATTTGGCTTGGCCAAATACTGGTATGAACTATGGATCCAGCATTTTTAATGTATTGTATGAACTGTCTACCTCTGCTTGTATCTTTGTATTGCATTTTATGGTAGCTGTGTGCTCTTTTAACAATGGTTCTTATATTTCTATTTTCATATTGCTCTGTTCTAGTTCTGTGTTGAGTACTTTTTAAGATCCTTGTGATCGAAATAAAGTTATACATGATATGATGGAAATAAATCCAGACGTGGAGAGAAGTCTACAAGTTTCTCTCGCCTCAAAGCTGGCACCAGTTATAATTAATGGACCCTCAAACAAACTCTTCAGTACATACCTAGACCTGTGGAATCCTCTGCTTCCAGAGGACTGCCCAGCTGCTTGAGGCTTGATGCAGTCTGAGAAGGACTGGACCTGCTCCCTTCATCCCAGGCTACCTGAAGTGACTGCTAGTGTCAGCTGACAGAACATCTGTTCAGACCTACTGGGACATAACAAGCTCCAGAGACCTCCCTACAACTACCTAGCTGACATGCTGCAACGGACCTGCCTGGATTTGCAACTTACTTGCCTGAGCCCTGCTAGCCAATGCTGGAGTGAGCTCCTGATCCCCAAGAGGTGCCTCCCAGGTCCTGGACCCTTGGCTAGGCATTAGTTGAGCACCTCCTCAAAAAGAAAAAAGAAATCCTTAAATTTTGGGCTCTTCACAAATGTGTGTCAGTTTACACCAAGATCTTGCCACTTGCCCCGACCGCCAATAAAAAGCTCTGGTAAACCCAACTCTTTGTACGACAGTGATCACTAGCGTCCACCAGTAACTTGAGATCTGAACTTCACGCTACAGAATCAACAGCCTGCAGTGACCGCCAATGTGAAGCTATGACCATCCTCGCCGCCTGACAGAACCTTCACTCCACATCGATGACAATCCATGGAGCCCGTCCTGCTCTTTTCGCTACAGTAACAACCATGTGCGACGCTCTCCCTGCTCCTCACGGTCTCCTCCACTGCGAATTGGACTCTTCGTGTTATACTGTGAGAAAGTAACTTTTTCAGCAAGACTAACCTGGTCCCTACATCCGGCCCATGCTCCATTGTTGTCGGCCTGAACTTGTGACTTTCTCCTGGTCTAGCAAGACCAGATGACTCTGAGTGGCGCGTTGTTCTTTTTGACACTATACTTATTTAAATCTTTGAAATTACACATCTCAGATTCTACTGAATGGATATTGTTGTTTTGATGTCAAATATTTTATGACATTTTACTCTGTTTTTCTAAATTAGTGTGGGATTTTTCTTGTGTTGTATCTTCACTTTATCACTGTTTGTGTGCTGCATAAATACTTTACATAATGCTTTTAGGTTAAGCCTGACTGCCTTTGTGTCAAGCTACCGAGTGTTAAGCACAGGTTGATTTAGTGACATTTGTGGTTCACCCAGACAAGTATTGTGGTTAATGCTTGAGAAGTGTTTTCAACTCCTTATAATCAAAAACCCAATCTCTCACAGCCAGTAAGTGTCGGGATTGCCACATCCCTGCTGCGGGTTGCAGCAGAGGCCTTGCCGCGTGCGAATGAAAACACACGACTAGAAGGAATGAGCTCTTCGCATTCAAGTGGTGAGAGCGTCTCCTTCACGTCCAGGGTCACACACCTGCTTCCGGGTCCTTGCGGCGGCATTCCGATGTTTCCCTGCTCCTCACGCCAGTGTCTGCGGTTGGAGATTTGTTGAATCCAGAATCTTGGGTTCCTCTCTAGCTGCAGGGATATCCCCCGCAAGGAGGTCATATTGAGGGCGTTATATCCTGCAACAAATTTCAAAGAAGAAGAAATAATTGAAAAGTGTCAACTCCTGTTTTTGTGCTAATGTGCTTGTGCTGCAGCAGTTCATGCAGGCATGAGTTAAAGGCATTGTTATCACTTATCTGATTAAGTATTAATGGCCGGTTGGGCATCTGTATTCTTTTGTTGTATGTCCTAGGCTGCACCCAACTTGTTCAATTAATAGGTGGTTTCCTGCAATAAAGGAAACAATATATATTAGCCTACACAATATTTGCTTTTTGTATGTGATAGGATACATTCTTATCCAGAAAAATTAAGCTCCAAGACTGAGGTGCTCGTGGTGGGGGGGGGGTCCATCTGTGTGGTCCTCAGCATGGTGGCCGGACTGTCTGGGCCCCACTCCTGCGCCATGTCAACTGGCCAAAAACCTAGGGGTACTATTCGACTCCGAACTGTCGTTTGCGCCCCAGATTAATCGGGTAGTGGGAATGTGTTTTGGGATACTTAAGACCTTACGTAAGGTCCTTGACATGCTCCCTGTTGGAGACAGACAGACCCTTGTGCATGCCCTGGTAACATCAAGACTCGATTATGCCAATCTCCTTTACCTGGGTAGCACGGCCAGCAGTCTCAACCGTCTCCAAGTATTGCAGAATGCGACAGCCCGGCTGGTGCTGAGGCTCCCTAGGCGAACTTCCTCTAAAGCTGCTCTAAAGTCCCTTCACTGGCTGCCAATCCGTGAAAGGATCAAATTCAAAGCCCTTTGCATATGCCATCGCATTTTGGGAGGTAGAGCACCCGCCCCACTAAACTGTCTTATCACCCCCTACAGACCAGAGCGGATGCTTAGATCTTCTGGCACTGGTCTGGTCGCAGTCCCCAAAATCCGTAGAGCCCGCGTGGGGGGCAGATCGTTCCGACTCCTCGCAGCCAAGAATTGGAACCTATTACCAACTGAATTACGCCTTGAACCCTCTGAGGCCAAATTCCGTAGAACCCTCAAAACACACCTGTTTAGCCTAGCACTGCCTTAATTTTCCACCCTCTCACCTACTCAATCTCAGCGCAGGACACGCCGGAGAGCGTAACTAAGCGCTTTATAAAATTCCAAAATAAATAAATAAATAAATAAGTGTCTGCATTGTTTTTTGGGCTATATTTTTGCTTTTCCTATTTTCCACTTACGGTAAGCAAGTCTCCATGAACACTTAAATTGCATATAGGAATGTATACCTTGGCTTATCTCTGTCTTTTTCATTTTATGTATTTACTACAGGTTTATTTAACACCTGAGGGATTTCTTTTGTATTAAAGTGGAAGAGGAAAGTAAATCAGGTAGTGAAGATGGTTATATACTTACTATCGTCATATACAATTGCTACACCATTCCCTTTCCTCTGTCTTTCTCTGGTTCTCTATTTTAGGGTCCCACACATTTTACAATAACAACTTCTAGCTGCCCAGGCCACACTGAGGGACGATCTTTGTTTCTCCTTCCCTTATTTCCCCTCTTCCCCCTGTACACTGGTCTTGCTTTGACATGGTTGGGCATACTGAGTGATGGAAGGAAGTGGGGACCTGCAAGTCAGTTTCTCCTCTCTCGTTCCTGCGGAAACCTCAGATGAGCCGTGATAGTAAGAGACTAGACCACATGAAGTGAAGTTAGCTGTGTGTATTTCTTTCAAAGACTTGGCCTTTCACCCCAGTCTACTGCATCATGGTAAAGAGGCTAGACTGAAGCAGTGCTTAATATGCCAAATGATAAGCTTTGCCTTACTATATTGGCATTCATTTATGTACCCAGGATCACACTGTGGTAAATGTTTCATAATATATTTATGCACATGTGACATGTGTTTCGCCAACTCTAAATTGGGGCATTGGTTGCCTGCTTCTTCTTTACTATAGGTCCAGCATTCACACAGTTTCAAGCAGACATGATTGCTTAATTTGGCAGACTTCCTGATAATTTCCCAAATCCTCAGTTAGCCCATAGAACTTTGAATGCGTTTGTGGTCCTTGCGGTTCCATGTAACCATCGGGCCACTGAGGCTGCAATGAAGCACCGCTCCATATTTCTGGGGGGTCCTATTAACCATGCAAAGAGGGATAGCACCCCCAAGATATTAAATCTATCTTGAATGCTATAAGTAGACATACCTTCCCCAGACTTACCCGAAAATCGAAGATGCTTCGACCTTTGTGTATCTGAAAGGCAGGAAAGCCAGAAGAAGGAGACCACTTCTGAGGGCTCTTAAGCACGTCAGTTCCACATTCTCTGATGTGTCCTGTTGCCTTATGGCAGCTCAGGTGTAATAATACTGAGGACCATGAAGTCTTCCCTCTGAGACTTGATAGTATTGTCTTCTTCCCTTCTGTGGTCATCCCCATAGTTCTAACGAGCCACCTGGTCATTGGTCATGCACTGAAATGCTAGTTTGGGGCACAGGGGGCAAACAACCTGCTTGATCATTGACATCACAGAGCCCGGCACTGCATTAATGAATATTGACTCGTTATTGCCATATATTTAGAGCCTGCCCCAGCCATGGTAGAGGGTAGATAGTAAGATGTTGGCAATGTGATCACTAATATCCAATTCCAATATCTCTAGGAGGTCATGCTCCCTTACACTCCCTCGGTCCCTGCCAATCAGCTGCGGACACTCTTCAGCAAACATCACCTTCAAACTGCAGTAATGATTTTGTGATGGGATTGAAGTGAGCACTGAAAGTGTGTTTTTAGTACAGGTCTATACCACAGTTTTGCACTCAATTTAATAGTTAAAGAGCTGGAACAGTGGTATTTTGCCATTTGAGATATTGTAAAATGGTTTCCAGTGTAACTTAGAAGGAACACGCTACTTTTGACAGGAAATATAGCACCATTTGTTGATGTCCCAGCCCAATGACACAATGCAAAGCAAAATAATCCACCAAAACAGAACAAAGCACAACCAACAACTAACAACTTAGGGGCCGATTCTGATTCCGGTCAGATTGTGTCGGCTGGATTCCTTTCCGACTGAGCCATTCCGATGGGCTCGGTTGGAAAGGAATCCGACTCGGATTTCCGGTTGGCCTACGACTGGCCCGTCTGCCATCCGGAAATCCTCCAGTACGCCCCCGGTCGCCTCTTTATGACCGAGGGAGTACTATGGCAGTTTTTCACTGCCTTTTTGTGCCGGTGTGTCTGGCATGAAAAGGCAGTTGGAAACTGTCTCTGGGGACCCCCAGCAGGGCCACCACGGGTGTGAGATTCGGGGCCACCTATGGTGCCCCTCTGTTGATCCCTGCACCCGGCGGCAGGCACCTTTGAAACGCCTCCCTGGGGCACAGTAACGCAGTGCAGAGATTTGCGATGCATTGTGTTACTATAGATTTATTTAGCCATGCAGGGCCAAGCAAGGTTGGCTTGTGCAGCTTGATAAACCTAATATAAGAGTTGCGTGGATCTCGTGCCCCATTGCATGGCGACGCAACTATTTAATAAATATGCCCCATTCTGCTCATTCATTACCACTTCCGCAACTCTGCTTTCATAGCACGGTGGTAAAAGCTGTTTGCACCACGCACTGTTTTACCTACCACCACGGACCCCCCTTAGGGCCAGTCTATGTAATGTCGTTTGAAAAAAAAAAAAGACAATACAAATTTGTTGAAATAAAAAAAAAAAAAAAAAAAACATTCTGAGATCCAGCCCTTGGGGATGACCTTTGAAAAATTAGGCCCTGCTCTGTCCTCAATCTGTTCAGTGTATGCGGAACTGCGGAAAACAATGCAATGATGTGGCACACACTTAAACGTACTCTGGTGGTTTGCATGAAAGTTCTCAATAGCGATAAGTGGGGCAACATTAGGGGTTCCGAGCGTGAAATACAGCCTTTTTTTTCTTTTCAACTTTGTGTTTATCACATATAGATCAATTTCTGACGTGCTGCTCTAAGAACTGAGCAAATACAGTCCCCGAGTGTCAAGCGCAGTTCCCTAAAGTACTTACCGGGGTTGTTTATCGCGGCAATCTAAGTAATGCTGATCCTCTAGCAAGCAATAACCACAAGACAGATCACACGCATCTCACATTTGAAGAAACAACAGAAGCCTGCGAAGCTTAATTTGGTCCCCAGCGCTAGCAAAATGTCCAATGTTTACTGTGTGAAAGGGTGCAGTGCCGGGCAGCATTTTCAAGGAAGCCCTGGAACATCGTGTTCCCTTTTCAGGGCAAATCGCGCAAGAGAAAATGGACTGCTTTCACAAACATTAGCTGCACAACTAACCTTCAGAGACAAGCAGTTTTGTTCTGTACTCTTAGATATTTTTTTTCTAACAACCGCACAAAGAATGAACATTAGTCTAGATATAAACTTGCAGCGTTATCTGAAGGGTGGGGATTCTGACTATGCTGCTTTTATTTTTAGAGCTAGCTTATGCCGAAGCGTCTTGGCGCTACACAGGGTGTATGTCTTGTGCCTTAAAAACTATGCGGCAAGGTGAACAGCTATGCTTTCAACTTTTCTTGAGAAAAGGGAATAGATGGACTTGTGCACGAAGATGGACCAGCAGTGTGTTTCATGTTTTGCCAGCCAGCAATTTTGTGAAGTTTAAACCATGGAACTGGCAGCAAATTTTGGTTTAATAAGCTTAAAGGCCCGTGTGGGACATATGTCTTGAATCTTGCTAATAACAAACGCGCGTCAGACTTTGGTGTATTTTCATTGGCAGATGTTACTTAAGGCACAAGGTCAACCCGATGCCCAGGAATCAGCATAGCTCAGTGGGTGGGGCAGTTAGCCCATGTGGCGCCTGTGGCAGTCCCTGCGTTTGCCACGGGGCAGGCCGCCCCCATCTTGCTACGCCACAGACAAAGCTGGATACATTGTGACTGATGCAGCATGATTTTAATAATCATAATACACGGCATGTTTATACATAGAAGACACGAAAGGTTAAAAGCACAGCTTGGACACATTAGAAACAGTGACACATGATACAGGGACATTCTCCGCAGGTTGGGGGCCACCCTGTGCCAGTCCTGCTATATGCCGACGACACGGTATTACTTTCGCGCACTCCAAATGGGCTCCAAAAATTAATGAATTACTTTTACGACTTCATCAAGGAGAGAAATTTGAAAATCAACAACTCTAAGACTTATATTATGGCCTGTGGTAAACAGATGAAACTTTTAAAGCGGTTCCATTTTAATAATCATAAAATCGAGGTGGTGGACAGATTTTGTTACCTTGGAGTAACTTTTAATACCAAAGGGACTTGGGCAACCGAGATTCTAAACGTAAATGCTAGGATGGCCAAAAGCTCCTCTGGAGTTTTTCGCTTTGCATCTAAGCTAGGTAGTCGCCGCATACCAGACATGTTAGATATCTACAGGCACCGGTGTGTATCTATTGCTCTATATGGTTCTGGTATATGGGGCTATTGCCAGCACAGGGAACTACAAGTCACCAAGAATCGGTTCCTTAAAAGACTTCTTTGTTTACCCCCCTCGGCTTCCAATGAATTGTGTCATAGCGAGGTGGGCATGCATCATCTAACAGACCTAATGGGAATGAGACCTTTAATGGTCTGGAGGTCAATATGGGTTAAAGTTGAGACTGATTTTACCACCTAAGCCTTTGGTCTCGGATGTGTTACATTCTTTCCCGAGCTTAACATCAGAAAGCCTTAGTAAACTGGCTCAGCAGGTGAAGTCAGGGTCACCGGCTGATCCGTTACGGCCAGCTTTGTTTAAAGATCTAGCTTCGCACGTTATCTCGCCGGTTTGCTCTCTGATCAATACGTCATTTACATCTGGCGTAGTTCCACTGAAGTCGAAACAGGCAGTGGTCATGCCTATTCTTAAGAAGCCATCTTTGGACGGTAGCAAGCCCGAGAATTACCGTCCAATTTCACTTCTTCCGTGGCCTGCTAAAGTAGCTGAGGCGCATGTCAACTCTGTCCTCTCGGACCATCTTCTTCAGGCCAACATCCTAGACAGAACGCAGAATGGATTTCGTGCTGGGCATAGCACGGAGACTGCCCTACTGTACATGGTAGAGCACTTACGCTCCGTGCTAGATGCGGGTCAAACGGCGGCGCTGGTGCTATTAGATCTGAGCGCCGCCTTTGACACCGTGTCCCACCCTATCCTTCTGCGTCGTCTGGAGGAGGCTGGCGTTACCGGCCTCGCTCTCCAGTGGTTCCGTTCCTTCCTTGCCAACCGTTCTTTCAGCGTGGCCGTCCCGCCTTATCAGTCCAAATTCCACCCTTTGGATCTGGGGGTTCCCCAGGGCTCCTCCCTGAGCCCCACGTTATTCAATCTATACGTGAGACCGCTGGCTGAGGTAGTCAGGCAGTGGGGTATGACCATGGTGTCATACGCCGATGACACCCAGCTAGCGGTCACGATCAGCGGGGATGCGGACGTGGACGCCCCCAGATTCCAACAAGGGCTGCGGGCGGTCGCCGGCTGGATGACGTCCAACTGTCTCCAGCTGAACGCAAGTAAGACCGAGGTTATGATCTTTGGCAAACAAACGGAACTCTGGGGAGATAGGTGGTGGCCAACGGATCTGGGCCCTACGCCAACCCCGGTCTCTGAGCTAAAAAACCTTGGGGTTTGGCTCGATCCAACTCCTGCCTTCGTCTGCCATACTAAACGCACGGCGGCCTGTTGTTTTGGCATCCTGCGTGGACTACGTCCCGTGCTTAAATTTTTTGATGCCACCACTAGGCAACTTGTGATCCAAGCTACAGTGATCTCTAGGCTGGATTACGCCAGTTCCCTTCTAGTGGGCCTGAATCAAGCGGAAATTATCCGCCTCCAGCGCATTCAGAATGCCGCAGCGAGAGCTGTGGTGGGATTACCCAGATTTTGCTCCACTACCAACACCCTGCGTTCGCTGCATTGGCTTCCGATTGCACAAAGGATCCGGTTCAAGGCCCTCTGTGTTGCCAACAAAATCCTCAAGGGATCCCCGGCTATGATCCTCTCCAAGCTATTGTCCCGATATGTCCCGGTCCGGTCTTTAAGATCTTCAGACCTAGAACTCGTGGTCGTCCCCCGCTTTAAGCGTAGTAGGGCTGGCGGCCACTCTTTTCAAGTCCGCGCTGCAGTGCTATGGAATGCCCTTCCCCCGGCGATTCGCGCTCTTAGGGACCTGCTCTCCTTTCGCCGAGCTGTTAAAACCTTTTTGTTCCCTTAGTACTCTGTTTTCCCACTCTGTGTCGTTTAGTTGTGTTGTGCTGCTACCTTGTCGGGCGCCAGGACGCTCCTTCGCTGGAGCATCTGTGCGCTTAATAAATAAGCATAACATAACATAACATAACATTTTAGATTGCCTTAAAACGGACAATGCCTGCAAGATTCCCTGGCTAAACTATGTTTCATCTTCCTATAGTGACATTTTTAACCTAGACATTGTTAATGACCCCCATAGTGCTGTTACTGTATCTAAAAAGGAACTCAAAAATGTCTTTATTGGGACCAAATCTAACTCACGCAGGGCGAAATGCAGCCCCATGTCAACTCATGTATTTTATTATTCTAATATGTTGGAAGACAGGGGCATGCCTATGTACCTTAAATCTATTACCAAGCAATCGCATCAGTTTGTTCTCACGAGGTTAAGACTTGGTATTGTACATAATCTAGTGGCTTTCCCAGTGATGAAAACACATAGCCAATCCCCTTGCCCCTGTGATGGCCTATCCAGGCAAAGCACCTTGCACTTTCTGCTTATTTGCCCTTTTTATATGCACCTTCGCCGTTATTATCTCAGACCTGTTTTTAGAAAACACTCAGTGTATACTACAGCCCAAGCTTTGAAATTGTTATTTGCACTTGACTCCATAGATATCTGTTTTTTTACCGCTACCTTTTTACTTAAAGCTGTTTCACATAGGAAAAGTCTGGTGTTTTAATATCTTTTAAATCCCAATATTGATGAGTTGTTGTCTCCACTGTAATGTTTGTACTCTGTGTTTTTTATATTGTATGCTTTTGTGATTGTTTTTAATAATCGAATAAAGCTTTGAAATTGATACAGGGACAAGTGCAGGAGAAGCACCGTAAAATCATGCTTTACACCTTGAGATAAAGAAAACACATTTATAAGACAGCGTATAAACGAGTTGCAATAATGTATTTTTAATGCATAGGTTGCTTATTAATGTATATTGATGAAAATTGTGATGGTAAAGTGAAGTGGCCTATGCCCACATGCATCAAACTGAATTGCATTCGCAAACGGTGCGAATCGCAAAATTCGGCCGTTTGCGAATGCAATTCATTGCTTTTGGATGCATTAAGCTTTTTTGCTTTTTTCGCAATTTAATAAATCGCAATTTATTTGCGATTTCTTAAAATGCGATTGCATTTAAGAAATCGCAATTTTGCGGTTTCTTAAATGCAATGCATGAATTTTTTTAAATTGCGAAATCGCAAATAGGAAATGTTAAATTAACATGAAGTTAAACTTCATGCTAATGTGCGAAAACTTCCAAAATTGCACAAAAGTGCATTTTTGAAAGTTTCATTTTACACATACACATGCCCTTGGGGCATGTGTGTGTGTAAAAAGTACTTAAAGGTACATTTCAGGGGTGCAGGGGGGGTCCTTTGGACCCCCCCCTGCACCCTTGAAATTGCATTCTCATTTTGCGATTCCTTAACTGCGAATCGCAAAATGAGAATGCCTTCACATTCCTTCCTATGGGCCTCTAGGCCCATAGGAATAAATGAAAAGGGATTCCTTAATTGCGATTCGCAAATTGTGAATCGCAATTAAGGAAAATTAAGAAATCAGCCGTTTGCGAATTCTTAATTGCGATTCCTTAATTTTCGCAATTAAGAATTTGCAAACGGGAAAATTGATGCATGTGGGCACTAGTGTTTTTCATGATCTTTGCTGATAATGCACCAGTTAGAAAAGTCGGTGCAACAATGTGTCGCAATAAATTACAAGCTTGGTATTTCGTAATATGATATTAGAGACTATGAAATATTAAAAATGAATTTTTTAATAGGGTGTAGGGTGAAATTCGAAAAATGTGCATTTATATGAATGTCATCAAAAATTGTGGTAGTAGGGCATTTCTAAAATTAACTATTTTTATGTAATCATAATTTATGAAAATATATACATTCCTTATTTGAGTTGATTTATTTCATTATATTTTAGGTAATGTTAGAGCTCATTTATACGAAGCCACCTTTAGACCCCTTTTATTTTGACGACGTTTGTGGGGCATCCCAGAATTTGGGGGTTTTCAGGGAAGAGTTGAGCGAGGTGTTGAGTTTACAGGGTGTGAGCAAACTGCCTTGGTTGGCTATCATTAAGAACACTTTTTCGGCCATGGGAAGGGGCAACCTGTGGCATAATCCAGAAGAAACATGTTCAACAATATCTAGGAAGGACTTGATAGGCAGCTGCAGGGAGCATAACATTGCCCGACTTCAGGGGAGCACTATGTCTGGCACACTGACTACAGTGTTTTTAGAAGTAAAAGATCAGTACAGACTAGAGCCTCTTCTGGATGATATCCAGCCAGCCCTTGCTAAGAAGTTATACCCGCAGTTCAGTCATGGGGTACTCCCGTTGTATGCTTTTACAGACAAATGGGCAAGTCCACCCAATTTAGGATGTCCGGCATGCAGCAATGCAGCAGAGACGGAATATAAAGTAAAATTCTTTTTTCAAGGTTATAAGAAGGCGAGACAATGGTGGCTAATTCAGCTATGTAGAAACTTGGGAACTAAGCATTGTACTGGGGTTCTTAGGATATTGAAATATGACACCTACATCCCCATTGTGTTATCAGTATCATGTTTTCAATTCTCCATGTGGTGTGTACATAGAGCTCTCCTGAAGATTAGCCCGTAGGTTTTGTTTGATCATCTTATCATATTTTATTAATTGAATCAGGTATAGTTTCAACCTGTATAAAAGTATTTTATGTTTCTTAAATAAGTATTTTTAATTATAACATGTCGTATACCTGTTTTTTTTGTACATTTTATATCTTTGTGAAATGTTTAATGTGATCAGGAAATGACGGTTGTGATGTTAGCAACATGAACCCTGGCACTTGGAAATGGGCTCATGCCTTTGCAGTTTGCACACATGAAAAGATGTTGTAAGGCACTAGTATTTTTGTAGGCAATTATAGTGGAGGGACAGAGGGCTCATGTCCACGCCTATTCGAATTGCCTTGCGCTATTTTAATTTTGTATGGCCTTAGTATTGCACATGTATTGCACATGCATTTTATTGAAACTTGTACTCATAGGCCAATCCCAGGTCCTGGGAGGTTGACATGCTAGACTACAGAGTGCTTTTTGGAATAATAATATAATGCACAAGCACTTTTGTGAGCAGTTCTGCCCATTATGAGAGCAATGATTTTCCTTATCTTTTAAAATTTAATTTAATGAAATGTATTGTATTTTTATTTGTGCTATGATTTTCCTTTTTTTTATTAACAAGGAGTGGAACCTAAGGTGGACAATTTTTAACGGGGTCCAGTGTGTGTGTCCAAATCACTGGCAGCAAAGAAGGTACACAAAGTTCCCCGGAAGGAATAGGTGGAGAGGGGGGGAAGTGTGTGTGGTGTAGAAGGAAAAGAAGGAAAAGACCAAGAGGGAAGGAGGAGGGGGGAATTCCCTCTTGGGAACTAGAACCCTCACGCACCCAGCAAGCTAGGTGTCATGCTTCATCATATGAGTCCTGCTCCTCGTCAGACTGGCGCTGCAATGTCCGACGGGCACCCGCGAAGGGGCTCTTTAGCGGAGATCTTTTGTTCCAGCCATATGGTGCATGCGTGTGAGAGGGCAGGTGAATGTGTAGTCGTGAATAAGTGGTGATTTAATAAAAAAGGTGGGTTAGTTCACAAGGAACTTTATTTACGTGACTAACTCCCTTGATTAAAATGGTGGTAGGGGAGATAGACGCCACAGACTTATGTGGTGAAGATATCTGCAACCCTCAGTTTACGTCGACATGTTTCTTGCTAAACTAGCAATTCCTCAGGACCTTGGTGCTCGTACTACACAGTGAATTTAAAAACTTCATACAACCTTGAGTCTTAAGGTCTGTAGTGGGACAGGCCAACTGGTCCTGCCTTGAGTAATGCAACCTAAAGAGAAATACAACAGGAGGAATATCAGGATAAACCTCCTAAATAAATCAGGTGCATACTTCTACACACAACTATATACACACACTTGTAGAAAACATTAAAAGGCTCAAGAAGAGCTTGCTCGAAGGAAAATGGACAAGGAACGCTTACCCTAAGCGAATCCCTAAGGTGCTTCACAGTCTGCTCTGTGGGACCTGCACAGTAGAGTCAGGGACCTAAGGGAAACAAGGAAAGGGGACAGGACAATTTTTTATCCTCAACCGTGTGCCGGCAACAGATCGCGGTAATGACCACTTGCGACCTGGACAGGTTATCCCACAACACTACAGGCATCCGCTAGTACACACCGTAGACCACCAGCTGTGGCAGAATCAGCCCGCCCGAAAAGATTCAGTAGAAGGCAGCCGCTAATGTTCCGGTGATGACCGCCAGGGCAAAGCAAGGGGCAACCAGGTCACCGCGCCCCACACTATCAGTGGACCTGAACGTATGAGGACCCGGGAAGAGGCCGCGTCCATGCCCATCCGCCAGCGTGCATCACATCAACAAGCGACAACAACGAGACCTCAGAATCCCGTTGAAGCTGTAATAACCCCAGCCAAGTGATGACAGTAACTAACGGGGAACCCAGCGCGTCAAGGCATCACTGACCTCGACCGATACGGTGATACAGAACACGAAGAGACTAGACGTAGATACGGTGACACTTACCCAGGCGGTGTGCGGTCTCTGCCTGCAAACCTACCCCCACGCGTAATCCGGAAGGGATCTGGAGCGACTGGTAGAGAAGTCGCGGGAAACGAGGAGTTCTTGTACCCTGTGCCGCAAAAATCCACCCGGTATGGCAGGGGGCGTGGTTACGCGGTCAGTATCCACGCATGCGCATTGCTAGGCCGAAGAGGCTGGTATCGGTCTAATTTTCCGTCAGCAAAAGGTAGGGTATAGCCGGCGGCCATGATGGAAGTGGAAGTACGCTCGTGGGAGAGTGTAAAGGGCTGGTGTGAAGGATTTCACGGAGTTTGAATGGATAAATAAAAACTGCCAAAATGTCTAAAACTAAGCAGTTTGTTTAGTTTGGTCATATTAATACCGTATGTAACGGAAAGCGGAAAAAATAGGACAAAGCCCAATCTGGAGCCTTGAGGTCGTCTAAAACTACGAGACGGGAAATTCTCAGTAGAGAGAAAGGACCAGGGGTATTATGTCAATAAAGGGACGGTCACTCCAATGGTCTAATTTTGAAAGGAGGCCCAGGGTACTGAATCGTTGAGGCCCACTATGTCTAGTCTCAGGCGATGTACCCACCTCTGTTCAATCCTGAACAGACCCTGACTGGTGATGCCAGGGTGACTTTCAAGAACCAACCAGCGGATGCTGTCAGCTGTGTGACCCTTTTGGTTATAGTGTTGGTACAGTTTAGTGTGTGTTTTTAGGCATCTTATATTGCTTTTATGCTCTTGGATGCGTAGTTTCACTTGTCTCATTGTCATCCCTATATAATGCTGGTTACAGGGACATGTGAGGAGGTAGATGCATTTGGTGCTGTTACAATTAGTATGTCTGCGTAGCTGCCAGATAAAAGAACCGTTCAGTTGGATCTCCTTAGTCACACTGGTCTGTGGACATACTGCACATCCCCCACATGGAAAGTGACCCTGTACTGGTGGGAGGTCCCAAAGTGTACTCTGATTTATCGTGTTCATTCTCTTTGGTCTAGTGTGAACCAGTGCATCCTTTAAGTTAGGGGTGCGTTTGAACGCGAATCTTGGGTGTGGAAAATTAGGACCACCAGAGTTGATAATGCCCCAATGCTTATTGATAGTTTTCTTTATAAAGGATGAGTTCCTAGTGAATGTAGTAACACATGTAATCACATTATCGGGTTCTTTCACTTTAGTCTCCAGTAGAGCTTCTCTTGGATTATTAGCTGCCCTTTTGTAAGAGTTTTTGATTAATCTGGTAGGATAACCCCTGTCTTGCAGTTTATGTTGGAGGACGGTAGCTTCCTGTTTGAAATCAGCATATGTAGAACAGTTTCTGCGAATTCTGAGGAACTGTCCAAATGGGAGATTATCCCTCAGTGCTCTTGGATGGTGACTTTCGTATGGAAGCAGACTATTTCTATCTGTATTTTTTCGATAGAGTGTGGTGTACAGGCTGTCTACCTCCAAATTAATCTTCAGATCTAAAAAGGGGATTGACGTCTCAGAGATTGTCCCTGTGAATTTAAGGTAAGGATTTTGTTCATTAATCCAGGTGCAGAAGGTTTCACATGACAGACGGTCTCCCTTCCAAAAAATGAGAATGTCGTCAATGAAGCGACGCCAGAGAGTTATATTGTTCAGAAACGGGTTATGTGAATTTCTGATTACGTTCTCCTCAAATGTAGCCATGTAAATACAGGCCAGGCTGGGAGCAAAGGATGAACCCATTGAAGTTCCCTGGGTCTGATGGTATAATTGTGTACCATATTGAAAAAAGTTTTCAGTGAGAGCTATGGTAGCGCATGCCATAATGAAGGAGATTGGTGTTGGGGAAGACCACTCTTCTTGTTGAAGAGCGACCTCGACAGCTTCAAGTGTTGCCTGTTGTGGAATATTTGTATAGAGCGCTTCCACGTCCAATGTTAGCAGCAGGTCAACCCCTTCCCTTCCTTCAATATTATCTAAAAGGCGGAGTACATCCCTAGTGTCTTGGAGGAATGAGGGGATTTTCTTAACCAATGGTTGTAGAAAGGAATCACAAAATTTGGAAAGGGGTTCAAGTAAAGAACCTATTCCAGAGACAATGGGTCTCCCCGGGACCGGTGTCACGCCCTTATGTATTTTAGGGAGGGTGTAAAAATAGGGTGTTACTGGTTCGGTTGTCAGTAGAAATCCTGCCTCATTCTTTGTGATCCATTCATTGGTTTCGGCCTCTAGAATGAGACTGGTAATGGTTGTAGTCAGTCTTTTTGAAGGGTCTACAGTAAGCGGGTGGTAGTGAGAGTTATTAGCCAATTGGCGTTTGCACTCTACATCGTAGTCTTTGCTATTCTGAATAACAGTGGCACCCCCCTTGTCTGCCTGTTTGATGACAATCGAGGTGTCATTTGCTAGTGATTGAACAGCTTGTCTTTCCACCGTGCTCAGGTTGTTGAAGCACAGTGTCATGGGTCTATTTTCAAGGCTCTTAAGGACAGCCCCCTCAAATGCCAACACTGCCGGTGGAACCATGTTGTCTGTTGGAGTGAAGGTGGAGGGGTTTCGTAAGCCGGTATCCGTTCTTTCGATGTCTGATCTAACTTGGAAGAAGGAACGGAGACGGACCTTCCTGAACAGTTGTCTCACCTCGGCCATTTCTTTAAAGCTGTCTGGTGTAGGGGTGGGTACGTAGCCAAGCCCTTTCTCAAGAATAATGGTCTCTGTGGGGGTGAGTGTCCTCTCGGAAAGATTTACAATTAAACTTTTCTGACCCGGGTCGTGCTCCTGGTTTCCACTGATGATGATGTGGCTGCTTGGTCTTGCCACTGTACACCTTTTTGTGGCCCTCGCTTGCGCCCTCTTCCTCTGCCCCATCCTCTGTCGTGAAAAGGGGGTTCAAGGGGTAGAATTGTGGAGGTCCCTGTTGGTGGAATGGGAAATGCCAGGGTTGCATCATTTGTGGTGGACCATGGAACATGTGTCCATTGTTGTACCCTTGGTTCCAATTGCCACGACGTTGGTTATGGTTATTTTTTGCTGGATATCTTCCGCTAGAGTCACTGCCGGAGGATCCCCTCCGGCTTCCATTGTCTGTGCTCTCGTCGGAGGAGTAGCTGTTTCTGCTGTTTGAATACCCATCCTTAAGGTAGGGGTAGACTTTCTCCTTGTCGAATTTAGCGACGTCTTTCTGGAGTTTAGTCATCTTTTGTTTAAGCAGGAATTCCTGGTTCCCTGCAATCTCCTGGTTAATTTCAGCTAATTTTGTTGAGAAAGGGGTTTTGTTCATCATTCCCCTAATAGCCACCTCGATGGCTGTGATTTTAACCATAAGTGCATCAGCCAGTCTTTTTGCTGTTTGTGTAATCAGGAAGAGTAGATCTTTGGTGCACTTCCATGATACCTGACACCAATCTACCTTAAATTGAGCGTCTTCGAGAAAAAGTCTCGGTACAATGTTCACAATTAAGCCCTGTGGGGCAATCTTGGCTCTTAAATATTCGGTCATCATGGCCCCGTGGATGGTAATCCGGAGCCATTCTTTTTTCAGGGTCATAAGCATTGTCCAGTCTTCATTCGCGCTATTTGAGGCAGCGGAAGCTCCTATCCCTAAAAGTGACGGAGCGGTCCTCAAAGCCTCAGCTATTGCTGCCTCATCAAAACTTAACCCTGGAACATCTTCCATAGTGATAAGAGGAACAGTTAATATGATGGTATAAAAAGGGGGGCACCCTAGTTGACTGTATGACAAACCTAGGGGCCGGTGGACCTCTCAGTACAATGGTACTGTAGGTAGCCTCTGTGATTCCGCGGGACAAATCCCGTGCGAGAATTTATTAACAAGGAGTGGAACCTAAGGTGGACAATTTTTAACGGGGTCCAGTGTGTGTGTCCAAATCACTGGCAGCAAGGAAGGTACACAAAGTTCCCCGGAAGGAATAGGTGGAGAGGGGGGGAAGTGTGTGTGGTGTAGAAGGAAAAGAAGGAAAAGACCAAGAGGGAAGGAGGAGGGGGGAATTCCCTCTTGGGAACTAGAACCCTCACACACCCAGCAAGCTAGGTGTCATGCTTCATCATATGGGTCCTGCTCCTCGTCAGACTGGCGCAGCAATGTCCGACGGGCACCCGCAAAGGGGCTCTTTAGCGGAGATCTTTTGTTCCAGCCATATGGTGCATGCGTGTGAGAGGGCAGGTGAATGTGTAGTCGTGAATAAGAGGTGATTTAATAAAAAAGGTGGGTTAGTTCACAAGGAACTTTATTTACGTGACTAACTCCCTTGATTAAAATGGTGGTAGGGGAGATAGATGCCACGGACTTATGTGGTGAAGATATCTGCAACCCTCAGTTTAGGTCGACATGTTTCTTGCTAAACTAGCAATTCCTCAGGACCTTGGTGCTCGTACTACACAGTGAATTTAAAAACTTCATACAACCTTGAGTCTTAAGGTCTGTAGTGGGACAGGCCAACTGGTCCTGCCTTGAGTAATGCAACCTAAAGAGAAATACAACAGGAGGAATATCAGGATAAACCTCCTAAATAAATCAGGTCCATACTTCTACACACAACTATATACACACACTTGTAGAAAACATTAAAAGGCTCAAGAAGAGCTTGCTCGAAGGAAAATGGACAAGGAACGCTTACCCTAAGCGAATCCCTAAGGTGCTTCACAGTCTGCTCTGTGGGACCTGCACATTAGAGTCAGGGACCTAAGGGAAACAAGGAAAGGGGACAGGACAATTTTTTATCCTCAACCGTGTGCCGGCAAAATTTCGCGGTAATGACCACTTGCGACCGGGACAGGTTATCCCACAACCTGTCCCCTTGTTATCCCTTAGGTCCCTGACTCTACTGTGCAGGTCCCACAGAGCAGACTGTGAAGCACCTCAGGGATTCGCTTAGGGTAAGCGTTCCTTGTCCATTTTCCTTCGAGCAAGCTCTTCTTGAGCCTTTTAATGTTTTCTACAAGTGTGTGTATATAGTTGTGTGTAGAAGTATGCACCTGATTTATTTAGGAGGTTTATCCTGATATTCCTCCTGTTGTATTTCTCTTTGGGTTGCATTACGCAAGGCAGGACCAGTTGGCCTGTCCCACTACAGACCTTAAGACTCAAGGTTGTATGAAGTTTTTAAATTCACTGTGTAGTACGAGCACCAAGGTCCTGAGGAATTGCTAGTTTAGCAAGAAACATGTCGACCTAAACTGAGGGTTGCAGATATCTTCACCACATAAGTTCGTGGCGTCTATCTCCCCTCCCACCATTTTAATCAAGGGAGTTAGTCACGTAAATAAAGTTCCTTGTGAACTAACCCACCTTTTTTATTAAATCGCCACTTATTCACGACTACACATTCACCTGCCCTCTCACACGCATGCACCATATGGCTGGAACAAAAGATCTCCGCTAAAGAGCCCCTTCGCGGGTGCCCGTCGGACATTGCAGCGCCAGTCTGACGAGGAGCAGGACCCATATGATGAAGCATGACACCTAGCTTGCTGGGTGTGTGAGGGTTCTAGTTCCCAAGAGGGAATTCCCCCCTCCTTCTTCCCTCTTGGTCTTTTCCTTCTTTTCCTTCTACACCACACACACTTCCCCCCCCCTCTCCACCTATTCCTTCCGGGGAACTTTGTTTACCTTCTTTGCTGCCTATGATTTTCCTTATCTTTTAAAATTCAAAATAATGAAATGTATTGTATTTTTATTTGTGCTTTTAAGGTCAAAATGATCAAAATAAAGATTTTTTGATGATTATTTAATTTCATTATATTTAAAGTACATTTTGAGCTCCTTTCATTTAGATGCGCAAGGCTAACTCAAAGGCCTTCGCAAAATGCATTTTCCCTAGTGCTGACCATTACCCTGATTTAATACATTGAATTGATCTTTTAAAGTGAAATGCTACTTATTTGTCCCATAACAAACATTCCCTGACATTCTTGAATGTTTCTTCAATGTGCACCATGAAATCTTCCTTTGGGAATAGAATGTCAGCTATGCCTATGGACAGACTACTTTGTATCTTTTCATTTGATACTAGGCCTGTGCGGACTCAAAATGTTTTGTTTCTCATGACTAGCAAAGCCATCTCCATGTTTCAAGTGTCCTAGTTGGCACTATGTGATCATGGACATGTGATAGTCTTTCGATGGTGGTGTGATTCCATGCCACTGGACATTGCTAAAAACTCTATAAAAGAAGACTCCCCAATGAAGGGGCATACCGGAATTCCATACTTTTCATTTCCCAGTGTGACAGGATGCTAGGCTGATTTATCTTTTACTTTGGACTGTTTGTCTATGCTACAATTGGTAGGTAACGGACTGAGACCTTTGCCAAACCATTTCTATTTTTCAATTTTCCATTATATCTTTAGCTCTAAGCTAATTGACTTACCCCTATTGGACTTTAAGTCTGAACTTTTCCTCTTTTTCTGTAGGATTTAAGCTGTTAGAAATTTGAAGCACCCTTCTGCCTTAAAGGGTAGTAGGACTATGTAACTCTCCAATGGAATTTTATAACCATTCCATTAAGATTTGCCTAAATGTTTGGTGCTTTAATGCAAGCTGTGATCTTCTTGACTGAAGTCATTAAGAAATTGTTTATTTTAATGAATTTTGATTTTTTAACACAATAACCAAATTAATCTAAATCTTGCCTGAGTCTATTATTAAGAACTATTAGTTCTTCCATTTAAACTGTGCTGCTGTACCGATATTTTAAATGCGTTGTAGGGAGTATCGGAACATCCGGTTTTACTTCTTTTATTCTGTGTTGCTATTGTAGAGCTTTTGGTTTGCATAATCCTCACTCGACTTAACTTCTTTCGAACGTTGGGCTTCCAGTTGCTATTCTTTATTTCTACAGTATGGTCATGAGAGTTTTGTATCTAAATCTGATTTCAAATCTGTGAGTTGACTGTCAATTAATGGTCCTCATTCAACAGCTAACACAGAGTTTGGTCACCCTCATTTTTACTTCTCCTTTCGGCAGAGAAAGATTAATCAGATGATCATTTTCTTTGAGGTAAATGAAATTGCTGCAGTTTGTCTAATTGTAAGGGTCCCACTACGGTTAGAGGAGTAAATGAGTGTAAGCATGTAATAAATATTTTATGCATGCTTTACGGTGCAACAAATTTGGTAGCACAGCTATGGTTCTGCGTAGTAAAGTGAGAATTTAGGATACCTAAAATGGTCCTTAGCCCAAGTTCAAAGAGTCAACAATTTTTGGTTCGCAAAGAGAAGGTTTGATAAAGTGCTGATAGAGTATCGCTCTGGATAGAGTCATCGGCTAGCAGCAAAGGAGTGTAAATATCAATAAGGGTGCGCAGTGCTATTGATTTGCTTAAGATTGCTTTTTTTTTAAATGGTTGTGTGTTGTTGAGCGGAGTGGAATGGTTAAAGTCCATGTATGACTGTGGCGCTTTTGTGCAAAGGTGAAGTTGTTAACGGGTCCGTCTTGGCCTAAGATCTCAAGATATTTACCTTCAGGTTGTCTCAGTGTAGAAGACACTGATGAAGTAGTCTGATGGTTTGTGGTGTTGATAGTGAGATGGTACAAAAGGGGGTGGTGATGGACGGAGCATCTGAACCAATCAAACACTCACACCCAGTCAAAAGATCTGGGTTTAATCCATCACCATTCTTTAGCCCACTCTGCCACCCCAGTTCAGACATGGCTATATGCAAATCAGTCTGACCCTGTGCCTCATGGGAACAGTCCAGCCCGAACTGCCAAGCCATGCCTTCCCTGGACCGGAAACAAGCTTCCGGGGACCAGTTTTTGGCATTACAGCCGTCTTCAGCCTGGCTTGCTTGAATCCAGTGGCAAAGTGAGCAAGGGACTCACGTCTGAGCATACCCTGCCACACTTATGGCGGCCAAAAGCGGTACAAAAGGGGGTGGTGATTGACGGGGATGTATGACGTTATAACGCATACTTTTACTCCGCAGACCATTACAACGCGACTTTTACTCCGCATACCGTTACAACGCATAGCGCCTTGGGGCGCTGGATAGTGGTAAGTATAATTTACTATTCTAACTCCAGTCCCCGTGGACCCTAGGGAAGGTGTTGGATAGTAAATTATACTTATTCCCTATCCTAGAGCGCCCCCCAGCGCAATGCGTTGTAATGGTATGCGGAGTAATGGTCGCGTTGTAATGGTAGTGCGGAGTAAAAGATCCGTTGTAACGGGTGTATACCGATTGACGGAGCATCTGTACCAATCAAACACTCACACCCAGTCAAAAGATCTGGGTTTAATCCATCACCGTTCTTTAGCCCACTCTGCCACCCCAGTTCAGACATGGCTATATGCAAATCAGTCTGACCCTGTGCCTCATGGGAACAGTCCAGCCCGAACTGCCAAGCCATGCCTTCCCTGGCCCGGGAAAAAGCTTCCGGGGACCGGTTTCTGGCATTACAGCCGTCCTCAGCCCGGCTTGCTTGAAATAAGTGGCAAAGTGAGCAAGGGACTCACGTCTGAGCATACCCTGCCACACTTATGCGGCCAAAAGCGGTACAAAAGGGGGTGGTGATTGCAAATGCAAATGCCATAAACTCCTATGCCACAACAGAATGTTCAGGTACAAAACTACAATGTGAATTAAAATCCTTAATAAAATCAGAATGTAGCACAGAAATATCTTATTGAATTGGGTGACAGGGACCAAGACCTATTAGCATGAGAGGGGAGGAGGGTTGCGTGATTGGCGCAGCCCTAGAGGTAGACTAGAGTTGTCCTTATGTGGACGGAGAAGAGGATGGGAATCCTATCTCATTGGTCATCACTGGTGCTGCCAGCTCTACTGTAAGAATAGCAGGGTATCCCAAATTACCCCTCTCGGTAGAAAGTATTCAAGTTATTGGAGTTACTAACAGAAAGTTATCTAGTCCAATGTCAGAACCAGTGACTGTTAAAATAGGATCCTTTAAGCAATGCCAACAATTTGTGGTGTGTGACACAGGTCCAGTGAATCTGCTTGAATGTGCACTGTTTATTTATTGCACATCCAGAGTAACTGAATTCCATATGAATTATGAGGATGTTGTTTTCAAACCTGCCCAACAGTAATCAGATGTGGGGATGTATCCTCTCCTGACCTTTGAGGATTTCCCCAAAGCACTGAGAGACTCTGTTCTACCTGCAGTCTGGAACTTTACAGGTAAATATATCAGACTAATCAAACCTACCAACCTAGTGCGAATCACAATGAAACCAAATGCAGAAATCCCAAGAATTCAACAATACAATGTATCTCCAGATACCATTGTTGGAATTACTCATGTGATTGGATCACTGATCGAGCAAGGGATTCTGAAGCAGATAATGGGAAGTCTGTGTAACTCTCCCATTATAGGCTCGCAGAAGCCGAAGGTCAAGTATTGCATTGTAAAGGATTTGCACAAGGTGAATGCCATTGTTGTTCAATGTTGTTCCATGGTACTAAATCCTGCTTTGATATTATTTCAGATTCTATTTGAGGCCAAATGGTTTTTAGTCCTTGACTTGTGTCAGGTCTTCTTTTTGATTCCATATCATAAAGACAATATTTATTCGCTTTCCATTTCAGCAGTCGATTTTTGGAATGGAGCCAAGTTACACAGGGTATGCGGAAAGCCCTTCAATATTTAATCAGATACTCAAAAAGAATCAAGAATCGCTGAAAATGCTGAATCACTCAGTGTTAGCTCAATATATTGACAACCTATCCCCCTCCTCGTGCTGCCCACAGCCCTGATATTAAGTGACCAACTGTGGCACCCCTAGTGAGTATCTGCATAGGCCCAATGAGCAGGGCTAGTGGATGCGCCATCAGGTAGGTCTGTAGGGGGTCCCAAATGCCTCACAACAGAGAGCTGGGGGCAGCAACACTGCATAAGTGGTCATCTAGTCTTTTCAGTAGGTTAGATCTTGCAGTCACTCCTCAAATTTGGGAGCTGGAGGCCAAGCGCCACATACTTTCTAAAAGATGCTTTTATGTCCTTCGTATAACCTAGCAATACAACTAATGGTGTGCAAGTCAGGAGTCACCTCACCATCAGGGTCAATGCATCAGTAACCTCTCCCCAGAACTCCATCCCCGGACCACACTGCCAGGCCAGGTGGAGAACATCTGCTCCCACCTCCCCACATCTTGCACACCTGTCTTAAGAGTACAAGTTGCACCTATGTAGTCTAGCAGGTGCGTAGTACATCCAATGTAAGAATTTACAGTGAATGATGCGTAGTCTGCTGCTAGCCATTATGCGACCAGTTTGCTGGCAAACAGTATTGCCATTGCTTATTGATAAGTGGTGTCTACAGTTTACAAACCCATCAGGAATGCGAATTCCCGTTCATCTCAGTGACCTCCAGTTGTGCAGTGTGATATAACATTAAGGCAATATGTTTTGGATTTGTGGCCTGTATCAATACGTGTAGGGTGTTGAATGTGGGGGGTTCCCATGGGAAATCAGGTGTGGCTGCCCTCACACTATGATGGAGCTTGATGTACAAAAACACCTCCAGGGGAGTCAGTGCCTCGCCAGAGAAGAACTCATCAGAGCCAAGGAAGAGTTCCTCAGGGTACAGGTCTACCCAGGTAGTGATGCCCGTCTTGTGTAACATATTAGTACTTGATGTCTCATGTATGACTGGGGATAAGGAAAGATAAGGTAATGGGATAAATGGAGAATAAAGGATAGGTCTGTCGAGTCGTTTAGTCAGTTTATCCTATGCTGCCATAGTGCAGGCTGCAGTGGAGTCTGCCGTTTCTCCCGCCTGTGTCTTTGCACCTAGATATGCAGTCTGGATAGGACCGATGTATTACTGCTCTATGGCCAGATATGTCATGAAAGGGGGTAGCCTGTACTAATATACAGCATAATGGACCTATTCACACAGGAAATTGAGCTCCATGTCAGGTGCTTCAAAGCCTCCTTTTGTGAACGGTGGTGTGAGTACCTCCCATTTCAGCCTCTGTTGTGTCCCTCCCCATGCTAGTATGATCAGCTGTATTTTTAAGGTCTTGAAAAAATGGCGACCTGATGAGTAAGGAATTTTAGGAAACAGATAGACATTTTGTTAAAATAATCATTTTTATCAGGGCGATTCGGCCCGCCAAGGAGAGAGGACGGTATATCCAATGTGTGGTTTTATCTGTCACTGTGTTTAAGGCCTTGTCATAATTCGCCTGTAGTAGTTTGTCCCTGTCTCTAGTGACTGACACTCTCAGGTATTGGAGCTCTGACTCACACCACACCAGTGGGTAGTCTGGGCAGTACTGTAGTGTGGCGGTGGCAAGGGGGAAAGTCTGGGATTTCTCCCAGTTAATATTCATACCAGAGAGTCCTCTGAAGTGGATGAATTCACGCAGCATGCTATTTAGGCGATCTTGGGGGTCTCTGATAAACAGTGTGATGGTGTCCATATAGAACGACACCAGCAAGTGTCTGGTAGGTTATCAGAGGGCGTAGTAGCGGTGCTGCTGTCTCAATTTAGCGGTACAAAAGGGGGTGGGGATGGACGGAGCATCTGAACCAATCAAACACTCACACCCAGTCAACAGATCTGGGTTTAATCCATTACTGTTCTTTAGCCCACTCTGCCACCCCAGTTCAGACATGGCCATATGCAAATCAGTCTGACCCTGTGCCTCATGGGAACAGTCCAGCCCGAACTGCCAAGCCATGCCTTCCCTGGACCGGAAACAAGCTTCCTAGGACCGGTTTCTGGCATTTCAGCCGTCTTCAGCCAGGCTTGCTCGAATCCCGTGGCAAAGTGAGCAAGGGACTCACGTCTGAGTATACCCTGCCAACTTATGGCGAACAAAGCGGTACAAAAGGGGGTGGTGATGGACGGAACATCTTGGTCTTACACATAGTTTCAGGACAAACCATCTTACCCAGTTAATGCAGATTTTACAGTCATGAGTTGGATGTTGTAGTATTATGACAGGTGTGTTTTTTAGAAGACATACAGTAGATGTGTTCTTGAGTAACATGTGTATCATTTCCAAAACTCCACCCTCCCACACTGACGGCCCAAACCCATCAGAGAGTATCTCGTCATCCACCAATTGAACAATGAAGGTAAGAAAAACATGACGTCTCACAATACGCTTTCTGTTGCGTAGAACTTAAAAGACAGGCAGAAGTAAAGAATAGAAATGAATAAAGAGGGCAGTAGAGGAATAGTACTCAGCAAAGGCTTTTTTAATTGTATGTAAAACAATTACACCATTCAATCAGCTCGAAGAAATTTAGGGAAGATGGTGTGGGAAGAGCTGTTTGATTATACAGAAGTGAGTGAAAGGGTGAGCGAAGGGGAGGTAGGATGAGGATGAGCTATACATTTGATATGGTAAATTAGATAGAGACAGCACAGAACAGAGACCTGAAGAAAAAAAAGAAACAAGAAAACACCAGTTGAATGTAGTAGGGGTATCCTTTAGGGGTACCACCAGTGAGTCTTACAGTTCCTCCTCGAGTTAACGAGGGTGTCCAGCATAATGTTGTAGAGTTAAAAATTGCCTGCCTTTTGTGGGTTTCGATTCTGGCACATAGATTCATTTAGCCTTGTTATATCTGCCTTTGTTAGCAACATCCTGCCCTGAGTGTGTGTAGCAGTTAGTCAATAAGGCAGTGTCTTTCTACTTCGCATCATGTTGGGCTCACTGCTAGTGTCAGTCGGATGAGCAAGTAGGCCCCAGTAAGTCTTAGTTTTGTTTCCTCAACCTAGTTCTGACATCAGCGAGAGGGCCTGGATTCCTGGGAGGCATAATTGGCTGAGGGGGCTCAGCGAACATCACGTTTGAGGAATTTGCTGACATGTTGCAGATTGGTGAAGGTATGCTGTTTACCCTGACGTCTGATGTGGAGGCACACCTGGTATGATATGGCATATTATATGTTAGCCTGCTGGAGTCTCTGTTTAATAGGTAGGTATTTCCTGTTGGTCTCTTGGACTGCTATTGTGAAATCGGGGTATATGGACAATGCGTATCCATGGAAGCTGAGTGTGCGTTTCCACCCTGTTGTTTCGATCAGGATAATAGGCGTGCAATGATTAACCTTGATGGAGTCCGGGGTGGGGGCCTAGACACAAGCGAGCATTGAGCCCACTCCACTATCAACATCTTGGAAAATGACTCCACTTCGAATAGGGTCGTGAGCTAGCATTCCAAGAAGTCCTCCATCCTTCAAGGGTTGGCAGATTCGGATACACCTCGGATCTGTAAGTTATTTCTACACAAGCACGCCTCTAAGTCTTCATTTTCGCAGATAAAATTTTCAAAGCTGTTTCCATATTGAGGAGTTGTTCACTCCTATGACAGGTTGAGTCCAAAAGCACAGATATCCCGTGTTCTGCCTTCATAAAGCGGTTATCCTGTTTCTCTAGCTTCTGGGTTATGGAGTTCATCCGGGAGTACATGGAGTCCATTTTGGACTCGATGGAGGTGAGGCTATGTTGCATTGAAATGAGTAATTACTTCATGCCCGTGACGTCGGTCTGTGCATCATGCTGGGGTTCTACAGGCATTGTGAAGTGGTGTGGCTCACTGGTTAGAGGCGGCAGACCTGTAAGCAGAGAACGGCCCGGGACCAGGGTTCAATTCCCGACGTGGCAGGATCTTGGACCAGGGTCAACGGACTCGATAATTCTCGCCTTAGTGCCTACTCTAACCAGTAAAGGTCTCTCTTTTGTACCGACCTCCTACCCCAATAAGTTCAACATACAAACTGAACTCACAAGGTTTTTCAGGAAACTAAGGCTGAAATTCTTCTTTAAAAACAAACCCACTCCAGCCTTGACTGCTTTTACAAATCTGCGACCATCGTCGACCTTCATGCCCTCAATGGCATCAGTATCCCATGAGATACTAACCTATGAAAGTGTTGTCATGAGGGATGTCTTCAAAACCATCAATAAAAAACAATATGTGAAACAGAACATCAGCGGTGGTGAGAGAAGTGCATTGGAATCCCTGAGAAACAACAAGTCTGTGGTAATAAAGCCAGCGGACAAAGGGGGCTCAATAGTTATACTGGATGTTGATGACTATAAAGCTGAGATTCAATCCCAACTTACTGACGTGTCAGCTACAGACCGACGACAAGGGATCCCACCAGAGAAGTACGAAAAGACATTGTAACTACTACAACAAAAGCCTTGGAAATGGGATTCTTGTCCAAAAAAGAGTTCGAGTACCTCAACGTGGATCAACCAAGGACACCCACTATATACGTGCTACCCAAAGTACACAAGAACCCCAGCAAACCACCAGGGCGTCCCATCATATCTGGATGCGGCTCATTGATAGAACCACTCTGCAAGTATATTGATGTATTCTTGAAGCCAATAGCAGAAGCCACTCCGACGTACTTAAGAGACACCATGCAAGTCATCAATCTCATCGACCAGAAAACATTCAACAAACAGAACCAAATCCTGGTAACTATGGACATCGTCTCACTTTATACCAGCATCCCACAGAGACCAGCTTTGGAGTGTATGAGGAGAATACTCAATAGACGGGAACAACCTATGTCGGTCCCCACGGAGTTTCTGATTGAATTGCTGGAAATTGCAATGACCAAGAACTTTTTCATTTTCCAGAACAACTACTACATACAGAGTAAAGGAGTAGCCATGGGCGCTGCCTTCGCCCCGGACCTGGCTATCCTTTATATGTCAGAATTCGAACAAGACTGCATCCTCTCACCACACAACCCATATAGGGAGATGATCACAACTTGGCATCGTTACATCGACGATGTTTTCATGGTATGGACTGGTGATGAAGACAACCTCCATGCCTTTCTACTTTTGCTTAACAACCAATCTCAAGACATCAAATTCACGATGCATATGGACAAAGAGTCGATTGACTTCCTCGACATTAGCATCAAGGAGAAAGATGGACAGTTATATACCACCCTCTTCCGTAAACCATCTGAGAGAAACTCCCTCCTACGTTATTACATGCCACCACACGAGGGGATTGAGGGACAACCTACCCTTCGGACAGTTTTTGCGCCTTCGAAGAAATTGTTCTCTCAAAGAAGATTTCTTTAAGGAATCAGATGAACTCATCAATCGTCTGATAGACAGGGGCTATCCTAAACGCCTAGTGAAACGATCCCGTAAGAGAGCCTGGTTCCAGGATCGATCAACCCTACTCGAACCCAAGAAGCGAACATTGTCACATGAACGCATGATATGCGTTACCACGTTTTGTACTCAGAGCAACATTATAAGAAAAAGTGTTAACAAACATTGGGGCCTGGTGGCGGACGTTCTTGAAGTCCCTGAACCTCCCATGCACGCCTTCAAAAAGGCCAGAAACGTCAGAGACATGGTGGTACGATCACTGCTGGAGACTCCACAGGCACCCACGATCCAGAGCCTATGGAAGTTACCTGAAATTGTTGGACATTTCAAATGTACCTCGTGCAAAGCATGTCCGATGTGCTGGGAGACCAAACAAATACAATATAACAATTTTACGAGCAATCTCAAGTCTCTGACCAATTGCAACTCCAGCGGGGTTATCTATGCAATTTTGTGCCCTTGCGACCTCATGTATGTAGGACAAACCATACAAAAAGTCAAAAATCGCATATTTCAGCACTGTAGCAGAATCCGGTGCTCTACGACGGGGGCACCTCTGGTTGAACATTTCCAGGAAAAAAACCACACACCAGAATCTCTACGATGGCTAGTAATTGAAAAAGTCTCTCTGGGGCCACGGGGGGGGGGGGTAATCTGACGTCTATCCTCAACACCAGAGAATGTAAGTGGATGCAGAAATTTCAGACCATAAGGAGGGGATTAAATGAACTCGACGCCAATTTCTCCCAGATGGCTGGACTGTGTCCAGAATGAACATTTAATATCAGTATAGAGCCTGGTTCCTTCTATACCTCCCCTTTCCGTGTAGAAAGCGCCCTCCTGGGCATAATTGGTGTATTGTAGTTACATTATTTATGGCTTTTTCACATTCAATTTGCTACAGTTTAATGTCTACAATTATAAACTGATCAATGGATGTCTGCTGCCATGACCATCCGTATACAATTGTTTTCAATTTGTTGTGAAATTGTAATTACTTGCATCTGTACCTCTGGCGCAATTGTGTTTTAATTTAATATCACAATCTAACCTACCACGAAGCTATACTGTGGCGCTTCGAAGCCCACCTTTAGCCTCGGCCACCTTCCATGCGCACACACGGCATATGGTAACTTTAGAGGCCCCCCTGCCGTCCAAACTCACAATTGAATTCATTTCAGACGCTCCCTTAGCTTTGGAGCGCACACGCCTTTCCGACTCCCTGATTGGTCGGTGACGTCGAGCCCTTTTTTCCATTACGGGCATCCAGCGGCTGCACCGCGAGTACACACGGATGCAGTTCGCGGGTGGAGCGGTAACCTACCAACTGAGGTCCCGTTTCAAGGTAATGCGTTAACCCTCACCTTCTTGTGGTCTCTGCTTTGCATGGATTCAACACCCATAGCCTAATTCTCTTCGCCGATAATGCCTAGCACTTATGCCCGCAATCATAAACTCCAACGTGCTACTTTTCTGTTCCAACCATAGTAAGAAGCACTTGATGTTCCCGGGCGTGAGGAATGATCCCACAGCTTACTCCGGTACTATGCTATTGAGCACATCTCACAAGTAAGTCCCGACTTGAGCGTCCTCTTACCCCTGGCAGTTTTTATCCAAACTAGCGCCGTGATGTTTAGTGCTAATTTATTTCAGATAACCTTGGGAGCTGTGTCATGGCCCCTTCTAAGACGGTACAGATGTCGACCGTCCTCTGATGTAGGTACTACCACAACCCTGCTTTCACCACTTTTAAACGCACAATCACTTATAGTTATTTAATAAGTTTTTACCTTGCCCCATAGGCTCTCCCCTCTTCCTGATGAAGACCCCAACATGAGGCTTGAAGCAACCCTTTAGCGTAATCAGGGTCGAAACGTAGAACTACGCCTTCTTCTTCTCACACCATAGGATTCAAATATGAGATTGTTTCTCGCTCTCTATGTGTGATGAATTTTGGGAACCTTTGCTTACTGATCTGATTGTAAAGGTTTTTTCAATTGCAACATGATGCTATAAAGATGTCACTACACCTTTACCGTGTCCCCCTCACTTCACTCACCCCTCCCCTCTTCACCGAGAGCACTTGTTTGAATTAATGAATGTAATGACTTTACAATTACATGGTAATGTTTATTATCTCTGCAAAATGAAATATTGGCTGCAACTTGACTGAAACTTTGCATGAATAAATGCCAATGAACTTGAAATGAACAGTTTAATTTTGTGAAGAACGCACTTTAAGGAAATTACATTCAAGTCGTTGATTGTGTGTCCGACCAAATAATTGGTTTTCTAAATGCTGTTTGAGACTTTCTAACTCGGACCGACCCTATTTTGTACTACTCTAACCAGGGAACACACTCAGCAACTCTGGGCATTAAGCTTGCCTCATCTCTACAAAGACCCCCACCGAAGCCGGGGATGCCTGGTTTCACCCTGGAGATACCCAGAAAAGGACCATCTCACAGGGAAAACCAGGACGGGTTCCCCAGCGGTCTACAGCGCCAGGACACTCGGTTAGAGTAACAGTGCGCTTTACAAGAATCCCACATTCCCACATTTACATTGTTTGACCTACACTATCGCGCTATACAAAAGTGGATTTAAAGGTATCAAATTGGAGTTTGGTCTAGCCGCCCTCTGTTTTGCCCATGTTGTTATTTATGACCGCACTGTTGGCAGAAGATAGGCAATGTGGGGAGACTCCAGGGAACACAGCTTGTTGCCTATGCATCAATTGGAGGTCTGGTGGGGCTCCCACCGCCCAGCACTCCCCCAGAAACAGAGGAACTTATCACCCGCTTCCCCACGGTTCCACCTCGACTCCCTGAATGTGTGAGGAGGGGCACAAGCAGACCTAGGTCCCTCTAGTCAGAAGCAAATGAAAAGGGGTAAGCCAGGAGGATCTCGCATGATGTAGTGTGTAGCATTCAGACAAGTCACAATGGCACCTTGTCGGGCCCACAGTACCCGCAAGCAGCTGAACATTGCAGGCAAGTGGGCAGACAGGTGAGAGCAGCAACAAATAAATAATGTTTTGGGTGCCCCAGGGCAGCATATATGTATTCCTCTCATGCAGGGTTTGTCACGCGGAGAGGGGTCGTCTGGATCGTGCTATGTGGCCTTTAGGGTTGGCGTGTGTGCCTATCAGGTGTACCAGCTCATTTGATGGCTCTCACACATTGCCTCTGCAGTCATTTCCACTCCCTCAGCACAGGCCCAGACCTCAGCGGGGCACGGGCTGATGGCAGGCTGGGCACGCAGGGCCCCTGGCCTGGAAGTCACCTGCGCATCTTTTTGCAAGCGGCCGACTTGCCCATGCCACCTGTCAGCACGAACAGAGCTCAGGGCAGTCAGGCAGCAGTGCTGATTGCGTCCACAGCCCCGATCACCAGCACGCAGTCTCCAGGCTGCCTCCCCGCAGGCCTCGATATGCACCAGCCATAGTGAGCTGCAGCACCACCTTACAGTGCCCCGGGGTCTAGCCTCCATGGAGAGCAGGTCAGTCAGCAGTCCACGCCACCCCTGCAGCCCCTCACCCAGCTGCTAATGGTCTGCCTACCTTAGTGTCTGTGAGTGAACCCGGTCCAGCCCCCAGAGTGCTGCCATCATTTTGATGCGCAGCTCTCTGCCGCAGCCCACAAGGCCGTTAATCACTCAACCACCACAGAGCGTGTTAGTCCTAGTTTGTTGTTGCTCCAAACAAGTTGTATGTGGCTTAAATATTTGTTGCTAACCAAAGAGTGGTGAATAGCAGCCATTTGTGGCAAGATTGTGTCGGAAGTTGGCCTCGGATAACAGGAACCTCACTCAGGTGCAGGCATCTTGTTTGCTGGCTCTCTGGTGCCCCTCTTGCCTGACAGCTTATTGTCACCAATGGCAAGGCACTAACATGGTCCTGCACATGTTGGGAGAGATGCAATGGTGTGTCTTTCCCAACGGTGTGGTACAATCCCAGATTTAAAGCAAATGCAGAGACACTATGTCATTGTTGCATAATATGTCAGCACCAAACCCCGGGCGGAAGAACACAGGTTGTCATGAGTCACATTGGTAAATCTGCAGTTCCTTTCAGCCGGAAGCAAATAACCTTCATAGAGATACCCCTTTGCAACGATTTGAGATATGTTTTGGTATTGTGTGCATTTTCTCAAAATGGGATTAAGCTTATCATACTCATGGAAACAATAGTCTCAATGTGGCAAAATTGTTGTTACAGGAGCTGATTCAGTGATTTGGATTTCTGGCTTCTGTTGAGACAGGCCAAGGAACTCATTTTAACAATGAAGTTCTAAAAATGGTGCCTGCAGCACTACAGGTAGAGCGGAAGCTTCATTGCAGTCACCGACCAGAGATGTCTGGGTTGGTCGAACAAGTTAATGGCAAATTGAAATCCAGATTGGTGAAAGGTGTGCTTCTGCGTCTCTGAAGTGGCCAAATGCACTGCCTCTTGTGTTGATGAGTTTAAGAAGTACTTCAGATAGGAGGACAGGATTGTTGACTCACAAAGTGACCATGGGACGGGTGATGAGGCTGCCACCTGTTCCTGCTAATGCATTGGTCAATATTACAGATGACCTTATATTGGGTTATTACAAGGGCCTCTGCCCTTGTGGTCCAACAAGAGCAGTGCCTTGACCTCAGACCAGAGGGCTGGGTAATGGTGAAGACACACATGCAAAGAACATGCTTGGAACATCACTGGGAGGGGCCTTCCCACGTGATCCTAGCCACCAACACCTCTGTCAAGTGCCGGGTCTGCTGACCTAGGTGCACGCAGCACACACTTGCAGAGTCCCAAGTTCCCTGAATGGTACAACAGCGCCTGTTCCTGATGTACTAATGGTAACAGGTAACAGTGGGACAGACGGGTCAGGTAGGCAAAGCTGTTGGGGAGCAGCAAACTACTGGGACAGCACTCATTCAGCATGAGGGGGATTCGAGAGAGTCAACTGTAGGTACCAAAAGGTTGCAATAGATGGAGTTGACTATGACTGGTACAGACCCCAACGAAGGGCATAGTGCAGTGAGAAAGTGAGTCGTGCCCAGAGACCATTGCCCCAAAAGAGGTGACCTTCTAAGAAGCTGTCTGACCACAGGAAGAGTACCACCAACTATTCCTGAAAGCTCTGAGCCAATAGATTAAAGAGACCCGGATGAAGAGCAAATAGCTTTGAAGAGATCAAAAAGAGCAAAGGTACCAAGTGAATGAATGAATGAATGAATGACTACTCATTTGTATAGCGCATGGTTACCCGGAGGCATCCCAGCGCTTCAGTGTTCCAAATCATCCCCGATGATTTAGGGAAATAGGAGGGTTTTCAGCATGTTCCTGAATCTAGGATGGTTTTCCTCCATCCGAATAGAGTCGGGCAGGCTATTCCAAAGTTTTGCTGACTGAACAGCAAAACGCCTGCCACCCATACGGCTTCTCCTGATTCTAGGAACTGCCAGAAAGTTCTTGTTGCTGGATCTAAGGGTCCTGTTGGTTTGATGGGGACAAAACAAAGGTTGAATAAGATCAGGTCCTGTTTTGATTAGGGCTTTGTGGACAATGGTCATAGCCTTAAATTCGATCCTTTGTTGTACCGGCAGCCAGTGAATTTGTCGAAGCGCTGGTTTGGCTGAGGTTCTACGAGAAATCTGTAGAAGCATCCGGGCTGCACAGTTCTGTACAGTCTACAGGACCCTAATTGTCCCCTGTGGGGCTCCTAGGTAAACTGCATTGGAATAGTCGAGGCGCGTTAAAATCAGGGCCTGGACTAATATCCGGGAGCAGCCCAATGATTTTCCTGAGAGTTCTCATCAAGGCATAGCAAGTAGCTGCTACTTTCTGGGCTTGCCCCAGGAAATCAAGTGCTGGGTCTAGCCACACTCCCAGACTCTTGATTTTCTCTTTTGGGGGGGGGGGGGCTGGCCCAGAGTATTAGGCCACCAGCCATCCACTGAGGAGGGTGCGTTATGCCCTAGCATCATGATCTCTGTCTTTGCTCCGTTAAGTTTTAGGAAGGAGTTATCCATCCACTCACGGACTCTGCTGAGGCAGGAGGAAAGTTTGTCATAGGTCGACATCTGCCTGGAAAGAGTGATGATAAGTTGAGTATCATTAGCGTATGTCACTAGTTGCACCCCCCAAGGTAGCACCACCCCAGCCAATGGTCTCATATATATATTAAATAAGGTTGGGCTGAGGGATGAACCCTGGGGAACGCCACAGTGTAAATGCATAGGAGGGGAAGAGATGTCGTCCTCAAATACAGAGAAAGTACGCCCAGAGAGGAAGGACTGCAGCCACCTCAGTGCGGTCCCAGTGACACCCACATCACCCATCCTTTGGATAAGAATAGAATGGTTAACGGTGTCAAAGGCCGCACTGAGATCTAATAACAGTATGGCTGCATGGCCACCTCCATCAACGATCCTCCTCGCTTCCTCAACTACTGCAATGAGGGCAGTTTCGGTACCTTGTTTGCATCTGAATCCGGTCTGGGTTGGATGTAATAGGTTGTTGTTTTCTAAATTGCTGGATATCAGGGAGTTTACATAAAGCTTGCTGATCGTGGGCAGCAGGGAGATAGGGCGATAATTTGCTCAATCATCGGGATTGAGATTGGGCTTCTTCAATAACGCCTTTACTCTTGCCTGTTTCCAGTGGAGAGGGACTCTAAGTCAGTAAGCATCTCCTGAATGGACTTATTTGGCTGCTAATGAGTGGACATGTCAATTCTACGAGATGTGTGCTAATAGAACATGTCCATCTGAAGCAAACTGTGTGATTGATTTGAATTTTTATCTGGGTGTACCAACTAATGGACTGACACAGTTTTTCCAGAATTTACTCATCAATGAAGCTGATATCAGAGTTTCTTCGTATATGAGAATATTTCTACCTTTGCCATACATTTTTTAGGGCAATACCTTGCTGAATTGCTCAAACCACTGATGCTATTTTTGATTTCTTTTAGTAAAACTGTCTGAATCTTGAGTATCCATGCAGTCTGACTCTGGAATCTCTTCCAAATGCAAATGTGTATATACTGTGATTCTTTGTTTTGCTGTTTTGACATTGATTGCAATGCTTATTTTCTTAAATCTACCACATTATTTTTCTGTGAAAGTCTCAAAATGTACTATTCCTTCTGGTGCCACTAAAGGAAATTATTCCAATTCTGATAAAATGAATGACAACTCTTTACACAATAATACTTTAAAAATAGATTTTAGTTCGAATGTTTATGCTGTTTTGCTGAAGGAGTACATAGATAATATGGAGATTGGTGATTGCTTTTGTAAATGATGTAAGGCCCTTGTAGGTAATCAGTCCAGTAGCCAGTAGTGTAGATTATGTAGGTTTACTCAGTTACAGGTACGATGATACAGCCCCACCAGTAATAACATTGTGCTGCTCAGCTCCACTCATTCCAACTGACCACTCATTCAAACTATGCAGTCATGAACATTCTTTTACATCACACTCACACAGGCTGAGCAAGAAGGAACTAGGAGACCACAGGATATAACATATCTCTTTCCTTCAGGAAACAAAAGAAGCATCAGGAAGCAAAATGAAAGAAAATACACATTCCTGTAAATGTAAGTAACTGATCCTAAATCACAAGGAAAGATCACATTGCATTACAATAATTATTCGATTCCTTAAATAGTAAAATAAAATCAAGTCACATAAGATCACATTACATGAATCATTGCATTCCTAGAATTGTAAAGGAAGATGACATAAGATTAAGTCACATTGCTTGAATGATTATATTTCTTCAAGTGTAGGGGAAAATGATGACTTAAGATTACATTATATAAAGATCACTTACTATATATCTTCTGCTCCCGCAAGAGAACACCATATATATATATATATATATATATATATATATATATATATATATATATATATATATATATATATATATATATATATTCACTGAAAAAACCATAGGTTATTGACCATATATAGTTAGGAATTAGCATTTACAAAACCTTGAAAATTCACTGAAAAAACCATAGGTTATAGACCATATATAGTTAGGAATTAGCATTTAAAAAACCTTATTTTACTCACACAAAACCATTGAAATTCCATATATAGTTAATTGTACTAACTATATATCGCGCACCCGCAATCCACTGCTGATCATGTCACATATTACATCATTCATGACATGGTCAGTGACATCACTGATGACATCACTGATGACATCTCAAATGACATCACTGATGACATCACTGATGACATCTCAAATGACATCACTGATGACAACATCCAGTGACTGTATGTTTCTGTAAAGTTAAAATATGTCTTACATATTGAAGAATGAGTGGATGTATAAGTGTCTGGATGAAGGATTTAGTAGGGGCATGACTGACTGTATGAGTGACTGATTAAATGTGTTTCACTGAGTGCATGGGTTAGTGACTAAACTGTCTTAATTTGTGCATCATTATGTCTGTTGTTCTGTAAACTGCTGCATGTGTTGATCAGTAGCTATATGATTAACTATATGGGTTATTGATTGGTTGCCCAAGCATTTGTATGGGAGACTGAGTGTGTGTGTGGGTGGCTGGGAGGTGTATGACTCTGTGCATAGATGTGTGAGCAGTTGATTCACTAGATGTATGGGTTCAAAAGTGCATGTGGAAACAGCTGTATGGGCGGTTGACTGTGTGCATGAGTGTATTGGTGAGTGAATGGATATCGCAGTGCTACATGTCAAAGTAAGTACATATGTAAAATACAGTACATGTGAGAGTTGACATATATAAATAACTGTGCATAAGAGCCAGTGAATGTGTGAGTGGCTGTATGGATCATTGTGAACTTGTATCCAGGATTGTATAAGTGAGTAAATATGTTTTAGTATATGTTTGAATAAGTAAGGTGTGTATAACTGTATAGTTGAGGAAATGGAGGTGTGATTGATTCTTTGCATGACTGACTAGGTGTGTGAGTAACTCCATGGATGAGTGACAGTCTGTGAGTGTATGTTTATACTGAGTGTATCTAAGGTTATATAAGAGTCTGAAGAGGTTCATCATAATATCACATGAATGATGTCATCAGTGATGTGATCAGTAATGTCAAATGAGATGTCATCAGTGATGTCATTTGAGAAGTCATTTGAGATGTCATCAGTGATGTCATTAGTGATGTCAATTGAGATGACATCAGTGATGTCATCAGTGATGTCATCAGTGATGTCATTTGAGATGTCATCAGTGATGTCATCAGTGATGTCATTTGAGATGTCATCAGTGATGTCATCAGTGATGTCATTTGAGATGTCATCAGTGATGTCATCAGTGATGTCACTGACCATGTCATGAATGATGTAATATGTGACATGATCAGCAGTGGATTGCGGGTGCGCGATATATAGTTAGTACAACTAACTATATATGGAATTTCAATGGTTTTGTGTGAGTAAAATAAGGTTTTTTAAATGCTAATTCCTAACTATATATGGTCTATAACCTATGGTTTTTTCAGTGAATTTTCAAGGTTTTGTAAATGCTAATTCCTAACTATATATGGTCTATAACCTATGGTTTTTTCAGTGAATTTCATTGGTTTTTTAAAAGCTAATATCTGTAGCTGTAAAATGTATTCTTCTTTAAATCCAAAAATATATTTTATATGTTTATTAATAATTTTTTTTTTAAATATTTTTTTTCTTCGCTCCCGGTTCGCGAACCGGGAAGCTTCCCGTTAGCTCAATTTGATGGCGCGACCCGGTCCGCGAACCGGTAAAAGTTCCGTTTGCGCAACTGCCGCGTTAGAAATCAACATCGTGACGCGTCGCGGAAGCGCGACGTATCACGTTGTCGCGTAATGCGTCTTATGACGCGCCGCGTTAGCGCACCCGGAAGTGCTCCGGTACGCGAACTGAGACGCGAAGCGCAGCTCCCCAGAAGCAATCCGGGGCGCGTCGCGAAAGCGCGACGTATCGCGTTGCCGCGTAATGCATCTTATGACGCGCCGCGTTAGCGCACCCGGAAGTGCTCCGGAGCGCGAACCGAGGCGCGAAGCGCAGCGACCCGGAAGCGATCCGGGGCGCGTTCCGCAGCGCGTAACATAAGCGTAACAGGTCATGTGACTTGTTAATAAAACTTTTCATTGGTTCATTTCACTTTTGGTTTCATAATGATGTAAGGCTAGGTCAGGTGACCTAAAAATAACACTTTTCATTGGTTTAGAACTATTGTTTTTCCCAAATGATGAAAACCCCTCCTTCTTTCCTCACTCTGACTTTCATATTTGTGAGAGGAAGACCTTTTTTGATATTTGAGCAATGGCTTCATTGGTAGCTTCAGCTGGTGGACCCCCACCACCACCACCACCTCCTCATGGGAAGAGAGGACCACCTCCCCAGTTCATCAGCAACACAGAGGAGGAAGAGGATGAACAAGAGGAAGAGGAGACAGAAGGACCACAGTTTTTACAAGAGCAGCCCCGGGTTTCTCATCGGAAAACCAGTTTTATTTGGCAGTTTTTTTCAATCCCTGAAGGGCAGAAGAAAGTTAATGCTAGATATGTCACCTGCCTCATATGTAAAGAGAAGTTATCTAGAGGCACCTTAAAAAAGTATAGCTTCGGTAACTACACCATGCTTTGTCACATGAGCAGGTGGCATCCATTAAACTACAGCCGGGCAGAGATGCGTGACCAGCAGGACAACCCACAAACTCCTGTGGCCAGGTCATCATCACAGATATCTTTGACAGCAGCAGAGGCACGGGAAACCGTGCCAAACATTCAGGACAACTTTGTCCATATGAAGTTTACCTGTTTGTATTGCGGTGCATTACTGTCATGTGGTAATATGAGCATTACCTTAATCAACCGAGCTTATGAAAATCACAATTGCCCTAAACGCCCCAGACAGTAATTTTTTTTTTTGCTCCTGTTGAGCCGTTTCCAATGCCTGTTTTTTGTTGTTTCCCCTCCATCAAAAACAAAAAAAATCATAAAACTGTTCAAAAAATACAAAAAAAACAAAAAATGTTCAGAAAAATAAAAAAAAATATAAAACAACAAAAACATTAAAAAAAAGTTCTTTTCAGAACTACCTCCCCTTTAAAAAAAAATTGCTAGAATGTTTAGCACTCTGGCAAGCTCTATTTCTTTTGGTTCGCTTCCCCGTTCGCTTCCCGGTTCGCGAACCGGGAGCGAACAAAAAAATTTTTTTCAAAAAAAAAGAAGAGTAAGTATAAGGGAAGTAAACAGAGAGTAATGTTAAAAGAAAGACAGCTATAGGGAGTAAACCAGAGATACTGTTTAATAGATCTATTTACCGAAGAAAAGATGGAAGAGGGTATAATTGTGAAAAACAAAATAGATAAGGAAGTGAAAGAAAAAAAAGAGAGTAGAACAATAACAAAGAAGAGTTTCTTGGAGAATGTGAGTGAATGTTCAAAATAAGATTAAAACATGTGGAATAACAGAGAGAAAAAACAGAAAACAGAAAAGAAAAAATAACAGAAAAAGATTAATTGAAACAGCAAAGAAATGTAAATAACATAGAGCCATATCATCAACATAGCCAATAAAAGTTTTGCAGCTTTTATCGGCAGAAATGTGTCGCTAAAGCCGCTTTTGCGGCAGAAAACTGCCGCTAAAACCACTTTTGCAGCAGTTTTCTGCCAATAAAAACAGCAATAATTTTATTGGCTGTGTTCATAATATGCCCCTTAGTGTGCTTCAACTACACAGAGAAAGCATTATGAACAAGTAGTGAAAGAGTGATCAGTCAAAGACACTAAGAGTAATAGAGACGGAGTGAGTGAACAAGAGTGAGGAACTATGAGATGAGAGGGACTGAGAAAAATAGTGGAAGGAGTTGAGTAAGTAGGTAATAGAGAAAGGAATGAGGAAAGTAGCAAAGGCAGGAAACTGAGGGTTAAAGAAATGAAGCTGTGGAACTAATAGTAGGTGAATGTGATAGAAATGTAACGAAAAGAGTACAAAACATTTACCTTATAATTGTCGTTAACTTACTCACTTTTTATTTTTATACTTTCAATCTGTGAAAGAGAGAACAAACATTTGAAAAATATTAAAACATGTATTTAAAAATTAGAAAAGACAAGGGAAAAGATTGAAGGACAAACAGTTTTTCAACAACTTTGACACTTACAGAAGCTTCTGCTTCTCCAGGCCCCCTACACAGTCCTAAATATATACATTTTAAACTAACAGTATCTTGATGCAGATGAAGTGAGGCCTATCTTAAAACATGGTGCATCTTTTGCACTGCTGTTGTCTCACAAAAGTGTCGCAAGACACTAACATTTTAAATGATTGTTTCAGGATGCCAATAAGATGTGTCCTATCCAGAGGTTTGTTTGAGGTGAGGCCTACTCAGGGTTCCAAATGAAATTTCGAGTTGTTGAAGAGAACAGAGGACATAATACATGTGAAGGCCTACCAATGAAGTAAGTCATGTCCACTTCACTCTTGAACAAAGGCCAGACCTCTTCTGTGTCCGTGGACAGACCTAAACTTCATCTGCACAATGTCATTCATAAACTTAGGAAACACAGGTGATGTAATTGAAAAATGTGGAGTTTCTTTTCCTCATTTCACAATCACATCACCTGTGTTGCCTTTGGTTAGGTATCTCATAGTGCAGATGGAGTCTAGCATATCAAAGAGTACATAGAATGGGGCGTGGCTAGCAGCCGATGAAGACGGTCGCAGCCTAACGAGGCTCCCGACCCTTCTGCCCATAATCCGTCGATTATCCTGTTTTGGACCCGGGATCCCCGTGGAAATCGGGTCGATCCCGGAGACGATACCCAGGTCTGTCCCGGTTGGAGTGGCGAACCGCGGGAACACCCGCAAAGGACACTGCAGAGCGACGATCTCCCGAGCCATCCGAGCGCAAGATGGCGGCTGCCTGACTTGCGAACACGGGAGGACGCCGCGAGTCCGCCCATGGGCTCTTGCTGCCCGTGAAAGGAGAGCAGCGCAGCATCAGACTACCGAGGGGAGGCGGCAGCTGCCCGGTATACCGGCGGACCCTGAGAGCGGTGTGCGGCTCGGTCGCGAGCGAGGCTTTGGCGAGGCTCCGCCCTTTCTGCGAGGCAAGTAATCCAGACCCCGGCTTTGCGGCCCGCGACTCCGGTGGTAGCTGCCCGATCCCTGGCCCTGGCGGATTACCCAAAGAAGGCCGCTCCACGGCGGGACTGGTCCCTCGGGGACGCCTCAGTGACTCTGAGCGGGGTGCCGGCCCTGGTGCTGCCGGGCCCCGCCCGGGAGGCCTGCTCTGACACCGGGTCTCGGGGCCGACGATTCGGGTCCCGATACCCGTCTGAGCTGTGGCGCTACCTTTGGCAGTGAGCCCAGAGGAGGCTCGGATCCGGCCGCTGCACCAACGCGCTAGACCCGGGCGACGCTGGGTCGGAGAATTCCTGTGCGCTGGGGACTACGTCCTTTCCCTTGGGGAAGCCCGCCTGGGACCGCTTGGGGCCGCCTGCGCCCCGACCTCGAGCTGTGGGGGAGGCCCGCCTGCGACTGCCGGCGCCCCAACTTTGAGAGCTGGGAGAGACCGGCTGAGACCTCCTGAGACCGCTACGGCCCGACCTCGAGCTCTGAGCGAGACCCGCCTGGGACTACCGGCACTCCGACCTTGAGGGCTGGGAGAGACCACTTAAGACCACCTGCCCCACCCCGATACTCTGGAGAAGCGCCCCCTGCCTGCAGGACACTGAGATTTTGGGGAGCTGGTCGGGGCTTGGCTGCTCGTTTTTCTGGGTGAAGGCGGCTCCGACCCGCCACTGCTGCACGGTGCGGATGCCCTGGAGAGGAGCTGAGTGAGGAGAGGGGGCTGGAGCTTGCCGCGCGGACCCCGGAGCGGACCCCCTGGCTCTCGGGCAGTAGGGGCGCACTGTGTGACTCCGGGGTGATACCCCCAAGACTGGTGCCCGACCTGATCCCCACGGACCTCTCCTGCGGAGTCGTTACACCACTGGATGTCGGGCCGGTAGCGGAGCCGCCGAGGGGCCGCCGGCCCGCCTGTTGCCGGGGACATCGTCACTACCCGACCGGCCTTGGGGGCCCGGACCCGTTCTGAGGGTGAAAGATGGGGAAACCTAAAGGACCCAAAGGAGAGGGGGCCCATCCACGGAAACGCCAGACGACTCGTCACGACCTCCCACGGAGCTCCAACAGATGCAAGACCGGATACTAGACGCCATTGCGGCCACGAAGGAGGCACTGCACCAGGATATTGGTCAGGTGGCAACGGGGTTGGGGCTTCTGCGGGCGGACCATGCGAAGCTGGCAGACAGGGTCAAGGAAACAGAAGACGCCCTAAAAGATGTTGTACCGGCGCAAAAATCAATGGAGGGGCGGCTCACAGACGCGATGGAGCGGATACAAGCCCTGGAGAGGAGAGCAGAGGATGCAGAAAACCGCAGTCGGCGGAATAATGTGCGTCTGGTGGGCCTTCCGGAAAAAAAAGAGGGCACGGACATGGTGGGCTACCTGACCGACTGGTTAAAAACTGTGGTTGCCCCGGAGGGCCTGTCTCCCTTCTTCACCTTGGAGCGGGCGCACCGCGTGCCTTCCCGACCCCCGCGTGAGGGCCTGCCCCCCCGCCCAGTGATCATCAAATTGCTCCACTACAAGGACAGGGATTGGCTCCTACAGCGGGCCAGGGATGCAGGCCCATTTCAAGTAGATAACAGCAGGGTTACATTATTCACGGACTACACATTTGAGACCCAGAGACAGCGTGCCTCCTTCCTCTCTATCAAAAAGGAACTGCGTACAGAAGGGTTGCAGTATTCGCTGCTGTTCCCGGCCAAACTCCGAGTGATTGTAGACGAGAAGGCGTTGTTTTTTGAAACATCGGCAGAGGCGTGGACTTGGTGGGACACCTACAAAGCGGGAACGGACGGGGCCCGGTTTCGGGCGGAGGAAGAGCGCCAGAACTACTCAATCAGACGATCACGTAGGCTTCGTAACCGCGGCCGGGGCTCCAGGAGGCCGACGACCTCGCAAACGGAGGAAGAACGGAGGGCGGCACTACAGGCGGTGCAAGAGGTGTCGGGGACGGCGCCGTCCCTCTCGGCAAGGGACTCAGCCTCGGAGGCCCTGGCTACGGGCTCGGACACTGACTTGTCGGGATTGGATGGCACCAGGGACCCGAAGGTCACGCCGCAAACTTCTGGGGAGATCATCGAATCCTGACAGCTGTCCATGATCACGGAGAGAAGTAACTCTGAAGGCGACGCCTCTACGAACACTGGGACAGACCACTGTGAGACTTTTCTTTTATGAGTCACATTGAGTACTGTGGGGCGGAGGGGTATGGGGACGAGATTGGAAAGGGTCAGTAGCCAGTTCACGTACCACAGGGCCCATAAGGCCTCTGTGGTGTTTACTACGGACTACAAAGTTTAGTGGGCACGTTTGCTCACCGGTTTGGATGGGAGCGACTACTTTGCAGTTGGGTCCTATTCTGGGGGTGGGGGGGCCTGGAGTAGTTGGGGTGACTCGAGGTGGGGTTTGGGGTGGGGGGAAGGGGGGGGGCGTTGGGGATGGGGGGGGGCGGGATGGTGTCTGGTGTCCGGATGAGAACTGTTATTGGACTGCTTCGAATGAGTTGGGGCAATGGCTAATATGGGTTCGCTGAAATGTGTGTCCTGGAATGTGCGGGGACTAAATTCAATGACGAGGAGGCACAAGATACATTCCCACCTTGTTCGCAGAGGGGTTCATATTGCCTTTTTGCAAGAGACCCATTTAACTAAAAAAGAGGGGGTCGCTTTGCAAAGGAGGTGGAGGGGTCACCTGTTTCACACCACATACTCGGCGTTTGCCAGGGGGACGCTAATTTGGATCCGGGCGGGGGTTCCCTTCCAGGTCACTAGGCACGCTATAGACCCAGACGGGAGATATGTGGTGGTTGAGGGCTTACTCAGGGGTCGCCAGATTGTTCTTTGTAGCGCTTATGCGCCGAACGTGGAGCAGGCTTCATACTTCACCAGGCTATCCAGGCTGTTGGCCTCTTATTTGACTGGGCCGGTGCTGATGGGGGGGGACTTCAACTCCATAGAGGACACCACCTTGGACAGATCGCACTCACCACTGAAAGCATCTCCGGTACACAGACTAGCGAAGCACAGATCTACCTGGCAGGGGAGGTGGGACCTGACGGACGCATGGCGCGCACAGCACCCGTCTGAAAGGGATTATTCCTTCTACTCGGGCATACACGACCTCCATGTCCGCATAGACGCTTTCCTGTGCTCCCACTCGGTAATCCCATCGGTTGCCCGGACTGAGTACCTGGCACGCACGATATCGGACCACAACCCCTTGCTCCTCACGCTAGCCTGGATGAACGAAGTCTCACCGATCCCGACATGGCGGCTTCGCCCAGACACGCTGGATGACCCACCGTTCAGCGAAGCGTTGGAAGAAAGGATCTCCCAATACTTTGCGGAGAATGAGGGAACTGCCTCCTCCAGGGCATGGAGTGGGACGCGCTAAAGGTGGTGGTGAGGGGGCACTGTATAGGGAAATTTGCGGGTGCACGGCGGACGCTAGTGGATGACCTGGACAGGGCTGAGCGAACCCTGCGGGTAGTAGAGAAACAGCAGCCCAACCGCCCCGAATTGCAGGACAGGGTATGCACTTCGCGAGAGGCGGTGGCAGTAGAGGTGGAGCGCCTTCGTAGTTTTGATTATAAAACGTACCTAACTAAGGCGCTCGCTGAGGGAGATAAGACCGGGACACTCCTGGCCTGGTTGGCTAACCCCAGCAGGGGCGCTGCTCCGATACTGTCACTGACGAGTGCGGATGGCACTTCATCCAACACCCAGCCGGACATATTACGTTGTTTTAGGGCGTATTACAAACGGCTGTATGGGAGGGACCCGGTGGATCGAGCCGAGATGATAGACGCCTTGATATCGGAGATCCAATTGCCACGCCTCGAGCAAGAACAAGCAGAAGCCCTCGGGGGCCCGATTGAATTGGCGGAAATTAGAGGGGCCATAAAAAGAATGGCGCGCAATAAAACACCGGGTGTAGATGGGCTACCAGTTGAATTTTATAGTAAATATATTGATATCCTAGCACCGCGACTCCAAACCATATACAACGAGGCGAAAGAGAAAGGGGAGTTGCCCCGCTCGATGCGCGAGGCGATCATGATTCCCCTACTAAAACCGCGTAGGGACGGCTCTGATCCGGCGTCGTACCGACCACTGTCGATGCTGACGACAGATTATAAAATACTGAGTACTATACTGGCCGCTAGGTTAGTGGCCCACATGCAGGACCTGATCCACAAGGACCAGTCGGGCTTCATACCCACCAGAAACACGTCCCACAACATCCGCAGGTTGCTGAGGCTCGTGGCGGACCCCCCACCGCTCGCCAGGGCCCCTATGGTTATGGCGATCGACATAGAGAAGGCCTTTGACAGCCTGGATTGGTGCTACCTGTACAGGGTGATGCACAGATTTGGCATCGGTGAGGGCTATGTGCGATGGACCACGGTGCTCTATGCGTCGGTTGGAGCTAGGGTACGGATAGGGGCGCTGATATCGGATCCCTATGAAGTGCATAGGGGTACTAGACAGGGGTGTGCGCTCTCTCCCCTGTTATTTGCCCTCGCGATGGAACCGTTAGCGGCGCTGGCCAGGAGAGGAGACTATTACCGGGGGCTGGAAGTTGGCGGGGTCCACCACTACATTTCGTTGTACGCGGACGACCTCCTGCTGTTCTTGGACAACGCCGAGGAAGCAGTGGAGGGGGCGGAGAGCCTTTTAGCGCGATTTGGGGAGGTCTCGGGCCTGAGAGTAAATTGGGCAAAGACATGCCTCTTCCCACTCCGGAGGGCGGAGCGGTGCCCCTGGGCCCGTCCCAGGCTCCGCTGGGAGCCGGACTGTCTCCCTTATTTAGGGGTAAATATCTACCATGAGCCCGCAGACCTGCTGGAAGGCAACGTAGGCCGCTGTATCCGTACGTTACAAGGTAACATGTCCTTTTGGGCTACTCTTCCGCTATCCATGACAGGCCGGGTATCTCTGCTTAAAATGATTGCCCTGCCACGATTTTTGTACTTCTTTAGGACTCTCCCAGTGTGGATACCGGGAAGCGTCTTTCGACGCCTGAAGTCCCAGATAGTGTCCTTTCTATGGGGCACTGGCAGGCGGAGGATAGCTTTGGCGACCCTGACCCGCCCGAAGAATGCGGGCGGACTCGCGGTCCCGGACTTTGAGCTCTATTATTTAGCTGCCCAGCTGCAGTTTTTCATGTAGGAGGTGGCAAGGGTATACCGGGGCCCGGAACAGGAGAGGGACACAGGCACCCCCCGCCACGTACTGGCATATATTACCTTGCAGCAGAAACTCACACTCGGAGGATTGTCCCAGGAAGAACGGACGCTGAGGCTCTGCTGGAATCGCATGCAAAGGCGGGCGGGTCCTGGCCATCCATATGCGCCTGAAATCCCGCTAGGTATGCTGACAGCGTTTCCACATGGCGGCGACTGGTCGAACCTCCAAGGTTGGGAGGAGGCTGGCCTGCAGATGGTGGGGGACCTATACACTGATGGGGTGCTCATGCCATACCAGACCTTGCAGGAGCAATACGGCCTCCCGAGGGGAGACTACCTACTGCATGCGGCCGTGGTACGTGTGATCCAAGCGCACTGGGGGGAAGGGCTGCTTGAACCCCCAACATCGCCAGCATGCCAATACACGATGATGGCTGCAGGGACGATCAAGGCAGTCACATGTCTGCACTCCAGGCTACTCGAGGATAATTTGCAGCCTCTAACGCATCTAAAAACCCAATGGGAGACGGACCTGCAGAGGGAAATCCCGGACACGACGTGGGCTCAACTGGTTCAGAGAGCCAGGAAAAGCACTAGAAACGCCCGCTTCCAATTAATACACCTCTACATACTCCATAGGGCCTACCTTACCCCGCATAAAATATCACGATACTTTGGCGCGGTGGATGCAGCGTGCCCCAGATGTGCGCTAGTAGGCGCGGACTTACTGCACATGTTGAGGGGCTGTCCACACCTGCAGGACTTCTGGAGGGAGGTGGGCGACACCCTGAACGAGGTCACGGACAGGGATCTGCAATATGATAGTGCGACTACACTCTTACACTGGTTTCCACACACACGCAAAAATAAACTGACGGGCAAATTCATAGACATGGGACTACTTATCGCAAAGAGGGAACTCACCAGGGGATGGAAATCAAAGACGGCGCCGACACACCGGAAATGGCTGACCGAGTTTCAGAAATGGGCAGCGGCGGAGAGCACAATCAGATACCAACTAGCACGACGGGGGTCAGACGAGAAAGCTCAGGAAACGGCGCTGGCATGGGAAATCCTAGTCCAAGCACTCAGGGACAGTGCAGTGGAGAGCGAGGAGGAAGGGGAAGCAGTAGACCCAGGGATCCAGGGGGAGGCGGTGCCGACCCTTGCGCCTACCACGGACACACACACTCAATGATTCACTCCATACTCCGTAGCTTACCAACACACTTCAGTATACTACTACCGGACACAGGCACTGGACACCACAGAACACCGGAGGGGAGGGGGAGGAAAATGTGAAAGGGGAGGGAGGGGTAGCGTCCCAATGATACCAAGAATCGCAGTACACACTGATCGGATGCTGGAGGGGGGGGACTTGTTCATAAAAAGTTAAAAACAGATGGCGGTTGACCACTAGACGTGCCAACACTTAGTAGTGAAGAGGATGCACTGATTGTGATGAACGCCGCCCGGCCTCAGGGATGCGGGTTATAAGGCTGTGTACATACTACTTAGAAGTAATGTGAGAATCTGGGGTCCCGCGCAAACATAATTGCAAATATACTGTAATGCTTGCATTGGAATCTGCAATAAAAATTGTTTTACAAAAAAAAAATCAAAGAGTACATAGAAGTTGAGCAGTATATACAACAATTTTGACATTTACAGAAGACTTAGCTTCTTATCTTGTTGGAGATGAAGTCAGGCCTGTCTTGCAACATGGTGCATCTTTTGCATCACTGCTGCATCGGTTTCATGTGGCACAGGTTTTTTACAGCATGACACATCTGCCTAGATGCATCAATTTGTAATTTTGTCGCCTCATAGCAAATCTTTTGCACCGCTGCTGCATCACAAAAGTGACGCACAGTGGCGCAAAAAAGGCATACACCTATCATAAATCTGTCCCTAACATTTGAAATGATTGATTCAGGATGACGATAAGGTGTGGCCTCTCCAGAGGTTTGTTTAAGGTGAGGCCTACTCAGGATTGCATATCAAATTTATGCTTGTTGAAGAATACAGAGGAGATAATACATGTGAAGGCCTACCAATGAAGTAAGTCATGTCCACTTCACTCTTGAACAAAGGCCAGACCTCTTCTGTGTCCGTGGACAGACCTAAACTTCATCTGCACAATGTCATTCGTAAACTTAGGAAACACAGGTGATGTAATTGAAAAATGTGGAGTTTCTTTTCCTCATTTCACAATCACATCACCTGTGTTGCCTTTGCTTAGGTATCTCATAGTGCAGATGTAGTCCAGCATATGAAACAGTACCCAGAAGTGCAGCACTGCATGCAACAACTTTGACACTTACAAAAGCTTCAGCTTCTGCATGCCCCCTACACAGTGCTAATTATATACATTTTAAACTGATGGTATCTTGCTGGAGATGAACTGAAACCTATCTTGCAACATGGTGCATCTTTTACACAAAAGTGACCCACAGCGGAGCAAAAGAGGCGCACGGCCATCATAAAGCTGACCCTAACATTTTAAATGATTGTTTCAAGATGCCGATAAGGTGTAACCTATCCACAGATTTGTTTCAGGTAAGTCCTACTCAGAGTTGCAGATGAAATTTAGGTTTGTTGAAGAATACAGAGGAGATAATACATGTGCAGGCCTACCAACGAAGTGAGTCATGTCCACTGCACTCTTGAACAAATGTCAGACCTCCTATGTCTCCAGAAACAGGCCTAAACCTCATCTACACAATGTGATTTGTAATGTTAGGAAACACAGGTAATATAATTGAAAAACGTGCAATTTTTTTTGCTCATTCCACAATCATATCACCTGTGTTTCCTTTGCTTAGGTATCTCATTGTGGAAATGTAGTCTATCATATGAAAGACTACGTAGAATATGAGCACTGTATGCAACAACTTTGACACTTACAGAAGCCTCACCTTCTCCATGCCTCCTACACAGTTCTACATGTACATCATAAATGCAAACAGTACAGAATTAATAATACATGTTAAATGGTTTATTTTTGCTGTTCTCAGAATGTATCAAATTTCACTAAAAACAGTGACTTGAAGGTATTCATCATATAACAGCGGGGAAAAAAAAACACAATCAAAATGATTGTGTTTAAAAAACCCATACAACATAACAAATCAGAATTCAGAACTCCTTAAAGTTAACTTACTTTCCATGACGTCGAAGGATGTCCTATGAACAGCTTACACTCTGTTGTGCTGTTATTACTTTCAGCCCGCCACTTTCTGAAAGAAAACCTCCATCGTTTTGAAAAATATGTTACATACAATAAATGACTTCTCGCTCTCTACCACACGTTTCCACAAGGCCAAATCATGTCAGAGCCATTTATAACTCTTGGAATTCTTGTAAGCCAATCCCGTCATGTTGTATTTCCGCAACTTTCAGAATTAAAATGTTGAAGATCATTTTCACAATCCAGGACTACTAATATCTTACCCTTCTTGCTCACTCATGTTCTACATTTCCTATGACACTGATACTGCTTACTATGAAGCAGACTTACACTACCTCTATGACTACTACAATTATTTAATTCTCTACATCACTTTTAATCACAAAGCAATATAAAACAGTAGACAGCATTGCAGACTTACATTCCCTCTACTCCATGTTTTGATTGGCTGCTTGAATTAGCTTATAAAAAGAAATAGTTTTTCTGAACTCATTCAAAGTGCAGTTATTTTTCCAGGACGTCCAGTGTTATGGTAAGAAGTTATGTCTCTGTACTACACTTATCCTCAAGGCCAAATCGTGTAGGAGCCATTAGAACTTCTTGAAATTCCTCAGAGCACATCCCGAGATTCTTTCCCTAAAATTTTGGTTTTAAAAACACCAGGTAAGAATTTTTAAGGTCATACGGCAATTTGTTTTTGAAAATTAAAACAGAATCGTTGCAGAATGACCAGCCATTTCTAGACTTTAAATAAGCTGTGTAATGTCCTGATGTTATTGAAGGACCGTCATGATATATAATTGCTACAGTTACAAAAGTCCTTCCTGATATTGACAACTGTGAAGCCACACATTTTTTTATTAAAGTTGTCAATTTTGTTCCATCAGGCCTACATCGTTGGAACATTAAAATGACATACTGGCCATATGTTCGTATAAATAATGTGGACATCATTTCAGATTTACATTGGCTACATTCCATGTTGTGATCAGCTGCTTTTACTAGCTTATTAAAAGAGACTGATTTACTGTCTGGCAAAGTTAAATATATAAATCTTTCTGAGTCTACACTAGTAGTACTTGATACCCTACAGTTCTCGCAGTCATGCTGCCATTTATAAGAAAGCCCAAACAGGTGATCTACATCTACACCTTCAGCATGCAATACATCACGCATATACATTAAAAACTCCTGACAATCTTGCTGAATATTTTGAGAGAATTGTGTTTGACCTGAACATCTGTCTAACAGATGTCGAATTTCAGACACACTTTCTATTTTTGTTCTATCAGTGCTACATTTCTCTAACACAGAATTTAACAAACTGCAAAATCTTTGATCAGAATTGACCACAATCTCTTCTTTTACATTTTCTAGAGAAAACAAAACATTAACCACTACATTAGCATAGCAGTTGACACCAGAACTGTTTTCAAATTGAAAACCAACAACATCTTCAACAGAATCCTTTTTGTTTCTGCTTATAATTTCAGGTTCATCGACTTTTCGTCTTTTTGCTACAACCTCCCTAGTATTGGTCACATTTGTTCGTTTCCGGCCTACCACACGTTTCTCAAACAAAGGATATTGAGGCAAATGTGGCGCATACTCTCTTCTTAACCTATTGTATTCCTTAACACAATCTAGATCCGCACAAATGTTTGTGACATCACACTCAATCAAGTACAATCCCGATAAAGTTCTAACTCGTGACAATGCCACATGTGCCATACCCTCCTTGAACACAGAACTGCCAATATTCACCAATGCACTGTCTACACTTAAACCTTGCGATTTATGGATTGTCACCGCATATGCCAAGCAAACAGGAAACTGCTTACGGCGAACATATAAGTCTTTTACAAGCAAAAATCTAGCAGAACAACGACCAATTAGCTGTACTTCCTCAATGCCATCAAATTTAATTTTTAAAAATTCAATTCCATCTCTATTTCTGTATTTCACGAAATCAACAACATTACCCATTGATCCATTTACCAGACCTCTTTCAACATGTAAATTCCTTCTTAAAATTATACGGCAGTTCAAGCACACATTCAGAGTCTTTTCAAAACCTGCAGTTTTAGATATAGTCTTCTCTAATGAATCCAATTTTGTTTTCAAATTCTCAGACAAAATAATTGTTGATCCCATATGCTCTACTCTGTCAATAGCTTCCAGTTTCACAATCTCTTGCTTTTCTAAATGCAACATTTTGTTGTTGAAGATGGCACATTCTGCAAGAGTTGGCATCAAACATATTCCAGATTTCTTCTCAGTAATTTTCTGAAAAATATTCTCAGGCACAACATCTTGTTCTGGATATAAATTTGACAGTAATCGTGCATGTAAAGCTTCTTTCCCATGCTCGGTCACTTTTCCAATTCTAACATCTTGTAGAATATTCTTGTAAACTTCATCCTTCGCCTGACGCATATTTTCATGCAGTTCAGCATAATTGAAGTTTAACCATATATTGACGTTGCCAATGCTCCCTAGGCACTTCCTGGTATCTTCATGCGTGAGCATTTTGAACACAGGTTGCCCTTTCACTGGTGTCAGCTGCAGAAGATCTCCGAAAACAATGATGTGTTTGCCACCAAATAACACATCATACTCTGTTTTGAGAACTTCTTGCATTCTCAAATGCACAAAGGCAAGCATGACATTGGAAACCATGCTTACTTCGTCAATGATAAGAAGTTTCATTTTCCTCAAGATTCTTGAAACTTCACAACAAGCATCTCCAGATAGCTTGTGATATTGTAATTTGTTGTCATGCTCCACTGGCAGCATCAGTAAACGATGTAAAGTAATCCCTTTAATGTTATGTGCTGCCAGTCCAGTTGGAGCGGTGACAACACAAGACAGAGATGACTCAGTCCTTTCCTGCAAATAACATGAAATTGCTTTAATAAGGAAACTTTTTCCAGTTCCCGCTTCTCCACTCACGTACAGTCGGACAGGCTTCAACGACGTACATGAGCACTCTTTCTTCTCATGACTTAATCCATGATCAATTTGCATGGTAACTTCGTCATATATTTTCCTCTGCTCAACGTTGAGTTGCCTTTCCAACTCTTCTAAGTTAACCGCATCCTCCTGAGCATGTGCCATGGCTCTTTCCACTTCATTCATAGCAGTGGCAGCTTCATTTTCAATAACTGGTCCTCCTAGTGGATCCTGACTCAATGAAGCAGAACTCTGACTGTCCTGAGAACTGTCTCTGGCAATCTTGGCTGCAATCGTTGCTTCCTGCTCGATTTCCGCATTCAACATTTCTACATATTTGGGAAAAGCAGGACATTCTATGGTCTCCTTGGCGGCAGTGAAAGAGTCTTCGTAACAGAGGAAATCTCCAAGCAGTTCCTCTTCTGCACGCCAAGGCTTGAAAAGTTGCAAAAGTGCTAAATAGAAAAACTCCTATTTTTTCAGGAGATTCGCCACTCAATTTTCGATGGTTTACCAAGTGGCATTTTCTTTGCTTGTCCAGACATCCCTCACTTCCAATTACAGCATACACTCCTTTCTCAGTATCTTCTTTGATGTTCCTCTTGAATATGTAATTTTGTAGAACCTCATACAGACAAACATTCTCGAGGTGACTGCTTCGATTTGGATAATATGTATCCAACATGTTGGTCTTCAAAATGTCGGTACTGTTTGGCTCCTTTTCCGCCAAATACTCAATTTCCCGCACAGGTTTCAGAACTCGATTACGTGTTGCAGCAAGACCAAGACTCGCCCAAACGATACTCCTAGATTTGGCATAGAGACTTGCTGAAGACAACCGGTCAGAACATTCGTAAGCTCCGATTTCTCGATGCGACAACATCTTCAGACTGAAACTGTACAACTTCTTACTGAGGCTCTTTTCATGGGAAATGTCCTCCCACATATCCTTCAATTCTGTCTTCTCTTTTTTGGTGATGTAAGATGTCACATACCGAGCCACAGCCATACAGTTATCAGCCACAAACTGTATATCCATGTTAGCATTCCACATGGACAAAATCACCGGGTTGTAGTCGTTGATGTACTTGGACTCTTCGTTCCTCTTCAAATTGTATGTGTTTTTAGGTGATTTCTTCATCACATTATGTCGCAGCGAAGACATCAAACTGTTTACTCTTCCTTTAGAAATCACCGGTCGTGGAAAGCCGAAACGACATTTGGTGTAGAACTTGTCCTTGTTTCGGAATTTACGACGACAGTACTTTCCACAACGATGGCTTTGGAAACGTAGAACTTTTTCTCTTAGGCTTTTCTTCTCCTTTGCGTTTGGAACAGCACACGTAGAATACTGTTGTATGAAACTCATCACTGAGTCTTCTGGATCTGTTCCAAATTTAGGTGCATCCTTGATCCACAACAGCATATGTATGTGAGGAGCACCTCTTGCTTGGTACTCCTTTCTCCAGAAGAAATCCAACACCTCTCCAAGAGGTGGATTCTTCTTATTCATGATGAAAGACATCATAGCTTCAAATCTATGATTGAAGTACCGGCATACATTGACTGGATCCAAAGAGCACAGTTCTCCGGGTGTCTTGAATTCGATGTTTTCGATGTTTCCATTTGCCTCTCGTAGAAATTCAAGTAAGTCTTCCCAGCCATACTCGGCACAGCTCAGAGTGAGGAACCATGTGGGAGTTCCTAAGTTCCTCAGCATACATTTTAAATCACCATGACGACGGTACCAGTACTCATTAGTACCACGCTGACACGCCATGAGATTAATCAGGTGAGAATCCAAAATACTGTCTTGGACATTGACTTTATCCATAAAGTCACTTGCCGAGATGTTTTGCATGTGTATACCACTTTTCAAGATGTGGTTCACTGCATATGACAGTCCAGACAGATCGCTTTCAAACAGGAGATGAAACAAATAGGGAATACATTGTCGAAACCTAGCATCTCCTGCATACAATCGCAAAGTCCGGTATTCAGAAGCAGGAATTTGATGAGGTCGCTCATCATATCTTCCTCCCTGACCTGTTGGAAAAAGCTGTGGGAAACACCGAGCTTCCAAACTTTCCTCCCAAACACTAATGGGACTCCCTTTGGCTTGTTTCATTTGAAACAACTCAATAGCATTCCTCATGACTTCCTTGGAATGCAAAGGATGAACACTATAATGTTCATATATTTCTTCACTAGTAGAGGGTTCTACTTTCTCAATTTGACCAGCACACAAATCGCTATCCTCTTCCTCACTTACTTCCTCTTCTGCAACATATATATTCTTATAGTACTTATTATTTTTTTTCAAGTACAATGTTGCCTTTTTGACTTTCCTAACATCCACTAAATCTTGCCATATTTTCTTATTCTTTGTCGGAACCCCATTAACTAAGATAACCAGAGGGTCCTCTTCCACTTTTTCTACTCCAATTGTGTTAATGTTTTTCTTCAAATCTAGAGGCAAATAAACAACTCTTCCCTTTAATCCTCTCTGTAAATCTGATGGAGGCAATTTCCCTGTCTTTGGCTCCATTCTTACAATAGCCTGAAAGGGATGGATACTTTGAATCAAAATAGATTCATAAGTATTTAAATCCTTCAATTCAGAAGGAATCTCAACCAATTCCAGATTATTATGAACTGCTCTAGCAGGCATCTGGTTTTGATTTAATTTGCTACAACAATAAGTACACACACGTTGATCCGATCCCAAATCAAAAAATTTTCTACCATCAAATATGTTGTGAAATCCTTCCATTCACTATTATTTTCCCTTTCACTTTTTGCATATAAATCCACTAACTTTCTTATAATAAGTGCGTTGACAACACACACAAGTGAAATTAGGCCTCTCACTTGATTTCACCTGAAACGTCGCAATTTCCCTCTGAAAATTATCTGCACTGGAAACCTGTACACTATCTTCCACATTACCCTCTTCTTCTTGGTCAATTTCAACATTCTCCTCTTTACTTCCAAAGTAACAAAACTCAATTTCTTCACAAATATTCTTCACATCTATTTCAGAACCATGCAAAAGAGCAGCGCATAATTGTTTAAGCATAATTGCTGGACTCTTAGCATAATACAACATTCTAACTAATTTCCTCACTTTATTATGATGCACTGCTAGCATCCTGAAATGATGAAAAACACTCTGGCATACTCTCCTGGAAAGACAAGCCAGTGAATGACCATGCAAACCTGTCACTTCTCTCACTCTGCAAGGATCTAATTCTTGCAACAACTTCATTTTCTGCTTCAAACTTTTCTTATTAAATGTCCGTACAAAATCACAAAGCAAATTGATGGAATCTTGTCGCACACTGCAAATACTACTACACTTCCAGGTGTACACAGGACCCTTAGGACGTCTTCCTAAAACCTCATTACCTAACACCTCTTCTGTCTCTGTTGTCTCAAGTTTTTCTTTTTCAACTGGACAACCATCTTTCACTTCATAAGCTCGACCACTGGTGTCAACTGCATGCACCAAATCATTATCCTGGAAATAACTCTCCTCATTAAAAAATGCCTCACAACTTGAACTATGCATCCATTCTCCGGAAAAAACTTCACAAAAATTACTACGATTAACTATTCTCTTCCATCTACTATTTCTTTTGAAATCATAAATTGCCTTGTTTAGCTTCCTAATTCTATTGATTATCAAAATAAATAACTTACGTTTAATTTCAAATGCCTGATCAATAACTTTCTCAACTTTTTTTTTTCTCTTATAAAAAACCACTTTCTGTTGACCTTTCTTAATATTTTTTAACAAATTGCCAATTATCCTGTTGCGGAACATTCGTTTATGAATGTCCCTAAACTGTTGTTTCCTTCTACTATCATGCACAGAGTTATCTCTTGCTCTAGCAGTAACATTTTTGATTGGCCTTTCCTTTCCGTTTAAAATGCTTCTCTTTTTCTGGACTGAAACATTTTCTGTAGTAATATTTTTTTTACTACAAATATTTCTTATAAATGTTTTTGTGCTCTTACCCGGTGCTTTCTTGGTGACTTGACAAATTTTTTTGCTAGAGGACTGCTGCATTATTTCCTGGGCCTGCTGTCTTTGACGTTTTGCAGCCTTTCTAACTCTATCCTTGGTTGGCATGGTGAAATCTTGAAATGATATGCAGTTGAATCTGTGGTAAAATATAATAAAAAATGTTATTAACCACTATTACCAAACAGTAAATCAATAAACTTAACACACTACTTCACATTTTTACATAGAATATTTTTTAGTGCTTGGCAAATTTAGAATACAGAAATAGCAGAAAAGAAATGGAATTCATATTCATTTTACCTGTGCTATTTTATATGTGAATCTGATCTAATTTTATGAGCATATTTTAATATTTTATTGAAGACACTACACATAACCTGTTTTTGAAGGTGTCTTTATTTTTAAATGAAACGGTTTACATTTTTACTTTTCATTTATTATAAATTTTTATGTTTATAGTTCCATAGGCTCAAGCACGTCAGCTTCCCAGCCTATATCATACAATTCTGACAAATCGGCATCCTCATCATTTTCTTCATCATCCTCAGAATTTAAATCATCCAAGGGATCTACTTCCACTGATGTTTCAATTACAAGTTCAATGATAATGTCATAATCAACTGATTGCTGATTGTCACTCATGGTTGATGTTGTCGTTATCTTTAAAGAAAGAGAACAACAATGAGATGTTGCAGAGTAAGAGACAAATCTCAGAGATTATAATAGTAAAATTGTTTAACAAGAGTAACATTTTGCAGCTATTATTAGCCATGTCCAGCGATGCTGAGGAAGTGAAGCCTATGTCCAAGTTTTCAGTGAACATGACTCATCTCTTCTTAACCTTGGATAAGCCTCACCGACTCTGTGTCCCCTGCTCATACTTAAATGTACAGGGGCAGATTTATGCTAAATGGCGCATCCCCACGGATGCACCAGTTAATGTGCACCGCTGCTCTGCCAGCCATAGTGTGCCGAATTTACAATGTGGAGCACCATTGAGCAAAAACAGCACAGATGTGTCACACATCTGTGCCACAAAAGCAGCACATTGCAGGAATCACATCATAAGCGCGACATGTCTACTGCAATGCACAGGAGGAACCCTCACATTGCATGGTGCATCACTTCTTATGCCTGTTTCAAATAGGCATAAGGATTTCATTCAGCAATGCTATAAAGCTGACTCAGTGAAATCTTCTAAATTTCACTGTGTTAGTTTTACAGGGCTTTCTTGCAAATTAATGCATACCTTGCAACAAAACACCTATATGAAAACTGACGCAGGTTTCATGTGGCACAGGACTTTACAGCATGACACATCTGCCTAGATGCATCAATTTTTAAATATGTCGCCACATAGCAAATGTTTTGCACCACCGCTGCGTCACAAAAGTGACGCACAGCAGCGCAAAAGAGGCACACACCTATCATAAATCTGTCCCTAACATGTTAAATGATTGATTCAGGATGACGATAAGGTGTGGCCTATCCAGAGGTTTGTTTAAGGTGAGGTCTACTCAGGGTTGCAGATCAAATTTACGCTTGTTGAAGAATACAGAGGAGATAATACATGTGAAGGCCTACTAATGAAGTAAGTCATGTGCACTTCACTCTTGAACAAAGGCCAGACCTCTTTTGTGTCCGTGGACAGACCTTAACTTCATCTGCACAATGTCATTCGTAAACTTAAGAAACACAGGTGATGTAATTGAAAAATGTGGAGTTTCTTTTCCTCATTTTACAATTACATCACCTGTGTTTCCTTTGCTTAGCTACCTCATAGTGCAGATGGAGTCTAGCATATCAAAGAGTACACACAAGTTGAGCAGTGTATACAACAATTTTCACATTTACAGAAGACTCAGCTTCTTATCTTGCTGGAGATGAAGTGAGGCCTGTCTTGCAACATGGTGCATCTTTTGCATCACTGCTGCATCGGTTTCATGTGGCACAGGTTTTTTACAGCATGACACATCTGCCTAGATGCATCAATTTGTAATTTTGTCGCCACATAGCAAATCTTTTGCACCTCCACTGCGTCACAAAAGTGACGCACAGTGGCGCAAAAGAGGCATACACCTATCATAAATCTGTCCCTAGCATTTTAAATGATTAATTCAGGATGACGATAAGGTGTAGCCTATCCAGAGGTTTGTTTAAGGTGCATGAAGCTCTAGCAGTACATATCCAGAAATGTAATTGATTTCAAAAAACGTTTTTAAACACAACATATAAATCAATTCACTGTGTTAGTTTTACAGGGCTTTCTTGCAAATTAATGCATACCTTGCAACAAAACACCTATATGAAAACTGACGCAGGTTTCATGTGGCACAGGACTTTACAGCATGACACATCTGCCTAGATGCATCAATTTTTAAATATGTCGCCACATAGCAAATGTTTTGCACCACCGCTGCGTCACAAAAGTGACGCACAGCAGCGCAAAAGAGGCACACACCTATCATAAATCTGTCCATAACATGTTAAATGATTGATTCAGGATGACGATAAGGTGTGGCCTATCCAGAGGTTTGTTTAAGGTGAGGTCTACTCAGGGTTGCAGATCAAATTTACGCTTGTTGAAGAATACAGAGGAGATAATACATGTGAAGGCCTACTAATGAAGTAAGTCGTGTGCACTTCACTCTTGAACAAAGGCCAGACCTCTTTTGTGTCCGTGGACAGACCTTAACTTCATCTGCACAATGTCATTCGTAAACTTAAGAAACACAGGTGATGTAATTGAAAAATGTGGAGTTTCTTTTCCTCATTTTACAATTACATCACCTGTGTTTCCTTTGCTTAGCTACCTCATAGTGCAGATGGAGTCTAGCATATCAAAGAGTACACAGAAGTTGAGCAGTGTATACAACAATTTTCACATTTACAGAAGACTCAGCTTCTTATCTTGTTGGAGATGAAGTGAGGCCTGTCTTGCAACATGGTGCATCTTTTGCATCACTGCTGCATCGGTTTCATGTGGCACAGGTTTTTTACAGCATGACACATCTGCCTATATGCATCAATTTGTAATTTTGTCGCCACATAGCAAATCTTTTGCACCGCCACTGCGTCACAAAAGTGACGCACAGTGCCGCAAAAGAGGCATACACCTATCATAAATCTGTCCCTAGCATTTTAAATGATTAATTCAGGATGACTATAAGGTGTAGCCTATCCAGAGGTTTGTTTAAGGTGCATGAAGCTCTAGCAGTACATATCCAGAAATGTAATTGATTTCAAAAAACGTTTTTAAACACAACATATAAATCAATTGTATACCTACATTCATGGGGAAATGACTTAAAATGAAATTAAAATGAGTTACATAGCCATGTTAAAAGTGACCCGAAAATGCTGCAAAGGCAATCAAAAAACGCTTCCATGTGTCTTAAGGACATTTTAAGTCATTTCCCCATGTGCAGTGTTTTGAAATTATGACTTGAAAATCGTTTTTGAGGAAAAGGAATGCATTTTAAATTTATGACAAGGACATAATGGTGTATGCTTCTTTATAAGGCATTTGAGTGTCTCTGATGTTATTTTTCTCATATTAATGTAAGACCTTTCCCCGTGGTGCAAATTCCTTGTAAATATGCTCCCACCTGTGCTTGGCAAATTTAGATTTTGATTGTTTGAGTTACATAGCCATGCTAAAAGTGACTCAAAAATGCTGCAAAGGCAATCAAAAAACGCTTTCATGTGTCTTAAGGACATTTTAAGTCATTTCCCCATGTGCAGTGTTTTCAAATTATGACTTGAAAATCGTTTTTGAGGTAAAGGAATGCTTTTAAAATTTATGACAAGGACATAATGGTGTCTGCTTCTTTATAAGGCATTTGAGTGTCTCTGATGTTATTTTTCCCATTTTAAATTAAAAGACCTTTCCCCGTGGGGCAAATTCCTTGTAAATATGCTCGCACTTGTGCTTGGCAAATTTAGATTTTGAGTCTTTGAGTTACATAGCCATGTTAAAAGTGACGGGGCCCTTTTAAAGCCTCCACATCAAACCTAGGGGTTAAGGGAGGATCGACTATGCCCCCTTATGGTCATTTCCCCCTTTGTTTTGGCCTCCTCTTGTCTCTCGATCCTACCGAGAGACAAGATGGCGGCCGCTCCAGACTGTTTAGAATGTTGACAGACACCGGAGAGCCAATCAGCTTCGCTACGCGAAGTTCCGTTACGCGTCAAGTACGCGAACCGGAGCGCTGCCTGGAGCGCGCTTACAGATATATATCTTTTTTTGAACGTTAATTTCTCAAAATCCACTGGAGCACATATATTGAGACCTAGCAAAGGCACATCGGGCTAACAGTCCCTACAATTTTGCCAAGTTTCGTGCAAATCCATTCAGCCGTTCGGCCTAAAAGTGAGGCCAACCGCCCTATGGAAATTAACATGGGAAAAACACGTTTTGGGACCCCCCTTTTTTCTCGGCCCCCCCTTGACAAACCCCCCCCCAAATTTCCAGGGGCTGCTCAGAAACAAAATGTTCCATTTTCCTGAAAATTTCAGCCAATTCCGTCCACAAACGCCAAAGTTATTAGACATAGAATTTTCAAAAATCCCATAGGGAAAAAATCCTAACTATATATAGCTACTGGCAACCGCCAGTAGGTAATATATATATATATATATATATATATATATATATATATATATATATATATATATATATATATATGTAGCAGGATACAACTAGTACATACATCACTTCACATCTCGCAAGACAGGGGAACTCACACACCCCTACTACTGCCCACACTGCAGGACAAAGGAGCAACACTCTCCTACTACAGTGCACCTCGATAGACAAAAGAACACACATGTTCCCACTACAGCACAGCTTGCTGGACAAAAGGAACGCACATATTCCCACTACAGCACGCCTCGCTGGACAAAGAAACACACATGTTCCCACTACAGCACACCACATTGGACATAGGAATTCACATGATCCCACTACAGCACACTATGGTATATTCAGACCACAGACATTTGAACATAAAAGGAACTCATCACTAGCTCAGGTTATCATCCAACGCTACATTTATTCTAAAAGAAAATCATAACACAGGGTATGTTCACACCCATCCATCCCCACAAACAGTGTACATATTCCAACCCACATGCCACACACAGTCTATTGATAAGACTTAACACAACACACTACCATGCACAGGAAACTACACCATGCAACACAAGACCTGATACACACACCATACCACATAAGATCATGCACTCAAGAAGAGTGCAACACTCACCAAAATACTGACACACATGCACTCATCTATTAAGCATGGTAATTAATGAATACACAAAAAGTTCAAGTTAATATGAATTGGAAGTTGCATGGCATTAGACATATACATAGTCAATACAGTCAAATATTTGGTGAGCGACCTCTCACCTGAGGCCACAGCACAAATAGCTCCAGAATGAGTCAGCCTTTGACCCACAACATGAATGGAAAATCCAGAAAGCAGGCTCGTGGACAGCAAACACACCAGCTTTAGAGACAAGTAGATGCACAATTCTAGAGATACTTAGATGCACAAACAGACCTCAAACTTGTCCATCTCACTAGGGTGTTGTGCGCATCAGCGTTTGTAACAAGACTCCTTTTGCTGATGAACCCTCAAAACAATCACAACATCATCTGCCGCTGACACAACTTCCAACCAGAACAATAAGCCAGCATGAACAGTGTTGCTAGGACACATTGCATGAATCTCCACACCAGGAACATCATGAACGTCTCCTTCTACTGAACCAACGTGGTGTAATTAGAGGCATTCACAGTGGCACATCACAAACAATAAATAGTGCTGGTGTATATGTCAACTCAGTGCATCTGCTCAGTACTTCTACTACATTCCATGCCGCAGCTCATGTCTTCCTGAGTTCATGGTTGCCGGCTTGAGCACCGCTGCTTATGGACTACCTCACAACTTCACAGGTAATCAGCACTTGGCAGCCCACTGAGAACGTTCCTTATCACCAACGGTGCCAGTGTCACTTTTTTGAAATACAAAAATTCACAACATGTTTTTTTCCACTAGCCCACACATCGGCATATTTGACTCTGCATCTAGCTAACACTTCCCGGGGCCCGACATATGCCCCGTATGTCTGGTTGAAAAGCTTAAACCAGCAACACGCTGTCAAATAATGCTGCAGTTAATATTTCCTGACACCCGGCTTCAACGACATATGCACCTGGTTCATTGCAAATGCACAGTTCAATCAAAATTAACAGTGTGCTGCAAGAGTTGCACGCTGCCTCAGTTACACCACTGTGTACATTGCAGGTTACCCACAGTTCAAACTTTAAGCGATGTACTAATTATAAGCAGAGTTGCAGGTTCTTTGAATGTGCACTTACCAATACGATGCTGTCAGTTGGTTTCCAAATATCTGATGACTGCTGACTTCTCTGACTTCTAGCAAGCAACATTAAATGCTCAAACCTTCAATTTAGCAGACATTCTGTCTTCATACCACACCGGTCAACATCTGAAGACTGTGTGTGTTAAAGGCACAAGATCAAACGCCCATAGCCTTAATTCAATAGGTTGACTGTTCCAAGGCATAAGGTCAAAAGTCATTTTTGTAGGTTATCTGTTTCAAGGAACCAGGTCAAACACCAAATCTTCAATCCTGTAGGCTGTCAGTAGGCTGGCTGGTTTCAAGCCACACAAATCAACCGCCCAAAACGTCCAAAGCGTAGGCTGTCTGTTGTAGTAGAAACCGGTAGGAAATGCGGGGCGTTGGTCAGGTTCTCTTCATACTCCAACTGGTTTCATTTTGTTTCTTGTGCAGTTTCTTCAATTACTTAGTTTTTTTACTCGTGGTTCTTCTTTTCCAATTGTCGCCACTTTTGTAAATGAAGTAAGGCCCTTGTAGGTAATCAGTCCAGTAGTCAGTAGTTTAGATTATAAAGGTTTATACAGTTACTGGTAAGATGAAACATCTCCACCTGGAACAGCATCCTGCTGCTCAGCCCCACTCATTCCAACTGACCACTGACCACTCATCCAAACCATGCACTCATGAACATTCTATTACATCAAACTCACACAGGCTGAGCAGCAAGGAGCTAGGAGACCACAGGATATAACAAATGCTATGTTTGTTTGCAAATACCTGCATCAGTTGCTGAAGGGGTAACCTACCATAGCTTACCTCTAACATGTGGAATTTCTTGCTGCGTGTTAGCTAGCTTGTTTTTCAGTGCTGATCAATTGCTGTATTATTACTCCAATCAATATCGGATCTTTCCTGAAATATCTGTGCTTAGACTTTTAAATCCGCATCCTGAAGTTTCAACAATTCCAACTATGGGCTGCATAATCAGACCGACTCAATCTTTGGACATGGCTGATGTACTTCTAAATAACCTGACGTAAATTAATGAGAACTGTAAATCATTTTTATAGATTTAGTGGAAAGTAGAAAACGCCATGAAATGAACAATATCAGTACATTGCCTACATTACCGCCTTGGAGTTTACCAGAAGAAGAAAACAAAATTATACAGGGAATGGTTTCATTTGCTTCAGATTGGCAACACAAAGGCAAAGTTTGTATAAATCAAAAGAAATCAAACATTAACACTGTTTTTGTAGGATTTAGTGAGTGCAAACACATATTTGAATTGTATGAAAAATGAGGAAGATATTTAGGAGTCAATCATATTTTCCCTGGACTATATTATGTTTGTGGGAAGAGTGCCTATTATAATTTGCAGAAAAGATGGTATGGAAGGTGTAATATGGGAATGGTCTTTCCAAAAATGAATCATGTTAAAAGGGTAAAGGAGAGTTAATGGAAACAAATGAGACTAAAGAGTGAACTAGTGAAATAATAGGTGATATATTTAGAGTTCTGCTACCTTCAGTAGGAGTAGCATTAAACCCTCAGAAAATTAGAAAGCTGTCTACTGTTGCTGATAAATTTTCCACCGTTACAACGGGGGGTTTCTCTGTTGTGAATGAAGAGCTGATGTCGATAAGATCAATAGTGATTCAAAATTGACTTGCCCTTGATATCCTTCTTGTGAAGGAGGGCGGAGTGTGCCAATTATTGAAAGTCAAACACAGTTGTGCTTATATACTGGACAGGAGCAAAAATGTATACGTTTATATTAAAAACATTACTGACTTGAACAAAGGTCTGAAAGACTTAAAAACAGATGGTGCCTGGGAAATCGGAAGCAAGGGATTGTCAAGTGTTAACAGCAGGTTGGGATACTTAGGAAATGGATTAGTGATTTCCATCTTGAGACCTGTAGTGATGTTCTCTTTGTACATAATGCTGCTGATATTGTCAATCACATTTTACAAATACCAAAAGAGTAACAATTGGGGAGTGAAAAGAACAAAAGCTGATCTTGAAATGGAAGATGCAGAACGCAAATTTTATGAAGAATTCTTAGAGGAGAGTAGAAGAGCGTGAGTAAAGACAACACACCCATAATCTGTGATGAGATTTGAAGTGGTAGATAAGATGATGGCTTAATTCACCATCATGCAGAAAGATTTTGAAAATCATAATACACAACATGTTTATACATAGAAGACACAAAAAGTTGATAGTACACGTTCCGCACGTTAGACCCAGCGACACATGACTCAGAGACAAGCGTAGTAGAAGCACCATTAACGCGTGCTTTAAACCTCGAGATAAAGAAAACACATTTATAAGGCAACATTAATACATGTAAATGAGTTGCGATAATGGATTTTTAATGCATATTTACTTATTAACGTATTTTAATGAAAACTGTGATGGCAAGTTAAGGGGCCTAGGGTTTTTCATGGTGTGCAGACAGAATATCGAGTTTAAAATATCGAGTTGCACAAATATCGATTCAGAAATGTCGTGGTTCAAAAATATCGACAGCAAGAATTACGTGATAAGAATATCGACTTAAGGTAAGTAATATTGATTGTAAGTAATATTGATTTTAAAAATATCGAAGTGTTCAATATCGTTTGCAAAAATATAGTTGTTAAAAATATTGATTTTTTTATTGTTATCAATCGATCAATCAAAAATCTTTATCCGTATATGATATATCCATAAAAGGACAGATAAAATCAAAACAGTAAACACGTAAACATACAATAGCATTTTTATGTCTCTGGTAAGGGTTCTGTGGAATGAGTAAAAGGGAGTTGTGGCCCACACTAGATCATTAAGCCATGGAGATTCTCAGTTGCCCTCTGGCAAGTGTTCAGTCTGAAAGGGTGTTCAGTGCTTCTTCGGCCATAGTCACTGAATGAAGCACATGATTATCCACGAGGCTGATAATCCATACTACAGTCTAAGGCCTGATATTGCAGAACTTTACTCTTGTGACCCTTTCTTAATATGAAGGTATAGGAATCAAAAGTGTTGTTATGCCCACAGTCCTGTTTGAGATTGTGAAGGGAGAAAATGAGTATAAATGTGTACCCTTTCACAACATTACGTGACCCCAGCATGTGCACTCTATTTCAAAGGCGGGGTGAAGCAAATGTTTACACATTGAATGGGAAATTAACTATTCAATGTGTTATTATTCACCCCATCAGTTTCCAATCACTCCTCTTACGATTCTTGTCTCTGTATCTCCTGCTGCTCCTTTCAGACTTTACCTCCATCGGTGGTACCGAACTCTTCACTTATCCTTATAGAGGAAGATTACAATTTAACAGAGATTGTCATTACAAAAGAGGACATGGACTTTAATACATAGCAGAGATCCAGAATTCTTGCTGAGGATAAAATTGAAGTGTAAAAGAGCAAAACATTGTGAGTTTTAGCTTATAACTGGTAAATCTTTTGAGGACAGCAATGCAACTGCGCCACTGTATGACAAATATAGTGGCACTTACATTTCTAATTGGGTTAGAATGTTAGAAAGATGTGGTGTTTAAAAAGATTTACCATGGAAAGAATAAAGCTTGCATAGAGTTAAATGGACCTCTCTATCTAATGATAGAAGATTATTTAATTTCCTAAATACATTCGACATTGTATATAGGATCGAAGCCCTGTATTGTGCCTGATAGCTTGATTTTTAGATTGTTGCTCTCACACGCTACTTTATTTCATATGGTCCTTAGGCATTTGCGGAATAAAGGGGAGAAAAAAAGGTGGTTGCAGTTTGTTACCTCATGGAAAAGTCTTGCATTCATGGATGACTTGCGGCTTCCGCTTTCAAATCCAGTGGATCTAGTAGGCTTGTACAGTTTTGTCTTATTTGTAGAACTGTTCATAAATGTATGTAAGACTTTAGCAGTCAAGGAGACAATTATAGAACTAAAGTGTTTGGAGTCCCACATGGAAAAATATAGGCGCACCAAGAAACAAGAAATGAAGACAAAAAGCGAGACAAGATTTAGTAGCTCTTATTTTTGCCAGCTAAAATATTGAAACACCGATAATTATAATGTTTTCGCTTTTCAGTCACGTTCACCTAGGGAAAAGAAACGTTTTCAAACCACCTAAACAAGGTGAAGCATAGCAGTGAAACAGGGCAAAAGGCACCAAATTTTCTTTTGTGCAACAAAAAAAATAAGTTTTATGAGGCCATACAGTTGCCTGCTCCTTCATAATTCTACTGTACTATGATAAATAAGCAAGTGTGTCGTTCTGATTTAGGGCCTGATTATGAGTTTGGCGGATCCTCCTGCAGCACCACCTTTGCTGCAGGAGGACCAACATGCCTGCGTTGCCCCCGCCTGCCGGATTTTGAGTAGAATCCAGGGCGGGGTGGCGGTGCTGTGGCGATCTCACAGTGGCGGCTCTGTTAGGCTCATAGGAGAGCCTAAACAGCAGATCGATGCCGTGACACCGCCTGCAGCACGGTGTGGCAAGTACCATGTTGTGCATGCCACACCGTGCAGGAACTGTGGTGCAATTCCATGGGGACACAATATATGCTCCCTGCATGCCCTGTAGCAGCAGGAGGCACTGTAAGGTACAAAACACAAAAGAGCAGATCAAGTCAAAGGGAAAGTGTGTGTCTGTAGTCTCTCACGTGCGACACCAAGGGTGAGACGTGAAACACGGGTGCCCAACATGAGGCTTCTTGGCGACAGGGGGCTGATAAAATTCCCATCAGACCACCCATGTGGTGGAGTTTTCGTCATGTGGGAATTTAATGATCATGCCATCCCAGGTCCAACCAAATAGTGTCGGTACGGGAAAAGATGTCATAAAGATATGATCGTTGTGTATATCCTAAAAGTGATAAAAACTAAAGAAACGAGTGCAGTGCTCAAAAAATAATTTAAAATTGGCTACCCAAACTTCAAAGAATGTTCTTTGTACTCGAAGTCCGAGTGTCAAAAATTAAAAACACGCTAGGTAGTAAGACTACCCTCTGGCGCTCAATAGTGTGGTCATAGTGTGGTCGACATGTTTCAGCCTTCGGGGCATCTAACCCGGCTTTCTTCAGGACCTTGTATGGCTAATCTTGCTACTGCAACTGCAGACAAGACGTCATAGTAAAAGAAGGACAAACATGCACTTGAAAAGTTACATCCATATCAAAAACTTAGAATACTTAAGCGTCCACTCGAGGGGAAGTAATAAATCTTCTTCCTATCAAAAAAACCAAAGAGACAAAATGTTGAAGGCACAACAGGTACCACATCAACACCATAGTGCACACACGCGAAGACAACACAGACACATCTGCATAAATAATTTACATTATGCATTAGAGAAAAGCATACTAGCTTAATCACATTGAGAATTTGCCTCAAAAGTGATACTCACCCAGCTTTGTGTGGGTGATGGCCTCACCTCACCCGGCAACCGCTCGGGAGTATGAGGCCCCGCTCTAAGATGTAGAAAAAGACACAGTAAGCACACAACTTTACCATGTCTAACCAATCGTTCTACATTGAAAATCCAACAGACATACGGTAGTTGCTACTCTGCCAGGACTGTACCCAAATTCACAACAGAGCCTAGAGGGTGGATATATAGTTATGTTGGCAAGACAAACAAATCCTGTTGTCTACCCCTAGATAAATCTACCTGACTTAAAGTAATTCCAATACTGGCCTCTCAGTCGACCAAAATGTCTTGCTATACAGAGATATACAATGAAAAATATAATGAAATACAGTGCCAACACCCCAGCAAACAAATTATGAGGACAGGGGGCCACATGGGCTCCTCTCTCTAAGCATTATGCGTTTACTTGCTGCTGACTAAATAGCGAAGTATGCTCAGCCAAACTGTATTATCATCACATAGAGGAACAGAGCCCCAGCCGTCCTACCTCTCCGTCGGTGCCTCGATGTGAAGGCGAGCGGAAGTGGAGGTGAGCTGCGGCGGAAGCCTTCCTCTATAAATTGGCGCCCAGAGTGGCGCACCACGCCCCTCACTAATGTCTCACACCGGCAGCAACTATTCCAGACCGGCCTTAAACGCCATTACAGTACAAGGACACATACGAGAAGCAGCTAGTTTCTCGCGCATGCGCTGGTAGATGCCAAGCACCGCTCATTCGCGCATGCGCCAACAGTAATTACCGCGATCTCTACTGTTACTGCTGAAAAGACTAATAGTCGTGGGGTATTGTGACAGTTTACTCGCAGCAAAAATGTATATATATTTTGATTCGCCCATCTAGCTGTTCATGATGAAGATGACTCCCAAAGATGGATTTAAAAAATAAGCTTATGCTTTACATACATGTGACCGTGATGGTCAAACACATATATACACAGTGCCCATCTAATAATTTGGCTAATGAAGTAGATGACTTACAAAGACAAATATGATAGATAGGCGTCTACTTTCTATACCCATGACCATCATAATGGACAGATATACGTTCCTAAGGGAGATATGACCCTGCTTCTGTGGATTTGGTTGGTCACAGTGGATCAGTTATAATAGTGTATTAGCACTGTTACTGACAAAATAGAATAGCGATGCCACATCCTTCGTAAAGAGGATTGTGATATCATAAGGACTGGAACCTTTTGCTCCATCGCTGATATAGGGAATGAACCAGGAGACATTGGAAGGGGAAGGGGAGTCATGGCTATTAGTTTCGAGGAAAACCTATCTCTTGATTATAGCCAAGGATGTTAACTATGGCACATTTACCAACCATTTCTTCTTTGTTTAGTAGAAGAAAAGGATACGGGATGATGGAGGATGGGTAAAGGTAGACAGAGGGGCAACACACTTAGTTAAGTTGGATGAGCTCGGAAGGTGCAAATTATACTTTATTTGCTACCTAGTTTAGTAGACCCGCAACCAAAGGCTGCACTAAATACTAAGAAACAAAACAGGGTATGTGGAGGGTCGGGGGGACAGTTTATTGACCTGTCTGCTCGCTCCCCAGTCTTACAGATACAAAACACAAAAGAGCAGATCAAGTCAAAGGGAAAGTGTGTGTCTGTAGTCTCTCACGTGCGACACCAAGGGTGAGACGTGAAACACGGGTGCCCAACATGAGGCTTCTTGGCGACAGGGGGCTGATAAAATTCCCATCAGACCACCCATGTGGTGGAGTTTTCGTCATGTGGGAATTTAATGATCATGCCATCCCAGGTCCAACCAAATAGTGTCGGTACGGGAAAAGATGTCATAAAGATATGATCGTTGTGTATATCCTAAAAGTGATAAAAACTAAAGAAACGAGTGCAGTGCTCAAAAAATAATTTAAAATTGGCTACCCAAACTTCAAAGAATGTTCTTTGTACTCGAAGTCCGAGTGTCAAAAATTAAAAACACGCTAGGTAGTAAGACTACCCTCTGGCGCTCAATAGTGTGGTCATAGTGTGGTCGACATGTTTCAGCCTTCGGGGCATCTAACCCGGCTTTCTTCAGGACCTTGTATGGCTAATCTTGCTACTGCAACTGCAGACAAGACGTCATAGTAAAAGAAGGACAAACATGCACTTGAAAAGTTACATCCATATCAAAAACTTAGAATGCTTAAGCGTCCACTCGAGGGGAAGTAATAAATCTTCTTCCTATCAAAAAAACCAAAGAGACAAAATGTTGAAGGCACAACAGGTACCACATCAACACCATAGTGCACACACGCGAAGACAACACAGACACATCTGCATAAATAATTTACATTATGCATTAGAGAAAAGCATACTAGCTTAATCACATTGAGAATTTGCCTCAAAAGTGATACTCACCCAGCTTTGTGTGGGTGATGGCCTCACCTCACCCGGCAACCGCTCGGGAGTATGAGGCCCCGCTCTAAGATGTAGAAAAAGACACAGTAAGCACACAACTTTACCATGTCTAACCAATCGTTCTACATTGAAAATCCAACAGACATACGGTAGTTGCTACTCTGCCAGGACTGTACCCAAATTCACAACAGAGCCTAGAGGGTGGATATATAGTTATGTTGGCAAGACAAACAAATCCTGTTGTCTACCCCTAGATAAATCTACCTGACTTAAAGTAATTCCAATACTGGCCTCTCAGTCGACCAAAATGTCTTGCTATACAGAGATATACAATGAAAAATATAATGAAATACAGTGCCAACACCCCAGCAAACAAATTATGAGGACAGGGGGCCACATGGGCTCCTCTCTCTAAGCATTATGCGTTTACTTGCTGCTGACTAAATAGCGAAGTATGCTCAGCCAAACTGTATTATCATCACATAGAGGAACAGAGCCCCAGCCGTCCTACCTCTCACACCGAGAAACTAGCTGCTTCTCGTATGTGTCCTTGTACTGTAATGGCGTTTAAGGCCGGTCTGGAATAGTTGCTGCCGGTGTGAGACATTAGTGAGGGGCGGGGTGCGCCACTCTGGGCGCCAATTTATAGAGGAAGGCTTCCGCCGCAGCTCACCTCCACTTCCGCTCGCCTTCACATCGAGGCACCGACGGAGAGGTAGGACGGCTGGGGCTCTGTTCCTCTATGTGATGATAATACAGTTTGGCTGAGCATACTTCGCTATTTAGTCAGCAGCAAGTAAACGCATAATGCTTAGAGAGAGGAGCCCATGTGGCCCCCTGTCCTCATAATTTGTTTGCTGGGGTGTTGGCACTGTATTTCATTATATTTTTCATTGTATATCTCTGTATAGCAAGACATTTTGGTCGACTGAGAGGCCAGTATTGGAATTACTTTAAGTCAGGTAGATTTATCTAGGGGTAGACAACAGGATTTGTTTGTCTTGCCAACATAACTATATATCCACCCTCTAGGCTCTGTTGTGAATTTGGGTACAGTCCTGGCAGAGTAGCAACTACCGTATGTCTGTTGGATTTTCAATGTAGAACGATTGGTTAGACATGGTAAAGTTGTGTGCTTACTGTGTCTTTTTCTACATCTTAGAGCGGGGCCTCATACTCCCGAGCGGTTGCCGGGTGAGGTGAGGCCATCACCCACACAAAGCTGGGTGAGTATCACTTTTGAGGCAAATTCTCAATGTGATTAAGCTAGTATGCTTTTCTCTAATGCATAATGTAAATTATTTATGCAGATGTGTCTGTGTTGTCTTCGCGTGTGTGCACTATGGTGTTGATGTGGTACCTGTTGTGCCTTCAACATTTTGTCTCTTTGGTTTTTTTGATAGGAAGAAGATTTATTACTTCCCCTCGAGTGGACGCTTAAGTATTCTAAGTTTTTGATATGGATGTAACTTTTCAAGTGCATGTTTGTCCTTCTTTTACTATGACGTCTTGTCTGCAGTTGCAGTAGCAAGATTAGCCATACAAGGTCCTGAAGAAAGCCGGGTTAGATGCCCCGAAGGCTGAAACATGTCGACCACACTATGACCACACTATTGAGCGCCAGAGGGTAGTCTTACTACCTAGCGTGTTTTTAATTTTTGACACTCGGACTTCGAGTACAAAGAACATTCTTTGAAGTTTGGGTAGCCAATTTTAAATTATTTTTTGAGCACTGCACTCGTTTCTTTAGTTTTTATCACTTTTAGGATATACACAACGATCATATCTTTATGACATCTTTTCCCGTACCGACACTATTTGGTTGGACCTGGGATGGCATGATCATTAAATTCCCACATGACGAAAACTCCACCACATGGGTGGTCTGATGGGAATTTTATCAGCCCCCTGTCGCCAAGAAGCCTCATGTTGGGCACCCGTGTTTCACGTCTCACCCTTGGTGTCGCACGTGAGAGACTACAGACACACACTTTCCCTTTGACTTGATCTGCTCTTTTGTGTTTTGTATCTGTAAGACTGGGGAGCGAGCAGACAGGTCAATAAACTGTCCCCCCGACCCTCCACATACCCTGTTTTGTTTCTTGGCACTGTAAGGTCCCTCTTAGTTGCATGTCCACTAGCCTTTTCAAGAGGGGACACAAATTAAGTTATAAATGTGGGAGGATGGCATCTTTACCATTTTAATAAACACAGTCTGGTTAGGTATGATCACAATTCTAAGAACATCTCTATGTAATGATTGTTAGCAATGGAACAAGCAAGAGGCAATTCCCTAGAGAAATTAGTGTTAAGTCTAAGCAGTATCAAACAATTGTAATATCAAGAAGCACAATAACATTCCCAGACTAATTCAGAAAAATCTAGGAAATTTGAATAAGCAACAAGAGACCACATTGATCAAAATCTGATAGGGAGGACTGCAGATACGAATCAGTTATGCAAACATCGCAAAAAAAATAAAGTGCCAACCATAAGTTACAGTTGACCGGAACAAAGGCAAAATTTCAGGATGGACTCCGTGGAATTAAGGTAGGGTAGGCCAAGAGGAGCATACTGGTCAACGTTTTTACAATCTGAATAATTTTATTTTCTGGAGCTCTAAGTCAAAGTTTAATACACCTTCATCAAGCTGTGTAAAACTTCAGTTGTGTTGCCAAAAGTTCCAAGTGAGACAAAAAGGGTTTCTTAGCCCCTGATGTATCCTTGTTGCTAAATTGGATTTACAACCTCGCTTGACTTATATGTTTTTCCTATAGACCCCCTCTCCCTGTGATGAAACTGGTTTCAAATTGGTTTGCCTTACAACCCTCCTCCAGTTTCCAGTTCCTCACTTATCACATCTCTTCAGTTCCTTCTTGAAAAGCGAATTAAATGGATGTCTGATTTCTCTCTCAATCCAAACCCAAATAAAACCAAGTTCCTTCTACTCCATACAAGCAACTTCTCACCATAGTCCAAAAATGACTTGACTCTCATTGCCCATTGCGCATAACACCTCTACTACTATCACCAAAATCTCATTGTTTCATCATCGATGCCAACCTCAACCTAACTGAATAAGCTTATAAAGTCAGCAACACACCAACTACAGCTCCCAAACAAAAGCAAATCCTGTATTCCCCCTGCAGATTTCAGGGCCGTTATTGAAACACTTGTTCTTTCACTTATTGATGGACACAATGTTCTCCTTGCTAAAGTACTACAGTTATCAACTGCACCTCTCAAAGTAACTCTACCTGCCGCAGCCCAACTGTTCTCTAATGCAACCAAGTCACACCATATCATCCGTACCCTTAAGCAACTACTTTGACTGCATCTAGAAGGTTGCATGACCTGAAGAATTGCCTATTGCTTGGTTAGAGTTTGCATCGCAAGAACATTTTTTGTTTCACCTATAACTTTGTTGCTGTTTCACAAACCTGTCCAAAACTTTTCACAAACGTTAATCAACCTTGACTCCTTCCTGCAAAGCTTTGCGATGATCTGTCAAGCGGGGGCCAAGGAAAGGGGAGGCGGTGGGATCCACAAATGTGGATTTCCCATGGTAATTCCCATAGGAAACTTGGCTGTACATTGCATAAAGTAATATCTGAACAGAATTGCACCACATTTGGCAGAAAGTTAAAACTATATTCAGAAAGTGTGGTGTTTGTGATTTCTTCTAAATCAGTTCAGCTATTTTTGAGAAATTCTCATTTAAAAAGTTATTTAGGTCTGGCTTGTATGGGTTAAAAAGTTAGGTATATATGGATGGTTGGTCCTGCAGGAGTCCGATAGTTCTGAAAATGAAAATAATGGTCCTTCAGTTTGGCTGAAGAGAATTTGTTTATTGTTGAGCATTTCGATATGCAGGACCCGTCCTGGGCTCTTGGTACCGAACGATCTGTTTGGGTGGCTGCAGCTGAGAAGAAAATGTTGTGGCTACTATCACAAGTATTGGGGACTCTTTCCCCATTTCCTGAAAAAATTCAGAAAGTAGGGCCTAAGGTGGCAGGATTTGGGTCTATCCCTGACTCACATGCACTTTGGGGTGACCCAGATGGAATTCCCAAAGGCCATATAAGACCCCACATGTTTTTAAAAAAAGACCCTGAAGAAACTCTGCTTGATCATATGAGATAATAGACCCTGAAACATGTCAACCTTGAGAGAGCATCACAGAACAAATCAGGTTAAAATGGTCCTCCGTGTTTTTTAATGAAGCCATAGATCCCCATTTCCCATAAATAAAGGTCTAAAGTCCACTGAAGAGCTATAGACAACTTTAATTCTCAAATCTATCAGACACTACATCCACTATTATCACTGTTCCAGGAGCACTTTACCTGGGCAGTGAAAAGATCCTGAATAAAAAGCCCCTGTTGAAGGGCCTGCTAGGCGCTACATTGCTAGCCTAGTGTGGGACAGAATTCTATGATGAAGTATGTCATCTTGGTGGGTGAGAATTCTTGTCCCTGAAAGAATTTCTTCATTGATTTCCTGTTTGGTTGATCACACCTTAGATAAAACGATATCACATTGGCATAGCAAACTAATAGGTTCTTCTCTGGTCTCTCTGGAACCTCACATTTCACCATTTCATATTTAGGTGGAAAGGGTATGGGAGGGACCATTAACACCTCCCAGCCCCTCACATTTTATATATTTAAATATGACCAGGGAACCACTGCTATTGTTGCTGACATGACTTTCTGAATGTGGAGCCAATCTCTTGCTGGAGTCCAATCTTTGGCTAGCAGATTAGCTGGATGAATCTGAGGGGTGGCTTCCGGGCAGTTTGAGAAAACACCTTCTCAAAATATGTCCAGAAACTATCCCCTAATGCTCGATCCTGGGAAGGAAACAGCTGCGATTTCTTCAATTCCCATGGGAATCCGAATATTCCCCATAGTATGGAGTACCATGGAAGCATCCTTTTGTGCCTTAAAAAAGATGAGGCAAAAATTAACCAATCATCTAAATAAAGGAATAGCTGGATACTGTGTACTTGAAAAAAACAACCATTGAAGTATACTTTCATCATGGACAACAACCAAAAAGGCAAGACTTTCAAATGGCACTGATCATTGCCCACTATAAATTAAAGAAACCTCTGGGATCACTGATGAATTGACACATGTAGATAGGCACCTAGTAGGTTTGGCATTGTCATACAATTCCCCAGACTGAGAGGAATAATTGCATGTATACCATTTTGAACCTTATTGCTGGAATGTATTTGTTTAATCTCTTCAGATCCACAGCTGGTCTTATCTCACCAAATGGCTTCCTTACTGTGAAAGGTTTTGAGTATATTGCTCTTCCCCATTGCATATGGGTTACTTGAACGCTCACTCTTTTTTCTAAAAGGGTAGAAATGCCTTTGATTAGAGTTGCTCTTTCTCTACTTTTGATGGTGAGGGTGTCGGTCGGAACAGAAGTTCTCAAAAAAGATACTGGAATTCAATCTGATAACCTGATTCTACTACCTTGATGGTCCACTGAACATGAATGTGTATCTTCCAGTAATGTTCAAAGGTCTGTAACCTTCCTTATGCTGGCTGCTCCAATTGTTTGGCGTAGTCATGGTTTTGGAGGCTGTGGAGAAATGGTAGATAGAGGAACTGGGGTTTTGACATTGAAGTCAGCCCCCCAACCACAAGCTTACTCACGAAAGGGAACTCTGCAAAAACAAAAAAAAATTGAAAACCTGAACCCTGCTGCCGCTGTAGACAATGATATAGAAAAGAGCGACCTCTGGAAGAGAAACCCATGAAAGGTTGCAACAGCTTCTAATCTACAGCAAGACATTTTTTGAGTAACTTCTCTAGTTGAGGACCAAATAATTTGGACTTTTAAAAAGAAAGATGAGATATCAATGATTACTGTACTCCATGTAACTTAAGGACATAACCACAACCTTCAAGAGCAAACAGCTCCCCCACGGCCTCTTATTATTTTCACAACATTAGCTTTCAATTATCTGGGCATGAAGGTTGTTTAGAATCGTGTTGTTTTTCTAACTATATGAACTCTGTATAAAAATGAGTTGTTTTTTAAAAAAAAGAAAAAGAGATGGTATGAAAACAATGATGTTATAATTGTATAAAAAAAGAAAGGAATGACTTCAATAAAAAAAGAAATGAAAAAATAGAAATGATGTATGTTCACTGATTGGTCATGCCCAGATAATTGCCAGCTAATGTTGTGAAAATAATAAGAGGCCGTGGGGGAGCTGTTTGCTCTTGATTGTTTATTGTTATTCCCCTCTGCTCCCTGGCCCAAAATAATTGCCTAAGAGGGGTCCCTGAACTTTTACTTCATAACCACGACCTTCTCAGACCTGGAGTGACAGCTTCACAACATGGACAAAGGGTACGCAGTATTCAGCAAAACGTGCACCATTAGATTCATAGTACCTGGATCTGCGTAGTGTCCACCCTGTTGTACACCTTGAAACAAGTCCTTTTAGGTGGGACTATGCTACATAGGAAGCATATGTAGCTGTGTACAAAAAACAAAATTAGATGCATCATGAGCCATTTTCAAACACCCTCTGCCCTTTTATCCACTGGATCTTGTGGCAGGCAATCCTATATTGTCAGATTTGGAAACATGCTTGCTAGTGATGAATTTATCATAACAGATTAGAGAAATTTTGAGTCAAATATTTTCAAAGGATATTGCCTAGATAGAAATCTAGAGAATCCTGGCTTGTTAAAGTCCTACGATTCATGTTCTAGAATGGATCTTGTGATGCTGTGAAATGGAAACACACCTGAAACAACTGGACTATATGTCCCAAAGAATTTATTAGGATCACCTTGGCTGTCACGTTTCTTTTTTAAAATAGTTTCCGTCATTATCCATACTAATATTATAAAGAGAGAGCCCAAACCTTTGAGGCGGGGAATCTCAGTAACCACAGCACCAATCACAACACCCAATACAGCGTTGGAAAGGGCAGTTGCAGCAGAAGGACATAGGCTATGCAGACGGATACAAAAATGTATTAAAAAAATTGCAAAAAACTACATCATCCAGAAGGCCGAGGGTCAAAATAACATCAAACAGGAAATGATGTACTAATGTGACTCACTATATTGAGACTGAGAGCCTGGAGCCAAATTGATCGTGAACAAGGGATATGCTATTCCGAAACGCGTAGATTTGTGCCTGTCTGCTTGAGAAACTCCATGCTGTGAGGATTAAATAAAAAAGCACATAAGTGAAGACAAACGCGAGTTTGTCCCGTTTTTCTCCCAGCTGGGGGAATTGGTTGTGGATTTAAATGCGGCGTGGTACTACAGTGGGGATTTACGAACCGGCGTGAGAGCGCTGCAAATTCTGGCGAAAAGGAACCGAGGGGTATCAATATATATATCCATACTAATATTATAAAGAGAGAGCCCAAACCTTTGAGGCGGGTAATCTCAGTAACCACAGAACCAATCACAACACCCAATACAGCATTGTAAAGGGCAGTTTCAGCAGAAGGACATAGGCTATACAGACGGCCACCATATACATTTAAAAGGTAAAAGAACTGTGCCAGCAAAGTAGTCCCTTGTGGGCGTGTCTGCGTTCTGCTGTGGGCGTGTGCTGGGGGCGTGACAAACGTTGGGGGCGTGTGGTTCGTTCCGCCCTTCATGTGAGCCGTAATTGCGCCGCATCAAGGGGCACGCTGGGGGCGTGACACGCTGGGGCCGTGACAAACGCTCTGGGCTGTGTCCGCGCTGTGGGCGTGTGTCCGCCCTTCATGCCATGTGAAGCGCCAATTACGCAATTGCGCCGCATCAAGGGGCAGCTGGGGGCGTGACAAACGCTGGGGGCGTGTGCTACGTTCCGCACTTCATGCCATCTGGGTCGTACATTAATCAGATCGTCTGCTGTGGCCGTGTGCTGGGGTTGTCACAACCCTCATGCTCCTTCTCAACGAGCGGCTAACTCCTGCCCCCTCCTCTCCCCTTTTTAGCGTACGTGCTTGAAAACGGCTGATCCAACACGGCCGATCAAGGCACCTATTAACCAAGGTACGTGACGATTAGGCACTTCAACCCTTGAATTACTGACCAGTGTTGCTTCCTTGTCAATAGAACGCTTACAAGCCCAGCACGCCAGCATTGACTAATTCTTTTAAAACAGTGCTCCCATTATTCTCTCCTGTCTCCCCAGTGCCCTCCTGCAGCCCGTAGACGTTTCTTGAATTGGGTTCCATAAGTTGCTACAGACTGCCCCTCCTACTCATGGATACCTGCTAAATAGATGATCCACATTCACATTATCCGGACCCCATTCCAGGTACCCTATAGTTTCCCCTGACATACCCTTCCTTCCCTTACTCCTGTAACTTCACTCCCTAATCTCCTTCCTTTCCTTACAGCATGCCCCAAATCAGACAACCAAGTCCTGATGACGATCCGAACTAACATGGATCGAAACGCCGTAGACCTAACAGCCTAAATAATAGGCGCACCTCTCCCTTGTGGCTCTACAGTTAATTGAAAGAACCTTTGCTTACTGTGATATCACGCTGTCACATGCGCCTTTGAGCCACTCACTGTAGATTATTTGCACCTCATTGACAGTGTGTTTTCCACGCTTTTCACTTTCACTTGCGTCGCCACCTGCACTTTGTACACTTTTATGCACCAAGTTTTATATGGTTGTCACCAATTCAATTTATGCAGTGCTGTTTTCAACTGTATACATCCGACCATGGAACTAATGTTACAATATAAAGATGAGTAACTATCTTTTGTCATACCAACGAGTATTCTCCTTCTTTCTTTCCAAGTAATGCTATGTGCATGCATGTTTTAATTGTCTACAGATCCTCACCTCTCAGGACATTGTTTCTTTGTTGCAGGGGGTGTCACAAAGGCGTTCACCCCGAAGCGTGGTAAGTAACCATTCGCAAGACTCCCTTGGGGGACTGCCCGTTGTCTCACACATACTGGGGGTGCCGAATGCAGTGTGTGCCTTGGCCTGGGTGCGTCTGAAAGGGCCGAACGCAGTGTGTGGCTTGGCCTGGGTGCGTCTAAAAAGCACTCGGGACGAAGAGCGTCGGTGTGGGTCATAAAAAAATAAGAACAGCGGGAAACAATCATTCAAGACTCACACAATTCTAATTGTTAGACGGTCGCCGCTGGCCCTCAAGCGGGGGCACACGCAACTGAGCGTGTCTGCGGGGACAATTACTGCAGCCTCTCCTGCGCGCTGTTACTGAACTATCACATTAAACCAAATTACACGCGCCTGCTAACATCAGCCAGGGCTGCAGCTGGGCCTCAAGCGGGGGGACACGTGCCTGCTAACATCAACCAGGGCTGCAGCTGGGCCTCAAGTGGGGGAACACGCGAATGACCGTATCTGAATACACACATTACACACATTCTATTTCATACCCGGACAACGTCGGGACGGGCTGCTTATTTTGTATACAATGATACCACCATACAAATAAATGAGAAATAATACATGAACAATACCATCAATCAGCATTGTCATATGCAATACTTTTGAAGTATTCTCATTGTTGCATGTTTAGAACATTCCATACCTGTTGTTTTTCCATTAATTGATAGAATAAGACACAAATCGACTATGATCATTTGGATTCATTCTTTTACCATGTCTTGTTCTCTTTCCTCTTGCTAATCTGCCTATTTTCCTCACACTTTCTGTTATTTCTGGAGACAGCCTCTGACTTCCTATATTGGGAATTCTAAGATATGACATTTGTCTAGACCTGCTTTCTATTCCTTACCCTATTGCTGTGCTCCAGTGTTAGACAATATTTATTTTCTTTAAACCAAGTCCTAATCTTAGTAGGGCTTTGTCAGCACATGCGAATTCTTCACCTTCCAGTATATTTAGAAGTGCTATTTTGGGGCTTAGGTCGATTTGATGGTCTTAAACTTCTCATAATGTGTCAACCATGCCTTCCCAAGAGGAGCGGATAATACTGCAGGACCAGATTGTATGGAGAAAATCTTCCTCTTCTGTTTGACATCTCAGACAGGTCAGATCAGGGCTTCTCTGCATTTGGCATAGTCATTGCAAGGTTAAATAAATCCTATACAGGTAATTAAATTGTATTAGGCAATATTTGGTACTGATTACTGTTTCATTAGGCAACATCAGGGCGAATCTCCATTTCTCATCTACTAGACGTCCAAATCGTTCTCAGATGCCTCCCTCAGTTTAATAAATGTGCCTGGGGTTTTTATGATAGGAGTCCTATATATCCCAGATATTTAGCATCTTAACAGCAGTTGGGTGATTTTAGCTAGTGAACTAAATGCAGGAGCCTGCTCCATGCCAGCTAGGTATGGTGTGATAGTTTTCAGGAGCTACAAGTAAAGGAAGAATTGGGAAATCCGAATTCTTCACATATTCCAGCAAAGGATTTTACCTGATGATTCAAGGTGGTTGTTTCCCAGAGTGGAGAAGCCCAATTGATCCCATTCTTTAAAACCCTGCAGGGCTGTGAGGTAGGGGAACCCGTTTCCTGCTTAGTGTGGGGGTTTTGGTTTTGAGTTTATTAGACCAGACCATCTGTGAGAGGGAAGCCTTCCATACTTCTCTCTAGTTGCGGGCGATATTCCAGGAGTAGGTTTGTGCCCATGCATACATTATATTGAGGAGATGTCACCCATTGGTCTGTTATGGATGCTCGGTCTGAAGTTGAGCCATATAGCTAACTGATAATCACCATCAAATGGCCAGCTCAGTTGAAAGAAGTAGTATCAGTCATACCTAGTCTGACATTGTGAGTGTATTTGCAGCATTTTACTATACAAATCCTCGGGTATCCCCCTACCAAAGAAAGGATCTCATCAGAGATGTAAGATTTCAGAGAAATGATGTCTGTTTTTTCAAAGCCCAGCTTTTTAGTTATGTGTTGTACCACTTCCATGAACCAACTTTCTTCCATGGGCTTCATGTTCAGTTTCATCCTTGTGTTCATCAACTCCAGGATCCAACCTGGACCTTTTTGCTGACTCCTGCTGGAAGGCAGAGGCTATTGCCTTATCTGCAATGTCCTGTAATCCATTAGGAGTAAGAGCTAATACTCTATGAATGTCCAAGAGGCGAAAGTGTAGAATGGTCTTGAGAAGGCCTCCTCTTTTTAGTGTGCTTTCTGGTTTCTATGATAACTCGTATTCGGAGAGGTAATGCCTGGCATGAAAACATAAGTAGGGCCAGCAAAACCTGTAACCCATTCAACTGCCCAAAAACAAATGCACTTCAGAGACTCTTGCTTTGCTTGGTGAAAATACTTTTAAAGCATTACTATATAAACTTTTGGGCAGCCTGAAGGCACAATCTTGCTCAAAATGTACACAGCTAAGGGATGGCAAGAAATCCTGGGACCAGCGAGGGTGCATTCACATCCTGCCCTTTAACCGATCTATAATGGGTCCTGCCCCAGCTCTATCAAAGAATGGGCCTGCCAGTAGTAAAGTCGACAGGAAACCACAGGCCACTACAGTGCAGCTGGGAAGCACGCGCTTGAGTGAGAGCAGACTACAGAAATTACCTGGCCCTCAATCTCCTTGGCTTAGTAGAGCCTTAGTCATCAAAGAATCCATCTCTGGATGGGGAAAGAGAAAAACAAGAATCTTATTGAGAAAGGGGGTGGATATACCTATAGCATTAGGAGAAGCAGAAAGAAAGGACCGTAGGGCCATATGTTCGATATTCTTCATTTATGACTCATAAATAGAGAATCAGTAGAAATCGCTATTCGGAAATTGCAAATCGGAATGTACATACCCTGAGATTTCCTAATAGCGATTCCCACACATTCACAATTGCTATTTGGAAATCACAAATTAGGAAATCGCTAAATTGCGTTTTCCTTGAAGGAAATCGCAATTTAGGAAATGGAGGCGCAAATGCTGCTGGGAGCAGGCTGATGATGTCAGAGCCCAGGTAGAGGCTAAATACAGGGTGTGCCCACCAGCCAGAGCGATGGAGTGGGAGCACTGTGTGCTGCAGCTGGCACAGGAATTACCTGACCCGCTTTAACACTTTCAACGGGTCTTTCACGTGGATGGCAGCCGCAACACCGTGCCTGGCAAGGCGTTCTGTAAATATACAAGCCGACATGGCTCACTGCTGCCAGGATGTCTCTCATGGGATAGTGCAGGTCACAATTGCTTTGGAGAAAATACATCCTCCCCCCTCCAGCCTGTGCATCCCCAACATCCCATCACCACAGTCAGTGACGAGAGAAAAAAAAGTAGAAAACCACTTACCCTGCACTCTCCGGCAAGGTAAGTGTTTTCTTTTTTTTCTTTTTTTTCCGTTGTCTGTCGACTCCCTCCTACCCCGACTCACCACTCTTACATGCACCGTCCGTCACTCATTAGCAACCATCTTATCAGCAGAGGGAACGCACAATCTGGTTATTACTACCAGTTATACTTTTGTTCAAAGGAACGCAAGTACTTCATTTGAGCCGGTGGTTAGCGGTGCGGCCACAAGACCTCATTTTTGGGGACCGGCACTTATTTTTCAGTTCAGTTCAAAAACCTTTATTTCGGTCTGTAATACCATAAAAGTATGTGTACATTACAATTAGAAACATTACATTGCATGGTTAAAAACACCCGACCAAAGATATGAAAATTGAAAAGTAACATCAGTGGGAACAGGAAAAGTTTGACTACAAGGGCCAATGAGCCATTAGTTTTGGAAAAGGTGCAAGTTCAAAAATAGCACAAAAAAAAACACAGGCATATATACAAACAATCAAATCAATTAGGAGGATCAACCAATACACAGCAAATTTAAAAGTATACCCGGAGAGGGTTATACATAAATATCGCAATAAAAATCATATTTTCATAGTTAAAAGTTTTAGACAGTCAAAAAGAATAAAAAAGTTTTTCCTCTCTCCATAATTGTAACATTGAGACAATCTATGCCCTAGGAGCTTGGGTGGTTGATGCTGTTTTTAGTTTTTCTTTTTCTATAAAAGCCCAACGCCTACGCCACATTGTATTTAAAAACCGAGACACAGCAAAGGCAATGGGCTTAGAGGTGTTGTGCTTCAAAACTCTAAATGCCACCTGGCAATGCACAAACCCCATGTCCCTGCACTGCTGTATAAGCCAACACTGCCTTGCCACTTTGTGCCCAGGGCAAAAAAACAAAACATGCAACTCCGTCTCCTCCTCCTGATGGTTGCATGCTGGACAGCCACATTGGGCCGACTTATTTTTCATGATCGGACATTTCCCTGAGAGCACGGCAAAACCACCGCAAAGAGAGAAAACAGAGACCTGCGCGAGTGAGATAAAGGGGATAGGGGTGTCTGGTAGACAATTATAGCGGCCTGCGGTCGACTCCAGACTAGCAGCCTTTGTTTTCAGGGCGCTGACATTGATAGCGCCGGTCGTGGGCTTCTGAGCACTGCTTTGGGCACCGGCACTCATTCTTTTACAAATGAAGAACTGCATACCGATATTATGGCAGGGATGAGTTATACAGTTATAGTTGTATTTTTATTAAAACAGGATATGCCTCTACTTGCACTATTTCTGCAGAAGCAGATTTTTCTCTGTTGAGCATTCCCTCTTGGCCTTTGTTGCTGAACATCAGAGACATGTACAGAGTCTGGCAAAACCTGCTATATTCTTACTAACGCTGGGACAGAATTTCGGAGCAATATTGGATTTTATTGAAGTATGATGTGTTCAAAACACTCATTGCTTCAGTCTAGCTTAGAATTCGGCTTCCTCGCAGCAAGGATGTAAATTGAAATGCCTTTCATTCCTTGTCACTTCCTCGGGCTCATATTCAGCTGCAATGAAATTCAGGAGAAGTCGTAAGTAGAACATCTTTGTCATAAGAAAAGAATGCAGCAAGTCATTATGGGGTAAATTATGTGGTATCAGCATTTTTCCATCTGTGATAAGAATTTTAGTTAGGAGAAAAAAGGCCTTCTCGGTTCCATTTTCTGCTTGTCTTAGTTTTTTGAAGAGTTTGTTTTTTGAAAGGCAGCTGGGAACTAAATGATGTCTGGAAACTTGGCTCAGCACTTCGCCACGGTCTGGTAACGGAGGCAGCAAATTATTTAAGAGAGAAATAATTATATTGTAGTGAAGACACTCTTCCGCTCTTTCAGAGTGTGTGCGTGTGTGGGTGTGGGTGTGGTGTGGTGTGTGGGTGTCCTACAATTGTCCACTTGATTGAACAGGCAGGGGGTGAATGTTTTCACAAGACGAAAAGCATAATATTATAAACACTTAACTCTTATTTCAAGTCTAATCTCCTTAATGTTGCTGTGGTAATGCTAGAATGTGCCGTAAACAATTATTGCCATCAGCACAAATTTTGAATGATGCGATTGTGACATTTTTTCTAGTTGTTCTGATGCTGATCCTTCGGTACAATTGGAGGTTTTTGATGCTGTGTGCATTGACTAATGCTTGATCTTGTCCTAGGCTGGGGTTTGGTTATTTTGTTCTGGCAATGTAAAATGATAGAGTGCAGTTTTACAGAATATCTAGCTAATAGAGTACATGGTGCTGCTTTCTGTCAATGATATTAATTTATTTTTCAATTATAATGTTAAGGGTAATTAGAACTAACTAATTGATAATGTGTAATGCATATTTGTGTTTTTAATGTTTGAAACATGTCTGATTATATGGTTGGTAAACAGCATAAATCAAAACCATAATTGAACAAGGAATCAGTACAAAAAATACCCTGGTATGAACTGGTATGGTTGTATGTTAGAATATGGTCATCATTCACTTCCAAATCGATACGCTGCAAGTCAAACCACCCACCAGCATCAGCCTACTGAGCCACAGTTGGAGACGCATATGAAAAACAGACAGGCTTAACACCCTCAGCACAAATCAACCCAACCCCATGGACAACTTCACCGATGACATCACCATCTTCAACAACTGGATCAAAAACTGAGCAAACTCCCTCACACACATCAAAACTGACAAGCAAAGAAGAGTGAAGAAGCAGGTTAACTGGAACACAGAGGACCTTTCTGATCTTAAATGACACTGCAAACAGCTAGAAAGAAAATGGGGAGACAGCTACAAGACTATCAATAGAGCCACCTACAAGGCGAATCTTAAGGGCTACCACCAGCAACTGAAATACACTACGGAAAGACCACTAGCTGAATGCATCAAAGGAAGCTTTAACAGCTGCAGGGAGATCTTCTTCATCATCAATTATTTCACCATCCCCTCTGCCACCATCAACATGACCCCCTACCTAGAACTCTGCAAAGACCTTTCAAACTTCTTCCACAGAAAAATCATCACCATATACAGTAACTTTGAACACCATCCCGACCCCATCAATCTCATCACCAACCTTCCCATCACCAACCAAGATGTCCACCTGACCGAATGGACAACCCTCAACAGAGACGACACAGTGACAATCATGTGGTCATCCACTCAGGTGTCCCAACGGATCCATGCCCCCACTACATCTACAACCTGGGTCTATCACCGATCAGCACCATCCTCACTAACGTTATAGACAACTCCATCACATCTGCCGAATTCCTGGAAGACTGGAAGCTTGCAGCTGTCAACACTCTCTTCAGGAAACCATCAGCCAACCGGACCAACTGAGTAACTTCCAACCTAGCTTCCAGTTTCCCTTCCCAGCCAAAGTGATAGAGAAGGCTATCAACAAGCAATTCACACTCTACCTTATGTTACACCACCAACTGGACACCACCCAATCAGGTTTCAGAAAGAACCACAGAATAACAGCACCCTTAGTAGCCACCGATGGCATTTGGGCCATCCTGGATCGAAGGGAATCATCGGCCCTCAACCTACTCGACCTCTACAAGGCATTCAACATTGTCTCCTACAACACACTCATCATAAGACTTCATGAGATCGGCATCAAGATAACCACACTCAACTGGATTTGTTCCATTCTCACAGGAAAAACCCAAAAATTCAAACTTCTTCCCTTTACATCAGTGACCATGAACCTGATCTGCAGAGTTCCCCAGGTATCTTTTCTCAGCCCAACGCTGTTCAACATCTACGTGACACCACTCGCCAACGTTATCTGATCCCAAGGCATCAACATCATCTCCTACGCTGACGACACACAAATCATCCTCTCCCTGACAGACAAAACAACCACCACATGAACCAAGTTCCCCAATTGCTTAACCATGGTAGTAGAATGGATGATAACCAACTGTTTGAAGCTCAACTCCCACCAGGCGTACCGTAACACAAGCACTCATCATAAGCAGGCTCGACTGTGGCAACGCACTCTGTATCAGAAGTGCAGACCATCCAGAATACCACTGCTGCAAGGTTCGTACTTGACCTCCCACGCCGCACCTACATCTCACACCACCTCAGAGAGGTCAACTGGCACCTCACTCACAAACGCAGCCAATTCAAACTCCTCACATGCACATACAAAGCCTTACACAACACTGGTCCAGAATACCTGGACAAACGCATATACTTTTACTAGCCTGCCAGATACCTACGCTCAGCCTCACTCCCACTCACTCGCATACATCCCAGCATTTACAAAACCAGGACAGGAGGTTCCTCATTCTCTTACAATGCTCCAAAGAAATGGAATGGCCTCCCCAACATCAGAGCCTTCTCCTCACTTCTAGAGTTCCGCAAGAGGGTGATTACCTGGCTCTTCAAGTACCTCTGCGGGGACCACTCACCTACACACCTGCTCAAGCATCTAGACATCCTCACGCTGTACAAATCAATATAACATAACATGGCAGTCAAAAATGTCATCTTATCTAAATATTATGTCCTAAATATCATTCATAAAAATGTCATCCCATTATGTATAGATTTTGTTACTAACTCTAAAGCAGCAATTAAAAAAAAAATGTGCAACAAAAGTGAAACAGAAAAAAGATAGCGTTTAGGTAGCAAACGGAAAGGATCGATTAGAGGTGCAATTGACAAACATAGGGACTGATATACCATTTGTTAAAAGTGGTTGCAAATTTGGCACCAATTTTTTGCAAATGGAATCTGATTTTGCGAACTGACCTATGTAATAATAGGTCAGTTCACAAAATAAGGAATCATAAAGAGTCGCCTACCTAATGAATAATCATTAGGCAGGTTGCAGCTAGTGACTTTGGTTGGCCACAATTACAGTGAACATGGCTTAATAAGTTCAGCAGACCATCTTGTCTGGGATTGCCTTTAAATAAACTTTTTTAAATGCAGCCTGTTTTCCTTAAAGGAATCTGGGCTGCTTTGCAAGCAAAAGTTGACTTTTTATCAAAATGTTGTACAGAGTAGGCAGTGGTCATTTACCCACTGCCTAGTCCCAGCATTTCTTTACATTCACAAAGAGGAAGTGTTTTCAAGGGGAACTCTTCCATTTTGCTAATGGATGACCACACCAACTCAGGAATTAGTAATGTGTTAATGGTTTTGTGAACAAATTACGGTTGCAAAACATTGACACATCTCATAACGATTCACCATTTGCAGGGATACTTGCCACACACCCCTTCTAGATTGCTAATTGATATTCATTTGTAATCCTTTTTTAGGAGTCAATAAAAACTTACTGACTCTTAAAATGTGATTGGCACATAGTAACAGAATCTACTTTGTGCCCGCAAAGGCACCTGATTTGTGAATTGCTGCATTTGTGATAGCAAAATAAATAAGTACATCAGGCCCACAGTTTTGCAAATCCATCATGCTTTCATTGAAGTTCATTTTGCATTACCAAATCATAGACATTTGTTAACATTGCCATAAGATTTATGAGCTATTTTGTGGACAGAATCGAGGCAAAGTAAGTTAACTGACACGCGGTAAGCAAGTGACAAGCCATCAGTACTATATAAAATGTAGAGTGTGATACATTTGTAATAAATATTCGTGTACAGTTAGCATTAGTCAAAACATTGCAATGTAGTCCTACAGCGCCCAACGATAACATTATTTTTGTGTGTATCTGTCTCCTTTCAAATATATTCTTGTAACATCATTAAGAGTGAAATAATTATGAAACTACAAGTCAACAATGAAGCCATGTCACGTTTAACCGCACCTCAAGCATTGACTAAGAAAGTTTGCAATTCAAAATCTAATGAGCGAGGGGGTGTATCAGCAAGCAAGACCGACGCTCTTTTATAAATTTCATTTGAATGTGTCACATCGAAACAAATTACATTTTCCTCACATTTAGTCCTATGTTTGTTTTCCTCCCTTTAAAGATGCATTGCAATATTGTCACAAGTAAAAACCATCAATGGAAAAGAAGGCAACACTGAAGCTGCGCTATGCCAAAAAGCACAGCGTGCACTGACCGAGTATGCAGGTCACAAATTTAACATGAGAAATGCCTAAATACAAAGTGAAAACTTGAAGTAATTAACTGTTTTTTCACCAGCCAGGAATTCATAAACCTGCAAAAGTACACATTGAGTGATTGCACGTATTGAATATACTGCAAGCTTAAGTCAGGAAATGTCCGCTGTTAGAAATGGGGTTCTCTAGTTGGCAGTTGCCTGTACCCCGTCCAAGTAGGTACCCTTCTAGTCAGGATAAGGGAGATACACACTTGGCTCGAGCAGGCAGGCTTATCCCAAGTGGAAATGTGTAAAGTATTTATTCCCAAACTCACACTAAAACAATAAAAATACTACAAATGGGCACCACAGCAGTTTAGAAAAGAAAGTATCTTTATATAAACTAAACAAGACCAAACCAACAAAAATCCAACATAAGCAATTCAAAATATGACTTTTAGAAGGTTTTAAGCAATTTTGTCTATAGAAATCTATGGATGCGTGATTTCTTTACAAGTACCTCAAATGGTTCAAAATTTGCAAGGCAACACAGCCGCAGAGGATGGAAGCGTAGGAAAACACACCGATGCGTCAGTTCCTATGTCGTGGGAGAGGTGATGCGACAGTTCTGCTGCGCGCAGTTGAAACTGGGCTGTAGGGGGAAGTGAGGCATTGATTCCAAAATGGTTCTGGTCTACGGGTGATGCGTGGCACTCAGGCACGATGTGGGGAATCTGGACGCGTTGGAGGTCGATGCCGCGGTGGGAAAACAGGGGATGCGTCGATTTCTTCAACTATGGTCCCACTATGCGTAAATTCTTTCAGCTGCACAGCAGGACCTGCATTGGAGTCGGTGTAATGATCTTGGACTTCAGAAGTCGGTGCACTGGACTCGGCATGCAGCTGATTTTTCAGCTGCTGATAGGCACTGTATTTATTCTCCGGCTGCACAGCAGCGGTGCGTGGAAATTCTTCGTGCATGGTGGTGCTGCATCGGAAGAACAGGCGTTGGAAGGGCAATGCATCGATTTTCACGTTTCTTTAGTTGTTTTGCAGTTTTTTGCAGCAGTAACAACCTTCAAGGGCCCAGCACTTGAGTTGACACCACAAGCCAGGTCAGAACTCCCAGTAAAGGATGCTGCAGGGGAAGTTTTTGTGTTCCTGTGACTTCAGAACAGGAGGCAAGCTCTACATCAAGCTCTTGGAGATCTTCATTAAGCAGGATATCACAGCAGGGTAATAGTTTCAGCCCTTTCCTCTGCTCACAGTCAGAAGCAGCAACTGCAGGCCAACCAAACACAGCAACACACAGCAAATGGGCAGTACTCCTCCTGGCAGTTCTTCAGCTCTTCTTCTTGGTAGGGTCATCTTAGTTTCAGAACTGATCTAAAGTTCTGGGGTTTTAGGTCCAATACTCATACCCCATTTTCTCTTTGTAGTCTTGCAAAAAGAGGCATAGGTACACAGGATGGTTAAACAAGAAAATTCCCATTTTCTAAAAATGGCATTTTCAAATAAACAATTTAATAACCACCATTACTAAAAGTCGGGGTATTAAATTCTGAGTTCAAAGACAAACCCCCAGATTCATGAAACCCATTTTCTGCGAATTCTAAATTGCGAGAAATACCGAATCGCAATTTAGAATTCGCATAATGGGATTCATGAAATTCTGCAAGAAAAAATAGCGATTCGCATTCGGCCGCAAAAGCCGATTGCGATTTTCCCCAAATCGCAGAATATTCGCTAAATCGGACAATTTCCGTGTTGAAATTGCGATCTCGCTATTAGCGAGATCGCAAATTGCGATCTCGCTAATAGCGAGATCGCAAAAACGGGAAGTCGCATCTCGTGCACAGTGATGACATCACAACCAGGAAGCAGGCTGTTCCCTCCTTCATTCTGAATACTGAGGCTAATTTGGAAGCAGCACTGCCCAGAGCTCCACTCTAAACCACCTCCAGCTTTGATTCAGGATACACCCCACTGCAGCAATGTCACAGGAAGCAGCAGGGACCAGTTCCACAGGGAGGAAGAGAAAAATAAAATTCTCCGAACAGGAGCTTGAACATCTGATTGAGGGAGTCTGTAGAGATCATGACAGACTGTTCGGGAAGGACTCCAGGAGGGTGCCAGAGGCCGTCAAACGGCGAATTTGGTTGCGCATACACGCAAAAGTCAATTCTGTTGGAGTCACGCAGTGATCAATCGACGATCTCAAGAAGAGGTGGTACGACCTCCGAGGTCGTGCCAAGGAGAGGATCGCCGAGAGGCTGGGTGAGCATGTTGCAACAGGAGGGGGAGAGCCAACAGTCCCTCCCAACACCCCATTGGAGGACCTCGTGGAGGACACTTTGCAACCTGAGGCATGTGTGGGGGTGACCCGGCTGGACTCCTCCCGTCCCACCAAGGAAAGCCAAGGTAAGTGTCATGCGACTGCGACCCTGTCCCTTAACAATGCCCATGACCCTAGAGCTACCCATTAGAAACCCCAGTCATGCAGCCCATGCACACCAGAAAATTCCTATTGCATTGTGGGACATGTAGTCTGACCACAATTTACATTCTGCCCCATACAGCCAGATATGTCCTAATGGAGTCAATCCAACAGCCATTCAGGGAATGCTAGCCTGCATGCATGCCAAAGTACACCACGCGGCGGCAGGAGGGAGGTGACTATGCGTGTGCCGGGTCTTTCAATTGAGCGCCGCATGCTGCGCGTCCACCAACAACAGGCACGAAAACTTGCAGCAATACATCTGCAGCTGCACAATACAGCCAGGAATGTTGGCCAGCTGTCCGACCGGATGGAGCGAATGACCACAGCAGTGGAGGCAAACACTGAGGCCATGCTCACCCAGCGGGACCTCACCCGGCGCCGCCAACGCCAGCTCCTAACACGCCTCTCGGCATACACGCGCTCCAATTATATAATTGGCAACGCAACATCCCAGCTGTCCAGAAGATCATTGGCCATGCAAATACAGATGGTCCAATGTTGCCAGGACGTGGCACGGGCACTTGAGCAGGCAACCACTGCAGTTCAGGCTCTGCAGGCAACTGGCCACGGCCGGGCAGGAGGGGATGACGCTAGTGAGGGGACATCTAGCCACAGCAGCCTGTCTTTGCCACCGGTCAGAGTTCCCCACCGCAGTAGCAGGCCCACTGCGGCAGCACGGGCAGATCCGGAGGAAGATGTGGAGAGGCGAACTCGAGCCTCAGGCCGGAGGCGCCATTAACATTTTTGCTCATCATGCAGGGACATGCTGATGAGAAAAGCATGCCCTCTGACAAATCAGGAGATGTATGACGCAATACACCTCAAATGTATCTTTTGAAAATAATGCTATATTATTGTGAACACAACAATAATATTTATTAGATAACAGCACATCAGACTCATGTCATTATTTCAATTGTCATGCATGAGTGAAGTGTTGGGTGAGGGGAGTGGGTGCACTAGAAACAGTTAATTGTGATATGGTTGCGGCGTCTGTGTCCTTCAGCTGGATTTTCACCCCGTGTATGACGCGCATGTGCAGGTGGGCGGTTGTCCCCTTCTGACTCACTGCCAGATATCTCTACAGGTTTCCTGCGCTTGGTAGCAATGTTGTGGAGTATTGCACACACGGCCACGATGCGGCAGCAGACCTCAGGCTCGTATTTGAGGGCCCCACCAGTCTTGTGCAGTATGCGGAAGCGGCTCTTCAAAAGGCCAAATGTCCTCTTAATGCAATTTCTAGTGCGGATGTGTGCAGCATTGTAACGCTGTTGCTGTGGTGTGGCAGGGTTGAGGTATGGTGTGAGGAGGTAGTCACGGAGACCGTAGGCGCTGTCACCTGAATGAAAGGAGCAGAGGGTGAGTGCCTGTTCTGCGCAGCTACATGATCACAGTGTACTATTTGGGGGCATGTGTACTCACCTAGTAGGTGTCCTTCACCAAAGTCTCCCCTGGCCAGTCGTGTGTGAATGCCGCTGTGCCGGAATATGAAGGAGTCATGTGTGCTCCCCGGGTATTGTGCCACTATGTCCGTGATGAAAGTCTTAGTGTTGCACACCATCTGGATATTGAGGGAGTGGTAGGACTTGCGGTTGCGGTACATGTATTCCGTTTGTGCTGGTGGGCAGATGTGGATGTGGGTACAGTCAATGCATCCTATAACATGTGGGAATTGCGCAACATTATAGAATTGAAGCTTGGTCTCATTCAAGTCCTGTTGGCTGGTTGGGAATGAGATGTAGTGGTGTAGCCGGGTCAGCATAGCATCCAGGAAACTCCTTAGGCAGCGGGACATGGTGCTCTGGGAGATCCCCCTGCATATGCAACTATCCCCTGGAAGCTTCCGGAAGCCAGGAGGTGCAGGCTGCACAAGACCTGTACATGGGTGGGCACGGCATTGGTCCTCCTTGTTGGGTGCTGCATCAGGGGGTCTAGGTCCCGGATCAGCTTAGTGATCATTGCCCCATTCAGGCGGTACTTGGAGTAGATTTGCTCTGCAGTTTGGCCCAGTAGGCTGATCCGCAGGCGAAAGATTCACTCCTGTATCCTGCGTCTGTTCCGTGCTGCTCGCTGAAGCCTTCGCCGCCTGATCTCCATGTAGAGTCCTGGCATTGTGAGAGTCCTCATTCTCCAGCTGCGTTTCCTTAAGTGTGTTTGGTCAGGCCTGCACCTGTGGGTAGTTTGTTGGATTTTTTTTTTGTTTGTTTTTTCCCTTAATGGTTACCACCTGGTTTGGGTTCTCCTTAAATTGCGCATCGCTAATAGCGATTTTCAGGTTTTTCGCATTTTGCGAATTTTCTTGAATAGCGATTGCGATTATTTTGCGAGTTCGCAAATTAATTAGCAGAATCCATGGTTTCTCGCACTTTCCGATTCGCTAAAGGGCTTCTTCCAGGATTCTGCGAATTACTTTGCGAACTCGCAATTTTTCTTTAGCGAATTCGCTATTTTACACTTTTCACTATCATGAATTCCTTTTCTTCAAATTGCGATCACAATTGCTGATTCGCAGCTATTGCGATCGCAATTTTGCTTCATGAATCTACTTGTAAGCTCCAAATCTCTAGCTTTTCCCAATTGAAAGTCTATGGGAGAGCTAATTGTTAGTGTTAAACAAAACATGCAGAATTTCACTATAAGAACATGTAAAATACACTAGTACATGTTCTACCTTTAAAATACACTGCACCCTGCCAAGGGGGTACCTTGGGCCTATCTAAGGGGTGACATACATGTATGAAAAGGGAAGGTTATGGCCTGACAAGTGGGTGCACTTGCCAGGTAGAAATGGCATTGGCAAGTCTGAGTCACATTTGAAAGGCTACTGGTTTGGGTGACACAATCCGTACTGCAGGCCCACTAGCAAAAGACACATAAATGGTGGATTGAATGCAGAGCAAATCAAACATTTATCCCCAGTCAACAGATCTGGGTTAAATCCATCATTCTTTTGCTAACCATGCAGCCCCAGTACAGACCCAGCCATATGCAAATCAATCTTGACCCTGATCCTCATGGGAACAATCCAGCCTGAACTGCCAAGCCAGTTCATCCCTGGACTGGAAACAAGCCTCCCTAGACCGGTTATGGGGAATTACCCCCCTAGCCTGAATTCCGGCTAGCTTGAATCCAGTGGCGCAGTGAGCCCGGGACCCATTTTAGGGCGAGAAAGCAAAAGACACACAAATGATGGCCAGAATGAAGAGCAAATCAAACATTCACACCCAGTCAACAGATAAGGATTAAATCCATTGTTCTTGTTCTTTTGCTCACCATGCCACCCTAGTTTAGACCCAGCCATATGCATATCAGTCTTGACTCTGTTCCTCATGGGAACAGTCCAGCCAGAACTGCCAACCCAGGTCCTCCCTGGACCAGAAACAAGCATCAAGGGACCGGTTTCTGGATATTACCTCCAGTCGCGACCGCTGCCTGGAAGCAGCAGTGGGGCGGGTGAGGCAGAACAAGGGGGGGGGGGGGAATCACAATTACAAAAAATTAAAAACACTTACTTCCCGCAGCCGGCTGGCCGGCCGCCACAGCTTCTCCTGTGTCCTCTTCCTGACTTGTTGTAAGAAATGGGAAGCAGGAAGCACCAGAGCTCCCACTCTCCCTGCAGCTAATCACAAAGTTGCAATTCAGCGTTGTGATTGGTCTGAGTGCCGTGATACAGTGCTCAGCCAGGGCTGCATGTTTTCCATGCAGGCTGTGATGCAGTCTGCATGGAGAAGGGGGAAAGTGCGCACAACTGGATTGGGTGGCCCGAGAGGGCCAACCAAACAGTCTTTGGGCACCTAGCATGGTAGTACCCTCCCCCCTGCTCTTCAGCCCTGCCCTGCCCCCTCACGTAAGCTGCCACAGCAGGAGGATATAATAAAATGATAATAACATTAGTTATTATCATTCTATTTTTTCCTTTTTTTTGCTGCTCTGAGGCAGTGGGGTGACGCCCCTATACCTTAGCGGAAGAGCTGCCACTGATTACCCCTCATCAGCCAGGCTAGCTTGAATCCAGTGGAACAGTGAGCCTGGGACCCACGTCTGGGTATACCCGGCGCACTTAAGGCAAGAAAGCAAAAGACACACAAATGGACTAGTAGCATTTGATTTACAGGCTCTGGGCACACACAATGCACTTTACTTTTGACCTACCAGGAAATCAAAAGGCCAATCATGAATAAACAATCTTCATTAGAATTTACACAGGGATCACTTGCACTTTGACACTGATCATCACCTAAGCCAGCAAAAGTGAAACCAGCACACAGTCAAAAATTCAGGCGATAGAGGCAAAAAGTCTAGGGAAACCACACCAAGGATAATAAGTCTAACACCAGGTATTAGAGCAGTTGTACGCAAAACGTCTGAAAGATGCTTGTATTTGGGAAAATAAGACTGGCTCTATCCATGAGCTTCTGTGTGCAATATCCACCAAACAGAGATGTAACGTTATACCAATAAGGAGAGACATTAGCAAATGTATCTGTTGGACTTGGCCCTTTTGGCAATGGTGTGCGCAGGTTTATTGTGGTTATTTTCAAAATGCCACTTTTAGAAGTTGGCATTTCTGTGTGCTGTGTGTCTGCATGCCTGATGTGAATTGCATGTCTGGCTTTTGAGTGACAGGGGCTGGTGAGGTGCGGGTGGCTCCAAGAGGGGCAGGGTGAGTTAGCGTTAGGCTGAATTGTACAACTACATTCTGAGTAGTGGGAGGAGAAGTCTCTGGTCCCTGAATAGGAGTGTGCCTGCCTTAGTGAATGCTGGCTCCGCCCCCTGGGGTGTGTCTGATGACGAGCCCCCACCTGACAAAGGGGAAGAGGAGCCTTGTAAACAAAGTGCTCCAATTCCCCCCTGAACCAGTTTTTGCTGGTTCCCCAAGCCCTGTGCTCTGCAGAACAAAGCAGAAAAATTGTATAAATGTAGGGGCTATGACCCCATGAAAGTGTTGTGCTGTGCTTGTGCTGTTCCTGACTTGTGGGGCCTGTTGCTGCTGGGCTCCAGGAGGAACCACCACGAGGGACTGCCTCCCTCCTCGAGGGCCCTGTGTGCTGGCCTGCCTGAGCCCAGCTTTGCCCCCCTTCATCCCTGACCTTTGGACTCTAGCGCTTTGCTTGTTTGGAAGAGCGCTTTATTTTCATCCTAAGGGGCCCTTCCGTTTTTGGGCCTGCAGCGCTAAGCTGCGATCGATTTTGAGGGAATCCCGACAGAGGGATTCCCCTGCATCGCTGAGATCTTGAGGGAGCACACCGCGCTAATTTATGCTAAAAACCGAGCGGGAGCCAACCCCGCATTGGTACCTTGAAAACGGGAGCCCACCCCGTGTTTGGGATTTTCATCCCACCCCGCCTTTTATGCTCAGGAAAGCGGGTGCCCACCCCACAGTTGTCCTCCTTTGAGACGGGAGCCTACCCCGTATTGCCAACACCGAGAGAATTGCCGCCAGCCCGAACCTGAAGCCAGGCAAAGTCCGCCTGACTCCGGGCGGGGCCCAGAATCCAGCCTGAAGTTAGCGTGTGGATCAGCGGGGCTCCCGTGCTCGTGGAGAGCCCTGCGTGTGCTGGCAAGGAGAGCTTGGGGCCGGCGGGAGCCCACCTCACCTACGTGTTGCCGTGCCTGCGCCCCGAGTGAAGTAAGGAGAGCTCGGCAACATGCCTGCAAATAAGGAGGCATCCCCAGATCTGAGGAGAAGTGGGATGACAAAGGCTCACTGCCGGTGCCCTCCTGCTGCCTCAGCGTCGTTGCCAGAGGAGCCCCCTTGAAAGGGGGCGCCACAAAGCAGTGTGGATGCCACCAGAGGGAACAGAGCCAACAACAAAGTAGCCCGGTGGGGGGGCATGTTGGGGCACATTGTCGGTGCCCTCCCCCATGTGGTCGTGTCCCCTGGGGCACAGTGGTGCCATTCCTGCCAGAGCAGTTGGGGGAATCACGGCACAGTTAGTGCCCAGAGAGGTGCATGGGCAGAGCCCCCTGGGGACGATTTCATGTGGGAGGCAATACCTGATGTAGAAGTCCTGGAGTGGGGCTTCAAAGTCTCAGTTGTGGCCAGTGACTTCCTCGGTCGTCACAGCTGCACCTCAGTAGAGGGCAGCTGCTATGAAGGTGGGCAATTTAGTTGGTTATCTCCCTAAGTCCCAGAGAAGGACCAAAGAGGCACAGTGGTGCCATTGCCATTCCCAGCTGCCCTGCGAGAGTGCAGGCAGCTGCAACATTTGGGCACATTTGGGTTGTAGAGTCCCAGTGGGGGACAGAGGGCACAGTGAGTGCCAGTGCCCATCTGTTGTTTTGATTTCACAGCTGCCCAGCAAGTAGTGGGCAGCTGCCAAGTTTAGGCCAGCATTCCTTTGGGGGCATTGTTGAAGGAGGTAGGAGTGGGAGACACTCCTTAGCCCCAGCGCAATTGCGAACGTTTGGTTCCTAATGCCTTTTGCAGCCCTGACATTCTGGATGTAGGGCCTTTGAACCCCCTTGAGTAGAAATGTTGGCCTGGGGGTAGTTTCAGTGTTTAGGCTCCTGAGGGTTGGGATAATGTGTTTATGCCTAATGCGATATGGCGTAATATGTTTATGCTAGGGAGGCCCTTTGCGCAATGTGTTTATGCTATTAAGGTTTGGGCCTACTGTGGGTTTATGTCTAATCTGATATAATGCTTAGGTAATTATGGTACCAGTAGTTACTGGGTGTGTTTTGCATTTATTTACCTGTATTCTGATGGTTCTGACCATGGCCCGATTGGCCTGGTCCAGACTATAATCCCCTGTGAATATTGCCCATGCCAGTTGGCACAGTTTACATTGTGTGATTATGATCTAGTGTGATTATGACAATACAAAGGCTATTTTTGATATAACATTGTGTGGAGTTCCTTTTGTGGTGTGCCTAGTGTCTTGCTGCTGTGTGGGGGTTGCGCAAACGCTTTACACATTGCCTCCGGGATAAGCCTGATTGCTCGTGCCAAGCTACCAAGTGGGTGAGCAGGGGTTATCTTCAGCGTGTAACTCTCTTGCCCTGACTAGAGTGGTGGTCTCTGCCTGGCTTTGGAGCAAACCTTAGCCAACCAGAGATCCCATTTCTAACATTGGTGGCAGCGGTGGGATAGGACTTGTGTTTGCGCACTACCACAGCGACAACTGGTTGCACTACAAGCTCTGCATTTAGATATTCACGTGTTTGGGGATTATTGTTTCTGAGTTTTGTTTTATTTTTTCTCCTAAAAGTGTCATTTTTGACTTACGTACCCCTGTTGTAGCTCTTGCACCTAGGTCTCCTGTGTTGCACGTGTCTCTGAGCGTCCTGCCAAAATGGAGTCTGCCTTTAATTTGTATGGTCTGTTTTGATACAGTATGTGGGAGTTGGTGGGGTTCTGTGAGGAGAGAGACATAGCAGCGAGTGGTTCAGATGCCAAGTCAAACCTTCGGGAAATCCTGAGCCAATGACAAAGGATGAATGGGAACATGAGCGCAATGAGGAGAAGGGGGCCCTGGGCGCACGCCAAGAGGGTGGTCGGACAGAGGGAGGCCCTGAGGAGTCTGAAGGGAAGGAAAAAAATGACAGGACAGGGACGCCAGTAGATAAAGAGAACCCCAAAGATAGGGAGTCTCTTGCTGGGTCCAGTGTCGGGGCAGTGCCACACCCCTTTCCCTATCCCCAGAGGAGTGGTTAGATAGGAGGGAAGAAAGGGAGCATCAGCTGGCTTTGGGGATGCTCAGATTAGAGAATGCCAAGGAGATAGCGCAGCTGAGGGTGGAGGAGAAAAAGTCACTGACCAAGAGGGTCTTAGCGCAGGAGAGGATGGCGGAGGTTGTGAGGGCCTTCACCAGGGAGAACTTAGCTCTGGACGGATGATTATTCCCTGAGTGCAGTTGTGGTTTTCTGGATTCCCCAGTGAGGGTGGGGTCCAGTGGTGGCAGCAATATGGAGTCCAGTGCAGGAAGTCCCACTTCCACATCCCAGAGCGTGGTACCTAATTCCCAAGAAGAAGAGTACAGGTTGAAATTCAGAGGCAGTAAGAAAGTGTCTCGCCAGTCTTGGGAGGAGTTTGTGGAGGAATGTAGTGATGCACTGGTTAATTGGGTAAGGGTTAACACGGAACAAGATTTTGAAGGACTGTTCAATCTGATTATCAGAGAGCACCTGCTCAGTCATTCTTTTCCGGGGTTGCGCCAACACCTGTTGGAGTGTGAGTTTTCTGATCCTTGTGAACTTGCATGGGAAGCAGACCTCTCGGTGGAGGCCCAAGGGTCTGAAAAGGCATTGGGGAGTGATTCCGAAAGAAGTGGCTCAGGTATCTTTCAGTCCTGTGTGGAAGGAGAGGTTCAGAATAGCCCAGCTAGGTCCCAGTGTAGTGAGAGGGGTGTAGGGGCTCAAGTCCTGTCTCAGTGGAGTAGGAGTGAGTGTGGGATTGTGTGTCTCAAGGTGCCCGAAACCCAGTCCCAGGATCTGGAGGGTTCCCTAGGGGAACACCAGGTTGGGGACCTAGGCTGTACTGTTAGACCATTTGAGTGGGAGCTCCCAGTGTCTGGAGAACCTGGAGCATCTGTAAATAGAGCTCCAGTGGTTCAGGTGTCTGGTGATGCCGCTCCAGTTGGGAGAGTACTGAAGTCCAGAGTGAGGGGTGAGAGAGGGATGTGTTCCCCGGTGCAAGAACTAGTGGGTCTGGGACCAGCCAGAAGGGCTGTCTCCTTGTAGTGATCATGGTGACACCATTTCTGTCCTGGGGGATTTTCGCGCACTGTCAGATGGATAGGGGTCAGGAGATCTGCGCCAGGCAGACTGTCACATAACACATGAGTCATGTGTTACCCTCATGGAGTTGAGGCTGTGTGCGCCCCCAGAAGTCCTGGCGTGCCAGGGTAGTGTTCAACCGCAGGGGTTGGTCCCTGGGTTGGGAGGACAGGTTCAGAATCTGCCTGACCTGGAGGGAGAGACATCTGTAACCAGTATCCTGACCGGTTTGGTTTCCAGGGGTACCACTCCAGTTGGGAGGGTGCAGAACTCTGGAAGAGGGTGCAGAGGGAGGAAGCCCTCGCCTCTGACCCTGGTGCAACCTGAGGGTTTAGACCCTAGGCTGGGAGACCAGTTGCTGGAAAGAGGTCCTGAACTGGTAGGAGAGTTGTGTTTCAAGGGTGCCTCTCAAAGGAGGAGAGTGAGGAATCCTAGGAGGAGAGGTAGGGGAGGAGAGCCTCAACCGCGAATTCTGGTCAGCCTGAGGGTGTGGACCCTAGGCTGGAGGATCAGTGGCAGTCTCGAACTGCCCTGATGAGAGGTAGAGTGGAGAATGGTCACTATGTGCCAGGGGTTACTGCCCCCCACTCTGTGAGATGGCAGGGACCAGATACGTAGGGATGGCCTAGGGCCTGGTCCTGGCCGCGGACAGCTAAGGAGTACCAGTGGGGTAGCCTAGTTGGGACTGAGAGCTTTTACAAATGGAACCACATGGGTTCACAGTGGCGTAGAACAGGAGGGTGTCCCTGCAGTTGCGGGCCCGCGTCCATGTTCTATCGCCCCAAGCAGGGAAGCCCATCACAGTGGTGATTGGTCTGTCCTGCATTTTGGCTGGAAGGGGGTTGTGTTGGACTTGGCCCTTTTGGCAGGTTCACCCCTGAACTTTTTGTCTTAAACTGTGACATGGTGGTAGTGTGTTTAGGCCTCTGGGCACTTTAGCATTGTGGCCCAGTGTAAAGTGCGTGCGCTCTGTGTTACATTTAGTGAGATTGGTGTACCTTCCCATAGGAATGCATGGGGATTCCCTGATGAATGTGGGTCAGTGGTAAATCCTGATATGAGAGGCGCAGCGTGGTCAAGTCTGGTATGTGTGAAATGGTACTAATAAATGCTGCGCAATGGTGTGCGCAGATATATTGTGGATATTTTAGAAATGCCACTTTTAGAAGTTGGCATTTCTGTGTGCTATCTGTCTGCCTGCCTGATGTGAATTGCATGTCTGGCTTTTGAGTGACAGGGGCTGGTGAAGTGTGGGTGGCTCCAGGAGGGGCAGGGTGAGTCAGCGCTAGGCTGAATGGCACATCAAAATTTTGAGTAGTCCCTAGTCCCTGAATAGGAGTGTGCCTGCCTTAGTGAATGCTGGCTCTTCCCCCCTGTGGTGTGTCTGATGACGAGCCCCCACCTGACAAAGGGGAAGAGGAGCCTTGTAAACAAAGTGCTCCAATTCCGCCCTGAACCAGTTTTTGCTGGTTCCCCAAGCCCTGTGCTCTGCAGAACAAAGAGGAAACAATGTATAAATGCAGGGGCTGTGTCCCCATGAAAGTGTTGTGCTGTGCTTGTGATGTTCCTGACTTGGGGGACCTGCTGCTGCTGGGCTCCAGGAGGAACCGCCATGTGGGACTGCCTCCCTGTTGGAGGGCCCTGTGTGCTGGCCTGCCTGAGCCCAGCTTTGCCTCCTTCATCCCTGACCTTTGGACTCTAGCGCTTTGCTTGTTTGGAAGAGCGCTTTATTTTCATCCTGAGGAGCCCTTCCATTTTTGGGCATACAGCGCCGAGCTGCGATCGATTTTGAGGGAATGCCAACGTAGGGATTCCCCTGCATTGCTGAGATCTTGCAGGAGCCCACCCCGCTAATTTATGCTAAAAACCGAGCGGGAGCCCACCCCACATCGGTACCTTGAAAACGGGTGCCCACCCCGTTTTTGGGATTTTCGGCGGGTGCCCACCATGCCTTTTATACTCAGAAAAGCGGGTGCCCACCCCGCAGTTGTCCTCGTTTGAGACAGGAGCCTACCCTGTATTGCCACCACCGAGAGAATTACCACCGGCCCGACCCGGAAGCCAGGCAAAGTCTACCTGACTCGGAAGTTGGCGTGTGGACCAGCGGGGCTCCCGTGCTCATGGAGAGACCCGCATGTGCCGGCAAGGAGAGCCTGGGTCCAGCGGGTGCCCACCCCGCCTATGTGTTGCCATGCCTATGCACTGGGGGAAGTAAGGAGAGCCCTGCGACGTGCCTGCAAATAAGGAGGCGTCACCAGAGCTGAGGAGAGGCGTGCCGACCAAGGCTCACTGCTGGTGCCCTCACGCTGCCTCAGCGTCATTGCCAGAGGAGCCCCAGTGAAGGGGGACTCCGCAAAGCAGTGCGGATGTCACCAGAGGGAATGGAGCTGACACCGAAGTAGCCCAGTGAGTGGGGCCACATTGCGAAGTCCGGTTGGGGGGGTGTTGTGGCACATTGTTGGTGCCCCCCGTGTGGTCGTGCCTCATGGCATACAGTAGAGCCCTTCCTGCCAGAGCAGTTAGGGGAATCAAGGCCCAGTTAGTGCCCAGAGAGGTGCACCGGGCAGAGCCCCCTGGGGCCGATTTAGTGTGAGGAGCAATCCTTGATGTAGAAGTCCCGGAGTGGGGCTTCAAAGGCTCAGTTGTGGCCAGTGCCTTTCTCGGTCGTTACAGCTGCACAGCGGTTGCGAGCAGCTGCTACGAAGGTGGGCGATTTGGTTGTTTAACTCCCCAAGTCACAGAAAAGGATCAAAGAGGCACAGTGGTGCCATTGCCATTCTCAGCTGCAATGCGAGAGCGCAGGCAGCTGCAATGTTTGGGCACATTTGGGTTGTAGAGTCCCAGTGGGCAACAGGGAGTGCCAATGCCCATCTTTTGTTTTGATTTCACAGCTGCCCAGCAAGTAGTGGGCAGCTGCCACGTTTAGGCCAGCATTCCTTTGACAGAGAACTCACTCGATTCTTGGAAGGCACAGACACACATGGTCTAGGCGAGCGCAGTTGCTATTGAAAAGTTTACGGGCCACTGAAGTTATAAAGAAAGACGAACCGGCACATGGTCACAACCCACTCAGAGTTTGGCCGGGAGACGACACAGCGCAGGTACCCCACCTTAAAATAAAGCCCCCGTTGCCGCAGATTTGTAAGGAACGCGACACACCGCCACATGACCCCAACCCGATATAAAGAATCAAAGCCCTGATGAGAGACCAGGGACATTCGTCCTGGCCTCGAAACGCGTCGCCTTTTGTGTTGGATGGAACAAATTCTGATTTATAATAATAACTAGGACTTGCTAGTCCAGTGATTTGTATTGTTTGCCATTTATTTGGCAAAAGTTCCACGCACATTTTGAATATTCATTTATTGTTGTTTATATATGTATCTTGTGTAAAAAAATTCTGTCTTTGTAGTATGTTTTGATGTTGCATTAATTGATCAATATTTATGTCATTTTGTGATTAAAGTGTTTGAATATTGAATGTATAGTGTTTGTTTTTTGCTAATATAACTGTAAAAATTTCATAAAATATGCAGTAAATGGCAATAAAAGATTTGCCTGGAAGGAAATGAATAGACATTTTTTCCATCCATTTAAGTTCTCTTTGAAGTAATTGTGTTTGAGACATTTTTTGTTGTCTAGTTAGTATAAGGTCCAGTCTCAATCACTCATAAGGACCTAACTCCTTAGGGATACAGCATTCCTTTGGGGGCATTGTTGAAGGAGGTAGGAGTGAGAGACACTCCTCGGCCCCAGCCCAATTGCGCGCGTTTGGTTCCTACTGCATTGGCAGCCCTGACATTCTGGACGTAGGGCCTTTGAGCCCCCTTGAATAGGCCAGTTGGTCTGGGAGCCATTTCAGTGTTTAGGCTCCTGAGGGTTAGGATAATGTGTCTATGCCTAATGCGATATGGCGTAATGTGTTTTTGCTAGGGAGGCCCTTTGCGCAATGTGTTTATGCTGATAAAGTTTGAGCCTACTGTGTGTTTATGTCTAATGTGATATAAAGCTTAAGTCATTATGGTACCAGTAGTTACTGGTTGCGTTTTGCATTTGCTTACCTGCATTCTGATGGTTCTGACCATGGCCCGATTGTCCCGATCCTGTATATAATCCCCTGTCAATATTGCCCGTGCCAGTTGGCACAGTGTACATTGTGTGATTATGATCTAATGTGTTTATGACAATACAAAGGTTATTTTTGATATAACCTTGTGTGGAGTTTCTTTTGTGGTGTGCCTAGTGTGTTGCTGCTGTGTGGGGGTTGCGCAAACGGTTTACACATTGCCTCTGGGATAAGCCTGACTGCTCGTGCCCAGCTACCAAGAGGGTGAGCAGGGGTTATATTCGGCATGTAACTCCTTTGTCCTGACTAGAGTGGTGGTCTCTGGCTGGCTTTGGCACAAGCCTTAGCCAACCAGCGATCCCATTTCTAACAGTATCCACCTACATACATGACTCCTATAAAGCATTTTTCCATTCAATTTTTTTCAGTCAAACCCTATCTTGGTCCTGAGAAAATCCCCAAATCACGGGGTTCGATAAGCATCGAGCTCTACGCGTTAGGGAGTTGTTGGACTTAGCAACTATACTAAGACAACCCTGATGGTCAAATTAGGTGCCTTGTCAAGGTTAAAATAATTAGTTAATACAACCCCTTCACATGCTATAATTTCAAGAGTCTAAACAACTGAGACACAACAGCAGACTCCTCCTGTTGAAAATCCAAGTCAGGTATATTGTATTTTATGCGTAATGTAAAATGTTTATGTGTGTAAAAGTATTGTTTTTTAGATTTTTTTTATGTCTTTGTGGGCTAAATAGGTCATAGACCTTTTGGCAATGTTATCCAATGTCTTTGATTTGTTAATGCAAAAAGAATTCACACAAATTAATGTTTATGCTATTGTGTTCAGAAAAAAAGAAGTTAATCAAATTAAATTCCTTGGTCTGCAGAGAATGAATAACAGTGTTGACTAAATAATTATCAGTCAAGGTTCTTTGCTGTCATTATATTTAAAAGTGGTTTAACCTTTCTGATCAAACAGACCCAACCCCTTAGTACTGACTCCATTGAAGTTCAGTCCTCAAAGTAATGCATTTAAATGCTATGAGAAATGCATATGGAAGGATCCTGGTAAATGATTTTGAAATATATATTTGTCTGAACTGATTGATTGTCACAGAAGGAAATGCATGTAAAATTATTTCCGCTGAAAGCAAATAACCAGATGGTATAACAGGGACTATTAAAACAATTAGGTTTCTCTCACGAAGTCCTCAAAAACACAGGAATTGTGGACAAGCACTGCTTGTGCATAACTGTGACACATCTAAGAGTTTCCACTGGGCAGATTTCACCAGGTGGAACCTAGTGAAATTTGCACAGGTAAATGAGATTATAAAAAAATAATCTGTCTTAATTGGTGTGCAACATTGTGCTGTTTCCATGTGTGCTGCACAACGCAGCACACATGGAAACAGCAAAAAATGAGAAGAAATTAAACATTTCTCATTTTGCCAGGCTAAGACAAGGTTTTCCCTGGTCTCAATTTGGGCACTGCCCCATATTTAGACCACCCTTGTAACTATGGGACGGCATCAAAATCAATGGGTGTTGAGGTGGAACAACCACGACAACACCCATTGCCCTCCCCTTTAACGCTAAGTATAGCATGAAAGGGTGTCTTACTTACAAGGCATTGTTAAGCCACATTAAGTGGCTCAACACTGCCTTGGAAATAAGGCAAAGCCTGTATCGCCAACCCAACGTCTTTAACCTCTTCCATGCGTTGGACAGCCTCCGGTCGTCCGACTTCACGGTGGGCGTGTGCGGAGGACGGCCGGGGGCCGTCCGTTCTGCGCACACGGGAATTCTCCTGCACAGCGGGAGTATTCCAGCTGCATCGAAGCGGCTAGAAGTGATGTTGTGGTGGTGATAGCCAATTGTAAATATGCCCCTAAGTGTGTTTCATAAAGTAAAGAATCCCTATTCTAAAATTATGAGAGAAAGGAGTCAATTAGAACTCATGAAGAGCTCTATATCGAGAGAGTGAGAGCAAGCATGACGTTTTACTAAATTTAGTTCAATGAATGAGAAATATCAAAGCATAACGTTCCATGCAGAGAGGTTCAAGAAACTCAGTAGAGTGTCAGAATAAAATATCTCTAGGTCTGGGGCCAAAGGGATAAGGCTTACAATCAGAGCTCCGCGGACCAAGAGTGTCTGTGAATATGAAAGAGCAGTTAGGGTTGGCAAGTAGCAAATCAGTGTCAGCAGCACCTCAACAAATCCAGGACCAGGTACTTATATAAACAGCGTATTTTATGAAAGTCTGCAACATGTGTCTCTCCTCTCTTCTTCCATCTAATCATCCTACAAGGTTTTCCTCGGCACCGGATTACTCCTTATCCTAGCAACGAAAGAACAATAGTCTATCAATTGCATTAGTTATATTTGTTGCAAGAAATATTGAGTAGGATTCAGATCTGATTATGGCTTTATTTTGACTCATATACTTGTACAATGATATCCTTCAAAACTAAAGTCCACACAATAGCTAATGTATTAGCTATGTAGAAGTTGAAACATCTTTTAAATGATTAATGAACATTTTGCAATGAAATATACTGAAAAGGAAATACAAGTTAGTAGAAGAGGTCAATGTCCACTGCTACATATATGGCTGCACATTTTCCCGTTTAAAAAGACTAAGGGGCATATTACAATCCTCGTGTGCCTTCTGTGCATCACTTGACGCACCAGAGGTGCAATGTGGTATTTACATGAACACCTAAAGTCACCCTGCGTGGCTTTTGGTGTCCTTGTAAACATGGCCCCTTGTCACACAGCACTTTGCATGAAAGGGGCATTCCATGGGTGTTGCTGTGGCTGTTCCCATGCAAGACCCATGGATTCTGCCGCATTCACAGATTTCCAACATTTTGTAAACCTGGAAATGCATCAGAATCTTCTGCAGGGGAGACGTTAGGAAGCGCAACAAGGAGACATACTTTTCATTCTCCTTGTTTTTTCCTCTTCTATACGTGCTGCAGAAAAGAGGAAAACACCTCTCATGATTGTTTTGTGCGGGAAGGTGCCCCTTCCTGCACAAAAACAACCATCCCCACTACGCAGGCACCCTTGCAACATGAAGTAGGGGGCCTATGATGGGGAATTGTAGGCAATTGTGTGCCAGTGCAGGGAAGAGCTCAGGGATACGTCATATTGTTGTAAATATGACACATCCCTATTCTTCAGAAGTAATGCAGCATGGCACAGCCAAATAGCTTTCGGCACCATGCTGCATTACTTCATTGTAAATATGGCCCTTAATTCTAATCAATTGGAACAAAAAGTTCTATTCAAACAAATACCTTCGACAAAAAATATGTGAATCATTTTGTAAAAGGTTAATCTTACATGAAATAGCATCTTTTGCGGAGGTCAAACGTTACACAATTTTGTAATATCTCCTTTGTACGTGTGAATGAACTTTTAGCAAAACCATTTTAGCTGTTTGAGGCCTAGTACGTGTAACTATGGCAGTTGTGTACATTTTTTACAATTCCGAAAGCACTTTTCTTTTCTTTACATTTATTAATATTGCACGTTTATTACAACCTATTTTATTGCATTTATTTTAAATGCCATTCCCAACTCCATAAGATAGTAAAGGAAAAAGTGTGCGAGCACAAAGCCATTTAACAATATACAATTTGATTTCAACAATTTATTACAACATGATTTGGTTACAGCAAACTTAAACATCACTCAAAAGTACTGTTCTGTTAAAGGGGTTGTCATCTAGTGGAAATTATGTATTTGGACATTTTCAGAATTTCTCTCAAGCAAAATCTGTAGAAAATAAAATTGGCGTTGGGTATGGATGGGCATGTCAACTATGACAGATAAAGAAAGAAGAGTTTATTTTTCTGAAAAATGGAAGCTTGGAAAGGTCTGCAGCTTTTTGGGGTGTAAGAGTGCTCTCCCAGAAGGAAACCTTCAAGGTCAAGAAGAGATGGACAAGATGCAATTATTTTCATTGTAGTTTGGGAGAGCAAATTCCAGGAGGTATGCTAGTCCCAGTAGAGTGATAATAGATTTAAATAGGAATGAAGCGGTTATGGAAAAAGGTTGTCAATAAAATGCACATAATAAGACCCCAAAGCAGCCGCGGTGCGTCCATTGGGGCGTAGGGGCGTAGTCCCACTAGCCCATGTACCCGCGGCTGCAAGGAAATTAATTTGTCATTGATTTATTTAATTTCAATCACACACTGTACTTAAATATAATCCTCATGATCTGAACGCCGTCAGGAATCCGGGCAGCACCCTGCATATCCGGGAGTCGGGGAGTGCTCTGCGCGCTCGCAGGGGGGCTGGACTGCTGTGCAGCTTGAGTTGAGTGACAGTCCACGTCACTCAGCTGCAGCAACAGTGGTGTACCAGGCTCTAGCGCGCAAGTGAAGCTTGGGGCTGAAACTAGCCCAAGCATGCGCATTGGAGTTCCCCTGATAGCGAGTGGCCAGGGGGGTGCTGGGTTTAACCAGCCGACAGCCCCCGGCGATAGAAAGGGCGACAGGGCGAGCACTTAGTGTGCCCCCCAAGCCAATCCTGGCGCTGCATGCAGCGCCAGTATTGGCCGGTCACCGCGCAACAGGGCAGGGCAATCCATTATTGGATGCCGCGCGTGGGTGGCTCAGCCGCACTGCATAATGGCCAATCACTGTGTCTGACTTCATTGAGTCATGCAGTGATTGGCCATTTTGCGGCTATTCTCTATACTCTCTCTCTGGTGACTCTCGAGTCTCGCCTCGTAGACGGTGTGTGCGCATCAGCCAGCCTGTGAGTGTGCTATGCCCTGGTTTCGCTCTCTCGAGTCGACCCGTCGTCATCAGTGAGTATTGATATTAGAGTTTTTTATAAGTAATTTATTGTTCTATCTAATCTCGATTTATTTAGAATGACGACGCTGGGCCTTGTGCAGCCAGAGAGGCCTATGGCCTCTCAGGCCTAGGCTGTTTGAGGAGCCGAGCTTTATTAGTCAGTGACTGTGACTCACTACTTGTAGCTAGCTGGATGATATATATTTTATTTCTATATCTACCGCGTTCTTCTTTCCTTGTGCTACTTAAGGCAGACAGACAGACATTACGTTCAAATTCGCACTTCGGTAAGGCGAAAGCCTTATTAAAAACAGTGCAAACATTTTTCACCTACCTTCCAAGGGGTACGTTTTAGTATTATGGAATAGTCTGGGCTACCAGCAGCAATGCAATATAGAGTACCTGCGCTGTCTCTATTATAGTTAATAACTGGATTTATTGTCGACAGAAATAAACTATTTAATAAAGAGAAAGCACCCGCAAATACCACCAAACCGAAGAAGAACCTAATAGGGCCACATTAATGTACACGGTGCGTTTACGTAACCCAATATTTATCTGACTTACCACATGATTTGTAGATGTCACAGCTTGAAAACAGGTTGTTTGTGGGCCATAAGGATCGGTGACTCATTTTGAGCGCATATATTTACTCAAAACCTCTCAGAGTAAGTGAATGTTTTGCTAACACCAAAAAGCAAACACTACCTTGCATTTCCAAGATTTCTTGTAAGCAAAATAAACAATAAGATATTGCCACTTAATGTATACGGAAAAGAGGCCAGGGCACCTGAGAACATGACACGGTATTTTAATGAAAACGAGTATATGGCCCATACTTTGTAATATACTGATTGATCATAGTTCTTCTCAAATACTTTTGATTTAAAGAAGGGTATTCACACGAGTCACAAGATTATATGAATTATTTCTGTGAATGTAATAAGGATAATAATTATTACGACAATAATAATAACACGAATAATAAGAATTTGAATAAGACTAATAGAAGCCGTATATACATCTTTATAATGACTGTCAACCCCGCTTTTGGAGATCCTAACAATTTCGTATGAGATAAAGAAAGCTCAATAAAAAAAGGCGACTAATTCCGTGATTTCCTGATAATATTATCTCCCGCATAAGTGATTCCTCTCCAGGAATACTCTTCATGAAATGATGTCCTCTATTAAAGTCACCAAATTTGAAAAACACTCCTGCAATAAATTTGTACCAATTTGCATAGAGTTTGGCACTGAGAATGCAAATGATCCATCTGGACAGCCCAAGCAGGATTGCGGTATATTACTTGTTGTAGAAGTAATGGCTGACCCGAAATGCAGAACAGCCCTAATGTCTTGTATGGCTCCCTGATTGGAATGTAATAGTGTAAAAACAAGTACCAATTATGATTGGTTGAATGCAGACTTGAAACTCTGGCTCAAATGCCCCGTTGCTTCAGCCATTCTGTGTATGTTCAAGGGAGGTGCAGGTTGCCTTGCCACGGCACTGTAATGCCGCAGTTCTCCACCTCTTCCTGTGAGCTCCACACTATTTGTCAGTCATTTTACTGTCTGCAGATGCAGACTCTAACAGGCTTTGTCACGGTTTAGTAGCCATGTTGTACAGCAGCGCGTCTGTTGTGCAGCATGGCAAAAAGTAATTCATAGTAAAAGTGCTATGATGTGGCACGTGCTAGCCGCATAATAGGGCTCTTTATATATTGCTCCCCCGATGCAACATGGGGGAGTGAGTAGGAGGAAACAGATGGATGGAGGGCAGGAGGCAACATGGAAGAAAAGGATGCAGGTGGGAATGAATGGAAAAAAGTTCAATGACGCGGGCAGCGTTGGCTGTGTCATAGACCTTTTGTTATTGCAACATGGTGGGAGGTAGAGTCATGGCGCATTGACGGGGGTAGCGGAGCACATGGAAAATGGAGGATGTGCAAGAGGGGCTGGGGCAAGCAGACAGACAATGGAGGGTAGAGGGAGGAGCGTAACCAAGCACAGGGATAAGAGAGGATGGGAGGGAATAACTGAGGCAAGTGAATGGAGAACAGATGGGAGGATGGGGTGTGGGCAAGCGGACAGACAATGGAGGGTGGTTGAGAGGGGCTAGGGCCAAGCAGACAGACAACAGGGGGTGGTCAGCAGGGGCTGGGGACAAGCAGACAGACAACAGTGGGTGGTCAGCAGGGGCTGGGGACAAGCAGACAGACAACAGTGGGTGTTCAACAGGGGCTGGGGACAAGCAGACAGACAACAGTGCCAGTGGGTGGTCAGCAGGGGCTGAGGCCAAGCAGACAGACAACCGAGGGTGAGAGGGGGTATGCTGGGACCAGAAAATGGACAACAGGGGGTTGGCAGGTGGGACTGGGGAAGAAAACAGAGGGGGGAGTAGTACACAAAGGAAACAGCTGAAAAATGCACACTCACAAAGAGTGCTTAAACAAAACAAAAACATTAGTGTATGAAAAAATGCGCAGTGGAAGCACACATCTAATGCTACCATGCCTGAGTGGAAGGAAAACACAAGAAAGAGTAAGTATGCCTATGAAAGCTGACGTATAAGAAGCGAGCAAATTAGAGTGACAATGAAGCAATCCAATGGCAAAGAATGGGTGGCTACTAAGTAAGATAAAAGTTTCTGGAAGATACAGCACATGTGCCGTTTTAGGAGAGATCTGAAATGGTGTTTCCACTTGCCTTGTCTTACCACTGACTGAGTGAAAAGTTTGCACACCCAACAATGATAACACATTCTTGACCAGGGCACATGCTTGTGAAGGACACAGGCACAAAGAGTCCCCACGCTCCTTTTAGGTTTAAACTCTTCTTTATTAAAATACAGTCAATAAATACAACAAATTCCAACCTACAACCATTGGTCAGTGGGGCATCACTGGGATGGGAAAGAAAATAGTGGGGAACAGGAAAAGGCAGGAGGAGGGAGGAGGGGAAAAAGGAAGGGGAAGTGGTGTGGTGGCAATTGGCGGACTAAGTAGGACCACAAAATAATGTTATGGAGGCATGGGGGAATGAGAGCTTGGTTTGTTTAGTCATTCGCTCCCGTCTAAGAATGATCTTGATCAGTGGGCGTCAAGCGTAGGACTCGAAATTTGTATAAGAGATAGCGGAGACAAGGCTTCCATGTCTTGTTTAAGGATGGCAGCATATGTGTCCCTATTGCTGTCAGTTTTTCGAACCCCAGTAGATCTCACATTTTGTGAAACCAGTCCCTGAATAGTCAGGGTCGTGTCTGAGACCCATCGCGTGAGTAAAGGCTGTTTTGCAGCTCCCAGCGTTAAGGTGATATTAATGTAATAATTGCACTTTCCCAATTGCTTTATTAACCTTCCTGCTTTCTCGAATTTGCTTGAAAATGTATGATTTTTCTTCTTTTTTTTCAAAATTTTCTGGGGGGGTAAACCCCCCAAGCCCCCCTTTTGGGGTTCGGGCTCGCTCGCTTCGCTCGCTCGCTATGGTGCTGTATGCAAATCACTTTGCGCACCAACACTTTCAAATATCACCCACCGCCCCTGCCCCAAAGTGACCCATCCTAACACCCTTGCTGGCAGCTAAAATTGACGACATAGGGGGCAAGGATACAGGAGAAGAAACCCAATTAAGATGAATCAGAAGTGCAAACCAGATGCTGACCCTGTCAGTCACAAGCATGTAGAGGCTAAAGAGGCGTGATGACACACAGATCCCCGCAGAGAATGCCAAGGTTCGAAAATCACTTAATACACTGCTTTGAATAAGAATTATACGGAAATATCAGTCAGTGAGGGCCTTATTTACAAGAAAGTGCAGCAGCGCGGCACTGCAAACCCTTTGGCTATGCCACGCTGGGGCACTTTCAAAGCACAGGGATGTGTCTTATTTACAACAATATGATGCATCCATGTGCGTTCCCCTGCGCAGTCGCACAATCGACTGCCATGCACCACGCAGGCACCTTTGCGCCATGGTGCAAGGGTGCCTGAATTGTGGGGAGATTGTTATTGTGCAAGAAGGGATACTATTCCTGCACATAAACAATCACAAGAGGTGATTTCCTATTCATAAAGAAAGAGAAAAAAACAAGGAGAAATGTAAACATTTCTCCATGTTGCACCTCTCTACGCCACCTCTGGGGTGGCGTAGCATTCGGACGCATTTTCAGGTTCATGAATTCTCATCAATCTGGAGATGCTGCAGGATACATGGGTGTTGCGTGGGAACACCCACAGCAAACCCATGTCACGCCCCTTCACACAAAGTGATGCGTGAGAAGGGGCCATATTTACAAGGACACCAAAAACCACACAAGATGGCTTTACTTGTTCTTGTAAATATGGCGCAGCAGGTTGCGCCACAGGTGGGCACAAAAAGTGACGCACCGGTGGCGCAAGAATCTTGTAAATAAGCCTCTAAGTTTATTTCATGTAATAATATCTATAAAGTCTGATAAAAACAGCAAAATTAAATTATATATTTTAACACAGTCAATCATTGACATGTTACAGTCAACAAAAATATGACTACCTTACCCTTCAAGCTGCCAATAAACAGTGTGATACAGCGCAAACCAACTTTCTGGATGCATTTATTCTGAACATTCTAACTCGTATTGTCCACAGATGAGCCCCAAGGACATTATTGCATATTTGCCATGGCGCAATCTTAAAGCATTCTGAGCATGGTAGGTGGGGTTCGCAGGTTACAAAATGAGGTCCAAAGAAGATATCTAGGAACATTATCGAAGGCAGACTGCAGATCTACAAATGCACAAATGCAGCATATGGCTTCATTTTCTTTTTTTTTTTAATAAATCTTTTTATTATTATAACACAAGAGGAAAAATATACATATCGGGTGTCATTAAACAAAATACAGCACATCTGTGGACGGGCAAATGAAGTGACGAAATAATGTACAGTCATAAGCAGCAGAAAAATCAAATGCAGCGTGAACCAGAAGCAAAACAATTGGATAGCAATGACCGCAGGCACCCATCAACAGCACCCGCCCACCAGGAGTACAGGATGTAAAGGAGCAAACATGTGACACCCGGATACGTTAGGCAAGAATCAGGAGAATACGCCACAGCTCTTGTGAAGAAAGGAAAGGGGAAATAGAACGGTCATAGAAAATAACAAAGGAAAAATAACCCCCCCCACAACCCCCCCACCCTACACCCCTGCAGATGGCTACGACCTAACCCCACTAGCAGCGTGCCTGTCGCCCCCTAAACTACACCCCAAGGAAGGGAAAAAGTTGGAGGAGGAGAATATAACAAATCAATACGAGCTCCCGGACTCCCATCCCCCCGCCAAGAGCAGACACCCCTTACCGTAATGGTAAGCAAGTTACAGCAAAGCAAGAGACATTTCGTAGGGGAGTCGCAAGCAGAAAAAGGACCATCCCGCCCGATCCCCGGCTCCATAGAGGCAGCAAGTCCCGTCCCGAACACATCAGACACATAAATATCAAACACTCAGAACCACGTCTGGCCCTCGCTCCCACAGATATATCCCAGCAAAGACAAAAGAAACATTGCATCAAAGTCCAGTCCAGTTCAGCTCAAACCCTCACGTTCCATCACGAAGACCCCGTCCAGTACAAATGAATTGTTGCGATTTTTCACACGGGTTCTATTCATCCGAACCGCCAGCATCACAAAGATAACCAAAAACAGTAGAGTGTCAAAGTCAATTCGAAAGAAGGGAAAACAGGATAGACGTACACAGAGTCTAAAGTCATAGCAGGGCCACCGTCCACCATCGACAAATCCGCAAAGCGGTTTTGATCACTCACGAAAAGAGGCAAAGGGTTAATCCTACAGACGCTGGAGAAGACACAATGGCTAACAATCCAGGACATGACCTCAACCCTGTCCCGTTCGATCCAAAACGTCAGCAGAGATCAACCGGCCAGCCGCCATGTTAGTCGACGTGGGCAACAAGGGCAACCAGGACAGATCGGTGGGCTGTCCCCCCGAGCCAGCCGTAAGCAACAGCAGTTCACAACATCCAACAGAGATTGTTCGACAAGATGTCCAAAGCACATGCACAAAGTTCAAAGACAATAAGTCTGACATCGGCCCCTGTGATCCCTGGGGGACCCCCAAGAGACATTCTTCAGATCGCCAAGTCCTGCTTACACAATTACTGTGCTCATGGTGAACAAGACCGTGGGAAGATGTAGGGGGGAACATGTCCAGTTGTGTCTGAACCACGTCGTCAACAAGCCCACAGGGCATTACTAGCTGGGGCTCTTCCCCCTCGTCGGCCCCGGCGGGAACAGCTCTTGTCGGGTGGAGCGCAATGAATCCTGTATCCAGAGCAGTGTTCAGCTTTGCGAACTGCTCATCCAGAGAGACTCGGACATCAGCTATGGCCGCCATGATGTCTTGCATCGTAACCGCCATCTTGGGGATGGGGGGGGTCGTCGGGCGTTCCAAGCATTAGTTCCCAGCCTGCAGGTGAATACTCCCGGAGACCAATGGACCACACAAAAGACAGGTCAAGTCACACATCGGAGGAATGTCTCTCTCCACACTGCCAAGTCAATCCCGCCCGTGAAATGAACACACAGCTCAGTTCCGGATCCCACCACGTAGCGCCAGCAATGGGGGCACCTCAGTATCCCAGAAACAGTCTCATCTCTGGCAGGATCTGCAGAGCCGGTCGTGCGCCCGTGGGAGCAGCGATCGTCCTCGCCCTGAGCGGCGCCAGCCGAGAATTCGGGAGCGGCCCGCGAAAACCGGGCCGAATCCTAAACAGCGTCGGGGTCGTCACAGTATGTGCTCCGCAGACATAGAATGTATCCAACAGGCCAGCGCTTCGGGGGTGCTACATCGCCACGTTGCCGGTCAATTAAGGCGTCCGCGGCCAAAACCTGACCGATGGCCACTTCGCACTAGTAGACCGACTCCGCCCCTGTACAGATGGCCGCTGTTGTTGCTTCTTCGTCCGGCCATGTCCTGCAACCCACGTCCCGGCTCAAGAGACTTTAGGGCCGCTAACTACCGCTGCGGATGTCTCCGATTTCGGGGCCGGCAGGGAGCCGGGAATCGCGCCATCAATTTCAGCGCTCCTTCCTCAATACAGAATATAGCGCGATAACAGGATGATATGCAGGATAGTTGTGCGGGGCTCGGAGGGTCACGGAGCCGGGAGCCTACGCGTCCGTCCTGGTCGCCATCTTGGCTCCTCCCCATGGCTTCATTTTCTTGAACGAAACGTATTTCGTCAGGATCAAATACAACCTAAATCTCTGGTCCACTGCTGATTTTTTATCAAACCTCGCTCGGCAAGGTGAAAAAATATTCTATAAATATTCTTAACCCAGGAGTCCAGTGTAGATCATTGAACTCATTTGAAAATATTTGACCATTATCTAAAAACTGTCCAATAGCTCGGTCGTTTTTGCAACACTTTTTTTTATGTAGATGTACTATTTCTAAACCCTGCCAAGATTTGGGGCTAGGGGCTCCTTTCAAAACTGGATTGCTGATAAGCAAAATCAAATTGCCCCAGAACATATGCTCCAATTTGTAGAAATCAGCTGAAATTTTCTCATGGACTGTAGATTTTGCCCTTTTTTGTCTAATAATGGCAAGCATTGCCTTGCTTAATGTGAAGGGTACTACAATGTGAAATTGTCAGCCAGCAGCATAAGATAATGGAGTCCACCCCACATCTGGTCCTTAGCTGCATAATGCAGGGACTGATTGAATGCTTGTGAATGAATCACAGTTGCAAGCAGCAATACATTAACCATGAATGGACTTTGGGGACCCTATTTATCAAGAGGGCTGTGTCGCTTTAGCACCACGCAACGTGGTGCATGCGTGAAGCAACCCGAAAATGCAATTTATCAAGCCAAGCAAGGCCACTTGGCATGGCCCTGAGTGGCTTGATAAATCAGCAGTGAAGCAATGCAGTGTGAATTGCTGCTTTGTGTTACTCTGCCCCAGGGAGGTGTTCTATGGGCTTTGCATGGGTGTTCCCACACAACTATAATGGATTTTTACATATTACCAGATTTACCATGACTGGTAGGTCTAGGAATGCGCCAAAATGCTATGTCTTCCCAGGATGGTGTAATGAGGACAGAATACCTTTATTACCCCTTATTACTTCTTCTTTCTATGTGTGCTGCATTCTGCACACATAGATAGAGGAAAATGCCTCAGGGGATTGTTTTTGTGCAGGAAGGTGCTCCTTCCTTCACAGAACAATCCTGCAAGCAACACATTGCACCACATTGCAAGGGTGTCTGCGTTGGCACTGGGCAGCATTGTGCCCCAAAACTGGGAAAATACAGGAATGTGCCGTACTGTGACAAATACAGCACATTCCAAGACTTTGCCTGTGACACAGCACAGCAAGTTGACTTTTCCATAAATATGCCCCTCGATATACAGCAAGAATCGAATAGTATCAAAAATTCAGTTTTCAATGCATAGTGGCACACTGGAATTGAACTGTAACCACAATACAGTTGAACAGGGCCAGACAGGCCTTCTATTCCATCAGGAAGTTCCCCAGTGGGTTGGCTTTGAAAGCCCAGGTCGCTCCAGGTGAATCTGCCACTTTCCCCAGCTACCTGAGGTTAATTGTGGCAGGCCAATGGGGCTTCAAAAGGGAGAGGGAGGGTGAAGGATGAAGAGGGGGTGAGAGTTCAGAGAGAAGGTAGATAAAGAGGATGGTTGGAAAGAGAGAGAGAAAACTATGAGTTGAAGGGAACGGTGCTGTTTTGAGCATCCGTGCCAGGTCTGCTTTTGGTTCCCCAGTCCGGCCCTGCAGTTGAACAAGATCTTGATAAAAATGACATATTCAATTTATATCAGTCATTTGTGAAGGAAGTAATTTGTATTCAAGTATGATTGCTATCGAAGAAAAAACTGTATTATTGTTGTTGGGTAGAGCATTTTTATACATAGAAAAAAGGTTTTGTGACGGAATGTCTGGAAAAGTTTGAGTCTGAAGTGGTTCACATTTTTTTATATTAGAAGGCTTTAAGTGGTTTTAGTTATAAAAACAAATGCACTGATATCCTCAAGAGACTGTTTTTAAAAAGCACAATCATGGCAAAGTTGCAATGGAAATCATACATCAATAATTGTTTTAAATGCACCCCACAATGCAACTTGCTGTTTTAAATGCACCTAACATCGCAATTTATTCCATCCGATTTGCTTAATTTTCCAGCCCTTTTGATCATGAAAGTGTTTTTGTTTTAACTGAATTGGTTGCTGAATATGATCGTTGTTTCTTTTTTTTGTTTTTTACTTTATTTTGTGTTTGGTGCTGTTTCCTATACCTCGCGTGCAATTACTGTGAGGAATGCCTGTCAGTTTATGGCAATCTACCATGGGTAAGTCAGGGATTTCTAAAAAAAAAGCTCGATTTTAATTTGTTGGTACTAGATGGTATAACTTTGTGGGAGCTCATATCGAGTCTGTAGCCGCTAACCACCCTAGGTTTGGGTCTGATGTTCTACAATAACATTCATGATGTTTATTTAAAGCGAGGGCAAAATGCGAGAACATTTGCAATATGCATAACTTATAAGTGGGTTGAAAGGCAATTTTGTTCCAGCTCTGGTCTGCAGTGCTTAGGCAAAGTTCCTGTGGAGTGGGTTAAGGTACACAAGGACTGTGCAGCATGTGTGCCTAAAAGTTGTGTCAAATCCTTGCTGTATCCAGCCAACGATGGCGTGTAGTAAATTGGGGGTATGAGAGCCTGCCACAGAGAGTGGATGAACATAATCTGCTGCAGCAAGACACTATAGTTCATGGTGAGGGATATAAACAGTGAATTCCAGGATACTCTGACTGGGCACAGAAAATGGTCAAAGATAATGCACCAAACAGCTACCTGCAGAAATTCACAAAAAATGGTAAAGACTCACTTCAAATGGCCAAAGTCCATAGGCAATCGGTTCTGAGGCATAAGGACAAGGTTGAGGATAGGTCATGCCATGTACTTACAGCCCGCTGCTCATAGTCAAAGGATGTGAGCATTTAAGTAAAGGGAATGAGGACTGTGTGCTAGAGGAGTGGATGATGGACATGGCCAAAAGTAACATCTTTCAACCAAAGCCCACTGCACATACTTGAATGCCATGTGAAGTAGCTTTGGGTTCACAATGGATAGGTCTGTGGACGGCGCACCAAGTTAAAGACGGCTGTGAAATGAAACCCCAATAGACTTTTTTCTCACTTCTTATTTTAAGGTCAAGCCTAGAGGCAGCATGCATGATTCCTCTGTGGCATGAAACATGCCCACCGCTTTTTGATTGGGTGCTTGGTGTGCCTTTACAAATTCCATTGTTTTGGTTGGTGAATTTGGTAAATTTTTCCCGCCTTGTGGCAATTTTGTTCCCGCCCTGTTTTCTGCCTCTGCTACATGGATCCTTTCAGTTAGGCCATATGTTTGGTTTCACTGCACTACTTCATCTTTATTCTTGGCATTTTGTGTGGGCCAAGACAGCCTCACTCATACGCTGACTTCATTTTTCCCGTTGCTTGTGTATGAGCACGACTCTTGCTTAGCGGGCTTGCATTTTGCAAACAATAGCCTGTGTAAACAAACTTTCTCTTGTTGCACGATGCCGGCGTCCCGGAAGGGTGCCACGCTTGTTTTATATTAAAATTTACGTCAAACACTTCTTACAAGTGCCTGCGCCTTTAAATGCTGGCAGAAGCTTTATTGTACGGGCGGCGTGCCTCGTAGACACAAGGATACCTATGTGACCAATCACTGCTTGGTTACTTGTTCTCCGCAGCCAATCTTGCTTGGAGCTTCACTCTCTGCAGACTGGGTCCCTCAGCTAGCCGGGAGTGCATGTAGTGAACCTGATGTCCAATGCCAGCTGTGCAAGAGGGGCTTTGAGGTGGCTTGTGTCTTCAGGGGTCCACCCTCACGAGGCACCTGCCTACAGCTCAGTCGGCCAGAGAGTCTTCTATCTCTATAAAGCACCCCCTGTGCCTACATGAGGGTGTGCCTCTTCTCCCAGTGTATCAGCCTGCAGGATGGTCACCAGCTTCGCCGGTTCTCCCACTCTGTGAATCTGCACCTCCCTCCCGCCAACGTACTCGAATCCCTCGCCTTGGATACAGGCCCACTCTCTCGTCGCTGCTACTTGATTGTGGTCTAATGGATCCAGATGTAATTTTAACTCACATGGATGAGCAGGCGGCAGTACATCCCTGGTAAGAAACAGTGCCATATGCCGCTGCCCTACACTGGAAGGAAGTTAGGGGGCTCAGGGGAAGAGGGGTGAATGCACTACAGACCATGCACTGCATGTCCATTATACCAGCAGTGCTGGTCTGACCCAAGGTGCATGACCAGGTTGTCCTTTCAGATAGATCGGCAGGGAACCTTCAGTTCACCAGGCTGTGCAATGAGACAGGTCACTGACAGACAGACACTCAAACAGTAAGAATGATTAACTCTAAGGACAGAGATTTTGTCACTGTGATCATGTTTAAAGGTACTCAGGGGCAGATTTACAAGCCCCCTGCGCCACCAGTACGTCATTTCTTGTGACATACTGGTGGCGTATCTTACTACTCCATATTTACAAGGACAGGAAAAGCCACCCTGCATGGCTTTTCCTGTCCTTTTAAACATGGCCCCTTAACATGCAGCACTTTGCGTAACAGGGGAGTTCCATGGGTGTTGCTGTGGGTGTTCTCACGCAACAACCATTGAACCTGACACATTTCCAGATTTACGAAGAATAATAAATCTGGAAATTCATGTGAATGCTACGCTTCCCCAGGGAAGGTGTAGGGAGGTGCAACGAGGAGAAATGTTTTCATTTCTCCTCGTTTTTTCCTCTTTCAATGCGTGCTGCATTCTACAGCACGCATTGAAAGAGGAAAATGATTGTAGTGATTGTTTTTGTGCTCCTTCCTGCACAAAAATAATCTCCCCATGACGCAGGCATCCTTGCACCATTGTGCAATGGTGCCTGCTCATGGCTGCAGTTTGTGTGCCAGCGCAGGGGGAAGCACAGAGGTGCGACATATTGTTGTAAATATGTCGCATCCCTGTGCTTTGAAAGTGACTCAGTGCAGCGCAGCCAAATGGCTTGCGGAATGCACTGAGTCACTTTCATTGTAAATCTGCCCCATAGTATGCAATGAAAGTGATTCGCTCTGTACAGTAGGAGTGACACAGTGTGAGTACCATCGCTGGTGCTCACCTTGAGAGGTGTCGGGGTGCCCCCAGTCGAGAGCCAGTGGCCATCGAGGGTTTCTCACAATGAGAATGTTTATTGGCATGGAGGGTGCGCCCGACAGTATCTCTGGCTGTTGACCCAGCCACACCTACTTCCAAATACACAAGGCTATCTCTGCTCGTCCTTTGACACTCCCACCCTCATATGTTCCAAATGTTCACCCCTCCCACCAGAACAGCACCGGAGAGCCTCTATTTGATATCACCAAAATGCTGACAGCGGCCAACACCTTGTCCCCTCCAAAGTTATCCGGGTGATGTTTCTTCCCCCCTTGCTCGCCATCTACAAATAAAGCGCTCAGGATCTCATATCAGTCTGTGTTTTATGATGTGTAGTGTAGGTACCGAAATACTCAACTTCCTTTTTTTTTCTTTAAGATTTTTATTCGATATATCTTATCTTATTTCCTTTTCACATACAGTTCATAAACCAAATACAAAAAAACTTCCATGTGTCTCACCCTCCTCCCTCCCCTTGCTCCATCATACTATTTTCTTGTAATTTTGGCAAAGAAAAGCTACATAAAAAAAGAAAAAGAAAAAAAAGCAAGAAAGAAAAAGAAAGAAAAAAGGGGGAAAGAGCCAGAAGTGAGCAGGCACCTGTCTTGCTTAACCCTGACCAGGTTCCATTGCTCCCTCGGAATCGTTAATCCACATCCTGATAGGGTCCCACATTTTGGTACCCCTTCTTTGGGCTCTGTTACCCCATCGCTCATAAATCGCCATCTCCCAACGGTATACCATAAGGAGTCTACCCAACCATTGGTTCCCGGACGGCGGCTCAGGGTCTAGCCAAGCAGTAGCCAAACAGAGACTTAATACAGTCATAGTTGTAAACAGAAATATTTGGGTCGGCCAGGGCACTTCCAGGTCGGACACACCTAAAATTATCAACTGGGAAGTTAATACAATTTCTAATCCCAGCTGATCTCTGAGGAATTTAGCAATCTCTGTTTTAAGATTATAAAGCTTGGAGAATGTCGCAAACATATGGACGCTATCAGCAGCCAAATTTCCACGTCTTAAACAATGAAGCCCAGAAATCCCCCCCCCCATTTGAAAATCCATGAAGGAGTAATATACAAGTTAAACCATGTCTTAAAGCACTGAACCTGCAAATTGGCTGCAAAAAATGCTGTTTGAGCCAAATGTAATGAGTCTTCACACTCTACAGTCCCAGCCTGTAAAAGGTCCTGCCAGCTGTTCGTGTTTCGTAAGATCGTCCGCCACTTCCTTACTTAATAATTTATATATATTAGTCAATGTAGGTGGAGACCTCAGTAGTAGATCTATCAGAGTGACCCTAGAGAAACCACCGAGCTCCCTGCCTTTTTAGTTAAAAAGTCTCTAATTTGTAAGTATTTAAAGAAATGATTATTCCCTGTATCGTATTTATCTTTGATTACATCGAAAGGAAGTATCCCCCCTTCAGTGACAAGGTCCCCAATTTTCTTCATCCTTCTCTCATCCCAATGTTTCATATAACCATCATGAAAAATAATTGGGAGTAAGTCATTGTTGTACATGGGGTATATCTATGTAACCAAACCAAACTTCTTCCGGACTGCAGTCCATACTTTAAAAGCACCTATCCAGGTCTTAAACTTTACCCTTTTAAAATAAGCAAAATCAATATGGCGCGTAAGACACCCACTAGCCTCTTTTCCTAGTATCAATTCATATGTGGAGAAGGAAGGTTCTTCCTCTAGACATCTTATATAATCTTCACGTATTATTTCAACTTTGGTTGATACCATAGAAATACTAGAAGTTTCATTAATACAGGGCAGTTTGTTCTGTGTATATTTGTGAACTACGCGAATCTGCAGGTAATATCTATGTTGCTGAAGCAGTGCGTAAAAATAATACCAGATAACGGCAATATCCCATCAAGTATCTGGTTGAGAAGACATTATAAAAAGATTAGCAGAACACTTATAATGTCCTTACTTTTTTACATTTTTGTATTTTCAGTACCTGAGGCCCAAATTGGAAATAAGGGACCCGGTATTTAAAGACAACCGATATTAAGGGGTAAGTCAGTAAGTTCAAATAAATCATCTGCATATTAATTTAAAACAAGGATGGCTTTCTAAAAGGGCTCTTTATTATCTGCAGCCTTCCTACTCAAGACCATTTAGTCTTTTGCAAAACCCTACAGCTACAGAGGGTTATCCCAACTTATAATCATAATCAAAATTTAAAATACGGAGGTGCTAATTTATCATCAAACTAAGGTAAAAATCTTTGGCTCAAATATTTTATAAGGACTGTCCTGTTAGGGCCATTGTAATAATACCTTCTATATTTATTTTGAAGGCATTTATATACATGCAAGGGAACATAGTGAACACCCCAGGAATTATTAATCCGAATAAACATAATTCCCAACAAAATCGTTCTAAGGACATTTTTCCTTTTTTTACAAATAAGATCGATGGAATGGACAATATAGAATCTAGCATATACAGACTAGTATTGTTTCTGATATATAGAGACACCAAGATATGTTGAGTTTTAAAACTAATACTGACTAATGCAATAACCGCATGATTGGGTAGATAGTTATAATGATGATTTATAGGGATTTTTGAAATAACATAAATCATCTGCCATATGATAGTTACATCGATAATGAAATGCTAGGGTTCACAATATTTACTAGGTTTCTAAATGCATTTTTTTTCATTTTTTATATGTAGATTTACAAAAAAGAAATGTTTTGGTCCTGATGAAGGTGGATACTATCTACTGTGCACCGAAATGCTGCGTCAACTGTTTTTAATGACTGTCTCTAATCAGAGACATGAGTATTATATATTATTTTAGATTGTAACCCCTAGGGAGGTACTCATATGGTTTTATGTGAATACAATTTATTTTATAGTAAATTACTTTTCTTATATGCATTTGTGTAATATATTGTGATACCCCTGAATACTGTGACTTGCAATTGCTGATGCTACTTTGTAGAGTTTGTTGGAATCTGTTGGGATATAGAGATTTCCTAATTGGAGTTGAAACAGTGAGATAAAAGCACTGAATTGTAATAAGGCTTCTACAAACAGGGTTAGGTCCTTTCTGCATTTGCACACCCCCTCCCTGTATATAATTTAGGGGTACCTTCCTTTTTTTACTGTGTCTCTTCCTCTAGTCCCACTCTTTCCACAGTTAATAGGCCTGCCAGCTGCTGAAGCATTGACGCTCTATAGTATAGTTGAAAATTAGGAACGGCCCAGCCTCCGCGATCTCTTGGGAGGGTCAAAAACCTTAAAGCTCTACGGGGCGATGACCGACTCATAAAATCCCAGAGATCAACTGGTTCAAAGCTTTGAACCATGAGTTGTCAACCTTGTGACAGGCTGAGAGGGACGCTGCGCACTTGGTTTCGATTTGCCGCATGTTTCCTCCTCCTCAAGGCCGGCAGTGCGAGCAGCATCTGCGTTTCTCCGTTCGGCCGGCGTCTTCCGGGCACACAGCGATGCTCCTCCAGCTGCACTGCCCTCAGTGCGTTCCTTCAGTGGTTTAGGCAGTTTGGGAGGCTTTCCGGCAGACAAAGGGAAGAGCCTGCCCATCGCCCAGGGAGCCAGCAGCTGAATGAAGTTGCAAACTAGCAGGTATGATCTGCGTTTAACTCCTGTTATACCACAATGTACTCCTTTCGCTGTGAGAGCCAGAAGTGCTCCGAATCCTGAGTACGGCCTCATCCGATTACTTTGTGTAGAATCAGTACATTTTAGGGGGGTCGCTAATATTTCAACTTGTGAGGGAAAGCGGCTGCCGCAGCAGCCACACAACTGCCATCTTGTCCCTCACTGTGCCCAAAGACTGAAATACTCAACTTCCATAGCTAAGAAATATAGGTGTCTGAATGTGCCTGCCCCTGCATAGCTAGCTGTGTTTATCCGGATATGTTTGCAGTATGAAGAAAGCACTGCTGTGGCAAAATTTGTTTTGCTGGCTCTGAAAATCTTTACACCTTAGATAAATCTTTTTGCAAATGGTTAAGACGTCTTGACGCCCATTGGGCTAAGTTCGCGCAGGACAAGACTCCTTTCATTCATTCATTCATTCATTTAAATGTTTCTGCCATAGTTCGGGGAATGTAGCCCAGACAGTGAGTTAAGCTGAAAGGTGGCTCAGCTAGTTAAGCAGTATTATTTCTCACTCGGCTGTCCCTTTATCCATGGAAATACAGGCTCCCCTGTCTTTGACAGAAAGAACAGTGAGTGTTTTATGTTTATCTGGCTGGCAGGGGCCACGCTAAATTTTCAACTGAGCTTTGTGTGCCCTGCTGATAAAGTTTCCCCGGCGCCGCTCTCTGGTACTGGGGCTTATTTTCCTCTGCTATATTGTCCAGTACGCTACTTCCTGGTTTAGCAGGAAGCCTCGCTTTGCCCCGTATGCCCTTCTTTTTCTGTTTCCTTTGTTCACCGCTCTTTTTATTTGACCTCTTTCTTTCTCTCACTTTTCATTTTCTTAGTGTATGCTTTTCTTCCTCATTTCTTCTCTGTCTCGCTTTCTCTTTTACTTCATTCTTTAAACTTTTCCTTTGTACCTTTTCTTTATTTTCCTTCCTTCTCCTTCTGCTATAATTATTAGATTCTGTTCCCATATTTTTTTCTTCTTTATTTTTCTTTTAATTTCTTCCATGTTCCTTTGTTCCCTCGCAAGTATATGTCAGACTTTTGCCTTATTCTCTTTTTATATTTAATTATTTTAAACTTTTCATTTTCTTTATCCTTTTACTCCTCCAAATGTATTTCTACTTTCCTTATTTTACTTCAGTCCATACACTATCATTCTCATCCCTCCATTCCTCATTCTTTCTCTTTCCCTTCATCTCGTTCCTCTGTTTCTCTTTACACTAACCACTTTATCTTGGAACTCCATACTCTCATTATTCCCCATTTCTTTCATGTTTCTTGTCTTATATAACCTCTTTCATTTTATTTACCTCATACCACCCCTTTCTTAACCTTTGAGCTTCACAATCTTTCTCTTATTTCCCCCCTCTCTTTATCTAAAAAAAGAAACAACAATTAGCTTGTCTGCTGCACTCAAACCCTTCACATTGTTTATTTTAATAGAAAGTTGCCATTCTTTTTTGCAGAGTCTGATAATTTCTGTATATTCTCAAAATGGTAATATTTTTAATGCATTGGTGTTTTCCATTAGGAATGTTTCTTCTCAGTATTTCCTGTATTTTCCTTAACATACTTCATGTGTACATTCCTTAAACAATAATTTTTAATTTTTTTACAAAAACGTCTTTAAATTTCCCAGCATGTATTTTTTAAAACATACCTAAAATAGCCTAAAGGTGCAGCATTTTGAAGGTGCAGTCAGTTTAATATTTTTTAGCAGCAGCCTATTTTTTCTATGCTTTTGTGAATTGTATCTTTTTTCCACAGACTTATTCCAATACTGTGCAACTTAATTTGCATTGTCTTCTTAAATTCCAAAATACAAAATTTGCAGTCTCTGAACTAAAATGTATTAATATTTTATTAAGTGGAGAGTTCAAAGTAATAGCATTTTTATGAAACAATCAAGCTAGTTTTCTATTGCGCATGGCGGGTGTTGGCTGCAGTGGTACATACTGATGAGCTTTTTCGCAAATAGCACACGGCGAGAAAAGCTGATGGTCTCCGCCATCCTACCACACTATCCTCATCACACAGGGATACCTTCTCAGCATCTGCCCAGTGGTGCATGCACACGTACCAGTGTTTGCTGCCCAGCGCGTGAATGGATTTCTGTACCACAAGTGTTCTAAAAAAATGGGCTACAACATTTCAGCAAACAGACAAGCGCTTCCTGTGATTACAGGAAATCAAACCGGACTCCTGCCTACAAATATGGCCTTCATACCCCGTTCTGGCAAGAATGGTAGCCTCCCATAAACTGCAAGTACTTCTCAATGCTGTGCTATGTTAAAGAACAGTAGATGTTGCAGCACCCAGGATAATTTCCTACATGGCTAAATACTTATAAGGTCCCAAAGGCGAGACCAATTGCATTGCAAATGATTGTTTGTTTATGGTGGGAGCATTGTAACATTGCAACGTGGGGGATGTCATGTCCATGCAGTGTTTTTTTTCTCCTGCATCATCTGGACATTAGGGAAGCTGGCTCCAGCCCTCTTTCTAGCATTGCACTTGGTAGAGAAGGAGGACTGTGCCTGATAGCAGCTGCTCTGGTGCATCTTCAGTACCAGAGGCAGTAAAACCAATCTGTGGGCAAATCTGAGGATGCTAGGAAGAGAGGGTGGCACAAAGGCCACCTTTACGTGATCCTTGGGCAAAACTGAAATAGTCATGGTTGTAATGCTAGTGCAACTACCACTCTACCCAACTCACAAGGCCGAAGGGAGAATTGTTATAAAGATCATGTTTTTTAGGTATCACCCTTCTTGAATTATATATGTTGGTTATTTCCATATTAATGTCAAAATATAAAATGCACATTAATTCATGTCATTATTCATTGCAATCTGATATCCAAGTCTGCTTCAATATATTCATGTTATTTTGCATGAATCAAATTCTCTATTCTCATGATTGATTTAAATAATGAACAAGGTTTCAAAGAAACTGATAATTTCACATCTTGTTAATTGTTTTTAAACAAAAAAGCACTATTCCACCCAAAGTAAGTAAGTGAAAGGATGCCAAGGCTTATGTGCTACTTGTTTATTCTAAAAGCTTCTATAATGAAAAGACACATTATATGAACTTAGAACAGAGAATGAAAAGATAGAGAGGAACTTTGTGCTAGAGACTCGAGGCAGAGGACATACAGAACCATATCACCTTCCTTTGCTAAAGGCTACTGGGAGGCACATTTAGCCTTCACTCTGTGGGCTATCGACCTGCCTACTGACACAGAAGGGAATAGCAGGCAATACTTTTTTCCGGAACATTGATATAATTGCTAAAAAGAAGTTTACGGGTGTAGTCCATTTTTGAAACTCAAAATTAGGCTCCTTCTTTGGTGCTAAGGTTAGTGTAGTGAGGCAAAGGGATAAGGGTAAGGTCAGAGACATTAATATAAAAGAGACTTACAATTTCACAAATATGTTACAATATTATTTGTTATTCACTCTCTTGGTGAATCTTGTCACCACAATTTTCTTGATCTTTACAATGGTTACTATTCATATTTTATGCACTAGGATAGACATTTGATTTTAAAAATAAATCTTGGAAATATATCTCTGGTTTCCTAGTGTCCTTGAGTGTGCCTGTTTTTTTACAATGAATGAGGGTTTGAGTTCCACTAATTGTCCCTGTGATATATCTCATAGGATTGATCTTTGCCTAAAACACATCCTGCTCAAATAGTGATCAGTGAATTTGGGGAGGCTGCAGTCCAACTTTCTTTCTGTCTCAGGTGGGCATATTGACAAATTCCTTTGTGCCAGGAGATATAGCAAGCCTATATTGGGGCAGTATTCTGGAGAGTCCAGAAAATGTATCAGAGGTTGGGGAGGGGAAAGCTTACATGTTCCTCTCTGTTTTACAGCTTGACCGATGGCAGTTAGGAATTTCCACCCTTGCTCTAGGTTAAGGTTGAGGTATCTTCTAATTCTCCCTGCTACCTATGGTCTAGAACAGACCTAGGGGAATCGTTGGGATTAGGCCCTTTTTTATCACCATACTCTCTACCAGACTGGTGAGCCCTCCCCATAATCAAGCTAGTGGCACTTTTTTGTGGTTGCATGAAAGAATATCATTGAAAACAATATTGTTTCTTCAAATTAGTATTGATTACAAAATTATCATCATCTTATACTTAATTAAAATAAATACAAAACATATATGGCACAGATATTGCTATAAAAATATTTAAATTAAACAATATTGAACACAAAAATATCAAAACACAAAAGGGCCGATTACGATGCAGCCCAGAAAGGCTCTGACCATCGGCCGCATCATAAGTGGCTCCTCAGTTTACTTTCCGTCTGCCACATTACAAGGAGCCTGTCGCCCAGTTGGAACCGGCTCGTAATCTCAAAGGGCCGGCCTTTCCTCCCTTGGGATTATGATGCACAGTTTCTGGCATGTACAACAAGGAAGCCCTGTTGGAAAACATGTTTGGCAGCTCCCAGCAGGGCCACATTGTGTGTGCGGCCTCCAGTTGGGAGCCTGGCCCCAGTTGATCCCTGCACCCCGTGGCAGGCACCTCAAGGTGCCTACCACCGGGTGCAGGGATGAGCAGCATCTCCCATTCCTTATGGGATAATGTATCACAGCCAGATTACGGGCGTAATTCATGCTCCCATGGGGAAATGTAGGAATGCGACCAAACAGTGTTGTGTCGCATCCTAATTAGGCGGTCACTACTGCCGACCAGAGGTCGGTGGGTCCCAGGGCCGAGAGGGTGTCGGCCAGACTTAAGTCTTCCTGACATCATAATTAGGCCCAAAATGTCATCTACTATTTAAATAAATATGCAATTTCAAAAATAGGGAGACATACAGTATGAACTAAAATAAAAATGCAAAAAATAAACAAAAAAATAATATTTAAAATCATAAATTACTTTAAAAAAAAATTATATTGCAAAATGAACACAATACATGGAAACCTACATTAAAATCACATACATAAAAATATTGATATATTAAACCATATCTACTCAAAATACATCTACTATTAAAAAGAAACAAATGAAGTTAACAGAAATTATTACAATAAAATAAATATAACACCACACATAAAAATGATCCTAAAATATTTAACATTTAAAAGATATTACTAATACAATAATCCAGCAAACACACATATTTAAAATTAAATACATAAATCTTAATTAACGTCCATCAAAAAAGGCAATTACTAAAAAAAAACACACACAAAGTAGCCAATAAAAGTTACCATCAGACAAACTAATTAATAGAAATATAAACCTAATTAAATGACCAGTATGAAAAGAGCACAAACACTCATTAATGTCCATAGCAAAAAAATACAAGAAAGGTAAACCATATCAGATTGCGTGAAGAAAAGCCAGGACTACTTCAACAAAATAATAAACCACTTTTACAAGTAAGTTTAAAAAATAACTAAACTAAAATGTAACCTAACATAATGCAAAAGCACAAATCTAGTAGGTCACTAATCTCTCTTTCATTATCTAAATCAGTCCTTAGATACCATAGAAATACTTCACCAAAAGCAAAGTCCTGCTCACCAAGAACCCCAACCGGGACAAAGACACTTTAAAAGAAAGTACAATAAACAATGTTAAAAAAAAGGAAGACTCACCTGACCCAAATCTCGATTATGTCTCGATTATATCAAAGACAAATGAAAGAAAATCAAATGCAACTTAAAGTAACAGCACATTTGTAAGTATGAAATATAAAACACATCCATGTATGTTTAAATATTATTAGTAAGGGGGTGCCAGAGAGCCAGCAAGCAAGATAGCTGCACTCGAGTGTGGCTCCTGCTGCCCAGGACTGAAATCCTGCATAATGCCTACACTGCCAGTGACTACTGCTGCCTAAAATGCCTTACTAAAGAAGCCTGTTTTGCTCTGATGTCGTGACGAGACAGTGGGGCTTCACTCTTATGGAGATAAAGAGATACATGTTGGGGCCTGCATGGCGACCGGCTGGTAACAGCTCGGAAAGAGATGCGGAGGTGCTATGCTTGAGTGAGCTGACTCTGGCGAATGAGCTCTCCCGAATTCCTGTAGTGGGCTCACCCATCCCATCCTGCTGTGGGCAGCGAGATCCTGAGGAGGCGGGCACTGCCCTGGTGAGGATGCTGTGCCGGACGAAGAGGTGAGGCAGGATGCCATCATAAAAAGTGTTGGGAGGGAGGGGTGGGGGGAAGAAGACCACAAACAGATTTTGTGTTTAAAAGGCCGTTTTATTGGAACAGGTGCACATAACAATTAAAGCTCCTCGGCCTTACAAAACTAAACCTCACTAAATAAAAACACTTACCTAACCCGACCCCCCTCCCCCGCCCCTAACATTTATTCGAACCCGCCCCAACCCGAGCATTACAACATTACAAAAATTACAAACACTATAATTCAATGCATAAACATATAAGCCTATAAATCTAAAACATCTAGTACACAAAAACTCCCCTGCCTGCCCCTTCACCACTTACGACCACCCAACCTCTGTAAGTATCCCAACAATCAACCTGACATCTCCGGCGCAGCCGACAATGACGACGAGCGTCTCTTGCTGCCTCGAACCCTCGCGCTTTGTTCCACGCGTGGGGCGGATAACGTCCACTGCTTAAACCCCAAAGTGGGCAAAGACTCCTCCCCTGTCAATGCGGCCATACTCACCCCGGCTGCACCCCTCCCGCCCTCCGGCTCCACCAGGCTCACCTCTGACGAGACAATCCTTCCACAGGACAGCACGCTACATGCTAGGCTGACTTCCGTGAACGCGGGCGGCCCCGTTCCAACGCCGGGGTGATTCTTGGCCTCTTGGGAGAGGTACAAGCAGCCACTGCTGCTGCTACTCCTGCAGACGCCTGCCACGCGGGCACGGCAGTCCGGCCACGTCTCCCAAGACGAGGTCCATTCTTCCAGCCTCGCTCAGGAGCCTGAGAGCCTCGAGCACCCTCACGTCTTCAGCCGACATAATAGCTCACTACAGAAAGCTATCGACCACGTTAATGAAAAACCCTAAACTACCAAACTCGACTTGACTAGAAAAAATTCCCTGACTAATGCTCCCAGCCACCAGGTCACCAAAGACAAAATGATGGCTGGGAGCAGTAGCTCAACGACTTTATACATTGGGCTACTTATGGGCTATAAGAAAGGAGCCCAAACAACAAAATACCCGCCTGTGCTCAGCAGGCCCCCTCCCCCCGCCCCTCCCAAACTGCCCGGGGGGGGGGGTGGTACCTCCCTACGGTCGTCCACCCCCCAACCCCCCTTGCGCGAGAGCTGGGCTGTTGCTGAAAGGGACCCCAATGCGCTGACCATAGACCCAGCACTCACGGCCCCCTGAGGCTAAGTGAAATTGCTGCTGCGCCTCGCTAAAGAGGCCGACGACAGGCTAATGGGGTTGCTGAGAGACTGCAGTGAAAACCAGCTCACTCCAACCCGCTATTAAAATAACAGACCTTTACTGCAGACGGCATTGGGGAGAGTTGGCTGCAGGGGCAATCAGAACTGCACTCACGATCCTGCCTGTGAGTCTGCCCCCTCGGGGCTGAGAAATCATGAGATGACAGACTCGATCCCTGAAGAGAATGAAGAGGTGAGACCGTGGCTGATCTACTCGAGGGCCGGGCTCCACTGCTACCGAGGGGTGCTGGGTGCACTGCCATAAACCCTGTACCCGCAGCCTTCTCTGGCCAAAGGAAATCGCTGGCGCGCCTCGCTGCGAGGGCTGACGATGGGTTAGTAGGACTGCTGTACAACTGCAGTGAACACCGACTCACCCCAACCCACAATTACACTAACAGACCTGTGCCACAGATATCATCGGGGGAGAATCAATCTCAGGGAGAATCGGGGGTACGCTCATAATTACATAAAAATGGAGGGGCGTGGTTGGTATGCTCACCAACGCAGCGAGGAGTAACAGCCCCCTCTAGGTCACATTGAGACCCTCCTTCTCTCCCCTGCTTGTCAGCACTTCCCCTATGAACGGTAAAGCCGGGCATGCTATAACGCCTCAGCCCAAGTGAATAGGCCACTATACCGATGCCCTATAGTCTCCCAGGCTCTCGCTCAGGAGGGAATCCTCTATTTGACGCTACTGGGACGACCTTGTGAATATGGGCAGGACTGAGGGCCAGCATTCAGCGGATGTCTGAAGATTGTTTTATGTAAACTAAGATCTTATTACCATACCTAGCTATAATGTCACTTTAACTGTTGGTTCTTCAGGCATTTGATCATAATCAACCAACGCCCTTGCTTTACACAGCCCTTGGCTGTAAGCAGCAGGGGGCTGGGTGCAGGTCCTGGCCTCTGGCAAGGCCCTGCACCCAACCCCGCTGTGGGCTCCCAACCCAATGCTTCACATTACCTACAGCCACACACATTAGGAATTTGGCTCAAAGGATTGGTTTCTGGACAGGCCTTGTGCCTATATCCCAATGTGCATTCAGATCACATTTTCGTGTCTACTTAAATAAAACAACACAACCTTAATAGTCATGTGGTACTTGCCACACCAAAGGGTACTCAAACCCCTGCTGTGTGAGGCCAAAGATGAGGGGGGGTTGGCTCCAGAGCCCAGCCTCTGGCCAGGCCCTGTACCAAACGCTACCACAGGCACCCAACTCCCCTTTGCAGACAGCCTAGGGCTATGCACAAAAGGGGGCTGGCTATGGGAACAAGCCGTAAGATTTAAAACTTTTAAAAAACAATGACATTCACCAGGTATAAATATCTCAAGTAACTGTAACTCGTGCCCTAAAGTAACAATGACTAGCGCCCGCTCCATGCACTGCTTATGACCACACATATTACAACAGTTATGATGTGTTCACTGACATCATTGATAGCATTACTGATGACAACAGAACTGACGTCATTGATGACAACACTGTGCATGATGAGGGCGCGTGATATAGTTACTTTAGGGCACCAATTATAGTTACTTGAGATAACTATAACTGGTGGATTTCAGCGGTTTGTTTAGTCTAAAACGTTATATTGGACAAACATTTTCATCAAATTTAAATGTACTTTAACCGTTGTTTTTTTTGTGAATATATATATATATAGATATATGAATATATGTGCAAATATACAGTTGATGGCCCCATAATCTTTTATCTGTGGCCCAATGGTTATTAAGCTAAAATAAACTGGTTCTGTCCCGGCCTCTGCCTACAGTTTTGACTGGCATGAAGGAAGATTCACTTTTCTTTAGTTGAAAAGGATTTTCCAAACAACTACCTGAGACTCAGATTAGAATGCATAAACTGCTTTGCCTAAGGTCATCATTGCTTTGGCTCGCTACCTTTCCTCCCACACTGCTTTTTATTCAATTTGAACTTCTAAACCTTGTCACAAAACACTTTTTCTTTTAGTGTTGGACTAAGTTTGCAAAGTTTTATGCTTGCGAGTTGAAATATGGACTTTACTAAAAAATCATTTTTGCAAATGTCAACATTTGGTATTAAAGCAGGTAGATATTCCAGAAAGTGAACATCACGTAAATAGATTGAGTTTTGCTGTAGCTGTTTTCAGATTTATCGGCAAACCGATTTTCTAAATCCTAAACGAAATACCTCTCTTAAGATCTGCTTAAAGACAGCTGAGGGACTAACAGATGACCTACCAGTTGTACGTGCTGCCGTTAATTAAAGGTGAGAGAATATGTGAGGCGAGATAATGAGCTAATAAAAGACAGAAAAACAATCGTAATTAACACATAATCATCTCGGTAAGGGAGTTAAGCTGGCAAAACGTTCCGAAAATGGCGGATATATTTTGAAGTGATAAATACGTCGACATTCAAACAATTACCAGCTATGTATTACTGTTTAGGTGTGTCCAACTTGGGCAGTCGATTAACTAGTACTGGAAATAAGTGTATGTTTTTGTTAGAATCATTACTTTTCCATGCATAAACAATTCTTTCCTGGTTCGAGGTTTGCTACAAACTGAACACCCATTTTGTAATCAAAGCTCAAAAAGAATTGCTGCAATTTTTGTAAGATAAACTATACTGTTGCAAAGCACTGAAAGAAATAGGCCAAGTTACATCGCATGCATTTACAATGCATGCCATTACAACACGGTCATTACAACGACTGCTTTGTTACATCGCATACCATTACAATGCAAGTTGGAACAATGGCTTGATGTGGGGGCGCGCTGGATTGTTGAATAGTATAATTTACTATTCCAAGTCCAGTCTGTGCAACAGTAGGGAAGGTGTTGGATTTAAAATCCAACACTTTTTTCCCCCTACAGCAAGTCGTTGTTCCGACTTGCGTTGTAACGGTCTGCGATGTAACAACGCGTTTTTTGTAATTACCGTGTTGTAATGGCATGCGTTGGTAAACAATGTTTACCCACTGAAAGTGTTATAATGAAGAGTAAAGACTGCTATTTTTTTGCATTTTTTCTGATTGTGCCACTGCATCTAGTACCAGGGTCCATTTCATAGGCAGTGCCCTGGGGGTAAAACTAACCTGTGCAACCACTTTTTGAGCCCCCTCGGTGCTTTGGGATCCTACTAGGGGCTGCAGACGATTGTGTAGCGGCTTCTGTAATACAGATTGTGCTGGTGCTAAATGTGCAGCAGCACAATCTCAAGAAAGTGTCATACAAATGAAGGAATCTTTTGCCTTTGTGCCAGTGGCATATTACAGATGCAGGAGCAAAGGAAGAGAGGACAGCAGTAGGTGCACTAGCTGTGCGCCACTCAGAGGTGCCATAGAGTCAGTGCACCCACTGAAAGAGGATAAAGAAAGTCCCAGGAACACCCTCAGCCATACTGCAGCAGGTAGGTGCAGTCACTCACTGCACTCGCATACAGGAGGATCTCTTTATCCCTTCCAAATGGCTGGCTGCACAATGACAGTCAGACTGACTGCTTCAATCAGTTGATCTGCCTTTCCCTGATGGGCTCCTCTCAGTGCCTGTGCGGGTATGCACTGGGAAGAGCCCATTTGCTGAGACATGGTGTGCTGTTCCACTCCGCGCATGGCCCAGACACTTAGGTGTGAGCCATGGGGCAGAGTGGGACAATGTGCTTCCCGTAGGCACAGATAAATCCAGTCACAGAAGTAACTTAGCAAGCCTTAATAAGAGACAGCTTATGCTAGAATGATGCCGCAAATAACAAGAAATAATAAAAGCCCACAGCATTACCTTTTTTTAGAGTTACATGCAGACAAATAATGCACCAAACATTGACATGTGCATATGTATATCATCATGGGCAGAATTAGCATGCCAGCTACAGTCTTCCAGGAGTCCGCAGTCCAATGACGGCATATATGCACATAGATAAAAGGCAGACTAGCACCCAGCCCTACGCATTACACATAAAGAGAACCTTGCATATAAACAACAAGCACTACAGGCACACAATCCACATACATAAACAGCTGCACAGGTGCATAGCTGCCATGATACCTATGTCATGGTAGATACCTTCAACTATTATTGAGTGTTTTGCAGGGTGGGATAGTAAGGCCTAATATTACTGGCAAAACAAAACTACAGGTCTCAGAATACTATATAGACTAAAACTCAGCTGCAGCCTGTGCAGGGAGGAGCAGTGGGGGGGGGGGGGTGGGGGGAGGAGGGGGATATTTTAACATATGACAACGATGAGGGAAAATCAATTATTTATTTAATGTTCCCTTGTGGTCGTCTGTTGAATCCCCCCCCGCCAACCCGGCCCTCCGCTCTTACCTGCACAGGCCGCTCCTGCTAAAACTATAGATCCGACTGAAGGGGTCACTTATGACACAGATCACTTGACAGCTATGACCTTGAACAACTGCAGACATGGTCAGATGGATGAGGAAAACATATATTTGGACTATAGAGTGTTGTGTAAGTCACTGTTTTTGTTTTGCTTCTTTCAGAGCAATTCATATTTTCCAGATATGCTGCAACAGTTTGAGCTGAAGTTTCCTACAAGATTAAGGGCCTGATGTAGGTAAAATAGAAATACAGAATTCTTAATACTGCATTTTACCGAATCGGTATTAAGAAATCGGTATTTCTGATGTAGATAAAAAAATCCGAAAAAATACAGAACCGGTAATAATCGGTAAAACCAATTCCTTAATACTGATCGGTATTACTGATTCCTAAATATCGAATAGGTAAATACCGAATCGGTAATTTAAAAAACCAGCAATGGAAGATTCAGCCAATCCTGTGCATCCACATCACCTCCCAACCAGGAAGTGGCCACACCCATGCAGCTGCACTGAATCAGAATCTGTTGGAGAGGCAGGGAGTGCAGAGGAGAACACAGGAGCAACTGAAAGAACATTTCCTAATACAAACTGCAGAATGGCCAACAAGGAGAGTGAAAATGATGGTGCAGAAAGGAAAAGAAAAATCGAATTTAGTGAAAGGGAGCTGGAGGTCCTGATAGAGGAGGTGGCAAGAGAACACACAAAGCTGTTTGGGAAACAGTCACTGCAAGTGCCAGAATCCCAGAAGAGAAAAAATTGGATTAGAATACAGGAAAATGTAAATGCCATTGGAGTGACCCACCGTGAAATAGATGTACTCAAGAAAAGGTGGTATGACGTCAGGAGCCTGGCAAAGAAGAAGATGGCCGAAAGGAAAAAACAAGCCAGCCTGACAGGTGGAGAAAGAAATAGAGCACCTGCACTGACTGCATTAGAACTGCTGGTGGAGTCCACCATTGAGCCTGAGAGTGTCAGCGGGATCAGGGATGCAGACAGCTCAGCCAGAGCTGTCATAAAACAAGATAATTAACAACAAGGGGTGGTGATGGACAGAGTCTCTGAATTAAGCAGAATACTCTCACCCAGTCAAGAGATCAGGGCTAAATCCAACACCGTTTTTTAGCTCATTGCACCATCCCAGTTTCAGAACCTGGCTGTATGCAAATTAGTCTGTCCCTGGCCCAGTGCATCATGGGAACAGGGCAGACCAGACTACAAAAGCCAATTCTTACACTGGGAAGGAAACAAGCTTCCGGGGACCGGTTTCTGGCATTTCAGCCGTCTTCGGCCCGGCTTGCTTGAATCCTGATGGTGCAATGAGCAAGGGACTCACATCTGAGTATACCCTTCCACGCTTAGGGTGGACAAAAATATTTAACAACAAGGGGTGGTGATGGACAGAGTCTCTGAATTAAGCAGAATACTCTCACCCAGTCAAGAGATCAGGGCTAAATCCAACACCGTTTTTTAGCTCATTGAACCATCCCAGTTTCAGAACCTGGCTGTATGCAAATTAGTCTGTCCCTGGCCCAGTGCATCATGGGAACAGGGCAGACCAGACTACAAAAGCCAATTCTTACACTGGGAAGGAAACAAGCTTCCGGGGACCGGTTTCTGGCATTTCAGCCGTCTTCGGCCCGGCTTGCTTGAATCCTGATGGTGCAATGAGCAAGGGACTCACATCTGAGTATACCCTTCCACGCTTAGGGTGGACAAAAATATTTAACAACAAGGGGTGGTGATGGACAGAGTCTCTGAATTAAGCAGAATACTCTCACCCAGTCAAGAGATCAGGGCTAAATCCAAAACCGTTTTTTAGCTCATTGCACCATCCCAGTTTCAGAACCTGGCTGTATGCAAATTAGTCTGTCCCTGGCCCAGTGCATCATGGGAACAGGGCAGACCAGACTACAAAAGCCAATTCTTACACTGGGAAGGAAACAAGCTTCCGGGGACCGGTTTCTGCCATTTCACCCGTCTTCGGCCCGGCTTGCTTGAATCCTGATGGTGCAATGAGCAAGGGACTCACATCTGAGTATACCCTTCCACGCTTAGGGTGGACAAAAATATTTAACAACAAGGGGTGGTGATGGACAGAGTCTCTGAATTAAGCAGAATACTCTCACCCAGTCAAGAGATCAGGGCTAAATCCAACACCGTTTTTTAGCTCATTGCACCATCCCAGTTTCAGAACCTGGTTGTATGCAAATTAGTCTGTCCCTGGCCCAGTGCATCATGGGAACAGGGCAGACCAGACTACAAAAGCCAATTCTTACACTGGGAAGGAAACAAGCTTCCGGGGACCGGTTTCTGGCATTTCAGCCGTCTTCGGCCCGGCTTGCTTGAATCCTGATGGTGCAATGAGCAAGGGACTCACATCTGAGTATACCCTTCCACGCTTAGGGTGGACAAAAATATTTTTCTATAGCGCTGGCCAGACCCGAGGGTATCGGAGTGCTTCACAACATGATATGAATAAGTCAAATACAGAGTCAACGAGTAAAAAACAGACAAAGATAAACATTCAGAGATTCCGCAGGTAAAATAAACACAAAGATACGTGTTCAGACAGACCACAGGAGATGTGGGCTGAGGTGTGCCGCTGAGGACTAGGGTTCAGGGGATCGGAGGTCCTCGTTGAGGTAAAACGGTCAGGGAGAGTTCTTGCTGACTCGGCAAGGTATTAACCTGTGAGATTCCCCTAGCGGTGTAGACCACATGTGATGGGGAGGATATAGAGGGTGAGGTCGGTTGCTGGTGCGTGCGGTCTGATGATTGACATGATTAGCGCTTGAGCGTTAGGTAATTGGGTTCGGGAAGGCCCGGTTGAGGTAGAGATCTTTTAAGCGGCTTTTAAACTTTGGAAAGGAGGGAGTAGTTCAGATGTCCAGGGGGATGGCGTTCCAGATTTTTGAAGCATTCCCTGTAAAGGAGCGGTTCGCCGTTTTCTGTTTGCTTGTTTTCAGGGGGATGAGAAGGAGGTAGTTTGATCTTCTGAGACTTCTAGATTGACGGTCTTTCTTGAGTTTCGAGGCTAAGTATTCTGGTTTCCCTGTGTGCAAGGCTTTGCGTGTCAGGCAGGCCGTTCTAAAGTTGGCCCGCATTTCCACTGGGAGCCACTTTAGATCTTTGAGTGCGGGAGAAATGTGGTCGTATTTTTTTACTCCTGAGACCATTCTGGCTGCTGTATTGAGGGTGGTTTTTAGGGGTGCTAGGTGAGAGAGAGGTGTACCAGAGAGGATTGCGTTCCCGTAGTCCAGTCTGGATAACACCAGAGATTGGGTGGCTTGCTTGAGATCCGTAGGTGGAATGCAGGGTTTGATTTTGTTGAGTAGCTTCAGATTGAAGAAGGCGCTCTTAGAAGAGTTCTTGATGTGGTTAGTCATGGATAGTTTATGGTCCAGGGTGATTCCCAGTGATTTAACTGAGTTTGTCAGAGTGAGATTCACATTGAGAGTATCAATGGCTTTCACCCACTCCGTCATTTGCGGGTTTTCTTCCTTGTTGGAGATTAGGAGGATCTCGGTTTTACCTTGATTGAGTTTAAGGTGGTTGGTTGATAACCACTCTTGGACTTCTTTGAGAGTATTATTGAGTCTTAGAATGTCGTTGAGGGAGGAGGATTCTAGGTAAATCTGGGTGTCATCTGCGTATAGATGGAAGGGGATGTTGGCTTTATTCAGAATGGCGGCAAGGGGTACCATGTATATGTTGAACAATTGAGGGGAGAGAACGGAACCTTGGGGGACGCCTCTGTTCACGGGGAGAAGGTCAGAAGTAAAGGTTTTGATTTTGACTCGATGGGAGCGATTCTGGAAGAAGGATGAGAACCATTGCAAAACCTGTTCTTCTGCACCAACTCTTTCTTTGAGGGCCTTGATGAGAAGACTATGATCTACCGTGTCGAAGGCAGCTGACAGGTCAAGGAGGACGAGTAGACAGCAATGGTCTGAGTCAAGAGATTGACAGATGTCATCCACAATGTTAAGGATTGCAGTTTCGGTGCTACAACCTTTTCTAAAACCTGATTGATGCTGGTCTAGCAGGTTGATAGTGTCGATATGTTTGTTCAGTTGCCGGAGAACGCATTTATCCAGAATTTTGTCCAAGAAGGGAAGATTGGAGACCGGTCTGAAGTTATTCAGGTCGTTAGAGTCTAGGCCTAGTTTTTTCAGGAGAGGTGTTACTTGCCCGACCTTGAGGCAGTCGGGTATGGTGCCCGTTTTTAGGGAGCTGTTTATGATTTCGCACCAGAGTGGGGCAAGGGAGAGTTTTAGATCTTTGGCCAGTTGGGATGGTATAGGGTCCAAGTTGTGGGAAGAGGGTTTGGATGTGGAGATTAAGTTGAGAATCTCCGTTTCCGTGACGGGGACAAAGGCGGACCAGGTGATTGCGGGTCGTCTGCTCGAGGTGGTTTCGGTTTTTGTGAGGTTGTTGTCTTGAGGATGTGGGTTGATGTCAAGGGAAAGTTCGATCATGTCGATTTTGTCGTTAAAAAAGTTGGCGAAGTTATCGCATAAGTCTTTAGAGGGCTGGACAAGGGAATTCGATGGTTTGGACGTTTGTTTTTTAATGATGTCAAATAGTTCTCTTGGTCTGTTTTTTGCCTTATCGAGCGCAGTACAGCAGAAGTTGGTTTTTTCATTGTTGATATGCTTTTTGTACTTTCTTCTGGCTGATTTGAGCTTTTCACAGTGGCTAGAGGAGGGGTTCTTTCTCCAGAGCCGTTCTGTGGCTCTGAGTTGCCTCCTTTCCTCGTTGATGTCCTTGTGGAACGATGTACTTGAGGGGACGTTCCTGGTTTTTTTCAGTTTCACAGGGGCGAGTTGGTCTAGGATGGAGGACATCATTGTGTTGTAGTGTGCTGTGAGTTCTGCAGTAGAGAGACCGTCCGGGGAGATGGGTAGGAGGGAGGATATTTTTTCTTCTAAGTCGACAGTGTTGATCTGTGATAGGTTCCTAGAGCATGTAGGGGGGTCTCTGGTGGAAGTACATGTTTTAGTAAACTCCAGCAATGCATTATGGGCGATGTAGTCAGTGTAACACCTATCATAACAGTCATCCCACTGAACACAAAGGCATGTGCCACACATCAGTGATATACAAGCAGAGGACAGTCAGATAGATTGGCAGACATGAAAATGTATTTTTTCGAAATGCTGCCAGACAAGTGAGCTAATGTACAATTTGTCTCCACAGGCAAGACATTGCGCAGGTCTGCACATGTCAAGGCAGGAAAGGCACCCCGGAGGGAGAAAACGGAGGAGGCCATCTCAACTGCAGGTCACACCACACCACCACGACCAGCATCAACGGATGTATGACGTTTCAACGCATGATTTTACAACGCATGCCTTTACGACGCAGGTTTTACAACACAAGTCGTTACAACGGCTTGCTTTGGGGGGTGCTGGATAGTGAATAGTTTAATTTACTATTCGAACTCCAGTCCCCGTGGATAGTAGGGAAGGTGTTGGATAGTAAATTAAAACTATTCCCTATCCTAGAGCGCCCCCCAGCGCAAGTCGTTGTAAAAGTTGCGTTGTAATGGTTGCGTCATTGTAATGGTTGCGTTGTAAAGGTACTTCGTTGTAAAAGTTGCGTTGTAAACGCAGTTCCCCGCATCAACACCACCACCGGCATCAACACCACCACCTGCAACAACAACACCACCACCTACATCACCAGCAGCATCACCACAGGCATTACCAAGACCCAGGAGGCATGCAGTTGCCAGACTCCAGGAGATGGAGTTGTCCGTGGAAGACTGCAGGGGTGGAGAACAGTCAACGGTGCCAGTGGATGGCAATAATGCAGGATCGTAGTTCCCCACAGAGCGATCACACACATGTGCCAGAAGCCACAGGGCTAGGTAACCCAGTCCACCTTTGCAGGGTGAGGAGCATGGTGTGTTTGCAGGTCTGAAGGCGAACATGTCAAAGGTCCAGCACCTGCAAGGTAAAGCAATCCAATCAGTTCAGCGGCAGATTAGACACGTGACAGCAAACATGCAGAATATAGAGAAGGGCATCTGCTTAATGAATACATCACTGCACTTGAAGTGCTCCTAAATAATCAGGCTGCCAATACTAGTGCAGGTGATGTTGGGGACAGTGAGGAGACAACAAGTCGCAGCAGTGTAACGCCCCCCTGTAACTGAGTCCAGGAGGAGCAGCAGAAATCAAGGTACTGACACTGGATTGATTGCCAGTGACAACAGTCTGCAAAGGGAATGCAGCAATGTTGTGCGTGGCCGCTGGAGGTAATGCAAGCCACACTTAGTCTAGCTAACTGGGTGACTTAACCCATGACATCTTTGTATGATGTTTACCAATAGGACTGCCATCTTGAGCCCTTCATGTGGTGGCGTAGTGCCAATATATTAAACTACGTCATTCAAATACAACAACTGGCTGTGTCTCCTTACTTAATCAAAAATAGTTGCATGTGATCTCAGCCTGTCTTTGTCTCCCTTCTGGTGCTGGCGCCACTCCTGCTGCGTTGGGCTCTGGCTGTGCAAATTCATCATCATCGTACTCAGAGTCAGTTAATTCAACTGCTGTACCTTTCTTAGTGGCAAGGTTATGCAGCATAGCACAAGTTGCGATGATCTTGCAGCAGAGGATGGGTAGGTACTGACATGCGCCTCCGCTTTTGTGGAGGCAGCGGAACCTGCTTTTCAATAGTCCAAACGTGCGCTCCACAAATTGCGTCTTGATTTGTGCGCCACATTGTATCGTCTCTCACTTTGGGTTGATGGGTTTAGGTAAGGAGTGAGGATGAATGACCGCACAGCATATGCGCTATCACCTAGGTGGGGAAGACAGTGCCATTAATAACAGTCACCAACACATTCATCTGCAGTATACATCAGGGTAAATGTCATAGTACTTACAGGGTGTGTCACAGTGATTTACCTAGCAGGTATCCTTCTCCAAATTCTCCCGCAGCCAGGCGTGTGTAGAGCCAACTGTTCTGGAAAATGTATGAGTCATCGGTGCTCCCTGGAAATTTGGCCACAATGTCGGTGATTACGTTGGCTGCATCGCAGAGTACCTGCACATTATTGGAGTCGGTGAATTTTCTGTTTCGGTGGATGTACTCAGTGGCTGCAGGTGGGCAGATTGGAATGTGTGTCCCATCAATGCACCCTATAACATGCCGCAGCTGTGCCTTTTGGTAAAAGTCTGTCTTGGTTTTCTGCAGTTCCGCCTGTGTGGTTGGGAAGCTTATATAGTGATGCATTCTCTGCATCATGGCAACCAGGAACTTGTTAAAGAAATGGGACAGGCAACTCTGTGACACACCACCTACCGCAGCTATCACCCCCTGGTAACTGCCAGATGCAAGTAGGTGTAGGCTACCTAGCACCTGCACATGTGGTGGTATAGCGTGCGCCCTTGGTGTTGGATGCTCCAGGAGTGAGTGCAGGTCCCTTATCAGGTCCAGGATGGTTTGGGGGTGTAGCCTATACCTTCCTGGATCTCAGCCTCAGTCAGTTGGAAGATTGTGATGCGCTGTCTGTAAACGCACTCCTCCCGTCTCCTGCTGCCTGTAGCCGTAGCCACCTTGCAATAACATAGAGGGCCGCCACAGTGATCACACTGTTGCATTTTGGGGCTGTTGAAATAGAGTGCACCTGATTACCGCCTGCTTTGAGTCAGTGGTAATTACCGACTCTTAAATCCAGAATTTGTGGAAATTCGGTATTACTGAATTTTTCTACATCTCTTTTCTTGTTTTTACCGTTTCTTATTTACCGATTCGGTATTAAGGGGTTCGGTAACTCTGAATCGGTAAATTAGGAATCGGTAATAAGGAATCGGTTTTTACAGATTCCTTATTACCGATTCCTTTCCTACATTGGGGATTGCTAAATACCGGTCGGTAACGCTGAAATCTACTGATTTTCGGTACTACAGACTGGTATTTAACTACCTACATCTGGCCCATAGTTATAATTTCTATACTTGTTCATTACCCTATACTCTGAAGAAAAATATGAGTCTCAGGATCCCCCAAAAAGTTTTTAACAAGAGCTGCATTGTTAAATTTTACACATAAAAAATGGATTTTGTGCTTTTGGCGATTATACATTTTTTATTTTTCTTGGAATTAAATTATGTTTGACTTTTTGTTTTGCAGCAAAGTAAGTTAAGAACACAGTTGCTACACATTTATTACACATTTTTAATTCTGCTGGGCTATAAAATATTTTCATATATCTGTGTTTATATTTCCCTACTAACTGTAGGCCTCACGCAGTATTATTTTGTGATGGAGCTTAATGGTTACTGGTTGCCATGAGTCAGTGAAATATTTCTGATACTGACCCAAATAATTTAACTGAAAATGTTCTTTTTGAAAAAAGTACACCAATAAAAACAGCAGATGGTACATTATTGTGCTGCACGAGCTAAACTCTGCCTATGAAGCATGTTGGCTGCATGCCTCTCTCACTCAACCAATTGTAAATCTGATGAGTCCAATTAACACACCCCATGCCTTTTTCAAATATTACTAAAGGCTTTGCAGGAATCAGCACCGCAAGCAGCATTCAATACAGCATTTAAAAATGGCAGCCGCAGATCTCAATAATAAACAGCAAACGAGAAAGACATGAGATGAATTTGAATGATGTTAAGGATGCACTGTACGCAAATGCAATCATTACACTGCAATATGTGCACCCAGTAATCAACACTAGCAAACAACACAATGAGCAGGCATCCAAGGCAATGAACAAGGAAGATGCATGAGAAAGAATGGATGGGATGAGGCCAGGTAGCTAGAATGATAACTGTGTAGCCAGGATATCTGGGTTCTAATCTTGGCCTTTGTGATTGAGAAAAACTGAGTGAACCTGGATAAATAACCTTTTTATATGTGGTATTCTGAAATGCCTGTGTAGGCATCAGAACCTCATTTAATTCTTATATTCTAATTGTAAAACCATCTCTAACAATTATATCACATCACTGCACTGTTCAAATACGTTATTGAAGTCATAGTTCTGATGACTCAGTGCCTCATGCCAGTCATCGTAGATTGTGAAAAACATTTCCCTGAGCAGTGTATCAACTACCACTTAAACAATGAAAGAGATTATAAACCCCTCGAATCGCTTTATTCTAAGCCATCATTTCCAGGAAATTCACCCAATATTTGTTAAAATTGCATTAATGGTAATATATGGTACACCACTGAAGAATGGAACGCAGGGGTCTATTACATTTTACAACATATTGTAAACTACACCGGCCTTAAAAGGGATTTACATTAAAATGGTTAAAATATTTGTCCACAGTAGGTATTCCCAGTGGCGACTGGTGACATTTGAAAGAGGTGGGCGTAGAAGTTTGGTATGACTGTTAAGTAGTGATGAACGCAGGCAGACTTAATGGACAAACGTGGGGTCCAGGCTATATCCTCCTCCAGAGAAAACAATTGAAAAATATAAATTGGCTAATGGTGCATTTTAAAGTAAATTAATTTAGTGATAAAGCAAGGCTTATAAAGCAGTGGGAATGTATAGTTTTGAAATATAGAACAAAAAGTAGGGAGTAGCCATTTTTAACACAAAGGGAACTGGGCAAACAGTAACTACAAACGAAAAATGTTCCCTTTTTGTGTAACTTCCTATTTTGTGATTCTTCACACATACTACTCAAAATCCGATTACCACTGAATAATCAACTTCATAGGGGTCACCACACCATTTACTTGATACGTCCCCACAAAGGGTTTCCAGAGAGTATAACCACAAAGAGCAAAATATATTAGCATAAATAAAAACAATAATAAAAACAATAATAGGCCTAGACAATGTTGATACTCTTATGATTCAAATTGTATTAAAACAATACATCCAAAATTATTGGTATTTTTATAAAAACCGTATATCCAATATACAATGAATCTTTTCCAGGGATAATAATTATCCTTTTTGTAAAATGTTTACATTCAATTTTTAATTTGCACGATGCTCGTTAAAAATACAATAATACAATAAACCTTAAACATATACAACTCAAAATCCAAAGATGTGTATCACATCTACAATACAGAAACCAAAAAAATGTATGTCGACGCGTTTCAGTGGATCCTGCTATTGTGCACCACCTTCCTCAGGACAATATTAAAAACATTGATCTGCAAATAGACATAGAAATACAACAAAAAGTGTTCAATGAGTCATCTCATCAATTTTAATGAACAGCATGTTTCCACACATTGTCATAGGGCTATAATTTTGTTTGTATTGGCACTTTCTTAAATGAAAAGGAGAAGAGAGTTGGCTATCAGAAATGAGAAACAGAAAAGAGGAAGAAAAAGAGCTCGAGAACACAAGAAAGAAAAATCGGCTATCAGAGCTAAGACACTGGAGACAGTCTCCAGTCTCTTAGTTCTGATAGCCGATTTTTTAAGAAAGAGCCACTACAAACAGCAAAATTATAGGCATATGATTTTGAGTAGTGTGTGTGAGAAATCACAAAATAGGAAGTTAAACAAAAAGGGAACATTTTTCGGCTGTAGTTTTGAAATATTGAACACATAAAAACTGCCCTATATCTAATTGCGTTAATATGTCCAACAGTTACTGTAATGTGCAAATTGTACAATATGACAACTTCAGCCTTTTAAAGTGTGTGCTTGCCCAGTGTCTTGCACTGCATGCAGCATCAAATTTGGAAGAATATTTTCTAACCAGGCTTCGGGAAGCACCCACAGCAGCGGATTGCAATCAGTCATATACAAATATGTGAAGACAGGTCTTATAATACATTTCCGTGATTCCCATAGTATGCTACCCGGTCGGAATTTTGGTTTCTCTCTTAGATGTAATTGCATCCATATATATAACACAACAACTGACCTACACCTAAAACCTGTCAGTACGATTGGCTTTGCTAATGGTTGTTAGCTGTATAACACAAATGAGGAAAAACAAGGATTTGTTATAAATAATTAACCTTTTTTATGGAGAGTTCGTTCGTGCAAATTACAAAACTACATGACTGTCAAATAAAATGCATATTACACAATGATCAAAATACTCAAAAATACATCATTTCATACAAAGATAAATACCTTATAAAGTGCTGAGTGCTAACCATTTGAGAATGAAAATATCTCTTCAATATCTCACATCACCCTGTTACAAAAGGTAAATACTATCTAAAAAGTGCAAAGTGCTAGACATTTAGGCATAGGCCTAAAAAAGATAAAACAATCATGCAAAACAATTACTACTCACATTTAGATATGATGGAATGTAGAGGATGCTAAATCCTAGGAGATAAACATGACCCAATGTTCTAAGACTGACCGTATTGTAACAACTAAGCAAAGGGGAAACATAATTCATTATCTATACCCTATGTCCCCAATAAGCTCCAATGTTGCTCATACTTTTTTATAGAGCCTGATCTTATTGCATATTTTTTTTCAAGTTCTTTGATTTTACTTAACTTTGCTCTCCATGCTTGAAAGGAAGGTACCTTATCTGATCGCCAACATTGTAACATTAAGGATCTTGCTACCAATGCTGCAATGTACAGGAATTCTTCTTGTGAAGTAATATGAAGAGAGTAATCCAGAACTGCAATATCTATATTTATGGAGATAGAGGGGTCTAGGGTAGATCTAAGATAAATTTTGATTCCTTCCCACAAGCTGCTGATCTTCGGACATTCCAAAACAATGTGTAAACAGGTGCCACCGCCCTCTTTTGCGCATCGGAAACATCTGTCCTCAATTTGTGGGTATATATTATGAAGAAAGGAAGGGGTTTTATAGATCAACCAATTTGAATAGAATTGCATGCGCTTGAAATTTGCGCCACTGAGTGTTGATGCATTACATTTATTTATTCTATCCCAGGTTAATTTTGCGACCTGCATCTCTTCTCTTCTCCACCATCTATCCCGAACTTTTCACATATCGAGAGAGGCTTATTTTCATCGAAAATTTTGACCCAGACACTAATCTTCTGTTGTGTCGGAGAATCAAAAGCTTCAATTTAACTTGCTCAAATGCATGCATTTTTAATATAACTTTTTTGTAGCAAGGGTTTTATTCTGATGAATGACCACTTCAGGATTGTTTTAGAGTGTAAAAGCCCCATTTTGATCTCTAGCCAGGACTTCCAATAATTACCTATAATAAAATCCCGAATCTGCAGGTACCCATTTTCTTCCCACATCTTTAAAATACTAGACTCTAAAAAACATCTTTCCCCTGTGTAAAAATGGAACAGCCTAGTTGAATTGTTAAGTCTCTGGATATTATAAAATGTTAAAAATTCAGATTTTTGTTTGAATATCCATTGAAGAGTCTTATAATGTACTTTTTTAGGGTACTTAGTTATTCTAGTAGGGTCAATGATATTATATTCTGTTAGAATTGAGGGTCTCTAGTTGGCACAGGTAGGTACTTTTGACAAATAGGGACCCTCTCCTCTAAGGGGATAACACTACTAAAATAACCCCTGCTCACCCCCTTGGTAGCTTGGCACGAGCAGCAAGGCTTTCAGAGGCGTTGTATGTTAAGCATTTGTGACCACATACAGTAACCCAGTGACAACACTACAAATCGACACCACACAAGGTTTTATATAAAAAATAAGTATACTTTATATAGAGTTACCACAAGACCATTAAACGACAAAAAGAATCCACAGTACTATTAGATTTCAAGAGTTCTGGTTAAAAGGCTTAGTTCAAGGTTCTGTGCAAATTGGTAGCCCGGTCAGGCTACAGCATTGTTGAAATAACACAGAATCTAGCAAATCCAGCAGTGGCCCTCATCCTCCTGGACCTCTCCGCTGCGTTCGACACGGTCTGCCACCGCACCCTAGTCCAACGCCTCAGCAACATCGGTATCCAAGAGAAGCCACTGGAGTGGATCATCTCGTTCCTCGCCGGAAGAACACAAAGAGTCCGCCTCCCCCCGTTTCGCTCCGAGGCCACCGAAGTCATCTGCGGCGTCCCGCAAGGATCTTCACTCAGCCCCACCCTCTTCAACATCTACATGAAACCTCTCGCAGCCATCGCACACCAGCACAACCTCAACCTCATCTCTTACGCTGACGACACCCAGCTGATCCTCTCCCTCACCAGAGACCCCGACACCGCCAGAACCTGCCTACACGAAGGGATGAAAGACGTCGCCGAGTGGATGAAGGACAGCCGCCTGAAACTGAACTCGGACAAGACAGAAGTCCTCATCCTGGGATCTTCGCCCTCTGCCTGGGACGACTCCTGGTGGCCCCCAGCCCTGGGCACCGCACCCAAGCCAACCGACCACGCACGCAACCTGGGCTTCATCCTGGACCCCTGCCTCTCGATGACCAGACAAGTCAACGCCGTCTCCTCATCGTGCTTCAACACCCTGCGTATGCTTTGCAAGATCTTCCGCTGGATCCCGACCGAGACCAGGAAGACTGTCACCCAGGCATTCGTCACCAGCCGACTGGACTACGGAAACGCCCTCTACACCGGAACCACAGCCAAGCTACAGAAAAGACTCCAGCGCATCCAGAACGCCTCCGCCCGACTCATCCTGGATGTCCCCCGACGCAGCCACATCTACAGCCACCTGAGGAACCTGCACTAGCTCCCCGTCGACAAGAGGATCACGTTCCGGCTCCTCACCCACGCACACAAGTCTCTCCACGACCTGGGCCCCAAGTACCTCAACGACCGCCTGACCTTCTACACGCCCACCCGCCAGCTACGGTCCACCAGCCTCGCCCTCGCAGCCGTACCACGCACCTGAAAGCCACCGCCGGAGGAAGATCCTTCTCCTACCTGGCTGCCAAGACTTGGAAATCCCTCACCATCCACCTTCGGCTGACCCAGGACCATCTCGCCTTCAGGAAACAACTCAAGACCTGGCTGTTCGAGCAGTAGCTTACCCTTCCCCCCAAGCACCTTGAGACCCTCCCGGGTGAGTAGTGCGCTATACAAATGGCATGATTGATTGACCGCATCGGTATGGGCCCACTCAAATGTCGACAGATGCAGTCACAGTACCTTTTAGTTGAGGCGGCCGGCACGGATGTGGGAACCGGTTCCGGTGTTCATTGCTGTGCAGAAAGGAAGTGTTGCAGGACGCGTTGTCCCTTGATGCGGTGCAGGCAGCAGCCCGTTGACAGAGTCGGTGGATCCAAGGCGTGCGTTGCAGGGCGAGACGGTGCTTCGATGCGGTGCTTGCAGGTTGCGGAGTGGCGACAGAGCCAGAATTCGGGAGCTGGGGTTGATCAGTCCGGATAGTGGTGCAGGTCGGGTAGTGCGTCGCAAAGCGTGCGAGGCGGTGCTCAACTCTGGTGCGTTCACAGGACTCGGAGTCAGCAGCAGTGACCGTGTTGGTCAGACCAGTACGAGTCGGTGTAGCGAGGCGTTGCATGTCGCGGTGTCCACCAGTTGCGGTGCAGGCAACGGCTCGGTGATGGCGTCAGGACAGAGTGGGTGAGCTCAGAGCTTGCGTTGTTCGAGGCGGACGTTGCTTGATGAGGTGCCTACAGGTCGTGAGAGTCGGTCACAGCTTCCTGCCTCTGAAGCCACTGAAACAACCTTTCCAGCAGCAATCCACAAAGGCTGGTAAAGTCTACTGGTCCTGAGACTTCGGTCAGGGGGCTAGCTCTCTTCCAAGCCCTTGGAGATCTTTTCACAAGTTGAAAGTAAAGTCCACAAAGTTCTTTCTCCTCTCTTTGGCAGTCAGGCAACCACTGCAGGCCAATCCCCCAAGCAGCACTTCAGCTTGGGAATAGTCTCTCCTCAGTTTCTTCAGCTTCATCTCATCAGCAGAGGTTTCGTCTTGTAAGTCCAGAAGTGATCTAATTTCATGGGATCAGGGTCCCAATATTTATACCCCAAAATCCTTTGTTCTCTGAGGGGAGAGAGGCCTGTGCCCAGTCAAAACCAATTCTGAAGCACTCTGTTTACCTTTCACAGTGCAGGGCAGGAACACCAGACGCCCCACAGGAGGTGGAGCCAGCATTGTGGAAGGCAAGTACAGCGCTGGAGCACTTTGTTGACAGTCTTCATTCTCTTCTTTCAGTGTGCAGGGCAGAGACATCAGATGCACCACAGGGGGTGGAGCCAACACTGTGGGGGGAGGGCACAGTCGTATTCAGGTCCCTGGTGCAACTCCTCCCTCCAATCTAGATGCAGTTCTCTCTATTCACCACTGGGCTGACTCATCCTGTCTCTTGGAATCCCCCAGCCCTGTCACTCACAAAACCAGACAAAGGAATACACAACCTCGCATAGGCAGGCTTGAAAGGTTAGGCAAGCAAATACCTACTTTCTAAAAGTGGTATTTGCAAACACAGAATAATAACATAAACTTCACTAAAAGATGTATTTTATTATTCTGAGTCCAGGCATACTAAACTCAAATTTCTACCATGTTTTCTGAGTCTGCTAGGATTATAAACATGTAATAATCTAGCAGCCTATTCTGGCCTATGGAGAACAGGTAGCCTTGCAATAGTGAAAAACGAAAATGGCTGTAATTCACTATTAGGGCAAGTCACTCACATCAGGGATTGTCCTACCTTATACTTACAGTGCACCCTGCCCGTGGGCCTACCATAGGGGTGACTAATATGAAGAAAAGGGAAGGTTTAGGGACTGGCAAGGGGGTGCACTTGCCCAGTCAGCATGATAGTTCCAGACTGCACGCAGGTTCTGCAATGGCAGACCTTAGACATGTTTTACAAGGCCGCTTCTGTCGGTGGCACAACCACTGCTGCAAGCCCACTAGCAGCATTTGGATTTACACGCCCTGGGCACACTCAGTGCACTATACTAGGGTCTGACAAGTAAACCAAATAGTTAATCATGGAATCACCAATTAACACATTCATTTACAGTAGGGAGAGCATATGCACTTTAGCACTGATCAGCAGTGGTAAAGTGCCCAGAGTCAGAAAATAGCCAACAACAGGTCAGAAAAAATATAGGAGGAAGGCAAAAAGTTCAGGGATGACCTTGCAAAAAGGGCCAAGTCCAACATATTCCTTTAAGATCTTTTTCACAAAAAAAATGTCTGCCTCCTGAGGGTCCAATAGAAAAATTCTAAAACTGTGATATGCAAAAGTCGCATGATAATAATTCCTAATATTTGGAAAGGAAAACCACCCTTCTGCGGCAGGGTAACTTAAAGTGCTAAGTGCCAAACTCGGTATCTCATTAGTCCATAAAAAAGAAGAAAACATGCTATCTATCTCTTTAAAAAAAGCTGCTTGTAATACGCACGGCACAGCACTGACGAGAAAATTAAAAAGTGGAAGACTAGACATGCGAATTAATGATACTTGACCCATTTTTGATAATGGGAGCTAGTTCCATCATGCTAACAGGTGTTTCACTTTTTTTAAGTAGAATAGATCTTCTATTTTCTCCATAACAAAAATCCCTAGATATCTCTTTGGACGGGTATATATACATGCCTGAATTCTAGCAATAGAGAGTCAACAGAGCAGTTACACAGTATGATCTTTGTTTTAGTCTTATTTATCTTATAACCTCCTATTGCTTGGAAATCTGAAAAAATCTTCATATATTCTACCTGAGTGTCTGTTTCTGAGTCCAAAAAAAAGACTATGTCGTCGGCATAGAGTTTTAATTTTGTCATACCTTGAAGCGGAGCCTTATATGCCTTTTTTTGTCTAATTGCTATTGCAAAAGCTCATTAAATAGTGCAAATAAAATCGGACAAAGAGAACACCCTTGCCTAGTGCCTCTATGTATTTGACATGTGCCTATATTCACCCAAATAATCAAAATTTGCACCTGAGAGTTCGTATAGAGCTGCCTTATTAAGTGTATAAACTCCTTTGGGAGGCCAAATTTTTCTAAAATCAGAAACAGACAATCTCATGAGACTAGGTCAAACGCTTTTTCGGCGTCTGAAAACAAGATCTGTGCCGCAGTCTTGTTTATGTAAAAAAAATCCAGTGCTTCTACTAAAAAATTTGCATTGGTATGTAGCTGTCTCTCAGCTACAAAATCACACTGATCCCTCTCAATAAGTGAACCTACCATTCTATTTAGCTTATTAGTGAGCAGTTTTGTAAAAATGTTGTAGTCAGCATTTAAGAGGCCTATAGGCCTATAGGAGTTTACATTCTCACTATATTTGTCCTTCTTTAAAACGCTGACCACTACTGCTGTGCAAAAAGATAACGGAGGGTCGCCCCCTTGTAATACATGGTTCGCAAGAATAAAAAATTCAATATTAAGAGTTGAGGCAATTTTTTTTTGTATTCCTTGGGAGGACCATCTTCAACCGTTGCTTTACATCTAAGCAAAGAGCTTATGACCAAATCAAGTTCCTTCTTCGCAAAATCAGCTAATAGTTTCTTTCGAAAGTTCATATTTAAAGTAGGAACTGGCAAATCACACAAGAAACCATGAATAGATTCCGAAGGTGCATTATAGTCCATTGATAAATTCCCTTATAGTGCTTGAGAAAAATTCGCCTATATCCGCTGTTCTGGTTGAATGTGTTTTAGTTGATTCATTCCAGATACTCTTGATCCTATTACGCTCCTGATTCTCTTTTGCCTGCCAGGCTAGAAGTTTCCCTTTGTACTCGCTGTCTTCATAGACTGTCTGAAGATAAGTACTGCTTGCCATATCACCTAACCCATAATAAAATTCTCTTGTTCGTATTTTGGCTTCTGATAATTCTTGCTTAGTGTTTGGGCCCCTATTCATGATATATTCCTGATTTGCATGAGCAAGTCTTGTTTCAAACATCAATCTCTCCTCTTTCTTCGCCCTTTGTTGCGGGATATCCTTTGAAGTGATTATGCCTCTTAATGTGGCCTTGAATGCATCCCAGGTTACATTAATTGGGGCTGAATCTTTGTTTATACAGAAAAAGGCCCTAATCTCATTATCTACTTCTGTGCACCATAAATCATTTGCTAAATTAAGTTTAGTAAAATACCATCTTCTTGAAGTGCCTTAATCCATATTCCCTACAACAATTTCCATTTTAATTAAGACATGGTCCGAAAAGGCGTTTAAAATGTGTTCATATCTACTAACTGCAAGATTATGTGAAGTCAGGAAAAAATCTATTCTTGACGCTGAATCATATTTTGCTGAGTAGCAAGAATATCCACGTTTAACTGAGTTGTTAAGTTGCCACTTATCTATAATATCTAGATCAGATTTACAACTAGGCAAAGCAATTGCAACTTGCGATTTATTTTGTTTACGTTCTAACTTTGTCGAGTCAAGTGAGGGGTCCTGTAAAAAATTAAAATCACTTCCCCATATGATCTGTCCAGGTATGCACAATAAAGCTTGTTTTAGTTGTAAGATAGGGAGTTTATCAGCTATCAACGGCGCATAAATCATGACCAATATAAGGTTTGACTGATTTAATTTTCCGTGCACGAACGTCCATCTTCCTAAAAAAATGCCCACGCCACTCTGCGCAATACCTGAGACAGATGAGCAATAGAAACCCGCCCAATTCTTAAAGATTTTACTAGCATCTGGCAAACTTCAAAACTGTGTCTCTTGAAAAAAAATCACATCTGGATTATGCCGTCTGAGCCAGCTCTCTACTGCATAGGCTTTGTGCCTATTATTAAGACCATTAGCGTTAAAGGACAAGATTGTTAATTTGTTCCTATTCATCATTTTCATACTTTATGGGATAATTCAAGATCATCTAAAAACTTACAAGATATATATCTCATTATGACCTATTGTGCATACCTCCCTGACCTTGACTCTGTTCCTAACTCTGCCCCTGATACAAATATTAGCATAAAACACATAAAGATCCTTCTGATAAAATCTCTTCCTAGCAGTTGACCAGCTAAACTGCAAATTGTGCAAATTATGCATTAAACAGCATCAGCTCTTGATAGCAGCCGAAACGTAGCGTGCAAAAAAGCATAAGTACCTACAACAACTAAAGTGCAAATTGTGCATGCCATGCTTTAGGCAGCAGCCCTCAATCACAGCTAAAAATATATCATGCAGTAAAGCATAAATACCTACAACAACTAAAGTGCAGATTATGCAAATTGTGCAAACTATGCTTAAGCAAAAGCACCTATTAGCGGCTAAAACATAACATGCAGTAGAGCATAGGTACCTATAATGCATTCTACAAATGTCCTTTATCTAACAACTTAACATCCTAAAAAAACATTTTGGTAAAAATAACCATCTAATGTGCAAATTTAGCCTTGAGCAGCAGTTTGTAATAGCAGCTATATATAAAGTGCAAAAAAAACAGACGTAGACTCAAAAAGCTTAAAGTGCCTAAAGTGCATTCTCCCCCTAAAATACCTAATATATTTAAATACATGAAAACCGTATATTATCAATTTCTCTGCAAAATCTATCCATATTCTGACTCAATAAAACTTCATCTAAGAATTCTCTTTTTTCTAAATGCTTCACCCCTCCACCTCCCCCCCTCTGAAGGAGAAAAATCCTTGCTAATCCAACTATTCCCTCTTTCTCCCTCTTTTTTCCTGGATGCATCTTGTTGCATCCTTTTGCGACTCCTGATTCACCTCCTGACCGCCCTTGACTTCCTTCCTTCCATTAACAGTTCGCATAATACTTTCTACTAAAATCCGAAGCCAACTTATAACTACAGAATCCCTTTTCTTACGCAACGCTCACTTCTTCCAAAAAAGTTTGAGCATCCAATATGTCCATGAAGATGAAAAATGTTCATTTAGCCAGGACTTTTCATTTAGACTGTTGAACAATTGATGCTTGTGCTCCTTTAGCGTTAAGGGAGTCAATCATTTTAATAAAGTTCTCTCCTCTATGTGCAGAGGCTGCAGACATATCAGAAAAAATTCAGAAATTTTGAATCACTGAAGTGGGAAATGATCTCTTTGCTATTGCTGTACTTACATTTTTTCTTTAACTCTGTTGTCTGAAAAGTTCATTAAAATTGTCCGAGGATAGGGAGGAGCTACGCCAGCAACCAAGATGGCCGCGTAAGCTCCCGGCTCCGTCGACCTCCGCCAGCAGCTCGTATATCCTGTTCTCACTCCTGAATTCGCACCAGCCTCCTGGGTTCGTGAAGTGTTCCTGCTTCTAAAGGTGTAATCCCGAGCTTTTTATCTTGTTGGATGCCAAAGATACGCCGTGTTCCCATTCTCGGCCTAACATCGTGTGGGAGCCTGGGCCTCGATTTCTGGCCTATCCGGGTTGGAGTTGCTCAACAACAGCCGCTGGACCTGGACTGAGCCCGGTCCCCCGGAGTGCATCGTAAACTGCTTGTTTGATGCTGACTTTGTGAGCGGTCCACACCGTGAAGACAACAGCGTACCGCACCGGTTGCCGTGTTCGGGGGTCCGACGCCCGGAGACCCTGCCCCTTCCCGGGGTTGATGGCCTGGGGCCCTGGCTGCCGGCGTAGGTGTCGATCTGGCACGACGGAGAGCGCCCATTATTGTCATCGGATTTGCGTGGCCTGTCACCCCGGAGTAGCCGGCCTCCGGGGTTCGAATCCTGCTCTGCCTCTTCGTGAGAGGAGATGGGGCGGACGGAAAGTACGCCGTCGCTACAGGCCGTCATGGCCGCCATTGAGGCGCTCCATTCACAATCTACCGCTGTATTCCGGACACTGATCGTGCAAGTGGACAGTATCTTGGGACCGGCACACGACTCTCCGTTTAGTCCTAATACATCTGTGGTACCAGCGGTGCAATGTACGCCAGAGATCGAGGTCCCCGGGCAGAACCTGGATTCAATGTGCTTTGTCGGCCCCCAATTCACACTCAGTGAGCCCGTGATTGTCGCTATCGCTCCCTGCTCGATCCTGCTGCCGCCTCGTACAGATATGGACAGTCTTCTGTGCTGTGACAAATTCCAAAGTGACTGTTGGGGAGATTTGCTATTTCTGGACACATTCCCTCACTCGTTTTGTGGCTATCGTGACTTTCTATCCTTTTGTCGATCCTGCGACACTGATGTGGACTTTAACGAACATTCCGCCTTTTCCTTTGTGATGGCGGTTCGAGTGAAAGAGACTCTCCCGAAATACCGTACTGGTCAGGGTTGAACTTGAGGGCTTGGACTTGATAATATGGCTTGACTCAATGCCGGGATTGTCACATGTAATGTGCTGGGAGTTGGGTGGTGCTTTGTTATACTCCCCCGATTGGTTTGTATATTTTGCTAAATGTTGGTTCGATTATGTCCCGGGGTGGTCACTGCTGGCGGGGGGTACGGGAGACCGGGGGTGTGTTTGCTTTTACGACATTCCCTCCTCCATCTTTTCCCTTCCCTGGGGTTAGTTTAGTGGGGGTGACAGGCACGCTGCTAGTGGGTTAGGTCGTAGCCATCCGCAGGGGTGCTGGGTGGGGGGTTGAGGGAGGGTTTGTTATTTTTCCTTTCTTTTGTTCTATGACCTTTCTTTTTCCCTTTTCCCTTCCTCACAAGAGATGTGGCGTATTCTCCTGATTTTTATTCATCATATTTGGGTATCGGGTGTCTGGTCTTCATATCCTGTATTCTGAGTGGGTGGGACTCACTGCTGTTTGCTTAGGTTAACTGTAACGTATTGTTTCACCTCTGCCCTACGCTGCTATTGCTGTCTTTCAGATGCCTATAATTGTTGTGTATTTTCCTAATTGATTTGCTCGTCCACCATTACGATATGTTCCTCCGAATGATGCCCGATATGTATATTTTTACTCTTGTGCTATAATTAATAAAAATATATACATACAAAAAAATTGTCCGAGGATATTTGGCATTCAAATGTTTCTGAGCGGGAACTCTATGGGCTCTGGTGATTGTAAGATCTCCTTGTAGTTCTGGTATTGCCGTTTTCAAGAGTGACTCAGACCACTTTACCATGTCGGTCTCCTCTATACCCTCCGGTATTCCGACCAGACGCAAATTGGATCGTCTGTTTTAGTTCTCAAGGTCTTAAAGTTTTAGCTCCATCTGATGTTTATTTTTCTTTAATATGTGGAGCTCCTTTTGTACAACCACGATATTATCCTCTGAGACTGGGACACGATCCCCCACTTCTACATTTCTTTCAGGGATATTTAATAAACTTTCCTCAAGCTTCGACAGCCTTTCATGCAACTGTGAGATTTCAAGTGCTTGGGATACTTTAAAGTCTCTTACTTCTTGTAAAACGATTGTAAGCATTTTCTTTATTGAAGAATTTCCTTTGGGTGTTTTAGATTCCTCACCTGCAGCTAATAAGACTGGGTCCATATCTTGTTCTGTCTCAGATGAGGACTCAGACACTAACACATCTATCCTGGTTTGCTTGTCACTCGTCCCCCTTGGCTCGTCTGTAAGAGTATTTGATCAACTTGAGTGGATGGAGAGTTAAGAGGAGGTGTTTCTAGAAGAGCTGTCTCAGATTGTCAATATGATTGAAACTGAAGATGGATTGCCTGAACAGATGGCATGGACTGGCCTGATTGAAGTTGTAAAGTCTGCTTGTCTAATCGATCCATTGGTCCTCGGATCTTAGGCTCTCAATGCTTGAGTGTGGAAGACTTTGTGGCTTACCCTGCATGGAGAGATGCTTGCTAAAAAGAGAATATGGCTTAGGACTAAGCAAGTTGTCATCTCCCCTATTGGGTTCACCCCCTACTTTGCTTTCTCTCCCAATGGCTCGAGAGCTTGGATAATATTCAAATGGAGTTTCATCTTCATCCAAGAGTTGAGGCTGCTTGTCTTTTTCGGCCAATACTTTTGCTTTTAGCTCCATTCTTTGCTGCGCGTTACTTTGCCCCTTCCGTACTCCTCTAGGGGCAGGTGACGGTGTTTGCGATGGATGTCCTGATGACTCTAGGGGTTCTTTCCCGTACCTACTTTATTTTGTTTGCAGCGTATTTTCTAAGTTCTTTTATATCCTTTTACCTGAGCTTGAGCACCTAAGCGCCTAAGTGCCCAAGTGCTGGATATTCAAATACTTAAATACTCAGATACTCAAATAGTCCAATACTCCAACACTATAGAGCCTCCCTCAGAGACTGAGCTAAAAAAAGACAAGTCTCTAAGCTCAAGAACACTGAGCATGCCAATCACGTTGAGCAAAAAGAAAAAAAAAGAAAAAAAAAGAAAACCCTCAAACGTCCTCTCGGCTTCGCCTCTACACTCTCTTCGTCACCCCCTCACTCCGCTCTTACCTTCCTTACAACCGACAAAAGGAGTGTCATTAGTGTGACACGGCCTGATAATAGAGCATCAGTGGTAAAACTTCAACGAGTTGCAGGCAGGTAGGCAGCGACAGCGTAGGGGCTGTGTTGCAGACTTTTCAATGCAGCAAATGTACAAATGGCTGAAGGCTCCCAGGGCAGATAGGCAAATAGGCAGAAACTCTGGACTCGGGAACTCAGAGCAGCAAACAGCTGCAAACAGCTGCAAACAGCCGCAAACAGCTGCCAACAGCCGCAAACAGCAGACAGCAACCGGTAGACCACAAAAGCTTTCACCGAGTGCTTCAGCCGCTCTGATACACCCGATACCACCGCAAGTGCTTCTGCCGCGCCGTGACTCCTCCCCAGGGTTCTTCCACTCAACGTCTATGCGTCTCGTAGGCGTTGTCATAGTCGTCTCGCTTCTCGCTTCCCAGAGCGCCTCTCCAAGGCACTAAGAACCTCTCAGAGCTCGGAGCTCCTAGCACACACACGGGTTCCTTGCAGCGATTAACTTTCCAGCTTCCAGGCTCATAGGCTCATAGACCCCACTTAGGACTCAGAGTTGTCGGAGCCTCGAGAGAAATGGCAACCACTCCATTCCACATCTCTTGGGCGGTACCTTCGGTGAATCAGGTGGCGCTAACGGCTACGTGAGTGGGCCACGTAGCCATTCCCGCTCATAAATAATTAACCTTGAAACTTTTTCAATTCTAAAAATTCAATAGTATTGAAGCCTGTGAGTTTTGGCTTTCAAATATGTGCACTTTATGTTAGATATATATGTCCTTTTTCTCTGCATATCTTGTCCATTCGCATATCTTTACCCACCTCAGTTTCCTCTTCAGCAGCCTGTTTTCACTCTTCCCCGAATGCACTTTCTTGCATCTCCCTCCCTTCACCACTTCGAAACATACACTGCACATTTAAGCAAATTATTTTCTTTTGCTTTTGCCTTGTAAATATGTTGTCATCTGTGCACCCCCTTCACATACATTTTCACAAAATTGCAATTACGACTGAAATACATGACCATTGTTCTGTGTGCTCTGCAGAGGCCAAACCTCTGACAGGCACTCTGCTTTGTCTTCAGCATCAGAGCTCTAAAGCAAAGCCCCTCATAAACACCTGCACAGCTCAAAGTATGCATGGAAAAAAATACAGAAGGAACACAACATGATTAAATAGCCAACTCTGAGGGAGGCAAGATTAAGTAAAACTTGCAATAAAAGAGGAACTAAATAGCTGACATGCATTGCCTTAGGGTTTATACCACAAATTTTCAATAAATCAATCCATGTTTTTGCCATTAATGTTGTTAGGGGCAGGTCACTGGCTGACTGGAGGGCCATGGTTCAGACTACTATGGTTGCTAATGTCCAACTTTATCTTGTAAATAAAAAAAAAAACCGACATACTATGCTTTTCTTTTCAGAGTATTATTTCATCAAACCGTGGGACATAAAACTGTGCCATTAGTACCATGTTATTGTTAAAGTCTGCATTGCATGCTCTCGATCTAGAAACTAAGCAGTATGGCTATGCACCTGTAGGGATGCAGTACTTGCAGTGAGGCATACAGCTGATGTAAAGACACTCTGCAGGCAGACCCCATTAAAACTGCAAAGCATGTCTATCAAATGAGCCAACATAGCTCAGTTGGACTGGAGAGACTTTAAGGCACACAGCATGTACTTCGCTACAGGACTCAGTTCTCAGGGCCAGCTTTAATGTCATACAACAGATAACGGTCTACTGTAAGCACTTTTCTCTCGCTTTGTGTTTAACTCAGATATTTGTATCAACTTCACAAGGGAACAAGAACCCCGGACTGCTCGTCTTTTTGATCCATTTCACGGATGAACAAATGCAGCCGCTCCACTTCTAACAGGGCCAGCGACGTGTAGCCAGGGCCTTGCGGTATCACAGTGGGGAAGCTTTGGGTGGCAAGGGGTCCCAGAACAATATAAATGACAGAAGATTAGCATTCAAACACTTATAAATACTGAGTACAGGCACCAAAGCACATGTGCATGCATCCACTCCTATGTGTGACAAATGGTAAAGGGTGGGATCTATGAATGTGAATGGCAGACAGCTGCTCTCAGGCTGGGGCAGAAAATCAAGAGCCCTAAACCATGACACTAAAAGCGTCACTGGCCCCTAGTGGATTTTGCCATTGACTACAATGGAATTGATTCATTATGAAGGGCTTTTGAACAATAAGCCCTGCGTTGTATGTCGCAGTTCAGAAAGTTGATTTACTGCCTATCCTCCGTCTCCTGCTTCAGAGAGAGGCGGGGCAGGCAGCCTGGGACAGACAGCCTACACTTAAATACATTGATTTGTTTAGAAGTACAATTGTATCTCTAAATAAATCGATCTTTTTAATATTTGTACAGCAATGTGAAGGAAATAATTTCAGGGGGGCTTAGCCCCAGAGTCCTACAGGAGAATCTGCCCCTGAGCATTCAGCATGCTCTCTGCAGCTTATTGCAATGCTGCTACTGCTTCCAGGACAACATCAAGCATAGTCTTACTATGGCTGTAGAACCCAGGAGGAAATAAATCTGTGGGCTCAATATTCTGTCAGGCTCCAATGTCAACCTCAGGAGTATCATGTTGAGGAAGGCCCACATCCAGGCGCCATCAACTCTGACTTTAAAAGAGGATCCGAGTCTTGATAGTGGCGTGTGAGGGGAAGGGGATTGGAAAGAGTACACCATAGTAGGAGACCTGAAAAGAAGAAACAAACAATGAGTATGAGATTCACTTAACTTTCCCTTCCATTCTCTTTGATAAATATAACTTGTGTATTGGTAATTCCTTTCCTCAACTTGCTCCTTTAAAATTCATATGAGGAAACTAGAGTAAATTAGGATTTGCAAATTCTAGAATATGCAACATCAAATGAGCAAACAATTTATCACTTTCACACTTTACTGAAGTCTTTATCTTAATCTTCAAACAGTAATGTGTTCTCACACTGTCCCTCAGAGAGGTTTTTTTCACCATGTAAGTATAGTTTTTTCCAACGTGGCTACAAGAGCATGCAACTCCTTGACTGATAGGGAGCCCTGAGTAGTTATGAACATCTTTGTAATGAACGGTATCCTAAAGATATCCAATCGATTGGAACATGGTTCTAGGTATTTTTTGTGGCATCAATACTCCACTCAAAAGTTAAACAATCGATTAGGCAATTTAACAGACCGTCAATAGTTGCTCAATTCAAAATGAAGCAACAAAAACTGCTCTCGGTCAAACTTTACTCAAAGTTCCTATTAATTGTAAAGAAAAAATCACAGAGGTTTTCTGGAAAAGAAATCCAAAGCCAGCTTCAACTCTCACTCAGTGTCCACGAACATAATCTCACATCAAACGACTTTCTCACAGCAGTCTTGAAAACAGAACTGAGATTGATGCAATTGCTCTCCTACCACACTTCAACAACCTTTAGTCACACCATTGAAGCTTCGAAGAAGAAGAGTGCTGACCCTCTCCTCGTACCCCAGGAACTGGAATATTGAGTGCGTGTGGCAAGGCGTGGCCTCTTTTAATGCAGGGGAGCCATTAAAAAGGCTGCCTTATTAAGACAACAGGGTCATGTAGCACCCAACTCTAAAAATAATTAAAAGAAGCTCTCATGGCCTTACAAGCTGTCACATCTATACCAGGCAACCTGCAATTTTATTCAGTAGGTAATATTCACAGAGTTATTCTACGAGGTTTGAGTACTAAGGGTCATATGTATGAAACTATTTCACTTTTGCAAATGCTGCGAATCGCAAAAAAGCAGCGTTTACGAATGCGAAATAGAGAAACGCAATGTATGAGACATTTTCACATCGCAAATAAAGAAATCGCAATGTTTGCAATTTCTTAATTTGCGAGGTCCAAAGCCTACAAATTTCTCTGCAAATTTGCAAACTGCAATACGCAGGCTGAGAAAATCACAAATTGAGAAACCACAATTTAAGAATTCACTAAAAAATGTATGAAAAATTCACAAATTGCGATTTCCCAAAATTCGCAATTTTGCACTTCAATATTACCACCAAGTCAATGCAGGTGGTAACCAGGTGCAAGCTATATCAACAGGCCCACAATCCAACAGGGACTTCCACAATGGCAGCAATATATGTGATAGCCAAGAGGCTGCAAATTCGGGCAGCAGCACAGAGGAGGATGCGACAGGAACGGATCTTCAGAGTGCGCATCACTCTGTTCCAGCAGACTGAGGAGGAGATCCATGAGAAGTACAGGCTGGACTCACAGACCATTTTAGACCTGATAGGGGAGCTGAAACCCTATCTGGAACACACAACACGTAGGACCCAAGCCATTCCTATCCATGTGCAGGTCCTGTGCTCACTGCACCTACTGGCCTCAGGGAGTTTTCAAGGGGTGATAGCAGTGGCAGGTGGGGTCTCACAGAGTGGCCTGTTGCACCTTTCCATGCATTCTTAGATGCAATGGTACAGAGGCTACATCACATACAATTCCCCAGCACACAACAGGCATTACAGCAAACAAAACTGGACTTCTACCAGATTGCACGATTCCCCCACATAATTGGCTGCATAGATGGGACCCATGTGGCCCTCACACCCCCATCAACCAATGAATATGTATTCAGAAACCGTAGAACATGGCATTCCTTGAACATACAGGTCATCTGCAATGCCAAACATATTATCGATGACATTGTAGCTAAATACCCAGGCAATACTCACGCCTATTTCATCTTTAGACATAGTGGGATATACAAACGTCTCAATGGTGGCGAGTTTGGTGGGGGATACCTGCTAGGTAAATACATGGCACACATCCCTACATACAGTACATCTTTGGGGTGTGGGACATTGATTCACCTCTTGTTTCCATTCCTACAGTGCATATGCAGTGCAGGACTTCATCCTGACCCCGTACCTAAATCCAGCCAATGCAAGGGAGAGGAGATACAACTGTGCAAAAAAATCTAAGTGCTGTGTAATAGAGCAGACGTTTGGGGTCCTGAAGAGCCGTTTCAGCTGCCTGAATAAAAGTGGAGGAGCACCCCAATACAGCCCTGAGACATGCTGCAAGATTGTGGCTGCCGGTGCAATGCTCCACAACAAAGCTATGAGGCATCCCAATAGAACTGAGTGATACAGATTCGTCGGACGATGATGGGCCAGGTCCCCCTGGCAGACCAGAAGTTGTAGTTGGGGCAGCTGCTGGACAGCAGAGATGGGCTGTGATCATGCAGGTCTACTTCTGGGTGAGTAATGATGACATGAGGCAAAATATATTTTGTAGCAGATCTGTGTTTATTCAAACCTTTAATTGCAGGATGAATGTTTGTCACACAATCTGACCGTCACAATGAGTGTGGCTCTACGTAGCACATGTTAGGTCCACAGTGCAGGTAGTCAGGCAAGTCTGGAGTCCTGTAGGATTGGGTTGCCTCACCCATTTGCATGACTCAGTGTTGCAAATTCACCTACTTCTGGGACGGACTGCTGCTGCCTGTTCTGGGGGCTGATTGCCCTCCCTTGGGTCCACAGGTGCTGTACCCTGTCTCCCACTGAGCCTTCTTGGATCGGGTACTGGTGGGGTGATACAGGCTCCTGCTGGCTGGATGTCTCCTCACTCTCCCCTGAGCCCATGAGTGCTGGGCCACGTGTTTTTGCCGCCTGCAGTTGTTCAACGGCAGTGAGGACCTGCGCAAGGCTTTTCGCAACGTCGTGGCAGCAGTGGGACATCTCCTCTTGCATGCTGACGCTGCGACGTGTCAGCTGGCTAGTGGTAGTGCACAGGCGGTTCACTGCCTTGGTGTAGCTGTGCAGACGGATGTTGGAACGTTGGCTAACTCTGTGCCTGGCTGCCTGGTGCCTGTTTAATGCTGCACACCGTTCACAAATGGCACCTGCCATGCCCATGATCCCCTCCCCATGCAGCAAAGGCTTTTGTTCATTGTGCACAGCTGGCGGTTAATGGATCTCAACGATTTCTGTTGCAGACGCTGTATCTGCAGCATGCTGCACTCCAGTCCTGCAAACACTGTGGCCTCTTCGTCTGTGGCAAAGCTGGTCCTGGCCCTTGACCTGCATCTCACTGCTCCTAGCTCCCTATGCTGGGGTGTGTGCTGTTCATGCACCTGCATCACACATTGCCCTGGCTCGTCCTGTACATCATCTGCCCCTGTGGCCTGTGTTTCATCCTTAAGTGGTGGCACAATGGTGCACTTTCTACGTGGGACAGGTGTGGCCTCTGTGTTTCCGTCTGAGTTCCCATGACCTGCCTGGTCACCCAAATGTTCAGACTCCTTGCACTCTGCGCTGTCTTCCTGTGTCCTGGCTTGTGCTGTGGATGGAAAGGGGAATTTATCAGTGTGTGACATTGCCTGAATAGCTCACTCCTCTGCCTCTCCTCACAGCCTCTGACTCTGCCTCAGGCAGTCAGGTGCAGCAAATCACTCCCACTTCCTGGGTGTGATGTCATCAAGCTGCACCTAAATTACAGATTCCCTATATTTGCGATTTCTTATTTGTGATTTTTCAGTGATTTTTAAGGAGTAACAGAAAGTTTGCAACATTTTTTTTTACATCGCGATTTGCGATTCTCAAAATGCGATATGCAAAAAATCGCATTTTGAGGATCGCAAATCGGATTTTTGGTACATATGCCCCTAAGACATTGATGCTTACAATTCCCATTTTTATATATAAATCCCAGGTCACGTTCAAATGCTCAGAGGCGAGTTTCCCCACCATCAACTCTACAAGACATACCCCCCATAAGACAGTTCCTTCCTTTTTGTTAGAGTATCCCTTTATCCTGATTTAGTTACGTACCATATATCCCTTCAATTTCATCTAACCTGTAGCAGTTCTTCCACTGGCCCCTATTTTCTGGAATTTTCATGGGCACTCCATACTTTCTTAAATAACCCTGTCTGCCACCATTCATTAGTTCATGCCAATGCACCACTTACATTTTATTGGGTTCCCCAGTCTATAGCAATGTTTCTCATTGCTACCAGCAGGACCAAGGAGGGTTAATTTGGCTCTTGTGAGACCCATATCATAGCGTATGACTACTAGTTCATATTGAGGCATTAGATGGACCTCCGTCCCTCGTATTTTTGAGAGTTCATGAATTATTTTACCTCAATAGTCTTGGGGCAACCCTGTATCCTCATATTGTGTGCATTAAGGTTTCCTCCCCTTTAGTTCATTTCAAACGAGTAACGTTTGATGGTAAAGCCAGCAGTATAGTCTGCTTCTGTGGTATTAGGTCCTGTGCAAGATTTTAAGTTTGATGAGACTTAGCCTACAATTCCGTTAGATGAATAAGGGCTGCATCACAGTTGACTTTTTCAAGCAGGCTTACTTTCTCCCATGAGGTTTATATTCTTTGGAAGCACTTGGGTATATTGTAATTTACAGGTCCCTAGCTAATTGCTCCATCAAAATCCTATTCTCCAAGGGACGGAAGTCGGTTAGGTCAGTCAGCTCTATCGGGCATGTTGCCAAAACATGTTTGTTTTTACATTTATTTTTATTATTTTAATACATAACAAATCAGGAACATGTATACACCACAATCTGACATCAGCAAAGTGTTATTCATTCACAATGGTCCAAGTGCATCCCACTCCCTCCCTCTCTTCTTCCCATGTCTTGTTTAGCCAGTAGAAACCCTAAGCCACTAAGTGTACAGGTGTCTCTTGGGAACACACCTCTTCCATAATTCCCAGTCGATCCAGTTTGGAGAAGCAATCAATGAAGAGATGTAGGACATCACCTAACATATGGGATATGGCCGAGCAGTATGCCTGAATCAATCATTCTAATGAACCATGTTTTATGTGAAAGCAGCCCCCTTTGCAACTTTGGCATCTGAAATTCTGTCAGAAGGGGAATGTATTAATCTTCCACAGGTGCTATTGTGTAAAGTATACACTGCGCAAATACTTGAATTATGTAGAACCTTGTAAATTGAGATTACGCTAGCTGCCATTTTTGCCTCTTGCTAGTTTATGTCCTCAAGAGAACCCATGACTCCCTCCTATGCAATTACTACTTCCCATATCCTATCTGTTGCATTACAATTTACCAAGCACTCTCATCAATAAATTGCCAGACTTTTTGGCTTTGGCAAGGGTTGTTACATATGGAAACTAGGCAGCCAGTCACATTCTTAGCAAGTGGTGGAAAAAATAATGGACTGGAATGTTGCCTGAGCACTCACCAGGGCCTGACATTAAGCTTAGCTTTTCTCCCATCACTTTGTTGTGTGTTCCAGTTAATGCCATAAGTGGAACAGCGGTGTTCAGATGTGGGATGTTTTCTCACCATGCTGTAGGACTCAAGCTATATCTGACAGAGTCGAAGTAGGCCGAAACTGGCCTTGTTGCTGCTCGTGTTCCCATTTGAAGGGGAACTGGTGTGGCAGTTCAGGTTCGACTGTTCCTACTGGAGCAAGACAAAGACAGATTGGCATTTGGTTGGTCTCTGTATAGTTTGGCACAGTGGCAGACAAATAGTTGGCTGGAATATGGCCTGAGAATTTGCAAGTGGATGAGATTGATTCAATCATTCCTTCCTTCAATTTTTTCTAAAGCAAAAATTGTCATGCCGAAATAGAGATTTGCTGCCCCTCTCAATTAGGGATGTGCGGAACACGCTGAGTTTTACTCTGCATAATGCTGTGCAGATACACAAAAACTCTGCGAGATTCTGCCAAGTTCACCCACCCTTAATCATAACTCAGGCCGGCCTTGACATGCATCTGAGCTTAATTTCTTTTTTAACTGGCTCATTTGTAGATGGGTGACACAAGAAACAAATACTACTGTATAGATAGTGGATGTGCGCCATTACCTAGCTTACCTCTGTTATATGCGTCACAGGTTTCCTGTTGACAAACAGCCACAATCCAGTCAGACTTCAAATATGTTTTACTTATACTTTTCCTTACTTGTTGCCATTTTTAAAAATTACAATATGTGGGGGAAATGGCACATGCCAACAATGCACAACAAGTAAAAAAAACATGTCTCCAGCAGCCAATCTGAAAGCAGTAACACATTTCAGAATCCTGTCACGCATTTGATTGAACAACTAAAACTCCACAGAGCTACAAACCTACTTCGTCAACAAAAAAACTACACTGTAATGTTGCACTGGTGCGGGCGCTTTAAGATGTAACAGCAAAATGTCAAAATCACAACTAATATTTTCCATGACAAAAACATAGCGCATTTTAAAAACCACCAGCATGCAATGCTCGACAAGGTGGATTTTTTTCTCAAAACTGTCCAGTTAACTATTCCACTGAAAATAAAAGCGAAATATTTACCCAAGAGTCTCAACCAGTCCTGTTTAACCGTCTAAAATAAGGCATGCTGGATCTTGTAGTCCCATTCTAATATGCAGACTGTTCAAACAATCACCTTAAAACATGTGGCCAAATCATAGCCATTGTCGCACCCCATCCTGTCCTGTGATTGAGTGGGCGGCACCCCTGTCAGGTGACAGTCGTACTCACTAAACTCATATCGGTTCCAAGCGGCAGCAAATGCCAGAAATAAGGCTTGAGAAGAAGGGCTTCCAAGCAGGGAGCCGCGGAGGTAGGCCTAAGACCAGTGCAATTGAGGGACTCTAAGGCACAGCAGCACAGGGAAGGGGTGGACGGGGAGCCGCAGTATTCGGGAGGGAGGAGCAGAGGTGAGCCACAAGAGGTGACCCAACTGTTCGTGACTGCCCAGTTGGCCTTGGAGGTCAGCTAGTGTAATTAAAGCTGCTAATGGGGCAGAGTCCAGAGCGACAGAAGTTCAGAAGGGCACATCCCATTGATAATATCTGATTAATTCCGCCAGCGGAATTTATTAGTAATTCTGTGTTACAAGAGTTATGCGGAATCACTAAATTCCTCCAATTCTTCAACAATTCCACCCACCCTTACTCTCAGCCGCTGTCCCTTCACTCACAGGTATTAACAGGCTGCCACAAAATAACTTATCCTCCCTTCCGGTTTCATGTAAATGAGTTGTGTGTTTTAGCCTCACCGAGTGTTGCCTATTTAATTCCTTGTTAAAATGTGCAAAGTTCATTTAAGGTCGACCGGTCCTTTGGTTTTAGAATTGTTATCTGTAGATATTATTTTTATTGTAGCCTGTTTTTTAAAAGCTGCTATGAGACTGAGAAACAGGAGGAATCTATGAATTTCTCTGGCTGGATTTTAACTGAGGTTTTATGAGGTTTGGCAAGTTTTTAATAAAGCTTGTTGTTGACGTTGATGATGAGTCATGAGATTTGCTGCTCTGCAAACAGTTATTTTGCCCTGCACCTGCTTAGGGAATCAGTCGCTGCAGGAAATTTAAGTGAGTTGTCTCAAAAATACGCTAATTTGCAAACCCACCTTAGTACATCTGGGGCCACGTGTATGACTATTTCATTTTGCGACTCGCAAATCGCAGTTTGCAAAATGAAATGGACTAATGTGTCGCCGACACATCTAGCAATTCGCAATGGTGTCCCAAATGACCTACCTTATTAATATTCATGAGGTAGGTCGCATTTTGCGACCCATTGAGAATGGTCTGTAACTACAAGGATGGTGATCTGCTGGGGTCTAAATCCAAAAAGTGGGTTACTGTTCCTATAGGGACACAATTAATGTCCACACAGAAAAGGAAGGGAAGAGAACAGAGGAGTCTAGGTTCTGATCTCACAGATAGAGACAATCACAGATTTTGCATCTTCATGCCCCCACACATCCCAAGAGATGTCATGCTTCATCAGTGGGCGTTTCTCTTCGACAGGCTGGTGCTGCAATGTCCTACAGGCCCCAAGGAGAGTCACTTTGGCAGAGATCGTTGAATTACGCTGTATGATGAGTGAGGGTGTGGATCTTTCAGTGAAAAAAGGGTGAGTGAATGAATGACTAAAACTGGCTTGGGGATACCATAAAGGTTTCTTAATATGTTGGTTCCCTTGACAGGCTAAAAACCCATAGGTTATGTGTTACTGACTGGGTAATTATGTACCCCAGTAGCTATCAGGTCGACATGTTTGGTCAAAATGATCCTTGGCTCTTCATCAGGACCAAAAAGGGTAATTTTAAGATGTGAATATCAAATAAACAAATAAAGAACCCGTATATTAAAAGAAAAAGAGCGGTCCCCCTTGTGAAATCTACAGGGTGACATCAGCTCATTATAACCGCTCTTTTTGCGACCTAGAAAAATCAAGAGAAGATAAAAAACACTCAGACGATACATACACACACATGAAAACATAGTTATTGTATAGTTCTCAATGGTTAGATAGTTGATGGCATCTCATCCCAATCAAATACTCTCTTGTTGGGCAGGAGAGAGGTGCTGTGGGTGCCCAAAAAGAGTGTAGATTAAGAGTGCTAAATATATTCACTCTGTGCACACATTCACCGTTGTGGGTCAGCGCAGGGTCTCCAAACGAAGTTCACACTCATTAGATAAGTATAATCAATAATGACAGGTTGTCGGTCCAAGGTATTGCACATAACCTAAACCGCTACATTTCATGCCTTCTTACTTATTTGTAAAGTTCAGATCCCTGCATAGGTTATTGCATGTTCGCCCGCACCGTAACGATCTATGGATGGCAATAGAAGAGAGGGAACAGAAAAAAACCAAATGGTGTTGAAGAGGCTAAGTGGGGGGCCACTACTTTAGTGGCTGTTTGAACAGGATCGCCCAGTATTTCCTGGTGGAGAGCCAAAGGTAATGTACTCACGGTTTCTGCTGGGTGCGCCATTCTGCAACACCTACCCTAGGTAGGTTTTGACCACTGGAGGGCACGAAACATGTCGACCTGATAGTTACTGGAGTACAACCTTACCCAGTCAGTAACACATAACCTACGGGTTTTTTAGCCCGTCAGGGGAACCAACATATTAAAAAATCTTTATGGTATCCCCTAGCTAGTTTTAGTCATGTGCCCACTCACCCTTTTTCAGGAACCCCTTTTTTCACTGAAAAATCTCACACCCTCGCTCATCAAATGACGTCATTAAAAGATCTCTGCCAAAATGAACCTTTGGGGAACCCGTAAGAGCATTGCAGTGCTATCCCGACAAGGAGCAACGCCCAATGATGAAGTATGACATCCCTTTCAACAAGTCTTTTTTATTGCCTCCCTTTTTCAGATTTTTCAGTGTCAGGTTTCCTGTTCATTTGCTCATCCCCACCTCTACTTTGTTGCCTGTCTCACTTTTGTGCTCCCTGTCTTTCTAGTCCACTCTCTACTGCACTCTCTCTTCATCCCCTGTCGTCCTCAACATCTACACTTTATTGTAAATGTTTCTTGGCAGTCTTTGCTTTTAGCTCATTTTTGTATTCCTTTTGGGATACATTTGTAGTGGGGAAATTTTGAAAGAGCAAAGAAAGAGAGGCAGAGGGAAGGAGACACCTGTAAATAAAAAGGAAGACAAAAGTGAAATATAAGAAGTAGGATGGAGCAGTTGGAGAAAAACTAAAAAGGAGGATAACAGTGAGTAGAGGAGGAGGCAGCAGCATGTGGAGAATGACGAGAGGGACAGAGGAAAGGATGAACTGAGCAGAGACTGAAGTGCCGAACTATTGACAATGCTAATGTAGTAGAAATGGACTACAGCACATGGTAAGGAAAGATGGGGCTTGGGCAGAAAAGCAAAACGAAAAGAATAAGCATGCAAAATGTAAACTCTTTTCTATGGGCACCAAGCTTGACTTTTAAAATCCACTGTTCATATGGACATTGAGAAAAGGGACGGCACCTGGACCGTGTCATAGTAGCAGGTGTGTTAACCCACTGAACGGCGCTTGCTGGTTTGAAATTCGCATGGGTAGTAGGTGCGGCAGGCACCAGCTAACTGCAAAAAAGGAGCAGCTTGAGGAGCAGCAAGGTCCAGCAACTGCACAGCCAGTATGGTATTCAAATGAGCCTTTGAAATGTGTATGTGTGTCTCAGATCTAGAGCACGACCCCCTACTTCTCCGTATATCTCTCGGTTTTCCCAGCACCATCTGTCACTAGGAGAGATGATAAAGCGGACCAAGAGGTACACCGCATCAGTGCTGAGCTGTCTGTGGTATACACTGCTGCTCCAGCAGAAAGCTTTGGTGGGTGCAGTACTAGGTGCTGTCCATGCAGAGCGCCATGTTGATCTGCCTATTCAGTCTATTGTGTGTCTGTTCACCAAACGCACAGGGTGACATGCACACAAGGGCCTTCTGTGTGTTGAACTGTGAAATGATAGCACCCAGCAGCCCTCCACAAGGCACAGGGGAATATTGTACCTCATGTGTGTCCTTTCTTTGGTGGACAAATCCTGTTCTAGACAAACTGTGCCACAGTGCAAGCATGAGCCAGAGGAGCATAATGATGGGCTGCTTTGCCCTGCTGTCTGTGTATGTGTATGGTCTGTTTCAGTACTGTATGCCATAACTTCGTTGGCAAGCCATCACCCTGAAACCAATAAAAGTCCACATTTGTAAAGCGCACAATCACCCGTAAGGGTCTCTAGGCGCTGGGGGCCGTCGGGAAGATTAAGCGAGCTATTGCCCAAAGTCACATGGTGCTGGGCTGACCTGCGGAGCCGGGGATCGAACCGTGGTCCCCAGATTCCAGCGTCAGTCGCCCTGGCCGCGGCGCCACACCTCTTCCCTATAAACTCACAAGCTACATCAATGCACGAACCTTAGCTGGCTTTCCTCCTGGGATAAAAGAGGCAGCCAGGGAGATTTTCCTCAGAGGGTCTGGACCGTTACTTGCAAGGCCATCTTTTAAAAAACCCTGCCTCCCTAATACACAGGGCCATTACAAATATGCAATTCTGTGGTTGGGGTGCTTTTCACGCCATTATGAGTTTGCATTTGCCACATATTCTACCATGAACTGCTTAATTTGCAGATTTTAACATAAAAATCTGTTTCAAACTCCAGTGGATTAAAAGTTACTGAAAATGCTGCAACACGTGTTGCTGTGTAGTGAAAGACCTTACGCAAAGGTTGACTAGGCACCTTCAGATGCATATTACTGTATTTGGGTTATAAACTGGTACTAGTGATGTGATCCTTAGCCCAGATGTGTAAAAATGACAAAATAACGATGTAACACTATTGCAAAATATGACGCAGTACAGTGCATAATTTCTCCATTCTTACCACTTAATTTAGCCAACCCTTCCGCATAATTTGATCATCCCCTTCGCCTTATTCCAGTGGCCATGTTGCTAAATACAGGTGCCACCCACCAGCAACCACCATAAAAAGTATTGCCTGTACCCCTATTTGCCATCCACACTTTGCAGGTCCTTATTTCTTTAGCTACTACTTGGACTTTTTTTTAAGTAAAATCCAAAACCACCCCCGCCTCAACAGAATGCCAACTGCTATTGGCAAAAGAAGTCTGAAATGTGTGGTTGGCAATGAATCGCCAATTAAGGAAAATAAAAAAAAATTCTCTCTTTTTTGCAATTATATAGTGCTTGCTGCTCCTTCTCATGGGTAAAAAGCACTATATATAGATGCAAGTGCATACAATTTGTCAAACTTAGACTTCAGGTCTAAAGTTAGACTTTAGTTCTTAACTTAGACTTCAGATCTAAATTTGCCTTTGTAAAAAGGTCACATGGTGTTATGAATCAAAAACCAAGTGGGGTAGCATGGGAATGCCACCTTGACGCAAAGTAATGCAAAGCAGTGCTAGGTGCTGCTTTGCCTTACTTTCAGGTGACTTTCCAGAGAAAACCATGTTTTGTGCCGGAAAGTAAATTTCAATAAATATTTTCCACTGATTTGCATCACTTTTGGGATACAAAGCTGGAACAAAATGTTAGTAAATGTACCCAGAGTACCCCTTTTAACAGTTTATTAGGCCAATAGGCTTCTGAGGGAGGTAATGTTAGGCTATAGTTTCAGAGCTCAACAGTTAGCAAATAGCAAGTAACAATGGGAGTCTAATCCAGTGCCTGTCTTTTATAAGAGAGAAGTTGTTTGTAATACATGGTATTCTTCACTCCCCTCATAAAAACTTGTCTCTAAGGGGCATATTACCAAGGCGGGCGATATGTGATTATCGGCGCTTTTGATAATTCTATCGCCCTATTAGCAAGCAGTCGCTAACAGCAGTTAGCGACAGCTTGTAGGCGATAGCGAGCGGTTTGGGGCACGCTTTGCATGTCAGCGATGCAACCTGTTAGCGACTGAAAGCAGTCGCTAACGTCGCTATTGCCTATTAGCAAGGAAGGCGTAGCGATGGAAATATTCGCGCAAAGCGCAAATATCTCCAAAAACTAACGCCTTCTCAGACCAGTTCTTAGCCATTATATCCAATGGGAGTTGGATATTATGGCTAAGTCCTCATTAGCGATAATGCGTGAATATCGCTGGATTACAAACGATAATCACGCATTTCGCCGCTAACGTCTGAAATTTTATCGCATTTGAGATAAACGTTGCTAATAGCAAGTTATCTCTGCGATAAAATCAGGCGAAGCACGGCAATAGAAAAAATTTCGCTAAGCCCATTTTGCGATAAATATCGCTAGTTGTTGGTAATATGCCCCTAAATTCTTTATAATAGGTGACTTGTGATGCGCCTATTTGCCTATTATAAAGAAATTATGGAACCACTCAATTGTAATACCTTCTTATTCTTGAGGTCTGACATCATAGTACATGTTGTGAGGGCCACCAGCCAGGTGAAAGCAGGTCAGGTCTTGGATTATAATTAGAGCAGTTGTTTACAGGTCGAAAACGAAACGTTTTTCTTTCTTCCCCTGTGTTTTTCTACCTGTACAATGACAAGTAGAAAGAAGAGGGAAACAATCTTTTAAACAGGGCCTAAACCACACGTGCCGTTTCCCTGCAAGCGGAACCACGCTTGCCTGAACCATGGGCCTCATTTATGAGAAGTGACGCATCGCTGCGTGAAAGCAGCGATGCGTCACTTCTCAGTGCGCCCTCCTTGCGACATGAGTGATGCGTCATATTTATAATATGACGCATCATGTCGCAAGGAGTTACAGATACGTCAGTATTTCTGACGTATCTGTAAGCGCAAAAGTGACGCATTGCTGGAGTGTGTCACAAAAGTGACGCAACTCCAGCAATGCGTCCTTTCACATGGGGCAAGCCCCATGTGAAAGGGCATGCGTCAGTCTTACGCCTGCTGTGAGGCAGGCGCAAGATTTTGACGCAACAGCGCCCTAAAAGTGACGCCGTGAAATCTCATAGATTTCACTGCGTCACTATTACGAGGCTTTTTGCGGGTGAACGCCCCCTCTGCATACATTATACCTGACGCAGGTATAATGTAGCGCTGGGGTTTACAAAGTGACGCACTTTGTAAATAGTGCGCAACAGGAGGGATGTTTTACGCCACCGATGCGTCACAAAAAGTGACGCATCGGAAGGGCAAAACTGACGCAAGGCCTCATAAATGAGGCCCCATGAATCTTCCTTAACCATGCATATGCGTGGTTAAGGCAGATAGCGGTCTAGTGCTCAGAATGGTGGGAAGAAGAAGAGGAAGTATCAGAACAGGAAGCTCTGGATGTGGACAGGTAAGTGGAGCTGGGGCAGGGTTCGGGGGAGAGGTTGTAGGGGTTGGGATCATTTTTGGGGCTCATGGCGGAGGACTGGGGTAGAGTTTGGAAGGGAGCAAAGTTTTAGGGCTCAGGGCGGGTGTAGAGGGTCGTGGTAGTTTTAAGGGCAGAGGCTGGGTTTGGTGGGGGAGTTTTTAGGGGTGGTGGTCAGTTGGGGTACTTAATTTAATGGGGGGAGTGTTTTATCCCTCAGTGCAGTGGAAGTGGTAGGGGTAGTTTTAAGGACAGCGTTGGGTAGGTTTAAGAGCTCAGGGTGGGTGGGCTGGAGTTGGGATCGTTTTTGGTAGGGGTCAGGGTTTCAGTCCTCAGGGCGGGGGATGTGAAGGGGTAGTTTTAAGGGCAGGGTAAGGTAGGTTTTAGGCTTCAGGGCGGGGGTGGTGAGCTAGGTGGATAGTATTTTAGGGCTTAGGGCGGGAAGGGGAGTCGGGGTAGTGGTAATATTTACCTCGCATATCCCTTTACCAATCATGCCTTTACCACGAAAAGGCATGGCAAATGCATGTGTGGTAAAGGCATGCATGATAAAGGAATGCATGGTTTAGGCTCATTCGTGAATAGGACATCGTTGTAGAGGCGCGCATTGTGTAGCCATGCATACGTCTGTCACATAACCAAAAGGAGATATTTATGGCGAGATGTGTATTTTGAGGCATAAAGTACCTCTTGCTGTACACGATAAGGATATTGCAAGTAACATTGGTGTTCCAAATAAAAATAAAGGAACTCCACCTTCCTCCTCATTCCTCTATAAAGTCATGCAATTCCTCTGTGACTTCCAATACCCTTAGAATGTACAGCAAGTTGTCATTTATCCCTTATTTTACTCCATAATTAAAACGTCTCATACAGGAACAGGCCATATCAATGATACTAAAAAGCCAAAAACATATCAGTCTTAGAAATGCTCACTGTGAATAGCGTAAGCATGCTTCTGTGCTAGTCCTTCAATGTTCTAGTCCCTGGCAACTCCCACTGTAGTTTTTCCTAAAGTGGAACGAGTCACAACGTCTGGTGAGCACAGGGGTTACCCGAGTTTTGCTGCAGTGAGGTACCCAGCAGAAGGCTATCACTCCAAAGTATGTGTGCAACAGGCCTACCTTCCACCAATGCTGTTAGGGATCTATGTGTAGAAAGGTCAGCAGGTGCAGCTGCAGGGTCCAGCGGGAGAACAGTTCCAAAGCAAAACCCCGCCTCCCAAGCAAGTGATAAGCCAACCCTACAGTGACGGTGATGCTTCAGTCTTTGGTGATCCTGCACTCGTCAGCGAAGTCAGCACAGGATGTCAGGTATTGGGCGCAGTCTTTGGATGCTGCGGTCACAGTCAATATCTCTTGCTCACTCATTCGTGGTTGGAGTAGCACATCAGTTAATTTTTAAGCAGTAATTGGGAGACAGAGTAACCTCTCTAGCACTCAAGTCAGCTTCTGTATTGGTCCCACGCTCTTCTACACATCTGGACTGTCCCTTCAAGTCCAACACAGTGGCTAAGTCCTCTAAATATTCTTCTCCTATAGTGGGTTCTTACACCACTTCTCTCATCAGGCCAAGGGCCATATTACATTAAGTGCTCCGGGGGCGCAACGGGTGTTTGCGCCCGCTTTGCGCACCCCCGGTGCACATTGATATTACAGAAGGGGTTGCAGGTACGTATGCAGCCCCTTCTGTAATACCAATAGCGCTGGTGCACATAAAGTGCCAGCGCTATCTTCAAGGGGGCGTTCTCTCATTGGGGAATCCCTTTGCCTCTGCACCTGCGTATTACAGACACAGGCGCAGAGGCAAAGAAACCCTCTGGAGGCAGACTTACAGTGCACCACTTAAAAGGTGGTGCACTGTCAGTGTTCTCCACTGATGGCAGCCCGCTGTAGGGAGGTAGGGGGGTCCCATGGACCCCCAGACATCCCCTTGCAGAAGGGTGCAGTCAGTGACTGCACCTGCCTGCAATGGGATCTCTAATCCCCTTTAAAAGTGTGGGTGTGATGCTGCAGGTACTGGCCCAGCTCAGTCTCAGAGGCAGTTTGTCATGGCCCATATAGGCCAGTGTAAAAATCGATAAATGCTGAGAGGATACCCATTGTTGTGTAACATTTAACACGGTTCTGATCAACTAAATCTACAATTTGAGCCTATGTTTTAGGTTCCACTATTTTTTAGGCTAGAGTGCACTCTGACGTTCCACCTTCCGCAAACGATCTCGCTTTCCATCTTCTGGACACATGCCACACTTCCTACTCAGCGATTTCGTTGTATTCTGGAAGCAAAACCCTTATTTGAACTAGTGTGGCCAGGGTAGGGCATTGTTCGTAGCTTCTCTCTAGTGTCTGTAGAGTACCCTCTATTTTGTGTAGTTTATTACAGAGCGCTTTCAGGATACCTGCTTGTACTCCTATGCACACCCCCGTATGGTGGCCTTGAAGGCCTTCCAGAGCATCCCCACCCCTTCTGAGGATCCTCATTCCTCTGAAAGAAGCGTGTGATTGCAGTACCTATGCTTTGGTTGAACACTAGATCTAAATATGAAGTGGGCTGAAGCCTCCATTGATGCGGAGGTCTGACATGTGTATATATTGCAAGTTCCAGCAAGACAGGGGCATGATCAGGTAACCTCTTGGCCAAATGTGTCACTCCCACTGTCCATGTGCTAACCTCCCTCGAGACCACCCAATAATCCAATATGGAACATGTGTCATGTACTGAAGAGACATATGGGGCATATTACCAAGAAGTGCGTTAGTAAACGCACAACGCACATCCCGATATCGCCGGCTATCGCCGGATTTCATCGCCATTTTAGCGCGCAATTATTAATGCGCATCACGTAGGCGAATTGAAATCTGGCAATAGTCGGCGATATGGCACATTAGCGCATGAAAACAAACGTTGTTTTCACGCGCTAATGTGTTCCTTGATAATATGGGGGGGTGGATTCAGCTTTATGATCCACTCCCCCATGTTATCAATGCCCTAACACCTGGTCAGAGCAGGCGTTGGGAGACCTGGGATAAACGAGTTTATCGCAGGTCTCCCTCTCCCAATGCCTGCCTAGGTAATAGGGTGTTCCCACCTCCAACCACATTTTACATGTGGTTGGACGCGGGAACTCCCACTTTGCATGTCATTAGCGATGTTCATCGCCGACGTGCAAAGTGGGCTTGCGCCAGGCTTTAAAATGCCCTTGTTAATAGGGCTCTAGCAGTATCGCTGCTTTCTCGGCACAATTCGCCGAAAAAGCGGCGATACTTGCCCTTGGTAATATGCCCCATATATCCCCTCCCTAGAGTCTGGGTACTGGGATCTCCATGCATCCACCAGCCCTATGGCTTCAATAGTTTCGTTAACTGTCCAAGCCACATGCTTTTCATGCCATTCTTTTGTAGCCGAACGATCTAATAGGGGGTCAAGATAGACGTTGAGATCCGCACCCCATATCTCCACTGAAGGGGACTGGGCTTCTAGTCGTCCCCATATCCTATTGCAGGGTCATCAACATTAGGGCCATAAGTGTTAACGATCGTCACCTTCGTGCCTCCCAAATAACCCTGTACCAGCAGAAACTTTCATGTTTGTCTGTTTCTGAGTGAAGGAGTGTGAATGGGGCCCCCTTCTTCACTAGCAGCAGCATACCTTTAGAATTGGAGGAGTACGACAAGGCCCCCCTCGTCACCTCCCACCAAACCCCTATGTTGTGTTCTGTTGATTTCATGAGGTGACTTTCTTGCAGCAGTGCTATTGGGATGATGCCATGGCAGTCAAGATACACCAGTACCTGTCTTGTTTTTTGGGATTATGAAGACCCCTCACATTCCATGTGTATTCCTATATGGTAGTTGGAGTGATGGCCAGATATCAGTGGGCAACAAAGTACTCTGCATTCTTCATAGCATGTACTGTAACTGCAACTTCCAACAAACATAAGCCCTCCCCTTCCCACTTCAGCACCACCACCTTGCTAAAGCCATCCCAATCAAATTTAGAAATAAACAGAAAGATTTAATATCAGCCACAGGGGTATGCCATTTGGGGTTTACTAAATGCCTATAACCCCTCCCAATGGTCGGGGTGGCTGAATTTCACCCTTAAGACTGCATTTGTATAGTGCGGTTAGAGTGGGGAGAGCCATTTCCATACATGTCGGGATCACAGTATCTGAGGAGCTAAAAAATTCTCTCTGGCAGCTTAGCAGATACCCCTCATTTGCAAAGAGCAGCCGCAACAAATTAACTTTCAGATAACCATGCAGTCCTGGTTCCAGCCACATGGCGCCTCTCAGAGGAGGGACAGTCATTGCCACAAAGAGTTTGCCGCCATATGGTGCTACCTGCTCCAGCTAGTCACTCCATCCAGAATTGCCTGCCTACTTCTTGTTGATCGTCTCTTCCACCATAATTGCAGATTGCACTCTCTGGCTGTTCGCTAGGGTTTTAATATAATACATGGCCATTTTTGACGAGGTGAAGATCTTACTTTTGCTACCAACATATATGTGCAGCAGGGCCGGGTACAGCATGGCGCACAGAATATGTTCAGCCTGAAGTTTCTTTTTTACTTGAAAAAACTCTTTGCTTGCAGCTTGAATTATGGCAGTGAAATTGGGATAAAAAGCTATTTTTTTCCCTAATTGTTTATGGTCTGCTTCTCCTTAGCTAGGCGAAACGCCACATCGCGATCCAGGTAATTTAACAGCTTGGCAATAATCAGGCATGGAGATGCAGCCAGCGCTGGATGCACTACCAGCGATCTATGCACCCTCTCCACTATCAGGACTGTGGACAAATGTTTAGGACCAAAGGCCTCTCTCAGCATTGTTTCAACGTACAGCTCCATCCTCCCGGTATTAGTAGACTCAGGCAGCCCGATAATCCAAAGATTATTGCGGCGGGAGCATGCCTCTAAATCGTTATTTTTGGCTTGGATTACTGCCAGCAGCTTCTCCATGTTTAAACATTTTGTGGTGATTGTCTGTAGGCCATCTTCCGCAGTGGAGATGCGCTGCTCAGTTTCCTCAAGCCTGGTGCCCTGTTTATCTAATTTAGCCGCGATATGATCCATGCAAAGGTTGAGTGAATTTATGTTGCTGTCTATTGATTGCAGATTGTGCTGCATTGCTAGGACAGCGGTTTCCAATGCTGTGACTCCCTGAACAGGGTGCTCCTGCTCCGAGTGAGCATACTGGTAATTTCTGGCAGGTTTTCGTGCTTCAAATGTCAGGCAGACCTGCTGCTTGTCTGCTTCTCCCATAGTGGCAAGGTCTCAGAGCTAAACTGTAAGGGGCAGCATTTCTGCCCCACGCCCGCTTGCATACTTTGGTGGTGGAGCTACCACATTGCTTCATATTTATACTCCGTTTTACTCCATTTAATCCATGTACTTCTCAATGTGTTCAATTTAATCACATCTATTCCACACGTTGGGATGTCATGCCATTTACAAACTTTCTTGTGCTCGAGCTGTGCCCATCTGGACCTCTTGTCAAGAACACAAACTGACGCATGATTCATCCTAAAGCAGTGTTTATTTAAAAACCCAATGCATTTCGGGCTATGACGAGCCCTTCTTCAGGGGTCACTACATGTAACAATAAAAAACATTCGCTGTTACACCATAATTCACTGTTGTGCATATAAAAAATCAATACTGCCATTTATTATATCTATGCAAAAAATTGTGTTTATCCTTTTAAATATCCATGAAAATGAGAAAAAACTTTTATGGTGCCTTGCCACATAATCACTTCCAACATCTGGTGCAACATGATTTAATTACCCATCTTTCCTTGGGTTTATGGTGCATGATAATCTCCTAAACTCGCACGCTCAGCGCTCAACACAGTTAACCAAGCACAACCTGCTCGTAACCACCCAGCCACGTTCAACCCCTCTTTTGATCTGTGTTTTTCTCTGTGCAATCCTTCTCACAATTATTCCCCCATGTTTAGGTATTCTTTCCTATATACAAAGTCACACGCTATTGTAATCCCCTTATCTTGCCATACATTCTGCACTCATCATCATAAACATGCTCCCAGTTCCGCATGCAAACATACAATCAGTCTGTTCATATTCACACTCCCTCCCACTCGCCCTGCTAAACATACTGCAAAAATATCCTCTTTCATTCCAAACTTACTCACATTACTAACAACCATTCCCCCAATGTGTACCACATTCATGGTAAATTATTCTTCCTATCCGGCAACCCCAATCTAAAGAATTACAAATACCTGCCACAAATTGCCTAGAACCTCCGTCCTGGCCTCCTATTTCGGAAAAACGTTGCATCTATGTTCAAACTACCTGGCTCCTGCTCCGAGTCAGAGTGAGCATGCTGTTGATTTCTGGCAGGTTTTCATGCTTCAAATGTCAGGCGGGCCTGCTGCTTGTCTGCTTCTCCCATAGTGGCAAGGTCTTAGAGCTCCCAACCAGCTTGCCTCAATATTTGTGTGCCCACAGATTTAGCGCTGTGCCCACCTGGTCCACAGAGCCATCACTATTGCATGTGTACTCTAGGTGCTTGCTTTTGCCCCGTGTATAGATGCCACTATCAAGTTCCTTGTGTACACTTATTATCAAATGGATGGAAGGGCCTCTGCCATTCAGCTCGCAGTGCTCCAGCGGCTTGTGGTAGGCCCAATCACATTGTTCATCCCCCAACAGGTAGCCATGAGACTCCTTTGGCCAGGAGCCTGAATGGGGCCACTCCAGAAATGCCTCCTATAGTTTTCTGCAATGAGCTGCACTCAGCAGGTCATCACGACCAGGCCGGGGTCAAGGCCACCCAGCGTGACCAGTCTCACTTCTTCGTCTTGGATGGTGTCTTCAGTGGCAGCATTCTGCCTTCTGCCTGCCCAGCGGCTGCAAACACAGCGCTTCAGCCCACTGCAGACCTCGCCTGCACCAACTCTGCCAGCCAACTCAGCCCCAGGGTAATTTCTAGGGTACAGCAGCACCTGAGCAGCTATCCTCACACAGCACAGTCGATCGTAGTGTGCACTCACCACAGCAGCCCGTTTCCCCTGCAATGTCACTGGCCAGCCTCCATTTTCCCCTCTCACACGCCGCTACTGTAGCCTCATTAGGGGGAAATCACCTTCCAGTGTGGTCCTCCAAGCTGAATGGCAGGCAGATTCCAGTCCTGCCCCCTTCGCAGCAGTTTTCTCTCACTTTCTGTCACGAAGGCAGTCACATCCCAGGATTTTTAGCGAATTGTTGCATTTAGCTGACAGAGCTGCACTACAGCATGGCCATCTTGCCGTGGCTTCTCTAGCACCACCCATGGTGTAAATAGACTAGTTCCTCCTTCTCTGTGAGTGGTTGCCCATTATTCCCATCATACGTCTAAATTACTCCTGAATGCCTTGGCTTGATTTCCACACCATTTTCTTTGAATAATTGTGACTAACATATGAATTTCTCAGAATAAGACATACTTGTGAACATGATTCACAAAAGGCATTGATGGAGCGACATTTTAAAATAAGATTTGTTTTTGACTCGCAAAGTTAAACTTCTATAACAAAATAATTACATTAACGTGCATGGAGTGAATATTACTAAAGCAACCTAGATTAAATTGCAAAACATTACATAAGGGACTAATATGTGTGCCCATATATGTGCTTTACGTTGCAAATGCTTGTTTGTAAAAATAATAAACTAATCTTGTCTATTGTTTTTGTCAGAAATTAAATGCGGCTGCTTTATTAATGGCATGTTCTTATTTTGTGTGCTCATGTTTTGTCTTTTTGTCCCTATGTTGCACAATTCTGTTTGTTGCTTTATTTGCTTCGGCTAGGTAACTTAGATTAATGGGTTAATAATTAGCAAAGGTGGGTGGGTAACAGAACGAACTCTATTTCTTTCATTAATTGATGTTTTGTGTTTGTTTATACATTAGTTTTACAAATGGGCCTAAAGATAATAGCTGGTAGTGCTGCAGTTTATGAAACTTGACCAGAGTGAAGCCTTCACTCATGCGCAGAGTATTTTGCTGAGCTGACAACGTTTTGTGCAGAAATAATTATGGTCGAGTCGGATGTGTTCTTGGAGTCATAGCCAAGGACAGGATGCTGAATGGCCTGCCAAGATTAAGAAGTGCAAAAGATTCTCTCTGGGTAAAGTATCTTTTTGAGGAAGCAACAGGATGGTGAAACTAAGAACAATAAGGGCTATGATGAGGCCCCGGACTGTGTCAGGAGAGCAATGACCTAATAGTGGACTGACATGGCTCAGCCAATCGAAAGTTTGGATTGACAGAAAAAATGTACGATAAAGATACTTTAGTTAGTTAGAAAAGGTATAAAAACTGTCCCCATGGGAGGGAGGGGCCCCCTGTGGCTCATCTTCTCCTGATTCCTGTTAGGCGTGACATGCTCACGGACACTTTGGAGCACGTAAGGATCAATAGGGCTAAATGACTTTTACCTTTATTCTTTATGGTGAAGTGAGTTTTAGACAGGGAAATTAGGGCTTAGGTGATGGAAAACTGTTTATTCTTCATTTAACATGTTATTTGATTCTGCTTGGAACTGTCAGACTAATTTTCTATTCCTCTAATAAAATGCACTTTCCTTGAATAAATAGTTAATAAATAAGATTTTTGAAAAGACAAGCTGGTCTTGTTATTTCATAGTCATTACCATCAGCAGATCCATTTGCCTAAGTGACTTAATTAAATGCAAAGTTTTACAAAAACCATGGTGAAATCATTATACTGCAGTTGTATATAAATGTGTATATAATTTGTGAATAGGTTTCATTAATTAGGTCACATGATTCAGTTGCTCAAAATATGTCATGTTAGTTTATGGGCCTTGTGAGAGATTTATGATTAATGGTGAGTATTGTGGAGTTGGGTAGCGTTGCTATGACATATTTTCTATAAGGGCGCTAGATCAATTATCTGGTAGCAGAGTTACGGTTGCTATGGTAACTGACATGCTACATGGTAATTACATAGGATCGATGTTTAACATATGTTGAGTTTGTTCATTTGTTACATGTAGTCGAAAGGTTTTTCCTGCAGTGTGAAAAATCTTAGTTGTGCCGGCATATGAGTGGTGTGACAAATGAAGTTACACAGTGCATTTGTTCTGTTTCAAAATAGTGGTATTGTCATATATCACTAGTGTTGTGGACGTACAACCCGAATTTAGGGATTTTAGGTGTGTTAGGTAGAATGTGTAGTGAGGATTGTCTATGAAATTGTAGCTTTTGAGTATAGGGACTTAGAGCCTGTTTTAAAACTCATTGCAAAAAGAGTATTAGAATTTTATCTGACCTTGTGTGAAGGGTAAGGAAGCGTTGTCTATTCTTACTGGCAAATGTGGATTTCTATGGTTGGTTAAAGTCCTACCGAGATTTCATATATGAAAAGTCTCCTCTGGATAAACTGCAAGTTGTGCTGCTGAGGAAAGCATATAAATCCACAGTTCATGCTCGTAAAAATGAAATAAAAAGGGATGCCTGGGCCGCACTGATGGATAAGGCTTCCATAAGGGACAGCTCTAAATTTTGGACGATAGTTAACAACCCGTTATTTTCCGGCGCTGAGAACGGCCCTTTGGAAATAAATATTTCCGAAGGAGATTGGTTAAACCATTTTGAGGCAATCTACGGGAGTAACCAGGAGATTGAAAGCTTTGAGGTCCGTTCGATTAATCCGATCGGGCCATCATTGTTTTTCACTAATGAGGAGGTAGAGAAGGCGATAGCGAATACTGCGGGCCATAAGGCCCCTGGCCCAGATGGTGTGCCCTCCGATTTATATAAGACCAACCCTAAATATTGGGCCAAAATTCTTACAAATGTTTTTAAAACCTCAGTTGTCACAAGGCGCCCAGCTACATGGTCTTGTTCAACCATCATTCCTGTGTTTAAAAAGGGCCAAAGGGATGACCCCAAATGTTACTACTGGACTCCTCCGTTAAAATCTTGGGGAAGGTGGTATTGGCTAAAATAACAGACTGGGCTGCAGAAAATAACATCTTATCAAACGCTCAGTATGGGTTTTGAGCCGGCAGAGGCACGGAAGACCAGTGCCTCAATCTGTATCTAATTATAAATAAATATACGGTGGCAGCCAAAGGTTCAGTTTATTTGGGCTTCATGGACCTGTCCACAGCCTTTTACCTAGTTAATAGGTCAAGGCTGTGGACCTTACTACTGGACCTGGGGTTGGACCGTGCACTGGTGTACTTCCTGGCTAAACTTTACAGGGACCTCTATGCATCTATAAGAATGACACAGGAGGGGAAGTGCACGGCTAGGTTTAGGTCTGGGAGAGGAGTGCGCCAAGGGTGCATTTTGGCCCCTATGCTCTTTACCTTATACACCAATTCACTGGAAGAGTCATTGGTAAAGGCATCTCTTGACATTCCGCGTATGGGAGGAACGAACATCCCTGTACTCCTATACGCGGACGATGCCGATCTGCTGGCACAGACCCCCCTTGGCCTTCAAAGATTGTTATACTACTTCGGTGAATTTATGAAATCTTTAGACCTGTTCATTAATACTGGCAAATCAAATGTTATGACACTGGGTTCTAATAAATATAGCTCTAAAACCTTTTTCTGTAATGAATGTGCGATCTCCAGGGTGAAAGTTTTTACGTACTTGGGGGTAGTGTTTGACGACAAGGGTACCTGGGGCCCCCAAATTACCTCTAAAGTAAGTGCGGTTAAAAGATCTTCTGCCGCCATCCTAGGTTTCGCTAAACGGTTAGGGGGGAAACCATGTGAAGCAATTTTATCCATCTATAAAGCTAAGTCTATTGCTATTGCAAGATATGGGGCAGGCATTTGGGGGTATAAACAACATAAGCCTATCCAGACGGAGGAAAACAAATTCCTCCGTGCCCTCCTAGCTCTCCCCCAAGCAACAGCTACTTTTTCGGTCCACCAAGATTTAGGGATTGGCTATATTACAGACATCATAAGCTTAGCCCCCATCTTATTATGGATAAAAACATGGTTGAACCCTAAACTCACCCTGAACCATGAGATTTTAAGAGATTGCATGAAATTGGAGAAATCAAAGGAAATCCAGTGGCTATCTTTTATCAAGAAAACCGCTATGGAATTGGGACGCCCTGAGATTTTTACTAATCCAGATGGGCTGGTAAAGGGGGACATCAATTGGGTTAAGTCTAATTTCAAGAAACTTTGAGACCAGGAGCGGGAATATGTGCAATTAAACAAACCTACCGTTAGGGCACATTTCCTACTGATTGTGTCTCTATCTATCCAACCTTATCTCAGTACCATAACGGTCCCATTCCACCGTTGGTTGATCACAAAATTTCGTTTTAATCAAATCCATTTTTTACTGTCTGATCCTATGGGTTGGAGTAGGCCAGAGGAAGCAGTACCTTGCAAATGTGATGGCCATTCACCTCAAGATATAATGCACTTTTCTGCTCCTTTTATACTAGTGGCAGGAAAAAGTTTATTCTCCCACTTTTAAAAGATAAGGGCTACTTACAAATTAAGCCAGTACTGCTCTATCTACAACTAATGGAATCCCCTGTGATCATGTTTGGCGTTGCTAATTTCTTTGTAGCATCCATTAGAGGCAGGAAGATTAGACTGGCGAAAATAATATAATGATGCCATAAGAATGTGTTCTTAAGAAATAATAATGAATTGATGTTTTTTTGCAAAGTTGCTTTTAAATTGTTTTTATTGCATTGATGTAACTCTGGCATTATTTATTTGTATAGTATACTTTTATGATTTTTATTAATCGAATAAAGTGTGTTTTGACTTGACTTGATTTCATGTATGATTAGGGAAACTTTCCGTTTGAAAGTGTGTAGATGATTTTGTAAATTCGTTTGAGTCAAACTTTGAATTATTACTTTATGTACATTCAGAGAGAAACAAGTTTGTTTTTACCTGTTTGAAGGGTAGAGTAGCGATACTTTATTAACGATTGAATATTCTGTGAGAATAGCGTCGTCTATTCCATGTAAAAGAATACTTGAATGATTGTATAAACTATCACTTTATTTTAGCGAAACAGATAAATGGTTTGTTTTACTGTTGTTATTAATCGAAATTCATTGAAAAAAGTTTCTTAAAATTGCACTGTGAAAATATTTTGTGAAGGAGGGGTAAGGCTAGGAGTGAGAAACGAAAAGCTACAGTGGCTGTGTACGTCACAGGGTCCACGCTGTGATTGGCCAGCATACGTCATAGCTAGTGCACTGATTGGTTCACGTGACTGAGTCAAGCTGTAAGCTGATTGGCTCTTCTAGAAAGCGGCAATTCTATTGGTTGAGCAAGTTGGTGACGTGGCTTAACCTGATTGGCTTGTTGGTGTGTTTCGCGCATGGATTGGTTAGTTTTGCGGAACAACCAGGAAACATTTACGATCATTTTAAATTAAATAGATTTGATCAAAAACATGAGTTATTATTACAGAAAAGAGGAAAAGAAGCTTACATGGCTTCAGAAATTGAAAAATATATTTTCACCTGATAAGAAAATTGAAACGCGAGGTGGAAAATTACTTCATAAATATAAAACACCTGCAGCTTATATGGAAGGTGAATATGGTTATCATACTTGCCTTTGGTTTGATAATTGGATGGATTATACCAAGAATGATGGTGTTTTAGCTTGGCCAGAGGATGGCTCATTTAATATGAGAATTTTGAAAAATTTGAGAGAAAAAATTACGGCTCTTGTACCAAAGCCTAGACCAACACAATTTGAAGCTTTAGTTGAATGGGAGGATGAGATGTTTGTACTTCAAAGAGAAAGCTGTGGTATAATAGGAATCCCAAAATCAAATTTTAAAAGAGAAACTCATGAGGATAGAATGCGGCGATGGAGACAAGCAGACATGTGTGATGGTTTATACCCAGTAAGAGTAATGATTACTGAAATACCAGGTCAAAAGAATACTCAAAAGAAAAATAATATTGAAGAAAGTGAATTAGAAGATCCATTTTTAGAAGAAATATATCTTACAAATAAAAAACAGACTCCTTTAAAACCAGCTTGTTCATGGTCTACCCCGATGGTTTCTACAGGAACCACTCCAAGTGCGCCTCCACTTAATGAGGAAACACCTAGATTTTACCCGAATAATACAGAAACTCCTGAAAGATTAGAAACGAGAACTAATTCTAGTGCATATGGTGAAAGTAGAAATTTTCCTGAAACTCCAGTTTCAAGAAATGAGACTCCTTCCAGAGGTTTAATGGGTGCTGGAAGAGATGAGGAAACTCCAAATACTTCAGAATATTTACGATCAAAAGAAGAATTAATTCAACAATTAACTAAAGGAATGGAAGCAGTAACAGTTCCAGTAACGATTGGTCCTGTTCAGCCGGTATTCGATAAGGGAGAAATTAGACATCCAGGTTTGACAATTCCATTAAATGTAGAAATTCAGAAAGTGGCTGAAAATTTTTATTCAGAGTTAACTGAAATTCATCGAGAGAAAACAATGATGCCTGATTTAACTTTTAATCCAGGTTCATTATGCAGACCACCAATAGGTGCAGAGTCAGATACTGAATCTCCAGAAAAGAGTGTTGAGAAAACAGATTCAACTTCAAAGCTTGATGTCGCGAGACTTAAAGCAGATTTGGAGGAATTAATCATTGGCACAATTGGTCCTGACAGTTTAAAGCATTTTCAAGATGATGAATTGTTATTCATTTGCAAAAGCGTACAATGGAAAACAAAAAATAAATATGAACAGTTAGAAGAATTAGCTGCAGTATTAGAAATTGTCTTGAGCAAACAAAAGAATTTGGGAAAACATTACAGATTAGAATTTACTGAAAAAGATATTGGGAATTTTAATACGATGGGAAGAATTCTGCATATAAAAGATTTAATTGTGTACATCAAAAAATTGGGTGATTTAAGCAAATGGAGAGTGAAATGGACAAAGAAAAGAGAAGAAGAAAGGAGAGAAAGGGGCATGGTGGCTAATCAGTATCCAATGAGGGAAATAGCAGGAGGTAGATATGTGCATGTTCCTTGGTCTAGACAGGACATCTTGTTGTTCACAAATGATTTTCCTCGGTTGAGAGAGAAACCAGTGGAATGGTATCGACAGGTAGACAGATTCATAAAGGTTTCAAAAGTTTTGTGGATTGATCTGGATGGATTTTTTGAACCATCAGATCTTTGGACAAAATGTAAAGTCTCTGTAAATTGGCCAAAGGTAGAACCTGCTCGAGATGAGGTAACAGGTGCTCCGTCATCAGAGGTTATGGGTCTGTATGATAAAGTAATTTACTGGTTGAAAAATAAAATTCCCCCAAAAGAAGTTGATTGGGTCAAAATAGACAGAACAAATCAGGAGCCAAAAGAATCAGTGCATTCATTCTATGAAAGACTATTGTTGGTTTTTAAACAGTACAGTGGCTATGAAAAATTAAGTGAAAATGACCTGAGCCACTTTATATACAGATTTGTTTATGGCCTGAGACCTGAAATTGGTGAGGTGATTAGAAATGGAATTGTCGGCAGGCAATCACTCTCAGTTGATGATGTACTGAGAAAGGCTAAATACTGTAGTGATGAGATAGAAGCCAAAGAAAAGAAGTTAAAAGAAAAGGCAATGTGGGCACAGGTGAAAGTAGCTGAACAACAGATTGCAAATTTGGAGAAAAAAAATGTCAATATTAATCAGAATCAGAGTCAAGGAAAATTTAAGGGCAATTTTAATAAATCGAAATTTAATGTTAATATTGAAGAGCTAAAACAAAAATTACCCTGTTTTAATTGCGGTGAAATTGGACACTGGATGCGCGAGTGTAAAAATCCACCCAGAAATTTAAAAAATGCATCATTAAATCCACAGATGCAGAATGAAGTAAATCTGCAGCAACAGCTACAGCGACAGTTAAATGAGCTAAATCTTCAACACAGCTACAGCGACAGTTAGTGAATCAGCAGAGTCAGATTCCACAACCTCCTCTTCCGAATTGTGTGAGTGGTCAGAGGTATAATTCGGAAACAGGATTCAGCGGAGGTGATCAGGTAATTAGATCACAAAGAGTGAATGTGCCAAATGTTTCTCGACAATTTTTGATGACAGAAAATGGTGGAAGTGATTCTGAGGATTACTTATGACGATGCATGAGAGAGGGGGAAGAGTGTGTGCTTGGAGCCACTCTTGAGGTTGACCAGTCTGGTCCATTTGTAAATGGAAAGGTGAATGATGTAGAAATCACTTTTCTTGTGGACACTGGTGCTACCCGTTCTACTGTTAGATCAGTGGAAATAGAAAACCTACCTCTCTCTGGAGAAAGCATCCAAGTAGTTGGTGTAGCTAATCAACAGATTAAAACAAATTTGACAGAACCTGTAAAAGTAGAAATTGGAAAATATAAAGACAAACATAGATTTGTAGTTTGTAATAACAGTCCTGTAAACTTGCTTGGGAGAGACATTCTCTGCAAGATAAATTGTAAAATATATTGCTCACCGGAGGGTATTGAGCTTCAGACACTAGAAGAAGATGGACTTTACAAATTGACAATGCTAATGGTTGAGGCAGACGAAAGTAAATTATTTCCTGCATTTGATAAAGACAATTTACCAGAAGAATTGAAAAAGACAGTCAAAGCTGAAATTTGGGATTTGTCTGGAAATGAGATGGGCTTGATGAGAAATGTAGACCCAGTTAAAATCACAGTGAAACAGGGAATAGATTTTCCAAACATTCCACAGTACAAAATGAAAGCAGAAACAATTGAGCGTGTTATTCCTGTAATTGACAAATTTATAAAACAAGGTGTTCTAAAAGAGATTGAAAGCAGTCCTTGTAATTCACCGGTTTGGGGATCAAAAAGCCAAACGGAACGTACAGAATAGTACAGGATCTGAGAAAGGTTAACCAAATAGTTGTTCCATGTTGCCCAGTTGTTCCAAACCCAGCAGTGATTCTTTACCAAATTCCGCATGATGCAGAATGGTATACAGTTATTGACCTTTGCAATGCGTTCTTTACTGTTCTATTGCATCCAGATATCCAGCAAATGTTTGAGTTCCGGTTCCAGGACCGCATATTAGCATGGTGTTGTATCCCTCAAGGGTATACAGAGAGTCCATCTATCTTTAATCAGTTGTTAAAAAGATCCTTGGAGAATTTAAATTTACCTGGAAAATCGACATTAGTTCAGTACATTGATGATCTTCTCGTAGCAGCGAAAACCCGAGATAACTGTGTTACAGATACAATTACTCTTTTGAACCACTTGGCAGATGAGGGACATAAAGTGTCTCCTGCAAAATTACAGTTTTGCAAACAAGAAGTAAAATACCTTGGGCACAGAATTGCAAAGGGAATCAGACAAGTGACAATTGAAAGAATGAAAATGATTCAGGGAATGTAACCTCCAAACACACTGAGACAGGTCAGGAAGTTTTTAGGAATGGTTGGCTATTGTCGCCAATGGATTAGTGGATTTTCGGTAATTGCGAAACCAATGCAGAGATTAACAAAATCAGATATAAAAGATCCAATTGTTCTCACAGAAATTGAAATGCAAGCTTTTGAAAAGCTAAAAAGAAGTTTGTGTGAAGCTCCAGCTTTAGGCATGCCGGATTATGAGAAGGATTTTGAGTTGTATTGCAGTGAAAGAGAAGGATGTGCATTGTCTGTTCTAATTCAGAGACATGGGAAACTGAGAAAGCCAATAGCATATTTCTCAGCAGCACTTGATTCTGTCGCAAAAGCATTACCAGGATGCTTAAAAGCGGTAGCTGCAACTAGTGTGAGCCTTGAGCAAAGTGAGGGAATTATAATGGGATTTCCTGTGAAAGTCTATGTACCCCATTCAGTAGAAATTCTTCTTACTAGAAGCAAAACTCAGCATTTAACAAGTAACAGACTTACAAAATATGAGAAAGTTATTCTGGGATCAGATAACGTCTCGATAGCAAGATGTGTGAATTTAAATCCTTCCACATTATTGCCTGATGGTACTGTAACAGAAATCAGGAATGAAAATGATATTGACCATGAATGCTTGGATGTTTTAGAATATTGCACCAAACCAAGGCAGGACATTAAAGATGTTCCTTTGCCTGTGTCAGATTTTGTTTACTTTGTTTATGGTTCTTGCCTGAGAACAGAGGAGGGTTTTCTGAGAGCAGCATATTCTGTTTGCACAGTTGCTACTGTGATTGAAGCATCATGTCTCGAAGGAATTCGTTCAGCTCAAGTAGCAGAATTGATTGCTTTGATTTGTGCTTGTGAAAGAGCAAAAGAGTTAAAAATCACTGTAGTGACTGAGAGCCAATACGGATATGGAGTTGTGCATGATTATGGACAGCTCTGGTCTCAAAGAGGTTATTTAACCTCTGCAGGTACTCCTATTAGAAATGCAAAACTGATCAAGAGATTGATCGATGGCATTCAGCTACCAGAAAAGATTGCTGTCGTGAAATGTGCAGCACATAAAAAAGGCGAAGATTTTATTACAAAAGGAAATGCCTATGCAGATGAGATAGCGAAGTACTGTGCGAAAAACAATGTTTCAATCAATCGGGAAAAGAATGATGAACATGTCTTGAACTCACTGATGCTAACATCTGTAGTTGAAACATGGCAGGGAGTGAAAGATTTACAAGATGAGGCAAATGATGATGAAAAAGACACATGGTTAAAAGCAGGTTGCAGACAGCGAGAGGAAGACGGAATTTGGGTATACAAAGATGACAGACCAATTTTACCAAATAGCATGATTGCTGACATGGTTAGGATGTATCATGGTCAGGGACATATAGGAAGAGATTCCATGATTAGGCTTTTCAGACAGACTTGGTATAACCCAAAGTTCAGAATTATTGCAGAATCCCTTTGCCAAAGGTGCTTGATTTGCCAACAAATGAACCCCAACAGAAAAACAGTTGTGAGCATGGGAACCATAGGACGGGAGGGGGGTCCTTTCACCAGGTTACAAATGGATTTCATTGAAATGCCACCACACAACAAGTCACATTATGTCCTTGTGATAGTCTGTTTGTTCTAAAGGTGGGTTGAAGCGTTTCCTACACGCCATAATGATTCTGTTACTGTTGCAAAGTTACTTTTAAGGGAGCTCATACCAAGGTACGGATTCCCGGTGACTTTGGAAAGTGATCGTGGAACACATTTTGAAAACAGATTGTTAACATTGATTTGTGAAGCTTTAAATATAGAACAGAAACTACATTGTGCATACAGACCAGAAGCATCAGGTGTTGTTGAGCAAGTGAATGGAACAATAAAAAATAGAATTGGCAAAATGTGTTTAGCTACAGGTATGAAGTGGACTGACGCACTTCCACTTGTTTTGATGTCTTTGAGAAGTACCCCTGATAAGAAGACAGGTTTAAGCCCACATGATATTATCATGGGCAGGGTCATGAGACAAGCATTTATACCAGTAGGAAAATTGATGACTATTAATGATAGCGTCATTTTGGAATACTGCAGGAACCTGTCTGACATCGTGACTTCTGTGTTCTATCAGGTGGGAACTGAAGTGCTAACTAGAGAAAAAGAGCAAGCACATGATCTGTTACCAGGTGACTGGGTGAGGACAAAGGTTCACCGAAGAAGAAATTGTCTGGTACCAAGGTGGCAGAAAGCAAGACAAGTCATTCTTGTCACAACAAATGCAGTGAAGTGCAAGGGTTTGAAGAGGTGGATTCACGCAAGTCATACCATTCGTATACCTCCCCCTGAAAATCCTGATGAAAGTGACAGTGATACTACAGCAGATTCAGATTCTGAAGAAGAACCTGAGAAAAATCCAGATCCTGAAGCTCGACAGGAAAGTCGACATCTGGAAAGTTCAAATGGAAATCAAGCATCGAATGAAAAAGATTTGGAAATTGTGATACTAGACTCTGAAAATGATGAAGATGTTCTAGAAAAAGAAGCAGAAGAAGAGTCTGATCAAGTTTTGATTAAAAAGACCAGGAGAGTATTGAAAATCAGAAGAGAAGCTCTGAAAGCAGGAACGGAATTCCGGAAACTGGGAAGTTGAAGGTAATTGAAGAAGAAGAAGAAGACGAATTTCCAAGTACTAGCTATAAAGATAGAGTTCCTAACGGAGTGAAACTGCTGAGTAAAGAAGTACCTGAGTCCAGAATTCAAATTTCTGACAGTGAAACTGAAGAGAGTGATGAGGATTCTCAAATAAGAAATTTCAGAAAAAGGGCTTGGAGGACAGAGTGTAATGTGACCGAGCCAAAGAAGAAATTACAGAGAAAAGGTGATAACTGGCCGAATGAAAATGAAGGCCTAAAGTTCAAATTGGTGAATAGATCAAAAGAACAAGTGAATGAGTTATCAAGTCAAATAGGTGATCCTGAAAAGAAAAGTGGAGCAGGGAAGAAAATAGAAGTTATTAGTGGTAGGGTGAAGAGAACTGTAAAACCAAACCAACAATATAAGTCTCCTGAGTGGACTTATATAATCATCCCACCTGTGGTGGAGGTGAACAGCAGTAGTCAGGAAGAGATAGATGAAAATAGTGACAAAGATTGAAATATTTCTGTAAATTTTGAGGTTTTGTTTTTGGCATAAGGCTGAAGAAATTGTGTTAGGTGACAAGAGGTCCAAGAAATTGTGTTAGCTGAAAAAGAAAACACATTGATGTAAGACGTAAGGTTGAAGAAAAATTGTTAGAAGGTGGGGTTTTATTTTAAAAAAAAAATAATTAAAATAGGGGGGTATTAGAAATTTAGAAAATGTAGGCATTTTTAATTTTTGATTTTGTTTTCTTTGCAAGACTTTTGAAAATACCTTACATTTTTACCAATAACAATTCAAGGTGTTCCATTTTTAGGAGATGCTGTAAAATGTCTTTGATTTGTGTGGTCCTAATAATCTTACTTTGGTTAGTTTTAGCTGTCATTTTCCCTTTTGGAATTGACAAAGAAATTTATAAGGCAAATATGACAAGTAAGGCTTGAGTTAAACAAGATAATCATGATGTAACAGGCAAAACTAACAGAGTTATTGAGTACAAACCAGAGATCCACCAAGATAGATCTGTTGGTGATTTTTCTAGTAATACTTTTTCAAGGCTTTTGGCCGAGTATGTAAAGGTTATGGAAGTAAAAGACTGTTATATCTGTGTGAAGTTGCCTGCTTTTGTTTCGGAGGGAGTTACCTATAATATGCTTCCTCTTACTTATGGCATAACCTGTAGTGTGATAGCTAGCTTATTTTATCAAACTGGTCGTTTAAAATATTATTATTCTAACCATGATGAGATTTTTGCAAACCTGAAAATTGAGAATAGCCTAAATAAGCACAAACAAGCTAAACAGATGAGGGAATTTTTCATTGTGACAAATGAACTCACCTATGAGTATGCTTTTAGAAACAATTTGACTTGTAAATTGAGATCTGAGGAAAAATCTTTCCTAAATATGGTTGAGGAGAGAAGAGCAATTTATAAAAGAAATGAAATGCTCAAACAGACCAAATCTAACTTTTGGCAGTTAGAGGATGAAAAACTGAATGGTAAATCTTTTGAAAATGTTGCTATTCATATTGACAAACCAATTAGTGGAAAATTTTGTATTAGAAGAGATAATACATTGTTCGACAATTATTTTGTAGGTGCAAGTCATCGGGAGGACACTTATCAAATCATGGGGGGTTGGGGATTCAAGGTGGCAAGGATCCAATTTTTCCTGGAATTTATTTTGTATGTTGAGACAAAGCTTATTATAACCTCCCTGATCACTGGTATGGGACGTGTTTTGTTGGACTTGTTTTTCCAAAAATATTCTATGTTGACAGAAATGCGGAAGGTTCATTTGAAATCAGTAATCATCTAAATAGATTTAAAAGAGAAAGTTTTTCAGAAATTCTGGGAGACATTTTTGAAGCAGTAATACCTTTAGTGGGTATAACCCTAAATGCTAGTAGAATTAGAAAATTGTCTACAATTGTTGACAGGTTGTCAACTGACACAGCTTGTGGCTTTCAATTAGTGGATACTGAGCTCATTGCTATACGGTCCATGGTAATGCAGAATCGTCTTGCATTAGATATTCTGCTAGCAAAAGAAGGAGGAGTTTGTGGCATTTTGCATGTCCAACACTGCTGTACCTATATTCCTGATAAGAGTCAGAGTATTGAGATGTATATCAAAAATATCACTGAATTGCAATCAGAAATTGTTCCCTTAGAAGAGGATGATTTTTCAGAATGTTTAAGCAAAAGATTTACAGCAATCAAAACCTGGTTTCAAGAGATTGGTGGTTCAATTCTTGGCAAAATACTTACACCTTTATTAGTTATAGTCTTTGTGATACTGTTGTTAAAGATTAGTTGTATGTTACATAAGAGAAAGAAATATCTGAAGAAAAAGAAGAGAATATACAAGATCAGAAAGGCACAGGAGAGAGAGATAGAATTGGAAGAGTTTTGTAGAACTCAATATGAAGGTTGTAGACAAACAGCTGAGACAAGTCTTTAGAAATACTAACACAGTGAAAATCAAAACATGTTCTTCTTTGGCATAACATTTTTGCTAAATTTTTGGGTGTAGTTTGGTGATTTTGAAATCACCAGATGAGGGAGTTGATGGAGCGAGATTTTAAAATAAGAATTTTTTTTGACTCGCAAAGTTAAACTTCTATAACAAAATAATTACATAAACGTGCATGGAGTGAATATTACTAAACCAACCTAGATTAAATTGCAAAACATTACATAAGGGACTATTATGTGTGCTCATATATGTGCTTTATGTTGCAAATGCTTGTTTGTAAAAATAATAAACTAATCTTGTCTATTGTTTTTGTCAGAAATTAAATGCAGCTGCTTTATTAATGGCATGTGCTTATTTTGTGTGCTCATGTTTTGTCTTTTTGTCCCTATGTTGCACAATTCTGTTTGTTGCTTTATTTGCTTCGGCTAGGTAACTTAGATTAATGGGTTAATAATTAGCAAAGGTGGGTGGGTAACAGAACAAACTCTATTTCTTTCATTAATTGATGTTTTGTGTTTGTTTATACATTAGTTTTACAAATGGGCCTAAAGATAATGGCTCAGAAAAGGGGGTGGTGATGGACAGAGTGTCTGAATTAAGCAGACCACTCTTACCCAGTCCAAAGATCAGGGCTTGATCCATCACCGTTATTTATCTCACTGCCCCATCCCAGCTCAGAACCTGGCTATATGCAAATTAGTCTGTCCCTGGCCCAGTGCATCATGGGAACAGGGCAGACCAAACTACCAAGCCAATTCTTCACCAGAAAGGAGACAAGCTACCGGGGACCGGTTTCTGGCATTTCAGCCTCTTCGGCCCGGCTTGCTTGAATCCTGATGGAGCAGTGAGAAAGGGACTCATGTCTGAGTATACCCTGCCACACCTATAGTGGCCAAAAACGATACAGAAAAGGGGGTGGTGATGAACAGAGTGTCTGAATTAAGCAGACCACTCTTACCCAGTCCAAAGATCAGGGCTTGATCCATCACCGTTATTTATCTCACTGCCCCATCCCAGCTCAGAACCTGGCTATATGCAAATTAGTCTGTTCCTGGCCCAGTGCATCATGGGAACAGGGCAGACTAAACTACCAAGCCAATTCTTCACCAGAAAGGAGACAAGCTACCGGGGACCGGTTTCTGGCATTTCAGCCTCTTCGGCCCGGCTTGCTTGAATCCTGATGGAGCAGTGAGAAAGGGACTCATGTCTGAGTATACCCTGCCACACCTATAGTGGCCAAAAACGATACAGAAAAGGGGGTGGTGATGAACAGAGTGTCTGAATTAAGCAGACCACTCTTACCCAGTCCAAAGATCAGGGCTTGATCCATCACCGTTATTTATCTCACTGCCCCATCCCAGCTCAGAACCTGGCTATATGCAAATTAGTCTGTCCCTGGCCCAGTGCATCATGGGAACAGGGCAGACCAAACTACCAAGCCAATTCTTCACCAGAAAGGAGACAAGCTACCGGGGACCGGTTTCTGGCATTTCAGCCTCTTCGGCCCGGCTTGCTTGAATCCTGATGGATCAGTGAGAAAGGGACTCATGTCTGAGTATACCCTGCCACACCTATAGTGGCCAAAAACGATACAGAAAAGGGGTTGGTGATGAACAGAGTGTCTGAATTAAGCAGACCACTCTTACCCAGTCCAAAGATCGGGGCTTGATCCATCACCGTTATTTATCTCACTGCCCCATCCCAGCTCAGAACCTGGCTATATGCAAATTAGTCTGTCCCTGGCCCAGTGCATCATGGGAACAGGGCAGACCAAACTACCAAGCCAATTCTTCACCAGAAAGGAGACAAGCTACCGGGGACCGGTTTCTGGCATTTCAGCCTCTTCGGCCCGGCTTGCTTGAATCCTGATGGAGCAGTGAGAAAGGGACTCATGTCTGAGTATACCCTGCCACACCTATAGTGGCCAAAAACGATACAGAAAAGGGGGTGGTGATGAACAGAGTGTCTGAATTAAGCAGACCACTCTTACCCAGTCCAAAGATCAGGGCTTGATCCATCACCGTTATTTATCTCACTGCCCCATCCCAGCTCAGAACCTGGCTATATGCAAATTAGTCTGTCCCTGGCCCAGTGCATCATGGGAACAGGGCAGACCAAACGACCAAGCCAATTCTTCACCAGAAAGGAGACAAGCTACCGGGGACCGGTTTCTGGCATTTCAGCCTCTTCGGCCCGGCTTGCTTGAATCCTGATGGAGCAGTGAGAAAGGGACTCATGTCTGAGTATACCCTGCCACACCTATAGTGGCCAAAAACGATACAGAAAAGGGGGTGGTGATGAACAGAGTGTCTGAATTAAGCAGACCACTCTTACCCAGTCCAAAGATCAGGGCTTGATCCATCACCGTTATTTATCTCACTGCCCCATCCCAGCTCAGAACCTGGCTATATGCAAATTAGTCTGTCCCTGGCCCAGTGCATCATGGGAACAGGGCAGACCAAACTACCAAGCCAATTCTTCACCAGAAAGGAGACAAGCTACCGGGGACCGGTTTCTGGCATTTCAGCCTCTTCGGCCCGGCTTGCTTGAATCCTGATGGAGCAGTGAGAAAGGGACTCATGTCTGAGTATACCCTGCCACACCTATAGTGGCCAAAAACGATACAGAAAAGGGGGTGGTGATGAACAGAGTGTCTGAATTAAGCAGACCACTCTTACCCAGTCCAAAGATCAGGGCTTGATCCATCACCGTTATTTATCTCACTGCCCCATCCCAGCTCAGAAACTGGCTATATGCAAATTAGTCTGTCCCTGGCCCAGTGCATCATGGGAACAGGGCAGACCAAACTACCAAGCCAATTCTTCACCAGAAAGGAGACAAGCTACCGGGGACCGGTTTCTGGCATTTCAGCCTCTTCGGCCCGGCTTGCTTGAATCCTGATGGAGCAGTGAGAAAGGGACTCATGTCTGAGTATACCCTGCCACACCTATAGTGGCCAAAAACGATACAGAAAAGGGGGTGGTGATGAACAGAGTGTCTGAATTAAGCAGACCACTCTTACCCAGTCCAAAGATCAGGGCTTGATCCATCACCGTTATTTATCTCACTGCCCCATCCCAGCTCAGAACCTGGCTATATGCAAATTAGTCTGTCCCTGGCCCAGTGCATCATGGGAACAGGGCAGACCAAACTACCAAGCCAATTCTTCACCAGAAAGGAGACAAGCTACCGGGGACCGGTTTCTGGCATTTCAGCCTCTTCGGCCCGGCTTGCTTGAATCCTGATGGAGCAGTGAGAAAGGGACTCATGTCTGAGTATACCCTGCCACACCTATAGTGGCCAAAAACGATACAGAAAAGGGGGTGGTGATGAACAGAGTGTCTGAATTAAGCAGACCACTCTTACCCAGTCCAAAGATCAGGGCTTGATCCATCACCGTTATTTATCTCACTGCCCCATCCCAGCTCAGAACCTGGCTATATGCAAATTAGTCTGTCCCTGGCCCAGTGCATCATGGGAACAGGGCAGACCAAACTACCAAGCCAATTCTTCACCAGAAAGGAGACAAGCTACCGGGGACCGGTTTCTGGCATTTCAGCCTCTTCGGCCCGGCTTGCTTGAATCCTGATGGAGCAGTGAGAAAGGGACTCATGTCTGAGTATACCCTGCCACACCTATAGTGGCCAAAAACGATACAGAAAAGGGGGTGGTGATGAACAGAGTGTCTGAATTAAGCAGACCACTCTTACCCAGTCCAAAGATCAGGGCTTGATCCATCACCGTTATTTATCTCACTGCCCCATCCCAGCTCAGAACCTGGCTATATGCAAATTACTCTGTCCCTGGCCCAGTGCATCATGGGAACAGGGCAGACCAAACTACCAAGCCAATTCTTCACCAGAAAGGAGATAAGCTACCGGGGACCGGTTTCTGGCATTTCAGCCTCTTCGGCCCGGCTTGCTTGAATCCTGATGGAGCAGTGAGAAAGGGACTCATGTCTGAGTATACCCTGCCACACCTATAGTGGCCAAAAACGATACAGAAAAGGGGGTGGTGATGAACAGAGTGTCTGAATTAAGCAGACCACTCTTACCCAGTCCAAAGATCAGGGATTGATCCATCACCGTTATTTATCTCACTGCCCCATCCCAGCTCAGAACCTGGCTATATGCAAATTAGTCTGTCCCTGGCCCAGTGCATCATGGGAACAGGGCAGACCAAACTACCAAGCCAATTCTTCACCAGAAAGGAGACAAGCTACCGGGGACCGGTTTCTGGCATTTCAGCCTCTTCGGCCCGGCTTGCTTGAATCCTGATGGAGCAGTGAGAAAGGGACTCATGTCTGAGTATACCCTGCCACACCTATAGTGGCCAAAAACGATACAGAAAAGGGGGTGGTGATGAACAGAGTGTCTGAATTAAGCAGACCACTCTTACCCAGTCCAAAGATCAGGGCTTGATCCATCACCGTTATTTATCTCACTGCCCCATCCCAGCTCAGAACCTGGCTATATGCAAATTAGTCTGTCCCTGGCCCAGTGCATCATGGGAACAGGGCAGACCAAACTACCAAGCCAATTCTTCACCAGAAAGGAGACAAGCTACCGGGGACCGGTTTCTGGCATTTCCGCCTCTTCGGCCCGGCTTGCTTGAATCCTGATGGAGCAGTGAGAAAGGGACTCATGTCTGAGTATACCCTGCCACACCTATAGTGGCCAAAAACGATACAGAAAAGGGGGTGGTGATGAACAGAGTGTCTGAATTAAGCAGACCACTCTTACCCAGTCCAAAGATCAGGGCTTGATCCATCACCGTTATTTATCTCACTGCCCCATCCCAGCTCAGAACCTGGCTATATGCAAATTAGTCTGTACCTGGCCCAGTGCATCATGGGAACAGGGCAGACCAAACTACCAAGCCAATTCTTCACCAGAAAGGAGACAAGCTACCGGGGACCGGTTTCTGGCATTTCAGCCTCTTCGGCCCGGCTTGCTTGAATCCTGATGGAGCAGTGAGAAAGGGACTCATGTCTGAGTATACCCTGCCACACCTATAGTGGCCAAAAACGATACAGAAAAGCTTGTTTCCTTCCCAGTGTAAGAATTGGCTTTTGTAGTCTGGTCTGTCCTGTTCCCATGATGCACTGGGCCAGGGACAGACTAATTTGCATACAGCCAGGTTCTGAAACTGGGATGGTGCAATGAGCTAAAAAACGGTGTTGGATCTAGCCCTGATCTCTTGACTGGGTGAGAGTACTCTGCTTAATTCAGAGACTCTGTCCATCACCACCCCTTGTTGTAAATTATTTTGTCCACCCTAAGCGTGGAAGGGTATACTCAGATGTGAGTCCCTTGCTCATTGCACCATCAGGATTCAAGCAAGCCGGGCCGAAGACGGCTGAAATGCCAGAAACCGGTCCCCGGAAGCTTGTTTCCTTCCCAGTGTAAGAATTGGCTTTTGTAGTCTGGTCTGCCCTGTTCCCATGATGCACTGGGCCAGGGACAGACTAATTTGCATACAGCCAGGTTCTGAAACTGGGATGGTGCAATGAGCTAAAAAACGGTGTTGGATCTAGCCCTGATCTCTTGACTGGGTGAGAGTACTCTGCTTAATTCAGAGACTCTGTCCATCACCACCCCTTGTTGTAAATTATTTTGTCCACCCTAAGCGTGGAAGGGTATACTCAGATGTGAGTCCCTTGCTCATTGCACCATCAGGATTCAAGCAAGCCGGGCCGAAGACGGCTGAAATGCCAGAAACCGGTCCCCGGAAGCTTGTTTCCTTCCCAGTGTAAGAATTGGCTTTTGTAGTCTGGTCTGCCCTGTTCCCATGATGCACTGGGCCAGGGACAGACTAATTTGCATACAGCCAGGTTCTGAAACTGGGATGGTGCAATGAGCTAAAAAACGGTGTTGGATCTAGCCCTGATCTCTTGACTGGGTGAGAGTACTCTGCTTAATTCAGAGACTCTGTCCATCACCACCCCTTGTTGTAAATTATTTTGTCCACCCTAAGCGTGGAAGGGTATACTCAGATGTGAGTCCCTTGCTCATTGCACCATCAGGATTCAAGCAAGCCGGGCCGAAGACGGCTGAAATGCCAGAAACCGGTCCCCGGAAGCTTGTTTCCTTCCCAGTGTAAGAATTGGCTTTTGTAGTCTGGTCTGCCCTGTTCCCATGATGCACTGGGCCAGGGACAGACTAATTTGCATACAGCCAGGTTCTGAAACTGGGATGGTGCAATGAGCTAAAAAACGGTGTTGGATCTAGCCCTGATCTCTTGACTGGGTGAGAGTACTCTGCTTAATTTAGAGACTTTGTCCATCACCACCCCTTGTTGTAAATTATTTTGTCCACCCTAAGCGTGGAAGGGTATACTCAGATGTGAGTCCCGTGCTCATTGCACCATCAGGATTGAAGCAAGCCGGGCCGAAGACGGCTGAAATGCCAGAAACCGGTCCCCGGAAGCTTGTTTCCTTCCCAGTGTAAGAATTGGCTTTTGTAGTCTGGTCTGCCCTGTTCCCATGATGCACTGGGCCAGGGACAGACTAATTTGCATACAGCCAGGTTCTGAAACTGGGATGGTGCAATGAGCTAAAAAACGGTGTTGGATCTAGCCCTGATCTCTTGACTGGGTGAGAGTACTCTGCTTAATTCAGAGACTCTGTCCATCACCACCCCTTGTTGTAAATTATTTTGTCCACCCTAAGCGTGGAAGGGTATACTCAGATGTGAGTCCCTTGCTCATTGCACCATCAGGATTCAAGCAAGCCGGGCCGAAGACGGCTGAAATGCCAGAAACCGGTCCCCGGAAGCTTGTTTCCTTCCCAGTGTAAGAATCGGCTTTTGTAGTCTGGTCTGCCCTGTTCCCATGATGCACTGGGCCAGGGACAGACTAATTTGCATACAGCCAGGTTCTGAAACTGGGATGGTGCAATGAGCTAAAAAACGGTGTTGGATCTAGCCCTGATCTCTTGACTGGGTGAGAGTACTCTGCTTAATTCAGAGACTCTGTCCATCACCACCCCTTGTTGTAAATTATTTTGTCCACCCTAAGCGTGGAAGGGTATACTCAGATGTGAGTCCCTTGCTCATTGCACCATCAGGATTCAAGCAAGCCGGGCCGAAGACGGCTGAAATGCCAGAAACCGGTCCCCGGAAGCTTGTTTCCTTCCCAGTGTAAGAATTGGCTTTTGTAGTCTGGTCTGCCCTGTTCCCATGATGCACTGGGCCAGGGACAGACTAATTTGCATACAGCCAGGTTCTGAAACTGGGATGGTGCAATGAGCTAAAAAACGGTGTCGGATCTAGCCCTGATCTCTTGACTGGGTGAGAGTACTCTGCTTAATTCAGAGACTCTGTCCATCACCACCCCTTGTTGTAAATTATTTTGTCCACCCTAAGCGTGGAAGGGTATACTCAGATGTGAGTCCCTTGCTCATTGCACCATCAGGATTCAAGCAAGCCGGGCCGAAGACGGCTGAAATGCCAGAAACCGGTCCCCGGAAGCTTGTTTCCTTCCCAGTGTAAGAATTGGCTTTTGTAGTCTGGTCTGCCCTGTTCCCATGATGCACTGGGCCAGGGACAGACTAATTTGCATACAGCCAGGTTCTGAAACTGGGATGGTGCAATGAGCTAAAAAACGGTGTTGGATCTAGCCCTGATCTCTTGACTGGGTGAGAGTACTCTGCTTAATTCAGAGACTCTGTCCATCACCACCCCTTGTTGTAAATTATTTTGTCCACCCTAAGCGTGGAAGGGTATACTCAGATGTGAGTCCCTTGCTCATTGCACCATCAGGATTCAAGCAAGCCGGGCCGAAGACGGGTGAAATGCCAGAAACCGGTCCCCGGAAGCTTGTTTCCTTCCGAGTGTAAGAATTGGCTTTTGTAGTCTGGTCTGCCCTGTTCCCATGATGCACTGGGCCAGGGACAGACTAATTTGCATACAGCCAGGTTCTGAAACTGGGATGGTGCAATGAGCTAAAAAACGGTGTTGGATCTAGCCCTGATCTCTTGACTGGGTGAGAGTACTCTGCTTAATTCAGAGACTCTGTCCATCACCACCCCTTGTTGTAAATTATTTTGTCCACCCTAAGCGTGGAAGGGTATACTCAGATGTGAGTCCCTTGCTCATTGCACCATCAGGATTCAAGCAAGCCGGGCCGAAGACGGCTGAAATGCCAGAAACCGGTCCCCGGAAGCTTGTTTCCTTCCCAGTGTAAGAATTGGCTTTTGTAGTCTGGTCTGCCCTGTTCCCATGATGCACTGGGCCAGGGACAGACTAATTTGCATACAGCCAGGTTCTGAAACTGGGATGGTGCAATGAGCTAAAAAACGGTGTTGGATCTAGCCCTGATCTCTTGACTGGGTGAGAGTACTCTGCTTAATTCAGAGACTCTGTCCATCACCACCCCTTGTTGTAAATTATTTTGTCCACCCTAAGCGTGGAAGGGTATACTCAGATGTGAGTCCCTTGCTCATTGCACCATCAGGATTCAAGCAAGCCGGGCCGAAGACGGCTGAAATGCCAGAAACCGGTCCCCGGAAGCTTGTTTCCTTCCCAGTGTAAGAATTGGCTTTTGTAGTCTGGTCTGCCCTGTTCCCATGATGCACTGGGCCAGGGACAGACTAATTTGCATACAGCCAGGTTCTGAAACTGGGATGGTGCAATGAGCTAAAAAACGGTGTTGGATCTAGCCCTGATCTCTTGACTGGGTGAGAGTACTCTGCTTAATTCAGAGACTCTGTCCATCACCACCCCTTGTTGTAAATTATTTTGTCCACCCTAAGCGTGGAAGGGTATACTCAGATGTGAGTCCCTTGCTCATTGCACCATCAGGATTCAAGCAAGCCGGGCCGAAGACGGCTGAAATGCCAGAAACCGGTCCCCGGAAGCTTGTTTCCTTCCCAGTGTAAGAATTGGCTTTTGTAGTCTGGTCTGCCCTGTTCCCATGATGCACTGGGCCAGGGACAGACTAATTTGCATACAGCCAGGTTCTGAAACTGGGATGGTGCAATGAGCTAAAAAACGGTGTTGGATCTAGCCCTGATCTCTTGACTGGGTGAGAGTACTCTGCTTAATTCAGAGACTCTGTCCATCACCACCCCTTGTTGTAAATTATTTTGTCCACCCTAAGCGTGGAAGGGTATACTCAGATGTGAGTCCCATGCTCATTGCACCATCAGGATTCAAGCAAGCCGGGCCGAAGACGGCTGAAATGCCAGAAACCGGTCCCCGGAAGCTTGTTTCCTTCCCAGTGTAAGAATTGGCTTTTGTAGTCTGGTCTGCCCTGTTCCCATGATGCACTGGGCCAGGGACAGACTAATTTGCATACAGCCAGGTTCTGAAACTGGGATGGTGCAATGAGCTAAAAAACGGTGTTGGATCTAGCCCTGATCTCTTGACTGGGTGAGAGTACTCTGCTTAATTCAGAGACTCTGTCCATCACCACCCCTTGTTGTAAATTATTTTGTCCACCCTAAGCGTGGAAGGGTATACTCAGATGTGAGTCCCTTGCTCATTGCACCATCAGGATTCAAGCAAGCCGGGCCGAAGACGGCTGAAATGCCAGAAACCGGTCCCCGGAAGCTTGTTTCCTTCCCAGTGTAAGAATTGGCTTTTGTAGTCTGGTCTGCCCTGTTCCCATGATGCACTGGGCCAGGGACAGACTAATTTGCATACAGCCAGGTTCTGAAACTGGGATGGTGCAATGAGCTAAAAAACGGTGTCGGATCTAGCCCTGATCTCTTGACTGGGTGAGAGTACTCTGCTTAATTCAGAGACTCTGTCCATCACCACCCCTTGTTGTAAATTATTTTGTCCACCCTAAGCGTGGAAGGGTATACTCAGATGTGAGTCCCTTGCTCATTGCACCATCAGGATTCAAGCAAGCCGGGCCGAAGACGGCTGAAATGCCAGAAACCGGTCCCCGGAAGCTTGTTTCCTTCCCAGTGTAAGAATTGGCTTTTGTAGTCTGGTCTGCCCTGTTCCCATGATGCACTGGGCCAGGGACAGACTAATTTGCATACAGCCAGGTTCTGAAACTGGGATGGTGCAATGAGCTAAAAAACGGTGTTGGATCTAGCCCTGATCTCTTGACTGGGTGAGAGTACTCTGCTTAATTCAGAGACTCTGTCCATCACCACCCCTTGTTGTAAATTATTTTGTCCACCCTAAGCGTGGAAGGGTATACTCAGATGTGAGTCCCTTGCTCATTGCACCATCAGGATTCAAGCAAGCCGGGCCGAAGACGGCTGAAATGCCAGAAACCGGTCCCCGGAAGCTTGTTTCCTTCCCACTGTAAGAATTGGTTTTTGTAGTCTGGTCTGCCCTGTTCCCATGATGCACTGGGCCAGGGACAGACTAATTTGCATACAGCCAGGTTCTGACACTGGGATGGTGCAATGAGCTAAAAAACGGTGTTGGATCTAGCCCTGATCTCTTGACTGGGTGAGAGTACTCTGCTTAATTCAGAGACTCTGTCCATCACCACCCCTTGTTGTAAATTATTTTGTCCACCCTAAGCGTGGAAGGGTATACTCAGATGTGAGTCCCTTGCTCATTGCACCATCAGGATTCAAGCAAGCCGGGCCGAAGACGGCTGAAATGCCAGAAACCGGTCCCCGGAAGCTTGTTTCCTTCCCAGTGTAAGAATTGGCTTTTGTAGTCTGGTCTGCCCTGTTCCCATGATGCACTGGGCCAGGGACAGACTAATTTGCATACAGCCAGGTTCTGAAACTGGGATGGTGCAATGAGCTAAAAAACGGTGTTGGATCTAGCCCTGATCTCTTGACTGGGTGAGAGTACTCTGCTTAATTCAGAGACTCTGTCCATCACCACCCCTTGTTGTAAATTATTTTGTCCACCCTAAGCGTGGAAGGGTATACTCAGATGTGAGTCCCGTGCTCATTGCACCATCAGGATTCAAGCAAGCCGGGCCGAAGACGGCTGAAATGCCAGAAACCGGTCCCCGGAAGCTTGTTTCCTTCCCAGTGTAAGAATTGGCTTTTGTAGTCTGGTCTGCCCTGTTCCCATGATGCACTGGGCCAGGGACAGACTAATTTGCATACAGCCAGGTTCTGAAACTGGGATGGTGCAATGAGCTAAAAAACGGTGTTGGATCTAGCCCTGATCTCTTGACTGGGTGAGAGTACTCTGCTTAATTCAGAGACTCTGTCCATCACCACCCCTTGTTGTAAATTATTTTGTCCACCCTAAGCGTGGAAGGGTATACTCAGATGTGAGTCCCTTGCTCATTGCACCATCAGGATTCAAGCAAGCCGGGCCGAAGACGGCTGAAATGCCAGAAACCGGTCCCCGGAAGCTTGTTTCCTTCCCAGTGTAAGAATTGGCTTTTGTAGTCTGGTCTGCCCTGTTCCAATGATGCACTGGGCCAGGGACAGACTAATTTGCATACAGCCAGGTTCTGAAACTGGGATGGTGCAATGAGCTAAAAAACGGTGTTGGATCTAGCCCTGATCTCTTGACTGGGTGAGAGTACTCTGCTTAATTCAGAGACTCTGTCCATCACCACCCCTTGTTGTAAATTATTTTGTCCACCCTAAGCGTGGAAGGGTATACTCAGATGTGAGTCCCTTGCTCATTGCACCATCAGGATTCAAGCAAGCCGGGCCGAAGACGGCTGAAATGCCAGAAACCGGTCCCCGGAAGCTTGTTTCCTTCCCAGTGTAAGAATTGGCTTTTGTAGTCTGGTCTGCCCTGTTCCCATGATGCACTGGGCCAGGGACAGACTAATTTGCATACAGCCAGGTTCTGAAACTGGGATGGTGCAATGAGCTAAAAAACGGTGTTGGATCTAGCCCTGATCTCTTGACTGGGTGAGAGTACTCTGCTTAATTCAGAGACTCTGTCCATCACCACCCCTTGTTGTAAATTATTTTGTCCACCCTAAGCGTGGAAGGGTATACTCAGATGTGAGTCCCTTGCTCATTGCACCATCAGGATTCAAGCAAGCCGGGCCGAAGACGGCTGAAATGCCAGAAACCGGTCCCCGGAAGCTTGTTTCCTTCCCAGTGTAAGAATTGGCTTTTGTAGTCTGGTCTGCCCTGTTCCCATGATGCACTGGGCCAGGGACAGACTAATTTGCATACAGCCAGGTTCTGAAACTGGGATGGTGCAATGAGCTAAAAAACGGTGTTGGATCTAGCCCTGATCTCTTGACTGGGTGAGAGTACTCTGCTTAATTCAGAGACTCTGTCCATCACCACCCCTTGTTGTAAATTATTTTGTCCACCCTAAGCGTGGAAGGGTATACTCAGATGTGAGTCCCTTGCTCATTGCACCATCAGGATTCAAGCAAGCCGGGCCGAAGACGGCTGAAATGCCAGAAACCGGTCCCCGGAAGCTTGTTTCCTTCCCAGTGTAAGAATTGGCTTTTGTAGTCTGGTCTGCCCTGTTCCCATGATGCACTGGGCCAGGGACAGACTAATTTGCATACAGCCAGGTTCTGAAACTGGGATGGTGCAATGAGCTAAAAAACGGTGTTGGATCTAGCCCTGATCTCTTGACTGGGTGAGAGTACTCTGCTTAATTCAGAGACTCTGTCCATCACCACCCCTTGTTGTAAATTATTTTGTCCACCCTAAGCGTGGAAGGGTATACTCAGATGTGAGTCCCTTGCTTATTGCACCATCAGGATTCAAGCAAGCCGGGCCGAAGACGGCTGAAATGCCAGAAACCGGTCCCCGGAAGCTTGTTTCCTTCCCAGTGTAAGAATTGGCTTTTGTAGTCTGGTCTGCCCTGTTCCCATGATGCACTGGGCCAGGGACAGACTAATTTGCATACAGCCAGGTTCTGAAACTGGGATGGTGCAATGAGCTAAAAAACGGTGTTGGATCTAGCCCTGATCTCTTGACTGGGTGAGAGTACTCTGCTTAATTCAGAGACTCTGTCCATCACCACCCCTTGTTGTAAATTAAAGATAATGGCTGGCAGTGCTGCAGTTTATGAAACTTGACCAGAGTGAAGCCTTCACTCATGCGCAGAGTATTTTGCTGAGCTGACAACGTTTTGTGCAGAAATAATTATGGTTGAGTCGGATGTGTTCTTGGAGTCATAGCCAAGGACAGGATGCTGAATGGCCTGTCAAGATTAGGAAGTGCAAAAGATTCTCTCCGGGAAAAGTATCTTTTTGAGGAAGCAAAAGGATGGTGAAACTAAGAACAATAAGGGCTATGATGAGGCCCCGGACTTGGTCAGGAGAGCAATGACCTAATAGTGGACTGACATGGCTCAGCCAATCGAAAGTTTGGATTGACAGAAAAAATGTGCGATAAAGATACTTTAGTTAGTTAGAAAAGGTATAAAAACTGTCCCCATGGGAGGGAGGAGGCTCTTGTTGCTCATCTTCTCCTGATTCCTGTTCGGCGTGACATGCTGACGGACACTTTGGAGCACGTAAGGATCAATAGGGCTAAATGACTTTTACCTTTATTCTTTATGGTGAAGTGAGTTTTAGACAGGGAAATTAGGGCTTAGGTGATGGAAAACTGTTTATTCTTCATTTAACATGTTATTTGATTCTGCTTGGAACTGTCAGACTAATTTTCTATTCCTCTAATAAAATGCACTTTCCTTGAATAAATAGTTAATAAATAAGATTTTTGAAAAGACAAGCTGGTCTTGTTATTTCATAGTCATTACCATCAGCAGATCCATTTGCCTAAGTGACTTAATTAAATGCAAAGTTTTACAAAAACCATGGTGAAATCATTATACTGCAGTTTTATATAAATGTGTATATAATTTGTGAATAGGTTTTATTAATTAGGTCATGATTCAGTTGCTTAAAATATGTCACGTTAGTTTATGGGCCTTGTGAGAGATTTATCATTAATGGTGAATATTGTGGAGTTGGGTAGCGTTGCTATGACATATTTTCTATAAGGGCGCTGCATCAGCAAAAATAAGTAATGTGTAGTTTTACCACTTATTTTGGACAAAGATGCTTATTTTGGAATAGCTACTCACAGAAAAACATTTGTTTATCAGCCTTGGGCATTTGGGAGTACTTGACACCTAAAAGCAAAGTAAGACACAGCTGCCCTTAGAAAAAGAATCGGGGATCATGTTCACTGGGGTGGGAAATCCAGACTCATCTTCAGTGATAAATGTCCTAGCAGGAGGTAGCTTAGACAGAGTTGCAACTCATGCTCTGCGTTGCTAGGCAAGTTCCTTTACATTTATCATTTCAGGATAGAGGTCATGTCCTATAATCAGCCCAATGAAAGAAAATGGGCCTGGGGAGACCATAAGTTCTTTGGGGATGGTTTCCTAGGTCTTAGAGGCTGCTGAAAGTAGTATTTATCTTTTTGTCCCTTTCTTTGCATATGAATTGATATTGTCTAAGTATAATACATGGACCATATACCGAAGCTAGAAAGGAGTGATGCATGCCTGGTACTACCATTCCTGGTAGGTTATATCTTGTGGCAGTAAGTATAGACGTTGGAACCTGCTGAGATTTGTTAGATTTACTAGCTTTTTTATTTTTAATCTACGTTTTGCAAGAAAAGTCATTTGAAGGGGCAGAAGGAATGTTGTTAGAATAATAAAAAAGTAAAGGTAATATAAACATTATCATAAGACCTATTCTACCGGGCATAGCAATAAAGAGAGCCACCCCCCATGATGTTTTATGATCAATTACGAAGCAAATTATCTATAGAACATCAATGTATTTAATAACATTTGCTATCCCTTGTTGACTATGACTCATAGCCCACTGAGCAGTAGCTACCAGTGGAGTGGGTGAAGATCTCCGTCACTGTGGTGGAGATTGTTGTATGGGAAAGTATATAGAAAATTATTAAAGTTTATTATTCTTTTAACAATGTAAAACACATATTTGAATATATATGTAAAGTAATACAAAATAATTACTATAAATCTATAACTTAAAAAAAGTTACAGCACATTAACTCATTAAATGAAATGCTTATAAAATAATCAATACATTTTTTAAATAATATTTCTTAAAGAATAATTTAAAAAACGAATCTCTCCTATAGGAAACATTATTATTTGTATTTAATAAGTATTACATTTTGTTATATGTAGAATACATTTAACTGTATGTTTTAGCAAATGTTTAAGATTTAGACTTAATTTTATTTCAGTACTAGCTGTAGCTGGCAACACGTTGCTGTGGCTCAGTCTGGTTAAATAGAAGAGAAAGAAAAGAGAGCGCACGTTTCTAATATGTTTAATTTCACAATGCTTGTGGGTATAGAATATGTTTTTGTGACTATTGTCTCTATGCGTCCCTTGTAGTTGTTGCGCAGCAAGCAAATCGATAGGGTCTGTTCGGCCTTTCGATTCAAAACACGCGCTTATTGTACACGTGCATATTCAAATCCAACATTGTGTATATATAAACACACGCTAATGCTGCAAAGTGAACCAACTCCTCCCCCTCCCTCCACCCACTCCCCGGTCTGCCATCCTGACACCAACTGTCCATCCTAATATATGTATACTATTGTCTCTATGTATTCTTTCTTAATGTTGCAAAGTGAACCAACTCCTCCCCCTCCCTCCACCCATTTCCCGGTCTGCCATCCTGACACCAACTGTCCATCCTAATATATGTATACTATTGTCTCTATGCGTTCTTTCTTAATGTTGCAAAGTGAACCAACTCCTCCCCCCTCCCTCCACCCACTTCCCGGTCTGCCATCCTGACACCAACTGTCCATCCTAATATATGTAGACTATTGTCTCTATGCGTCCGTTGTAGTTGTTGCGCAGCAACCAAATCGATAGGGTTTGTTCGCCCTTTCGATTAAAAAGACACGCGTATTGGACATGCGCGTATTCGAATCCAACGTTGTGTATATATAAACACGCGCTTAATCAAATCCAACGTGGTGTCAACATTTCAAAGCAATCGGTGAAGAACTTTCGGAGATTTAAGATTTTGAACAAACGAACATTGAAATTTTTATGTGTCTGTTCGGCTTTCGATTAAAAACACGCGCGTATTGGACCCTCGAGTATTCGAATCCAACGTTGTGTATATATAAACACACGCCTAATCGAATCCAACGTCGTGTCAAAATGTCAAAGCAATCGGTGAAGAACTTTCGGAGACTTGCGATTTTGAACAAACAAGCATTTACATTTTTATTTATGTAGCTAGATAGATAGATTAAGTTAACTATTACATGTTAAAAAATTAAAACAATGAATCAATATTTATATTAATATATTGTTAAATTAAATATGTACAGTTTAATGTTTGAAATAAATGTATTTATTTTACATTGTTACATTGCCTTTGTTTCTAATAGGGTGTTATTTTAAGCCCCTGCTTCAATTATTTTCTATTGTAGTGTGCTGCACTACATGTGAGTGGTCTTGTGTGGATCTTCATTTACTCCAAGGCTTTCTACTGTTACCCTACACAAATCCCACAATTACAATGCCATAGGAAATGGCTCCCACCCTCCTTCAGAGCCATTTCTATGGCATCGTAATCTCCTGTTTGGATTAATTTCAGACCAAACCATTTTGATGGAGTCGGTCGGAAATGAATACAAACAGGATTTCCGAATGGGTTACGTCGGACTCGGAGAGCCCGTCTGCCATTCGGAAAGTGGCCTGTAATCCCAAAGGTGGCTCTTTCCGCCCGAGGGATTACGATAGCAGATTCCCACAGCCTTTCTGTTCAGACCTATCTGATACAGAAAGGCTGTGGGAATCTGACTTTGGGGGCCCCCAGCAGGGCCCCTCATGGGTGCAGTGCCTCAGGATGGGGCCTAGGAGGCACCTATGGTGCGCCCCTGTTCATCCATGCACCCGGTGGCAGACACTTTGAGGTGCCTGCCACTGCGTGCAGAGATGAACTGCACCTCTCATCTTTACAATGAGAGCATGCGTTCAGTTCGGAATGCATGCTTCTATTGTAAAGAATAGTATTGCGACCGAACAGTGTTCAGTCGCATTCTACTTGCTGGTTTGGGACCGCCGACAGTCGGTCGGTCGGTCGTAGTTCCAGATCGATGTCAGACGTACTCAGGTCCTTCAGAAATTGCAATCGGCCTCACAGTAGTACGTTTCCCCATTTTCCCGTCACTGTCTCAGCACTAAAATGCAGGCTTATAGGTGTGGAATCTGTGACTGCTCAATGAATAATTCTATTCATTGCTACATCCATTAGCTTTATTGTTTGTTTTCATTTACACCAAAACCAATTTATATCACAACCACTGTTTCGAATCACATCTGTTAGCCTTCTTTTAACAGAAAGGATCCGAGACCATAGGCTGTTTACTATACCTCGTTTACTTTTACTTTTTTTAATAATGCCATCCTCTGAACATCAGCCCACCATTCTGCTACCCTAGGTAAAGTCTTTTATTTCATGCATAGGTGTAGTCTGGATAACAGAATCAAATAAAATAATAATTCCTGGTTTGTCGTAATTTATATGCTCATTCTGTACCTTAACAATATTGAACCCACTTGAATTTATTTTCTTAAAATGTGTTTTGCATATCATACTCAGTTTGGGCCAGAATGCTTGGAGTTACGGGCACTCATAAAAAATATGGATGTGACCTGCTCCACACATTTTGCATTTTGGACATTTAACTGGTGCATCGGGGTGCATCTTTGATACCTTTTGCTGGATTGAATCGAGCCCAAAGATTGTGAAAAAATGATTTATTTTATAGGTAGCTGGCTTAAGTATTGAATGAAGATAGATACTTGCCCTATAATGGTTCCAATATGTTTCAGCAAACGTTTCCTCCAAAAGACCTCCCGAGTTCCATTCTCTCATCCTGGGTGACATGGAGAATAAAATAGTGCTGTGACCTGCTTCTTTCTTTGACAAGATTCACTTGTTCCTCAAATGGAGCTAAAGTTCTGAAAGTGTTCCTTATATTTACCTCTCTCACCAATTTCCTAAACGGTAACCACTTCAACTCATATAATTTCCCTACTGTCTCCTGCCGAATCTCCTCCCACTTTTTCGTCTCCCAATCCCGGAGCAAGTATACTATGCAGTTTCTATTTGCTGTCTTTAAAGGCAAGTTAAGTTTATCTTTCAGAATTTAAGGGGGGCTAGATGAGTCCCATACTTATTAATAGCCCCACAGGATGCTACACTGATGAACCATAGGGTATCATGTTAAATGTTTGAAGCTGATCTAAATTGCTTAATTTTATTGTCTAATAATATAATTGATGATTTGATAGTGCCCATCCCCTTCTTTATGTTTAAAGTCAGTTGTTCCCATGCCAAAGTTTGGCTTTTATTTGGGGTTTATACTGCAACAACAACAAGGAGATGGAAAGAATTCTTTAATTAATCTCAGTCATTGGCAAACACTTTGGGCCACATTCCAAACCATAATTTTTCGCCCACTGTGCCATTCTTGACAGAGGCCTGCCTTATGCAAACCCGTCTTGGTCCTGCTCCACTATGAACTGTCTAGTCAAACCTGCCAGGCCACATCCCCTCCAAGCAACCACAGACCGGTTTCTACCTACCTAGGTCTCATCAGTGAGGTATAGCTTTATGTGAGGTTCATTGAATGATAATAAAAATAAAGTTAAATCAAGAAAGACCTGTAATTTTAAGTTGTTGATTCTACCAATAAGGGTTAAAGGAGTCTCTGACCATTTTATAAATATACTTTTACTCCCTTGCTAAATTTCTTTAAATTGATACATTTTTTATGACCTCCGGGACGTTGAAAAACCTAAATACCACTGCTAAATCATATTGAAGAAATAGTCACTGTTTCACTGTTTCATATCATGATCCAATCTTTTCATTGTTAATTGTTTAGCCTTTTATACTTGAGAACATTTTAAATTTCTCCAGTTTAAAAATACTAATTTCAGAGTTAGTTTCCATTTACACTAAGTTCAATTAATCAATCAATCAATCAATCAATAATTCAATCAGGTTATTTGAAGCCTGCTACTCACCCGTGAGGATCTCAAGGTGCTGGTGGGGGGGGGGGGGGGGGGGGTGAGCAGTTCTGTTGGGGTCATACGAAGAGCCAAGTCTTGAGGTCCTTTCTAAACTGGAGCAGTTTTGGGCTTCGCCGGAGGTGAAGGGGAGTTCAGTCCAGGTCTTAGAGGCGAGGTAGGAGAAGTATTTTCTACCTGCTCTGGTCCTGTAGAAGCAAGGGACGGTTACTAGAGCGTGATCAGCTGAGCGGAGGTTTCTCTTGGGGGCTTGGAAGAAAACTCGGTTGTTGAAGTATATGGGTCTGGTGTGGTGGAGGGCTTTGTAGGTTTGTGTGAGCAGCTTGAAGGTTATTCTTTTTTCGACAGGGAGCCAGTGGAGGTTGCGTAGGTGTTGCTTGATGTTGTCTTGTCGTGGGATATAGAGGATAAGTCTGGCTGCGGCATTCTGCACGGTCTGGTTTGCGGAGGAGTGTTTTGTTGATTCTGGCCTAGAGGGCGCTGCCGTAGTTCAGCCTGCTTGTGGTGAGTGCATGAGTGACGGTTTTCCTGGAGTCGGGGGATCCACCTGAACGTCTTGCAAAGTATGCGGAGGGTGTTGAAGTATGCAGAGGATTTCCAAGGGTGGGAGGCTAGGTGTTGTCCCATCCGGAGGGGGTGGAGCTGAGGATGAGGACTTTTGGTTTCTCCAAGTTTAGCTTCAGGCAGATGTTGCTCATCCAGGCCGTGATGGCTTTCATCCCTTCCTGGAAGTTGCGCGTGGTGATGCCGGGTTTGTTGGTGAGGGAGAGGATGAGTTGGGTTGTCATCGGTGTAGGAGATGATGTTGAGCCCGTGGTTTCTGACAATGGTTGTGAGGAGGTCCTTGTAAATGTTGAAGAAGGTGAGGCTAAGGGAGGATCCTTGGGGGAACTGATCTCTGTTGGTTCTGAGAAGAAGGGCGGAGTCTTATTCTCTGTGTTCTGCCTGAGAGGAAAGATTGTATCCATTCTAGGGATTTTACTTGGATGCCAGTGTTGTGGAGTGTGGTGGCTAGAGTGTGGTGGGAGATGTCGAAGGCTACTGATAGGTCCAGGAGGATGAGGGCTGCTGTGTGACATTCGTCGAGGAGGGTGCGGGTGTCATTGGTAGCGGTGAGGATGGCGGTCTCGGTGCTCTAGTTGCTGAGGAATCCGGATTGGGCGGTCTCTAGGATGCTGTTGGTTTCTATAAAGTATGCTGGATGGGTGTTGACTGCTGTTTCGATGGCTTTGGCAGCAAAAGGAAGCAGTGATATGTGCCTGAAATTCTTGAGGTCCTTTGGGTCTGCGGAGGGCTTCTTTAGGAGGCGGTTGACTTTCGACATGCTTCCAGTTGTCGGGAAATGAGCCGGTCTCGAGGGAGCAGTTAATAATTTGATGTAGCTGGGGTGCGATGGCGGCCATGTGGAAGATGTGCAGCGGGCAGGGATCAGAAAGTGCTCCGGAGTGTATGCTCTTCATTATCTTTAAGGTGTCTTCTGTGGTGAGAGGGGTCCAGGGAAGGAAGGTCTGGTGGGTGGAAGTTGAGGCAGTGTCATCGTCTTGGTCTTGGTCGTCAAAGTTGTCGCAGAGGGTCTTGATCTTGAGGTGAAAGAGGGAGCTGAGTTTGTTGCAGAGGTCTTGGGAGAGAATGACTTACCAACCAGTAGGAAATTCCCATATTTCCCATTCTGGAAGTGCTCACTGATGATGGAATGTTGAAAGATGACAGAATCACAAGCAGTCCCTGGGTACTTTGCCAGGACAATATTGAACAGGCCCGGATGGTCCACTATTGCCTGCGCATTCATGGAATAGGTGTGCTTCCTAATGTGATTCAGGTGTGATGTAGTCGCTGAAAGCACAAGTTGCACATGGCTGCAGTTTACTGCCCCCAACACAGGTAGAAATCCTGCAATGGCATAAAAGCCTTGCTTGTGTTTCTGTTTTTTCTGCAGTGTGTTTGGGGAGATGAGGTACTGGGGTTTGAGGCTTATGATGGCAATCAGGATGGAGGGTAGGAATGTGGAAAAGGATGGCTGGAATACTCCAGTCAATCTGGCTGTGGTGGGGTGGAGTGCCCCAGATGCCAACATGTGTAGTACAGCCAGTAGCTTGGTCTGCACAGGGATGTTGGTGTACAGGTGAGCTGCTGTATGCAGCCTTGGTGCAATCTGATGCAGGAGCTGGACAATTGACTCCCTCCTGAGCCTGTAATGTGTGATGACCTCCTCCTCCTCCTCCCTGAGGTCAATGATGGTGGAAGTGGCGGTTGTGATGGTGGAAGTGGTAGTGGTGATGGTGGTGGGGGAGGTCTTCTTGGTGCTCCTAGCTGCAGTAGGTGTAGGTCCATGGCACAGTTCAGCTTGCTAGAGTGATTTGGGTATCTTCTGACTTTTGTTCCAGTGGCAATGCGTAATTTGTACCCCTGGTTTGCCACAGAATTCAATTTTTTACGCTTTCGGGACTCTGCTTGTCTTTTGCCAAAAAATGCGGTTTTCCAGTTTTGTTGTAAATACGGCTGTGTCAGTTCTGCATGGCTTTGTAAGCGGGAATACCATTACCTACTATGCATATCATTGTCGTTATCTGACGCATCCAGATCTAGCATAGCCCTAATCGATGCAGAAGTGGTAAAAGTGATTCTAAAGGACCATAGCGTCACTTTATGAAAATGGAGCACTGTTTGCACCACCGCTGCAAAAAATGAGGCTGTGGTGGTGCTAGCTCCTTGTAAATATGCCCCCATGTTTAGACTATTTTAACCGGAATGGCCGACATGTTTCACTGCCATTATATACTTACTAGCAATTGTATCATTGCAAGGGGAGCACATTTCACCCATAAGTACACCAGACCTGTGTATTTAAAAGAAATAACAAGGACAACAATTAGCATGAAAGGCAAGTAAGATTGTTATTGAGGTATAATATTGCCCAGAAGCCACAATCAAATGGGAATAGCTACCATATGGCTACTGGGTGAATACCTACCAGTAGGCCAAAAAGATGAAACAGGATAAAATTCACAGAATGTGTCTCCTCACCTCGAACACAAATTATATATATTTTGTTCGCACCCATTTTAAATTAATCTTATTTGAAGAGTTAGATCATAAAATTATTATAAACTCATGAATGCAGATCTGTTCTCGCATTTACACTCCTTCTGAGTGTTGATATGTATGAGTCCTCCCGCTATAGTAGACCACGTCACGATCTCACTTATTGGATATCACTCATATACCAGGCTCATGTGCCACTCACACAGCTTTTCCTAGCAGGGTGCCGATATCCTCAGATCTTGTGCTTTGCAGGAAGTTACCGTAACATGCTCCCAAGTATCTTTGGTCATCCTGTATTATTACTGAGAAGGCAGCCATGCTAAAGCCATGTATACCAACGTTGTAAAATCAAAAGCATATACCCCCCCTCTCTCAGTCATGGACCATTTTTTTTTAAATCCTGAAAAAAGGAGCATCACCCCGATCTAACAAAAGGGACTGGGTAGTTTAAAACTGAGTGAAAAGTTAATTTCCCTTTAGTGCATCTTGAATCAATGATTGGACACTTTGGGGGTCATTAGGATGACGGGCGGACTTAGTCCGCCCGCCATCCCATCGGGGGAAGGGACCGCCCGCCATAAGTGTGGGGGTCCCATGGGGGGTATTAGGATACGCCCGCCACAGTGGCGGGCACATCATGCATGTTTAACATTGCGGCGGGCGGTGTTTTCACCAGCACCCGCCGCAATGTTAAAAATGCTTGTGATGCATTTGCATACACAAAGCGGCAGGCACGGCGCGGTGCCTGCCGCATTGTGCATGCAAATGCAGAGGGGTACCCAATGTGCACCCCTCACATCGCTTTCACCATGGGGGCCCCCAAAGTGAAGACCGCCTGCCTTTCTGTGGTGGCATTGCCCCCACGGAAAAGCATCTCCCACAGCCCATCCTAATATGGTTGGCGGTGTCTGAATGACACCGCCACCATATAAACCCTTTTCCGCCCCGGCCGCAAGGCGAATGGGGTGGAAAAGCGGCGGCTGGTGTTTCCGTCCGCCGCGGTCACACCGCCATAGTAATATGGCGGGGGGAAATGGGTGGCGGGCGGGCAAGGATCTCGGGCGGATCGCCACCGCCCGCATGGCAGTAGCGATCCGCCTGACATCCTAATGGGCCCCTTTGTTTGGTAACCAAATGGACAACGCTGGCATAGAAAAATACAAGACACACACATATATCTTTATTAAGTCCTAACAAGCACAATATAATGCACAGATGATATATACGAGTATTCTCTTTTATTATCAGAAAAACCTTGGACCACAATTCAGATACATTTAAAATCACACACAGAAGAGGGGAATTGAAAATCACCCTTGTTTTAATACATTTCATTCCCTTCCGAGTCATGAGCACCACTATTTAACATCGTATAAGAAATATAATTATATGTCCGACGGGACAATGTTTTAAAACAAATGGACGTTAGAAATTAAATTTTCTGCTGGAAGTGTTTTGGGCCTTTTTGAAAAATCTAAATTGTATAGTAATGACATGTATTGCTCTTTTTTGTAGAATGATTCTGTGATAAATAACATTGTCCTGAAGAAGATGGTGAAAAATTATTCTATTGTCCACCGAAACGCTGCACCGGCTTTTTATATTTTAAAATTGAATGGTCTTTTATGTTGTAATTTTGTATATTATGCAATGATGATTTTCAGAAATAGATGTATTAGAAAAACAGGGGTGATTTCCAATTCCACTTTTTGCTTGTGATTTTAATTGTATTTGAATTCATTTAAAGGTTTTTATGAAAACAAAAGAGACTACTCATATATCGCATTATTTTGTGTTTGTAAGGACTTAACAAATATTTATGTTTGTGAATTGTATTTTTCTATGCCAGCAGTTGTCCATTTGGTTTGCAAACAAAGGGGCCCATTAGGATGGCGGGCGGATCTCCGTCTGCCCGCCACCCTAGCGGTGCTGGGACCGGCCGCCAGTGGTGCGGCAGTCCGCCCCGGCGATTAGGATGCTACCGCCACCATTCCCAGCATTGTGGCGGGCGGTGCTCACAGCAGCGCCTGCCACAATGCTGGGAATGCACTGCGTGCATTGTCACGAACAAGGTGACAGGCACCGCAGGGTGCCTGCCACCATGTCCATGACACTGCAGGCGGGTACCATAGGTACCCCCTATGTGCACCCCAATCCCCCAATACCCTGGGGGCCCACAACGGGCCCCCGAAAGCAGAATCTGCATGCCTTTCCGCCACCACGGAAAGGCATGTTTCAGCCCCCATACTAATATGGATGGTGGTGTCTAGCAGACACCGGCACCATATTAAACCATTTTCCGCCCGGTCAAAAAGCGGCGGACAATCTTCCCGTCTGCCACGGTACCCCCTGCCACAGTAATATGGCGGGATAAATGGGTGGCGGACGGGGAAAGATGTAGGGTGGATCGCTGCCGCCGCATGGCCCTACATCCTAATGACCCCCAAAGTGTCCTTTCTATGATTTAAGATACTCCAATGGGAAAATAACTTTTTGCTCATTTTTAAAAATAAATGAGGTGCGAGTTCCAGTTTCATGCACACAAATTTACAACGGCACACGCATAACAATATTTCCTCAAGAGTACTGTGGCCTAATTCTCTGCCCACCCTGGTGGCTCTACATACTGTGAGCATTACTCATTACCCCAGACTCCATGTTCAGTGCCCCAGTCTATCCAACGATTTCTGAATATCTGTCAAGTGTTTCTTCTTTGGAATAATGGCAGGCCCTGATTTATCAATTGCCAGTGAATTTGCTGTCTTTAGATTTAGTTCCCTATTTTCAAAATTGAATTTTAATATTTGAAACTATGTGCCCTCTGCCCTGTACCTCTTTTGATTTAATCGAACAGTCTAATTAATTTTTAGTCTACTGCTTTTGCATATAGTGTAGAAGTGTCTGATATCTGCTGCATTGTGGTTTTGCTTGTCTCCAATACATGTTAGTTCTACCAGACAACCAACTTCAAAATATTATGGGCCAAAACATTGAGCCCTAAGTATCAAGGATTGAAATATTCCAGAAGGTAACTATATATAGGCAAGTATAGGTTTGCTTTACATAATTTCACATATATGTACCTTGACTTTATATATCTGTCTTCAAGGCATGTCAATGTAGCCTTAAAAATTATTAATTAACTAATAAATATTATTAATTAAGTTAAGAATAATAATTCTATACTTACATTATTTTGGTCCTTGATATTTAGGATTTGATATTTTTGCCCCACAATATTTGTGTCCTTGACATTCTGATCTACAGCCCCCTCAGTGTTATCAGACATCGTGTTTTAGATCTTTGTTTCATTTTTCCTGGTAGTGCATACAGGAGCGAATCTACAATCCATCAGAGACAAATGAGACATAATAAAAGTTTGTAGTGTGCATGATAAAGAACGGCAGGCAGCCCTGGGTTATCCCTACAATGTCTCACACAATGCCTGGTTTAAATTGATACTGTTTAGTTCCCTCCACAGGGCCTACCTCACGCCTTAGGCACTAAATTGCATCTTTCCCAATGCAAAAGCACATTGCTCTAGATACCTTGCACCACATGTGAATGTCATACACATTATATGGGCATGGCGTAAGCTTCACACTTATTGGATGGCAATTTTGAGAGTGGTGATACGGTAACAGGTCAAAAGAATTTCCATACCAATTAAAGCTGCTTACTGGGTATATTCCCAATACCCAAGACAGACAAAATGTGATCCTTGTTTATAGATGTATTGCTGCTCTTAGCACAAAGGGCAATTCCTGTGAGATAGAAGTTAGTCAGTTCCCCTACTATGGAAGCGTGGAGGAGGGATATGACATACTATGCAGACATAGAATACAAAGTACTGCGATAAGAAAAATATAAAGGATATACCATCTATACCTTCTTTTGTGGTGCAGAAGAGTTTGGTGTGGGCTATGTTCCAGCGGCGTGCCAACAACAGATACTCTACTACCATATACTCACCTGGGCCCATAAATACACAATCTGAGTAAACCGCTGGCGTCAAAGTTTAATGTGGGTGATCATGATATCAAGCTTAGTTATTCACCATTCCTAACTAACCTCTCACTGATCAAAAAGTTCTTTCCTCTGGTCGATGGACCATTAGTTAAACTAATTGATGGTGATAATGAACATTATTCTAGCTTTTCTATACCTTGAAGTAAATAACCAGAGACTCGGGTAAGTTTTAAGTCTTTGTCTAAATTAATTGCATGTGAACCACTCAAAAAATACAGTACAGTCACCATCACTCATAGGAGAGAGAATTCAATTAATCAATCATCAAACACATACTTTGAACCTTTGTAATGACTTATGCTCAGAAAGGAGAGGACAGAGAGAAAAGGACATCTGCAAAATGCACAACATTTATATTTACCAAGAATGGTGTGAAGACCAACCCCCTGGCCAAAGGGCTGGTAAGGGTCCCCCGGGATAGTTTAGGAGACAAAGACTTTAGGACAGGATTCAGGACGGAATAGATGACCTCTCTAACACCGACGGTCGTGTCACACCCCTCTCTGACACTCTCTTCCTCCTCGAGATTCTTCCATGATCTTCTTGTCTATCCCTAATTAAATTAGGATAGGAGGTGCTGCATTCGCTTCTTCATCAGCATCTCGCAGCATCTCTCCCAGCATCAGCATCTCTCGCTACTCCAACAACATCCCGAGCTCTGCAGCATTCAGCATCGACGTCTAACTAACTAACTAAAACTATCTCCATTATACCTTTCGTTCATCATGTACCACCCACTAAAGTTTCGATATCGTAAAAATACTAAATCTAATTGGTCAGACAAGGGGGATGAGCATCACACCATGCTTACATATCACTTTTTCAGTTAGCCCATTGTTAACAAACCCATCCCCTTAATTTGTATTCATGTTTTATTTTTCCCACACACATTCACATTTCATCTGCAACAAATGTTTTAAATTGAATATGTTCACTCATTCATTTAGATCTTTCACTGTTTCTGGTTATACTCCTACATATAAACAACAACTCTTCTTCACTGTAATGGTTCAATCTTTCTATTCCCACATTTCCAGCTATCATCTCTTCCAATTCTACTTTCAATTGGTAAATATCTCAAATCTTTGGGGGTGTGCTTTGTTTTTCTATTCTCTGTGCCCTTCTTTCCAAATCTTCTGGTGTTACTGTTGTTGAGCTTCTAGTCCTGAGGGTACCACGGACTTTCTCTCTTTTGAACTACTGTGTGTTATTCTTTTTGGGGTTTTACTTGCAGGTTCTCTTATCGGAAGGTCCATTAATGAAATGACTGAATCGTACTCACTGACTTGATCATCAGATATTACTAGGATTACTCAAAGGAGTTGTTACAGCTTGGGATTTTGGGCAACTTATTTTATCTCCATATAATGGAATAACAGGACCTATAGTCACTGGTACTGTCAATGCTTCAGGGTTTAAACTCAATTGACCTATTTTCTGTATTAATTCCTCTCTATTTTTACTTAATGCTTCTCTCTGTCTTAAAGCACCCTATTAACTGATTTATCATGTACAATTTGTGGAATTAAGGGTGTTCCCATTACTGGTGCACATGGGGGACTCTTTGGGTCCTTCTTGATACAGTGGAGGGTTTTTAATTAAAATGTTTTTCGAGAATTTATCATCTGACTCACCATATCCTGTCACATTCATATGTTTAGTTTTTTCTTTACACTTGCTCCCTGACAGTTCCTCAGCCATCAACACTGGGTATAAACCTTCTGATACCATTGCTCTTCTCCATTGCTTCATCTGACTTTCTCGAGATTAATGCAAATATCTGGGGAAAAATCCTCTATATCTTCCACCTCAACATTTCTCTTGTTCAAATGACTCAGTTTCCCACTCTTCCAAAGCCTCATACTGAGTTAACCTAGGTCTTGGTTCCAAATCATTCCTTCTCATTCTCAAATTCTGTAGAATTCTCCCATTAAGCATACCACTTTCTGGGAAAGCTAGAACCCCATCACCTTTTGTATATTCGATCCAATTCTCCAACCACACACAAGTATGATATCCTCTTTCCATCATCATAAAGGAAGCAGGCATTTTCGGCGGCAGATTAGGAATTCCCTCTCTAGTCAACACAGGCTTATCTTTTTTAAAGAAATTCTTAATTTTCTTTATTAACAACATTTTTCTCTTTTCTCCATGCATTCTAGATGCACGATATATGAAACAATAATCCGCAAATCCTTGAAATCGAATGTCAGTGAGACTCACATCTGAAGTCAAATCAGAATCTAACATACAATTTCTAACAAAGCTTCTATATAGTGACCAATTAAACTCAGATGTGCACTGTTTATTTAGCCAATACTAGTGCGGCTTCTATCTAACAATCAACCAGACTCAGGCTCACGCTTGTGGTCTGACCAATGCCAGCGCGAACTTTTGAGACGTCAGTTTGGCTCCTTACTACTGACCCTTCCTTCACAATCTGTTTCTGTCTCACGCCCGCTGTTTCAACCTATCCCAGCGCGGCTCCCTGTGACGTTATTACAAATCCGGCAACTGACCCTCCCTTCACAAGGTAACACAAAACTTATTTCTTTACTTTTCTTAAAATGAAATCTGTTAATAACAACATAAAACATTTGCTACTCTGCCTGTTCACCTAAACAAAGGATAGAATTCTGACTTATTCTGGAGTCACAGAATTGCTCCTCTTCCACTGAGAGTAAAAACCTCTGTTTACCATTCATTCAAGTTCAAGAGAACCTGTTACTCCTTCTGTGTTACCCTTACTAGGAGATATAGACTAAAGTTTCATCAGCGAACCTTTTGCTTTCACTCACACTCAACTTTTATACAAGATAGTCCTTAATTTAACATTGCCAGCCCTGCGTAGCTTCTCAGTGCTATTCCAACAGACAAGTAACCTCACTGCAGTGTGGCTTCTGTCACCACCCACTATTCCTTCCCCAGGAATTTTACAGACAACATAAACCAAGAAGCTAACTCTTTTTCTTAAACATAAATCAATAACCAATAATCATCACCAAACTAGTCAATAATAATCATAGCTCTGCTACCAGAAACTGATCCAGTGGCATTCCAACAACAGATACTCTACTACCATATACTCACCTGGTTCCATAAACACACAATCTGAGTAAACCGCTGAGTCAAAGTTTCATGTGGGTGATCACGATATCAAGCTTAGTTATTCACCATTCCTAACTAACCTCTCACTGATCAAAAAGTTCTTTCCTCTGGTCGATGGACCATTAGTTGAACTAATTGATGGTGATAATGAAAATAATTCTAGCTTATATATACCTTGAAGTAAATAACCACAGACGTGGGAAAGTTTTAAGTCTTTATCTAAATTAATTGTATGTGAACCACTTCAAAAATACAATACAGTCACCATCACTCATGGAGAGAGAATTCAATTAATCAATCATCAAACTCATACTTTGAACTTTTGCAATGACTTATGCTCAGAAAGGAGAGGACAGAGAGAAAAGGACATCTTCAAAATGCACGAAATTTATATTTACCAAGAAAGGTGGGAAGACCAACCCCCTTGCCAAAGGGCTGGTAAGGGTCCCCCGGGATAGTTCAGGAGAAAAAGACTTCAGGACAGGATTCAGGACAGGATAGAGGATCTCTCTAACACCGACGGTCGCGTCGCACCCCTCTCTTACACTCTCTTCCTCCTCAAGATTTTTCCGTTGTCTTCTTGTCCAACCCTAATTAAATTAGGATAGAAGGTGCTGCATTCGCTTCTTCATCAGCATCTCGCAGCATCTCTCCCAGCATCAGAATCTCTCGCTACTCCAACAAGATCCCGAGCTCTGCAGCATTAAACATCGACGTCTAACTAACTAACTAAAACTATCTCAATTATACCTTTCGTTCATCATGTACCACCCACTAAAGTTTCAATAGCGTAAAAATACTAAATCTAATTGGTCAGACAAGGGGGATGATCATCACACCATGCTTACACATCACTTTTTAAGTTAGCCCATTGTTAACAAACCCATCCCCTTAATTTTTATTCATGTTTTATTTTTCCCACACACATTCACATTTCATCTGCAACAAATGTTTTAAATTGAATATGTAGACTCATTCATTTAGATCTTTCACTGTTGGTTCTCCGGCTTAGGCACACTGCGACATTGTCCTCTTCTCTCTGACCCATATGTTATTCTTCTGGGCTGACTTTCAGTTGTCATGCAAAATTATCACATGGCTCCGCTTACTTCAGCCATACACGAGAGGCCCAAATACACGCTAGTGGGAAGAGGCGTGGCGCCGCAGCCAGGGTAGCTGACACTGGACGCTGGGGCTCACGGTTCGATCCGCGGCTCCGGCGGCAGGGGTCTGCCCAGCACCATGTGACTCAGGGCAATAGCTTACTTAATCTTCCCAACAGCCCCCAGCTCCGGGTAGCTGTGCGCTTTACAAATACTGGATTTACATTATACTAGTGATAAAGTCAGAAAGACAGATGGTATTTTCAAAATTAAATGGTCTAACTGTATACCACCCTTCTCTACTCTAACCCCTTTTACTTATTAATACTTTTTCCCGCATTAGCATTAGTTAAATAGCTCGATTTCATTTCAGCTAAGCAGCTGCCATGCACACGAGTCTACGAGACTCCATTTTAATACCTTCTGCTCATGCGCAAGAATTTTCCTCCATGCTTTAGTACGTCATATTGCGTAGATTCAGTTGACGCATGCGCAGGAAAGATTTCCCTGTTAGGGCGATTTTACTAATTCGTTCGAGTTGGTTAACGTTAGCAAACACATATGCAAGCTTCACTAATTCATGTGTTTATGTGATGCGCGTTAGTTTTACACAATACGTAATTAATAACAGGTTAGTGAGTTAAACAAGCGGATTGCTTCCAAGCAAGTCTTTGCTCCATCAGCTATATTCAAGAAGTGTTGTCAATCCCCTTCTAATAAGATGGATTCTAATCTTGTCAAATCCAGAATTGGGGATAAACAGGGCAATTTTGAGGAATTGTCTGCACCTGGACAAAGCTAATCTAATTCAATGGCCAAACTTTATTAGACAAACCTTTGGGGACTTGGGTTGCCCGATTTATACGATCACCCTGATAGAATAGTTAGAGGTGACCTGATTTGGGTTAAAAAACACTTTTGTGTCGCAGCTTAGTCCTTAAGGGAGTGCAGAGAATTAGCCAATCCCTCAGTTTGCTCATATTATTTGCCATAACCTGTGGGCTTACGGCACCCTATCTCACTATTGTTACAAATTCCCAACATCTGTCCTTGCTGACTCGATTCAGGCTGAATTTAATGCACTGGTTGATGGCGGGCCCTATAGGATGGAACAGAGTTGAGAATTTACCTCCATTTCGCTGTGACAAATTTTATGAACTTGATACATTGCACTTTGTTTTATTTAGTGAACTTTATTGTAGTCCCCATGGTCAATTTATTTTACCTTATTAAGAGGGAAGCAATGTACCCAGGCCAGACCCGCTCTAATTATTCTACAAGTGCTGCAAAATTATTGTCTGCTTCAATGTTGCTAGGTTTTTAGCCCGTTAAATTAGGATCAGGAAAAGAAGGAGTTGACAGCTATTCTATCTAATAGGTGCGCCCCTTGTAATTCAATGATGATGTATGTTTTAAATTGTTATACTGTATTATGTATTTCTGTATGATTTGTTTTACAATTGTTAACTCTATTTGTATTCTAGCTGCCGTTCTGGACTTGATCTTTGCTCCTGATGTACTGTATATATCTTTTATGGTTTTAAATTATTTTGATGATGAACTGAAGGCTGGTGCAAACAACCCATCTCAGAGGGGTGTGGACCATGACAAATGCTCTGACAGAACCAGAAAAGCCAACTCTATGCCACCTTAGATGGGATTTACTTTTGTTCCTTATCCATGCTCCTCCTTAAAGTGACATAACTCCTCACCTGACTACATGACGATACTTCCTCAACCGTAATCCTACAATAAAAGCATGCAACCTATAACTTGTCCATGAACTCCATCTCACAAGCTCACAGTGGTAAAGCTGGGAGAGACTGGCATCAGGAGAATGTATCCATTGCCAATCAAACACAAAAGGAATGTGACTTGGATGCTCACTGTGAGAACTTTTGAGGAATTTGTTGAATGTGGAAATTAGTTAACTTACTGTTAGAACTGTGCAGTTGCAACAAGTCAAATATGTATAACCTGTCATACCTCTATTTTAGGAAGGGAGATTTGCAAAATAAACTGATTCTTTGTATAACCCAATAAAAAATATCTGTAAAAAAAGAGATAGGAAATTAAAATAAAACCCCATCAAAATAATATTAAATTACAATAAAGTATTTCAGAGTCAAAATATAAATAAATGTAATTTAATGTTAAAAATATTTATAAAAATAGTACCCATTTAATATTTAATTATACAATATTTCAATGCCCTATTTTAAATGTAACAATAATATAATAACATTTTTATTAACATTTGACTACTTTAAATTTAGTTATTCTCATGCATTACTTTTAATATTTATTAATACATAGTAAAATATTTTTTCTCTAGGTGGGAATTTCAACTTCTGAAAAATAATTTTAATTCATTGTGATATATTTCAATCAATCAAACAGGTTTTGTAAAGCGCTGAGCGCTGCTATTCACGCACAATGGTATCCAGGCTCGAGTGTCCTCTACTCGGGTGGAATCAGTTGAACAGCCAGGCCTTGAGTCCCTTTCTGAATTCCTGAAGAGATGGTGTGGCTGTTCTAGGACTTTGCGGCGAGGTAGGAAAAGCAGTGCTCTCCACTGTTACTCAGGTGGAAGGAGGTGTGAGCGAGGGAGCGGAAGGTGGAGCGCAGGTGTCTGGAGGGTTGGTGGAAGCTCAGGTGGTGGTCCTTGATTGTTCATGGCTTTGTAGGCCTGGGTCAGCATCTTGAATTGGCATCTCTTGTGGATTGGGAGCCAGTGGAGCTTCTTGAAGTATGGGGTAATGCGGGTCCATTTCAGGAGGTCAAGGATAAGTCTGACTGTTGAGTTCTGTATGGTCTGCAGTCTCTTTAGGAGGTTGGTAGTGAGTTCTGCATAGAGTGGTTTTCCATAGTCCAAGCAGCTAGTGATGAGGTCTTGAGTAACGGTCTGTCTGATGCTGACTAGGAGCCATTTGAAGATCTTTTAGAGCATGCGAAGGGTGCGGAAGGAGGTAGAGGAGACTGCATTGATCTGGTTTTTCATGGTGATTTTGCTGTCCAGATGGATGCCAAGGCCCCAGGTGTGGGCTGAAGGAGTGGGTGAGGGTTCTAGTTCAGCAGGCCACCAGGAGTCATTCTACAGGGAGGTGTTGCTCCCAAAGATCAGTACTTCTATTTTGTCTGTGTTGAGTTTGAGGCAGTTGTTTTGATTCCAGTCGGCAATGCTGGTCATGCACAGGTGGAAGTTGTCCCTTATGGTGAATGGTTCTTCTGATAGGTAGAGGATGACCTGGGTGTCATCTCCGTAAAATATGATCTTCAATCCATTGGCTTTGACGATGTCAGCCGGGGGTCATGTAGGCGTTGGCTAGAATAGGGATGAGGGATGAGCCTTGAGGGACACAACAGATGATGTCTACTTAATTAATAATTTATTTCAAAATTAAATTAGTAGTGCATTTTAATGGTCTGGCTTGACAGTGCATCTGTTGTGATACAATCATTTGAGCATCACAAGAGAGGGTCACAGTCTCCGCCCACATGTTGGGAGCCAGATTTTTATTGGAAAGAAGTTGTGTTCTTCCACCAAAAAGTGCTTGCCCTCCACACAGCTGTGGTTATTTTGTCTATTTATTCAGCTGCCTGTGCTACAACTTTCAGGGGCACACATGACATTATAATGCTATTAAACCGTCTTAGATAACTTTATGATTTATTGTGTTTTCTCTAGCAGCAGCATAAATAAAAGGAGGGCATTCTACATGGATGTTTAGGTTTGCCTTGAAAGTTTAACTGTCACCTGCTCTTTTAACCTACACCAATATTATTCTACAGTTCTTTGCTTCCGCACAACTACATATCCATTCCCTTGGTATTTTCATGCAATGCTTCACGTTACCATACAACATTCCTTTAACCTTAATACTACAACCTGCAGCTTGCCCATGAACACCATTTCATGTGCTCACAGTGGTACAACTGGGGCACCTCCCATGCCGCATCGACCGACCCTGTGATAGTGAAATGTTATGTTATGTTATGTTAATGGAGCTTATATAGTGAACGGTTACCCTGGGGTGTCCAGGCGCTGCACATGCCTGCTAGAGGTCTATAAAGAGTAAATTACTAAGTGAAGAGCCATGTTTTCAGCCCCCTTCTGAATGAGAGGAGATCTGGAAAGTTCCTCAGGTAGAGTGGAAACTCATTTCAAACTTTGGAGGTGCAAGTGATGAAGCTTCTGCCGCCCAACTGGCCTTTTTGATCAGAGGAGTTACAGCTAGTTAGGCTCCTGTGGACCGAAGATTGCTAATAGCCACATGCCACTTAAATTTCTGCCTCAGATGATTGGGGCCAATTCCATTGAGGGCTTTGAAGGCCAAACATAGGGCCTTAAAACGTACTCTTAGCCTCACGGGGAGCCAATGAAGTTGAGCCAGTTCTTTCTTTACCGAGAAATATTTGGGGGTGCCTGTGACTAATCTTGCTGCAGCATTTTGGCGATTTGCTGTCTATTGATGTGCCTTTTTTGAGTATTTAGCAGAAGACTGTTACAGTAGTCATTCCTTGCCATAATGAGGGCTGTGATCACTATCCTGAGACTGCTCTCGGGGAGAAAGATCTTTATTTTCCTTATTTTCCTAAGGATTAGGAAACAGGCCGAGACCACCATGCTTAAGTGGTCCCCATACAAGAGTTTATTGTCCATAACCCCCCTCGGGTTTTCTGCTTTCCTGGTGGGCGATGGGCAAGTGCCCAACTCATTGGACCACCACATTGCCCAACTGAGATGATCACTAACTTTTTGACTGGAATATATTACCGGCATCCAAGGGATGTATACATTGGCAATCAAAACACAAAGGGAATGCCAAAGTTAGTTAGCTTACTCTTAGAACTGTGTAGTTGCAACAAGTCATATATGTATAACCTGTCAAACCTCAGAGATTTGTAAATGAAACATACATATTATACTGTTAAATGTATTGTGATGATCTGCACTGATTCTTTGTATAGCCAAGTAAAAATATCTTTAAAAAAAGATAGGAAATTAAAATACAACCATAAAAAAATATAACATTAAATTGCATTAATGTATTTAAAAGAATTGAAATATAAATAAATATGATTTAATGTTATAATGTTTTATAAAAATAATAGTACCTATTTAATATTTTATTATATAATAATTTATTACCTTGTTTTAAATCTTAACATTAATGTAACAATATTTGTAAACACAAGATTTGATACATTTTTATTAATTCCATACATCACTTTTAATATTTATTTATGCATGATAAAATATTTTTCTTTTCTGTGGGGATTTAAATTTCTAAAAAATAATTTTCATTCAATTTAATATATTTCCATTAGCTAACAATTTACTTCAAAATTAAATTAGTGGTGCTTGCACATTTATTTGGTCTGGCTTGACAGCGCAGCTGTTATGAGATAATTAGGTGAGCATCACAAGAGAGGGGCATTGGCTCCTCCCACACGTTGGGAGCCAGGTGTACATGTTTGATTGGGCAGAAACTGTGTGCTTCCACAAAAAAGTGCTTGCCATCCAGACAGCGGTGATAATTTTTCGAAACCTATTCAGCCCCCTGTGCTACAACTTCCAGGGGTACACATGACAATTTAACCAGCACCAATATTATTCGACAGTTCTTGGCGTCCACATAAATACATAGCCATTCCCTTGCTAATTTCTTCTAATGCTTCCCATAACCATACAACATTTCTTTAAAGCCTGACCTATCAGCATTATCAATGCTTATTTATTTTGCTCTACATTTAAAAATTAATTATTAAAATAAATGTACATTAATATTAACATAAAAATAGTTTTAATATTTCTATGCCAGCTAAATAAACCATTTTATATTTCCATATACTTTACCATACAGAGTTCTCAGCCTGACATCAGAACCTCCTTGTGGGAATGTCCCTTCTGTTCATTTGGTGTTTTGAAACAGAAATAAATTACAATGACCCCCACACCTCTGGCAGAGAACTCCCAGGGTGCAGGAGTAATTTGTTTTTTAAAACCAAAGTCATGCTGTGAGAGTTTGTTTCACAAAAACACAATTGAAAATGTTCGGTAGATGGCTGTCAAGAATAATGGCAACCGTCCACTGAACTTTTTGTACATTGAAAGGAACCGCTGTAATGGTGGTTCCTTCAAATTTACAGATTTGACCTCCGGGTCACTCCTCTCTAAATTTGATGTACGTGAGTCCATCAGGATGGTAGAGGTAATGTTCGCCAACAACCTGACAGACAGAGTACCCTCGGCCAAAATCACAATCAGGTCCTTTGTTTCTTGCCTTAAATAGAATCAGAAAATGAAAGGAACAATGAGCCAACCATCTCTATGAAAAGCTGTTATCCAAGGAATGCCCAGTTGTATGAGTTGCTCCCAAGATTTTGTGAAGCAGAGAGATGACTTCTAAATTATTTAGAAGGTTACTGAGAAGATTAGGAATGATTTGTGAAAATGGTGCCTTGTATACAATGGCGAGCCCCTCCCGCTTTCTTCAATGTTACACTTTCAAAACATTTTGGGGTCCTAGAGAGATTGTTCATGTAAAACTAAGGCACCATCCTTGATAATTACGTTGACGTTGCTTTCATGGATTAAGTTGCAGACATAGTATCTGTTTTTAGGGATAGATTTTTCATTGATCAGTGTTCCTCTTGGGGGAAAAGAAGATTGTATCAATTTCAGATCAATTCAAAGGGAGACTGTTCAGAAGTTACTATTCAGAAGAGAGCAACTCTAAAGCATTTATTCAGCTGTGCACAATTCACAAACGAATCATTTAGAGGATGGTGAGACAATAAAGAGCACCATCAAGAGGAATGGAGCAGTATGGGTAGAATGTATGACCATCTCCGATTTGCTGTGAACACCCTGTGGTAAAACATTTCTTGTTGAAAGCAAACGTAAGATGGGAGAGATAGATTGAGGGAACAATGCTTTGCAAAGACACTGCTCCAAGGCACTAAGGGGCCTAGTACGATCCGCCCGCCACTGTAACGGTAACCAGGACCGACCGCCAGAGGTACGGCGGTTCCACTATGCCCAATAGGATGCAACCGCCACCATGGCGGTCGCATTTCGCATATTTTACATTGCGGCGGGCGGTGCTGTAAGCAGCACCAGCCGCAATGCAAAATTTGCATGTTGTGCATTGGCATGCACAACGTGACAAGCACAGTGTGTGCCTCCCACCTTGTGCATGCCAATGAAGGGGAGTACCATAGGTACGGTCTTTCCGTCTGCCGCTGTGCCCCCCCCATTGTAATAGGGTGGTGGGTAAATGGTGGGCGGGCAACAAAAAATGTCGGGCAGATCGCCACCGCTAGTCGGGCAGTGGTGATCCTCCCGACATCATAATGGCCCCCTTTGTAGGGTACACCCAGAAGCACAATGAAGCACAGCCACTCAAAATCCTACATTTTGCATCAAGTTCGCCCAGAAGTGATATGAAGGCAAGACTCTGAAGTGATTTCTGTAGCAGGAACAGCTTTTCTGCACTCCCCCCTCCAAGATGTATGAGGAGTCCTTTAAATCATACAAAGAGGCTAGCCAAACATGAAAGAATGCAAGATGTTGTTGGCAGTGTAAGCGAGTCATGGTCAAAAGGCAATTCATCGGGAGCAAGTTGATCAACTTACAATATTTATTTATAGTGATGTAAATGAAGCAGAGATTTCAGCCCAGGGCCTACCAGGCCAGAACATAGCCAACCATGACATTCACACTGGAAACTGCACTTAACTATCTGATGTGTGCCTAGATTCTCAGATTTGTTGTCTGCTTGAAGGTTTTAGATAGTTAGGCTGGATTGCACCTAAAAAACCTAAAGGGCTGTTTGGTGAGCCAGTGTGTAGGAAAGTGGGTTTCTGTTGCAGTAACCCCCACACTTTTTGCCAGATTTCTGATGCACTTCAATTAAGTCTTCCCTGGGTCCCTGCTCATCAGGTTCCCAGGGCCTGTGTTCTTTTCTAGGCCTGGGCGGTAAATTCCATTTCACTCACGAAATTTGTGGAATTTGGGTAATTTAGCGTTTTGCGGAGAATGCGGAATTGCCCAAAATTCCGTGATCCGCGGCTTTGCAGAATTTTTTGCTTGTTCGCACTTTCAAAATGCGTGTTCGCAAGATATTTCTTGCCGAGCACGCAAACTGCATTCGCGAACAGGAAAAAAGAATCGCGAACGGGCGGAACAAGCAATTCCGCGTGTTTGCAGAACTTTTGGGTGCTCGTGGAGATTTTTTACCGTTTCGAGGAGCTTTGCGTAGCGCGACTATGCAAATTCCGCCCACCCCTATTCTTTTCCTCAACTGTACCATTGTTTCCATGATTAGCACAACTCTGGCCTACCTGTAAGTCCCTTGTAAGGGGTACCTATGGCACCAACGGCATGATATGCCAACCTAACAGAACTCTCACCACAAACATGCACCATTGCCATTGCAGCCTGCATGTTGTGGTGCAGCTGAAAGTGAAGAGTCAACATGGCACACATCCCTGTGTATAAATCCAAAAATGTCAGCGAGCTCTCACTTGAATACCTGTGTGCACTACAGTACAAGAGTTTCAAAACACGTTAACAACTTATATATATTTCTATAAGACTATTCCTATGTTAGTCATTGTTTAAACAGAACAAAGTCAACACAAGATTGTTATCAAATTAATTGTTGTTTGTTATTACACAATTCAAATTCAAATACAAGATCAGAACATCCTTTTATATACATCATACATTGATATGATGGACATTATCTCAATGAGCTGACATTTTAACTAAGCCGTTCAGTTTATACAAAACGCAAAGTATTGCATTCAAGGGTGGCCCGATGCATTTCGCGACACTACGTCCCTTCTTCGGGGGCAACTAAAATAAAGAGAAAACACAAAAAATATATATGTTCACCTTAAATACAGAAATGTAACATACATTCTTAATCCAAATGTACATTGCTACCAAATATTTAGAATAACAAACATCTGTTTAAGCATTCTTCTAACATTGGTTAAAATTTCAAAACCAAGGGGCCGATTAGGATGGCGGTGAATCCGCATCCTCCAGGCCGGCGGAAGCCACCGCCGGCCTGGAGGATGTGGATTCACCGCCGCGGCCACAGAAAACACCCACCGCCAGATTAGGATGGCGGTGGGATTGCGGTGGGACCAGCGGCGGATGGCAGGTCCGTCCGCCGCTGATCCGCGGGGTGTGGAGGGCTGTTTGGTGACGGTGTCTGCAAGACACCGTCACCAAAATTAGGATGTGTTTGAAAACATGCTTTTCCGCGGCGGTAAATTTACCGCCGTGGAAAAGCATGTGGAAAATAGCTTCTGGGGGGCCCTTGCGGGCCCCTAGGGTGTCTGGGGGTGAAGGGTGCACATGGGGGGTACCTATGGTACCCCCCAGCTTTTGCATGTACAAGGCTACGCTGCTGTGCGCTTGGCGCTTGTTACCGGCGCTTTTTACTGCTGACTAGAAAGCTTTTTAAAACTTCTTGTGAATTATTTTATTCTATCTGGGATATCTTCCCCTGTTTGTGTGCCCCCTTACCTGCACTATTATCGTGAGAGCACCGCCGCTTGTGCGGGTCCGGTTCTGGGGTGGGGTCCGTTTTTGGATTGGCCGCCATCTTGGAGTGGTGTGGTAGTGGAGTGGGCAGGGACTACTACCGGCGAGCGCTCTAGTGCGCAGGAGCTACGGAGGGGCAGGTACTTAAGGCGAGTCGCCCTGGAGCTCGCCCTGACAAGGTAGCGCTGCGCTACGCTGCTGTGCGCTTGGCACTTGTTACTGGCGCTTTTTACTGCTGACTAGAAAACTTTTTAAAACTTCTTGTGAATTATTTTATTCTATCTGGGATATCTTCCCCTGTTTGTGTGCCCCCTTACCTGCACTATTATCGTGAGAGCACCGCCGCTTGTGCGGGTCCGGTTCTGGGGTGGGGTCCGTTTTTGGATTGGCCGCCATCTTGGAGTGGTGTGGTAGTGGAGTGGGCAGGGACTACTTCCGGCGAGCGCTCTAGTGCGCAGGAGCTACGGAGGGGCAGGTACTTAAAGCTCCCCGCTTAGTGCAGCGGTAACGCCCAGCGGGCGCGGCCTCGCGTGGCCGGAGTCGTGCCAGAGTCCTGCCCGTCTGCGCCCGTCCGCGACAGGAAGCGCTGGACGTGGCTGGGCTCTGACTTCGCTCCTGGCTGTTTCCCTGTCCATCATGCTGTGTTACTCTAGAGATAGTCTTGTTGCCATCAATCAGTCACGGGGGGTCTGTGGCACGCCTCGGGCTGATCCCTTATGCGGCCCTTTTACGTGTGGGTGTGGATGTTTCACTCTTCCCGCCCCCTTAAGTAGGGGCTGTAGGGATGGCAGCACTGTGGCTGTTAGTTCACAGCCCTCTATCAGCATTTGGAATCTAAACGCTAGGTCGCTTGTCAAGCATCATCTAGACATTTTTGACCTGCTAGGCGATGTCTCTCCAGACCTATTTTTCCTGACCGAGACCTGGCTGCAGGATGCCGATACGGCCGTTGTCAACTTGGCCTTTCCGCCGGAATATTCGGTATTCACTCTTAACCGAGCTTCCAGAGGTGGAGGGATAGCTCTTGCAGTTAAGTCCTGTTATTCTTGTACCTGGCAGGGTCAAAGAATTTCGGGCTGTGAGAGCGCAATGTTTAAGGTAGCCATTACGCCTAATTTCACCCTGTCGGGGCTTCTGATCTATCGGCCCCCAGGGAGTGAAGTAGCTTTTAGAGCGGCGCTACCAGATGCCATTAGTGTACTGGCTGCAGGGTGTTCTAACTTCTCCATCATAGGGGATTTAAATATGCACTTTGATAATCTAGCTAGCCCTACGGTGTCCAGTTTCTTGGCAGATCTTGAGGCGCTCCAGCTGACTCAGCTGGTGTTACAGCCCACCCATTCAGGGGGCCATATCCTCGATCCGCTTTTCACCAACCTTTCGGAAGCCTGCATTTCCAGCTATACACCATTGGCATGGACTGATCATTATTTGATACAGATCCTCTGCCCGACACCGGCTATACAACCTAAGTCAGTGGTGTGTTCCATCCCGAGACGACGTTGGAACAAGCTAAAGCTGGATTAATTTTTCCATCTTTTATCAACCGACCCATTTGACACCATCGGGTCAGCTGATCAGGTCTATGATAGGTTTTGTAACTGGGTCACCAGGGCCTTAGACACCCTCATCCCAATTGTATGCTGTAAAGTGGGGACTGGTAAATCCAGCCCTTGGTATGATGACTCGCTGCGGGCATTGAAGGTTTCCTGTAGGCGTGCAGAGCGGGCCTGGCGCAAATTCTATGATAGTGGGAAGAAAATCTTGTACCTGTCTACGGTGAAATTATATCACCGGGCAGTGTGCAGAACCCGCGCCGCCTTCTATGCCGCACAATTCAGGACGAGTTCTAACCCGTCTAAGGCTATCTTCAAGGTGCTGAAAGATCTCACTGCTAAAAAGGTTACGACGAGCCACCAGAGCTCTGTTGAGCACTGTGAAAAACTAGCTGGTTTCTTCCTGGAAAAGGTCAACGCCATTTATCGGGCCTTCCCGTTGACGACTCCCTCGGCTAATCCACCTCTTAAGCCATTAACATCTGAGGGGTTGCATTCCTTTCCCACTTTAACACCGGAAAGCCTCGATAAATTGGCTCACCAAGTGAAGTCGGGGTCCCCTGTGGATCCGCTTTGCTCATCGGTGTTTAAAGACTTAGCGGTACATGGCACCTCCCCGTTTTGCTCGTTGATCAATACGTCGCTCACTTCCGGCGTAGTCCCATTAAAGTGGAAACAAGCTGTGGTTCGTCCTATCCTTAAGAAACCTAATTTGGATGGCAGCAAGCCTGAGAGTTATCGACCAATCTCACTCTTACCATGGCCTGCTAAGGTGACTGAGGCGCATGTCAACGCGGTCCTCTCGGAACATCTACTTCATGCTGACGTCCTCGATGTGACGCAGAATGGATTTAGGGCCGGTCACAGCACGGAGACGGCTCTGCTGTATATGGTGGAGCATCTTCGCTCCGTGCTCGATGCTGGTCAAATGGCGGCGCTGGTGCTATTAGATCTGAGCGCCGCCTTTGACACCGTATCGCACCCGATCCTTCTGCCGCGCTTAGAGGAAGTCGGTGTCACCGGCATCGCTCTCCAGTGGTTCCGGTCTTTTTTAGCCAATCGGGCCTTTAGCGTGACCGTCCCGCCGTACCAGTCCAAATACCATCCTTTGGACCTGGGGGTTCCTCAAGGCTCCTCGCTGAGTCCTACGTTGTTCAATCTATACGTAAGGCCGCTAGCTGAGGTTGTCAGGCAATGGGGTATGACAATGGTGTCATACACCGATGACACCCAGCTGGCGGTTACGATCAGCGGGGATGCCGATGTTGATGCCCCCAGGTTCCAGCAAGGACTGCGGGCGGTCGCCGGCTGGATGACGTCCAACTGTCTCCAGTTGAACGCTAGTAAGACCGAGGTCATGATTTTTGGCAAACAACCGGAACGCTGGGGAGAGAGATGGGGGCCAGGGGATCTGGGTCCGATTCCCATCCCAGTTGCCGAGCTTAAAAACCTCGGGGTCTGGCTGGACCCGTCCCTTACGTTTGCTTGCCATACCAAGCGTACGGCGGCCTGCTGCTTTGGTATTCTGCGCGGGCTCCGTCCAGTGCTCAAGTTCTTTCACGCCTCCACGAGGCAGCTCATGATCCAAGCCACCGTCATCTCTAGGCTGGATTATGCGAGCTCCCTGTTGGTAGGTTTGAACCAGGCTGAGATTGGACGTCTGCAACGGATCCAGAACGCTGCAGCAAGATCGGGGGTAGGATTACCTAGATCTTGCTCCACTTCCAGTACTCTGCGCTCATTGCACTGGCTCCCGGTGGCCCAGCGGATCCAGTTTAAGGTCCTCTGTGTCGCATACAAGATTCTGAAGGGGTCTCCAGCTGTGATTCTGTCGACACTTTTGGCCCATTACATTCCAGCCCGAGCTTTAAGATCTGCTGATCTAGAACTGGCTGTTGTCCCGCGCTTTAAGCGGAGTAGAGCTGGTGGGCGCTCCTTTAAAGTTCGGGCAGCGGTGCTTTGGAACTCCCTTCCCCTGGCGATTCGTGCCCTTGGGGATCTGCTTTCTTTTCGCAGGGCGGTGAAAACCTTTTTATTCCCTTAGTTTAATTGTGTTTGATTATTGTTTCGTTGTGTTGTGCAGCTGCCTTGTCGGGCGCCAGGACGCTCCTTGGCTGGAGCATCTGTGCGCCTAATAAAAATGCATAACATAACAAGGCGGCAGGCACCGTGCGGTGCCTGCCGTTTTGTGCATGCAAATGGAAGTGATGCATATTTAACCTTGCGGCGGGTGCTGCTTCAAGCAGCACCCGCCGCAATGTTATCTATACAGGACGTGACCGCCAGGGTGGCGGTCACATCCTAATTTGCACGGAGGGACCGCCACTGCCCCTGCGGACGGTCCCTCCACCTCGGGGGTGGCGGACGGACGCTGGTCCTTCCGCCATCCTAATAGGCCCCCAAGTGTGCACCGCATACTTTTTTTTTCTTTTTCTTTTTTGGAACACATCCCTGTGTGCCATGCTGCCCAGCACTGCATGAGGCCTAGGTAAGTCACCCTTATTGCAGGTACCCTATACCTCACGTGAGGTCCTATCTGCATGAGCAACCCCTAAATACACTATTTAGGGGCAGCCCTGAACCCAGCAGCTAGATTCAATGTGACAAGAAGAAGAAGGACTGAAGAACCGTGCTGCAGAAGAGCAGGATGACAACAACTGCTTTGGCCCAAGCCCTACCAACCTGTCTCCTGCTCCGAAACACCTGAAAGCTGAAACTGGTGTGTCCTGTAGCCAGCAGCCTCCAAGGACCCCGGGGACCTGCCCAGCCTTCCCAAAGAATCTGATCTCCTGTGGACACCAGATTTGTTCAACAGCGACCCAAGCCAGGACTCCAGATCCAGCCAGATCCGCGAGTCCTCACCACTCTGCACCTGACACCCACGGCCCGAGTCCACGGCCAAACATCCCAGGATTGATCCCCCCAGCGATCCTGACCTGTGATCCAGCATTGGATGACCTCCTCTGACCTTCTGCAACCTTATCCTGAAGTGTCCCCCGACCAGAACCGGTGAAAAGTACCCGACATGAAAAGACACCCCTGCACACGCAGCCCCCGTGTCTTGAGGTGTCCGACCGATGGTGTCCTGGTGACCAGCAACTCTTCAAGTTCATCCTCCAGTCTTTGGTTCCCTTCGTCCAGTCTTCTGGCTCCAGCCTGCAGTCCTTTTCTCTGACCGGCAAACTCCATAGGAAAGAATTGGGCTCCCAGCACCTCCTAAGCACCCTGCACCTGGCTGCCCCTGCGACACTGGTGGTGTGGACTTGGTGCTAAACTGGGACCGCCTTTACCCTTTACCCTTACCTTAACCCCAGGACCTTGCCTCTCAAGACCGAGTGGCCTGTGCATGAGCAGCCCCCAACCGAGGTGCCCCGTAGCCACTTTGGCTAACATTGGCACCCTGCACTCTGCACCCGGCCTCCCTAGTGCCGCTGGTGATGCCCCTTGAGTGCCAACCTAAACCTTGGGGAGCCTTGCTTCTAGCCCCTAGAACTCCAGTTCCAAAACCGTTAATTACCTTTAAATCTAACACTTCATTATTCCCCATAGGACTGAATAGGGGGTTTTCTCTGAAAAAGCTTTTGTGTTGAACTGTCTTGAACTGCAACAAAAGTAACTCGGTGCCTTTAAAAGAGTTAACCTGTTTATGAATGTCCTGTGATGCTTTGGCAGTGTTATTAGTTTGCTTCATGCCAAACTAGAAAAGTAACAACAATGTAATCTAGAGTAATTCTAACTACTCTAAAGCAGGTATAACCGATTTTTTCTACCGCAAAGTGACTTCTATGCTTATGCAAAACTAGTACAAACTGTATCTTGCAAAATATCAATGTATTGAAAGTCTTACCTGCTACTAAGTGAATCTTAGTTCTAGAAATAAAGGGCCCGATTCACAGAACTAACTTAAGACAAAATCCTAAACTTACTACCATTTTCGTATTCACAAAAGGCCCTTACTCATTTTGGTATTCACAGAAGTTAGGAGTCCTAACTTTAGGACTCCTAAATGCCATCTGTGAATACCAAAAGTCCTAAAGTTAGGATTTTTCTCAGGTTAGGAGTAGTAAAGTTAGGACTGCTATACCAAAAGTCTTAAAATTAGGATTTTTCTCAATTTAGTAGTAGTAAAGTTAGGACTCCTAACTTTAGGACTCCTAAATGCCTTCTGTGAATACCGAAAGTCTTAAACATAGGATTTTTCTCAGTTTAGTAGTAGTAAAGTTGAGAAAAATCCTAATGTTAAGACTTTTGGTATTCACAGACGGCATTTAGGAGTCCGAAAGTTAGGAGTCCTAACTTTACTACTACTATATTGAGAAAAATCCTAATTTTAAGACTTTCGCTATTCACAGAAGGCATTTAAGAGTCCTAAAGTTAGAACTCCTAACTTCTGTGAATACCAAAATGATTAAGTGACTTCTGTGAATACCAAAATGAGTAAGTGCCTTCTGTGAATACCAAAATGGTAGTAAGTTTAGGATTTTGTCTTAAGTTAGTTCTGTGAATCGGGCCCAAAAACAGCAAAGTCGGTCTGGATTCAATCTCTGAGTGTGTGACATAATTTCTTGCCTGAGTGTGTACAACGAATGTAGCACTTTACAACGCGTGCTTTTACCCCCCGGTAGGCAACAACGCGGTTGTTACAACGACCGCGTTGTTACCACACATGGCATTACATCGCAAGTCATTTCAACGACTTGCGCTAGGAGGTGCGCTGGATTTAGGAATAATGTAAATTACTATCCCTGCTCCAGTTAGCTCAACAGCAGAGAATGTGTTGGATTTAAAATCCAACACATTCCCTGGTGTTGCACGCTACCTAGCGCAAGTCGTTGAAATGTCTTGCGATGTAAAGGCATGCGTGGTAACAGCGCGATCGTTGTAATGACCGCGTTGTTATGTCACTTCGTGGTAATGTCAGTGTTGTAAATGCTGTTTCCCATGACCAACAAATGCTTAACACTACCTTCTGATAAGCCTGATTGCTCAACCACACTACCACAAAAGAGAGCACGGTATTATCTACTTTAGCCTATGCTATAGCTTTGGGGCGCCACTGGACTCTGTGCAGACTATACTTACTTTGGTGTAGTATATACAGTGACCTCTCTTACCTCGTAGGAAGCGGTCGCTCCCATTGCCCCCTGCCCGACTGCCATAGCGCTTTGCACAGCTTGAATTTGGTATCGTAGCGCTATACGCCTGCCTGCTATTGCCACATTGTTTTGCCTGCCACTGCTGCCGCTTTGAAAACGTGCACTTTGTGTCTTTTTAAATTGCATTCTGTAAACGTGCACTTCGTGTCATTTCAGTCATTTTATTTTGCATTCGCAGCTAGCGCTCAGGTTGTATTGGTGTTTGGCTTTGTAATTCGATATTTATATTCTGTTTGTGCCGGTGCCACTGCCCTCAGCATCTCTCCTCCCTGTGCCCCAATCTCGCCCAGGCTCAGTTTCGATTTCCCCACCATTTTGTTTGTCGTGCCTTAACCAGCACCTCCAGCCCGCCTCCCGCCTCCCAGCTGCCCCTCCCTCGCCCCTCCCGTTCCACTATCCACATATGACAGATGCTCTTGCGTGCAGCGATCGCACCCCAGTCGTGCCGAAGGTGTGCCAAAGGTAAGCCCGTCTACGCCCGTCCGCGCCTGGACCGCGCCCAGCGCCAGACACCCTGGCCCCCACAAACCGCACCCCTCCAGCATAACGTATGACGCCGCCACCCTCCTAGCCCTTAACCCCGGACGCACACCTCTTTGATGCGTAGCTGCCCCAGGACACACCCATGGACCCTTCGCCTGCCACTCCTGCAAATTCACCAGCATCAAGACCCATACCACTTCCACTAACCCCAAACACAGCCCCGACTCTAACCACCTGAAGTGCATCCTGCTGAACACCCGCTCGATCCACAGACACGCCACTGAACTCTGGGATCTACTCGATACTACATCACTGGACGTCGCCTTCCTTACTGAAACATGGATGAACGCATCATCAACACCCGACATCGCCATTGCCATCCCGGACAATTACAAGATCACCCGAAAAGACCGCACCGTCCAAACAGGAGGAGGCATCGCCATCGTCCACAAGAACACCATCAAAATCACGACCAGCTCCGACGATAACCTTACAACCGCCGAACACCTCCACTTCCAGATCCACACCGACCCTAGGACCACACTCAGAGGCACCCTCATCTACAGGCCTCCAGGAACCCGTAAACAATTCAGCGAAGACATCACTGACTTCATCACTCCACATGCCCTCGCCTCCGAGAACTCCATTCTACTGGGAGACCTCAACTTCCACCTGGAAAAGAAGAACGACAGCAACACCACCACCCTTCTTGACAACCTGGCCAATCTCGACCTCAAACAACTTGTTGACACCCCCACCCATGTAGCCGGACATACGCTCGACCCAATCTTCACCTCCAGCAAACACATCTCCTTCGATCGCACCACAGCTCTCCATTGGACGGACCACAGTTGTGTTCACTTCAGCTACAAAACCACCTCGACCCACAACCCCCCTCAACCTATTCCCCGAAGAAAATGGAACAAAATCACCACCGACCAACTCCTCACATCGCTCAACCATAACCCACCCGCCCTCTCATCGGACCCAAACCAAGCTGCCATCAAATTCAAACAATGGATCACTCACAGCGCTGACGAATTAGCACCCTTGAAAAACCATCAAACCAAACAAGACAGCAAAAAGGCCCCCTGGTTCAATGATGACCTTAAGAAATCCAAGAAGTTATGCCGTACTCTCGAGAAAACATGGAGAAAAAACCCAACCACCGACAACATGACCACCTTCAAGGCAGCCACCCGGAAACACCACCAGCTGATTCGATCCACCAAGAAATCAGCATTCAAGAATCGACTCGACAACAACGCCCATAACAGCAAGGAACTATTCAACATCGTCAAAGAATTCACCAACCCCACCGCAGCCTCAAACGACATTACTCCCTCCCAAGACCTCTGCGACTCATTATCCTCTTTCTTCTACAACAAAATCGCCGACATACATAACAGCTTTAAGAACATTGCGAAAGAACAGCCCACCCCACCCACTTCCAAAACCGAACAGCTCTCTAACAACCTTAACGCCTGGAACCCAATCACCACCGAAGACACCATCCGCCTAATGAACTCCATCCATTCAGGTTCGCCAACCGACCCCTGTCCCCAACACATCTTCAACAAAGCAAACTCAATCATCGCACCCCATCTCCGTGATGTCATCAACTGCTCCTTCAACTCCGCTACCTTCCCAGAAAGCTGGAAACACGCCGAACTCACTGCCCTCCTGAAGAAACCCACAGCTGACCCCTCTGAACTTAAGAACTACCGCCCCATTTCCCTCCTCCCTTTCCCAGCCAAAGTCATTGAGAAAGCCGTCAATAGTCAGCTCGCCACCTTCCTTGAATCCAACAACTCCCTCGACCCCTCACAGTCCGGCTTTCGAGCCAAACACAGCACCGAAACCGCCCTCATTGCAGCGACAGATGACATCCGAATGCTAATGGACAACGGAGAAACAGCTGCCCTCATCCTACTCGACCTCTCCGCCGCCTTCGACACAGTCTGTCATATCACCCTCATACATCGCCTCAGCAACATCGGCATACAAGGAAAAGCATTAGATTGGATCATCTCGTTCCTCGCCGGGAGAACCCAGAGAGTCCGACTCCCCCCTTTCAAATCAGAAGCCACCGAAGTCACCTGCGGAGTCCCACAAGGATCATCACTCAGCCCCACCCTCGCATCCATCGCGCGACAACACAACCTCAACATCATCTCCTACGCTGACGACACCCAGCTGATCCTCTCCCTCACCAAAGACCCTAACACCGCCAAAACCAATCTTCATGAAGGCATGAAAGAAGTAGCCGAATGGATGAAAAACAGCCGCCTAAAACTTAACTCAGACAAAACGGAACTTCTCATCCCAGGATCTTCACCCTCTGCCTGGGACGACTCTTGGTGGCCATCGGCCCTGGGCACAGCACCCATACCCACAGACCACGCACGCAACCTGGGCTTCATCCTAGACTCCTCCCTATCAATGACTAGACAAGCTAACGCCGTCTCATCCTCTTGCTTCAACGTACTCCGTATGCTCAAAAAAATCTTCTGTTGGATCCCCACCGAAACAAGAAAGACGGTTACCCACGCACTGGTCACTAGCCAATTGGACTATGGAAACACCCTCTACGCCGGAACCACAGCCAAATTACAGAAAAAACTCCAACGCATCCAAAATGCATCAGCCAGACTCCTATTGGACATCCCTCGCCAAGCTCACATTACCGGCCACCTGAAAGACTTCCACTGGCTTCCCGTCAACAAGAGAATAACATTCCGTCTCCTCACCCACGCTCACAAGGCCCTCTACAAACTAGGTCCTGATTGCCTCAACACACGACTGTCCTTCTACACACCCACCCGCCAACTAAGATCCTCCAACCAAGCGCTTGCCGCAGTTCCGCGCATCCACAGATCCACCATGGGAGGAAGATCCTTCTCTTACCTGGCGGCCAAGACCTGGAACTCTCTCCCCACTCACCTCCGCCTCACACAGAACCACATTTCCTTCAGAAAGGAACTTAAAACCTGGCTATTCGATAAATAATGCTCCCCCTCCCACAAGCGCCTTGAGACCCTATGGGTGAGTAGTGCGCTATACAAATCTCTGAACTTGAACTTGAACTTCCAATACAGTGCCATTAACATTGGGCAGTAAGAGGAGAAACGGTGAGTTCATGTGATCTGAAATTGGGATATGCATTTATATGGGAGATAACTTGACTGAGGGGTGGGGCCTACCAAAAAGTGCACAGAGGGCAAGAGAGGAAAAAACATAGTACAGTTTGCAGATAGCACTACTTAGATGCAAACCCTTCATATCCACGAAACATGGGTTTCAATCTACGTGACTGTCAACTGCATTTTTGAAAATATGGTTTTATCTCTGTAATTAATGTATTGTGGCTCCTTACTTGTGTCATTATGGTCATTTTTCTTAGATGGAGAGAGATCATGGTAGCTGAGTTGAAATGATTGGGAGCTCTCTTTTTTCTCTTTTAACCTGGACCTGAATAGGAATGTTGTGGCTGTTGGCTTTGGCACTTTTGAAGCCCGACCCTCGGTATAAGACATGTCACTAGGCTAAGCTCTATCTGGTAACACAGAGCTGGATGCTGGCACTCTAGCATGGACTCATTCTTGTATCCTGTCAGGAGCATCTGCAGGGAGATGTATCAGTCAGGGTGAAGCAGGGTGGACTGTGAACGAAAGCACCTCTGACATCCTGGATACACCGGCAAGAAACAGTTTGGATTGTTTGAACTCCCTGCAATTCAAACATCTTAGTTATTTATTGTGAGGAGAGACTGCCATGGATTGAAAAACAAGTACCTGCCCCTCAAACTCTCGATGCAGGTTGAGAGCGAGGCAATGAGGGGGACATTTGATCGAAAGGCAAAGGTTAGGTGGGGAGTAATCCCTCAGTGACCACCTCAAAGAATACCATACACCTCCTAAAACACAAGATTCTGAATTAAAAAAAAACACAAAACAAGGTGTTTGACTTCAGAGGAACAGTAGCAGAAGCTAAGGGAAAATCGTCGGGTAACTCCCTGAAACAAAAAGTCTCATATTTCAAAGGGAAAACTAAACTAAACAATATAATCATATACTCCCTCAGCAAGATTATGTTTTAAGATCTCCAACACGATGTCTGATAACACTGAGGGGGTTGTAGCTCAGAGTATCGAGGACAAGCAAATTGTGGAGCAAAAATATCAAAGCCTAAATATCAAGGACCAAAATAACATGAAGGTAAGTAGAGATTTACTATTCTTAATTCTATACCGACATGCCTTGAAGATTGATATATAATGTGAAGGTACACATATGTGAAATTATGTAAACCAAACCTACACTAACCTATGTATACTTACCTTCAGGATATTTTGGTCCTTGATACTTAGGCCTCAATGTTTTGGCCCCATAATATTTTGTAGTCGGTAGTCTGATAGAGCACACCTGTAGTGCTGACAGGCCATACAAAAATGCAGCAGATATCAGAAATTGCTAAACTATACACAAAAGCAATAGGCAACAATTCATTAGACATCCCGATAAAATCAAAAGAGCTACAGGGCAGAGGGCAGGTAGTTTCAAAAATTAAAATTCAAAGTTCAGAAAAGGGAACTAAATCTAAAGACAGCAAATTCACTGGCAAATGAAAAAATCATGGGCAGGGCCAATATTTCATAGAAGAAACCCTTGACAGATATTCAGACATCTTTGGATAGACGGGGGCATTGAACAGAGCGTCCGGGGTAACAAGCAATGCCCACAGTGGGTAGAGCCACCAAGGTGGGCAGAGAATTAGCCCACAGTTCTTTTGACCCTTCGTGCCTGTATGTACTAACAGGGCTTTATATAGTCATGCAATCATGTGGCGCCCTGACCCAATCGTGTAGGGTATGTGTGGGGGGTTCAAAGTCTTCTACTTACCAGTGTAAGTATAGTGCCATACAAATCCTAACATAAAGTAAAAATTGTGCCAGGGGTAGTAGTGTGTATTTAGAGAATAAATCACAACAGTGTTAAACCAGTTGAGTCCAAATGACACAGTTCAGGGCTGGTTAGCACAGCTGTATCCACCATCCTTCCCAAAAGAGGGATCACTGGAGTGTAAGGGGCGAGATTCTGAGTATGTGTCAAAGCCCTTCTCCAGCAGCCCAGAGCTGTAGTAGGCAGCAGCTGCAAGGGGGTACGGTGACCCCTGAAAGAGAAGAACCAAGGCAATATGGTACCCTCTTTAATCCTCCGGGCAGTTAAGCTCGTCTCCTCCAAGTTGCTATCGGCCAGCCAGCATGCCACCCACAGCAACTGTGCTGTCAGGTGGCAATTTCAAAATTCTGGTGCCCCTAATCCTCTCCTATCCATTGGTGGTCTTGATTTATTAAGCGCTACTGTACATCTGCCAATGGCCCAAATCAGGTGTCCGAGTAGTACATCCAAGTATCTCAATAGTTGGGCAGGCAACATAAAGAGGTGATTGGCAAAGCAGTGCAGGAGTCTAGGAAGCATCGAGAAAACAACGAATAACTGTGGGTCTCAAGCAAAACTATGTGTGTAAAAACTGGCCGTCTATCTGCTACAAGAATTACTTTGGAGGCAGACTACTGGCCAGAAATCCACTGTGAAAAAATATCCATCAGTTACACGATTTGTACCGCCCAGAACATCATTTGGTCTACTTCACAGTAGGTAGCCCATTGTCTATCTCCATATACAAAGAGAGGAGACAGATGTCTGGTGATTGTTGTTATAGTTGTAACTGAAAGCAGTGCATAGGTGATTTAGTGAAAAATAGTGAAAGTGTTCAGAATAAAATTGGATAGGGCACGCAATGTAACTTTATTCTGGAGCCATGCCCTTCCAAATATAAAACCAATAGAGTGCAATAAAGTCAGATGTTTCAAACAAATACCTTCTGACTGGGTAATCTGGTCAACATGTTTCTGCGGACTTACACGGTCGAAGTATGTACCTGCCGCTTCCTCAGGACCCATAAACTAAATTGCTACTGCTTATGTGTGAAAAAGATGAAAATTAAATTAAGAATAGGACTTAAGTGAACACTAATGCTGAAAGTCACTTGTTCACTTACAGTTTTCCTCCTTTGGTATAGAAGTCCATTTATAGATTCGCCAGGATATCCACACATAGACAAAAAATAAATAAAATACAATAACACAATCATTAGTAAGGGTTATTATTTAGACATTGCTATCATGTAAGTGTTAGCATAGAAGGTATATTTAGCCTTAGTATGCCCTCCAGTGTTCATACGTAACATAGAACTCACCTCAGTTTGTGAGGGGAAAGGCCTCGCCTCACCTGGCAAACAGCTCAGGGATATGAAGCACCGCTCTACGTTGTAAAAAATATATTTAAGAGTTTATGAAGAAAACACATGACCACTCATCGATGCAGAACTCATTCTCAATCAAACACCTATCTCCTCAATATGTATGTTTAAGGGAGCCTATCTTGTATAAAGTTATTAGACATCTAAATTCCTGACGTTGTTCGTCAGCAGTGCGGAACATTCAGTTCACCAGTATGATCATCGCGTTAATCGGAAAGATCTTGGGGGAATGGTCCTCTCAACTAACTATCTCAAATCGCTACTTCATAACGTTTATCAAACCCACCATGTCTCATTCAAGATGTGATTACACCCTGGTCGCACACTGCAAGCGGCATATTTAGCGCGGCCACTATTCCATTTTACTCATGCCCAGACGGCGCGCTTGCATTTTAGGGTTAAACTCAGTTTGTCTCGCCTCCAAACACCCTTACCTTTCCGTCGGTACTTCCAACAGCCAGCCGTGCTGTTTGGGGAGGTGCCGCGGACAAGGTAGGGTGCTTCCTTATTGTTTTTTGTGCGATGATGATTGGTCCGCTACATTCACAGTGAACTACCCTGAATCATGGGAAGTGTAGTTCCCTTTAACGCACTTCTTTGAGGTATGAAGCGCAACGATGATTAAGTTACCCATCCTGCCTTTCACTCTCAAGAATCATGGGTAATGTAGTTTGGAAAAAAGCGTATATTCTGGTATTACGATCTCACAATTATAATGACATTTGTAATGTAGGATGATATTTATATTCTCATATACATCCGCTAGGTCGCTCATTTTATTAGGAACACATAGGGAGCATGCCTCTTGTTATTGATTATAGCGCATTAGTTTCAAGATCGCGATGTAGTTAGACATTCTCTCCCACCATGTATCTAGAGTTTTGGAGTTTTAGACCCTTCCTAAGGGGATGCAACGTTAAATGATTGGGTCTACAGTCCACATTATTGTGTTCTGGACCTCCAGACACAGGTTAACTGTGGATGCTTGGATCCTTTGCCTATATTATCTTATCTTGGACATTCTAGTGCATTCTGGGATACGTAGTCAACACATATATTCCAACTATTAAAGTAGTGCAACAACATACGTTATGGTTATTAAGACTCAAAATGGATGTCTATCCGTAACTGCCTCAAATCTCATATTAGCAGATGGCCAAAGATCTCAACGCCGCTTCTATGCACTCTGCACTCTTCATTATATGCCTGTTTCATAGCTCTAGAGAATCCTTTGGACAGCCTCAAATGTTGGCGCCGTTGACGTGGTCTATAATGTCATCCACAGGATATCTTCATTCAATCCGGCCTTGTCACAATTAAGTCTGTACACCCATTTCTGTTCTATCCTAAATAGGTGTTTAGACACATCAGTAATGTGTGCTGGTATATTGGGCTGTTCCAGCACTGTCCATTCAAAGTCTGTAGGTTTATGGCCCACTTGAATGTAGTGATTCGTTAGGCGAGTCGCTTGCTTTTTGCACCTTATTGTACTCTTGTGCTCCGAGATCCTTATTCTAATTTTCCGGGTTGTCATACCGACATACCTGAGTGTGCACGGACATGTAATGAGGTAGATCAAATTGCTACTATTGCAATTTGTGAACCGTGTCTGTTCCCAGCGGCGACTTGTAGTACAATAAGGTGCATGCTCCCTATGTGTTCCTAATAAAATGAGCGACCTAGCGGATGTATATGAGAATATAAATATCATCCTACATTACAAATGTCATTATAATTGTGAGATCGTAATACCAGAATATACGCTTTTTTCCAAACTACATTACCCATGATTCTTGAGAGTGAAAGGCAGGATGGGTAACCTAATCATCGTTGCGCTTCATACCTCAAAGAAGTGCGTTAAAGGGAACTACACTTCCCATGATTCAGGGTAGTTCACTGTGAATGTAGCGGACCAATCATCACCACGCAAAAAACAATAAGGAAGCACCCTACCTTGTCCGCGGCACCTCCCCAAACAGCACGGCAGGCTGTTGGAAGTACCGACGGGAAGGTAAGGGTGTTTGGAGGCGAGACAAACTGAGTTTAACCCTAAAATGCAAGCGCGCTGTCTGGGCAAGAGTAAAATGGAATAGTGGCCGCGCTACATATGCCGCTTGCAGTGTGCGACCAGGGTGTAATCACATCTTGAATGAGACATGGTGGGTTTGATAAACGTTATGAAGTAGCGATTTGAGATAGTTAGTTGAGAGGACCATTCCCCCAAGATCTTTCCGATTAACGCGATGATCATACTGGTGAACTGAATGTTCCGCACTGCTGACGAACAACGTCAGGAATTTAGATGTCTAATAACTTTATACAAGATAGGCTCCCTTAAACATACATATTGAGGAGATAGGTGTTTGATTGAGAATGAGTTCTGCATCGATGAGTGGTCATGTGTTTTCTTCATAAACTCTTAAATATATTTTTTACAACGCAGAGCGGTGCTTCATATCCCTGAGCTGTTTGCCAGGTGAGGCGAGGCCTTTCCCCTCACAAACTGAGGTGAGTCCTATGTTACGTATGAACACTGGAGGGCATACTAAGGTTAAATATACCTTCTATGCTAACACTTACATGATAGCAATGTCTAAATAATAACCCTTACTAATGATTGTGTTATTGTATTTTATTTATTTTTTGTCTATGTGTGGATATCCTGGCGAATCTATAAATGGACTTCTATACCAAAGGAGGAAAACTGTAAGTGAACAAGTGACTTTCAGCATTAGTGTTCACTTAAGTCCTATTGTTAATTTAATTTTCATCTTTTTCACACATAAGCAGTAGCAATTTAGTTTATGGGTCCTGAGGAAGCGGCAGGTACATACTTCGACCGTGTAAGTCCGCAGAAACATGTCGACCAGATTACCCAGTCAGAAGGTATTTATTGAAACATCTGACTTTATTGCACTCTATTGGTTTTATATTTGGAAGGGCATGGCTCCAGAATAAAGTTACATTACGTGCCCTATCCAATTTTATTCTGAACACTTTCACTATTTTTCACTAAATCACCTATGCACTGCTTTCAGTTACAACTATAACAACAATCACCAGACATCTGTCTCCTCTCTTTGTATATGGAGATAGACAATGGGCTACCTACTGTGAAGTAGACCAAATGATGTACTGGGCGGTACGAATCGTGTAACTGATGGACATTTTTTCACAGTGGATTTCTGTCCAGTAGTCTGCCTCCAAAGTAATTCTTGTAGCAGATAGACGGCCAGTTTTTACACACATAGTTTTGCTTGAGACCCACAGTTATTCATTGTTTTCTCATAAGTTTCTAGGGGGATAATTACTGTGCTTGGTCGTTAAACTGCCCCTTGAACCCTCCTTCAATTGTATATATGCATAGTCTAGGAAGCATCGCCATTTTGGACAATGCTATGCATATCGTAACCAAAAGGGGCAACTTGGCCACAAGGAGACCTGTCGAGCAGTGATTGTATGGACAGTTTCAGGTTGCCCTCCATTGTATCTAGTTCTTCATGGTAGATATTGATTCCTAGGTATTAAAAAGTGTTGGACTCCTAACTAAGTATGTTACCCCATGGTCAATTGGAGTTGGGATTTACGCAGTGGGAAGACACATGATTTTGTTTTGTTAAGTGCTAGCATTGATGTGCCTTTAAAGTGTTTTTGAAGAGTATCAATCTGCATCTAGCTATATTGATTGTATTGTATATTGAGCAACATGTCATCAGCGTATAAGGAGACAACATGTACCGTTCCATCTATAGCTCATTACCTAGGACTCTTAGTTTTGCTGCAAGGGATTCAAAGGCTAAAGCAAATAGGATGGGGTAAAGAGAACAACGCTGCCTGCCCCCCCCCCCCCCCGGCAATACCCTGTGTCTCCAAGACATGTTTGCCTGTCCTGGCCATTGTTGTGTGATTGGAATAAAACAATTTTAATCCATCTAATCATTTCAGGACCCAGTCCACACTGGATAAAGACTGCAAAAACATTATCACAACATATGGTGTCAAAGACTTGTTCTAAATCTATGGCTATAAAGGTGGAGTCGGGCGAATGAGTGGGAGCTCGCCACATTATTTGGTAGAATCTTTTCATGTTCTTGGATGTGTTTCTAGCAAGGATAAACCTGTTTTGGTCTGTAGGAACTTGCATAGGTGGTAGTGGTAACAGTCTTTCAGTGAGTAGTTTACTCAGTACTTTATAATCTGTATTTAATATGGATAGCGGTCTATAAGAAGACAGCATCATACGGTCTCTCCCTGGTTTTACGACTAATGTGATCAATGCCTCCTTAGTAGTGGTGGGAGTCTACTGGGGATGTATGACATTACAACGCATGCATTTACATCGCATGCCTTTACAACGTAAGTATTACAACGCAGTCCATTACAACGCATAGTGCTTTGGGGTGCTGGATAGTGAATAGTTTAATTTACTATTCCAACTCCATTCTCCGTGGACACTAGGGAAGGTTATTGGATAGTAAATTAACCTATTCCCTATCCTAGAGCGCCCCCCTGAGCAATGCGTTGTAATAGTTTGCGTTGTAATGGTTGCGTTGTAAAGGCTCTGCGATGTAAAAGTTGTGTTGTAAGTGTTGTTCACCGTTTACTGGCCTCTTGGGTGGAGTTGTTTATCCAGAGCAGCTTATGTGCCAGGAGGGTCTCAAATGTGGTGTAGAAGTCTATTGGTGGGCCATCAGAACCCGGAGTCTTGCCTTTGACAAGCAAATGCAGGGCCTGCTGTATTTCCTGCTCAGTGAGCGGTGTTGCCAAGCCTTCCCTTTATTCTCCTGTGGTCTGTGGGAGGGGAGATCCGGCAAAGAGCTCCGCAGTACTAGACTGGCTGGGCAGTTGGGTTGGTGAGTAGAGTCATGTATTGTAGGTTTTGATGGCTGTATTGATGTCCGATAGTTTTGGACCACGTACTCTTCACAGGTTGTGACTGCTCATTGCGGAGGGTCAAGTAAGGGTGGCTCGAGCACTCTGACAAGCAGACTTCCTGCCCTATCACCTTCAGTATGGTGTAGCTTAGCAAATTTGACATAATCTAGGCATCTGTTGCGGCTAGCTCTTCCTTCCTAAAGGGGTCAGTGCTGTGGGCTACTTCCAGGGTATAGAGGTTAGTTTCAATAGACTAGAACTGTCCCTGCAGGGTTCTCCTCAAGCTGATCATGGAGCAGAGACAAGCTCCTCTGAGCATGGCCTTAAACACTTTCCACTCTATAAAGACCAATGAGGCAGTGCCCGTATTGTGCAGAAAATATTCCTGTATCTCCCTATGTAGTTGTCACGAAAGACTGGGTCTTCCCACTAAGAATGCTGGAGTCTCTAAATTCTGAACTTGTGAGGGCATGGCACTCCAATTTTTATTTATTTATTTATTTTTGTGTTTTATAGGGCGCGAACTTGACCCGTTAGGGTATGAGAGCGCTTTACAGAGTCGCAGAGGTGCACAAAAGGGGCAATGGTCACATAGTGTTTTCTCCAGATAATCCGTTTAGTAAATGGCCTTCTGAAGGGTAGATGAGCATAGTACCCAATCGAAGTGGATGTGCAGCATATGCATATGGGAATAGTACAAATATTAACAGGTTCCTGTTGGGGCCTCAGGGCAATAATGCTAGTAGTAGATGAGTATAGTGCCCTGCCCAAGCTGTGCGGCTTGTACAGAACGTGGGAGACTAGCCTAGCCATGACCTGCAGTCTGTGCACTTATGAATTAGTTGTTCCTGTAGGTTGCAAACAGGAAGGCCAGAGAGGGGCACCAATTAACCCCAGTCCCTATGGCCCACAAAGACTGGGCAAGCTACGTTGGGGTGCTAAATGTGCCTCACCTCTGCTTTACAAGTAGGGTGGTCTCAGGCAGGCAAGTCCAGCCAAATCAATATCAGCCAGGCGACGGCCGCCAGTTTTGATGCTTCACATGGGTCAAATGCCACAAATGCTCAGCCATGGCCTAAGGGCCCAGAGTCCTCCTGTGCCGCCCCAGCAGTCTCTCACCTTCTAGCGGGGAGCCAGACCACAATACATTGGCCTGACTGGCTCCTAGCACAGGTCCCCTGCCTCGCCGTTCTGGCCTGTGGCACCACCACTGCTCCACGCGTGAGATATCAGTACAGGCAGCATCCCCATTGCAACCAAGATGGATCGCACACCGCTAGCCTCTCCTCCGGTTCACCCCTTAGCACTCTGGTACATGTAGTGCATGTAGATGGACGAGTAAAAAGTAGTTCACCACAGTTGGTGCAAGTCGTTACTCGTTATCCCCAAGATCTCTGGACCCGAGACATGGCCCGGGTTTCGGGACAGTTTCCCTCGTCAGCAGAGCAGTGTTTGGGGTGGATGAGAAGGCCGCCAAGTAACCGTCACAGGCCCTGATGCCTCTCCGGCGCGCAGGTGCGTCTCCAAGAGCTCGTCAGTTCAAGGCTCACGGGAGCCGTTTAAGTACAACCAAGATGGATCGCACACCACTAGCCTCTCCTCCGGTTCGCCCCTTAGCACTCTGGTACATGTAGTGCATGTAGATGGACGAGTAAAAAGTAGTTCACCACAGTTGATGCGAGTCGTTACTCGTTATCCCCAAGATCTCTGGACCCGAGACATGGCCCGGGTTTCGGGACAGTTTCCCTCGTCAGCAGAGCAGTGTTTGGGGTGGATGAGAAGGCCGCCAAGTAACCGTCACAGGCCCTGATGCCTCTCCGGCACGCAGGTGCGTCTCCAAGAGCTTGTCAGCTCAAGGCTCACGGGAGCCGTTTAAGTACAACCAAGATGGATCGCACACCGCTAGCCTCTCCTCCGGTTCGCCCCTTAGCACTCTGGTACATGTAGTGCATGTAGATGGACGAGTAAAAAGTAGTTCACCACAGTTGGTGCGAGTCGTTACTTGATATCCCCAAGATCTCTGGACCCAAGACATGGCCCGGGTTTCGGGACAGTTTCCCTCGTCAGCAGAGCAGTGTTTGGGGTGGATGAGAAGGCCGCCAAGTAACCGTCACAGGCCCTGACACGCAGGTGCGTCTCCAAGAGCTCGTCAGCTCAAGGCTCACGGGAGCCGTTTAAGTACAACCAAGATGGATCGCACACCGCTAGCCTCTCCTCCGGTTCGCCCCTTAGCACTCTGGTACATGTAGTGCATGTAGATGGACGAGTAAAAAGTAGTTCACCACAGTTGGTGCGAGTCGTTACTCGTTATCCCCAAGATCTCTGGACCCGAGACATGGCCCGGGTTTCGGGACAGTTTCCCTCATCAGCAGAGCAGTGTTTGGGGTGCATGAGAAGGCCGCCAAGTAAACATCACAGGCCCTGATGCCTCTCCGGCGCGCAGGTGCGTCTCCAAGAGCTCGTCAGCTCAAGGCTCACGGGAGCCGTTTAAGTACAACCAAGATGGATCGCACACCACTAGCCTCTCCTCCGGTTCGCCCCTAAGCACTCTGGTACATGTAGTGCATGTAGATGGACGAGTAAAAAGTAGTTCACCACAGTTGGTGCGAGTCGTTACTCGTTATCCCCAAGATCTCTGGACCCGAGACATGGCCCGGGTTTCGGGACAGTTTCCCTCGTCAGCAGAGCAGTGTTTGGGGTGGATGAGAAGGCCGCCAAGTAACCGTCACAGGCCCTGATGCCTCTCCGGCGCGCAGGTGCGTCTCCAAGAGCTCGTCAGCTCAAGGCTCACGGGAGCCGTTTAAGTACAACCAAGATGAATCGCACACCGCTAGCCTCTCCTCCGGTTCGCCCCTTAGCACTCTGGTACATGTAGTGCATGTAGATGGACGAGTAAAAAGTAGTTCACCACAGTTGGTGCGAGTCGTTACTCGTTATCCCCAAGATCTCTGGACCCGAGACATGGCCCGGGTTTCGGGACAGTTTCCCTCGTCAGCAGATCAGTGTTTGGGGTGGATGAGAAGGCCGCCAAGTAACCGTCACAGGCCCTGATGCCTCTCCGGCGCGCAGGTGCGTCTCCAAGAGCTCGTCAGCTCAAGGCTCACGGGAGCCGTTTAAGTACAACCAAGATGGATCGCACACCGCTAGCCTCTCCTCCGGTTCGCCCCTTAGCACTCTGGTACATGTAGTGCATGTAGATGGACGAGTAAAAAGTAGTTCACCACAGTTGGTGCGAGTCGTTACTCGTTATCCCCATGATCTCTGGACCCGAGACATGGCCCGGGTTTCGGGACAGTTTCCCTCGTCAGCAGAGCAGTGTTTGGGGTGGATGAGAAGGCCGCAAGTAACCGTCACAGTCCCTGATGCCTCTTTTCTCTACAGATGAGGGAAGTTATCCCGAAACCCGAGCCATGTCTCGGGCGATATCCAAAAACCCGGGACATGTATCGGGTCTAGAGATCATCAGTTCAACAAGTACCTACTTGCACCCACTGGGGTGAACTACTCAAGAACTCCATGTACCAGAGTCCCTAGGGGCGATCGGGAGGAGGGGCTAGCGGTGTGCGGTCCATTGCGATGGTTTCTACAAATTGGCTCCCTTGAGCTTTGAGTCGACGGGCTCCTGGACGACGCACCTGCGTGCCGGTTCGGGCATCGAGGCCATTGACGGTTGTTTGGCGGCCTTCTCTTCCACCCCTAACTATTTTCTCTACAGATGAGGGAAGTTATCCCGAAACCCAAGCCATGTCTCGGGCGATATCCAAAAACCCGGGACATGCATCGGGTCTAGAGATCATCAGTTCAACAAGTACCTACTTGCACCCACTGGGGTGAACCACTCAAGAACTCCATGTACCAGAGTCCCTAGGGGCGATCCGGAGGAGGGGCTAGCGGTGTGCGGTCCATTGCGATGGTTTCAGCATCCCCATTGCAGTCCCAGAGCCAACTTTGAGTAGGATCTTAGGCCTTCCAGCTTTCCCAGTCATCTTCCCATGGATTTGTTGTTGACTGCACTGCAGGCATTTATGCAAGGATGGTGTTGGATTATGTTGGGATAGCCGCGAAGCTTGCAGATTAAGCATCTGCCATGCTTGAGCGATAAACATGTCCCCCTTTCATTTCCTTTCTCCCTTATGTTCTATGAGAGTGTTGCAGTACCAGTGGTTGGCCATGTGTAGTGTGGGACTTACTTCTTTTCTTTTCTTGTAGTAAGTTAAACTGTGGAGAATCAACCTCTCCTAGCCATGCAGTAGGAAGTTATATACACCAACAACATCTCTATGTGCTACTTCAAGTGTACTAGCAGTGCACTGTATGGAAATGTCGGAGTCTTTGTTAGAATTTTGCAGTCCTGCTGTCTTCGTGGTTGGTTGTGAGTGGGTCGTCTCTCTGTGAAGCTGTGGCAATTCTTGCATAAGTGCTCAGAGTTCTCTTTTTGTAATGGGCAGTGTACTTCAAGGTCACATTAGACAAAGGAGTGTTCAGCTTCTTCTGACACTTTCACAGCCATTGTCTACAACTGCAGGTGCACACGGCAGCTTGATGAAGCACTAAAAATGGTGTGTGAGGCACCTAATGGATATGTCATTCTTGCGCATAGGGGTTGGTCTCAGGCAACCACATGGAGTCAATTGATATGATCCATGACCATGTGATCAATACAGAAAGCAAAGCACCATTTGCAGATTGAGGAAAACCATCCTGTGCAAATGACATAGAACACAGCTACACCCCAGAAGTATTCCATATTGCACCTGACAGCAAGCACAAACGTTTTTGGGTTTCTCTTACTGATGACAGAAAATCTGCTCTGAGTGATGTCATTTTTGGTCTGAGAAGTTAAAAAAGTCTCAGCTGTGTTCCATGTCTCAGTCAGTGTTGGTCATAACACTACTCAAAGAGCTTGGGTTCCCAAGGTAACAAGCCAGTTTCTCCACACGTAAAGCATTCAAGCCTCTTCCCAGTCGTTAGGTTGTTACAGTGAAAACAACAACTAATCGATTGCATGAGCAGAACTATTTATAACTCATGTGTCCAACATACCTATAGTGACATTCCAGGCGTGATAAGACTGCCCCATGTCATGACAGGAAGCGTCTCTCAGCACATTTTACTTTTTTTAGTAACCAAAAAGTTCAGTCCTAAGGTTGAGCCCAAATCCAAGACCTCTTTCAGGGTATCGAAGGCCTTCTGACACACTGGGGTCCAATTGGCCAGCTTTGGTTGCTTCTTGCCTGTACACTTAAGTGGCCACACTGTTCCTATATCCTATTATAACCTCCAGCATCATATTGGTTTCAATCTAAGGAGGATTCTAATTCATGATAACCCGTTTCTTGGACTGGAGAGTCATATCTGACACTAATTGGCCTTAATAGTAATGCTTTACACATCCTTTTGAGGCATACCAGTTAGTTTGCCTAACTCAATGCCTCCGAGAAATTTAGCTCTACAATCATCTATCGCAGTGAAATTAGAAGTACTAAAAAGCCTGTCAAGTATTTAGGAATTAATTGACTCCAAATACTAGGTTTGTATCTGTCTTTGTCAAGAGTTGAGGCCTCCGGGACCTCTCCAGAAACAAGTATGACAAACTTCTTCAGCAGACTATATTGATATTATGCCTTTTTGTGTGGCACAAGATCAATATTTGCAGGTACTAGACGGAACAAAATGCATCCATCTATCAAAATGCAACCTTTTCAGATAACCACAACACAAAGCCTATTCAGTTTTATTCAGTTCCTGTACATTGCCGACTTCAGATCTGTGTTGCTGCACTCTTTGAAATTTACATAAATGTTTCCCAGTTACAGAATAGAAATCACCCCTCCATCCAGTTACTACATTGGATCCTCAAGATATGAGCTTTTACAGCCATATGCCCCATGTTCACTTATGGCCAGCACATTGGCGCTTGCCTGATGGAGCCATGCTGAGATATGACATTCAGATTGACCCTTTCTTCAATAATGTCTTTATGAAACAGTTTTCTGTGTGTGAAAATCGAAAGCTTGACCAGGCCCATCCACCCACCAACATCAGTATTGGTTTTGTGTGTGTGTGTTAACCACTTTGTGAGTTCAGATCCAGTTTCGTTATCTAAAGGAAGTTAGGATATTTTCTGAATATGTTCCATTGATTTCTGATGCACTGCAATGTTTTTTTGCCTTTTATGGTAATCATTTGAGTGGTTCTCTCTTTCTTCTTTTAATTAAACTTGGTTGAAATGTGCTTCTTTAACTGTATTGATGTTTGTTTGGTTTGTAACACACACATCGCTTTCCATAGGTCCACAAAATGCCATTACCAGAGGGGTGCATGGCATCGTGGGGAATCTTAGGGAATTTACAAGGAAGGAGAATTTCTTTGTGGCCCAGACCCTTAGTGAGTGGCTGATATGACTGACTCAGTCCTGGTGTAAGAAGAGAGATTCAACCTGTCCAAAGATGCACCCCACTAGATGCAACCCAAAAAAAGGGGTAGGTAGTATGAGGATTAGTGTAAACAGTGGCCTAGCTTTGAAAAAAGAGCGGGTTGCCATTGCGCTTGTTTGTATGTGTAGTTAGGACGGTAACTCTGAACCCTGGTCTCCTCAAGGAGACATCTATTTTTAGGTGCCAAATAGCTACTTTGAACGATGTTCCAGCAGTGCAGGTTATTATGGAAGAAAGACAGGTTCCCTGGAGCAGTACCTGCAGATAAAGCTCAATAGGATTATCATTGTCTAGAATGAGGTTCAAATCGCTCAAACTAGTCAACCTAGTGTCAGTGGAGTCGTGCCAAGAGAAAGATTTTTGGCTTTTCCTGCCACAGAACTGTTTGCTAGTCAATGATCTGCCTCAATTTGGACATACAATGAACCATCATTAGGATCCAAGTTGCTGTGATGTCACTTCCTGTGGGTGACCAAAGAGCATATGAAGTCATATTTGCGCCACCCCATGATTTTGGTGAAATAAAGACTCTGGGCAGGGTAGCGCAGCACAGAGGACCATGGACAATGACACTAAATGATCTGAAAATTATTTTTAAAAAACGTACTTTTAGATTTAATATCCAGTGTTAGGGTATGCCACTTTAAATGCATTTGTGTAGCGGGTGTGTACTATATGTATAGTCTTGCACCCATATGGAATCTCAGTGACCTTTACTGTTGCGGTGTACTCATTGAACTAAGTCATAGTCTCTTGATATTGCATTTGGTTGTGTATAATACTGTTTAGAGGGGAGTCATACTGGATAGTGGCTGGGGAGTAGTCTAAAGTATTGGATAGTGATGGGATATACTGGCTATTGGCTGGATAGATCCTGCTGCTGATATGTATGGAGCATTATTTGCATTGATCCAAACACTGAAGGATGTTGCTGTTGTTTCCTTCTGCCTCTTGATGACAAGTACTTTAGGATTCTATTGTAAGGAAGAGCAAAGTAAATTTCCTGCAAATTGCCAATCAGAGCACACAATATCATCGGCTTAGTTTACTGCAAGGAAGTCCAATATATGTTTAGGTGACCTGGATCTATTGAAAATTAAAGGAAAACCACTGAGTACGTAAATGCATTTTATTTAGATGATTTGTATATGCATTTATCTGTGTGGGTATACTGAAAATTTGGTATGGTTCAAGCACATCCGTATCTGATTCACAGGACTTTTCCTATTCAATTCCAGATAAGCTCACGTACTGCTCTCCAGCCAAATTTCCTATTGATAACTTGCCTTCAACCCACTGCAAGAGTTATATGTGAAACCATGAATTTATGGGCGAGCTCTGACTGAGAGTTTTTTTATGAAACATATTGAAAATATTAATCCAAACATTTATATAAAACAATTATCTTCCTGAGAATGGCTCTTCTCTTTGGACTTTTTGTGAAAAAGTTCATCTTTATTGATTTAGTAGCACTTCTTACAATACAGGGCAAGTTAAGATTTCTCAAACAGCAATTGATTCTTAATCTAAACAGACTGATAAGAAGCCTAGTTAAAAACAGTGTGAGTGAAGCAACCCCCGGGAATTGTAACACCAATAAAGTCAAGAATTGATGCCATATTGTGTGCTCTTCTGAACAAAGATCTCCAATACTGACTGCATCATGAACATGTTTACACATTAAATTTAATATCATTGAATTATATTTAGTGTGGAGGGTGGCGCATTGCAGGTAAATCAATTCAAACTGCTTGGGCAGCAAAAGAAGGCTGCAGACCATTGATTAGAAGACAAAATTAAAACTTTTAAGGGATCCCTTTGAGCATTTCAAACTCTTTTCAATATTCTGCACCATCCATAGCCTAGCGCTCAATAACATTCAAGCGGCTGTCTCTTCAAGCAGATTTAATTTGCTTCCACAAAATGAAACTTGAGATTTGGTATAAAAATGTTAAACAGTCATTAATGTGCCTGAACAAACAGGAAGGTCATAGATTTACTTTCTGTAAAGTGAATTTCCCATGTCCCTGGAACCGCTCTGTTTGCCCCTGCTGTAATGCAGCGGTTGCCAAAGAGAGACCGCTTGCTTTTTGGCATCTATTTTGCTCTCTAGTCCGTCTTTTGAGGATGTAATCATGTGTGCGCTGATGGGTATCAGCAAAGGATGAAAAACGAGTGCTTGATTTGTTAACAAAAAATTACCGGGCTCAAATCAGGTTGCACCACACATTGCCTCTGATATGCTGCAAATGATAGTAACAATATAACTACTATTCCGAATACTGAAACCACCGGCTCAAATTAAGCACTTCGACAAACTGAAAAGAGAAGAAGAACTCATTTCAGTATATGGAATTGCATCATTGCATCACAACCACACACCCTCATTTAGAGTGTCTCAGTAAAGGGTTCTGGTAACCCTACACCACAGAGTTACAAACAGAAGAGGAACCAGGTATTTCGATATTATGTCTCCCTGTGTCTTCCCCAAGGTGTTCCTATAGCCCTCATAATTCTGAAAGACTGAAAATCCTATTACTGGCCCTGTCAGAATTGTTGCTGCAAATTTTATTCGCCGACAAAATGCTTCTATTAATAATGTGCAAAAGGTAACATATAAAAAAAAAAATGCTAATTGTAAAATTTGTAGTAGGTAATCATACTTAAATTTTGTAGGTCTACAAATAAATGAAAGTGCTGATTTAAGTTAGCCTAACTGTAGATGCTATGTACGTGAGAAATAGAGAATTAACTCTGAAAGGTCTGTTTTCCACATTTAATGGTTATTTGCGCACAATGTTGTTTTTTCATTATAACTGTTGTATTCGTCCAGGAGCCTTCTGTTAGCTAGTGAATAGGTGGTTATTATGTTTTAGACAACTGTTAATGAGTTCTCACTAAGACAAGAGGAGATGACCGGAACAATGATCCATGGGAAAAACTGTCTGGACTGCAGAACATCAACCCTGTAAGTTTTCAAGGTTCAGTGTCTGAAAACCTATTGTGCACCTCAGAGAAATGGGAACTTTGTTTATTCCCGTGAGTTTGCTGACATTCTATTGGAAGATGAAGAAGACGAAAGAAAATAATGTTGCAACATAGCATTTGTGTGAGTATATTGGTCCATCTTCCTTGAGTAGGATGACTTGCCTTTGAAGTCCTGATGCTATCTCTTCATGAGAGACTGCCTTACTTAGATTTTAGTGAACCGTCTGCTGATCTTTGAGCTGAGAATACTTTCCAGCTTATAATGCAATGGCTTTATGCCAGCACACTGATTCTCTCATCAAAACTCTTTGTAGGGTATCTGAACTGACACCTTTTTCCCTCTTTAAGTCAAATCAATTTAGAATGAAGACTCTAGTTGTATTATTACTATTTTGACTGTGATTCTGATGAAGATTTTATTGTATTCTATAATCAAATATCAATTGATGGATTATATTAACGTGTGATTCTTAAAGCTAAAGATTAATGCCTAATGAATAAATAGATGAAAGACTAAAACAAATTGAAAATAAAACCCCTCAAACTCACACTAATCCTCTTTATTGACTGAATTTAGACGTTTGCTCCTCATTTTTCTTTGTCGAATAACAATGGTCAATACGACCAGTGGAAGGGGTTATTTAATGATTACAACCGAAGATTGAGATATAGAAAACCTATCTTCCTCAAGTGATAGCGAGAGGACAATTTGTGTCACAAGAGTTAGGAGCTGAAATAAGTTGCCCCAACTTAGAATTGCCCATGTCTTTAATGCCCAAAGCCCGAACTTGAAGACTGGAGGACCTGTGGCTTCAAAGACAGTTGCAGTGGTGAAGGTGTGAGAATGAACAGGGTTTAGCATCGCAATTGTCTTTTTCATAACCCGCCATTGTGCTGTAGTTGTGTTTTTTATGCTATGGTAAAGTTGATAGAATAGACGTGTTTATGATTAGATGTTGAGCAGTTTAAGTTGTTATCGGACTCAAAGTAGTCCAAGATCCCTGGGCAGATAAGTAAGTTGATAGTTGATATTATGGTGATCTTTGCTAAGGCGTGTGATGCAGATTTGCTAGGTACCAACGACTGCACAATTGAAATAGATTTGTTGTGACTAATATTGAATGGTGTTCGTGGAATGTGTTGTACAGGATAGAAGTAACATCAGTCAGGGGGATTTTCATCCAAGTGTACGTGTATGTGTGAAGATGGAGGGTGTTAAAACTTTATTTCCATTGTCTTCTTACATGAGTGGTCTACTTTGAGTTCTTTAGCAGAGCAGACAAAAGGTATTTGTTTATTGTGCTTGCTTAAAATTGTAGAATTTTGTGTATGAGGAATTGAAAAGGACTGTGAACCACTGCAAGGAGTGAAGAGCTACGTCATAATGTGCTGCACAGAGATAGGTCAGTTGTTGTGAAGTGCTGCTCTGAGATTCGTTGATGAGTCATCAAGTAGTAAGGAAAAGGACTGTGACAGAATTGTTGGAAAGTTCTGAAAAACAAGGAATTGTAAATTGGACAAAAACATTGACTTTTTTAATTGTTTATTGCTCATTTATTGTGAAATTTTTGTAGTTATGAAATGTTTCAAAGCTATTAAAGATTTGATGAGGGGTGATGTGTGAGTCCCAGTTCAGGAGGGTCAGGAAGCACCACTGGAATGTATGCCAGCTGATTATATGGCGAGAAAAGTAGGCATCCATACATGTTTGTGGCTTCGCAAATGGTGGATGATCACTAAAAATGAAGGACTATTTAAATTTCCTAAACATGGTACCTTAAATGTAAATATGTTTGAAAACCTATGAGAGAATTAATATGAAATTAAGTCACGTCCTCGACCTACACAGTATGAAGCATTAAATGCTTGAGAGCGAACTAATTATGCCAAGGGGAAAGAAAAGTACCAGAAAAGAGCAAAGTGGGCAGATGCTCAATGGGTTGAAGGGCAGCAAAGGTCGAGGAAATGCGTGATTGAAAGAGGTAGGATGTACCCTGTTATAGGTACTGTAAAGTCTACAAAAATCAGAGAAGAATTGGAAACAGGAGGAAAGAAAAAATAGGTACTTTAGAGCTCTTATCAGGCTCTAAAAAATGTGACCACATCTCACCATATCTAAAAGCCTTGAAATGGCTTCCTTTTGAAGCCAGAATCCAGCTCAAACTGGCCTGTATCACACACAAAGCACTATACATGAACTCGCCGGCATATCTCGCCCAGAAATTCGTGGTATCTGGCGGATTCAGAAAATCTGGGTCCGCCAGAGACCATGTGCTTCAGCCACCCCGCTTCCGTAAGGAAAAAACTTAAAATCGTGCCTGCTCTGGGGCTGCACCACCAATCTGGAACTTTCTACCGTCCTCCATAAGAAGAATACCTTCTCTGTCAATCTTCAAAAAGGAAGCTAAAACCTTTCTAATGAGAACATTTCTCCCATAACTATCTTTTGTCGCGCATACCACCTTGTGTCATTTGTTATTATGCATACTTTCCTGTTCTGCATGGTTGTCATTTCCTTATACCGATTTCATACTCCTTCAAATGTTTTGCTGGTTCTCTCTGCCTTTTGCTATCATATCTCCTCTCATATACAATTGCTGGTTTTCTCTATATATTGCTGACATGTCGTTCTGCTAATTATTGTATTGTATTGATTATTGTATATGACCCTGGGTATTGTCCTAACGTAGTCAATTCCCTTATCCCTATCCATGTGTGTTGCCTGTGCGTAACCTGTACGCAATGTGTTATCCCTGTAAAGCGCTCTGATACCCTGACGGGTCATGTTTGTACTTTATAAAACCTCAAATAAATAAATAGAGAATATAAGAAGTTGAATAAATGGAAACCATGTAAAATAAAAGGGAAGACTATACAAAAAATGAAAGTGCATGAAGAAATCATGATGTTTTTTCAGCCATTAGAGGGGGGAAACTGTTGACGTAAATTTAATTTACTGACTAAATGCTTTTAATAATAATGTGCCAAAGCTCAGGTTTAAATAAAACACATGATAAATGCAAAATTTGTAGTAGATAAACATAATTAAATGTTGTAGGCCTGTAGATAAATGGAAGTGCTTATTTTAGTTAGTCTAACTGTAGATGCTTTGTTAAGGGAAAAATAAGGAATTCTATCTGAAAGGCCTGTTTTCAACATTGAATAATTATTTGTGCACAGTGTTTTTCTTTCATTATCAATCAATCAATCAATCACAGCATTTGTATAGCGCGCTACTCACCCGGAAGGGTCTCAAGGCGCTTGGGGAAAGGGGTCCGCTACTGCTCGAACAGCCAGGTCTTGAGTTGTCTCCTAAAGGCGAGGTGGTCCTGGGTCAGCCGGAGGTGGGTGGGGAGGGAGTTCCATGTCTTTGCCGCCAGGTAAGAGAAGGATCTGCCTCCGGCGGTGGCTCTTCGGATGCGTGGTACGGTTGCGAGGGCGAGGCTGGTGGACCGTAGCTGGCGGGTGGGCGTGTAGAAGGTCAGGCGGTCGTTGAGGTACTTGGGGCCCAGGTCGTGGAGAGACTTGTGTGCGTGGGTGAGGAGCCTGAACGTGATCCTCTTGTCAACGGGTAGCCAGTGCAGGTCCCTCAGGTGACCGGAGATGTGGCTGCGTCGGGGGATGTCCAGAATGAGTCGGGCGGAGGCGTTCTGGATGTGTTGGAGTCTTTTCTGTAGCTTGGCTGTGGTTCCGGCGTAGAGGGTGTTTCCGTAGTCCAGTCGGCTGGTGACGAGGGCCTGGGTGACCGTCTTCCTGGTTTCGGTCAGGATCCATCGGAAGATCTTGCGAAGCATGCGAAGGGTGTGAAAGCATGATGAGGATACGGCGTTGACTTGTCTGGTCATCGAGAGGGAGGAGTCCAGGATGAAGCCCAGGTTGCGTGCATGGTCTGTTGGTTTGGGGGCGGTGCCCAGGGCTGGGGGCCACCAGGAGTCATTCCAGGCGGAGGGTGATGGTCCCAGGATGAGGACTTCCGTCTTGTCTGAGTTCAGTTTCAGGCGGCTGTTCTTCATCCACTCTGCGACGTCTTTCATCCCTTCGTGTAGGCTGGTTCTGGCGGTGTCGGGGTCTCTGGTGAGGGAGAGGATCAGCTGGGTGTCGTCGGCATAGGAGATGATGTTGAGGTTGTGCTGGCGTGCGATGGCGGCTAGAGGTCTCATGTAGATGTTGAAGAGGGTGGGGCTGAGTGATGATCCTTGCGGGACTCCACAGGTGACTTTGGTGGCCACGGATCGAAACGGGGGGAGGCGGACTCTCTGTGTTCTTCCGGCGAGGAATGAGATGATCCACTTCAGTGCCTTCTCTTGGATGCCGGTGTTGTCGAGTCGCTGGACTAGGGTGCGGTGGCAGACGGTGTCGAATGCTGCGGAGAGGTCCAGGAGGATGAGTGCCGCTGTTTCCCCGTTGTCGAGCAGGGCTCGGATGTCGTCGGTGGCTGCGATGAGGGCGGTCTCGGTGCTGTGGTTGGCTCTGAAACCGGACTGCGAGGGGTCGAGGGATCCGTTCGTCTCGAGGAAGGTGGCAAGCTGCTTGTTGACTATCTTCTCGATGACTTTGGCGGGAAAAGGGAGGAGCGAGATGGGTCGGAAGTTTTTGAGCTCGGTGGGGTCCGCTGTTGGTTTCTTCAGAAGGGCGCTGAGCTCGGCATGCTTCCAGCTTTCCGGGAAGGTGGCGGTGTTGAAGGAGGTGTTGATGATGTCCCGGAGTTGGGGTGCGATGGTGGAGTCGGCCCTGTTGAAGACATGGTGGGGGCAGGGGTCGGTTGGGGAGCCGGAGTGGATGGTGTTCATCGTGCGGGCTGTGTCTTCGGTGTTTACCGTGGTCCAGGTGCAGAGGGTGGCGGTGGGGTTCGTTGGTTCGGTGGTTGGGAGCGTGGATGGTGCGCCGAAACTGTTGTGGATGTTGGCAATCTTGCGGTGGAAGAACGAGGCGAGGGAGTCGCAGAGATCTTGTGAAGGGGTGATGTCGTTGTTGCGGGTGCTGGGGTTGGAAAACTCCTTGACGATGCTGAAGAGTTCCTTGCTGTCGTGGGCATTGTTGTCCAGTTGTTGTATTTTTCCAGGAGCCTTCTGTTAGCTATTGAGTAGGTGTTTGTTATGTATTAGACAACTCATAGTGAATGCTCACAGAGAGAAGAGGAGATGACAGGAAGAATGATTCCTGGGAAGAACTGTCTGGACTGCAAAACATCAACCCTGTACATTTTCAAGGTTCAATGTCTGAAAACCTATTGTGCTCCTCAGAGAGAATGGGGACTTTGCTTATTCCCTGGAGTTTGCTGATATTGTATTGGAGCATGAAAAGGACAAAAGAAAAGTAATTGAAAATAAAACCCTTTAACTTACGCTTATTCTCTTTATTGTCTGAATTAAAATTATTTATTTTTATGTAGATAAGTTCTCCTCATTTCTCTCTGACGACAAACAAAAGTCCATACAAACAGTGGTGGGAGTCATTTATTGATTACACCCAAAGAGTGAGATATAGAAAAACCCACTTCTTCAGAATCAGCGAGCTACTCATAATGATTCAATTACTTACCATTAATCTCCATTATCCCGATTTGTAGTCCTCCTCATCAGTAGCAGGGCAAGCGCTAGGTGGGGCAGTGTGGGTGACTGCCCAGGGCCTCGCCCTAACCTTACAAACAGTGCGCCCAGTAGCAGTGCCCACAGGCTACGGGGCGGCTTTGCAAATGTATCTCTACCCAGGCTGCTTGTTCCTCTTGTGCACCCTCCCCCATTCCTTTGCTTTTTAGAAGCAAGGGTTTACTAACCCTACCAGCCCCTCACATCACATTAAGGGAAGGCTAGTTTTTCAGGGTAGGGAGAAGTGATCATCAACAATTAGGGGGTCATTAGGATAGTGGGCGGACTTTGTCCGCCCGCCATCCTCCCGTGGAATGGGACCGCCCACCATTGGTGCATACATTAGGATGCGCCCACCACACTGACGGGTGCATCCTGCATTCCTGACATTGCGGCGGGCGGTGGACTCAGCACCGCCCGCCACAATGGTAGGAAGGCATGTCACGCACTTCCATGCACAACATGGCAGGCACCGCAGGGTGCCTCCCATGTTGTGCATGAAACTGCAGGGGTATACCATAGGTACCCCCATGTGCACCCCCCACCCCCTGGAGTCCCTGGGGGCCCGCAACAGGCCCCCGCAAGCAGACTTCGCAAGCCTTTCGGTGGCGGCAATGCCGCCACGGAAAGGCATGTTCCAGCCCACATCCTAACATGGTTGGCGGTGTCTAACAGACTTGTCGACCAGGTGGAAAGTCTTTCCATCCGCTGCGGACCCCCCAGCCATTGTAATATTGAGGAAAATTGAATTTTGCCTTGTCATGTGTCCCTACGTGTTCCCCATTATATGTTATATGTGCATGATCGATATGCATATGTTCCCTCTTGACCGAATAAAGACGCAATTATAGTTGTGTCCAACGTTAATATGCCAGTTTCCAGTCCTCGTGAAAGCAACGAGTATTAGGCCTATGTTGCCAACGTTTTACATTGTGCACGTTAATTCATCGAGTTGTCCCCGTTTCTAGGCCTCAAAGGGCCCGGACACCAGATTCAAGCTTCAGTCTCCTGAAACCACTCTGAGGAGCGATGCAGCCCCTCCCGCATCCCTGACCCTTCACTTACTTTCTGCCAAGCAGCGCGGTGCCCGGCCTGGCCTGCCTGCCTGTCTGCCAAGAATATGTTATGCTTCTAGTTATCAGTTCAGCTCCCCGGCTTCACATTCCTAAGCTAACGAACCGCATAAACATCTTCAGCTATAGTCTAGTCTTCCTGTCTCCATGCAAGAGAATTACTGAATTAATATCCATAGAAGATTCATCGCACACGCAATACATGTAAAATATATTCATGCACCAGCCTTAGTGTCAAGTAGCCTTTGCCCTGATGACATTTAGATTCTATCAACATGTACTCCAAACACGAGATACCAGATATGCTATAGGTACATGTCGTCCTGACATCCCAGACTTCAGTCTCCTCTTCTAGTGTAGAAGTCAGAGCCCCCAGCTCTCCCTAGTTACACGTCATGGCCCGTTTGCGCGCACCAGTAGGTTAAAGGTTCCAGCTGCCCAGGTAGCCCCCTCCATGTATCCACCCATTTATGACACTTCTGTGACGTTTTCATTACATATCTTTGTGCACGACTTCTTTTGCACGCCCATATGTTCTTATCTTACGTTTGTCACTTGTTAGGCCTACTGTGTGCAATGCAATTGTACTGTTTTACTATATATACTAAGTAATGTTAATAAGACGTTGCAGCTGCCATTCCATTCCATTGCATGCCACTTCATGGTCTTTAGGCTCGAGCCATCCGATTAAAGCCATTCTGACTCAGATATCACGGATCCTGCCTCTTATTTATTGAGCTATCTGTTTTAGTTATTGTATAGAAAAATAGTACCGGTAATTAATTATTTATTTACCACATAAAATGGCGCCCGAATAGGGACTGTCCCCTTCCCTACGCGCCGGCGATGTAACGCAGGTCCCCTGACCCTTCTACAGCCGTGACGGAACCTCTACCGTGCACGTGCAGATATTTCTGCTTCAAGTCTCCCTCAGGCCCACGGAGGAGACGGAGACTGCGGTCCGGCATCCAGACGAGGCGGTGAGGAAGGCGGGTCGTTCCGACCAGAGCCCAAGCCGAGAGAGCAAGGTCCGAGGTATCCGGAGGCCCACCTGTTTCCGAAGCCCGAAGCCCGAGGCGCATGCGTAGTGCGTAGCAGTAACCAGACGTCGTAGCAGTCCAGTCCAGTCCGAGACCTTCAGTTTGCTTCCCGGTGAGTACCGTTGCTGGGGGTATCTAGACGGGTGTTCATTAATTTGTGCCCGGTCCGACGGGTTTGGGTACACAGATCCGGTCCGACGTGTCCACCAGGTGGATACGGTATGACGTGTCTCTTTAGGAGACCGGTATGTTCTGTACTGTTTTAGCAGTGCATCCAGAAATTCTAGTAAGTCCGTTCTCGAGAAATTCAAGTATTATGTTTTCAATGTATCAGGTAGTATTCTGTTCGAACTGTTATTAATGTGTTCTTAATGTCATGGTATGAATGATTGTTTTGCTATTCATTACTGTGTTCATTGTGTATTGTGTTCAAGTTCAAGTACGGTTCAAATATGCCGCTGTTTTCGAAATTACGTCAGATAAAAACCAGAAAAGGGTTACTCGAAGAATCAGTTCCTGTCCCTCCCAGGGACAGTCCTGGACATTTCATGTATCATAAGCATGGCTTAGATGCCATACTGTATCTAGATTTATGGGTTGATTATACCAAGCATCTTGAAGAGAAATATAGATGGCCTGTATCAGGAACATGGGATGCCGAGTGCATCATGAGAGTAGAAGAAGCGTTATGGAAAAAGAAAGCCAGACAGTCCCAGAAAGATGCCATAGAGTTATGGCGTAAAGAATCTCATAAAAGAACCGAGAAAGAATTCAGAAAAGCAGAATTAAGTAGGGAATCCTCAGAAAAAGCCCAAGAAAGGGAATTAATAGAAGAAGGTGAACGAGTTAGAGCAGAACAGTCAGACAGACAGAGAAATGCCCTTATTAAAGGTATGTATCCTCTTCTCGCCGAGGGTTTGCCGAAGGCGACCCCGGAAGCACTCCATAATTTACCGCCACCCTTGGTTCCGACTAAGCTGCGTCATAAACCGACTGCAGCTGAAATTTTTCTTTCTTCCTATTTAGACGACACTGTCCCAGAATATGCTAATACAGATCCTACCCCGCCAGTCCAAGTTCAAGTCCAGCCCCCTGTCAATAATGTAATTCCTGTGCCTCCAGTCGTTGGTCCTGTCCATGCGCCAGTTCCCCAGGATCAACCAACGTTACGTACTCCTACTGTACCAGTCACGTTACCAGCAGCCGCACATCCAGTATTAATTGACGATTCCAGTTCAGGAGGGGCAGGGGGAGGTGCTCCTACTTCCCCGCCTCAAACAAGGCGATGGACGCTGAGAGATGTAGCGTTACAGCGTACGCCAAAGCTGGCTACGTATGACGCCCTCAGAAAGTATCTTACAGAGTGCGGACCTGATTGTAGATATGATCCCGTACCAGGCGAAGATAGTATGTTAATATATTCCATACGTTTACGACGAGTTGCAAGCTTCTTGGTTACCATATCAAATATGGAACCACATCTAGACAGAATATACCACTTTATCCAAACAGGGGAGAATCCAGAAAGTATTCACGAAGCTATGGCACACAGGAAAGTCGAGATTCAAGGCATGATTTTGCAATTTCTGATAAATTGTTTAATAAGAGAACAAGATTATCCTGATAAAAACAAGGAAGATATGAGAGTCCTGACAAGATGGAGTGACAATATAGCAGAAGGAAAACACAGAACACAAAATTGTGTAGAATCCATGTACAAAAGGATTCGTAAAGAAATTATAAGTATACATCAAAAGGAGGAAGAAATGAGAGTAGCCGAGAAAGAGAATGACTCTTCAAACGAAGAGGTAGACAGCGAGATTCCCACTAGAATAGCGTATGTAGGTAGAACGAGACTTTCCGATAGACATACACGCCTAGATTACAAGAAAGCTTTTCCTCCTCCTGTACCAGAACAGTGTTCTCTTGAACAAGTATTCCAGGCTACCGATAAAGTTCTGAAACTACGAATAGGTTACAGTGAACTTAGTACCATGCATGAACAAGAACTAGCCCGATCAGCAGTCCGATGGGTTAGTGATTCTACCACGTTTCCAGACGAAGTAGTGGCCCAAATGTTTCTAAAACTGCCCCCAGCCGAGCAGCGACTGGTGGGTATGTACATGATCCAGCACCTCATCACACTGTACGAGAGTCAGCATTCTGATCCAGGTCCCTTATATAATGTATTGAACGAATTACTACTAAACAGATGGAAAGGTCTAGGTACCGATTTAATTAGCGTCATTTTAGAACAACGCCACAAATACAGAACGTTCCTTACTCCGCATTTTGTTCCTGTTTCACCTCCGTTCTACATAGACAGACAGAATCCGTTACGAGAAGTGCATCCAGTTAAGGGAGCGGGGGGTAATCTTGAACGAGTATTTGTTTACACCCCGATCACGAAAATAGAACTACTAGAAATGAAAAAGTTAATACCCTGTCACGATAAAGATCCAGCAGGGTTCCATCGAGAATTAAAAGACATGCTCCGTATGGGAGAATACACGTATCCTGATATCATAAAAATGTTAAAGGTCCTGTTGCCTGCGGGCATATATGAAAAACTGAAAGAAAAAGAATGGGAGGTGGGAGAGAAAAAGATAGATTGGACCGCATTAGAGACTGAAGATAATGCACGAGTCCCAGGTACTGGTCTTGGGGATAAAGCCAAAGAATTGCCCGAACTGTTAATACAGGTCTTGCCAAGATTATTAGCAACGAAAAAGGAAGATTGGGATGCCATCTCAGCCTGTAAACAGAAACAAGACGAAGACACTAGTGATTTTTATTCCAGATTTGAGAAATGTTTCATTATTAATAGCGGCCTGAAAACAAGTAGTGAGTCGTATCCACATCTTTTCGTTACCAAATTAGTTGAGAATTCTTTACCGCAAGTTAAGAATAGAGTATTGAAAGTCGAGAGTACTTGGCAAGCTAATACCCCGTCTCAAATGCTCCAGATGCTACAGTACCACCAGAACAGAATCAGGGAAGAGCAAGAACACGAAAGGAGACGTATGAAAGACACGAAAATGAAAGTACTAGTTGCACAGTCTGTTCAACCAGATAGTCAGAAGAGGGGTCCGAATCAGACTAGTCATTCTGCAGCTCCTGTTAAAGGGACCTGCAATTACTGTAAACAGCCAGGTCATTATATAAACGAATGTGCAGTTCTGAGACACAACATAGCTACAGGTAAGACGAAAGAGAGACCACGTCCTCCTAGACAAGAACAAGTTCCGCAGAATGCCCAGCCACCGCAGAACGCACAACAGACAGTTACAGTACCGCGCCTATAGCTGCCACACAACACGTTACACAACAGATGTACCAGTACGCACAGTCAGATTATCCAGAATATCAACAGTATTCATGAAACAGCCTAGAGAGGGAGGTTGGCTTGCCTCTCATCGAGGTTCCTGTAGATCAAGAGGGTCCCTATGTACACAGTCAAGTATTAGGGAAAGACAGAAAGTTTCTGATTGATACAGGGGCAAGTAGGACTACCATCAGTCATGACGAGGTTCCAGGGGCTCCACTCTCAGGCTCAAGAAACGTTTCCCTGGGATTTTCAGGAAAGCCTATTGTTAATGAAATATTGAAACCAGTTTCCCTAGAAGTTGGTCCATTGTCCCGAACTACAGACTTGTTACTTACGAAATCCTGTCCCGAAAATTTACTTGGTATTAAAACATTGAAAGAATTAGGGGCGGTAATATGCTGCTCCCCAGAAGGAGTGAGATTGTTTTTACGTGATTTTAAAGGTCATTATGTGTTACGAGATTTTGATCCAAGATTACTGAATGTACTACAGCATTTATGGGCGCAAGGTCCAACTGATGTAGGTTGTATGCACATTACACCCTATCGTGTCACTCTGAAACACGGTGTTGTATTACCACGAATCCGACAGTACAAATTGCCACCTGAGGCTGTAGCAGCCTTATCGAAAATTATTGACGAGCTTATCGCTCAAGGAGTGGTTGTAGAAACTGACTCCAATGTATGTAATTCTCCTATCATTCCGATTCTCAAACGTACTGATCCAAATGCACCTCCAGTTTATCGATTAGTGATTGATCTTCGAGAACTTAATAAATGTATCATACCCCAGTACCCTGTAGTTCCAGATATCTCTTCCCTATTGACTGCCATTGATTCTGAAGCTACGTTCTTTACTGTTATTGATCTCAAGAACGCATACTTTAGTGTCCCCATTCATCCAGACAGCCAGTTTCTTTTCGGATTCTGTTTAAATGGAAGAAGCTATAAATTCACACGAGCTCCTCAAGGTTTCACAGAAAGTCCTAGTATTTACAGTCAAGCACTTAGAAGACAGCTAGACAGTATTCACATGCCAACTGACACTGCCCTGCTCCAGTATGTCGATGATCTATTGATCACAGCCCGTACAGAACGTGACTGCGAACGTGCGCCACTGACAGTCTTGTATTTTCTGGCCGAGATGGGGCACAAGGTGTCTCCTTCGAAACTGCAATTCTGTGTCCAGCAAGTGGTATACCTTGGACACTTACTGTCCAAGAGGGGTAGACAGTTGACACCTGACCGCATCCAGTTAATAGCACATCTTCCACAGCCCAAGACACAGAAGGAGGTACGAGCTTTTATCGGCCTCACTTCTTACTGCAGACAATGGATTCCTCAGTATGCATATCTAGCTAAACCACTGATACAGTTAACGACACAGGAGGCAGCCACATCGACTGTCCTCCCTTGGACCCAGGAACATACACTTGTTTTTAATGAGTTAAAGAAAGCTTTATGTAATGCACCTGTGTTAGCGACACCAAACTACAGTAAGCCTTTTACACTTTTTGTCACTGAACGTGATGGTACAGCATTATCTGTTCACACACAAGATCAAGCAGGACAACACAAGCCTTGTGCTTATTTTTCTAGCACATTAGATCCAGTAGCCCAGGCTCTGCCTGCGTGCCTCAAGTCAGTTGCAGCCACAGCTCTAGCTATCAGACAAAGTGATTCCATAGTGTTAGGACACTCCCTGACAGTACAAGTTCCACACTCTGTGGAAGTTCTTTTAAACCGAACACCGACTCAGCACTTGACAATTGCACGATTAACAGGTTATGAACTGACACTGTTTCAGCCACACATAGAAATCAGACGCTGCAACGTTTTAAATCCTGCTACACTGTTACCCTCGATTACATCAGATCCTGCCACACATGACTGTGTGGAAGTTATTAACACCATGACGAAGCCAAGACAAGACTTGACAGACATTGCATTACCTGATCCAGACCTGACACTTTATGTGGATGGTTCATGTATGAGAACAAGTACAGGAGAACTAGTAGCCGCGTATGCAGTGACTACTGAAATTGAAGTCATAGAAACACATCGTATTGATACCCTGTCTGCTCAAGCAGCAGAGCTCATTGCTCTGACCCAAGCCTGCATACGAGCCAAGAACCTGAAAGTAAACATATATACAGATTCACGTTATGCATTCGGAGTCGTACACGACTTTGGAGTACTCTGGCAAGAAAGAGGTTTCATGACCTCTCATGGAGCCAAGATTCAGTATGGCCCCCTCATTCAAGCTCTGTTAGAAGCAATACATTTACCGAAAGCCATTGCCATTATGAAGTGCAAAGCACATACGAAAGCCACTGACACCATTTCTCAAGGTAACGATTTAGCAGATCGAACAGCCAAGCTTACAGCCCAGACTCCAGACATTCCAGTTAACACGACAAAGACAGATCTTCCAGATCAGACTACTTGTATGACAGTTAAAGACCCTACACGAGATGTACGAGACATACAATCACATGCTACTCCCGATGAAATCAAGAAATGGTCTGAACAAGGAGGGGTCCTGACAGATCAGGGATGGTTGACGAAGGGAAAAACCACATGGTTTCTCCCCGACTCTATGGTTCAAGTTATTATTAATACCGCACATAGTCCAGCACATTTAGGAGAGAAAGCCATGTTAGACAGCATCCAGAATATTTGGTTTAACAAGCATTTACGAGCAGCAGCTAAACAGAAAGTACTTACCTGCATGATATGTTGTCAGTTCAATCCAGGTAAAGGTGTTCCGGTGGAACAAGGTGGATTCCATCCTCCTGACCACCCTTTTGAAGTCCTCCAGATGGATTATATTCCGATGGATCGATGCCGAGGTTTCAAGTATGTCCTCGTAGTAGTTTGCGCTTTGTCCAGATGGACAGAAGCATATCCAGTTCCAGATTACACTGCCGCGACCACTGCCAGGCAGTTGGTTCGTGAGTATTTTCCCCGCTATGGTTTGCCCAGGGTCGTGTATTCAGACAACGGCCAGCCATTCTCATCCGAACTCATGAAACAAGTATCTCTTCTGTTAGGGTACCAGTGGAAGTTCCACTGTGTACGACATCCCGAGGCAGCTGGCCTCGTCGAGAGACATAATCAGACTCTGAAAATCCGCATTGCAAAGGTTTGCGCAGAGAAAGGCGTAGATTGGATGGTAGCTCTGCCAGTCGCCCTTTTTTACATGAGAATGGTCGCTCACTCCCGTTCAGGTCTGTCCCCTTTCGAAGTTGTTTTCGGTCGTCCCCCGAATATGTGGGGTACACCAATGCCACGTAAAATAACTGATGTTGACAGTAATATGCTGACAGATTACCTAGCTTCCTTGATGTCTGCACTACTCTCTTGTCGTTCACAGGTTGCGGCTGCCTTTCCAGACAACACCCAAGTGAAACCGCACGAGGTCGTTCCAGGTTATCTGGTTTTGATCCGGAATTTTGATCGTTCAAGTCCGCTGGAGCCCCGCTGGAAAGAGCCGAAGCTTGTTCTGATGACCACAAGGACAGCCGTCAAAGTGGAGGGCCGCAAAGGATGGCTCCACTCCAGTCACGTTAAACGTTTTCATGGACTCCGTCCAAAGACTTTTTTCAAGGACTGCCCAGATACTGACTCTAAACTCCCCCTGTTAGAGAAAACTCCGCAGCAGGAGTATAAAATGAAATTGAGGTCTAGCAAGTCAGACAGTTTAATTGTTTAAGTCCCTCTCGGGTGAAGCGGTTAGACAGGTTCCTGACATGTATGAGATAGACCCCCATAGTGAGAGAGTTAGACGAAACTCCAAGAAAATACGTTATTGTAAAAATCTGCGTAGCAGATGTGTAATAACATTATTGTTTATGTTATTTCTGAGTCTTATAGTTACATGCATAAGTTATGTTTTACATGTATATTTTCCTCCTATTGATTCACATGTACATTTGTCTTCTAATGATACGGTAGAGCACACCTTTAGTGAACTACCTCCTCACGAGTTATCCTACAGACTTGCCATGCGCAACAATACTTTTATCCGAATGTTACACTATTCACACCAGACTAGCAATGCCACTAATTGCTGGGTGTGTGGTCGACTCCCCCCTTTCCAGACACCGAAGGGAGTTCTGCCACTCTTTCCCTATCCGTTTTCACACAATGGTTCGTGTGGAGCATGGTTTACGATAACGTCATCCTCAGACGATAAGTCCCTTTTGAATAGAACATGTTTCCCAGACAAGGAAGGACTTTCCCATAGAACAGGGTTAGATCTAGAAAATGAAGTATATGATCTAGGTAATTATTCCTCGAATTTCATGGTTTTGAATGTTCAGTCTGAGACTACTCCAGATTTGCCTGCTATTACAGTCCTACCAGTGAAAGCCGAATTATGTGTCAGAAAGAATGGTTCAGTACATCTAGGACATAGTGATTGTACTACTGTGGTCGAGTATAGTGACAGTGGGAAATCTAATTTCAAAGCCTCACGTCATTCGTATTTCGTGTGTGGTCAGACCGCATATGTTCGTCTGCCCCTCGATTGGGATGGAACATGTTGCATTGCCTTCCTACTGCCACCAGTTTTCCTAGCCCCATCCGATTATCACAGAAATACACATCTAGTACACGTTAGACATAGAAGGGAGATCGAGTCCCCAATTGTCGATCAAACTGAAACTGCCTTAGAACAGTATCAAGACTTCAATAAAGGTTTCTTTTTCTTCATAGGTCCTGTCCAAAATAGTAAGCTAATACGTAGGCTAACCAGAACCCTTGAAGCAGTAGTGAATGAGACTACTTCCGCTCTAGGTAACTTAACTGAGGAACAATCTGCTATGAGATTTGTTGTCCTTCAAAATCGTCTCGTCCTTGACGTCATACTGGCCGATAGGGGCGGAGCTTGTAGAGTCATCGGATCTAGTTGCTGCATTTTCATTCCTAATAACGCACCGTCTGTTTATTCAGCTATAACCAGACTTCATAAAATAGCCCATCAGTTACACCAGAATCCAGGCACCTGGACATGGTCCGGTTGGCTCTGGAGTATAATATCTGCCTGGGGATGGAAAGTATTGTCATTCTTGGGAATAGTAGTAATGATCATATTCAGTTGTTGTCTATGTTTACAATGTGGCCCTGCGATTTGCGGCTTGTGCGCTACCTCTTGTATTCCTAGTCCTAAGTCCCGTTCCAAGAAGATTCGAGACGAGCAAATGATGCTAAATGAACAGATAGATGGTATCATGAATATTGATGTTTCCTGAAGGAAACGTAGGGCACAAGGAGGGAATGAGGAAAATTGAATTTTGCCATGTCATGTGTCCCTACGTGTTCCCCATTATATGTTATATGTGCATGATCGATATGCATATGTTCCCTCTTGACCGAATAAAGACGCAATTATAGTTGTGTCCAACGTTAGTATGCCAGTTTCCAGTCCTCGTGAAAGCAACGAGTATTAGGCCTATGTTGCCAACGTTTTACATTGTGCACGTTAATTCATCGAGTTGTCCCCGTTTCTAGGCCTCAAAGGGCCCGGACACCAGATTTAAGCTTCAGTCTCCTGAAACCACTCTGAGGAGCGATGCAGCCCCTCCCGCATCCCTGACCCTTCACTTACTTTCTGCCAAGCAGCGCGGTGCCCGGCCTGGCCTGCCTGCCTGTCTGCCAAGAATATGTTATGCTCCTAGTTATCAGTTCAGCTCCCCGGCTTCACATTCCTAAGCTAACGAACCGCATAAACATCTTCAGCTATAGTCTAGTCTTCCTGTCTCCATGCAAGAGAATTACTGAATTAATATCCATAGAAGATTCATCGCACACGCAATACATGTAAAATATATGCATGCACCAGCCTTAGTGTCAAGTAGCCTTTGCCCTGATGACATTTAGATTCTATCAACATGTACTCCAAACACGAGATACCAGATATGCTATAGATACATGTCGTCCTGACATCCCAGACTTCAGTCTCCTCTTCTAGTGTAGAAGTCAGAGCCCCCAGCTCTCCCTAGTTACACGTCATGGCCCGTTTGCGCGCACCAGTAGGTTAAAGGTTCCAGCTGCCCAGGTAGCCCCCTCCATGTATCCACCCATTTATGACACTTCTGTGACGTTTTCATTACATATCTTTGTGCACGCCTTCTTTTGCACGCCCATATGTTCTTATCTTACGTTTGTCACTTGTTACGCCTACTGTGTGCAATGCAATTGTACTGTTTTACTATATATACTATGTAATGTTAATAAGACGTTGCAGCTGCCATTCCATTCCATTGCATGCCACTTCATGGTCTTTAGGCTCGAGCCATCCGATTAAAGCCATTCTGACTCAGATATCACGGATCCTGCCTCTTATTTATTGAGCTATCTGTTTTAGTTAATGTATAGAAAAATAGTACCGGTAATTAATTATTTATTTACCACAATATGGTGGGGGTCTTTGCTGCTAGGATGGCGGGCAGATAGCCCTCGCTGGGCCGGCGGTGACTACGGCCGGCCCGGCGGTGTGATCCACCTGCCATCCTAATGGGGCCCCTAGTGTCAGGAGGTCAAGGGTGAGGTAGTGTTTATATTGATAAACAAGGTGAAAGCCTTGTGCAAATTTTTATGTAGCCTTTCCAGACAACAGGAGAAATCACTAACCTGTATCAGGGCGTGGGAGGCCTCTTATTTTTCTGTCTTGGCCACTGTGGTTCTGATTCCCACCTCTCGGCATGAACCATGCTCCCAGGCCCAGGAGAGAGCCCCACTCGTTTAGGCCTAGTAGCCCCACATCATTGCTGCGAGGCCCAATGAAGAGGCCTCGCAGCACTGCACCATGACTATGAGGAGGGACTGTGGGGGTGGGGGGGTCACTCCATCATAGCTGCGGTGCCCAGGCAGCGGCAGGGTGACCATCTAACATGGAGGCAAATTTAGCGCAGTGACTGTAAAAATTCAGGAAAAAGGGTTCAAATTCAGAATAAATATTCAGGACAGGAAGTACATTTTATGGACACATCGGAGGAGGTTATACAGTTATAAAATTGATGGTTGACACCTATACGAATCAAAACAGATTTATGTTCCTAGATTTGGTTCTTATACATCAAACACTCACATGTAACTGGACTTAGTTAAGGATTTGAAAACTAGCCAGCACTTGCACAGCAAACAGAATTTGACAACTGACAGCAGAGGCAGCTCGCAATTTTGCCACCAAACATTTGGCTTGTTAATAGAGGAACATGTGAAACTCCAGAAACAAGGGGCTGGGGTAGCTCGGCATTTTGATAAGGTTAAGCAAGAGAGCAGCCACCAATGGTACTGAATAACTACAAATGGCCAGAAAAATGTACAACAGGAACATGTGCGAATTTAACAATTCAAACCTGAGGAACATATACACACCAACTTATCATACAATACAGAGTAGCTCAGCCATATCTTTCCCATGGGGAACAGCTATTAAAACTCTATGTTTAGCCATAGCATATTCTGAAATTTCACCACCACCATAGTTTTAGCTTTGAAAACCTCTATCTCTATTATGCTTATCTATCCTCAACTAAGATTTAATATTACCTAGATTCACAAATTCCTCAATACCTTTTCTGGCTACACTTGTCATAAAAAATTAAGAAATATGTCCCCACTTGCTCTTTGTGCTCCTCAACATCTTTTTTTCTGGCTCAACCTTTCTGTAGAAAAAGTGGGAAGTCATTCTCTTTTTAGGCTCCCCACCACTTGAACTTTCTTACTGAATGTCTGAAATAAACTTCTTAGTCCAGTATGTCCTGAGAAAAACTTAAAACTTTCCTCTTCTCTTGATTTCTTTGTATCACTGGTCAAGATTCTAGTTTATCTGCAAGAGACCTTATGATGTAGATGCAATTTAGAAATTCACCTTAAAATAACACACCAGCATATTAATCTCCCATAGGATAGGTGGTTGAACTACCATACCCTCAAAAGTTTTTGTTGACACCCTCCGATATTTCTGCCCACAGGTATGCAAAAACTTTCTTCAAAGACACCAGTAGGTCCAGGTATTCTGGTCTGGGTCTAGTGGCTTAATTTCATACTACAAAGGTTGCATCCTTTTTGGAAGAGCAACACTATGGAAACTAGGGCCACATGCTCTCTGCTGTCGGCATTGCAGACTGCCACTTTATTTTTCTTTTGTATAGCAATTCTAGCTGAGGTGCAACCTTTTACATTTAAAAAACCTATTTTGGATTGTTTCACTTCAGCACATTAGATTATATAAATGCAGAATGCACTGAAAGGTTGTTTTGAGGTTTGCTTGCATAGTGCTTGGCGGTGCTGGCTAAATCTCTTGTATGAAAAATAAATCTTAAAAAGGGCTTAGAACCCGTCCATTACTTACTTTCACGCACCATTTGCTGGCTCCCATGTCACTTTACTTACCATTTGGCTGGCTCCCCCATGACTCCCATAGCTCTGTTTTTTTCCTTGCTGCTCATCGTCTCCTCCTTGCCTCCGTCACCTTGCCTTGGAGCCTGGACAAAATACTGCCTTTGTCCTTCCACTGGCCAGCCATTTGTGGAGGTACTTTTAAAAAAACTTTCTTCTGAGCACTCCATACGAGTGCATGTGTTTGCAGTCCATCTCCCTCTCACCATTGTTATTTGCCCCGCCACATCTTGCCCTCCATTGTCTATGTGCCCCCCTCCCCTGTTGTTCATTATCCCATCCTTGCTTGCCTGTTTTTTTCTCCCGCACCCTTTGTTGTTGGTTGCCCCATACCAACTAGCCCACCCCCTCCCCTTCTTGCTTGGCTCGTTCCACCAGTTGCTTTCCCCTCTCAGTATCCTTGCTAGCCCTGCCACCTTGTCATCCTCCATTGTCTTCATTCTACCCTCTCCTGTTATTAGTTATCCTGCCCTTGTCTGTTTTTTCCCCCCAACACTATATAGGTAAAGGTAAATACCTGCCATTAGGTGGGTAGGATCAGGTTGTGCTTTCACCTCATTTGATCACGCAAAACACATGCTAAGTACAACCATCTGCCCGAAATCCTGTATGTGTGCCAAGTCTTTGCTGGGGTATACCACAGTAAAAGCAACTAAGGGAACAGCTCTCCTCTTGAGGTCATATACGACTGATCTTACTGATATAGGCCCAGCCCTCTTGGTCTTTTGAGGTCACTCGCCTTTCCGTACATTTTAGTCCACGTCATCAAAATCTATGGCATGAGATAAAAAAAGTTTTGGCAAAGCCAATAGTTTTTGCCTGTGCAAAATCTGTTGTCTTTGTCAATACTTTTTTACATGTTGCACAGCAGTTGAGCTTCTGTGCAACATGGCTTAAAATAAGTTTGTTGTAATGCGCTATGACGCGGCCAGCTTTGACCATATCATAGCATTTTTTTGTAACTTTAAGTCATGTTGTACAGTAGCTTAACTGTTGTGCAACATGTTAAAATAAATCGACAAAGCCAATAGATTTTGCACATTTTAGAAAGAACAAGTGCCAACCCCACCAATTTACAAGTGCTCAAAAATAAGAGCAAACAAATCAAATTGAATTCCAGATTTGTTCGGTATATTTATTTATACCCTTTACTTAGAAATTTTCAACATGTAAGATCAGACAAATTGTCTGAGAAAGACACTCAACATGTAACACTTAGCATGGAACAATACAACAAAGTAGTACAAATCACTAGATCAATTACAAACAAACAATTATATAATACACCTTTTGTATATTGAGTGATAGCAAGCGATAAATCTCTGCACATATTGAAACAACACTCAATAAAGCATAATCAGTATTTCAACTAAATGATAGAGACACGTTAAGGGTGAATATTGAAGAACATGAATTAATTAATCAGTGAGACTCAGAAATAAATTCTGTATCCTTCGTATATTCTTTCAATACGGATTAATTAATTCATGTTCTTCAATATTCACCCTTAACGTGTCTCTATCATTTAGTTGAAATACTGATTATGCTTTATTGAGTGTTGTTTCAATATGTGCAGAGATTTATCGCTTGCTATCACTCAATATACAAAAGGTGTATTATATAATTGTTTGTTTGTAATTGATCTAGTGATTTGTACTACTTTGTTGTATTGTTCCATGCTAAGTGTTACATGTTGAGTGTCTTTCTCAGACAATTTGTCTGATCTTACATGTTGAAAATTTCTAAGTAAAGGGTATAAATAAATATACCGAACAAATCTGGAATTCAATTTGATTTGTTTGCTCTTATTTTTGAGCACTTGTAAATTGGTGGGGTTGGCACTTGTTCTTTCTAAAAAGTAGTATATGGTCCAGCGGACCCTACGTCCCGGGACCTATCTACTTAACTATACAAAAAATAGATTTTGCACAGGCACAACTTATTGGCTTTGCCAATGCTTGTTTAGACTTGGTGAACCAGGCCCTTTCTGCCATGAACATTTTACCAAAGACTCAGGAGCAAGCCAGTTTTCTTGTGGCTCCTACTAAAACCTTTATTGTTACATATGGAGTTATGATCCCTTATACTATATAGAAGAGAGTTTTGTGTACATGCCCATCCTCAACTTAATTATTTGAAGGTCATTTAAAACATGATGATCAGCACAGTCAGGAAAAATAATTCTGTAGAGTCACACAGTTTGCTCAGGTTGACAAGCAGGGATTGAATATGCTATCCCAAAAAGCTTTTAGGAAAGCGTATTTAAATCTGATATGAATCGGTAGCCACACAAATGAGGATGCCTTGCGTGAGCCAAAAGGCAATGCAATTTTTGGCAGTTTTGTTGTCTATTAACACCTTGGCCGCGGCTGGAATTCCGCGCCGGTGCTGGACATTCCAATCGCGGGCGTGTTCATGATGGCTACCGGCCGTCATCAGCACACGCCCACCGTGACTCATGGCGGCCGGGAGACGTCATTAGCACCGAAGGGGTTAAACCACATATAAGTGAGACCTTTATTTGTATTGGTCTGTCTACAAAGATTTTTGCTTCGAATGTCATCACTAAGGAAAAAGAGGTAAAAGTGATCTACCTAGAAATAGAATTTGGGCAAATTGACTTAGGAAATGTTTACTAATACATGACCGACATTGCCAAGGTCCAACCTTGTCAGACTGCTGTAGCCATCAGCCTCCCCTGAGTGCAAGTTTCTGATTTAGGTACGGCTCTGTCCACCTCGGAGTCTGAGGCTCCAGCCACAGACAGAAGCTCTGAAAATCCAGGTCCTGCTTATATCAGGGAGTTTATACTAAGGTGTTATGCATATGATGTTGATCATTAAAAGAAAAGAAACAAAATCAGCCATGTTCATAGGAAATCCATTTTAATTTATTATATGCATTACTGTTTCATGCTTTAAAAATGTCCGTTTTTTTTGAGGCATGAAAACATAGAGTTTTTAATTTTTTTATTAAATGCCGATGCGGTAAGCATGTTCAAGCCTTTCACCCAGCTCTAATTCATAACAGATCTCCTGGCCAGACAGAAATAATGTACTTATTAAACATTATGAAACCTCTGTCGGTTAAAATAATCCATGCAGATGTCTATTTGGGCAACTAAAGAACAGCAGAATTGAATGCAGGTTGGTGTAGTGGGGAATAGTGACTTGGGAAATTTTTGTGAGGTCTCAGTCTGTGACAGAAAGCACTGTGAATGTATAAACCGTTATTTTAAATTTGCATTACAGACAATATAAGATAGGCTGCCACAGAATCTGCAAAAAAGTTGGGTTTAAGATAAGAAAAGTGCTACTAATTATAGATTTTAAGTATATGCAGACTGTCTTGAGCATACCATTTTCATGACTGTCTTTTAGCAGGACTAACTACAGGTGAGCTGGTAACACTCTTTCAAAAAGAAAAATCTAAGTCTTCAGGAAGCTTCAAGGTATACCATCAGTTAACACCAATGTGGCTTCCTTCCAGGCAGCCATTACATTTGCATATTAGTACATTGCACACATTTACATTTCTTTCAGGCAGCAGACACCCTGATGTGAAGACCTGTTTCAAGTTTAGTTATTTGCCCCTCCCTTGGGATCACAGAAGGACCTCTCCCTCTCCACTGCATCTGAGGCACCTCAAAGGTTGGGGTTAACCTTTGTCTTTTAGCACAAAGGCTAAAATTAGTTGAAATTTGGATCACAGACAACGGAAATTAGGGCTCATTTACAGACAGTTCGTGTGAAAATACAGACAGGGGGTCACCCTAGGCGATGGGGCCCCTACCCTGGGCCTCTTTGCAGCGGATCAGAGCTGTGAGCCCCAGGGAGGCTGTGGGTCCTCTCCAGGGGTGCAGCTACAATTGGTGCAGCAGGTGCAGTGGCAGCGGGAACCATGCTAGTTGCTGTATTTTTCCACCTTAGCAACAGTCGCAGGCCACCATTTGTTTCCACCATGGCCCACTGCATCCTGGCTATGCTACGGGTCCTCTCCCCTAGGCCTTGCACCACCTTCATGGCTGCAAAACCCGGAGGAAGGGGGACTCGCCTCCTGGACCTCAAAGCACTACACCATGGCTGCGATGCCAAACAGAGTTCATAGTGAGGCAGCTTCCCACTACAGGTGGCAGCACTAATGCCTAGCCAACAAGGGTCTCGCTTGGCTCTAAGAGCTTGTGCACGAGCTGAGCCATGAACATGTTTGGCATATATATTTAGTGAAAAAAAAATGTGACAGATTCTCTTCAAAAATTAAAAAAATGCATTTCTTTAAAATGAGATAGAGAGACATTCAATAAAAGTGATAGTTTTTTAACATAAACTTAGAAACATTCATCCCCACTGCCTTGACAATGCTGAACTAAGAAGTCAGCTGTCATGTACAATATTTGTCCTAGATTCATTTTATAGATGGAACATTATAGTTTATTAAATCAAAAACAAGAGACACACTTGTACATCACTCTCCTTGTAATCACACATCTCAATGTGCTCTGATGTGCAAATACAGACAAGCATTGGCAAAGCCAATAGGACTCACCTATGCAAGGTATTGGCTTTGATTATGTTTTTTAGCCACTGACAGTGGGAGGAAGGGTGGAGGTAAGGCAAGGGGAGAGAGGGAGGGTGGGCATGCAAGGCATGCAAGGCAATGGGAGGGAGGGTGGGGGTAAGGCAACACTGACAACAGGAGGGAAGGTGGGGGCAAGACAACACTGATAGTGGGAGGGAAGGAGGAGGCAAGGCAACAGGAGGGAGGGTAAATGTAAGGCAACACTGACAGTGGGAGGGAGGGTGGAAGCAAGGCAACAGGAGGGATGGTGGGAGCAAGGCAACACTGACAACGGGAGGGAGCGTAGGGGCAAGCCAACGCAGACAACAAGAAAGAGGGAGGGATGGTTGGTTGGAGGGTGGGTGCAAGCCAACATCTACAGAGGGAGGGTGGGGGATAGCCAACATGAACAAAAGGAGGTGGAAGGGAGCAGGGAGGCAGTACTGCAGCTCTGTAATCCTATATGTACTGCCTTACAACTTCATAACATTGAAGTTTCATATCATGCAGTACAGCTATATTGCCCTCAACAGCTTAGCATGAACTTTCAGAACTCTGGCATACATTTTTATAACAGACCTAAAGTCAAAAGGTTGGCCTTCAGCCAGTCCTATTTATTCAATCATACAGCACCAAGTACATTGGAAAACATGATATTTGGTGCTGTTGGCTTACTGCCACCCTTACAGTTTTGCAAGTTAGCAGCTGTTTTGCAGCACTATTGCCCTTTGCAGGGATCCCAATACAGTTGCAGAGACTATATCCATATATATTACCAGGAGCGGCCAGTGCAGGTAAAATCGGTAGGGCGGGGAGGGGGTAATTCAACAGACGACACCGAAGGAAAATTAAATAAATAATACATTTTTTTTCCTCGTCGTCGGTCGAATCCACCCCCCTGCTCTTACCTGTATATCACCTGCAGCAATGTCATTGTTCACAGAAAGGTCTCCCCATAAAGTAGAGACGACTGTCAATTGATAAAAATGAGCAGTGGCTTAGTTTATAAATTGAAACGTGGATGTCATAGGTTTGAATCTCAGCGTGGATAACTCAAGCCTTCCACCTTTCCTAGGTTTATGAAATGAGTACTGCTGAGTGGGATGATGGCACCTATTATTTTGGCTTCTAGAGACAGTTTGGGTGATGCATTTGCAATGTAATAATCATTTTTACAATGTCCCAAATCAAATTTGACAGTTTGTTAGCGTAGGTGGACATAATAATGTGCTGTCCTCTGTTGCATGAGAGTTCTGTCTTTTAGCTCACACCCTTTTGTACTTTAGTACTTACAGTTTTACTTTCCAACAACTTGTACTCACTAAGGGGCCTATTAGGATGGCGGACGGACCTGGGTCCGTCCGCCACCCCCGAGGTGGAGGGAACGTCCGCAGGGGCTGCGGCGTTCCCTCCATGCAGATTAGGATGTGACCGCCACCCTGGCAGTCACATTCCCTATGTTTAACAATGCGGCGGGTGCTGCTTGAAGCAGCGCCCGCCGCAAGGTTAAAAGTGCATGCTTTGCATATGCATGCACAAAGCGGCAGGCACCGCGCGGTGTCTGCCGCTTTGTGCATGCATATGCAGGGGGGGTACCAGAGGTACCCCCCACCCCCAACACCCTGGGGGCTCGCAACGAGCCCCCAAAAATGAAAGACCACATGCTTTTCCACGGCGGAAAATCCGCCGCGGAAAAGCATGTCTTCTGCCCCATCCTAATATGGCTGGCGGTGTCTGATAGACACTGCCACCATATCAGAGCTTTTCCGCCGCGGTCGGAATGCGACCGCGGCGGAAAAGTGGTGGACGGTCTTCCTGACCCACCAGCCATCCTAATCTGGCGGTGGGTCTTTTGAGCCTCCGCAGCGGTGAATCCGCATCCTCCGGGCCGGCGGTGGCTTCCGCCGGCCCGGAGGATGCGGATTCACCGCGATCCTAATCGGCCCCTAAGTATTGTTTTGCATTTTTGCCACAAGTGCTGTGACTAGGTGCCAGAACAGGCCAGACAAGCAGCAGTATAAATGGCAGGCAGGAGCAAAGGAATCAGTGGATGTATTGGATGGTTCTGGTCTGGACTGGCCCTTTATTCCATCGAACAAACAACTGGTAATGGGAGAAATCCTTGAAAAAATCAAACCACTGACAGTCAATCAAGGTAGCATTCCAGCACATCATTCTTTTGCTCACCATGCCACCTCAGTTTGGACCCAGTTATATGCAAATCAGACTTGACCTTGCTGCAATAGGAGCAGTGAGCGACCGTCTATTAGACATGAGAAACACAACTGTTGGGTCATTACTTTGATTCCAACAACACCTCCTTTGATTTTAGGGTCCGGTGTACGTTCTCTAATGTCATACCATCCATATCAAAACACTGTTTGTAACTATAAGAAGGAGCCTCAGGGTAGGATTCAACTCGACACATCCATTGATGTCTGTACCACTGAAACAGTACATCCAACCACACTCAAAACATAAAACGATGAAAAAATGTGTGGCGGAGAGGAAGGCACCTCACGGGCGAACAACCCTCGGGGGATCTTGGCAAATATTACCAATACTCAGCCCCCTTTCTCATCATTGGTTGCCATTCCTTTTCCAAGAAAAGAACAGTGATAAAACAAAATAAAGGTGCTAGGCAGGCAGCTCAGGAAAATAGCTACCTTATGTGACAAAACAAAAATAAAAAGAAGTAAAGTTTAAAATCAACAGACACACCAATTGTACAACTTTAATTACTAACGCAGGTGTGTACTGATGAGTTAAAAAGGCTGGTAGCTTACTGTCGCATACCACTACCTGTAACCGACATGTTTCACTGCCCGGTAAACTTTATGGCAGATTCATCAGGGCTCACCACTTTGTCACCGCACCAGTGTTGGACATCTTTGAATAGGAAACTGTCGAGTTGAAAAACAAACCCTACATACAATTAGTTTCTGGACCAAGTATACCTCCCCCACATATCTAGTAGCGATAAAATAAGGAAAAGAGGAGTCATTACCCTCAACCAGCTATGTCCAATCATACCAGCTGGTCAGGAAAAATCTCCGCCCTGTTGTCGATTGTTATAAAAATCTGCAAAATGACAATAGAAATTCGAATTACAGTGTCTACCTTCACTTCAGCCATCATTATGCGTTAGCCTGCTTACTAAACCACTAGTGCTCAATACACAAGCCAATAGCTGTATACATCATTCATGCTTGTATCCAGACTGTGTGCAATATATCGAGTCAATAACCAAAGTTTGGATTTAAATATGGGCTTGGGCACACTCATGCGACATTCTCAAGGATTGAATGCTCAGGTTGGAGTCAGCCATTTACATGGTGACCCAATCCTCATTCAGCCATATTTCGTAGCGGTGTGCCCCGTAACACAGGAACAATCACCATTCTGCTGTTCTCACCGACTCTGATAGGCAAGCCCCTCCTGTTAACACTCACTAGGTATTGAAATTGAGTGTTAACAGGAGGGGCTTGCCTATCAGAGTCGGTGAGAACAGCAGAATGGTGATTGTTCCTGTGTTACGGGGCACACCGCTACGAAATATGGCTGAATGAGGATTGGGTCACCATGTAAATCGCTGACTCCAACCTGAGCATTCAATCCTTGAGAATGTTGCATGAGTGTGCCCAAGCCCATATTGAAATCCAAACTTTGGTTATTGATTCGATATATTGCACACAGTCTGGATACAAGCATGAATGACGTATACAGCTATTGGCTTGTGTATTGAGCACTAGTGGTTTAGTAAGCAGGCTAACGCATAATGATGGCTGAAGTGAAGGTAGACACTGTAATTCGAATTTCTATTGTCATTTTGCAGATTGATATAACAATCGACAACAGGGCGGAGATTTGTCCTGACCAGCTGGTATGATTGGACATAGCTGGTTGAGGGTAATGACTCCTCTTTTCCTTATTTTATCGCTACTAGATATGTGGGGGAGGTATACTTGGTCCAGAAACTAATTTTATGTAGGGTTTGTTTTTCAACTCGACAGTTTCCTATTCAAAGATGTCCAACACTGGTGCGGTGAGTGATGAACCCTGATGAATCTGCCATAAAGTTTACCGGCCAGTGAAACATGTCGGTTACAGGTAGTGGTATGCGACAGTAAGCTACCAGCCTTTTTAACTCATCAGTACACACCTGCGTTAGTAATTAAAGTTGTACAATTGGTGTGTCTGTTGATTTTAAACTTTACTTCTTTTTGTTTTTGTTTTGTCATATCAGGTAGCTATTTTCCTGAGCTGCCTGCCTAGCACCTTTATTTTGTTTTATCACTGTTCTTTTCTTGGAAAAGGAATGGCAACCAATGATGAGAAAGGGGGCTGAGTATTGGTAATATTTGCCAAGATCCCCGAGGGTTGTTCGCCCGTGAGGTGCCTTCCTCTCCGCCACACATTTTTTCATCGTTTTATGTTTTGAGTGTGGTTGGATGTACTGTTTCAGTGGTACAGACATCAATGGATGTGTCGAGTTGAATCCTACCCTGAGGCTCCTACTTATAGTTACAAACAGTGTTTTGATATGGATATTATGACATTAGAAAACGTACACCGGACCCTAAAATCAAAGGAGGTGTTGTTGGAATCAAAGTAATAACCCAACAGTTGTGTTTCTCATGTCTAATAGACGGTCGCTAACTAATATCCAGGGTACAGGGATCTGTGTTATTGAATTTCATTGAGTGGAGGGCTATCCCGTAGGTACCCATTTTTCCCTCTGAGCGCCTTTGTGTTTATATGCAATAGGAGCAGCCCAGCCTGAACTGCAAGACTAGGGGGCATATTTGCAGAAAAGTGGCAAAGCGTGGCCTTCAGCCAAGAAGGCTAACTCCACGCTCCGTCCAATGCAGGGCAGCACCATATTTACAAAATATGGTCCAGCCCTGCGTTTCTCCCTGCGCTGGTGCTAATTTTAGCTGCCTAGCACCAATGCACACACCCTTGCACCATAGTGCAGGGGTGCCGGTGTTGAGGGGAGTGATTATTTATGTGCTGTCATTTCATAACTTCGAAATGTGCTGCTTAATGCAGCACACTTAGAAGTTGCAAAACGTAATTTTTTATGTGCTGGAAAGGTCACCTTCCTGCACATAAACACTCAATGGCCTTTTGCTGTTTATAAGTGTGCTGCACAATACAGCACACATAGAAACAGCAAAACAAGGAGAAATTAAAAATGTCCCCTGGCTGTCCTGTTTAAGACAAGACAAGGTTTTTCCTGGTCTTAATTTTGGTGCTGCCCCATATTTACTCTGCCCTTGTAAATATGGGGCAGCGTCAAAATCAATGGGTGTTGCGGTGAAACGCCTTCTACAACACCCATTATTTTCCCCTTCCATGCTAAGTGTAGCGCGAAAGGGGCCTTATTTACAAGGCATTATTAAGCCACATTAAGTGGCTTAGCGCTGTCTTGTAAAGAAGGCAAAGCACCTATCTCCACCACAACGTGCATGAAAAGTGACGGTGTGGTGGCGATAGGGGCTTGTAAATATGCCCCAAGGGTCTCAGTGAAATGGTACACAAGAAGTCAAAGACTGGTGGCACAGGTAGCATAGGACCCATGTCCGATCTTTATTCCATTGGAAATGTCCCTAATGGCTGGAGCCATTGGTCGAGTTTTGAAGGACCAGGGCCACTGCTGGCATCTCTGGCACTTTCTCCAGCTCCCTGATATTTATTGCTGCTTCTGGAAAGTGAGAGGGAGGAATCCGAGAGCGCGGAGTGAGAGATCAGAGAGTAGAGAGAGATCAAAGAGGAAGGAGAGAGGGAATAAAGGTGATAGAGAGAGAATTGATGGAAAGAAAGAGATAAGGTAAAATGGTAGGAAAGGAGAAGGCTCTATTCCTGTCATAGGTAGGCCAAGAAAGTGGTATTAGAATTATCTTAAGGACATATATCAGCGATCAGACATATCACCATGTTGCGAGCATATTAACACTTTAAGAGCAAATTCTTGATGTGCAGGTGAAGATATAGCTTTAAACGGACTTTAGGAATTAGGAAACAGTCCTCCTATGTACAGCCATGACGGCGAGCTTAAATGCACTCTCCTGCGCCTCGAGCAGAGGAGGCCCCCTCTCTTAAGCCATGCAGCGCTACACCATGGATGCAAGGCCCAAATGTGGGGGTCTCAACTGCTTCAACTTGTTGAAATTAGACTTATATAATGCACACAGCTACTCAGCAGAGTGTCCTGGTGAAGTAATAAAAAAACAGAGAATAATAACCGTAGTTCAAACCTGATTAAAAAGCCACGTTTTCAGCCTTTGTTTTTTAAAGGCTGACAAATTAGCAACAGTCCGCACATCTTACAGGAACTTGTTCCAAGCAATGGCACCCAGAAACGCTCATGATCCACCTCCTGTAGTCTTCCTTATTCTGGGAATCTCAGCCAATAATTTATTGGCAGACCTCAGATTTCAGGTGGGAAAATGGAAGCTGAACCTGGCTCTTCACTGGAACTAATCTCCACCTCCAAAAATCAGCTGAACATAATAAGCCGGAGTCTTTAGGGGGAGGGGGCCTGCTTGCCTTTCAATGCACTATCAGTTAAAACTTTTCCCAAGCCAAAATAGTTTTTCCTGTGTTGTTTATGAGAGGCGCTAGGAGAACATAAAGGACTGCTCTTTAACATGTAAAGCACGTTTGTATAGTGCTTTACTGCTGCTTGCATGATTCAGTAGCGCTTTCTGCATCTGGTACTTGTGGAATAACATCTTCAGGATTAGCAGGGGTTTATGTTCCACAGCTGTGCATGTCAGTTTATTTGGTGGCTTCATTGGACACAGCCCCTGCCATTTAGGAAGTCGAGACTCTATGCGTGCGCCATCCGACCATCTCCTTGGGATACAACACAGGATGGAAGGTCTCAAATGCTTTCCCTGCACCAGGAAATATTAACACGTGCTGCATGTTGGTGTTTTCTGGGGACTACTTGGAAGAGAGCAGGTACTGAGGGGCATATTTTCAAGGGCATTATCGCCGCTTTAGCGGCACTTTTTGCCGCTAAAGCGGCGATCATTTTAATGCCCTATCAACAAGGCGGCGCTAACATGCATTAGCGCATGTTAGCTGCTGAATTCCCAACGCATGGCATCTCAGCGCTAAACATCGCTAATGAGATGCAAAGTAGGCGTGGCTGGGAATACTACATGGGAAATTATCGCCAAGGCAGCTTCGCGATATCAGCAAAGAGACTTAGCGATAATAATCATCGTGTTAACTATGCCTTAAGGCAGGCATTTAATGCCTGTTAAATTCCTGACTAAGGCATACCTAACATAGGAGGTGGATTATAGTGGTACGACCACAGGGGCGTATCACCAAGGCTATCGCTGTTTTGAGTGCAACATCGCTGGTTTTCCAGCAATGTTGGCTCATTTCCCTGGATATCGCTGGAATATTATTGCCCTGGAGTAACACGTTGTTGATAACGCACTAACCGGGTGATATATTCCAGCAATGGACGGCGATAAATATATTTATCGCCGTCTGTTGCTGATATGCCCCCGAGATGGCAGAACAATAAAACAAATGAACTACCTCACAATTTATCGTAGGCGTTTTTGAAAAATTATTTTTTGAAAATGAAATTTGTAGAAGCTCCATGGTGGCACTGCTTCTAAAAGGTACTGAACAGGATGAGTGTCTTGGAGAACATTCTTAATGATTTTTACTGCCAAAATAAGCAATTTCCTGCAGGGCACTACTCTAACTTCTCCAGTACTGCAACAGGTATGTTCCAACCTCTGATCTGCTAGACCCCCTCTAACCAGCATTCCCTTGCTCCTACAACCTCTCTATAGAAAGGGTGCAAGACTGTAACACCCACATGATTTTTGATGTCTTGTCACGTCTGCTACTAATGCTGTCCACAGGAATGAATATCTCATAGCACAGTGGAGAAGCTGTTAGAGTCACATAAAAAGCACCTCTCCCAGGATTTAGTAATGCTCTCCTGGCTTCACTCACTCAGACTTTGGCTCTACTGCTATGCCAATCCTGGGGTGCTCTTCACAGAAAATCTTTATGACTCAGTTCCCATCTCTTTCCTCGGACTCACAGCCATGATCCAGCACTGCAAGGCCCAGGAGAGCAGGCAAATGTATTCTGGACCTACCTAATTGTAAGTCTACAGTCATAATTAGTATCATCAATTTTAAAGGCTGCAGCAGGTGGTGGGGATATGGGTCACGTGGCCTTGGCTAAGGGCACATGCTGTGAAAAGCTTTTAACGTACATAACATTACATTTTGGTAGTTTCACATTTAACAATGTAAGTTTGGGATGGAAAATCCCACAATGCTAATGACTGTCAGAGAAAAGTCTAAATAATAATGTTAAGTCTGTACAGGAGCCCTTTTCCTGTGTCTCACCTGTGCTTTATAGTCTTTCAAATAAAAAAGTAAGCGTAATAGCACTCACGTTTATTTTGCTAGATCCCATTGCTAAATTTTACAGTAACTTGACAGATGCCTTCAGTCAAGGTCAAGCTATTTTCACGTGTTGTGTATGTTATTCTATCTTTCTTGCTCAAATATCGACTTTACAACGCATATTACCTTGCACTGGGTATCTGGGAAACCAAGAATCTTTAAGGGCTTCTTCTAAACTGCAGCACGTCTCATTGGGGACTGAAGAAGTAGGACTGCATCATCCCACCCCGATGGAACTCCAATGCAGCCCCTAGTATTTTGTATCTACTTGCTTTATTTTTTCCCACATGTAGCTTGAACTATATACTGCGTGCTCCTCCCTCATAATGTACCCCAAACTTTCCCAATGTGATCCCTCCCATCCTTATGCTTTGTATTCCTACCCCTTAATCCTTTAAAGCGCTCTGATACCCTCACGGATCTGGTTCACACTCTATAAAACTATAAAATAAATAATAAATAAACATGCTCACCATGCCAGCTGGCACCACCTTCAAAACCAGATGCATCATATACAAATCCATCATGAGCACTACCCCTACTTTCTTGGATGACAAGCTTACCATGTGGGTGGGCCGCGACACACCCACAAGCAGGAAACCTCGAGTAGGGAAAAAGAAGAAAACAAGGCAAAGGGCATTCTCCATCTAAGCACTGAGGATCTGGAACGATTTCGCCATATCTCTCTGGACAGCCCCAGCCTAGTTACAATTTAGGTTGCAGCTACATACTCACCTCTGTAAAGAACACTACACTGCAGTAATAGTGCACAAATCAGCTACCCCTCCCAACACAAGTGGACAGTGGCGTTGTTACAGGCCTCTGCTGCATTTCTGTTTTCACTACATAAATGCTACAAAAATACGTTATGGCGTACTAACCTGCAATTGTTTTTTTAGAAGATTGGAGTAAAGATATGTTTTGAACAAGCCTGATCTCAGCTTTTCCACCCAGTGTGCTAATATAATGTATTCCCACTTAATATAGCTTTAAAATAAATGTACTTAGTTTATTAGAGCTATTATTTATGTTCTGTTGTTTTATTGATATCTGCATCAAAACATGTGCTTCTTGCAAAGTTGCTTCAACAATAAATGAGGTTTAATAGTTAATGGCAGTTCTTGTCATATCATGTTGTATGCAAATTAGAGATGCATCACATAATCCCAGTCTTCTTAGGGCTCCACAAATCATACAACCAGCCCTGTGCAGAAACTTCACAAGGTAAGTAGTGGAAGGAGGTGGACAAGATCAGGTGGCAATGGGAGTTGTATTACATGGGATTCTACCATCCCTGTTTTAACAGCCTGTCTCTAGTTTCTTTATAATAGGCGACTTGTGACACACACAGTTGATAATTATAAAGAAATTATGTCAGAATTTGACTGTAATACTTAGTACACTGGGGCTCTGAGGTCACAATGCCTTCTGCCAGAGCTAGCAGCCAGGGAAGGGCAGGTCAGGTCATTGAGCATAAAACGGAAGTTGACTTTTCTTTCATTATGAGTCAGAATCTTTCTGCATAATTCTACACATTCCGACACACTCAGACTTTTTATTTTAAAAACTGGCTTGTACTAAACCAATTCTAATATCTTTTTCTCACAAATATCTTTTTGATGTGTTTACTTTTGTACTAAAGATCCTATTTTAATTCTTCATGTTTGCAAACATGCTCTCTCTTTCTTATGAAAGAGCTCTACACCAAGGATTTAAGCGGTTTTTGGGCAACGGTGATGGTTTGGCTATGTATCAAAATGAATAAAGTACTCACTGCCGTTCCATTGCAAGTTCCATAACTGATAGTGGAACTCAGCCTTCAGCCTTATTCCTCAATATGGTCATGGGACTCCTCAGTGACTTGCAAAACCCTTTATAAAGTATGGTAGAGGGTAATTTATCCCATATATAATCGCTAAAGATGTCTTCAAACCTAATAGCCACACAAAATAGTCTCCCATAAATATATCTAACATAGCCAGGCTTTTCAGGTACAGCTATATAGGGGCAATAGGGAATATAGCCAAATCCAAAGATAGGTAGCCGCACATGCACCATAATGCATACACAAATATAGCATAAGTTCTTTGAACCAGAAAACTGACTTTTAAAAGATAATTTGACAGCAAAAGTGAAAAACTACAATGGGCCTTATTCTGAAGGATGTGTTTTTTAGGTGCAAATGAGAGTTTGTATCTGGGACCAGATTCTAACTTTGTTATTAATTGCTAACCAAGGGGTTCTTGCCTACACTAAGTCCACAAGTTTAAATGTGGCTCCAAACATAAGAGCAAACTCCACAATACAACTTTGCACATCTCAATGTATTGGAAAACACAGTGAATTAGCATGTTATCTCAAGGTCTGAAGCTTGGAAAGATGAGTAACTAGTACACTCACTAAATACCATACCTCACATTTTTGGTATTTTTCCAGGGCCAACATGACAATTAGAGGCGGGCGAATGATTCCATTCCACCAGCGGAGTTTGCTGCTTTTTGCCCACTCCATGTTCCACTTGGAACGTGGATTTCTGGAAAAACTCTGCCAACCACTGTGTGGATTTTAAAGACAACAAAGGTCCTTAGGACAACCAGGATAAACACAAAAATGAAATTATAGACCACAATCGGTACTACAATCAACCTTCCAGACCCAGCCGGGTGAGGAATTTTTAATTTTAAGAATAATAAGCAATAAAGTGACCAAGCAGTGGTCAGTAGAACACACTTTTGATAGGGTACAGTCCTGTACCTATCTTTCAAAGAAAGGAAGCGTAATAGAAGTGAAGAAAGAGACAAAAGTTTTTCAGGCAAGAAGCTTTGGAGCCAAAAATGTCGCTTGCAGATTAGTGATCAATACACACAAGTTCCGACATACAGTAAGTACAGTTTAGCATACAAATGAATTTGTCTGAACTACTGTTTTAACCGTCAACGTTTCGATCCCCTGGCTCCTAATGAACCGGGATCATCATCAGGACTATTACAATCATTTGCCTGTGTTTCTAAGAACGCCTGCCAGGTAAATGGAATGCCTAAGTCTAGTCAGGTGCTGGATGGGGGGAAGTGCGGCAGCCAAATTGCGCCGGTTCCTTATCTCGAGGCACAGCTGATGAACCTTAATTGCGCGTGCGTGGGGCACCGCGTAATGCTGAGAATTGTTTACTCGTCCGAGTGTGCTGCATCATAGATGTGGGTCGAGGACAGTGCAACGCCCATGCAGCTTTAGCGTCCGCAGAAGATGAGGCGGGGTGACGGCGAGACGCAGTGGTCTCTCTCCGTGTCTCTGGCAACTTCCCCCCATCCAGCACCTGACTAGACTTAGGCATTCCATTTACCTGGCAGGCGTTCTTAGAAACACAGGCAAATGATTGTAATAGTCCTGATGATGATCCCGGTTCATTAGGAGCCAGGGGATCGAAACGTTGACGGTTAAAACAGTAGTTCAGACAAATTCATTTGTATGCTAAACTGTACTTACTGTATGTCGGAACTTGTGTGTATTGATCACTAATCTGCAAGCGACATTTTTGGCTCCAAAGCTTCTTGCCTGAAAAACTTTTGTCTCTTTCTTCACTTCTATTACGCTTCCTTTCTTTGAAAGATAGGTACAGGACTGTACCCTATCAAAAGTGTGTTCTACTGACCACTGCTTGGTCACTTTATTGCTTATTATTCTTAAAATTAAAAATTCCTCACCCGGCTGGGTCTGGAAGGTTGATTGTAGTACCGATTGTGGTCTATAATTTCATTTTTGTGTTTATCCTGGTTGTCCTAAGGACCTTTGTTGTCTTTAAAAACTAGTTACCCATGGTCCATAGGTATTCTTTGGGTTCCCTTGTTTAACTATAAATAACCACTGTGTGGAGGAATATTGTTCTCGTGTGTGGCTCACTAACATTAAGTTGGCAAGTGAGAATTTGCATCTCATAGTGCGATTTTCAGCCCCTGTATTGCCTCCCGGTGAGATTTCTCAATCAGTCATTACAAGTCGCAAATGTTCACCCTAAGAAAGCTGCTGCTCGAGTGGTAAATCTACTTAAGTGGCAGAAAGAAGCAGCACCCTCTGGCCTGCCGCGTAAAGTGGTTCACACTCATTTTACACTGCGAATCAAGCTCTTGGCACAAAAAATCAGCACGTGCAGCACACCATGCCGAATTTTGCCCACTCAAGGAACTCCGAGGAATTGCACACAGCTTTTATGTAAGTCCACGAAATTCCACGGAGTGAAACTCTGCGAGTACCAGCCACCCCTAATGACAAACAACAACAGATCTTTTCAAAAGTCAGCACCATACTCTGCATTGCAAAATGTAGACCTATACGGTCCAACAACTGCAACAGTGATGTTTACGGGTTTTGTTTCACTTTCATGTTAATAAAAGAGGGAGAGCAGTGAGAGTGCACGAGAGAGACTGGGATAACCATGGATGGAGAGAGCACAAGAAAGAGAGAGTGTGTGGGAGAGAGTGTTATTGATATAGAGAAGGAGAGAGAAACTCAAGACTAACAAAACATTTATTATTTGCCAACTATACTCTATCACAGACCTCCTTCCACCAGAACATGTTTTCCTTTGGTACATTATAGGGGAGATAACCTTTTAGCTTGTCCACGTAATGATACCGCAAAACAAGCTTTGTTACATTTTACCTGTTTTCTAAATACTCTGTGAAGTACACCAGGTTGAATTTAGTACCAATTTTGAAAGCTCACCATTTTGGACTATGCAGACCTGCTCTTATCTTTCTCCAGACTCTCAAGTACCCACACAACCTATTTTGCTGTTGCCTTCTTTTTAAATGCATTGTCTATTGTTGTAAATCTAGGTATTTTTGACAGTTTATTGTTTTTGTAACGTTTTTATAGTGTGTGATTGTTAGACGAGACAGTCCTTAAGGTAGTCTCCCCCAAACATTTTGCCTGCTCACTTCATCTCTGTGCACTTTACCACTACTTACAAGTGCTAAAATGCCTGTGTGCACTCCTTAAAACATGGTAAAAGAAGCCTACAACTGATTAGCTTTCTGAATTTATTGACAAGTCCCTAGTAAAGTGGTGCAACATGTACCTGAGGCCTGTAAATGAAATGCTACTAGATGGCCTGTAGTATGTATTGTACCACACACTTAACTAGCTTTTTAAAACGTGTCTCAGGCTTGCCATTAGAACCTGCGTGCAGTTTTGATCTGTCAATTCGACCTGGCAAACTGAATATTTTGAAAGGCTTAAACCTTCTTTTTTAATACATATGAGTCACCCCTAGGGGAGGCCTTAGACAGTCAATAGGGCAGGGTGTAGTGTATATAAAAGGATGGCCATATAGTTTTTTTTTACATGTCCGGGCAGTGAAAAAATCTTAAAATAATTTTTCACCACTGAAAAGGCCTACCCCTCCCAAAGGATAACATAGGATAACATTGGCTTACCTTTTTACATTGACTAAGTGATTACTTTTTATTGGGAGCCAGTAGTAAAGCCATTTTTCTCTCAAATGAATTGTAATTTAGAACCCTCTTTAATGGTAGCCAGGTCGGGCCTGTTTATGCAATAATACCTGTAAAGGAATACCTGACTACTCTTTTGTGCACCTGTATTTTATTTAAGCAGGTACAATAAACAGAATACAGCTATATGTCTTGCATGGATCTAGTTTTTCAATTAACTTATCATTTATTTGATCAAATCTTTAAAAAACAGTGGGGCATATTATCAAGGGGGTTTATCTCCGCTTTTTTGGCTTTAAAAGCCAAGAAAGCGGAGATAAAATTATCTCCCTATTACCTAGCTGTCGCTAACACCAGTTAGCGACAGCTAGTAGGAGATAGCGACCAACTTGGGCCCCACTTTGCATGTCAGTGATATTTATCACTAATGATATGCAAAGTGGGCGTGCCAAGATGTTAGCGACTGGAAACAGTCGCTAACATCGCTATCTCCTATTACCAACTTTTGGAGATATTCGCGCTAAGCGCGAATATCTCCAAAAGCTAACACCTGCCCTGAGCAGTTCTTAGCCATGTTATCCAATGGGAGGTGGATAACATGGCTAAGAGCATTAGCTCGGTAATGCATGAATATCGCTGACTTTTCAGCGATATTCATGCATTGCGGCCGTTTTTTATCGTATTTGCGATAAACCTTGGTAATACCAAGGTTTATCTGCGATAAAAATCCCCGCAGCTCAGCGGTAAAATTTTGTCTCTAACCAAGCAATAGCGATAATTATCGCTATTGCTTGGTAATATGCCCCAGTATCTCCGGTACTGCTGATTAGACTTTTGTCCTTTTGGTCTTAAATTATATATTACATTTTACTCTAGTTTTCTAAATTAGTCTGGGATTTTTCTTTTGACGTTTTTTTACTTTATTATTGTTTGTGTGCTGCATAAATAATTTACACATTGCCTCTAAGTTAAGCCTGACTGCTTTTGTTCCAAGCTACCAGAGGGTTAAGCACAGGTTAATTTAGTGACTATTGTTGTCCACCCGGGCAGGGATTGTGGTTGTTGCTTGAGGAGGGTCATCACCAACTCCTCAATAAAGAATCCAATTTCCTAAAGTGATTTTATATATTGTTACTTTCATGATGAATTTTCTTAATCAAATCAAGCATTTCTGATCTGGTCTGGGCAGGTATTCAGAAAACATTGCAAAACATTTTAAATAATATGATATGTTTCTTTCATGCCCCCCAAATGCCCCAACATATCAATTGGGAAGCTGAGCCCAAACATTTTCCATTTGGCTCCTCCTCTTTGATGAAGTGGTCAAGGAACAGAAGTTAGAAAAATTGTGGACTTCCCCAAGAGATGTAACAATAGTGAAATGCTCCTGCTTTTAACAATTATCATGTAAAAGCAGTAAATATCCAGAGTTAGAATCCAGTATTCACCCTAACTGTCGAAATATAGAGGCACCAGTCTGTCCTGTGGTCCCCTGGTGCTACTATAATAGACAACGTCCCTGGCATGAGAACCATATCTTGTCCACCCAACTTGACAGCTCATGACCTAACAATGACATCAATGAAACAGGTGACATTACAATTTGTACCAAACCCTGAGGAACCAGCTGTCAAAATTTAAGTTAGGAGCATGATACATTTGGTGCAGGTTTGTCAAACTATTAAAATGTTTTAAGAGGTTCCCAGAACTTGTAAGTGTTGAATTTAACATGTTTTTTTCCACAGCAGGCTCTGCTCAGGTAAAGTTCAGAAAGAACTGGATAATAGTTCACCAACTTACAATGTAACTGCAAATATTTGGTCATTCTGTACTTTTTTGACTTTGTGAACCCTCCCTGACCCGGTAAAGAGGCCTGGGAGGAAGCCATGTAACACACTACTGCCTTACCGAACAGAGGGGTCGTTTTCTTCCCTCCCCAGCCTTGCCTAAGTGCAGAGGAGGGTAATTCTAAGCCCCCCGGCCTTGCTCAAGTGATGAAGGACAATGTTGTACCTCTCCAAGAGCTAGTCTACCCTCACTGCTTTGCATTATGGCTTGGGAAGAGATTATAGCCTTGAGAATCATCTCCACACTTCCACATTAAAGGATTGTGCAGTAGGCTGGAATTAGTTCTTTGTATCCCATCCCCACCCTGCCATATGGCAGGAGATAAAAATAAAAATAAAAAGGTTCCTACCTTGGAGTGCCCAATTGAGATTGGGGTGCTGGGGCAGATCTGAGCTTTCCTGTGCTATCTGCAGTTTGACAAATGCAGGAAGCTGCACAGGAACAGGGGATTTGAAAGTTGCCAGAGTCCTCTATTAACAAGGTGCTCAGCAGCTCTGAGCTTCCATGCTCCTCTCTGCCCTGTCAACTTCACATGTCATCGAGGAACGTGGAGGCTCACAGTTGTTCCAGTACTCGGTTCAAATATGTGATCAGTGTGCTGGGATAACACTAAACTGCCAGCTGCTCCATAGCCTGTAACATTTGGTGGACATTAAAGAAGTGTGGCAACTGCCCACTTCTCATTTTGGTTGGTCTAACCCCATATGGCTTCAGTAATCATGGTTGGGAGGAAAACAACAGCTACCACTGATGCAAGGCAGAGAGTGCTCAGTTTAATTAGTCCCCCACCCATGTACAAAGTGGAGGGCAATTCAAGCACTAATTCCACCCTGGGGCAAGGAAGCAGCAGTAACATGTTAAATCCTTGCCCTTGGACAAGGTAGAGAGATAAAGGCCCCTAATGTTGGCAGCAATGACAAAGGTATATAGCATACCCTTACCTGGTAATTTGGCAGGACTGGGGATAAACAAAAAGCTTTTCATCCCATATTTTTTGACATCAAATGCTTGTAAACATTTGTGGGGTAAACGAAAAATAAAAAATAATCCTCCTTTCCACACCCCAGTCTCTGAGACTGGGTTGTATAAAAAATGACCCTTCTCTAACTGTCAGAAGAGGTGAGGAGGAAACTATTTTACAAGCCGCAAATTGGCCAAGAGTGATGAGAATGTTTTCAAAAACTTGCTGTTGGTCAAGGCTGTAGTGTAAATGTGTACCTCTGCTCTTGGGCAAGTGGGAGTGTGCAAAATCAACACCCCTAAGCTAAGACAAGGCAGGTGCGCAAATTCTGGAAGTGCTTCATCTGCCTTTGAGCAAGGTGGAAGTAGACAAACAATTAAACCCACATGCCCTTGAGCCAGATGAGGAGCTAATGGCATAAAATGTCCATCCTTCACCTGCACCATTCTGCAAGGGTATGGGTTTAAAAAACCTCCCTCCTCCCCATCTGCTTTTACCTCTGCTGATATTTGAAAGCATAGGAAGAGATTTAATTAAACAAACATACAATTACAAACACTAGCAGACATTTACATATACACTCTTATCACATCATCCTACACTCACACATACACACATGCCACCATCACTGTGGTCAATTTACGTGGGGAGTGGGGCGAGTTTAGTAGTATGGCAGGGCTGCTGGAGGTCATTGCTGGTGTGGCTGGTAGCGTGCTCGTTGGTTATGGGGGGCTGAGAGAGGCATTGGCCCCAAGGTTCCTTCCTCACAGGCTTTTGGATCCCTGGGCATTATTGACAAGGAGATTGAGCTGGTTGAACGCCGCTTATCTCTTTCCTCTCCCACTCCTTAGCCCCCTGGATCCAGGTTTGCTTGCTTGGCAGCTCTCCTAGAGCCGGGCTGGTGGGCTCTTCACTGATGGAGGGAGGCCGGGAGGGGCACTTATTGGTTTCACCTGTTTCACCTGTTTCTGATGTTCCTTTGTCACCAAGGCCCTGTAAGTCCTTGATACCTTTGGATCTTGATATTTTGGTGGTGCCCAACAAGGGCCCTGGAGTGGTAGGAAACAGGGCCGGACTGGGCACAGCAACCAGCCCTGGCTGATTGCTGCTCGACTGGCCCTGGAACGGGGGGAATTGAGGGGGTTGCTAGTGAAAAGCACTGCTCCCGCTTTTGTTACAGGGGGACGATTTTGCAGCACTGCTGTAAAACCAGCCCCCACGGCCAGAAAACTGGCTCCCTCCCTTACGGCCCACCGGGGAAATTCCCGGTACCCGCTACAGCCAGTCCGGCCCTGGTAGGGAAAAGGATGAGAATGGAGGCTAGCAGCAAATCGATGCGACCGATGATTAATACCAATACCAATTTTAACACTAAGGGTAAAGAACTCTCTTGTCAGGGATGAGGACCCAATAGAAATTTTAATGAACTCTCTACGTGATAACTTAATTGCTGCCCTGGATGCTAAACTGGAACCATTTTGCTGCACTGGATGCTAAACTGGAACCATTTTGTCCACGGTTGGACGCAATTGAACTGGAGCTCATCAAGCGCAACCAGCTTACCCAGTCCTTGGGATCTCATGCATCTACCCTTGTTTCTATTCTCTCTCCTATCGTTGCTATCTCGCTGCCTACCCAAGCTGTGGCCGGGGAGGGGACGCTGAGCTGCCACATAGTCAGGAAAATATTGTATCCACCATACCTGTCCCCACCCAGTCCCTAGCGTGCAGGATTGCCAAGGCAGACAAGCTCTAGTGTACAAGGCAATTTTGTCAGTTGTAGCGGGGGTAGGAGTGCCTAGTGGGGAGTATGCCCAGTCACATGGCACCCTGCATTATTGAATTGCAGGGGCCTGGAGTAACACCTCCTCTAGATGTAAAATGGTGCCTTCTTTGTCAAATCCTATTATTCTTGATTTGCCTCCCAGCTACTCCCTACGTTGTCATGTTGGGCTGTGTGCCTCCGCTTAACACTTGCATTAAAGAACAAGATAACACATTGATTGAGTTTAAACTCCTTTATGGGGTCTTGTGTTGGAGAATGGATTAACATGGTACACAGGGTAAACCGGCCAGGAAAAGATGAGAAAACCTTTGAAGGAGACTGTGTAATCATTACTTTTAATAGACCTTTGTTCGTTGGAAGAATCCCTGCTTCTATCAGGCAACATTGTGCAAGCAGTTCCCCATCTTCTATCTTGGCTCGCCCTCTACATTTCTTCTACAGACCTGGGCTAGTAGATCTTGCCCCCACAGTTTAATCAATGGCAGATCCCAAGGAAAAAAGCTCTGGCAAGGGGTGATCAGCTTGGAGCCTTCTGTGAGATGGATATTTATGCCCCCCTGACCTCCCTTGAGGCCTGGGATTGACTGGCAGGGAATAACCTCACGGATGGGGTCACAATGGCTCCAATGGCTCTGTGTAATGAGGTATCAACTGACTCCAATACTAAGGTGCTAAAACTTATCAGCTGTAACATCAATAGGCTTGCACCATGTTTAAGGTCCCTAGGTGGCTGGAGTTCGGAGTGATCTGCCTACAGGAGACTTTCCAACTCTTTCTTTTTAGAGGGGTAGAAGACCTTCTTTCTACCTACCACTGAATCGCGGGTTGGTAGGCCAAAAGGGGGGGGGGTCTAATCATCTTTGTATCTTTGGCAGGCAGGCGTAGATGTGAAGTAATACCATCAGATGTCTACTTTGCAGGCCCTATCATTTTCCTCTGTTGGCCCCTCAAAGCTACTGTTGGTGAACTTTTATAATGCTAAGACTCCTCCACATGATGTGTGCAATATTTAAATATTGGTCTCCTTTCCTAGAAAACTGTATGGCTCCAAACTGGCTATGGCTAACACAGTGATTGTAGGTGATTGTAATGGTCATTTATGTGGGAATCCGAGGGGGCACAAGGTTCATGTTACTTCTACCTGGTTGGCACATGGAACATTCACACCAAGGTTCGCCTTTAAATGGTATACTGAACAAGTTTAATTTAGTTTTTTTCCTGGATAACATCTCCCCATCTGTAAGTGAAATTAACCCCACTTTTACTGGTAGGGGTTGCAAGACCTTTATTGATTTTATCTTTGTCCCTGCAAGCTTTTCTACCTGCTTTTCTATAATGGGGAAACCTCAGAGTCCTCTTAGTGTCCATAACTATGTATGTGTCTCTCTATGTTGGACACCAATGGTACTAAAGCCATTTGTAGCCATTCAGGGTAGTAGGCTAAGGTGGTCTCAGGTAGTCATTGGCAGTTTTTATAATACCTGTATTCCCATTGCGAAAAGGAGTTTAGCCTTTGTCTGTCAGACAGTAGCAGGCCTCAAGACACTTTAGAGGCTTTTGCAGAGATTTCAAATGCAGTGTCTACCCTTTTGAAGGTAACGGTGACCCAGAAGACCAATGTGATGCCCAAATGGTTTGATAAAAGATGCTCTCAATCATTAAGGAATCTTGAGTGTACCCAGAATGTTAAGCCTAGGGATTCTGCTCTAGTCAAGAATTGACGTATACAGTACAAACTGGAGATAGCGAGGTGCAAGAAAGACATAAGGGATGAGGCATGGGAAGGTCTACTTTAGGCAGGCCCCTTGAAATGTAGTTCCAAATTCTGGGATATAGTTAATAGAGCTTACCTAGCATGGGAGGCTGCTGCATCCTTCGGCTCTTACATCGCAGAGGATTGCTGGGTATATTATTGTGAGGAGTCCTACAATATTGTACCCAATGATGCCTGTGGCTGAGGGTGCACAGAAAAAGGGATTTCTAATTTGACATTTTCCCCTGAGGAAGTTAAGAAGGGCATAGGGGGGATAACCAAGAACAAGGACCCAGATCCTGACCGAATCCCTCTTGGCTTATATATAAATGATGTTGAGGTATGTGCCCCAGGTTTGACCACACTTGCCAAAGCAGCAGTAATTGAGGGACCCCCACAGTCTTGTGCTTCTTCTACACTGTCATTGTTTTTAAAAAGGGAACAGGGGCCATCCTCAATGCTACAGAGCCATCTCTCTGCTTGATTTGGTTGTGAAGGTAGAGGGGCGAATTCTCCTGGACAGAATAGCATTGTGGTCCGAGGATAATACTTTACCTGAAGTTCAAGATGGTTTCCGATAAGGTAGGTCAACATTGCATCAGTATTTGAACCTCTGTATGGTTCTTAATGAATACGCCATTGCTTGTCCTGGTTCTATCCATCTAGCATTTATGTACCTCACCACCAGCTTTTGACCGAGTAAACAGAGAAAAACTTTGGCATATTACGTTATCAATGAGGGTTGTTAGACTTGGCATCTTTTGGCGTGTTTCCCCTGAGTTTTTACTTTCTGACCTTCCGGTTTTGACTCTGTTTTTGCTGGCTTAGTTTTTCTGCGCACTTTTCTCACTGCTGATCAGTGGTAAATGCAAGTGCTCCTGTGGTAAAATGTGTTATGGATTGGTGTTTCCATGATTGGCCTATTTGATTTATGTATCAGTCCCTAGTAAAGTGCACTGAGTGTGTCAGGACCTGTAAATCAAATGCTCTTAGTGGGCTGCAGCACTGGATTGTGCCACCCACACAAACAGCCTGTAAATGTAACACTGCTCTGCAATTGCAGAGCCTGTGTGCAGTCTGGGACTGCCATGTCGACTTGGCAAGTGTACCCAATTGCCAGGCCCTAACCTTCCCTTTTCTTACGCCAGCCACCCCTAAGGAAGGCCCAAGGTACCCCTGTGGGTGGCATGTCCTGATAGTGAATTATAGTTAATTTCGTTTTTCTCTATTGCAAGGCTGGCTGTTCCCTATAGGACATAATGGGGAGTTTGCCTATAACACCTTATAAACATAACTGACCCTGTGTACTGGGTAGGAAAATATAGTTTAGTATGCCTGAACTCAGAATTTAAAGATGCACCTTTTAGTGAAGGTGATTTTTACATTCCGTATTTGAAAATACTACTTTTAGATAGTAGGTATTGTCTTGCTCAGCCATCCAGCAGGCCTCTGCTGGGTTTATGGATTGACTGTCTGGGTTTTGGATGACAGGGGCTGGGGAGCTGCAGAGGCTCCAGATAGTCTAGGTGGGTCAGGAAAGGGCTGAATAGACCTGGGCTGCATTTAGAGCAGAGGGGGGAGATTTCTTTGCACCTGAATTGGCCTGGTCTGTCTCTGACAATGCCGTCTGCACCTCCTGCCAGGAAGCCACACCAGGGAGCGCAGAGATGGTTCGTGGCTGGGCACAGACACTCTCTGCCTGAAAGGACAAAGGATTTGGTGGTATAAATATTGGGGCCCTAACCCCTGAACTTTGGAACTCTTTTGGACCAAGAATACTGCCAAGAAGAAGAGCTGGAGAAGCTGTGAGGAGGAACTATCACTTTGCCGAGTGCTTTGCTGTGTTGGCATGCAGTGGTTGCTTCTGTCTTGGGCAGTGAAGGACTGGACCGAACTTTCTGCAATCTACGTTTGTGAGTTTCTCCAATGGCTTGAGGTATAGCTAGCCCCCCTGTTCAAAAAGTTTCAGGAACAGAAAGACTTCACGTTCTTCTGCCCTCAGCACTGGGTACTGTGTGTTTTGTGCTGCAACAGAAGAAAAAGCCCCCCGATGCTTCTACGATGCTGCTGCTGACACTGTGTCCTAAAGGCACTGCAGACACCGCACCGCGACCCTGGTCTCACCGACAACGACTGTTGACCCCGCCACCGAGCCGCTGCTCGCACCGTGACCTGTGGGCACCACACTGGCATCACCTCACTTCACAATGCCGCCTTGTTATCCCCTATGACGCCGCTCCATGCCAAAATCAACGCAGCTGGTGGCACAGTGGTTCAAGTGCACCGCTCGTAAAGTTACATGATGCACTGCCATCATGCCGACCACGTTTTAACAGAACAAGGGAACCCTTAAGGTATATTTATAGGGACCTTGGGCATTACGTATTACAAAGAACAGTAGTCCCTATATGAAATTAATACACACAAAAAATTATAATCATATACTTAATAAGTAATATGTCTTCTGCCCGTGCGGACAGGATTTATTTAGCAATGAGTGCAAGATTAAGGTTTTTTTTGGAAGAATGTCAAGCGGGCACAGCCGTGACCCTTAACATACAAGACAGAAACAACAAAGAAGCAATGTGAACAAGGCAAGAAAATAAGTCTGCGTACTTGTACTTCAGTAAAGCAGGCACAAAATATAAAGAAAACACTCCATTGTAAATTGTACATAAATAGTTCGCATATGGGGTTTTAAAAGTCGACGACGTTTCGATGCCTATAATAGTGGAGGCATCATCATCAGGACAAGAGTTGACATTATTGTTGTCTTGAACAAAAGCAATATATGCCATTAAGTTACATTTACTTTTACAAACATATTTACAGTTGGGAGAAAAGAGAGAGAAAAACACAAGAATTAAGATAAAGTAAATAGAGGCATGTATTAATGATCCTTTTAGTTACAGTAAGTGAACTGCTTTCCAGTGAAGCTTTAGAACAGTGGTGCGTGAGTTAAAAACGAAATAATCGACGCAGTGACTTTGGTCGGCGCAGTGACTCTGAGACATTACAATCTAATTGTGAAGCAAAACAGAATTCGACCTGTTCATGGAGTTACTAAAATTTAAGCAGCTGCACTGAATTAATCATGACATTAAACCGGTGCTACTAGTGAGCCATTCCCGGCGATGCAAGACGGTTTTAGGGTGCATTTTACGGTGGAGTTTCGGTTTGACATGCATGGCTGTGTAATGGAAAAAGTGCACGATGGCGCATGGGTGGCAAAACGCATATTATCGTGCTAGTGAAAAGTGAAGTGTGTAAAAATTGGCACGAGTGGCATTACACATACTTCGTCATACGATGATGCAGGACAGGGGGAATTCATCTCCGAATTTGAAGGGATCGGGTTATCTGTGAATTTCAAGCGGGGCGTTAAAAACTTCAAAGATGCGCATGCTGTGCATCTAAATAACGGAGTGCGGTGGTTGTTTACCTAAATAGTCCGGTGGCTCCAGCGATTTAATAGTCAACCTGGACTCAGTTGCATTCAGTGGCACAGGAGCACAATGGCTTCCTAACAAGGGCGAAAACGGGGGTCTGAATAAAACCGTTTTATATCTAATCTGAGCAGTTAGGTGTGTGTCGGCTGCTTACTTACTTGATAAGTGCGACGGCACTGCTGCGGATGTGGCATCCAGTGGCCAGTGAGTCTAGGTTCCCGGGCTTTCAATAACGTTGTGGTGAGCTAAACAGTGTAAAAGGACTATCTGGGAACCACTACTGTGAAGGGGGTGTTTTTTGGCGGCCATCTTGGAGTGGTGATATTGAGTTAACGTGAGCATGCAGAAGTTTAAAAACCATGAAAGGAAATTAACGTCTGTACATTTCAGTATTACAAACACATGAAAGGGAATTTACATCAGGGACATCCCGTCCTCAATCAAATTTAAAACCATGACAGGAGAGTAACGTCTGTACATTTCAATATTATGGACACATGAAAGGGATTTTACAGCAAGGACGTCCAGTCCTCAATCCGATTTAACCCATTTCGAATGCTGTTGGTGCGCAAGATCCACTGTAGTTCCTCTTTATTCAGTAATTGGGCCATGTCTGCTCCCCTGGGGGGTGGTTTGATAACCGTAATCACTGTCCACTGAAGGTCATTACTGTTGTGTCCATTAGCAGAATAATGTTCCACGAGGGATGCATTTGCAGTCTTGCATTTGATCCTGCTCCGGTGTTGGCCAATGCGTAGTTTGACTTTTTGGCTGGTTTGTCCAATATAGATAAGACCACACGGGCAAAAGATGGCATACACTAAATTTGCAGAATTACAATTAGAAAAGGACTTGCGCTCAAATTTGATATTGTCATGTGTGAACATTTTGCCTTCAATTGTGGTATCACAGTAAATACAACCTCCACATTTATTGGGACCAGTAACCGGTGGGAGCCCCCACACATCATTTATAGTAGTTTTTGGTATTGGTGATGGGAGTGCTGCCCTTACTAAGTGATCTTTGATATTTTTTGCACGTTTAAAGGCAAACATAGGCTTATCTAAAGTTAATTGTCCAGCATTAAGAACTGGCCAGTGCTTAAGAACACTTTTTCTTATGGCGTTGGAAACTGGCGAGAACGTAGTGACACATATAAGTTTGTCCTGTTCACTTTTTTGTTTAGGCTCCAGAAGGGTTTCTCTAGGGCACTACCAAGCTCTTTTCAGGGATTTTCGCACCAGTTTTCGTGGGTAACCTCTGCTTCTCAATTTTTTGCTCAGAGTCTTTGCTTCAGAGAAATAGTCATCCCTAAAATAACAATTACGCCTAATCCGGAGAAACTGGGAAAAGGGTAGGGAGTCGCGTAGGGCCCTGGGATGATGGCTAGTATACTCTAGCAATGTATTCCGTTCAGTGGGCTTACGGTGTAATGTGGCAGTTAGACGGCCTTCAGTATGTTTTATTTGTAAGTCCAGAAATGGGATTAAATCTTTACTGGTAGCTATAGTGAAGCGGAGGCCTCCACTATTATTATCAAGCCAATGTTGAAATGCTAAGAGGTTTTCAAGGGACTCGTTCCATAGCAGGAAGGTATCGTCAATGTATCTTTTCCACAAGGAAATTCCCTCGTGGAAAGGATTAGACGTGTGAAGGATGGTACTGGTTTCTAGATGGTCCATGTACAGAATGGCCAGGTTTGGAACAAAAATTGCTCCCATGGACGTTCCTTTCACTTGACCGTAGAATTGTCCCTCAAACAGAATTTTTTTTTTGGTGAGGCAGATTTCAAGTAATTCAAGGATGAATAGCGAGGGTACATTATGTGGGCGTGCTCTTGATTCGAGAATCTTCTCAATCACCCTAAGAGATTCAAATTGTGGAATATTGGTGTACAGTGATTCCACATCCAGCGTGCACATGGTGCTGGATGTGGGATCAAAGGGATACTCTTCAATGAAGTTTATCATGGCCATGCTGTCCCTGATATAACAGATGGTTTCAGGGACGAAGGGCTTGATAAAGTAGTCTATGTAATGACCTAGAGGCTCGAGGGTTGACCCACAACCTGAAACAATCGGGCGGCCTGGTGGTGATTGAGGGTTTTTGTGAATCTTGGGCAGACAGTATATCACAGGGGTGCGAGGAGATTTAATATTCAGAAAGTCATATTCTTTTTTAGAGAGGAATCCTGAGTCAAGTGCCCTTGTAGTGACAGTTAAAATGAGATCTTGAATTTCATGCCGACCACAGCCTTGCCCTACCGACGCCAGTGCCATCGACTCCGGTTCATCAGCCGACGACAGCGCTTCAGCAACGATGACGCCCCTGCCTGCACTGTGACCTGCCAGCACCGCAACGAGTACTGCATCACTTCTCACAGCGACCATGGTCTCCCCGACGACGCCATCTGATGCCACCACCAAGCATCTGCTCACATCGTGACCTGAGGGCATCGCACACCGCACCGCTGAACTTCGCACCGAAGCATCCAACGCCGGCCGACGCCAGCGCTCCTGACATCAACTGCGAGGAGTTCGATCTGTAAAGCGTGTGACTTCAAGGACCTGGCGACTCCTGCACCGAACTCCGGAACGAGCGCCTTTGGACACCGTGCTTTCAGAAGCTCAACGAGAGGTCGCCAGCGCCTTGCATTTCTAAAGGGACTGTTTTGTGGGTTTTCCTGACACCGTAGCTGGCCCGCGACGCTGCGGTCAGCCAGAACTGTTTGGATTTGTTTGTTTACAATGCCGAGATAGCCCCGGACGGAGCTATCTACTTCAAGGAATTGTTTTTCAAGGTTATTTTGATAACAGAAGAGTTCTAAGTACTGTATTGTGGATTTTTTGTATCAGTTTTGGTCTTGTCTTAAGTATATACAAAAATTGGATTTATTTCTAAACTGGTGTGGTATCCATTTGCAGTGCTTACACTGTATTACTGTTGTTTATGTGCAAATGCTTCACACACTGCCTCTAAGATAAGTCTGACTGCGCGTGCCAAGCTACCAAAGAAGTGGGCAGGGGTTATTTTAGAAGTGTAACTCCCTTATCCTGACTAGGTAGAAGGGTCCCTATTTGGACAAGGGTACTTGCCTCTTCCAACTAGAGAGGCCAATTTCTAACAAGGGTGAACCAGGATAATGCCTTTAATTAAAAAAAAAAATCCACATGAATAACATGGCCTTGGTACGATATACCAAAGATCTTAAGTGTACACTGCCTTTGTTATCCCTGACCTCAGAGGTGGAAAAATTAGTGTCTAGAACAAGGGGCAGTTTCCCCTAATCAACATCGGTTAGGGCTCCACTTCCCTACTTTTCTGATGGTTTTTATTTAAAAATAGTGAATAACATTATTCACTATTAGTGTAATAGAAAATGGAGTACAGTGAGCTGGACTATGACACTATATGGCAGCTAAGGTAAGTAAGAATGCTTTTAGATGTATGTTGTATGTATGCTTGCTGGTGAGAGTGTGTTGATATGAGAAAGAGTGTGTGAATGTGTGTATATGTGTGAGCATGTGTATGTGAGTCAAAGTAAAAGTCAAATAGTGTGTGATTTCACTTCTGCTACTCCTGGGATTTTGGTGAATTGACGCCCATGCTTGGGGTTTGCATTCCTTGTTGAATTCCTTTGCCAACTTGATGGTGAATTTGGACTTATCAGTCAATGTTAAAAAATCCTTCATGACGATGGTGGGCCCTCGTACAACAAAGACAAAGAGGTTCCCTTTGGGGACCTGTCATCCAAAGACTAGAGTTTTCTCTTACTTTGGTTTGATGTTGGATGTGAGTTGGTGCCCCCTGGTATGTAGGAAAAAGGAGAAATTCACACAAACCAATGCTGCTGTTTTTAATTTTGCCTTAAGGCTAGGAAAAAGGAGAAGTTCACACGAACCAATGCTGCTCTTTTAAATTTTGCCTCAAGGCTAGGCAGAAGACCATTTAGGTCTTTATTGCAGATCACTAGCGCCAAATGCATTTCTGAGGTAGTTTACTAGAGCGAGATCTGGGGCTATGTTAACCAGGCCCAGCTGCACACAGTTGAAAACACCTTCCTGAGACGTCTTATGTGTGTCCGAAAATGTGCCCTTGCATGCTCAGCACACGAAGAATTGGGTGTTGGCTATATACCAATGCTACTGTTTTTCGCCCCCCGTTCTCTTCGGCTAGACAGTTGATCAAGGCCTGAGATTTAATTAAACATGGAGATTTTAGAGAATTGCAAGGTCCCTCGACCGTTCACATCATATCTATTAGCTTAAGTACATCAAGGGCACCCTTCAGAGCCTAGGCAGGGGTGAATTTTTAGCCTTCCAGAGGGAATAGTTAAGGATTACTGTATGAAGGTGAAATTAGGTTTTATTCGTCAGCGGTCTATTGCCAGAGAAGAGTTCACCCTAATGAAGCCTTCTGTCTGTAATCATATTATGTTGAAAACCCTTCCAACTATAGAGCCTTACCTTTTAATAGTAAAAAGTACGTACAACCATTTTTTGCTTACGAGATTTAGGTTGGACTTACTGCACTTACTGCTAGCTTTACTGAAGAAGCAGAAATAGGGGCCATACTCTTGCACCCTGCAGCTGCTACAACATGTCTCCACAGGACACTTGCATTGTACCATCTTAGAATTTGTGACAGTCATCTGCCTGAAAAGGAAGGTTCAAAGTCATAACAATTTTGCCAGAGTTTCTGTTCCAGTGTTGCATCATGATGTGCTGCAATTGGTTAGACAAGCTTTGCAACAAATTGTTGGTCTCACTATCCACCTGACGACAGACATGTGGATCAGTTGCAAGGCACATCTCTGCACACTGGATCCCTTTTGCAGTGTTAAACCTATCTACAGGTCTTGGCCCTGAAAAAAGTTTTTACAGTGTTTCGGGCCATGCAACCATAGGCATGCCCGTCATGGAGAAATCACATACAGCTGCAAACATCTTGGGCAAATTTAACAGCAAGGTGTCTGAATGGCTGCGACCCAGAGGTCTCAGAATTGGATCTATTGCCACGGACAATGGCTGTAACATAGTCAATGACATGGCAGACGTGGCTATTTCAGGGTCCTATCTTTGCCTCATTGCATCAACCTAGTTGTGCAAGAGTTTCTCAAAAAAGAAGACATAGTAAGCAACATACTGACCACCCACAGAAGAATCAACACTCATTTCAGCCATTTGTTTAAAGCCGGGACCAGTTGCGGATTATTCAGGCTGTGTTCATAAAGTTAAACTTTGTAGATTTATATAGTGCAGCTTATCAGCTGTGAGGGTATCCAGGCGCTGTCCATGGGCACGGGGAGATTAGGTGATTTGCCCAAAATCACAGGATGTTGCGCTGACACTGAGACTCAAACTCGATCCCAAGCTTCTGAATCTGCAGCTCTGGCAGTGGCACCACATCCTCTCCAGAGTACACATTAAAGCCCTGATACTGGAGGTGTCAACATGTTAGAACTCAATCTATTACATGTTGCAACAATGCTGTTTGAGCAGTACAAGCAGATTAATGACTATATGATTCAAAGACCTCTGCGATTCCCTCGCTGCATTCTTCCACCGCAAGATCGCAGATATACACGAGAGCTTCGGACCCCAGACTCCGCCTCCTACCACCAAACCAACGACCCCCACCACGAGCCTCAGCACATGGACGCCCATCAGCACTGGAGACACCACCCGCGTCATGAACACCATCCACTCCGGCTCCCACTCTGACCCATGCCCTCATCATATCTTCAACAAAGCCGACACCATCATCACACCCCACCTTCGGAACATCATTAACAGCTCCTTCATGTCAGCCACCTTCCCTGGAAGCTGGAAACACGCAGAAATCAACGCCCTCCTGAAGAAACCAACAGCGGACCCCAAAGACCTCAAGAACTTTTGCCCCATCTCTCTTCTTTCCTTCCCGGCTAAAGTCATCAAGAAGACCGTCAATAAACAGCGGACTACATTCCTCGAAGCAAACAACTCACTCGACCCATCCCAGTCCGGATTCCGAGCCAACCACAGAACCGAGACCGCCCTCATCGCAGCCACCGATGACATCAGGACCTTGATGGACAACGGAGAGACAGCCGCCCTCATCCTCCTGGACCTCTCGGCAGCCTTTGATACCGTCTGCCACCGCACCCTAATAACCCGCCTCTACAACTCTGGGATCCAAGGAAAGGCCCCGCACTGGATCACATCGTTCCTCTCCGACAGAACCCAGGGAGTCCGCCTCCCTCCCTTCCGCTCCGAGGCCACCAAGATCATCTGAGGCGTACCCCAGGGCACCTCACTCAGCCCGACCCTCTTCAATATCTACATGAGCCCCCTCGCCACCATCGCACGGAAACACAACATCAACATCATCTCCTACGCCGACGACACCCAACTGATACTCTCCCTCACCAAAGACCCTCTCACCGCCAAAGCCAACTTCCAGGACGGAATGAAAGATGTCACAGAATGGATGAAGCACAGCCGTCTGAAGCTCAACTCGGACAAGACGGAGGTCATCATCCTCGGACAATCCCCATCCGCCTGGGACGACTCCTGGTTGCCCACGACGCTGGGCACCGCACCGACACCCACGGACCACGCTCGCAAACTGGGATTCATCCTGGATTCCTCCCTCACGATGACCAAGCAAGTCAACGCAGTCTCGTCCTCATGCTTCAACACCTTGCGCATGCTCCGTAAGATCTTCCGATGGATCCCCACCGAAACCAGAAAGACGGTCACCCAGGCCCTTGTCACAAGCCGACTGGACTACGGGAACGTCCTCTATGCAGGAACCACAGCCAAACTTCAGAAACGGTTTCAGCGCATACAGAACGCCTCCGCACGACATCCTCGACATCCCTCGCCGCAACCACATATCCGCCCACCTGAGAAGAGAAGCCTGCACTGGCTCCCCGTCAGCAAGAGGATCACATTCAGGCTTCTCACCCACGCACACAAAGCACTCCACAACATGGGCCCCGAATACCTCAACAACCGCCTCTCGTTCCACACCCCCACCCGCCAGCTCCGCTTCACCAGCCTCGCCCTCGCCCTCGCCACCGTCTCACGGATTCGCAGAGCCACCACCGGAGGAAGATCATTCTCCTACCTGGCAGCCAAGACATGAAACTCCCTCCCCGCACACCTACGACTGACCCAGGACCATCTCACCTTCAGGAGACACCTCAAGACCTGGCTATTCGAGCAGTAGCGCCCCCCCCTTCAGCGCCTTGATACCCTCACGGGTGAGTAGCTCGCTCTACAAATGTAGTGATTGATTGATTGAAAGAAGAGGGGATGTAATAGGGAAAGCTATGACCATGGATGCAGATAAATGAGGCCTAGTGAAATGCCTGACACAGTTGCTACTCCCTTTTGATGTTTCCACATGGAAAGTTGGCAAGGAGTACAGGACGATGACCCAAGCTATCCCGTTGTTGCATCAGCTGCAGTACCAGCTAAAGAAGGTATCTGAAAGGTTTCCACTTTCAAGTGTGAATGAAAACACAGAGCGCATGCCTTGGTTAAGAGCTTAATCTTTCGCTTGGCTCGTAATGCAAGGCTTCAAAATGACATAATCTTGTCCAGAGAGTGCATCTATGCCACACTACTTGATCCACGGTACAAAACAATTCTGCCCACTTTCATTCCTTTTCCTGAAGGGGATGTTTCAACACAGAAAAAAGAGGTGAATTTTTGAGGAAGCTGGAGACATAAAAGAAGAACAGATGGAACTTAGAGCCCCCCTCTGTGGTTCTGGGGTGCCACCTTCAACTTCCAGAGAGGGCAGTCTTGTCTCACAGTAGCCAACACCAACAACAACAGAAACAAAAGAATAGGACCCAACCTCTGCATTGGTTTGGTTTCAAGTGGCAAGACTTAAATTCAGTGCAGAGGCAACAGCAAAAGAGGTCGAGCAAGTGGCAGCACCCATGACTATTCAGAGGATGTTCCAGTAGTATCTGGAGAATCCAAACGAGGTCCATGTGGATCAAAACCCATTGATGTTTGATGTATTGGTATGGGAAGATTTGCCAATGGCCAGAGCTCAGCAGGCTGGCAATAAAGTATCTGGCGTGTCCTGAAGCCAGTGCATCTGCTGAACATGTCTCATGCAGCTGGCACAGTTGTTACAGTGAGAAGGACTAGTTTCTTGCCTCAAAATGTGGAAAGATTGACCATGATCAAAATGAACCAAGATTTCATACCACACAGTTACACCTTTCCTGAAACAGCACAGGAGGAAGCTCGAGGATGATTGGTCAGAATGAAGTGTGTTAGCTGACCAACTTCTGTGTGAACCACCTGAGTTTAACGACAAACTTTACTTCCCAGTGTATCAGTCTCACCATAGACCTTTTTAGTTGTTTTTTGCAAGAAAAATATATAGTGAAACATTATGTTTGTGTCAGATTTATGCTGCCCCACCATTGTTTAGTCACATCTATGGCCGGATTGAAATTGCACTGGTGTACAGTGAAGAAGCCTCCATAATTCCTTCATGACACTGGAGACAACGCCTGCCTCCCTTGCATGCCTATCATTTTTTGATTCACTTAGCAGGGCTACCCGAAAAGATCTTTGATTAGCAAGAGTGCCAAGACCAAATTCCAATGGGTTGCCTGCGTCAAAGATGCAATTGTGTACCTACTATCTAAAATACCCATGCTTGGATTGGAAGAGGTAACTATTGCAACAATGAGTGAATGATTGTAAGTGACGATTGATGATTTATTTGATGGCAGATAGTGAGGGAGGGTGCTCAATTAATAAGACAGTTAATTTTGATGAATTGCAATGTTTGGTGCCTGATGGGTGATCATTTTTCATGAAGGAGATTGGTCTTTGGCATTTGCAACCTTACTTAACAAAAATGTACCTGTATGGTACACTCCTTTTTTTGGGTTCTTTAGAGACGAGACAAGTCACTTTCGTTAACAAGCACAAACCTATACAAAATACTGCAACCCTGTTTCTCTGCTTGTTCTTCAACAGCAGTGCACTACATGTCTTTCTTAATTGGTCTGGACTGGGATGGAGTTACTTGGTGTTAGGAGGAAGATGGAAGGACTCAGGTTGAGACTACCTCATCAGAAGCTTGAAGGAAGTTATTGACTTCAAAGGGAAACCATAACTCTGAGGCCTAGTACTCAGCTGTGTGGAATGGGGAGGTGTGCGTTGATCTGGGAAATGCTGCTGAGTACATGTGCTGCACTGGTTGCAAAAGTGAAACTTCGAAACCTCTTGTTTTTTGCTCTGCTTGGGAGTCTTCTTGGTACACACCCCAGGAAGCTTACCTTCCTTCTGTCCTTCTCCTTGACTCTACAATACAGTTTCCATTTTACAATCCGCAGGCCTTCTCGTCTCCTGCACAAACAAAGGGTAAAGCTGAGCTCAACACTCCTGCTTACCTACCGGACCGTTCCAGACCTGCACCCAAGAGTGAAGGACATTTCCGAGGAGAATGCAGATGCACCACCCAATTTGGCAATACAGTAACATTTTTCTTTTAACAATCATATTTTTAAAGGCGGCCAAGGCTAGATACCGCGCATCACAACATAACGTTCATGAAAAATGGAGACAGGGCAGGTACATTTTAGCATGGTTGGATAGATGAGAGATGGCATTGAGATGGATGTACGAGATTAAACAACAACATGGAACCACAGTTCGATATCAGCAGGATATTAGGATATTATAGATACGTTTGCAGAATATTATAGTCAGCTGTATAAGCCGTCAACCACTGCCACAATAGATGAAGCGCAAGAGTTACTGGCGACCCTCCAGGTGCCAGGGCAGATAGCAGAAGATAGAGACTTCCTCGAACAAGAATTAACAGAGACTGAAATTATCCAGGCAATCAGGACGATGAGGTCAGGGAAGGCAGGGGTCCAAACGGCATACTCATTGAGTTGTATAAATTAACGGCATCAAAGGTGGCTCCACTGCTTTTACAAATGTATCGGGAGAACTTGTTGTAGTCTTCCTTTTACCTGCTGCACTCTCCATTCAATAGTTCTCTGCCTACCTGCTCAGCTTGTGATGAGGTCATGCAGAATGTTGGAGTGGGTTTGTATGAGTGGAGTGTCAGTTGATCTGGATGGCTGAGCAGCCAGGAGGCTGCTCCTGGTGGGGCAATTACTGAGACATTTATGACAACTTAAGAGGCACTTAATGAACTTACCATCTTCCTGTAACTTAAGAATAAATATACTTGAGTATCTACAAGACCCTGACTACGCATCATCTTTCATTACAATACTGGCGACGAGTTGGAGAACCTATACATTGAATTGGCTTGTACATATGGATCTGGAGAAGTGAAAAAGAAGCTAACTGACTGTTCATATGAAATTGAAGAAGCGCAAGCAAAAAGAAGTTAACTGTTTGTCCAATTGAAACTGAAGAAGCATAAGATAAAAAAGAACTGCATGAAGCAAAAGCAAACTGGCTGTCCACTTGCCCCACCAGTGACCAAAGACCGGTCGGCCCCAGCGTGGACGTGCCAGTTATTGTTGAACTTGGGTGAGTGCTAATTTTCCCCAATGTGTAATTTTTACTAATTGAATTTGCTAGTCTGGCGTGACTGTTCCCTAATGTGATCGGTCTACCTGCAAACCCTACAAACTTTGATGTTCATTTAAAGTGTGAAGAAACTGACTGGTAAAGCACAACATCGTTTTTAGAAAGACTAAACTACGAAAAATGTTTACCTATTTGGAAATTACACGCAGCTGATGATCGTTTGTAGGAAGTGTTAAGCGGATGTTTACCGACTTAAAAAAACACGCAGCAACTTAAAAGCAGCGCATAAGGTGAATATTTCCATTTGTGCACCGTTTTGCCTTACTAAAATCAGAGGGAATGTGCGCAGACATTTATGTGAGTTTTGCCTTCTCGCAGCACAACTAGTCTCAAATTTCTTAGCGAGGATGTCTTACTACATTAACTCACCGTTGTGGAGTCGTTGACGGTTGGAGTCAGTGACGGTTGACCAGCGGAGCTCCTCACTGTTCCTCTGCTGTATCTTTATGATGACGTTGCTCGAATTCTCCGGCGTATTGGTGAGGATGACCCCTGTGACGTCGGATGTTGGTAAAAATACCAGCGTCATGTTCTACGTGTAGACGTGGGCAATTTCCTTTGGAAAATCACGCATAACGACGCTGTGGCGGCCATTTTGAGTCATTGGGAAGGATCTCTTCATTTTGCTGACAATCACGACGTTCTATAACGAAGCATGAAGATCGCGATGTTTCCGTTTTCCTGTTTGGTTCCCGAGGTCTTTCAGGTCTCTTGTCACTTTGATTTGCCTGATTACAAGAACTCTAGACTTTGTAAGTTTTCACCTTGTGAGCCAATAGGAGCCCCTGCCAAGTACTTCATGTGGGGTAATTTCGAGTTGGTGGTGCTGCCTGTGGCGCAATTCTCTACATACGTTGGATTTAACATGCAACATTATGACTTTGGATGAATGATTACTTGGATTAGACTTTTGGGCGAAGTTTTGGACTTTCGGGTGAGGTTTCGCTCATCTATGGATTTGACTTTCTGGTGAAGTTTTGCTCATCTTCACATGGACTGGACTTTCGGGTGAGGTATCGCTCATCTACCTAGACTACGGTGACCACGTTTATTGTTTTAGTTTGTTGTGTTAGATTACCTTGTGTTTTTATATCTGCATTTTCACAACATTGTATAGGGGGCATGTTACTGTTGTTGGTTTGTTTGTAACCTTGAAGTGTATTTTGCTGGAATTGTGTTGTTTTGCGGAGGACGTCGCGAATCTTCCCGTATTTACAACATTCCTTACTTGAGACAGCTCACCGGAGCATGAGACATTCTTATTTTGCTGGTCATTTGTAGTTTTTGTCTCTTGTTTTCTGGAGTGGTGTTGGTGAGTGTGCGTGGTGTTTCTTTTGACTCTGGTGTAGTGTTCCCTTATACAGTTGAACGTATGTGTCAAGGGTTTAAAGGTTTTCCTAAATTTAGTTTGGCGTGGGTTTTTGATTTCCTTGGATTTAGTTTCCCGAAATCTGTTTGCTTTAGGTCTAAAGAAACCTACCAGATGTTTGCCATGGGCATGGCGATTTTCATTATTTTTGTTTTCCTTTGGGTGATGAAATTCCCAAAATTTTTGTCTATCTTGGGATTGTTTTTCCCTTATTTTGTTGTCCTTCGGGTGAAGGAGTGTCCTTCGGGTGAAGGAGTGCCCAGGGTGGGTTGCCTTTGGGTTGGTGTGGCTCGTCGTGTGCTTGTTTTTGTTTTGATGTGCTTTTGGGTTGTTGTTTTGCAGTTGGCATGGCATGTTTGCTTTGTCTTAGGGTGACCCATGCTATGTTTGCCTTGAGTTCTAAGTACTCATAATTTAACAGTTTTGGATTTACAGTTACCCAATTTTTTTTTTGGGTGTTGGACCTCTCATGTGGCGTTTTAGGTACACCGTATGGTGTGTTGTTTTTGGAAACGCAGTTTGTAGTTTTTGATTATATCTTTTTGACTTACATTCTTTGTTTTCCTTATTTTATCAGAGAGCTGGGTGAATTATATGTTTTATTGTGCATCCTCTTTCTGCCACATATGTGTTTTACCATGTGTGTTTTACCATCTTCATGCATTTTTGAGTAAGGGGGTAGGATGTGTAGTATGTTTTACTTCATGGCGATGGTAGAATGAGATATGTTTTATTTCATACACTTTTCTTCCACTCTTATTTGTTGTTCTACCACACTACTTCCTTACATTTGTTTGTTATGGTCTTCACAGCAATCGGAGGTAGTATACCTTTTCTTTTTACTGCTTCCCTCTGTGTTTTAACGTATGTCTAACAGTTTCACACTTCCTATTGTTTTTCATATTATAATGGGGGAGATGTGTTGTAGTCTTCCTTTTACCTGCTGCACTCTCCATTCAATAGTTCTCTGCCTACCTGCTCAGCTTGTGATGAGGTCATGCAGAATGTTGGAGTGGGTTTGTATGAGTGGAGTGTCAGTTGATCTGGATGGCTGAGCAGCCAGGAGGCTGCTCCTGGTGGGGCAATTACTGAGACATTTATGACAACTTAAGAGGCACTTAATGAACTTACCATCTTCCTGTAACTTAAGAATAAATATACTTGAGTATCTACAAGACCCTGACTACGCATCATCTTTCATTACAATACTGGCGACGAGTTGGAGAACCTATACATTGAATTGGCTTGTACATATGGATCTGGAGAAGTGAAAAAGAAGCATTACAATAGAACTTCAAACGGGGCACCCTAACGAGGGGCCAACGTATAGCTAATATGGTGGTGATCCACAAGGTAGGCTAGCCCAGAGAGTACCTAGTCTCCTATAGGCCAATCTCACTCCTAAATGCAAAGGTGAAGATACAGGGCCCGACTCGCCAGAGTTCTACAGTCTATAATTTATCTGAATCAATCCAGCGTCATGCCGGGAAGAAACACTGCGCTCAATCTCAGATGCTTGCATAGAGTTTTGGGAAGGTCGGCTAGTATTAGGGAAGATGCAGTAATGGTCTCACTGGACGCACAAATGGCCTTCGATGCGATCGAACGGCCCTGAAGTTCATGTATGCAGTAATAGAAAAACAGGGTTTTGGGCTATGATTTTTAGCATGGATTACACTGTTGTATTCTGACCCTTTGGCCCATGTGACAGTTAAGAAGGGCACATCAACCATCTTCAAGCTGCGAAGGGGTACGAAACAAGACTGCTGCTTTCGCCACTCATATTCACATTGGTGTTGAAGCCCCTGCTGGTATGGATAGCAAGGGACCCCCTAATCCAAGGGCTAAAGTGGACACCAGACTGGGAAGATATAATTTTGCTTTATGCGGATGACATCCTGCTATACATAGCAACTCCTAAAGCAACCCTCTACAGGGTACTGCATATTTTTAGCTATATTGCAAATACTCCAGTTACACTATAAACTGGGAGAAGTCCGTGATCTACATGCTCTGGGGAAGGCCACCAACCCTGCCTCGAAGTTGCATAATACCTATAGTGACCGAAGAGTTTTTGATACCCGAGTGTCTTTGTCACCAGAGACCCCAAGGCTTTCATTGATCACAATCTCGGCCACCCTTTCTGGCATCTGCACTGCGATATCCAGCAATGATGATCCTTATCACTGTCTCTTCTAGGCAGAGCATCAACTTTTAAAATGATGGCATTGCCCCGATTCCTATATGTGCTACACAATGCCCCATATCCAGTGTCTCCGGCATATTTTTAGGCGGTTGAGGCAGTGGTGCGTCTACTCCTATGGAATGGGTGTTCTCCTGGAATCTCTCACCAGAAACTAACTAGAGGTTGGTATGATGGCGGGGTGGCTCTCCCAGCTCTCAGAAAGTATTACTGGGAAGCCCAGCTTTCATTAGTTAACCACTGGGTGCATTACCCTCACGGCGAACCAGCATATAGAATGGCCTGCCGAAATATGTAACCAGGGGGCTATCTCAGAGGAATTTACGGAGGGAAAAGGCTGACTTCATTTCCCAAGCCAACCTTCACCACACTACAGGTATGGAAGGAGGAACCAACATCTCTGGGCTGGCGAGACAAATTTACACAGATTACACTGTTGTGGGACTCCACAAAACTAGGACTTTTGGCAAGACAACAAGGCTTCGACAAATGGGATCTTTTTGGCCTCTCTAGATTGGGGGACATGTGGGTTGGGGGGGAAATGTCAACATTTGCGACCCTACAGCAGGAATTTCGGCTAGTGCAAACGGAAACCTTCTGATATTTGCAGATCCGCCAAGCTCTGAGTGCGGTGCTTTCTAGGGGAGAGGGACTTCCGTATTCCTCTCTGTTGAGAGACAGACTCCTAGATGACCATTTGGAAAAGAAGGTGATTTCACTGGTATATCGTAAAATCATGAATAATTCCTTAGACCCCCTAATTGACCTTCGTGCTCGTTGGGAAAAAGAGCTAGAATAATTAGATGATGATGAATGGCAGGAGACCCTGGCCTCCTCCAAAGAAGTGGCCATACGTTCGCGTTTCAGACTGGTGCAACTGAAAATATTACATAGGCCATACATTACCTGCACTACACTAGTAAAAATGGGATGGGCCGACTACCAAATGTGTGTAAGGAGATGTGAGCATGAAGGTACCTTTTTGCACATGATATGGGAATGCCCAGAATTGCATGTATATTGAGAAGTGATACTATCCTGTATGTACAAAGTCTGTACTATAGACACAAATAAGTCGCCAGAATGGTGTTTGCTGAACATGTGGGGAAAAACAACCCTCATAAGTAAAGAATGCCTTTGGGTGACATTGGAATTCATGGTGGCCAAACACAATATAACTAGGCTCAGGAGAGCCTCCACGACGCCTATATTGAATGAGTGGAAGATGGACATGGACTGGTGTATGGTGGGGGAGAAGACGATATATGAAAGTAGGGGCTGTCCATACAAATAGTCTAAAATTTGGAGGAAGTGGAATGAATGCTGCAAAATGATATGCACTCCGATACGCCCTCCGTGGCAAAGGGAACGACCTGAAGCCAATTAAGAGTATAGAAATGTTAAGGGGAGGGGATGAAGATTTAAGAGTTATGTGTTTGGTCACAATAGATATTCCACCTATGTGCCAGAAACTATCGCATGTTACAATGTATCGAATGTAAATTGACATCACCTGCTGTGTTTTGTTTTGTGCAATACAAATATGTATTTTGAAAAAACAATCATATTTTTAGAACTGAGTGAGTTCAATTTACTCCTCCATATTATGATTTTTTTCACACCTAGAAGACACAACATTTAGATATCTGGTAACTTGGGTCTCTGGGGCAGAAGGACTGTGTGCAATACATTTAACGGTACTGTGTCATAGTCATTCCTTTGTTTCTTTCCTCAACAGATTGATGATGATGATGTGCTGCTCATCGCTCTGATGAACATTGCTCTTGTGTTGTTTATCTTTGTCATACCTTACCTCAAATACCATTTCCCATCCATTCATCAAACCCCTAACCCTCTTTCCCTGGCCTGTGTGATTTTTTGGGAGGTGTGCCTTAATATACACTAAATACATAACACACTTGGTGGGGTGGATGTAGTTTAAAGCAACACCAACTCAGTTATGGATCTTCTATTCCCTGAACAATAGCCCACACCAGGCTCACTTACTCAATCACGCATAGATAAGAACGCCATTCCATATTCACTATTGCTCAGAACAATTTACAATTGCTAGTTTTTGTTATAATATATGGTAATGTTTTATTTATCATGATGGTAGCTGTCTGTCCCCAGTCTTTCTAAAGCTATAATATAAATGTATATCTCTAACCTACTAACTGTAATTTTTTCTTTCAATTTAGTTGTCTGTGATCCTTTTGATTAATCGCTCAGTTGGAGATCTCCTAGGTGGGAGTGGAACCTTGCTGTAATGCCTTCCCTGTTAGCGCACTTTCATCACCATAAAGAAAACACCTTCAAAACCCTCCAGTAAGGTGTTGGAAGATTGACAGAGGGAGCAGCCACTAGCCATCTCTTCATCTATTCAGGTAAGAGAACTATGTGGTGAAGTGAACTACTTTACTCAGTATGTAACTAACTTGTACTGCTGATGAGATAACTTAGGGCCAGATGTAGGTGGCTAAATGCCGGTCGGTAATGCCGAAATTCTGTAAATTTCACCGTTACCGACTGGTATTCAGCCATTCCTAATGTAGGTAAGGAATCGATAAATAAGGAATCCGTAAATAAGGAATCGGTAAATACCGATTCCTTATTGCTCTTGCATTTAAGGAATCGGTAATACCGATTCCTTAAATGCAATGTAGGAAGCACATTAAAGACTGCTTTTGAGCCTTAATAAATCGGTAAATATCACCAACTTCGAGTTGGTGGTAATTACCGATTTCCTTTAAAAAATCACTTTTTTGTTTTTTGTTAAGTGCCATGTGGCACACATTCATGCCCTTAGGGCATGTATGTGCACCACATGTGCACACATGTACATTTCAGGGGTGCAACATGGTGTCCTTTTGACACCCTGGCACCCTTGAAAGTGCTCCCACTATTAGAGATTCGGTAATACCGAATCGCTAATAGTTAAGGTCTTCACATTCATTCCTATGGGCCTCCAAGCCCATAGAAATGAATAGGTAGGTATTCCTTATTACCAAATCTCAATTATTGATTCGGTAATAAGGAATATTAAGGATTCAGTATTTTTTTACCGAATCTTTACCTACATAGGAAATACTGATTTCTTACTAGCGAATCGGTAAAATTCACTATTAAGAAATCGGTATTTTCAGATTTATCTACATCTGGCCCTAAATTGTTTATCTATGTTTCTGTAGGCAATATAGGAAATGGCAGCAAACCCTCCTAACTATCATACACTTTCAAAAATAGTAAACATAGGCTGCATGAAAAGACATCAGTGCAAAGTTGAAGTAAAACACACACAAAAACTTCAGACATAAAGTGTATTGCCAAAGATTTCCCCTTTACTAATATATTTATATATTGCATTTCAGAATACACTGACTATTGTCTAGTATGTCCATGCAGTAAGCAATATGTGGGAAGCACCATACACCCCACGAAAAAGTTCTGGAACACCTTAGGGCGATAAATAATAAAGATTATTCCTACCCAGTTGCCCAGTTGCCCGCCACTTTGAGAGAGACATGCTAGCAATAGCAGTCTTCTCACTTTCTTCTGCTTGGATCAGGTTGTGATATCTGAGAGAGGGGGGGATTATGTGAGAAAATTACATACACTAAAATCTAGATACATTATCAAATTGCAAACCAAAGTACCGAAAGGGCTTAACAATGAGGAAGAAATGTGGGTTCATGTTGGCTGAAAACCATACAACAAACTACTTCTAATTGTAAGTAATTCGGATCTAGAACCACAGCTTGGACAGTAATTGAATCTTCTAAATGAGTATTTCATGTATTATTGTGAAGATTGGAAATTATTTTATTTAATTTAATTTTGGAATAAGGCCTGTGAATGATTATTACAGCCCATTCAGGGCGCAATAAAGGGAAAGAGGCAAGGCTACAAGGATGACTGACTAAGGGACAATAGGCTGCTCTCTAATATGGAGTGCTAGCTGTGAGAATGCTAGAAATTCTCGTATGTGTCCTTTATATTAGGCGGAGATGTGACGCCCACATATACTATATATATTGCATGCGGTTTATTAAAGATGAATTTATTTTAGAAAATGATTTTGTTTTCAGTCGAGACCACTGAGAGATGGCCGCTAAACCAAAGTCCATTGTTTATTTTGAGTATTATGCACAAGTCACTTTCTATGTTTATTAACTACGAGCACTGTTTTATTTAAACACTGATGTGTAAAGTTTTTGTTGACACTGACGAAGGCGGAAACGTTGAAACACGTATGTCAACTTTGCAGAAACTAATGAATAAAATATGAAATATGCTTTGACCCCGCGTATGGCTTTGAGTGCACTCTATTGAAGTAGTTCCCGAGGATTTGAGAGCTGGCGTTTTGGAAAATGTTTGCGCGTTTCACCGCACGCTGAGGACGCACCCGTAACTGTGTGGAGCAACGGCTGGTGAACTGAGTGTTGGGGATATATAAGCATGCTGGGGGGTGGGTGGGAATAGTTTATCGGAAAATCTCTGGGCTCCAATCCAAGGTTGACAACCCAGTTTGGATAGATTTTATTAAGGATTTTGATATCCTATGTCTACAGGAGACCTGGTTAATGGAAGAAATACATCTCAACAGTTTTAAAACCTACCACATCCCGGCGTGTCGTTCTACTCGTGGGAGACACAAAGGGGGGATTTGTTTGTACATTTCTAATCTGCTGGGAGTGTCACGGATAAAAACGTTAAAATCAAGCAGCTATTATCAAATTGTTGTTGTTGATATTTCATCTTTGGTGGAGATGGTTGTCATCAACTTTTACAATAACATGGATAGGGGTATTGTCTGTGATGTATTATCTGGGCTTAACGAGGACATTAAGAGGTTATGTGTTTTACCGGGGAAGGATTCTATCTTAATATGGGGAGGGGATTTGAATACAAATGTTTGCACACAACCCTCGTGTGGTTTTGGGGACCCGGATGAAGAGGATATAGGACAAATGCCGCACTTTATACATTGAACAGTGGGAGAATGTTTAAATGAAGTCATGGCAACGCATGATCTTGGTTTTGCTAATGTGTTATTTGATCCACCCATTGGTTTTAGTCCCACATTTGTAGGTAGTGGCCATAGTACACTGATCGATTTTATCATTCTTCCTAATCGATATGCAACATGGCTGGAGAAGTTTATTACCCTTCCAATTGGGATTAGTGATCACCTGCCTCAAAGTGCTAATATCTTCTTGCCTGATAAAGGCATAGGTTCAGTGGTTCAGAGCTTAGCCTGGACCCAAGGCTGTGTGCTGGGTCAACAGAATGGATACTCAATATGTTGGGCTAAGAGCGATCCTGAGACCACAAGTTCCAAAATAATGCTACAGGATAAACTGCCAATAATTAAGTGTTTACAGGACGATATTTCCTCCTGCGAGTGCCTTTTTCCAAATAACTGGGATAATTCAAAATATCTTAAAACGCCCACGCAGGAACCAAAATATTTTAAAAAATGGTTGGTTTGACTTGCATTGTACAAAAGCATACTCACTATTAAAAGCCGCCCTACATAAAACAGTAAAAGATTATGAGGAAATTAGGGGGCTCAGGAAGGCCTATAGCTTATCAAGAAATAAGCGTAAGAAAGTCATTGAGGATCAAGCCTGGAGAAATTTGTACGAAGCATCCCTAAGGAGGGATTGCTCACTATTTTGGGAGGCAGTGAAGGCCCTTTTTTTCTCGAATGGCGGGGGAGCAAGGATCGAGGTGGCAAAATAAGCGAAGATACCTGGGTCAACTTTTTCTCCTCTGTCTGTGGTTCTGGGGGTAAAGACATTGCTGAAGTAAGCAACCAAGTAGTACAAAACGACCATACTATCTTTGTGCCAATCGATATCTGTTTTACGCACGAGGAAGTCCGAATGGCCATAAAAGAGAGTAAAGGAGGCAAGGCTTCAGGGCCGGACGGGAATCCAATCGACCTGTATAAGTATAAGAATGAGCTATGGTCCCCACTATTTACACGAGTATTGAATACTAGCTGTGAAAGGGGGTTCATTGAATCTTGGTCAGAATCCATATTCATTCCTATTTTTATAAAAGGTGACCGGGAAAACCCGGCAAGCTATAGACCTATCTCCCTGCTCGACTGCTTATGAAAGTAGCAGGTAGAGTCATATTGAACAGACTACAGCAATGGGCAGAAGATAATAAGATCTTAAGCCCGGTTCAATATGGATTCAGAGAGGGGAGGGGTACTGTAGAGCAGGTCTTACATTTTATTATGATACATGGAAAATATACTCAGGCCAAGCAAGGCAATTTATTCGCGGTGTTGACCTGACCGCGGCTTTAGACTGCGTGGACCACAGCAGACTATGGCAGATCCTAGCAGGATTAAAAGTAGAGCCACCCCTTATACTATTCTTGAGACAACTATATGCGGGGGCTACTGCCAAGGTGAGGTAAGGGTTAAAAGGAGAATGTACTAAGCCTTTTAATGTCCTTCTCAGGATAGTGATGAGATTCAGCTGGGCTATAATTGAGCACAGTGCGACCATGACAATCCATAGAAATGCTCCTCAATCGAACAAAGGCTTGGAACCCATTGGCTCTGTGCCTGAGCTCTGGTCCAACTGCCATTATTGATTCTACCCACTGACAGCTGTTGCCGCACAGACAACAGAACACAAGGGCAGTTTGCGCATTGTATTTGGTCCTTAGACAAAATGTACGATAGGATGATAATTTGCTACTAAAAATTTATTTTTGTAAACAAAACACTTTCTGAGGACACTACTTCATGTAAGCCCGCAGTCAATATGCCCTAAAAGTGATTGTCTAAAAAGATGTCAACTTTAGGCGTGGACAAGTAAAAATGTGAGTGTTGGTGCACAGGCCCTACTAACCTTACGTATATAGCAAAAAGGGAGTGACCCCACTAACCAAGAGACAGGGTACAGAAAGTACAAGATAAAGAGAAACTCCCTTGGAACTGATAGGATTTACCACATGTCATTCATTCCCACTTAAATCTGTATAAAACATACACTTGTTCAAGGATCTCGCATAAACCCAAAGTATGGGCCCCAAGGAACAATTAAAAGCACATTGGTGAACAACTCTAAGTGTTTATAAAAATACGATTTTATTAAAAAAGAATTATTGCTTGAAACATATAAAAATACAATGATGTGATAAAAAAAATCGCAATTAAAAATAAAAAATTACAATACACAAGAGACAGTAAGACATGTGAAAGACATTCAAATCATCATATAGTGGTAATTTCGAGTGAACCAATCAATTTTAAAAAAGATCCATCAATGAATATTGAGATTGGATATAGAAAGTTCTGTAAATATAACCAAAAAGACACAAAAGGGTGTCGATGCGTTTCGGTGGCAATAGATTATTCAGAAACCACCTTCATCACTTCTAGAATGACAACTGTCTCTTTTAATATCTAATTTCTGGTGAAAATGCATGTAACCTAGTTAAAACACAAATATAAACACAGAATCACAATCATGTAATAATACACAAATATTTAAAAAAACATCTTTCTGATCCAAGAATCAATTCATAACATAGGAATCATAATGTACTACTCTACAGGAGTATGTTTAATCTCCTGTTGATAGGACAAGGGGAAACTCCTCCCATGTTGGACTTCTTGGGCTTAACAAATACATCCAAGAGTTATGGTATATCAAAAAGCAGCCACATATTCTAAGCTAGCACTAAAATATAATGATGGCCACAACAGCCACCTGTATGGTAAGTGTGAAATGGACTTTTGCCCTCCGATTTGATAAGGAGAAATGATGATAATAATAAAAATATGTAAAAGGATCTTGGGCTCCTGGGAGTCCTAAGGAGAGAATATCATGCATATTATAATACGTAGTATGTACATGACTCAATTTTGAATAAGGTCACATCGTGCTAATACACCCACCGCTTATGGTGTCTTTGAGTAACAAGCATTTACAATGCAATGGTCTCGGCATCATTAAAGGTAGAGCTATTGGCATTGCTCATGACATTTCTTTTTTTTTCTTTAAATCATAAATAAATGGCATTGTCATTTACATTGTCAATACACACCACTCTGCACTCAACTGCACTCACCTGCACTGCACTGCACTCACCTGCACTGCACTCACCTGCACTGCACTGCACTCACCTGCACTGCACTCACCTGCACTGCACTGCACTCACCTGCACTGCACTCACCTGCACTGCACTCACCTGCACTGCACTCACCTGCACTGCACTGCACTCACCTGCACTGCACTCACCTGCACTGCACTCACCTGCACTCACCTGCACTGCATTCACATGCACTGCACTGCACTCACCTGCACTGCACTCACCTGCACTCACCTGCACTGCACTAACCTGCACTGCACTGCACTCACCTGCACTGCACTCACCTGCATGCCACTGCACTGCACTCACCTGCACTGCACTGCACTCACCTGCACTCACCTGCACTGCACTCACCTGCACTGCACTCACCTGCACTGCACTGCACTCACCTGCACTGCACTCACCTGCACTGCACTGCACTCACCTGCAATGCACTCATCTGCACTGCACTCACCTGCACTGCACTCACCTGCACTGCACTCACCTGCACTGCACTGCACTCACCTGCACTGCACTCACATGCACTGCACTCACCTGCACTGCACTGCACTCACCTGCACTGCGCTCACCTGCACTGCACTGCGCTCACCTGCACTGCACTGCACTCACCTGCACTGCACTCACCTGCACTCACCTGCACTGCACTGCACTCCACTGCACTGACCTGCACTGCACTCACCTGCACTGCACTCACCTGCACTGCACTCACCTGCACTGCACTGCACTCACCTGCACTGCACTGCACTCACCTGCACTGCACTCACCTGCACTGCACTCACCTGCACTGCACTCACCTGCACTGCACTCACCTGCCACTCACCTGCACTGCACTCACCTGCACTGCACTGCACTCACCTGCACTGCACGCACTGCACTCACCTGCACTGCACTCACCTGCACTGCACTTACCTGCACTGCACTGCACTCACCTGCACTGCACTCACCAGCACAGCACTCACCTGCACTGCACTGCACTCCACTGCACTGCACTGCACTCACCTGCACTGCACTGCACTCACCTGCACTGCACTGCACTGCACTCCCCTGCACTGCACTCACCTGCACTGGACTGCACTCACCTGCACTGCACTCACCTGCACTGCACTGCACTCACCTGCACTGCACTCACCTGCACTGCACTCACCTCCACTGCACTCACCTGCACTGCACTCACCTGCACTGCACTGCACTCACCTGCACTGCACTCACCTGCACTCCACTGCACTGCACTCACCTGCACTGCACTGCACTCACATGCACTGCACTCACCTGCACTGCACTCACCTGCACTGCACTCACCTGCACTGCACTCACCTGCACTGCACTGCACTGCACTGCACTCCACTGCACTCACCTGCACTGCACTCACCTGCACTGCACTGCACTCACCAGCACTGCACTCACCTGCACTGCACTGCACTCCACTGCACTCACCTGCACTGCACTCACCTGCACTGCACTCACCTGCACTGCACTCACCTGCACTGCACTCACCTGCACTGCACTCACCTGCACTGCACTCACCTGCACTGCACTGCACTCACGTGCACTGCACTCACCTGCACTGCACTGCACTCACGTGCACTGCACTCACCTGCACTGCACTCACCTGCACTGCACTCACCTGCACTGCACTCACCTGCACTGCACTCACCTGCACTGCACTCACCTGCACTGCACTCACCTGCACTGCACTGCACTCACCTGCACTGCACTCACCTGCACTGCACTCACCTGCACTGCACTCACCTGCACTGCACTCACCTGCCCTGCACTGTACTCACCTGCACTGCACTGCACTCACCTGCACTGCACTGCACTCACCTGCACTGCACTGCACTCCACTGCACTCACCTGCACTGCACTCACCTGCACTGCACTCACCTGCACTGCACTCACCTGCACTGCACTCACCTGCACTGCACTGCACTCACCTGCACTGCACTCACCTGCACTGCACTCACCTGCACTGCACTCACCTGCACTGCACTCTGCACTCACTACTCTGCACTCACTACTCTGCACTCACTACTCTGCACTCACTACTCTGCACTCACTACTCTGCACTCACTACTCTGCACTCTGCACTCACTACTCTGCACTCACTACTCACTACTCTGCACTCACTACTCACTACTCTGCACTCACTACTCTGCACTCTGCACTCACTACTCTGCACTCACTACTCACTACTCTGCACTCACTACTCACTACTCTGCACTCTGCACTCACTACTCTGCACTCTGCACTCACTACTCTGCACTCACTACTCACTACTCTGCATTCACTACTCACTACTCTGCACTCACTACTCACTACTCTGCACTCACTACTCTGCACTCACTACTCACTACTCTGCACTCACTACTCTGCACTCACTACTCTGCACTCACTACTCTGCACTCACTACTCTGCACTCACTACTCTGCACTCTGCACTCACTACTCTGTACTCTGCACTCACTACTCTGCACTCACTACTCTGCACTCTGCACTCACTACTCTGCACTCACTACTCACTACTCTGCACTCACTACTCTGCACTCACTACTCTGCACTCACTACTCTGCACTCACTACTCTGCACTCTGCACTCACTACTCTGCACTCACTACTCTGCACTCACTACTCACTACTCTGCACTCACTACTCACTACTCTGCACTCACTACTCACTACTCTGCACTCACTACTCTGCACTCACTACTCACTACTCTGCACTCACTACTCACTACTCTGCACTCACTACTCTGCACTCACTACTCTGCACTCACTACTCACTACTCTGCACTCACTACTCACTACTCTGCACTCACTACTCACTACTCTGCACTCACTACTCACTACTCTGCACTCACTACTCTGCACTCACTACTCACTACTCTGCACTCACTACTCTGCACTCACTACTCACTACTCTGCACTCACTACTCTGCACTCACTACTCTGCACTCACTACTCTGCACTCACTACTCTGCACTCACTACTCACTACTCTGCACTCACTACTCTGCACTCACTACTCACTACTCTGCACTCACTACTCACTACTGAACCTGCTGAAAATGAATAAACATCTATTTAAAAAAACAAACCTATATGATTATTCAAAATGTTTAATCTTTTTTCCCGCATGTTAACCCAAGTGCCGACTTTTGTGCCAAATTTGGGAGCACGTCCCGGACGACGATACCAAATGCACAGGTAGTGCATGTGGAAGACCCCCGCCATCAGTGCATGTTTAGTTTTGCCCTTGGTGACATCAGGGAATAATAAAAGGAAGTTGCGCAGCGGGAGTCAGAGTCAGTCCACATCGCATCTAAAATAGCGTGTGCACTTAATTTCTTTCTAGGCCTGTCAGTACGCCTCATGTGACAGAGAGAGTTGTGGACGGGGTGTCCCTGCACTCCATATTTATTTTTCTGTGGTCCACCTCCCCCTACAAACTACATCTCCTCATTCCCCGCACTCTGCGTAGCTCCCTTCCTGCTAAATCCCCTGTCCAGGCTTCGGTTTGCCTTAATGCACACTCGCCGTTTCTTTTTTGCTATTGAGACGTTCCAATGACTTTCATATTCCCTCGACAGTTCACACTTCTATTTTTTCAACAGAATTAATATTTACAAACATCTGCTTTAACACCTTCCATGCTAATTACGGAATGGTTCACTCATGAGCACAAGTGCAAGTGTGCTCATGACGGAACCATTCCGTCATGAGAACACTTAAAAACAAGCAACCAGTAAACGTGTCCGTCCTAGATAAACAAACGCATTTTAAAACAAAAGGTGCTAATGCTACCTGCTGTGCGTCTGAGATGCCACGGAGTGCTAGCGGAAGAAACGATCGCTATTGTAAACAAGCTGAGGATCAACGGGCGCGATACAGCGTGGTGGGCGCGCACGACGCAGCGTGGGCGTGCACATCAGCTGAAGATCGCCGGAGAAGACACGAGTCTGCCTTCTGCCGTGACTGACCCGATGCGGAGGGAAAGAGCCCGGTGAGTGGGGGGGGGGGGCGGCAGAGAGAGTGTGAGAGTGTGTGTGTGTGTGTGTGCATGCATGCATGCGTGCGTGCGTGTGTCTGTCTGTCTGTGTGTGTGGCGCATGCCTGCCTGCCTGCCTGCCTTTGTGCGCGTCCACAGACCCTGCTCGGCTCGTCCACCTCTCTGTAGTCCCTTGCTAGCTTACTAGGCGACAATAGTTCTCGTTGCCGAGACCTAAAAAAGGAATGACTATCTTCAAATCTCGAACATTTGCGTGGTCGTGCAGCTCAAGTCCGGGTTATAACTTGATTCCCTGTGATATCAGTGGGATACTGAAGAGGGAACATAAATAAGGAATATTTATAAAATGTTCCTACATATGCGAGTACTATCTACATATACTTCCTTTAAGTGCCAGTTTCATAACCGGGCAGTACACCTACCTTTAGTCTACTTGAATCTCTTTTACGTACGTTCCGTGTTATTCCCAGAGTCTTAGAGGACGATGTATCTGTATAACAACGATGGGCGCTGAATTCCCTCTGTTTTTATTGGACGGACAATCTAAAATGAAATATATATATATATGTGCATCACTACGTATATTCATTTAAGGGGCATATTCCCCATCTATTTTTATCACCCTATTGAATGTCCTCTTCTATTCTCCTTTTTATGCTTTTATATATATAAACCACAGTGGTCCAACACTTCTCGAGTGCAAAAATATGCACCCTTTAATTCAAGAGAAACAGACCTATAACTCTATCTCAAAGTTTCAATGTTATACAAGTGCAAATTACACAACCCTTTCTGGAAAAAAAAACAGACTTATAACTCCTTCCCCCTTATACCCTAGGCTAGTCTACCAGTTATACAATCATTCGGTGGTCGTTTTCTCAACTCAGTCGGGTATATCAGGCAGCACGTCCTCCTCTGTACCGGCCCTCTCCGTAACCGAACTCGAAAGGACAACCTGGTGCTCTATGCTTACGTCAGGTACGAGCGACTTCAAATGCCGAGGATGTTTTTCTCCTTAAAGCGGCAATGGCTTATCCATCTTAAAGCAGCAACACACTGCTCGATCTCCATGCAGACCCCACTGCGACCACCGAACCGCCAATGTTTGTTGGGTCGCAGGACATATCACACGGGGACCGCCAGTGTGAACACCACTACTAGTTGTTGAATACAATATTGACCCTCATAATCTCCCATAAGTAAATAGGGGGGGGTCTAATAGGAGCCATGTATGAATTCCAAAACATCCCTTCACATGTTATTCCACAAATAGTGTTAAATATAAAAAAAATGACCTCCCTTATTATGCTTATGAACATACTCATGAATGAAAGTATAAAACTATATGGCACTAATTGCTTCCAGATGTGTGGAAAACCACTGAGCTGAAAACCGGGCCAGGCCGGTACTAGTCCAATTTGTAGTTTCAGTATGCCACAGACCATCCAGTAGATCAATCTATGCCATGCTACTCTGTGCTAGCCTATACTGTTATCTAATGTGTTACATAAGCTTGTTTATTCTATGATTCTCACCCAATCTTCTTTCCTATTTAGGCCTGTTCTAATAGTGTCCAAGATTGAAATGTACCACTGTTCACGTTTTTTTGCTTAATTATGAGGTCGCCACCTCTTTTATTACCCTTAATTTTCTCTATGATAAACCACCTAAATTCAGTGCATGTGTGGCCAACTCTCCTAAAGTGGGCTACCAGAGGGGCATTCTCCTTGTTGTTCTTTATTGCAGACTTGTGTTTCATTAGGCGAATATGCAATTCTCTCGCTGTTTCACCTACATAGCCCAAATTACACGGGCACAAACGTATTTAGACTAAGGGCCACATTAGTAAAGTCCGCCCGCCATACCTGTGGGAAATGGGACCGCTCGCTAAGGGTGCGGTGGTCCTGTACATCCCATTAGGATGCGCCCGTCACACTGGCGGGCGCATCCCGCATTTTTAACATTGCGGCGGGCGTTGCAGAAAGCAACGCCCGCTGCAAAGCCAAAAATGCATGTTGTGCTTTTCAATGCACAACGTGACAAGCACCACGCGGTGCCTGCCAAGTTGTACATTGAAATGCAGGGGGGTACCATAGGTACCCCCATGTGCACCCCCCACCCCCCGGAGACCCTGGGGGCCCGCAATGGCCCCCAAGCAGACTCTGCATGCCATTTCCAAAGGCACATCCTAATATGGCTGGCGGTGTCTTTCAGACACCGCCACCATATTGCACCCTTTTCCGCCTGGTCGACATGTCGACCGGGCGGAAAATCGGCGGACGGTCTTTCCGTCCGCCGCGGACCATCCAGCCATTGTAATATGGCGGGGGGGTCATTTCTGCACGACAGGGGCGATCCACCCGCCATCCTAATGGGGCCCTTAGTTTTTACTTCTACAGTTGTTAAAATCTCTGGAAACCAGAGTATGTTTATTGTAGGTCATATTCTTGCCTACTATACATTGACCACAGATCATGCAATTATTGCAATTATAGTTACCTATTACTTTGGTGCATTGACCTATTTTCTGTGTTTCACAATATGTATGTACTAGTTCTTTCCATAAATTGTTGTTGCGTTTGAACACAAACAGTGGTATATCTAAGGTCATGGATTTATTGTCATTAAGGATGCTCCAGTTGGAGTTAATACATTTTTTATTCTATTGCTTAGGCCAGAGAATTTGGCTTACAAACACTATTTTATTCTCATTGTTTGTCTCTTGCTTTCTAGTGTTTGTATAGGATAACATGCTATCACAGTCATAAAACCTAGCACGTTTAAAAGAATGTGTTATAAGTTTTTTAGGGTAGCCCCTACCCTTCAGTTTGCTTTTTAGAATATCAGAATGCTTATAAAAATCATCTAATGAGGAACAGTTCCTTCGGAGCCGAAGGAACTGTCCAAAAGGAATGTTGTCCTTCTGTGCCTTGGGATGGTAGCTTGAATAGTGTAATAGAGTGTTTTTGACTGTTGGTTTTGAAAAACGTTCTACCTCAAGGTTGCCACTGACATCCTTTTTTTTTTTTTTTTTTACTTTCAAATATATTTTTATTTTTCATTTCAAAGAAAAAAGCACACATTAAAGTAACAAAAAAAAATAAACAAGCTTTTCTCGTCTTACATTACAAAAAAAAATCATATTCCTTTCATTGACGGGAGCCAATACACGGACATATCATATTTTGACATTTTAGCAATTTACACCCTATCAACCTATTCCTGCCCTCCATTTCTCCAGTGGTCCCCAAATCTTGAGGCCCCGAATCCTCCCAACCCTGCCTTTTCTAGCATAAATATGTTTCTCAAGATTATATATAGCAATAAGATTTGCTAACCATATTTGTATAGATGGAGGACTCTTATCTAGCCATACTCTAGCTAACATTAATCTAAACACAGCAGCTGCCATAAACAAAAACATTACGTCGCCCGAGTCCGTTTGTGGATTTCCCTCATCAACCCCCAACATAATTAAGCTCACTGAAAAGGTTATCTGTATCCTTAATGTATTAACTAAAAAGTGTTCAATGTCCTTAATTAATGTATGTAGCTGCGGACATGTAGCAAACATGTGGACAATATCAGCCTCGATGGAGTTACATCTGGGACAAGTGGTGCCCTCTGAACCCCCCCACTTCGCAATCCTAGCTGGAGTGTGATACAATGAAAACAAAGTTTTATAATGTTGGGCTTGCAAGGGGGCTGAACAGAGCATGGTCCGACCTAGTTCTAGGGATTCGTTAAAAACTTCCGGGGTAGCCTCTATCCTCTCCTCCCATTTAGCCCTATGCTTGTCTAGATCATCTAGTCTATTTTTTGCCAAGGCAGCATATATTAACCTAATGGAGTATTCCTCTCCCGCAATTATCCCTTCCATCAGCTCATAAGGCTGAAAACCCAATGGGCCCCCTTGCTTATTTCTTAAAAAACTCCTTATCTGAAGATATTTAAAAAAATCTCTTCTATTTATGTTGTATATATTCACCAAATCCTCGAATTGTACCATAATCTCAGAGTTCATTAAGTCCCCAATTTGATGTATCCCTTTATCTTCCCAACCAGCCATTACATGATCAGAAAAAACATCTTCAGGGAAGGATTTATTTTTATAAACTTTGGTATATCTATTAAACCTGCCCATACCTGTTTTCTTCAAAAAAGAACTCCATATTTTAAGTGCCGCCCTAAGAGTCTTATACGCCTGTCTTCTAAGCTGACCCAAGTCAGTAAAATAGAGGAAGCAATTCTCCGCATTCTCTCCTAGTACCGCTGTATAGGCTTCCACTGACATATTAATAGACTTTGATGACCCTCCTCCTCCCCCTATGAGTCCCTGGATATACTGGAGAGCTGCGGCCAAATAGTACATCCTAAAGTCTGGTGCGCCCCAGCCCCCTCTATCCCTAGGCAACGTAATAAATTTATAAGCCCTACGAGTTTTTCCTTGGGCCCATATAAATCTGTTAACTACATTCTCCAACATACTAAACCATTTATTCTTGAAAATTAAGGGTATTGACCTAAATAAATACAAAAATTTGGGTAAGACCATCATTTTTAACACATTCGTGCAGCCAACCAGTGAAAGGTGCAAGTTGTTTATCCTTTCCAAATCACTTTTTACCTTCAAAATCAATGGCTTGATGTTACACTCGACTACCTCCTCCAGATTTGCGGAAATATCAATCCCTAAGTATATTGCACTGCTAACCACCCTAGTATCCTGACTAATTGCAAACCTATTCAAGATTATTTGGGTCTTTGTTTTGTTTAGACTATAACCCGATACCAGTCCAAATTCCTGTGCCGCTGCTTCTATACCTATCATAGCCCTATCTGGATTGGGAGTCAGTATAGCAACATCATCCGCATAAGCGAGGGTTTTCACGGTACTGTCATTTATTGTCATAGTCTGAATCTCAGGGTTTCCCTCTAGTTTGCGAAGTAGTGGCTCAATGTATAAGGCAAAAAGTAATGGAGAAGACGGGCAACCCTGTCTAGTCCCTCTTTGTATATGTACTGGATCTGAATGCTCTCCATTTACTCTTATTTTGGCAACCGGGTTTCTATATAGAGCTTGTATAGCCTGTATGTAACCTGGTCCAATACCACACCACTTCATGACCTCCCATAGATAGTCCCAGGCGACCCTATCAAATGCCTTCTCAGCGTCTAAGAAGAGAGCCGAGATAGGATCGCCTGCCACTTCTGCCGCATCAAACATAGTGATGACTGTCCTAATATGCTGCGTAGTACCCCTCCCGGGTATGAAACCATGCTGTGATGGGCTCACCAGATGTTCTATACAGCCTGCAAGTCTTTTTGCCAGCATCTTCGAGTATAAACTCGACATCCTTGTTGCTTAAATCTAAGAAGTTTACAACCTTGTTACTGTAGTCTGAGGTAAATCTTAAATTCACATCTCCCAGATTCAGCCAATCTAAAAATTCATCTAGGAGGTCAACCGTGACTTCCCAGATGAGCAGAATGGCATCTACGAATCTGCTCCATTTGATCACATTTTTGAAAAAAAGGAGCAGATTCATTAAATATGGGTTTGTCCTCAAATTGCCCCACATAGAGGCATGCCAGACTGGGGGCACAAGTCGCCCCCCTGCTGGTCCCCAAGTCGCCCCCATGCTGGTCCCCTTACATTGGAAATATGTCATCTTTAAAGAGAAGCAGATTATTTTTAAGCACCAAAGTGGCACATTCCATGATGAAATCAGCATGGGCACCTCCAGATCACATCTAGTGTGGCATCCTAGGGTATGTTTGTGTAAAGTGCCTCAATGTCAAGTGTGACAATCAATTGAGTGTGATTATTAAAACTACAACCTTCAATAATACTGATCATATGGGCTGAATCCTTAATGTAGGATTTTTGGGCTTGTACAAGGAGTCTGAGGAAACTATCAACGTATTTGCTGAGTGGTTCTAATGAGGAATTGATACAACTGACAGTGGGTCTCAAAGCTGAACTATTAACACTGTTGTGAATTTTGGGAAGACCATATATTGCAGGAATAATGGCTTTGTCACTGTATAAAAACCTACATTCACTGTCTGAGATCCAATCATTACTTTTGGCTAATGCTAGTGTTTAGCTATCTCTTTGTTGAGAGTAGTCCAGTAACGAAAGGTACTTTTTTGTAATGTTCCTCTACGCTTAGGAGATCCATCAACCTATTTTCATAGTCAGGGGGTGTCAAAGATTACTACCCCACTCCCCTTAATGGTTATATTAAAATCATTCTTCAGATCAGCGATAGCTTTTTGTGTTGTCTGCTAATGTTATGAGAAATAGGTGGTCCGTGGTCCCAAATGTTTCGAATTTTAGACTCAACTACCTGTTCAAAAATGTCTATTTTTCTATCGACCTGAGATATGTGTGGGGTGAAAGTCAACTTAGGTTTCAATCCAGTAATGTTGGTCTCCTCTGTATATTCTTTGTTTTAAAAAAATCGTGTTAGTCTAATTTTGCAAAAAAAAGATTTAAGGTCCTCTTCTAGCATAAATGTATTAACTTGTCTGGATGGTGCAAAACTAAAACCTTTCTCTAGGAATTCTAATTCAGTTTTATCAAGGGTCCTGGTAGATAAATTGATGATGGGGAATCAATTTGAGGTTACCTCCAGTACTTCTGGTTCCTTGTTTGAATGAATGACATGTGGTAAATCCTATCAGTTCCAAGCGAGTTTCTCTTTATCTTGTACCTGTTAACCTTACAACAGTATTTGGGAAAGCTCAATGGACCCTCATTTTCAGTGTTCTTGCACCATTGACGAGTGAAAAACATGTGTGTAAACCTACATTTGTTCTCATATAATGTGCGGGTGTACCCTCAGGAGGTGCCTCTTCGCCTTTCTGTACATCAAATCTCCTTGCACAAAGTTCTAAATACTCTTTAAGCATCTCATGATTTCAAACTATTCAACAATAATCAGTAATGAAAATGTTGTGCCCAAATGTTTTTTTATATAAATCTTTTTATTACCAGTGTATTAAGAATTACAGATAAACATGGTCATATATCGACATGGTTGGCCAAATAAGTAACATTCCCGCATACATCATTCTCAACATCTCTACCTCCCTTGCTGCAGTGACAATAATTGGGTTCAATCCCACATATTCAGAGATAGATCTTTCCAAAGCTTCCAGAGAAAAAAAATCACAGGTGAAACCTCAATTTTTATTCCAGCTTTCCCAGATTTTTCCCCATTTCTGGGGCCACCCACGGCCCTCATACACCACCTTCTGTGCCAGCACACACCAGTCCATGTCTCTTTGCCACTCCAACAGCTGCGGTACCCCCCCAGAGTCACAGAATCTTCCTTTAGGCTATGGCCATGCAATTGAGATCTGCTTTCAACCATCTATTGAGGAGACATCATTTAGCAGTGATGGTAACCTTGTTATTGCATAGGGAGACCATACACCTCAAAGTCATGCCCCAGAACCATTGTATCAGTGGGCAGCCTCATACAGTGTGGTAAACCGTACAAATTTCCAGTGCCCAAAGGTTTTGATTTTTTTCCCAAATGTCAAATTTCTTTTTTCTAATCCTCTTAAAGCTGTAATAATTGAAGGCTCTATAAGTAATCTCAATGCATAATTCACACAACAACTAACCTACCACATGTGGCACTCTGTGTCATCATCAACTATTCACAGCGCGGCAGCACACCAACCCTCCAATCTCAGTGCGGCACAATATGACATAGTGTTTCACTCCTTGCAGCAGTTCACCATCCTTTACAATTTACTCATCCGCACAAATGCACCACTTCAACAAAGCACATTAAGTAAAATAATGCAATAATAAACAACCTGTTTCTGCTTCTAAAGAAAAGAAATACAATTACCAATTGGAATATTATGATTTTAACAACCTCTGATTTTTTTTTTTACGCCAGAAAGTTCTCCATATGCAATGAATTCTCGACCATTGGGAAATCACCCTACTCAATGTAGCTTCACCACTGCAGTTAGGTTCCACTACATTATTCAACATTAGTACACTTACAACAATGTTACTATCCCTATCTCAATTTTGTAGTCAGCAGTACCTCACAACCTGTCCCACAAATCTCTAGAATACAAAAACCTGAAGTGTATTTTACACCTCTCAGTATCTATTTATCTACCCCGGGATCTTAGGGTACGTCGAGCCGGATAACCTTTTCAGCTTCTTCACACTAATCACATAAACATAATCCACTCATTCAACATGCGTCCCACTCAACACCACTCTAATCAATATTCATGGCGCAGAACCCTATTAATGCTCACACCTCCAATACAGCAACCTCCTTAAAAAATGTCACCTTGTCAGTCTTCAGGTTCTGGGATTTGGGCAATGGGATATGGCTAACTCATAATTGTATTTACAATTTATCTTCTCAACGTAAACCATCCTCTGCTACCAAGTTTTGCTAGAGAGAAAATCAGGTTAAATTAAGTATAATGGTTTACAAAAACAAATCATTCAGGCTAACTCTCACTTGGTTAGGCTGATAGACCTTGTCCATTGAAGCAAGAAAAGAAAACTAAACACTAATCACATTAACAGTCTCATCAATAATCAATATTAGGTGCGAGTCAGCAAAAAGAGTTTTAAGAAGTTTTAAAGTATTTAATATTTCAATTTTTTTAGAAGCACGTTTATATTAAATCAGTCTATTAATCAATCGATAACTCAAATCAGGTTAGCAATAATACAATACATGAATCCTTAATAAACATGTTCCATGAATCAAATAATCCCTATTTTAAGTATTAAGTGAAAGGAGTTAGCTAGAACCCTTAAAGATGTCTATATTGAGAGACTGAGAGCACTCATTACGCTTTTGTAGATTCAATTCAATATTATGAGAAATAATCAAAACAGAACATCCATAAAGAGAGGCTCAAGAAACTCAGTAGAGTCTCAGCACAATATAGCACAGGGTCTGGGCAAAGAGAAAGGTACTCAATCAAGGCTCTGAGGACCAATGTCTGTGATTGTGAGCCAGCATGAGCGGTTTGTTTTAGGAAGGCAGCGTGTAGGACTTAAATTAAACAAGGGTTTATTCAGCTCCACACAATGAAACCTTACATGCCCCTGCTCCTCAGAAACTGTCTTACCGCTCCTACATTCTCAGAATATTCCTTCCAGGTCCCAGAAGGAAGAAGAAGACTAGTTGCTGGGAAACATAATGCAGAACATAACGGTTTGCATAGAAGAGTAGTCAGGTCGGTATGGTGAGGAGTGTAGTGTGGTCTGATGTGTCCCAATCTAGGAAACAACACATTTTGTTAGTATCAGCAACTGTTGCATCTTAAGTCTCCTTCCATCTCGCTAAATGTTTTGCAAATAATATTGAACAGGGTTCAGTTTTGCTAACAGCTGAGCTTTTCCTCAAGTACTTATGCTAGACTATCCTTCAAACTAAAGCCAAGATATTGGGACTTGAAAAGGAAACCCGGAGCGCAGAACAGACAGAAAAGACCACAACATGACCCTTGAACCAGAGAGAGGTTCATCAGAGGTAATGAACAATAAGGATTAGTGGCACCCCCATTGCCACCAGCAGAAGTGCATCGATAATCTTCCACAACTCAAAGATGGGTAGTGGAAAGACAACTTATTCAACAAATTGGAAAATTGAGAAGGTTAGATCTGGGGGAGTGTGAGGAAGATCTGTATTGACGTTTTTTTTAAGGGGATGCTTGCCTGGCCAAGTAGCTGCAAAACCAGGGAAAATATAGCATACATAAGAAAGTTGGACAAGCAAGCTGAATTGCAAATTCAGTTCAAAGATGCACATTTGTGTTTTTTTTAGAAACACACTCATAAGTCTCCACTATACTTCTCTTACAGTGGCACACAAGATTTCATAATTCATAAAGGGCATCATTAATAACATCACTATCAAGATCACATATAATTTGAGCATTGATGTCTCTAAGGAAGCCAGCATTTGAAATGCAATTGTTGTTGATGATGTCATTGGTGAGCCTCCCCCACTGATGTTTGTACTGGATGGAGGAGGACTAGGTTGCTGGCAACTATTCCGGCATCCCAATGTGATAGGGAGGGTTTTATCAGAAGCCTGAAAAGGTGTTACCTGTTCGGTCCTTCCTCACTCAGTAAAAACAACAGATAGAGAATTGTCTGATATACCTACAGTGACAACCCTTAGCTGTGGGGTTCCAATGGCAAGGCCAGTGGGGACACTGCCATTGGAAACATGATGGTCCTCCCAGCTCGCAATAGGACGGGCTGGTCGCCAGTTTGGTGGTCATGTTTCTCCACCACATATGCGGCAAAGTGTCTGCCTCTGTAACCGGCTAAAACTGCCTATCAGATAATTAATTCTTTACTGTGAGAAACCATATAATTTTTTGTCATCGTCCTGCGATTTTTTCCTGTCTACCTTTGCTGGCTGTAGAACTCTGTAGTAGCGCATCTGTTCTGTCCCCTCAAAAAAGATGCACTTTGCATTGGATTAAGATATTAACTTCCCTGTAACACCACAGTAAATGGTGCAGTAAATGTATCCATGCCATGTATGTGGGCTACAGTGTGCATTTACACTACCCACATGTATGGTAAAAATATACGACTGCCAGGAGCACCACTGTGCTCTGGTTGAGAAGTCATTTTGAGATACTGCAGTAAACATAGAAAGGAGAAATACCTTGGCCTTGTAATAAAACCTTTATTTATATAAAGAAGTCACCCCTGAACAATGCATTGGAAGTCCACAGTTTAAGGTGCCTAATGTATAAAAAGTAGAAAACTATATATTTGAAATTGGTGCCCTTACAGCGGTTATAGACCTAAAAGCTATTTCCACTGTATAGTTTCAGCTACATTGTCGGTAAAGCAGGTCAGGATGTGATTAGCATATCTATTTTCCATCTTCACTTAAGTAAATGCTAGATAACTCATACAAGCCTCTATTCCACTTGCATTTCAGAACCTGATTTAGTGGTGAAATCAGGTTTTTGATACATTTAATGGAAAAGTAACTTTATACAAATACTTTATAGTGCCTGTGCCAGTTTCGCCACCCATCACACACCCAGAGCTGCAATACACATTCTTTGTTGGTAAAGTTAATGATCATACTCGCAAGACAATAGTCTCTCTCTGAGACCTGGAAGAACAGGGTGGTGCTAAGTACTGGTCACTAAGCATTGATTAGTAATCTGAGGGGTGTAGAACAACTGTCAGAGCAAAGGGAATGCTAATCCCAAATGGGGCTGACAGGATCTACCTTCATGCATTCCTAGAGCCCTCCTAGATTATTTGGCCAATACAAGAATGAAGAAGATCTTGTTTGACACTGTCATGTGGTGTAAGAGCTCATATAACTAGAGGAGCAGCTAGGGAGCTGAAGAGAGGCCTGTCTGATGGCAGAAGGATTTTTTCATTTTAAAACAGAGGCTCCTGGGTAATCTTACCCTAAATTGAAGAGGAAATGTTGGAAAAGGATCTTGGCATAGGGTGAGAAAGTAGCCAGGATTGGTATGGAAAACTCTCCAATCACTGGTTAGTGCACATAATAAGACAGGCACCTTGCTGCCACCCCCTCAGAACACCCCTTGATCTAGGAAAACTCACCTAAAAAAGATGACCCTGGCAAATCTATCCACCCTGTGAAGTGACATTGGGACTACAAAATCCCACTCAGTACCATTCAGAGCATTTTGCTCCAGAACCAGCAACTTCATCGGAAGCTGGACTATGACATATCTAACTTTGAGAGAACGCCACTAGCATATTTTGCATCTCCGAATGAGTTTGGCTACCATTTCAGAGACTAAATCAGAAGGTAAGAATTTTGACCGAGATGACAGTCCATACCGGTCAAATTATTTACCATTTCAGTCGACTTGAGTCCACCATGAAGTGTTGTTTTTTAACCATGCTTTTCTAGGTGCTTTTTCCTTACAATTTAAAAAAAGTCAGATCTCCATGTCCCCCTTATTCTGTTTTGATGACCTTGGTATGTTTTTGTTTCGTACGTATTTTTTCAACTTGGTTTGGGAAATGTATTGTGATGTGTTCTTTTCTTTAAAATTGTTTTTACTTCTTGATCTTAACTCGGATTCCCCATAGGAAATCCTACAGCTTGTGCCATACCTACCAGGGGTAGAGGTCACTCACTCCCAATTTAATAATGCTATACCTGACATTTTCTTTAAACTTTCACGTGAAAGCATATTTACAACAATAAAAGTAATTGAGCGATGCAAGGATATTAGCCCTTTGCTGGTGGAGCAATATTTTCTTTGGCACCGCCTAGTGGTGGCACCGATGTTACTGCCTTACTTCACTTTATGAAGAATTAGTCCTAACTTATTTTTATTACAGTCCTTCTGCAATTCTAAGTGCTGAAGTTTCATCATAAATCATCAATTTTCCTAATGATTTAACATGAAATAGGCATTGCACTAAGTGCATTGTGCAACAAATAGCATACGTTTATTTACATTTTGCGATAATTCAGTTCCTTATGTCTGCCACAGGACTGCCTGTTTTGTTAAAATGCATTTTGTGGGCACATTCCTTTCATTAGACACTCGAATGCAACTCTAATGAAAAGAGCATGCTTCACGGTTTTAAAACTGAATCATTTTGCAACGATGTATTATTTCAAACATTTTCAAATATTTTGGAATGAAAAGTCATAGGGGCATATTCTCAAGGAGTCATTGCCGAGTTAACGGCACTTCATCGCAGCCAAAGTTGCGATAAAGTTATCACCCATTCACAAGCTGGTGCTAACAGCCCATAGCACCAGTATACCCACGATAGCAGCCGCAAAAAACATTGCCACAGACAACCCTGGCAACTATCGCTAATGAGATGCAGAGTAGGCGTTCAGGTGCAAAAAGCAGTGATGACTCTATCAACAGCATTCTCAACGACCAGCCAGATCGGTGATACGATCAAAAAACATACAATAAGGCGCGTTAGCAGCAGGAAATAAACACCTGCTCTTACATGGTGTAAAGTCTGACGGCAGCCGCCACTAGAAAAGGGAGCCCAGCCCACAGTCACACCTGAAGAACAACAGATGCCATGGAGCTACTGATCATGCAACTCGGAGCACCAACAGGCCTACAACACCCACCGCCACCACCCCCAGGTCCGGAACCACCCCCCGGATCCTCCCCGCACCACCCCCAGACCACCACAGAGGCAGCGCAGACACAGACCACGGACCTTCAGAAAATGCACCAGCCTCACAGATTTAACACCAGAGAATGTCATTGCCCACTACAGGCTCAAAAGTATAACCATCCTCCACATCCTGAACATCATTGCCCACAGTCTGACAGTACCAACACAGCGGACAACCAACATCCCACGTCAGACAAAGCTGCTGGCTGTGCTGTACCTGTTGGCCTCTGGTACCTTCCAACCAACAACCACCTGAGTCTCACAGCCAGCCCCATCAAAGTTCCTCAAACCTGTCCTGGATGCCATCATCAGCTTGGTACCCCAGTACCTTCACTTCCCCCACTCTGCGCCGGAACAGCTGGAGACCAAGCAAGGCTCCTACACCATATCTGGCTTCCCGCACGTGTTGGGGGCAATAGACTACACAAATATCCTAGTTGTGGCCCCTTCCAGCACTGCACACAATTACCACAACAGAAAGCACATGTGCAGGCAATAGTGGACCACCAGGGACTCCACACCAATGTCGTCGCCAACAACCCAGGCAGTGTGCATGATTCCCTCATCTTCCAACAGTCCATCATCAACCGGCGCTTCCAGGATGGCACCTATGGAAATGCTCTGCTCGTTGGTAAGTACCAAATGAACACACCACACACACCTCAACTTCACAATCATGCAACTCACAACTCTGGGAATGCACACATTACAAACTCACACACAACATGCCAAACAACATGCCCACCTACCAGACACAACAGCACAACTTACTGTGGGAACCTGGGCTAGCCATGTACACTATCCATCAATGGCATGGCACCTCAGCCACACAATAGCAGATTGTGGGGAGAGGTGGGAACCAGGCATGTTCGAAGGAGGCAAGTGACCCACTAATAAGCATCTACACAGTGCCAAGTGTGGCATGGATGTGCTGGCCAGACTGCAGTATGCAGACCACACACATATCCATGTGGACACACATCGCTGGTGTATAGAGTGTAGTGGACAGTGGACGCAACCATGTCACCCCAGCTAGTGGGGAAGATTGCGGTAATGTAGTATGTTTGGTCCCCCCATAAGCGTGAGTGGAGTGGGCCGGCCCGGAGTACGTCAGGCCAGCGTAGGGGTGTGAATAAAAAGCACGAACCGCTGGGTGTGGTTCTCTTCCAGAATGCCTAATGTCTCTGCCAGGGCGGCACCTCTCGCCCCGCCACGAGGCCGTCGCCGTGAACAGTGTTGCCTGCGATCCTGTCGGCCTGATGCAACCCAGGCGGCTTGTTCCCGAACCAGTCTTGCCCACCCCTGCGCACCCAGGTCTCAATGCTCAACTGCCGACACCAGCGTGTGTCAAAGAGGGCCCACCATGTGCCGGTGCAAGCTCCAGGCCCGAGGACCACGATCTTGGTAGACTCCTCTGACCATCATGGCCTCCGCGACACAGACCCGCTGAACTTCATTGTCGTTGACACACTCCACCGGCATACACAGTGGACAAGTAGGACACACATTTGGAACTGAGTCTTGATTATACCATGGCAGAGTGCATTATTTAAGGCTGAAGTTATGTCACTGTACTCCCTTCAATATGGTGCCACCAAGGGTGTGCATAGGACTCGCACCAAAAGTGTCTGTGGGCACTTCCTGACTGCGGCCTCCGGCCTACATTGTGGTCCTGCAGGGCTTACGCCAATCCAATGCAGTTCGTCACAAGCAGGACACGGCATCGTCACTGGCCAAACACATGTTCAGCTCTGGTGCCACTACCTATGTCACCCACAAATCTAATACAATGCCATTTCAACGTCGTGTGTTAGAGATCCAGGAGGAGATGGCTGGACAGCAGTAAACCTGCGCTGACCGCGCCTCGGTCTGACACTGCGGCCAACTAGGTTGCATTTTTGGAACTGAATCTTGATTGCTTCATGACAGTGTACATGTCACAGTACGATGAGTAAGAGGAAGGAGCGCTTCAGTCCGGAGGAGAAAAGGCTCACCTTCACCAACAACTGCACTGGTGCCACTGACTCTGTGCAGCGCAGCCTATCACACATGGCTGTAGGCCCCTTATGACCGCTGGCTCCAGCATACACTGTGGTGGAGTAGGTCACAAATTTTTAACTGAGTCTTGTCCTCTACATGGCAGAGTCCATGTCATTGTACAGGCTTCATCGCAGACTGCATCCCCTTCCAGCTCTGGTGACACTGAGTGTGTGCCCTAAAATTCATTGTCGATCTCTGTACGTCAATGGGGTCTGGACCCATGGGCTGGAGGTTGCCTTCCTCTACATGAAGCTGATACTGACAAGGTGGAAAAGTGGAGTCTGTAGCATTCAGCTCCGCAATTTTCCTGTTCCTGCTTGCTTCTGCCCTCTGCATAATGTGCTGGAGGGACACCTTCCGCTGACCCCCGCAACCCTCTGCGACATTCCCCTTGGACATTGACGTGTACACGCTCAGCTCGCGTGGCCCTACCTCAGTGCACCACAAGTCACCGTCCCATGGGGGTGTGCCTGTGCCGGCCGCTGTGCATCTGGAGCCACAAACTATTTGCCGCTCAAGTCAGGGACCCGTGATGTCCGTACCTAGTACTGCTGATTGTCTGCTCACTTTTGTTGTTTTTGCCAGCACCAACTAACCCCTGAGTGGTGGCTTACACTACCCAACACCCATCCAGCACAGGCGTCACTGGAAATGAGACCCTGGCAATAAAAGGGTCCGGGCACACGTGCCTGCAGCCAGTCCCACAAACTCACTCAGGGCCATATGTATCATCAAACTATTTTGCATTTCCTAAATAGCGAATTTTAAGGAATCGCTATTTAGGAATTGCCCATAGGAATGAATGCAAAATAATTCTCAAATTGCGAATTCGCAATTTGCTAATCGCAATTTGAGAATTATTGCAAGGGTGCAGGGGTGTCTCAAAGATACCCTGCTGCACCCCTGTAAAGAACATGGGTATGCATATGGCGCACACACATGCCCTATGGGAATGTGTGTGCATCAAATGCCACCTTTAAAAATGCCAAATTGTGCATTTCTGGAAGAATTCGCAAGTTACCATCAACTAAAAGTTGGTGGTAATTTGCGAATTCCTAAACAAAATTCGCAAGCCAAAATTGCTACATACATAGCATTTAAGGAATCGCAAATTTGCGATTCCCTAAATGCTAGGGAAAAATAAGGAATCGCACAAGTTTGCAATTCCTTATTTTAGGAATGTTTCATACATTCCAAAACATGCAAAACGGCCGTTTGCGAGTCGCAAAGGCCGAAATTCTGCGAATTTCGGCCTTTGCGATTCAAAAACGGCTTGATACATATGGCCCTCAGTGTGTCCGTGTGGTCATTATGTATGCCTGTGGGACCGGGGCCATTCCACATTACATTGTGCTGTGTACAGCGTGCGCAACCATGTCACCGCAGGCAGTGGTGTAGACCTGGGACATGTAACCGGGTCGTATATTCATGTGAGCATAAGTGGGTGGACAGGCGTATGACAGTACTGCGTAGGGGTGTGGCTCCTCCACACACGGATCTGGGTGTGGTTCAGTGTGGGCCTTGTCAAGGATGTGGCTGATGCATGAGTCTTTGTTGTAGTGTCTACGCCACCCATCACACAATCAACAATATTGCTATGTGGCATGTCCCCGGTGTGCGTGGTCCGCCGAAGGGGTACATGGGGGAGGGCATGCCCGTTCGGGGTCAGGGATCACATATGGCAACTGTTGTGTGTGTCGCTATTAGCGCAGCATGAGCCAAAGATGTTCCTCACAACTGCATGTCGAGTTCAGCCAGGCAGGTGCTCTACATCTGTGTCAGTCCTGTCCTTGCAATGGTCCTACACACACATGGCTGGCCACATTCTGCGCAGCATCATCACTGTGTCGTACTCAGGCTTGTAGACATGCACAGACAGGCATGTCAATGGTGTACCGTAGGGGTGCCTGAGATGTAATCGCGCTGCGCACACTAGTGAATGTGCTCGGTGGGAGAGGTGCAGCAGTGAGGCTACATAGTACACAGTGGTGCAGCTCATTTGCAACATGCAGTTCATGTCATACAGGAATCACTAAGTCACACATATCACACACCAATGAACCAGTGAGCATGCCAACACATCATGCAGTACATAATCGTGACTCATGTCTCTCTGCACTGTCACAGGTGACCAAGGATATGCACTCTGCGCTTGGATGATGACACCCCTCCGAGCCTGGAACACACAGGCCCGGAGGCAGTACAATGTGGCCCACAAACACACCAGGGGCATTGTGGAGTGCACATTTGGTGTGTTGAAGTCACGTTTCAGGTGCCTGGACATCACAGATGGTAAGGTCCTGTACAGCCCAGACCTCGTGCACAACATATGTGTCCGCAGCAAAGCCCAATGGATACGTGTGCCAGATGCACCAGACGATGATGATGAAGATGAGGCAGGGGAACCACACCCCACTGCAGGTGCAGCAGGAATAGCTCATAGGGACTACATCATTGACAATTTCTTCTCTGGTTGACGTCACATTGTGTGGGTCCTTAGCAGTAAAGGCACAGTACTTTGAATGCCACAGGCACTGTATGTGCTAATAAAAGCATTCCGATACACATTGCCTGCGTGCATGTCACTCATCTGTACAGGCACTTCACTCAGACAAGTGTGGGTGCAACATGTTGTGCTGTCAATTGAGGTATTTGTAGATCGATGGTGGGTGTGTCACCTCTGTGCAGTGAGGCTGATTATGGTGTCACGTATTCGAACTGCCAGTTCGGTGTGTCACAGTTGTTACGGTATCCCACTCTTCGGCATTTCACATGTGTCCCGATGTATTCCTTTTGGCTGTCAGTTGTGGCCTACAAGTGACAACAGGGATTCTTTTGTGCTTTGATATGTGCCTCCATGATGCAGGGATGCATCCTGTGACTCAAGTCCCACGACATGGGCAACATGTACGTAAGGGAGAGTCACTGCCCCAACATTAGTCCGTGCTTTCATTCTTCTTAGATCATGGACATGGCACGTCGGTGTGCAGGGGGTGTTGTTTGTCCCTCTGCAATGTGAGGGGGAGATGCGATTTCACAGTGTGTACCATGTTTGTTTCCGCATTGGCGCAGGTTACATACGGAATGCATGTCGGTGGACCATGGTCATTTATTCTGCTTCACAGCTGTGGGGTTGTGCTCGCACGTTGTCATCTCACCGTTTATTTAATCTGCTTTTATGGTGTATTTTCCCACCAAACGCATGGGATTTGCAGGCCTGTCGCTGGTTTTCGGTGCTTTTTGTACCGCGATTGGACTCATCGCAAGATTTATTGCGTTCATGTTTCGCATTTTTGACACGTTATCTGGTGACTATTGCAGGGTACCGCCGTGTTGAGAATGCTTCGTTAACATGGCGTCATTTTCCCGCAATAGACTGCGATGTTGGAAGTTGCATTAAGTTGCTTTTGCGATGGTTATCACATGTTCTTGAGAATATGCCCCATAGTTTTTATAGATTTTACAAGAAAAACGAATAAAATATACCACTAGTTTATGGCCTGACATAGCAGACAGGAGCACTGTTTCCTCTGCAATAGGAAATTATGTGTGTGTGTGTTTAATAAAAGTGTGTGCCTTGTCCTTACTGTTGACCCCACAGCCCATCCAGCCCTGGAAGCGGGAACCTGTCCTAATCCCCCTCTAGCATCCGACTGGGCTCTCAGGCAATGGCAGTGCCTCATGAGATGGTCTGGCACGTCAGTGTCTGTGGGCCGTTTTTTTGTCTGTGTGAGTTTGTTTTATGGTCTGATGAGCCAGGTTCTTACTACTGATTTCCCTATTATTGATTGCCATACACATTGCCTGCAGCATGCACAGATGTATGCAGTCCCCACTACCTTACAAGTCACCTACACAGATTGGGCCTTATTTATGAGAAGTGACGCATCGCTGTGTGAAAACAGTGATGCGTCACTTCTCAGTGCGCCCTCCTTGCGATATGATGGATGCCTCATATTTACTGTATGATTTATCATGTCACAAGGAATGATAGAAACATCAGTATTACTGAGGTATCCGTCAGCGAAAAAACTGGCGCATTGCTGGAGTTGTGTTGCATATAGCCATGTCTGAACTGGGGTGGCAGAGTGGGCTAAAGAACGGTGATGGATTAAACCCAGATCTTTTGACTGGGTGTGAGTGTTTGATTGGTTCAGATGCTCCGTCCATCACCACCCCCTTTTGTACCGGAGTTGTGTCGGAAGCATGACGCTACTCCAGCAATGCTCCTTTCACATGGGGCAAGCCCCATGTGAAAGGGAACCTGCATCAGTCTTACGCCTGCCATGAGGCAGGCATAAGATATTGATGCAGTAGCGTCCAATAGATTTCAATGTGCCACTTCTACGAGGCATGGATGTGGGGGAACGCCCACCCTGCATACATTATACCTGACGCAGGTATAATGTGGCGCATGGGTTTGGTTAACAAAGTGACTCATCTGCCTAGATGCATCGCTTTGTAAATAAGGTGCAACATGGCGCATTTTTTACACTGCCACTGCGTCATAAAAAGTGACGGACCGGCGGCGCAAAACTGTTGCAAGGGCTCATAAATGAGCCCCATTGTCTTTACAAGTTAATAACTGTCCCTGTTAGCAAATGTAGGCCACTTTTCTTTAGGTATTTGGATCACTAATGAATGGGACCATTATTTTTTTGGTTCCTGGGCCTATTTTGTGACCAAGTCCAATCCTGTCACCCACCAACCATAGAGTATTTCTCTGAAACCCATATGACCAGTCCAGGGGATTCTTATCCCACAATATGCTAATGTTACTTCATTTATAGTGACACGTTCGCATGTAAAACGTTAGGTCTGCAGAAGCAGCAAGAGCAGGCAACTATTTTTAGGAGGTGAAGCAGCAGCCCGTCCTTTCGCCCCTGTCACAACTTGCATTCAATTTGCCTGCAAAGCCTTTACCGCTGAGAAACACTGGCAATGTGAATCTGAACTGCTGTGAACGCGCGTTCCTTCTCTCAGAGTCGTCCTTTTGATGTGTCCTTCCAGATGAGGCCGCGGAGAAGGCAAACAGTCTCTTTTATTTCTAGGCTGAGGTGTCCTATGTCTGTTTTGTGAAATCCTCAAACTCAATATAAAAATAGAAGAAGTTTAACATCAAATGCACCAAACCGAAACCAATGCCCCTGGACACCTAACTATTCTGAAACCTGGCGAAAGAAATAATATAGAAAACACGGTTTTCAGAGCACTCCACGGTCATTAAATGCAGGTGCTTTACAAGTGTCAAAGTGTGCAGACAGTAATGGGCTCCCATTAAAGGAGGGAAAAATACCCGTACACTATAAAAGATTTATGATTTTTCTAGCACAGTCAAAAAGGTAGTGATAGCTTAACTGACACAAAATTTGGGTAGAGAAATAATACTTTTTTCATTGCAATAGCAAACATCTTTTTTTCAGGCTATCACTTATTTTTTGCTGCTGCAAGCTTTCAAGAGACATAGGTTGCATCCTCAGGCATGTATGATACAAATGTTGTAGCTCTTGCCACAGCAACTAACCAGTCGTGGCTGCTGCCGCATATCGGTAGTTGGGCGGGAAGGGGGCGGCCGGGGGAGAAAGAGAGGGGGAAAAAAAACACTTACCTGCCGGCTGGCCTCTCTTCCGTCCTCTTCCTGGCTTCTGTTTGAGCTTGTAGCATGATAGGCTCCCCTAAGCCAATCACAACACTGCAATGCAGTGTTGTGATTCAGGGCCGGCCTAAGGCATGTGCAAGCTGTGCACCTGCACAGGGCCGCCAAACCCCAGGGGCCGCCACGCCAATATATATCCTTAGATACATATTTGCGTGGCGGCCCCTGGCAGGGATTAGGCGGCCTCGGGCCCCTTACCTACACTCCCTGCTCAGGGCCTCCGTGCGCCTAGAGCCGGCCCTGTGTGATTGGTAAGCACCCTGGCTCCCCATAACCAATCACAACGCTGCAATGCAGCGATGTGATTGGTCTGAGCACTGTGGTTCGGTGCTCAGATGGGGAATGGACGCCTGGGCATGTTCTCCACCCAGGCTGTAATGCAGAACCCCTTTCAGGGGACTGTCGCAGCGCTGGCGCTCATTGCAAATTAACACACCGAGGCAGAGGTAGGAGATATACGTCTTGCTTTATTCCCTGCCAGCCTCACACTGGCTTACAGACTAAACTCCTCCCTATGACTCACTTCCTTTTCCTGCCGCCTGTCCTGTCCCATACAGAGGTCAGGCAGGACGACACTACATCTCCCCTGTTTTGCAGAGTCTGACTCCGTCTATATCTCTTCGACCAAACGTCGAGGCTTCCTGATTAAACGTTGCGGTCGTTCTCTGTGTCTTGTCACAGGACCGTGGCTATGAGGGCTGTGTTGATGTGTAGTTTCCACCATTCGCATGGGGCTGTGATGGTTTGGGTCACTGTTGTCACTCTGGTTGGACGAGTCACTTGAGAACGGGTTTGGCGTGGCATAATGGCCGCCACGTCGATTATATTTCCTGAAGTGCGAGATGTTTCGTGTTACTTGTTTGTGGTCAGCTTTGGCTGTGACCATGGTCCCTTTCTTCTTGGTGACCTGCATGGGAATGTCGAGGTATCGACTATCCGCCTTGGATCGCTGATCACTTCGCACTATTACCCAGTCTCCTTCTTGTATGTTGGAGTCTTTGGCATGTCTACGTTGATCGGCATATGTTTTCATTTGATGTTTCCGGGTATGATCAATGTCCACAAGGGTGTTGTGATCAACGGTGACTGTCCGTTGTTGTAGACCGTCGTTTACCATGGGCAGTCTTGTCCTGGGTGTCCTTCCTAGCATTACAGTTGCTGGGCACTGGGCTGTAGTGTTGTGCGGCGTATTCCGATAAGCTCTCAGTACTTCATTTAGTGTCTGCTGGACGTCTCGGTGGGTCAATTCTGCCTGCTGAATTGCTCTTTTCAGTGTCCCCATAAAACGTTCCACCATGCCATTGGCCTGTGGCCATAGCGGGGTAATTTTCTGGTGCTTGAAGTTGAGGTGAGTCGCAAAGTTCGTAAAATCATGACCGTTAAAAGGAGGTCCATTGTCTGTTTTTACTCGCAGGGGGATGCCCCAGGCTGCGAATATCTCATCAAGTACTGGGATTACTGTCGTTGCTCGATTTGATGATATCAATTGTGCAAAGGGAAAACGGGAGTATTCATCCATGGCAACAATGATATACTGTCCTGATTGTAGTGGGCCAAAGAAATCGACCGCTATCTGTTGCCATACTCCGTCTGGTAGCTCTGACATTTGTAATGGTGCCGGTGGTTCTTCCTTACTGACTACTTGGCACGTGACACAGTCCTTCAGAGTTGTCTCGACCATGTGGTCAAGGGTAGGGAACCAAACCCGTTCCCTCAGGGCTTTCTTAGTTGCATTGATGCCTCTGTGTCCTTCATGTGCCAAGTTGATGACTCCTTGGCGTAGTTTGAGAGGAATTACAATCCTCCCCCCTCTCAAAAGGAGACCATTGTCACTGATGGAGAGTTCTTCACGCACTCGTTGGAATGCGGTCAGGTCCTGTTGGAGTTGAGCAGACTCGGGGGAAGACTGCTTCGTGTCCCTCCAGGAGTTGGAGCGAATTCGGGTCATCACCGCTTGAACAAGGGGGTCGAGGGCAGACGCCTCTTGGATGGCTTCGAGGGGAACCGTGGGAGGGCACGCAGCGTCAACAACAAAATGGAGATATTCGTCAGCCACAGAGAGCGCAGAACTGGCACCGGCCAGTGGGTGTCGTGACATGAAGTCAGCTGGGTTTTCAGCTTTCCCAGGCTTATGGATGATGGAGAAGACGTAGTCCTGGAGGCGTAGGCCCCACCGCTCAATGCGTGGTGGCATTTTCGCATTGGGGTTGCCAAAGATGGTAATGAGTGCTTGATGGTCCGTGATGATCGTGAAATGTTTGCCATACACGAATAGGTGGAAGTGTTCGCAGGCCCATACCACGGCCAGGCTTTCCTTCTCCGGCTGGGAGTATGCTCTTTCTGTATCAGTCAGACTGCGACTAGCGTAGGCGATGATGTGACGCTGATCTGAGTCCTCTCGGTATTGAGCCAAAATGGCACCCAGGCCCACGGGACTGGCATCCACAGTGATTTCGGTTTTCTTTTTCGTGTCGAAGTACGCCAGATTGATGGCAGACCCCACGGCATGTTTGATGATAGAGAAAGCATGTTGACACGCTTCCGTCCAGTCGAAAGGCTGACCTTGGCGGGTGAGTTCTCGCAGGGGGTAGCTGATCGTGGCGTAGTCGCGGATGTACCTCGCGCAGTAGCTTGCCATGCCCAGGAACGAGCGGAGGTCAGTGACATCACGGGGTTTCTGAGTGTCTGCCAGGGCTGCCACTTTCTCAGGGTCTGGTCTCATGCCCTCCTTTGAGAAAATGTGTCCGTAGAACTTTAAGGTATCTTTGTGGAATTCACACTTGCTCGCGTTGAGTGTGAGATTTGCCGACATCAGCGCATGGCAGACCCTGTCCAGGGCCGTGTCGTGTTCTGTTCTGTCCTTCCCAAACACCAGCAGGTCGTCACTGTAGTTAAAGGCATTAGGGATGCCTTGGATGACACGTCTGATGGCTTCCTGGAATATCTCAGCAGCCGAAGAGATGCCAAAGTTCAGGCGTTTGTAACGAAACAGGCCTTGGTGAGTGGTGAAAGTTGTGATATACCTCGATTTGTCATGGAGCTCCAGCTGGTGATAGCCTTTATTAAGGTCGAGCTTGGAGAAGACTGTGGCACCATTCAGCTTGGTAATCATGTCACTGATATGTGGCCCAGGATGGCGTTCCCGCTCGATGGCAGTGTTGGGCGCGCGCATGTCAACGCACAGCCTGACCTTGTTGTCCTCTCCTCGTTTCGGAACTACTACAACTGGCGATACCCACGGAGTGGGACCCGTCGTACGTTCTATGATGTCTGTGCGAAGGAGATCTTGGAGCTCATCATCAACGGCCTTTTGCAGATGGAATGGCACCTTCCTATGGTGTTGGGCAATCGGTGTCACGTTCTCATTGATGTGGAGCTTTACTTTGAAATGATTGAGTTTCCCGAGCCCTTTGAATAAGTTGGGAAATTTGGCAACAATGTCAGGAGTGTCCTCTGTCATGTAGAGGAGTTCTACTAGTTTGAGTCTTTCTGCTGTGGGGAGACTGAGGAGACAATCCGCTAGATCTGGTCCCTCCACAACATGAATGTAGGCATCAATTGTCCGGTCTTTGAATGTGAGAGTGGTACGGAAGCGGCCTAGACAAGGCAGTGGTTTGCGTGACATCCATGTGAAGACACGGACAGCAGCAGGTTCCAGTTTAGGCTTGTGTTTCATGGATTGGTGTTCTAGCGCACAGATGTAGTTTAACGAAGCTCCAGAGTCCAGGACAAATTTGGCTGGATGGTCGCCTATCAGGATGTCGAGCTTTGGATAGCGCTTCAGACGATCTGGATCAGCGACCATGCATATGTACTCGTCACGTTCCAGCGTAGTTACCCTGCATAGGTATTCATCACTGTCTTGTGACGTGAGGGTGCGCGATGGTGACTCACTGGACGTGTTTCTACGGGACCGATAGGAGTCCGTCACATGGCGTCTAGAGCGATGGCTGCTTCCGGAACGACCTCTTGACTGTTGTGAGTACGCTGACTGGACACTAGAGTCAGATGAGCTGGAGGACCTGTGTCCTTTGTCTTTTATGGCTCGGGCATGATGGCGTGACTCATGCCCCTTGGTCGATGACCGGTGACTATGTTGCTTGGCTTGGCATGCGACCTCGAAGTGATTATCTTTTCCACAGCGGTGGCATCGTTGCCCGATGGCTGGGCACTGTCCTGAGTGTGGGTAGTCCTGACCGCACCTGTAGCAGGTGGGCGATGCTTTTGAGGGTCTTGCGTGTCGCGAGCTTCGACGTGACGGTTGAGACCTGTAGGACTTGGAGGTGGGCTTGACGGACTTGGAAGACTGGTGTGCGCGAATGCGCAAAGCGTGGTCTTTGTGATCCGATGGTTTCTGCGTACCCATCCGCTTCGCATAGTCCTCTGCCTGGTCATTGATTCTTGTCAGTTCCTCGATCTCCTCTAACGTGTAGGGTTTCTTTAGGAGCCTCCGGCGCAGGGCTTCAGATGAGCAGCCGTCAATGATGCGAAGCCTCAGGGCATCTTCTGTTTTGAAGTTATCAAAGTCGCAGTATCGTGCGAGTCTCCGTATGCGCATGATGAAATCACTCATACATTCGTCCTTCTCCTGCGTGGCAAGGTTGAACGTGTGTCGCTCATAATCCACATTGCGTTTGTGGAGGAAGCGCCTGTCGAGTGCAGCTTTGGTTTCATCATAGGTGGCTGTTGCAGCATTGGGTAGCTCTTTGATGATTTGTGCAATGTCCGGACCAATCAGATTCCTTAGAGCCACAAGTTTCTGCTTATCGTCTTGTACTAGGGATCCGACCATATAGTCCTCGAAGTCTTCACTCCATGTTTTCCACGAGGGGCCCATGGTGTTGCCTGGCGTCAGCGGTAGAGGCTGAGGTTGGCGCATGAAGGAGGCACCCACTGGGTTGTTCGCCATTGCCGGTGCAGTGGGAGCAGGGCCTCTGGTGCTGGGAGCTGGGCTTCCTGTGCTGGGAGCAGGGCTTCCTGAGCTTGCGGTGCTTGATGCACTCGATGCTGCGGTGGCAGTGTCTGATGAGCTGTCGGGGCCCGGATTGGACATCTGCGCCCTGTAGAAACGTGTATCCGGGGCTTATGGGTTGCACGTAATGTTCATGTATTATCTCATATTCTCTTAGGGAGCAATGTTGTTCCTCAGGCGCCTCTGTGTACGAGTAATGTCTCTTTGGTGAAAGCGCCTGACCTCAAGATGGCCGCCAGGGAGAGCGTGTGGGTCTGGTAAGAGGCGGCGCCTGACTTCAAAATGGCCGCCGCACGGGACAGTAGACCTCGTGTCTCTGTCCCAGGACCCGGCAGACAGCACACGTGAAGGGAGCGGTCGGGTTTAACTCACCGGCGCTCCTCACGCTGTGGCCTGTTCTGGTTCTTCTCTCCTTGCTCGCGCCTGGAATCGGGTGCTGCTCTCCAGCGCTCCACGCTCGGCTGCTCACTTCTGGCACACGCGGAGGTCGCGCTCTGGCATACGCGCCTACCTCCCAGTGCAGCAGTCGGGTGTCTGGGGTGTTTTCTGAGCACCCGCGCTCTGGATTCTTCGCGCCTCTCCGGGTGCTGCTCTCCAGCGCTCCACGCTCGGCTGCTCGCTTCTGGCACACGCGGAGGTCGCGCTCTGGCATACGCGCCTACCTCCCAGTGCAGCAGTCGGGTGTCTGGGGTGTTTTCTGAGCACCCGCGCTCTGGATTCTTCGCGCCTCTCCTCCCTGGGCTGTATCGGCGAGCACTTCTCACCGGCTGCAGTCGAGTGTTTCTCGGCCTTCGGCGGGTTTCTTCTCTGCCGCAGGGTTCGGTGGTCGGCCACGTTGGGTGGCTGAGCGGGCTGCTTGTGGGGTTTAGAACCATCCCACCCTCGTCGCCATTGTCGCAGCGCTGGCGCTCATTGCAAATTAACACACCGAGGCAGAGGTAGGAGATATACGTCTTGCTTTATTCCCTGCCAGCCTCACACTGGCTTACAGACTAAACTCCTCCCTATGACTCACTTCCTTTTCCTGCCGCCTGTCCTGTCCCATACAGAGGTCAGGCAGGACGACACTACAGGGACCATGGGACAAGAAGGAGTTAATGGGCACATCTGTAGGGATTGTAGAATTTTACTAGCGATGCCCCGTGTCTCGACCTTCTATGGGTCCTGGGATTTACCTCTTCAGCACTTAACTCCCTGTGGTAGCGCAGGTCAAGCAGTCCTAAGCTCTTCAGTGGACGTAGATGTAAGACATATACATGCACAAGACTCAAAACATGCCGAAAAACCTCAAAAACTGATTGTCCAGTTGAGTACTGGCTGCTGTGATAAAAGTGATCAATATAAACACAGAAACATAAAAAACATACACAAAATAATATCCACAGTCCTTTAAGGTTGGCATGCTTGTATCATCCTGGGTGGTATGACTGAGTTCACCTTTCCCTTCTGGTGGTGCAGGTTATTCCTCATTCAATAATGGAGGACAATTTCAGATGTGGCCCACACTACTTACCATGCAAAAAAGTCTGAGTTTGGCTTTAAAAGTCAGCTTTAGCAGCGCTATGCACTTAGTTCATCAAAGTGCCCAGGAGGCTTGGCAGCCTAGAACAGTCTTACCCGACCAAATGGCACCCGGGGATGGCAGGAGGACCGGGCGCATCTTCGAGGGCCCGGTCCTCTTGCAGCCTTTTCCTGATGATGCATCAGTCTGCCACAGTCTCCAGCCGGCCTGTGTTGGATGTCTTCTCCGCTGATCCCTTGGCTATTGGTAAGTGTTACCGTGGTAGTTGTATTCAAGGGCAGGTCAATAATGGCTGATAATCCCATGGCTGGGATCCTCTTGACACAACACTCCAGGACAACGGCCCTAACTTCACTGTAGCCCCCACCTACATACAGGGTGGCTGACTTCTCACAGCAAGGATGACAACCCTAACTTCATGGTGGCATCCATCTGGCATATGGGGGTTGCCGACTCTCATTAGATGGGGCAAACAGCCAACACTCTAGCATCGGTCCCAATTGAACCGAACATTTCACTCTTCGCTCGCTGGTATTTTGCTTGCTGGTATCTACTAAACAGGATCCCTGCTGGGCCTCTCTCCCTCCAAGCGACATTACCATGTCATGGCTAGGTCATGGCACACACGCATGTTCTGTGTTTTCCCATGACCAAAAATCCTTATCAAGGATTCAGATATCCGTGCAGCTGGGGCACTCAGGACTGAGGTGCTCATTGTTACCATGTAGGTTGCTTTTCCTTCCCAACTCACAGAGAGGAGTGATTTAAATGTTTGAAAAGGCATTCGCACAATTTAAATTAAGCAAGTGAAATATGTAAATACCCCACATTTTGTTTTGCAGAAGTTCTCAAAATTTCATACTGTGAGATTTCACATCATTTTTGCCTAGGGAAGTCTGGTTTTCTCAGAAAATGTATTTTTGAGATACTTTCTTTTAGATGCAGTATGCTTGTGTGCGAAAAAAAGTAATGCTAGGTACCAGTACACTATATTTCCTACTAAAAGCATATTATTGCACAATGTTGTGGATCGTCCATGAAAATTCACAACAAATAACACTGTTTAAAAAAAACAACTGCACACAAGAAGAATGAAATTCAGATTGCCCTCTTGTGAAAACATCTTCATTTTTAATTAACATGCTACTCTTTCTGTGATATTCATTATAAAGATGATCACTGTAATTAGGATTAGTGGTAATACAAAAAAGAAGCAAAATCATTTCTGATGAACAATTTTTTGTCCTGAGATAAAACCTCCGTGTTTATTGATTGTATCCATACCTGCTACTCTTTTATGATGCCTGACCTCTTCATCGCCGACTTCCTTTAGTACTCAAGCTTAGTATTCTGTTTATTCTCAATGTTGCGTCATTCGTTTATATACATGACTAGTTTTGTTAGTTCAATTATACCCTATCTTCCCTTCATATTAATAATAATAATAAGGGAATTTTATAAAGCGCCTGGTTACGCGCACCGGCGTGTCCCCGCGCTATGGTAAGTGGAAGTGGCAGGGTTGCCCCACCCGGCGGTGGTCATGTAAAGCGCTCTGTACATATATTTACATGTGTCTTAGGAACAAGATGGGGCAGGTAAGTCTATTCCTGTACGGGCAAATTCTTTGCAAATCTCGTAATGGAGAGTTTGTGGAAGGGTTTAAGCTTTGTTAATGAGACGATAATCCCTTGTTTCTGTTTAAACCAATTTCCAGTGCCCCACATATTTGAATAATTTTCAAATCAACCAGTATAGGGGATGTGACTTGACCATCGAAAATGGCCGCTTAGTGGAGTAGCTACCCAGCACGGCGTAGATCCTGATACATCCGCCGTGCCCGGGGGCATCCTTGTGAAGCTGTTTGCTGCTTTGCCACTGCTGGCCCCTCAGAGAGCTGGAGGAGACAACACCTGGAGCGGCTGAAAAAGACAACGTCCGGTCTGGCCTTCAAGCGTGGCTCCCAAGCTGGGCCCTTGGGAGGCCCATGGTGGCTGCCACACACGCTGGGCAGGCACTTGGAGTCCCATTGAGGACCCAGGCCAGTTGGGTGGTGAGCCCCAGCCCTTCCCACGGCCCAGACTAGGAGCAGGCATGACATCAGGCACAGATAGCGCTCACTCAGAGGAACTATGTTGCCTATGCAGCCTAGTGGGCCCTTGGTCCTCACACCCAGGGACATAGGCTAAAACGAGCCAGGCTAGGCACCGTGACTGAACTGAACTTTGAGGGGCCCCTGGCTTTCAGTAGTTGAAGCCCCCAAGATCTGGTGGGATCTGCAGAAGTCAGTGCTGAGGCCAGTGAGAACCGGAGAAGCCTGCTGGGGCCCTATGCTCCCACACCAGAGAAGGGGTCATGGACACCAAGCCGGGGCAGCCCAGATGCATGCATCACTGTATGTGGGTGCCCCATGTTGAGGGGGATGGGGCCCTCTGAGTTCAAGTGGCATCTCAATCTTTGATGCTGGAGGTACTGGGCACTGGGATCACCTGGGCCTGACTGGAATCCCAACATGGGCTGCCCCCTGGGCTTTGTCAGACCCCAGTTTGTCCACTGCTGGATCAGAGGAAGCACATACACCGAGCTGTCTTCTAGGGGACCTGCACCCTGGTTGTCTCTCTGCTGCACTGATGGCACCCATTCTATGCACTGTGGCACCCTGAGACTGCTTGTGCTCCTATTTGTGCGGCGACATGCAGATGAGGCACATATCTGACACCTGTGACATCATGGGCACTTTGTGATCATTTCCCCCCTGTAAGTGGTGCACCATACCAGCACGAGGCCTTGAGAGGCCCATGGGAGGATAGAGGGGGCTGGGGGGGCATCACGCATCACGCATGCCCTTGCCCTTAATCCCTGACGGGGGACCAGCATACTCCACCCCTGGGTGGTTCAGAAACTCCCATTCTGATGGCTCCTGACTCTGTACCACTGCAGGCTATGGGTTTAGTGGGGTAGCCGCCAGCCTCCGATAAGCTGTACAAGATACTGGCTGCCAAGTGGTGTTTGAAATTAAATTCAACTCGTTTGCAAATGATTTGGCAATCTTTCGGGCAAATCAACACAAGCTGTCACCGCAAACTCACAGGCAGTGGGAGAGCTGTAGCGGGCTCCCTGTGCTGTAGCAGAATAGACTCAGTACATTGCAGTGAGACTGTGAATTGCTGAACAGAAGCTGGATGATGCTGAAAGCCACTTTTGATGCTACTGATCCGTCTTATGGGCCTGCCGGAGTCTGCGGTAGGTGCAGACCTGGTGCAATTCATGGAATGATGGATCAAGCAAGAAATAGCTCCCCCCATGATGCCGCCTTACTTTGTGATTGAATGAGCGCACAGGGTGCCTTCATGATGCCCTCCACCGGGAGCACCCCCTCAACCCACGGTGGTGCAGCTTTTGAACTACCGTGACTAGGACACAGTGTTGACCGTGGTCCATGATAAAGGCACAGTCTGGTTCGAAAATGCAAAGGTGATGATTTTACCAAATTGCACTCTGCCAGAAGGCTTCTTTTCTACAGGTTAGAAAGCTGCTGCTTGGCTTCAGATATGCTCTTATTTTCCCTGCTAAATTGCAGATCTCCAATGGCCATAGTTTCCATTTCTTCTTGCAGCCAGAGGAGGCCTGAGAAAGGGTTGAGTCTCACTCAGGCCGACCCCGTAGCCAATCGCCATCGCCTCCACTGACATGGCAGAGGATGCTCCACATCATGAATACAGTCTGACAACTGGGCCACCGGTACCTGAAAGGGGACACACCTACTCCTGAGCAGTGCCAAAAGGAGAAACGCTGCACTGTCACTGCCACTGCTTCCCTTCAGGGGTTTTCCCTAACACCTCACCTACTGACATCTGATTTGGCTGCCTCTGGTGACAACAAGCCCTCTGAGGTTTCCAATCCTGACTCTACCATTCCTCCGGTGCTCATGGCTCAATCCATAGAAGACTTGGTGTAATCTTGTCCCCTGTAGTGACCCGGTTGGAGCAGCACTGGAGGTCTTCTCCTCTGCTGAACATGTTGCAGTCAGTTCTGGTGCTTCGAAATGTGAACTCACGGTCACACTCCTCAACTCGTTTTGATCAAGACTGGGATCCCCAGCCCACTCATGGTCAATGTCTCAACCACACCCCGCCTCCCTGCACCTTCTCCGATAGCGGTTCCGCCTGGGGGTTATGATGGTTATTGAGCTTCGCTCCTTCCCCTGCCCCCTTTGGGGCTCTTTTGCTTCTCTTTTCTGTTGGGGTTGTTTGTTGCTTTTGGACGATTATGAGGTTAACTGTCCTAGCGATGCCAATGACATCGATTAGTGGTTTTGATGGTGCACTCCTGTTCACTCTACTTCCAGTCCTACCGTTGATTCTTCTCTGGAGTCTTCCATATTGCCTTTTGAGCCAATGATGGCATCCAGAGAAACTGGTGCTGCACCACCTGAAGTTGTCACTATTTTTGATTCTTTTTTTTTAAAGATACAAGTGGCCCACCTCCAATGACCAGCTGCTCATTGGTCATACATTAGAATATTAAGCACATAAATGAGTGGCAACAAAAGAAAACAGGTGTGTTAAAAAAACAAAATGTATACACAAACAATAAAAAAAGATCATACTCATAGGTCTTGGTGTATATTCATGCGTTTTGAGTTGAAAAATAAATTTTAATAATATAATGTGAACACATCTCAATACAATACATAGATAGAAAATAACATTTAAATATATATAATCTGCTAAGGCAATATGAGGAAAAAGGGGGAGAGAGGTTGGGAGGAAGAGGGAATGGCATTCATATATAATTATTTTTAACATTACTTCTATATGAACAAATTCATAATTACTAGCATACAGAAGGGAATATGAAACAGTTATGAATAACGGAAATGAAATCATGGGGGTTTAGGTACTTCTTCAACTTAGTGGTTATGAGCTTGTGTTGCATTGGCAAATGCATCCAAAAAATGAATAATGGGTAACCAGGAGAAATCTCTTGACACTGCAAGGGAGGTGGGATGAACGTATGCTCTATCAAATCTATAGTTATAACAAACCCCATACCACCAAGCTCGGTAGAAAATATTAGTAGCATCCTTCCATGACCTAGTAACTGCTGAAAAGCAACTGCAGGAAGTAAATCAACAATATGAAAAGGGCTTGAATGTAAAACTAAATCATCAGATACACTACCTAGAAATATATTAATGAAAATAAAGGGGATTTTTGTATGAAAAATGTTGTTAATTTGATTCCAGACCTGTTTTCAAAAATTATGAATATGAGGGCACATAAATAACATGTGTTTTAAGTCTACTGGTGTCGCATTACAGGACCAACAGGAAGGGGTAAGAGCAAGGTTCATTTTATGTAATGTGGTAGGAGTGAGTAAAGTCTGTTATAAATATAAAATACAGTTTGAGTGGTATTAGCAGCTCTAGAGAATTTCATAATTTTAATCCAAACATTATTCTAAGTCGTAATAGAAAATGAACTTTGCAGATCAATTTCCCAGGAGAGTTCCACTTACATTTTATCTCTAGTGACTGGAGAAGAAGTTAGATGTTTATATATTTGGGATGCAGACGGAGAGGATGGACTGACAGAACAGTAGGCAGTGAAGGTGAAGAAGCAGATATGAGCGCCAAACGATTGTAAGTTTACTGGATCAGTAGAATTAAGGACGCATATTTAGATGCATTGGAGGTAGGTAAAGAACAGCGTGTTTGAGCAACCATAACAGGTATCCAATTATTATCTTGATAGAGTTGATAAGCCCAATGAATCTCTCTAGCAAACTAAACTTTCCAAAAAATAATTCTCTTATTGATTTTAAGTTGTTTATTATACTATATTGGAGATTGCATAAATGTATCCTTAAGAGAGAGATGGTTTGTAAATTAAAGGTTGGAGTATAGTTTAAGTATTATTAAAAATACGAAGAGATAGTGACAAAGGACGATGTGTAAATGATAACAATTATTGAAAGGAGAAAGGTTGAAGGAAAGATTTTTCACTAGTAGTCCATAGCAGAAGTAATGAAACATTATCAGTGTCTTGGAGTAAAAGAGAGCAGTACCTTAGAGAAAATGCAATGTGATATGATTGGAAATCTGGAAAATTAACGCCCCCCAAATGTTTAGGTCTTTTAAGCTTATGTAGATACATGTAAATGTAGTATACTTGTAAAGCGCACAGCTGCCCCAGCAACGGGGCGTCCCGGCGCTGTATAACTCTGGGGAACCCGTCCTGGCTTTCCCTGTGGGATGGTCCCTGCTGGGAGTCCCCAAGGTGGAGCCAGGCATCCCCGGAATTGGTGGGGCCGTTGTGGAGATTAGGCAAGCTAATGCCCAGAGTTGCCGAGTGTAATCCCTGATTAGAGTAAGCACCGAAGCGAGAATTATCGAGTCCGCTGACCAAGGTCCACGACCCTGCCGCGTCGGGAATCGAACCCTGGTCCCGGGCCGACTTCTGCTCTCGGGTCTGCCACCTCTAACCAGTGAGCCACACTACTCCACATAGAAGGTGTTTTATTATTCCACAAATATTTTGATAATATACAGTAAATTATCTTACAATGGGAAGTACGAATATTGATAGGCATATTAGATATATAAAAAAGAATGATAGGAACTAACATCATTTTTATTGTATCGAGACAACCTCACCATGATAAGAACATAGGGTTCCATCTGGATGTTGTGTTTCTCAAGAGACTGTAATTCCTTTAAGTTTGTCAACATAGATTCTTTAATGGAAGATTTAAGCCATAGACCTAAATATTCGATTTTATCCAATGTCCAACGAAAACCACAAGAAATATAATCTTCCGAAAAACACAACTTGTTCTGTGGGAGGATGTCACATTTGTCAACATTTAATATATAACCACACACCGATGCAAATGAGAATACTTCAGATAAGAAAGCTGGCAAAGAAGTCTGTGGTTGTGATAAAAAGAGCAAAATATTGTCTGTATGGATAGAGAGTGTAAAGTGGTTGATACCATATTTAATGCCTGCAATCTGAGAGTTTGAAGGAATTCTAATTAGGAAGGGCTTGAGAGCAAGTACAAAGAGAAGCGGAGAAAGGCGACATCCTTGCCTTACTCTATGACATAAAGGAAAAGGTGATGATATAGACCATTAGATAAGATTGAGGAACTGGGAGAAGAATATATTAACGAAATTTAATTTATACATTTCTGACCAAAACCAAATCCAGGACAGGGTAGAGAAAATAAAAGGCCACCCAACTCTATCAAAATCTTTCTCAGCATCCAAAGAGATGGCTGCTAAGGAGTTCTTATAAGATTTGGCCTTGGTAAGCACATTAAAAAAGAGGCTAGTATTATCTGAAAGGTGTCTACCTTTAATAAATCCACACTGTTCCCGCCCAATTAGTATAGGTAAAAAAGATTCTCAAGGAAGGACTAGAATCTTTGCAAAAATCTTGTAGTCTAAGCTAATTAAAGAAATGAGTCTACAGTTTTTGCATAAAGTATGGTCTTTACCATTTTTGGGAAGAAGTCATATCAAAGCCTCTTGAAAAGAGCCACTGGATTTTTTGGAAGATGTAAAAAAGTGAAATAATTGATGTGGTTTAGGATTAAGAATTAAAAAAAAATAAGAGTATAATTTAATCATGAAGCCATCAGGTCCTGGAGATTTTCCATGTTTAATATTTTTAATAGAATTAGTAATATCTGCATCACTAATATCTTCATCTAATACTGAAAACTCGAGATCAGAAGTGGACGGTGGGCTAATCGATGATAAGTATTGAAGTATATCCTCCTTAGGAACAGAGGATTCAGGAGTATAAAGAGATGAAAAAATTGGGTTAATTCTGATAAGATATCCTCATTTTTGTAAACCATGTGATTATTGGGAGTAAGAATAGAGCTAATCTAGGTGCATTCTTTTTTAACTCTAAGGTAATTGGCTAAAAGTTTCCCCGCTTTATTTTTACCTCCATAATATTTGGCTGACAATTTGATTAAAAATTAATTAGCATTGTCTGTGGATATTTTATTAAATTCAAAAGTTCTCCTAGACAAGATTTAGAAATTGTGCGAAAAAAGTAGTGCTCTAATTGCTTAATATGTGCTGTAAGCAATTGCAATTTATGCAAAGAAGATTTCCTTCAATGGGATACAAAGGAAATAATAAAGTCTCTAGAAGCTGCTTTAAAGGTATCCCAGACAATCTGTGGAGACACAGACGGAGTTTCATTTTCTAGAAAGAAAGTGGTGGCAAAAACTTCAAACTTCTGTGTAAAGTTGGAATCTAAAAGGAGGGAATTATTAAATCTCCATCTTCTTGTGCCTTGAGTAGGTGGAAAGAGATCCAAATTATGGGGCCGATTAGGATCGCGGACGGACTTGAGTCCGTCCGCGACCCCTGAGGAGGAGGGAACGTCCGCAGGGGCTGCGGCGTTCCCTCCGAGCAGATTAGGATGTGACCGCCAGGGTGGCGGTCACATCCTCTATCTTTAACATAGCGGCGGGTGCAGCTTCAAGCTGCACCCGCCGCAAGGTTAAAAAAGCATGCATCGCATTTGAATGCACAAAGCGGCAGGCACCGCAGAGTGCCTGCTGCTGTGTGCACGCAAATGCAGGGGGGTACCATAGGTACCCCCATGTGCACCCCCCCTTCACGCGGAAAAGCATGTTTTTAACACCATCCTAATATGCCTGGTGGTGTCTGATAGACACCGCCAGCCATGTTAGAGCTTTTCCGCCGCGGTCGGAAGGCGACCGCGGCGGAAAAGCTGCGGACGGACTTCCTGACCCCCCATCCTAATCTGGCGGGGGGTCTTTGAAGGCTCCGCAGTGGTTTTTCCGCATCCTCCGGGCCGGCGGACACTTCCGCCGGACTGGAGGATGCGGAAAAACCGCAATCTTAATCGGCCCCTTAGTGAGTAACCGGGGCATGATCAGAAATTAATATAGAACCAATATCTGAATGCGTGATATGCTGTGTAAGTGCTTTTGAAGTGAATAGATAGTCTATACGAGATTGGGAGGAATGTGCAGGAGAAAAGAAAGTGTATTCCTGAAGTGTGGGATTACATAATCGCCAAGCATCTATTAGTGACCTTTGTTGAATAGTGGATGTGAATTGGGAGTGCATGGAAGATGGAATGAATTTAGATTTGGAATTATGATCAATATTAGGGTCCATAACCAAATTACAATCTCCACCAACCAATAAATATTCATGCTGAAGGACATCAATTTAGATAGTATTGTTGGCCAAAAAGTAACATCTAGGGCCGTAGGAGCATAAAGATTAAAAAGAGTTATCGGGGTGTTGTTAAGTAACATAGAAAAAAAAACATCTATCCACATCATCAGTATCTTGCATGAGAATCTGTAAGTCAAGACGTTTATAACATAGAATAATTGCACCATTACGATGTCCTGAGGTTGGAGAGGCAAAAACATGGCCTACCCATTGTTGTTTAAGTTTGGGGATTTCCTTATCTAAAGCATGGGTCTCTTCTAATAAAGCTATATCACATTTTAAATTAGACACATGAGTTAAAACCCTTTGATGCTTTATAGGGGAACCCAAACCCTTAACATTCCATGAAACAATTTTAGCGCCATTTATCTATACTACTATTATAAAGAGAGAACTTTGAACCTTTGAGGCGGGTAAACTCAGGAACCACAGCACCAATCCAAACACCCGATACATCGTTGTAATTGTCAGGGTCTGCAGATGTACATAGGCTATATAAAAAAATAAAATATACGTTCTTTAAAATATTTACGATTAAAAAATAAGTAGTTCCTTGGAAGTAGCGCCGGCCGCAGATTGCTCTGAAAGCTGTCAAGGAGCGAGCAGTGAAATGGATGCAAATAAACGTGCTGATCTGAACTTCGTGTGGCTTTGCTTTAATTTGGGGCTTCCTGTTTAGACTATATGGATATCGGCTGTTTGCCCAGTCGAGAAGCGAGGCCCACCTTACGAAGGGTTCGAGCAGGCTCTGAGAAGGGGCTTGCAAAGACGGAACGAAGACAAGAGCAGCTCCAATGCAGGTGGTGCTGCCTTGAGCACGAATTCACTGCTGCAAAGCGCAATCTGAGGCCTTACAGCGCTTTACTTTACTCCACTTGGTGAATACTTGGTTCAAATTGCAAGGACTGTTGAGTGGCCCCACTGTGGGAAGAGGGCCAGCGTACTACAAGGCACAGAAGGCTTTGCGATTTAGCCACGCCCACTGTGGCTGGTGCCAGTGATTATATGAGCAGACGCGGCCAAAAACTGCTCTTCCAGCCCTTCGTGAACAATGCCTCTGAAGAAAGGATTATTTCCTGAAACGCGTCAGGCTTTACATGTTCAAAGATTGCTCTGAAAGCTGTCAAGGAGCGAGCAGTGAAATGGATGCAAATAAACGTGCTGATCTGAACTTCGTGTGGCTTTGCTTTAATTTGGGGCTTCCTGTTTAGACTTTATGGATATCTGCTGTTTGCCCAGTCGAGAAGCGAGGCCCACCTTACGAAGGGTTCGTGCAGGCTCTGAGAAGGGGCTTGCAAAGACGGAACGAAGACAAGAGCAGCTCCAATGCAGGTGGTGCTGCCTTGAGCACGAATTCACTGCTGCAAAGCGCAATCTGAGGGCTTACAGAGCTTTACTTTACTCCACTTGGTGAATACTTGGTTCAAATTGCAAGGACTGTTGAGTGGCCCCACTGTGGGAAGAGGGCCAGCGTACTACAAGGCACAGAAGGCTTTGCGATTTAGCCACGCCCACTGTGGCAGGTGCCAGTGATTATATGAGCAGACGCGGCCAAAAACTGCTCTTCCAGCCCTTCGTGAACAATGCCTCTGAAGAAAGGATTATTTCCTGAAACGCGTCAGGCTTTACATGTTCAAAGATTGCTCTGAAAGCTGCCAAGGAGCGAGCAGTGAAATGGATGCAAATAAACGTGCTGATCTGAACTTTGTGTGGCTTTGCTTTAATTTGGGTCTTCCTGTTTAGACTTTATATATATATATATATATAGATATATATAAAGTCTAAACAGGAATATATATTACCTACTGGCGGTCGCCAGTAGGTATATATAGTTAGGATTTTTTCTCTATGGGTTTTTTGAAAATTCTATGTCTAATAACTTTGGCGTTTGTGGACGGAATTGGCTGAAATTTTCAGGAAAATGGCACATTTTGTTTCTGAGCAGCCCTTGAAAATTTGGGGGGGTTCGTCCAGTGGGGGCCGAGAAAAAAGGGGGGTCCCAAAACGTGTTTTTAACATTGAGTTTTCCATAGGGCGGTTGGCCTCACTTTTAGCCCGAACGGCTGAATGGATTTGCACGAAACTTGGCAAAATTGTAGGGACTGGTAGCCCGATGTGCCTTTTGTAGGTCTCAATATATGTGCTCCAGTGGATTTTGAGAAATTAACGTTTAAAAAAAGATATATATCTGTAACAGCGGACCGGTTAGCGCTCTGGTTCGCGGACTTTTCGCGCAACGGAGCTTTGTGAAGCGAAGCTGATTGGTTCTCCGGCGTCTGTCAACATTCCAAACAGTCCGTAGCGGCCGCCATCTTGTCTCTCGGTAGGATCGAGAGACAAGAGGAGGTCAAAACAAAGGGGGAAATAACTATAAGGGGGCATAGTAGATCCTCGCTGACCCCCTAGGTTTGATGTGGAGGTTTTAAAAGGGCCCCGCGGGGCAAAAAAAATAAATAAAAATAATAATTGAACGGCTGAATGGATTTGCACGAAACTTGGCAAAATATTAGGGACTGGTAGCCCGATGTGCCTTTGCTAGGTCTCAATATATGTGCTCCAGTGGATTTTGAGAAATTAACGTTCAAAAAAAGATATATATCTGTAACAGCGCTCCGCTTCGCGTAACGGAGGTTTGCGAAGCTGATTGGTCATTCTGTCACTGGGCTATAGTTGGGCTACATCTGGCTGATATTTGGGCTACATTTGTTTTTTTGTGTGTCTGGTGGCCATCTTTGGGCTACATTGGGCTACATTGGGCTTCATTGGGCTACATTCGGCTAATTAGCAAATAGCTCATCGCAAACTAGGAATGGTAAAGAATCGCTATTTATTCCTTAAAGTTCGCTATTTAGGAAATGCAAATAACTTTGATGATACATATGGCGGTTCATCTCTAACAAGATAAGAAGCATAGGGATAGATTTATGATGACTGGCGCATCACCAGGGATGTGTTAGTCATTCTGTGCCGCTGTTCCGTCACCTATGGTGTGCTGCATTTACAATGCGGCGCATCATGGGGCAAAAACAGCACAGATGCGTGATGTATCTGTGCCGTAAAGGTGGCGCATTGCTGGAGTTGTATCGCAAGTGTGATGAAGCTCCAGCAAGGGTCGGGGGTGCCCCTGTCGCAGGGTTTCTGTTCTCACACAGAACTGTGGACAGAGGATTGGAACCTCGGCGAATTAGGGTGTCCCAAAACTCACGTTAGTAATCAAAAACTATTTAGCAAGCTAGGTACAGTGTCACATTGGATATAACAAACTCTCAATGTTTAGACAATCCAGAATATGAACTTATAGTACCTCAGGATACGTGGAACTCATGAACAGTCGGTCGTTATAGATTTCTTAGAAACCAGAACATGGAGTTAAGAAGAACAGATGTGTATTTGAAATGTTTATTTACTAATGCCGTCTTCTCAGGCGTAGTACCTTAGATAATAAAAGTACACATATTATCAGTAGCAAAATTACCAGCATAGTTACTAGTACATAAAAAGTGAATGGTGATAGTATGTTAACATGCTGTAAATGAATAAGAGTTAGCAACACTTATAAGCAGCCGCGGGCCGTGGAGGGAGTTACGGTGAGGCAGGGAGGCGGGGAGGGGGAGAAGCAGGGTGGAGAATACAAGTACACATATTATCAGTAGCAAAATTACCAGCATAGTTACTAGTACATAAAAAGCGAATGGTGACAGTATGTTAACATGCTGTAAATGAATAAGAGTTAGCAACACTTATAAGCAGCCGCGGGCCGTGGAGGGAGTTACGGTGGGGCAGGGAGGCGGGGAGGGGGAGGGGCAAGGTAGAGAGGGCTCCACCCTGCTTCTCCCCCTCCCCGCCTCCCTGCCCCATCGTAACTCCCTCCACGGCCCGCGGCTGCTTATATCTCACCCTCCCTAATACACATATTATATTATTTGCTAAGAAGGTCTCTTTGTGTTGGTTTAGGGCGTGTCCATACTTTAGTGTCTTAGATTTGAAGGAATCACATCAGCATACACCAGCTCTCTCTTCATGTGAACCGCATCAACTGTTGTGTATGTGTGTTCGGCAAAGCAATATAAAACCCGCCTCATGCCCAGAATTGGCAGAAGTTGCACTTATGTTATGAGTATGAAGTCGTGGAGATCAGACCTCATAACAATTCTGTATCGTGTTGTTCTTGAAACTTTAGCACTCGCTGTACAGATATAGTTTAACAAGTAAAGCAGATAGTAGACCAATAACATATTATTCTCATGTAAACCACGATGAACTACTAGGTGGAAAGCTAAAGCAACAACTAAGTGTCGTGTGCAGAAGTTGCAAAAAAGGAAAAATGGCGTTTAAACCGGTAATGAGCCCATGCTAACTTAACACGGTGTAAAGATATCCAGGACCTAGATGACACCTCCTCATGATCCGGAAACGAACTGAATAAGATAATAGAAGTGCCATCTCATGAGAGCAGATTGCAAGTTTATATGTGGACGGTCCGCAAGGTAAAGCATTAAAAACTAGGAAAATTCAATGCTAAAGAAAAATAAAACAGCCAAGTACTTTATCGAGTCTTAAGCCAATAGGCAAGGTAAATAATAAAAACTTGACAAATAAGTCAATGAATTGTCAATGAAATGCTAGTACTCAGCATATCAAACATGAAAAAGGTCTATGACATAACTGTGTATGCACTCCACGCCAGGGTGGTGTGGAGTGGAAAAACGATGGATTTGGGCCCAGATCTTTGGACTGGGGTGAATGTGTGACATTGATCCACATTCTGTCCATCATTGTTGTGTTTGCAGTTACCGCTCTAAGTGTACTGGGGATGCTCAGACGTGAGTCCCAGGCACTCCACACCACTGGAATCAAGCTAGCCGGGCTGAAGAGAGGTGTTACCTCGAAACCGGGCCGGTCCTCGGATGCTTGTTTCCGTTCTGGGAAGGACATGGCTTTTGTAGTTCGGACTGGACTGTTCCCATGGGGCACAGGGTCAGCGCTGATTTGCATATCGCCATTGTCTAACCCAGGGTGGTGTGGAGTGGAAAAACGATGGATTTGGGCCCAGATCTTTGGACTGGGGTGAATGTGTGACATTGATCCACATTCTGTCCATCATTGTTGTGTTTGCAGTTACCGCTCTAAGTGTACTGGGGATGCTCAGACGTGAGTCCCAGGCACTCCACACCACTGGAATCAAGCTAGCCGGGCTGAAGAGAGGTGTTACCTCGAAACCGGGCCGGTCCTCGGATGCTTGTTTCCGTTCTGGGAAGGACATGGCTTTTGTAGTTCGGACTGGACTGTTCCCATGGGGCACAGGGTCAGCGCTGATTTGCATATCGCCATTGTCTAACCCAGGGTGGTGTGGAGTGGAAAAACGATGGATTTGGGCCCAGATCTTTGGACTGGGGTGAATGTGTGACATTGATCCACATTCTGTCCATCATTGTTGTGTTTGCAGTTACCGCTCTAAGTGTACTGGGGATGCTCAGACGTGAGTCCCAGGCACTCCACACCACTGGAATCAAGCTAGCCGGGCTGAAGAGAGGTGTTATCTCGAAACCGGGCCGGTCCTCGGATGCTTGTTTCCGTTCTGGGAAGGACATGGCTTTTGTAGTTCGGACTGGACTGTTCCCATGGGGCACAGGGTCAGCGCTGATTTGCATATCGCCATTGTCTAACCCAGGGTGGTGTGGAGTGGAAAAACGATGGATTTGGGCCCAGATCTTTGGACTGGGGTGAATGTGTGACATTGATCCACATTCTGTCCATCATTGTTGTGTTTGCAGTTACCGCTCTAAGTGTACTGGGGATGCTCAGACGTGAGTCCCAGGCACTCCACACCACTGGAATCAAGCTAGCCGGGCTGAAGAGAGGTGTTACCTCGAAACCGGGCCGGTCCTCGGATGCTTGTTTCCGTTCTGGGAAGGACATGGCTTTTGTAGTTCGGACTGGACTGTTCCCATGGGGCACAGGGTCAGCGCTGATTTGCATATCGCCATTGTCTAACCCAGGGTGGTGTGGAGTGGAAAAACGATGGATTTGGGCCCAGATCTTTGGACTGGGGTGAATGTGTGACATTGATCCACATTCTGTCCATCATTGTTGTGTTTGCAGTTACCGCTCTAAGTGTACTGGGGATGCTCAGACGTGAGTCCCAGGCACTCCACACCACTGGAATCAAGCTAGCCGGGCTGAAGAGAGGTGTTACCTCGAAACCGGGCCGGTCCTCGGATGCTTGTTTCCGTTCTGGGAAGGACATGGCTTTTGTAGTTCGGACTGGACTGTTCCCATGGGGCACAGGGTCAGCGCTGATTTGCATATCGCCATTGTCTAACCCAGGGTGGTGTGGAGTGGAAAAACGATGGATTTGGGCCCAGATCTTTGGACTGGGGTGAATGTGTGACATTGATCCACATTCTGTCCATCATTGTTGTGTTTGCAGTTACCGCTCTAAGTGTACTGGGGATGCTCAGACGTGAGTCCCAGGCACTCCACACCACTGGAATCAAGCTAGCCGGGCTGAAGAGAGGTGTTACCTCGAAACCGGGCCGGTCCTCGGATGCTTGTTTCCGTTCTGGGAAGGACATGGCTTTTGTAGTTCGGACTGGACTGTTCCCATGGGGCACAGGGTCAGCGCTGATTTGCATATCGCCATTGTCTAACCCAGGGTGGTGTGGAGTGGAAAAACGATGGATTTGGGCCCAGATCTTTGGACTGGGGTGAATGTGTGACATTGATCCACATTCTGTCCATCATTGTTGTGTTTGCAGTTACCGCTCTAAGTGTACTGGGGATGCTCAGACGTGAGTCCCAGGCACTCCACACCACTGGAATCAAGCTAGCCGGGCTGAAGAGAGGTGTTACCTCGAAACCGGGCCGGTCCTCGGATGCTTGTTTCCGTTCTGGGAAGGACATGGCTTTTGTAGTTCGGACTGGACTGTTCCCATGGGGCACAGGGTCAGCGCTGATTTGCATATCGCCATTGTCTAACCCAGGGTGGTGTGGAGTGGAAAAACGATGGATTTGGGCCCAGATCTTTGGACTGGGGTGAATGTGTGACATTGATCCACATTCTGTCCATCATTGTTGTGTTTGCAGTTACCGCTCTAAGTGTACTGGGGATGCTCAGACGTGAGTCCCAGGCACTCCACACCACTGGAATCAAGCTAGCCGGGCTGAAGAGAGGTGTTACCTCGAAACCGGGCCGGTCCTCGGATGCTTGTTTCCGTTCTGGGAAGGACATGGCTTTTGTAGTTCGGACTGGACTGTTCCCATGGGGCACAGGGTCAGCGCTGATTTGCATATCGCCATTGTCTAACCCAGGGTGGTGTGGAGTGGAAAAACGATGGATTTGGGCCCAGATCTTTGGACTGGGGTGAATGTGTGACATTGATCCACATTCTGTCCATCATTGTTGTGTTTGCAGTTACCGCTCTAAGTGTACTGGGGATGCTCAGACGTGAGTCCCAGGCACTCCACACCACTGGAATCAAGCTAGCCGGGCTGAAGAGAGGTGTTACCTCGAAACCGGGCCGGTCCTCGGATGCTTGTTTCCGTTCTGGGAAGGACATGGCTTTTGTAGTTCGGACTGGACTGTTCCCATGGGGCACAGGGTCAGCGCTGATTTGCATATCGCCATTGTCTAACCCAGGGTGGTGTGGAGTGGAAAAACGATGGATTTGGGCCCAGATCTTTGGACTGGGGTGAATGTGTGACATTGATCCACATTCTGTCCATCATTGTTGTGTTTGCAGTTACCGCTCTAAGTGTACTGGGGATGCTCAGACGTGAGTCCCAGGCACTCCACACCACTGGAATCAAGCTAGCCGGGCTGAAGAGAGGTGTTACCTCGAAACCGGGCCGGTCCTCGGATGCTTGTTTCCGTTCTGGGAAGGACATGGCTTTTGTAGTTCGGACTGGACTGTTCCCATGGGGCACAGGGTCAGCGCTGATTTGCATATCGCCATTGTCTAACCCAGGGTGGTGTGGAGTGGAAAAACGATGGATTTGGGCCCAGATCTTTGGACTGGGGTGAATGTGTGACATTGATCCACATTCTGTCCATCATTGTTGTGTTTGCAGTTACCGCTCTAAGTGTACTGGGGATGCTCAGACGTGAGTCCCAGGCACTCCACACCACTGGAATCAAGCTAGCCGGGCTGAAGAGAGGTGTTACCTCGAAACCGGGCCGGTCCTCGGATGCTTGTTTCCGTTCTGGGAAGGACATGGCTTTTGTAGTTCGGACTGGACTGTTCCCATGGGGCACAGGGTCAGCGCTGATTTGCATATCGCCATTGTCTAACCCAGGGTGGTGTGGAGTGGAAAAACGATGGATTTGGGCCCAGATCTTTGGACTGGGGTGAATGTGTGACATTGATCCACATTCTGTCCATCATTGTTGTGTTTGCAGTTACCGCTCTAAGTGTACTGGGATGCTCAGACGTGAGTCCCAGGCACTCCACACCACTGGAATCAAGCTAGCCGGGCTGAAGAGAGGTGTTACCTCGAAACCGGGCCGGTCCTCGGATGCTTGTTTCCGTTCTGGGAAGGACATGGCTTTTGTAGTTCGGACTGGACTGTTCCCATGGGGCACAGGGTCAGCGCTGATTTGCATATCGCCATTGTCTAACCCAGGGTGGTGTGGAGTGGAAAAACGATGGATTTGGGCCCAGATCTTTGGACTGGGGTGAATGTGTGACATTGATCCACATTCTGTCCATCATTGTTGTGTTTGCAGTTACCGCTGCAAAATAAGCTGCACAGCCTCCAATAGAAAGTCACCGTCTTCACCTTCACACACTGGATCCAATTTAAAAGCGGAAAAGAATACGTGCTCTCCCAGCAACCGGCCTCGATGCTTTTCACGTTCTGGGAAGGACAGCTCGTGGGTTTCAAGAAAGCTGTGTTCCAAGAAAGACTGTGCTGCCATGGATTCAGGACCAAGTAGTCAGATGCATAATGCCACGCCATAGTCCTTTCCCAGGACAAATCAACTCGTGAGTAATGAGTGGAAAAACTGATGGAGTTGGGCCCAGATCTTTGGACTGGGGGAAAGGTACAATTCAATGGCCCAATCGAAAGTCACAGTTACCGCTGCAAAATAAGCTGCAACAGCCTCCAATAGGAAGTCACCGTCTTCATCCGAAAACAGTTCAGCCATCCAATTTAAAAGCGGAAAAGAACATACGTGCTCTCCCAGCACCGGATCCTCTATCACCATCAGAGGACAGCTCGGTGGGTTTTCAAGAAAGCTGTGTTCCAAGAAAGACTGTGCTGCCGCCAGTAAATTCCAGGGACCAAGTAGTCCATGCATCAATGCCACAGCCATAATCCTTTCGCCAGGACAAATCAACTCGTGAGTAATGATAGGAGTCATCAGGTGATTAAAGTCGACGTCAGGAGAAACCGGTCCGCAGAGACACAAATCAATGGCCCAATCGAAAACAGGCTGGACACAGGTGAAGTAGGAGAACCGAAAAGATAATCCATATGCCGTGCTTAATATCGCCAACGGCATTGTGCCATAATATTCTAGCATGCGATTGCGTAACAGTGTCAGCAGCTGCAGGGTCGGAGGTTGCATAGGAGGGACATCCATATTTAAAAATGTAAAAAAGCACAAGAGCGTCCGCTGGTAATGCAAGTAAAAATGCCAATCCACGAACCAGAGTGCAGAAAATACAATGAAAGGGAGCAGGGATGACTCCAAAGATTTTCTCAAATGAAGTCACGAGACCACTGGTAACAACTTTAAAAAAGTGTGCCAGGGATTTTGTGGAGGATGCGTTAAAGATAGTCGGAAACATGTTGCTGAAATTGAAAGGCAAACCTGTGTACGGGTGTTCGCTATGTGAAGTACGAAAGTTTCACGGGCCGAACTCAAGGCCACCTCTCTCTGAGACAAAAGAGCTCTTATTCTTGTCATGCCGTTGAAACGTGTCCCAAGGTTGGTATTTGTGGCCAGATTGAAAACTCCCTATGTTCATGTGTGGGAGGAAATAGAACATTTCTGCAGCAAATAACCCGTTCACTTACTGTTACGATAAAAGGAATACTTTTAATTAACTCAGAACAATCTTCATTATTGAGCATCAAATAACTACCATTTTCCAACAACTTGAACGTGGGGATGATAGCAGGAACTGGCGTGCCTTGCAACACGCAAGCCATATTTGGTCGGTGTTTGTTGCATGAATCGTGTAACTGTATGTGCCTACACATTAGTGAATGATCTGGCGTCTCAGTGCATTCCTCTCCATTCAGATAAACTTCTTGATCATCTTTGAAACATCTGTATGTGTATGGAAGCGACCAGACCTCATGAACAAAAGCACTACCTAAAGGTTCATAAAGACCTATTGGTATATATTTCATACAATTTGAAAACTTATATAAAGCAAAAGGCAGCGTTATTAAACCGTGGATAAGGCATGTTGCCAAAAAACCCGCAATCCTCTGCTGATGATGTCACTGAGCATGTCATGAATGATGTAATATGTGACATCATCAGTAGTGGATTATGGGTAATAGTATCTCTAGTTTACTCCCCTATAGCTGTCTTTCTTTTAACATAAGTGTGTGTTTCCTTCCCTTATACTTACTGTTTTTGGTTCGCTTCCAGTTCGCGTACCAGCGAGCGAACTAGGAAGCGAACTAAGAGAAATAGAGGTTGGCACAGTTCCAAATATTGTACCAATTTTTTAATAACGGGGAGGTAGTTCTGAAAAGAACTTTTTTTTTTATTTTTCTGAACATTTTTTTACTGTTTTTGAATTTTTCGGAACAGTTTTATATTTTTTTGGGTTTTTCTTGGAGGGGGCAATGAAAACGATTCATTGTAAAGGGCTCAACAGGAGCAACAAAACAAAAAAAAGAAGTATTTATTATTTTGGGCGTTTCGGACAAACTTGCATATGATAGTCAATAGCTCTGTTGATCAGAGTGATGCTTCTTTCTCCGTAGGAAATGAATCCATCGCAAAATACGCAGGTGTGTTTTACTTCACCAAATCTCATTTGTATATTTGGCACCATCTCCCTGCCCTCTGGTCCCGTTACTTCCGGTACAACAGATCTTCTGGCCATAATAGGGAGATTATCTAGGTCGTTCCGAAACTGTGCAGCACTGTAGTTGTTAGGATGCCACCTAGTCATATGGCGATGCATTGTGTAGTTTCCGAAACTGTATTTTTTGTCGGTCCCTCTGGACAGTCTATCTTGACATATAAGGCAAGTTACGTATCTTGCATTTACTTTTTTCTGACCTTTGGGAATTTTAAAAAATTGCCAAATGAAGTTTTCTTTCCGGTGAGACGTCTTGGGCTGCTCAGGCAAAAACTGCCTCTCTTCGTGCTCGTCCTCCTGTTCCTCTTCTTCTTCTTCTTGTTGAATTACAACTTGAGCAGGTGGTCCACTCTTCCTTGGATGTGGTGGAGGTGGTGGGGAAGCACCAGCTGAAGCTACTAAAGAAGCCATTGCTCAGTGATCACAAAGGGTCTTTCTCTCACAATGATGAAAGTCAGAGTGAGGAAAGAAGGAGGGATTTTCATCATTTGGGAAAAACAAGAGTTCTCAACCAATCAAAAGTGTTCATTTTAGATTATATGACCTAGTCTTACATCATTAGGAAACCAAAAGTGAAATGAACCAATGAAAAGTGTTATTACCAAGTCACATGACTTGCTGTGTTTACGTTAAGCGCTTTGCAGGGCCTCCCGGTTTGCTTCCAGAAACCTGCGCTTTGGCACTCGCTTCGCGTACCAGTTCGCTAACGTAGCACGTCATATGACGTATCACGCGACAACGTGGAACGTCATGCGGACGGGAGGCGTCACGATGTTGTTTTCTAACGCGGCACTTGCGGTAAAGAAACGTTTACCGGCTCGCGGTCTATTTCGCGGCATCAAGGTCAGCTAACGGGAAGCTTCCCGATTCGCGAAGCGGGAACGAAGAAAAAAAAATATTTAAAAAAAAAATTATTCATAAACATATAAAATATATTTTTGGATTTAAAGAAGAATACATTTTACAGCTACAGATATTAGCTGTTAAAAAACCAATGAAATTCACAGAAAAAACCATAGGTTATAGACCATATATAGTTAGGAATTAGCATTTACAAAACCTTGAAAATTCACTGAAAAAACCATAGGTTATAGACCATATATAGTTAGGAATTAGCATTTAGAAAACCTTATTTTACTCACACAAAACCATTGAAATTCCATATATAGTTAGTTGCACTAACTATATATCGCGCACCCGCAATCCACTGCTGATGATGTCACATATTACATCATTCATGACATGGTCAGTGACATCACTGATGACATCACTGATGACATCTCAAATGACATCACTGATGACATCACTGATGACAACATCCAGTGACTGTATGCTTCTGTAAAGTTAAAATATGTCTTACATATTGAAGAATGAGTGGATGTATAAGTGTCTGGATGAAGGATTTAGTAGGTGCATGACTGACTGTATAAGTGAGTGATTAAATGTGTCTCACTGAGTGCATGGGTTAGTGACTAAACTGTTTTAAATTGTGCATCATTGTGTCTGTTGTTTTGTAATCTGATGCATGTGTTGATCATTAGCTATATGACTAACTATATGGGTTATTGATTAGTTGCCCAAGTATTTGTATGGGAGACTGAGTGTGTGTGTGGGTGTCTGGGAGGTGTATGACTCTGTGCATAGATGTGTGAGCAGTTGATTCACTAGATGTATGGGTTCAAAAGTGCATGTGGAAACATCTGTATGGGCGGTTGACTGTGTGCATGAGTGTATTGGTGAGTGAATGGATATCTCAGTGCTACATGTCAAAGTAAGTACATATGTAAAACACAGTACATGTGATAGTTGACATATATAAATAACTGTGCATAAGAGCCAGTGAATGTGTGAGTGGCTGTATGGATTATTGTGAACTTGTATCAGGGATTGTATAACAGAGTAAATATGTGTTATTATATGTTCCAATAAGTAAGGTGTATAACTATATAGTTGAGGAAATCGAGGTGTGATTGATTCTTTGCAAGACTGACTAGGTGTGTGAGTAACTCCATGGATGAGTGACAGTCTGTGAGTGTCTGTTTACACTGAGTGTATCTAAGGTTATATTAGAGTCTGAAGAGGTTCATTGTATCATCACATGAATGATGTCATCAGTGATGTGATCAGTAATGTCAAATGAGATGTCATCAGTGATGTCATCAGTGATGTCATTTGAGATGTCATCAGTGATGTCATCAGTGATGTCACTGACCATGTCATGAATGATGTAATATGTGACATCATCAGCAGTGGATTGCGGGTGCGCGATATATAGTTAGTGCAACTAACTATATATGGAATTTCAATGGTTTTGTGTGAGTAAAATAAGTTTTTCTAAATGCTAATTCCTAACTATATATGGTCTATAACCTATGGTTTTTTCAGTGAATTTTCAAGGTTTTGTAAATGCTAATTCCTAACTATATATGGTCTATAACCTATGGTTTTTTCTGTGAATATATATATATATATATATATATATATATATATATATATATATATATATATATATATATATATATATATATATATATATATATATCTATACTACTATTATAAAGAGAGAACTTTGAACCTTTGAGGCGGGTAAACTCAGGAACCACAGCACCAATCCAAACACCCGATACATCGTTGTAATTGTCAGGGTCTGCAGATGGACATAGGCTATATAAAAAAAAAAAATATACGTTCTTTAAAATATTTACGATTAAAAAAAAAGTAGTCCCTTGGAAGGAGCGCCGGCCGCGACGTGCGTGCTGACATCATGAGCGCGGGGAGGAGCGGCGTACAGGAGCGCGAGGAGGAGCGGCGGACATGAGAGCAGGGAGGAGCGGCAGACAGGCGGGGAGGAGCGGCGGCTGAGGTAGGTGAAGCGGCCCGTGTGCGGCTCATTGGGGGCCTTGAAAGTGGCGGGTGCGCTCCGGGGGACCCACGGACAACGTCAGGGCGGGCGGGGGCCCTGAAGCCTGAGACAACGTCGGGGCGGGCGGGGGCCCAGAAACCTGATTGCTCTTGAACAACGTCGGGACGGGCTGCTAGTACTATTATAAGGAGAGAACTTTGAACCTTTGAGGCGGGTAAACTCAGGAACCACAGCACCAATCCAAACACCCGATACATCGTTGTAATTGCCAGGGTCTGCAGATGGACATAGGCTATATAAAAAAATAAAATATACGTTCTTTAAAATATTTACGATTAAAAAAAAAGTAGTCCCTTGGAAGTAGCACCGGCCACGACGTGTGTGCTGACATCAGGAGCGCGGGGAGGAGCGGCGTACAGGAGCGCGAGGAGGAGCGGCGGACATGAGAGCGGGGAGGAGCGGCGGACAGGTGGGGAGGAGCGGTGAGGAGCGGCGGACAGGCGGGGAGGAGCGGCGGCTGAGGTAGGTGAAGCGGCCCGTGTGCGGCTCATTGGGGGCCTTAAAAGTGGCGGGTGCGCCCCGGGGGACCCACGGACAACGTCAGGGCGGGCAGGGGCCCTGAAGCCTGAGACAACGTCGGGGCGGGCGGGGGCCCAGAAGCCTGATTGCTCCCGGACAACGTCGGGACGGGCTGCTAGTAACAGATAAAGTGAAATATACCTTGTATAACAGTAATTAAAATAATTACAAATTGATAACATTATATACCTAATAATATTTAAGAGGATGATTCTAAAACTGCACCAGCAATAATGAATAGCATAGACATAGAAGTAAGTAGTTATGAAAAGGGAGAAAACAGTGAAGGGAAATAGAAGTAGAGACAAAGAGAGAAGAACCAAGAGAGAAAAAGACATGGGAAAATTTAGTGAGGACAGGGGAAATATGTCTGTAAGAAGATATAAATGATAAAACAATGAAGGAAAAACATGTACAGCAGAGAACAAACATAAAACAAAATTTTCCAAAACATAATAACGAAATACAAAAAGACATGAACAAGCTGAGGGAAATGTACAAGAGTCCTGTGCACACGTTTGTGTGTAATGGGTTTAGTGTAAAAACCAAATTTTAACACAATGAACTTGTAAAAATAATGAAGGTTGATATCTCGAAAAGTTTCAGCAGATGGATTTATAAGTCAATCCAGATCAGTACAGAGTACAATAAACCAGCCGACACGTGTTTCGTCACAACGTGTTACAATTGTGACTCTTCAGGGCTGGGAAGGACACAAAAAAAAACCAAGTAAAACAAAATAAAAGATACACAAACGTTCAACTTATTTGTGTGAAAACACCAAATAAAATAATAATAATGAATAAAAGGAGAAAAACGGCGCAACAGTAGTGATTGCAAATGAAACACCCTGTTGAAAGTGGAAACCCTATAGTGCAAAATGCATTGTAGTGGTGACTTCCTAATACATAGAAAACCAAAATATTGTGTGGGTCTTGTGATTCTTGAGAATGAATAAACTTGTGTGGAAGCGCAATGTAATATAGCCATCTAAGAGAAGATACAATTCATAATTTCATAATAAACAAGCACATTGGAAATGGTCGGTGCATCGTTTGATGAAACGTACAATATCTGTGTCTAAGAGAAGACCAAGCCATGCAAAATATCTCATGTTGGTGGATTTTAAATTATAAAAATAATGACAAAGGTATTTTAGAGTTCAAAAAGTGACTGTTTGTCAAAATAAACCGTAATGTTCATCAAAAGGCCACGTTCGCAAATGCTAACACAAAATAGAAGTAAATTGGAAATGATACCTCCAAGTGAAAAACAGTCTAAATTAGTGCAAAATCCTATATTGAGTCCTCTAAAAGGAGCTATCCCAAAGCTATAGAATAGAGCGAGAATCGACATGCTCTTCCTGAATTAGAACATAGGGAACACACAACAAACTAGAGCGCATCGTTATTTGTTAGCAGGGTGCTAGCTTTCGAAATTTAAGTCAATGCGGCACGCCTACATCATAGAACTTAGAGTGAAATCACAAAAAAGTACATATATGGGAGCTAAAATAAAACATAAATGAAAAAGACTGCCAAAGCTTGTTACAAAAATGCTGTCACCCAGGTGCACTTTATCATGGATCCGAAAATGTAGAATATGGTCGGTATGTAGCGAAAACAACGCTGTTACACACTACGAGAAACAAGTGGGCGATCCAGTATACATGTGCCTCAAGTCTAAAACCTCCATAAATTGTTACCTGAAAAACATGCAGGTGCAAGGATTTACCTGTAGGTTGTGTGTATGCGGCATCAGATTCTGTAGGAAGACAAATGAATGGTCTCATAAAGTGCTCTGCTGTTTGACTGACACGAATAATATACAATAATGTAACAGGCTAAGAATGCTTGCCCACATACAGATCAAAAATATTTCAAAAGGGTAGTGGTGAAGAACCGAGCGATCCTGGTAAAGATCGGGAGATATATAATACCATCTCTGCACGTCTCAGGGTAAAGACAAACGATTGTAATGGACGGGTCCATCCCTTACGGTGTTGGATCTGGAAGAAAAAGGGTGGCGGAATGTATAAATAATTATCCTAGGGTTGGAATACCAAATACCCCCAGGGTTCTGGCGAGGCTTACCTGTGCTGTAGTAGCAGCACGTCTAGAGACTAGAGAAGCCCATCCTGTCCTCTAGTCTGCTTAGAAGTTTGTCGTGGTTGACTGTATCAAAGGCTGATGAGAGGCCGAGCAAGACTAGCAAGCATGTATCATTGCGGTCAAGGACTAATAGAGCGTCGTCTACTATATGTAGGATGGTGGTTTCAGTGCTAAGGCCAGGTCTAAAGCCCTATTGGTGAATGTTCAATAAATTTAAGTTTGTGATGTGTAAATTCAATTGTTGCTGAACGCATTTTTTCCAAGACCTTTGCTAGCATGGGAATGTTGGTTATTGGTCGGAAATTGTTGGGGTCAGAGTTGCTAGCTGTCGTTTTTTTTAGGATAGGCGTAACTTGACCAGATTTTAGGCAGTCCGGGATGGTACCTTGTGATAGCGAGGCATTAATGATTTTGGTCCAGAGAGGGGATATAATATGATAGATGTGGGGTAGGCACTTTGTTGGGACAGGTTTATTAAAGTGGTTGTTGAGTTTAGTGGTTGTTAGAATTTTGGTGATACCATTGATATCATAACATTCACAGTTGGACCAGTGAGAGTTATTTTTGGGTGGAGATGGCGTGAGTAGTACCAGATTAGTGGTTTGACTGCTCTTTGGTGTGTCTATGTTGCTTGCTGCCATATTGAGTTCAAGTTGGAGGGAATTCGTTTTTGCTGTGAAGAATGTAGAAAATTTGTCACTACTTAGCTGTGGGGTTGATGTTAGGAGTGAAGATTTGGCTAATTTGTTCGATTGTTGATTCAGAATTTCGAAGAGTTTTTTTTGTCTAATGTTAACATTCTCTAGTTCTGATTTGATGAAGTCTTTTTTTGATTTTAGAATACTTTTATTGTATGATTTCCTTGCTTTTCGGAGTATTTTCAGCTGGGTGGGAGGGGTGTTGCCTCCATTTCCGTTCAGTTGATCTGAGTTTGCGTCTCTCCTCATTCAGGGCTTCACTGAGCCATGGGTTTTTATCCTTGTCTGGAATTCTTTTGAGTTTTGGCGGTGCGGCTTGGTTGAATAATTTAGTCTTCGTGGTGTTATAGTGATCCGTGAGGGCAGTGACGTCTCCTATGTTGTTAGGGGGGATAAGAGCCTTCTCACATTGGGAAGCAAGCTTGTTCCAGTTGATGTTCTTTGTGTCTCTTATCCATTGTTTAGGTTTAATTGGTTGTGGGAGGATTTTCTTGTTACAGGAAGAGATTTGGAAGGATAAAAAGTGATGGTCTGACCAGTCACAAGGGGTAATCGAGATAGATTCAATATTATTTAGTTTAGAAAAGGAGCTATCCCAAAGCTATAGAATAGAGCGATAATCGACATGCTCTGCCTGAATTAGAACATAGGGAACACACAACAAACTAGAGCGCATCGTTATTTGTTAACAGGGTGCTAGCTTTCGAAATTTAAGTCAATGCGGCCCGCCTACATCATAGAACTTAGAGTGAAATCACAAAAAAGTACATATATGGGAGCAAAAAGAAAACATAAATGAAAAAGACTGCCAAAACTTGTTACAAAAATGCTGTCACCCAGGTGCACTTTATCATGGATCCGAAAATGTAGAATATGGTCGGTATGTAGCGAAAACAACCCTGTTACGCACTACGAGAAACAAGGGGGCGATCCAGTATACATGTGCCTCAAGTCTAAAACCTCCATAAATTGTTACCTGAAAAACATGCAGGTGCAAGGATTTACCTGTAGGTTGTGTGTCTGCGGCATCAGATTCTATAGGAAGACAAATGAATGGTCTCATAAAGTGCTCTGCTGTTTGACTGACACGAATAATATACAATAATGTAACAGACTAAGAATGCTTGCCCACATACAGATCAAAAATATTTCAAAAAGGTAGTGGTGAAGAACCGAGCGATCCTGGTAAAGATCGGGAGATATATAATACCATCTCTGAACGTCTCAGGGTAAAGACAAACGATTGTAAAGGACGGGTCCGTCCCTTACGGTGTTGGATCTGGAAGAAAAAGGGTGGCGGAATTTCTAAATAATTATCCTTGGGTTGGAATACCAAATACCCACAGGGTTCTGGCGAGGCTTACCTGTGCTGTAGTAGCAGCACGTCTAGAGGTCCGTTTTGCTTCAACAAGCACTGGAGCACCTTATTAAAGGACAAGACACTAAGTGAATGCATAACTACCCGACCACAGATCACATTCTGCAAAGGCAGGACATTGAGAAATAGACTCAACCCGACGGTTCCACGTTCCAGTTTTACACCTTCATGGCTGACGAAGATCACCATTGGCTTTCATAAATATGGTGGCTGTGGGTCTGTAAATGGGCCTTTAGTGGCACCAAAGAATTCAAGGACTGGAAAGGACATAAGTACAACATTTCCGGCAACATCAATTGTAACACCAAATATTTTGTGTACATGCTGCAATACACTTGTAAAAAATATTACGTGGGCAGTACCATCAGGGCTCTAAAGGAACGCATCATGGAACATGTCAGGGCAATGCGCAATGGTGATGCCAGATACCCAATGTCATCTCACATAGCCTCATGTGGCACACAAGGAACCAACAAGACCTTGGCTTTCTTTGGAATGGATGTCTCCGAACCTACCGTGAGAGGGGGCAATCGAGAATTGCAATTCAGGAGACTAGAAGCAACCTGGATTATGCGTCTCCAGTCAGTTAAGCATGGGGTTAACATTGACCACGAACATCAAAACTTCTTGGGATCATAAGACCTTTTCCACTTTCATTTGTTTTGTATTCCTTATAACTTCAAACGTCTAATCCACTAACACACAATTAATGTAGTTTAAGAGCTTATATGAACAATTATGTCTTCGAACCATACTGTAAAACAACAGTTTCTCTCTATTGAATTGTCATTTGTATAGATTTATATGGGCTTTGCCAATTTATTTAATTTTCCTAGATATTGTCACCCCCATGCTGGGAAACAGGATTCATGATGTTCTCCACAACTCTTTTCTCTTGTTTGTCATTTCACTTCTACTTTCTTTCCTTTGAGGGCATGCTACCTTTGCTACTCCCTTTTGTTGACATTATTTCCCCGGGACATTAATATTTTATTTTTACACCACTTCGCATACACCTAATTCTGGCCATGGGTTATTTTTAAATTTCATTCTCCATCCCGCAGAAGCTTTTTTCATTTATTGTCAGCCTATTTTTTTAGCGACCCAAGTTCCTCTATCCGCTCTTTATTCTATTTTATTCAATTTTTCACTCCCCACACGGTATCCTTTTAATAATCTTTAGCGCGGTTTATTTTATCACACTATCACTCCTATCACTTTGGCATTACCATTGTTACACAGGCTTTTCATTCCCTTCCGGTTTGCACATTCACCCGTGAACACATGAGAACATTCGCGTTCTAGTGTTACATCGTTCTGTTTTATATAGACTTCCGTTTCATGTGTTGTCTCCACACCCGGATACGACAGAACGGACCTCGAGACGTGCTGCTACTACAGCACAGGTAAGCCTCGCCAGAACCCTGTGGGTATTTGGTATCTCAACCCTAGGATTATTATTTAGACATTCCTCCACCCTTTTTCTTCCAGATCCAGCACCGTAAGGGACGGACCCGTCCTTTAAAATTGTTTGTCTTTACCCTGAGACGTGCAAAGATGGTTATTATATATCTCCCGATCTTTACCAGGATCGCTCGGTTCTTCATTACTACCCTTTTGGAATAATTTTTATCGGTATGTGGGCAAGCATTCTTAGCCTGTTACATTATTGTATATTATTTGTGTCAGTCAACCCGTAGAGCCCTTTATGAGACCATTCATTTGTCTTCCTACAGAATCTAATGTCACATACACACAACCTGCATGTTTTTCAGGGAACAATTTATGGAGGTTTTAGACTTGAGGCACATGTATACCAGATCGCCCCCTTGTTTCTCGTAGTGCGTAACAGGGTTGTTTTCGCTACATACCGACCATATTCTACATTTTCGGATCCATGATAAAATGCACCTGGGTGACAACATTTATGTAACAAGCTTTTGCAGTCTTTTACCTTCTGGTCCCCCCAGACTTCAACATCATTAGATTAGACAGACCCCACAAGATAGGCGGAGGATTAGCCTGCATTCATCGATCGGACCTCACCATCTCAAAATTTCACTCAGAACCCCTGGAATCGTGTGAATACCTTGGGATCTCTGTGAATCCACTAAGTAATCACTCTCTTAAATTACATATATTCTACCATCCTCCAGGACAAAACATAATTTTCACAGAACAACTTATGGAATTCATCACGGCAAACTCATCCCCTCACTCGAATGACATATTCCTTGGTGATTTCAATCTTCACTAGGAGAACACACTGGACAAGCAGGTCAACACCCTTAAAACCTTCCTTGCTGACCACTCCCTGATCCAAGCTGTCTCTGAGACCACTCACTCAAAAGGTGCCACGCTAGACTGGCTCATTTCTAAACTAAATACTATTGAATCTATCTCGATTACCCCTTGTGACTGGTCAGACCATCACTTTATATCCTTCCAAATCTCTTCCTGTAACAAGAAAATCCTCCCACAACCAATTAAACCTAAACAATGGATAAGAGACACAAAGAACATCAACTGGAACAAGCTTGCTTCCCAATGTGAGAAGGCTCTTATCCCCCCTAACAACATAGGAGACGTCACTGCCCTCACGGATCACTATAACACCACGAAGACTAAATTATTCAACCAAGCCGCACCGCCAAAACTCAAAAGAATTCCCGACAAGGATAAAAACCCATGGCTCAGTGAAGCCCTGAATGAGGAGAGACGCAAACTCAGATCAACTGAACGGAAATGGAGGCAACACCCCTCCCACCCAGCTGAAAATACTCCGAAAAGCAAGGAAATCATACAATAAAAGTATTCTAAAATCAAAAAAGACTTCATCAAATCAGAACTAGAGAATGTTAACATTAGACAAAAAAACTCTTCGCAATTCTGAATCAACAATCGAACAAATTAGCCAAATCTTCACTCCTAACATCAACCTCGCAGCTAAGTAGTGACACATTTTCTACATTCTTCACAGCAAAAACGAATTCCCTCCAACTTGAACTCAATATGGCAGCAAGCAACATAGACACACCAAAGAGCAGTCAAACCACTAATCTGGTACTACTTACACCATCTCCACCCAAAAATAACTCTCACTGGTCCAACTTCGAATGTTATGATATCAATGGTATCACCAAAATTCTAACAAAGACTAAACTCAACAACCACTTTAATAAACCTGTCCCAACAAAGTGCCTACCCCACATCTATTATATTATATCCCCTCTCTGGACCAAAATCATTAATGCCTCGCTATCACAAGGTCACATCCCGGACTGCCTAAAATCTGGTCAAGTTACGCCTATCCTAAAAAAACGACAGCTAGCAACTCTGACCCCAACAATTTCTGACCAATAACCAACATTCCCATGCTAGCAAAGGTCTTGGAAAAAATGCGTTCAGCAACAATTGAATTTACACATCACAAACTTCAATTTATTGAACATTCACCAATAGGGCTTTAGACCTGGCCTTAGCACTGAAACCACCATCCTACATATAGTAGACGACGCTCTATTAGCCCTTGACCGCAATGATACATGCTTGCTAGTCTTGCTCGGCCTCTCATCAGCCTTTGATACAGTCAACCACGACAAACTTCTAAGAAGACTAGAGGACAGGATGGGCTTCTCTGGCACAGTCCTTCTATGGTTCGAATCCTTTCTGGAAAATAGAACACAATCGTTCATGACCGACAAGATCCTTTCGTTCTCTTCACCTAACCTACTAGGAGTACCACAAGGCTCTACATTGTCACCCACACTATTTAACTGATATGTCGAACCCCTCACTGATTTACTACAGCAGGCGAGCATCTCCTACCACATGTATGCGGACGACACCCAACTTTACATTAAAATTACCTCCCTTGAAGAGATAAAGTTAAGGAATCTAGCTCTAGAAAAAACCGTACAGTGGCTAACGTCCAACTTCCTCAAGCTAAACTCACAAAAAACTGAATTTCTTTTAATCTCAAACCCCAATAACTCTCAAGAAATAAAGGAATGGACCAAAATGATCACTGCTCTGAATTGCACGCCAACGTTGGTAGACTCCATAATATCTCTTGGAATCACTCTGGATAAGAACCTTAAAATGCAAGCGCACATTAACTTGATGGCTAAAAATGCCCGCTTTCACCTCAACTATCTGAGAAAAATGAAGCCATTTATTGAGATCCCTGACCTCAAATCTGCAGTTCAGGCCTTAGTCATTTCAAGGCTGGAGTACGGGTGTTCCACCCTCTCAGGGCTTCCCAAAATCTCTACCGCACCCCTAAAAGCTTGTCTCAACGCCGCAGCAAGACTCATTACAGGATCAAGGAAATTTGACCACATTTCCCCGCACCTAAAGGCACTCAACTGGCTACCCTATGAAGCTCGTATTCACTTAAAGATTGCTTGCATTACTCACAAGGTGCTACACCCCAACACTCCACAGTTCCTAGTCCAAAAACTCACACTATCTGGAGGAAACAGACATTCTAGCAGCACAGATAATCTACTCCTGAAACCCACAAGGCTCAACAAAACTAAAACCTCCAACAAAATTTTTGGGAGCTGCGCCAAGAATTTGGAACTCTCTTCCGCCATTCATCAGAAAAATCGCCTCAACGCCCGTCTTCAAAAAGGGAGAAAAAGCGTTCCTGATGAGCAAATTCCTCCCGTAAAATCCTCATAAACACCATGCCAGCTTCAACTTCTAACTTATCTATACTCTTCCTCTTATGACTTCTTGAAGATAAGACTTGCACAAGCTCTAATTGACTCCCTAACATGGAGCGGTTATCCACCCTACCTTTATCCTCCAAACATTTTGTTATTTTTTTTTATGTCTTATTGTGCGTTGTTACTGTTTGTTTTATTGTTATCAAATGTACTTTTCATTCCTTGATCACTTTGTAAAGCGCTCTGTTACCCTACTCTTGGGTTTGGTTCGTGCTATAGAACACTTTAAAAATAAATAAATAAATAAATAAATACTGTTTTGTGATTTCACTCTTAGTTATATGATGTAGGTGTGCCGCATTGACTTACATTTTGAAAGCTAGCACCCTGTTAACAAATAACGATACGCTCTAGTTTGTTGTGTGTTCCCCATGTTCTAATTCAGGCAGAGCATGTCGATTCTCGCTCTATTCTATAGATTTCGGATAGTTCCTTTTGGAGGACTCAATATAGGATTTTGAACTAATTTAGAATGTTTTTCACTTGGAGGTATCATTTCCAATTTACTTCTATTTTGTGTTAGTATTTGCGTACGTGGCCTTTTGATGAACATTACGGTTTATTTTGACAAACAGTCACTTTTTCAACTCCAGAATACATTTGTCATGATTTTTATAATTTCAAATCCACCAACATGAGATATTTTGCATGGCTTGGTTTTCTCTTAGATGCAGATATTGTACGTTTCATCAAACGATGCACCGACCATTTCCAATGTGCTTGTTTATTTTGAAATTATGAATTGTATCTTCTCTTAGATGGCTATATTACATTGCGCTTCCACACAAGTTTATTCATTCTCAAGAATCACAAGACCCACACAATATTTGGGTTTCTATGTATTAGGAAATCACCCCTACAATGCATTTTGCACTATAGGGTTTCCACTTTCAACAGGGTGTTTCATTTGCAATCACTACTGTTGCGCCATCTTTCTCCTTTTATTCATTACTATTATTTTATTTGGTGTTTTCACACAAATAAGTTGAACGTTTGTGTATCTTTTATTTTATTTTACTTGCTTTTTTGTGTCCTTCCCAGCCCTGAAGAGTCACAATTGTAACACGTTGTGACGAAACACGTGTTGGCTGGTTTATTGTACTCTGTACTGATCTGGATTGAATTATAAACTCATCTGCTGAAAGTTTTCGAGATATCAACCTTCATTATTTCTTCAAGTTTATTTTGTTAGAATTTGTTTTTTACACTAACACCCATTACACAAAAACCTGTGCACAGGACTCTTGCTTGTTTGTACGTGTGGACTCACATCCACACTTGTGCAGGGGTTGTTTTAACTTGGGTTTGTTCTCCCCTGACCTGTTTGCACCGTGTACTTATCAACCACAGTTATAACTCATACACGCACAAGCAAGAGCACCATCACTTCCTGTGAATAATCTAAATCCATCACCGATATAGTAAGCTGAGGGAAGTGAAGCCACTAAAGGAAAATGGCACGACTAACCGGGCAACTCAGGCGGCTCAGGGAGGAAGGATAGCATCCAAAGCAGACCCGAGATAAAAAAAATCAAGTACGAAAGCATCCGCACCTAACAGAGGGGAACAAATATAACAGGTGAGTATCACATAGGGAAACTAGAAGGAATCATAGAACAGAACGAGAACTAACAACACTTTTAGGGAGACAAAACATATTAACCCATAGGCATCACAAAGTTAAACATTGGTCAGTCTGGATACATCCATATCTTCTTCTCTGCATTGATCTAAGAATCTCTGAAGCACAGCAGGATCTTCATAATTCGCAGTTCTGTTTTTATATGTGACCTTGAAGAGGCAGGGATGAAAAAGACCAAATCTGGCGTTGAGATTATGAAGAGCTGGTCTCATATGTAAGAATTCCTTCCTTCGATCAGTGTGTCCTTGGCATAATCTTGAGCAAAAAAGAAATTAGAACCTTGCCTCGCGATATGGACCTTGAGTTTAGCTTGTAAGACCTTCAATAAATCTGTATATTCCAAGAAATATATGATGACTCCCCTAGGTTTGACTGACGAAATTGCCATAGTTGGGCTACGATCCAAAACAATGCGCTCTTTGGATGTTCAAGACAAGGGAGTTGGAAATGTCAAGAACTTGTGGAAGGAATGATTTAAAGAATGAAATGGGGTCTGAGCCTTCCAAACCTTCTGCCGGGCCATATATACGTAAGTTAATATGGCTATTATGGTTTTCAAGATTTTCCACTTCGTTTTTGAGAAAGAAATTTTGGATTTCATCGAAGGAACCTGGTTCTCCACAACCTGAACAGAGTTCACTTGCTGTTCAATCTGCATAACCTTATTTTCCATAGTAGACCACTTGTCATCTAAGGCTTGAAGTTGTTTATTTGCTTCCTCCATGTAGGGTGGAAGAGCTCGAATCTCTTCAAGAAGCACATCTATAGCATCTGATGGAGGAGATGTAATAGGTGAAGGAGGATCTTTTTTGACACGTTTACCAGAAGATAGCGTAGACGAAGTGAACAATTTAGGAGTAGAATTAGCAGTGGAAGGTGAGATACTCGATGGTATTGCCAGTAAAGGCATATTACCCTCAGTGTTCTCCATATTTGTTGAAAGTACAGAATAAGGGTTGTGGTCTGCCAGAGAAGAAAACGGTAAAGGAGATTTGACAGTGCACTGAATGGATTTCGTTCTCTCCATCAAATTCTGGACATGTTGTAATGCTGGTGGAAATACCACGACAGGAGATTATAAAATATGATGCAGAGGCGTAATTTCTGTGTAAGGACACAAAAAATTGTATAGAAATGTGTTGTAGAGCAACATAAAGTCAAAATGTCCTTAAATGGCCAGGTGTTAAGCTTGTGAGGGAAAAGATAGTCATCCTCAGCCAACTGGTGCACTTTAAACTTATCGTAGACACTATTTTACGACATATTATCTCATATCGCATTTATTTCAGCCTTGAAAAATATGTTGGGATGTCTAACAAAAAATTCCTTGTATAAAATAGTTTATTGTCAGTGCATTCTAAAATGACAGATAGGACTCATTAGAGGCTGTTGAATTTAAAACATTGTTTTTTTAGATGTTCCTCAAAAAAACTACAATCTTTAGCCCCTCACGACAATAGGGAGCAGCCTGGAGTTACAAACTGGCGAGCGCGAGTCCCGTGAGGGGAAACGTGCTGGTCGCAATTAACTTGAAAGAAATGCTCACCGGAGCAGGAAAAGGACAGAAAAGCTTACTTGAGTTACTCCCGTCATGGAATAATTCCTCAGCATGCAGTGACATGCTCCGGGTCGGCTGGATAAGCCGTCACTTCAACCGAGCCACCGCCGAGGTCACTCAGCAAGCAGCCATCCTCGAACGGTGTCAAGCCACGCCCCCGTATATTCATCCTTTTAATTCTATTCTTCTTCAAAGCGCACAAACTCAGCCAATGTGTTTGACCCAAACAAAGACTCTTCCTCAGGACTGCAAACATATGATACACACAAATATGAAAACATACAAATACAACAAAAACCCACATATTACTTAATCCCTATAAACAATACATTATTTACAAGACACTTCTGTTACATATCATTTAAATCATTACAGATAAACATGTCATGAATGTCGTGGTAAAGTAGACCACTGCAAAAAGTTACTAAATACTATAAACATCACGTTGATAGAGCGCGCGAGGTCACCCAACCAATAATTTCGCCGTTTCCGGCCCATATATTTCAATTCACAATATACATTGACCGGGTGACTTCACGGGCTGCTACCAATTTGTGTGAATTTCTTACTGTTATTACTCAGCGTACCCGACTTACCATCCACCGACACGGGTACCTATGACCACAAGGGATCAGGGAGCTAGCTGTAAAGGAAAGGCAGTAAAATACAAACTCAAAATGACATTCAATACTTTTGTAAAATGACCACGGACAACTGGAAGTTTTAAAACCTTTATCTAAAGTTCGTTCTCGGTAAGCATTAGATTTACAAGAATAAGACAATCGATAATCAAGATAACGAAAAGTACATAACTATAGAGAAATAAAGTCAGGGTAATCATGGAAATGCTAATATGGAATGCAACAGGAAACGCTATGCTTTAGGGCAAAAGTTCTTTGGACAGTTTAAGAAAGGCCGTTCTAGACCATATCAGGAAATGACAAACTGCAATGCAAAATATGATTTCTAACAGGTAGGGTAACATGGGAACACGTTATGAAGATATGCAATGAATTTACGTTTCAATAATTGCGGCAAAAGCATGGAAAAATCAACATATGCAAAGGTGTGTCTTTATTGAAGCAAAAGACAGAAATATAGAAAGGTGCAAGTTTAAAGAATTTAGAGCGATATTTACCTAGACTGGTGTGAAAACCAAACCCTGGCCACAGGTCAGTTAAGAACAGGAAACCCTCAAGGAAGGATACCCCTCAATGGACAGCAGGTGCAGAAGGGACACCCAGGACAAGACAGGAAACCCTCAGATTAGGAATCAGGACAGGACCTCAGGACAGGACAGGAAACCCTCAGGACAGGACCAGCACCCGCAGTTCGGAAGCAACGCCTGCGCTCCACCCTCTCTGCAGCTATCGATCAAGACCCCGATTGGGTCAGCGAACTCCCAGCAAAGTGCTTCGCCAGCACTTTAAGGTTCAGTAAAACCTTAGTCTATGGTCAATTTCGGACAGAGTGCTCCGCAGCCCTCTGTATCTTCAGTCACCTATTGAGTGCGATGGGTCAGTGACAGGTCAGCTAAACCAGACAAGTCGGACGACTTCCCTAGGTGAACCCAGGGTAGATATACAGTTTGGGGACGGTGTACCACCCCCCAATGTTGCAAAGTGTCAGAATCCCTCAATTTGGATTGGTCCTAAGATAGGATTTGGGTAACACACCAATCAGAACACACTATTTGGAGGCCTTATTTACATCTCTGGGCACCGCCTAGCAAGATTGGGGTTCCCATGAGAAAATTGCGCAGAATACAGGGAAAGAATACATTTTAGCAACATAATAGAACAATATCGTGATGCTGCGGGGCGAAGGTACTGCTTCCCAGGGTGGCTTCTGGTATCAACCTTCTTTGGCAGCAATTCAATGCCATGATGGCTCCTGGCGAGTCTGCGCACAAGTACCCTCCAAGATGGACTCTCCAGACCAGCACCCCTCCGAATGGAGAATACATGAAAAGTAAGCGAAAACAAATTAATACATAGAAATAACGATATGAAAACACATCATTGTGTTTGTACTTTCAACTTATCACTAAAAAATATACTTATGCAGTCTAAATGTTAGCTACATATACACGGGCACAAGAGCAGTGGCACGAGCAGTACCACGTTACTGGCAAAGCTATGTATTACGCATGCGCAACTATTTCCCTCCAAACCTGCAAACACATCAGGACACGTGAGTGTGACTGACGCATGCGCAGACACTTATTTCAAAGCAGCGGCCATTTTATTGACTCAAATTAATCATATTAGAAATACACATAGGCAAGCTTCATGGACTTCGTTTAAACATGAAATAAACGTTAGTAAGACGTACAAATTATTACTTTGTTACACATGAGCGAGGTTCATGAATTCGGCAAGTCGCAAATGCGAAGCTTTGCTTCATCAATCCCCTCTTTGATGATATTTACTATCATCACAAAATAAATGGAACCAGATGCCAACTTCTCACACTTTATACAGCTCCATTTCTTCCAGCAAACGATTCAGCTTCTCTTTCTCATTTTTAGTAGGGTGAGAATTCTTCACCCTTTTGTATATCTGATTATTTATCTCCTCCAATTCAAGCTCATCCACACTTCGTTTCACTCCTCTCGCATTCACTTGATGCTTTCTGGTGTGCTTACGGCATTTGCAACAGACAAATATGAAGAATAGGATGAGACCTATAATTCCAATTGGCATCAGTACCTTAAACAATAAGCTTTTACCTAAGCTAGCAAGCCAATGACCTACATTTGAGAGACCATCTACCAGTCTCTTCCAGGCACTGTCAACCTCGAGTGGTTTAAGTTCCCTTTCCAAATTAGTAATGTTTTTCACGTATCTTTTGAGCTGTACACTTTTGTCCGGAATATAAGTGCAACAATGTTGCGCCTTCAACATCCGGCAGACTCCGCCCTCTTTTGCTAATAAGGTGTCAAGAGCAAGCCTGTTCTGTAAAACCATTGATCTGATCGCAACCATTTCGGTATTGACCAGCAGAAATCCATGAGCTGTGTCAGTAGACAACACATCCACTATAGTGGACAATTTGCAAATTCTGTGAGTGTTCAGAACCACTCCAGGTATCAGTGCGCTGAAAATACTACCCATTATTTCACCTACGCTTTCTCTTTTGCTACGCACTAAGCCATTAGTATTTTCACTGCTTCCAGCAACTCCATTCACATGGTATATTTTCGGGAAGACAATGCCAAAATAGCAGCTTCCATACCAGTGATCCGGCAATTTGAAATAAGCCTTGTCCCCACAAATATAATAAATTCCAGGAAACACAGGCTCTGACCCATTTTTGAAACCCCAACCTCCAATTACCTTGTAATTATGTTCGCATTCACTGGAACCAATGAAAATGTTATTATAATAGCTAGTCTTCTCGCGGTGAAGACATAGCTTGCCTTTCTTTTCAAAATCCAGCAACAGAGCAGGACCCGCCCCACCAGTTGAGGTGCCTTCCATGTTCTCTGCCCATCTTGGTCTTTTCTGTCTTTCGTCATCTGCCTTTCTTTGTATTTTAATTCTCCTTTTCTCTGCCATGTTCAGGAACATCTTTTCCTGCTCACGCAAAGAACAAGTCAAGTTATCCCTGTGTGCGTCACCTATGTCGATATTACCTATAGTCAGAAAGTATTCGCCCATATAGCGAGTAACATCACTTTTGGTATGTACAGGATTCAAGTTCCCACGTATAGGAAGTTCAGAAAAGATCACGTCATTGTTAGAGTAATAGTACTGTAACGGTCCTCTTTTGTAAAATAAACTAGCTAAAATGCTACAGGAGATTCCATATGTCAGGGGCAGGTGATGGTATGTCCACGCCTTCAGCTACAGAGGTAGGTAGCTTCATGCAGACATAGCAATCTTCAATTTCCATAGTCTCTACATAGTGTATTAACAAGTTTGCCATTTAAGTGTGTCTTGTTCTTAACTCCGTGATAATGTAGTCCTCCCTCATCTGATGCTTCTAAGTCTTGTTTTGTTTGTCTCAGTGCTCTCTCATGTCTTGCTACACTCTGTGTTGTCAGCTCCTCACTGTCAGTATTTACAATTTCAGTAGGGTAAATATTAGTATTTTTGCTTACTGCAAAGGGAATGAAAACTGTTAGTCCTATCCAAACTAATATCAGTATAACTATACTACATACCCATACCTTGCAGCATGTTTTGCAACAACTGCGACTAGGTCTACCACTCACGCTTGAATCAGACATTTTGGCTCAGAAGAAGTTTCTCGACCCCTCTTTGTGACTTTACACGAGTAGCTTACTTTGTGCAAATTCACGGTGGCTCGTCTTCTTCTTCGGCAGAGTACTCAGGGACGGGTTCTCCGTCGCTCTCGTCAGTTAGATCAAGATCTTCAAATTCCTCCAAAACAAGTGTCCATTCAGGCGACTTGTACTTTTTGTTTTGTCTCTTTATTCGATCACTCCTTCTTTTGGAGGTACCTTCTTGTTGCTCAGCTATGCGAGCACTTCTCCTTTCTTCTGCACGTTTTTCTTCCACCGTTTTTATCCTTAGCCTCAATTTCTTTACAAAGCCAGGCTCAATGTGCTTTCTTTTCTTAAGTCTTTTAGTTGGTACTTGGACTTCGTTTCCTTCTCTTGCCCTCTTGTTTTCATTAGTCGGTGGCAATTCTGCTTCAGTTTCTCCCTCTTCTATCTGACTAGTTCCAGGACTAGCATCTATTTCTTCTGCCTGGTTACTAATCTGGCCTTGTTCAGGACAGTTTTGTGTTTGTTTTTCAAATGTCTCTGTTTCTATTTCCTGAACACGTTCTTCTAATCCTATCTGATCCTGTTCAAGCACTTCGATCTCTGGACTTTCTTCTGCTCGAACTATTACGCTATGTCTAGTCTGTCCCTTCCCGACCTCAGGAGTCAGTGGAGGAGTATCAATCACTTGCTCTGTATCAATCACTTGTTCTGTCCCTGTCTGACCTTCTCCTTCCTCAGTTTTGATGTGAATCTCAAGATCCTGAGGTTCTTCGCCTGTGCCTTGCTTTTCCTCTCTAGTCCACTCTCTACCTTCCCAAAGTCGCTCACTTGTTCGAATGGGGTCTTCAGTGAGATTAATCAATGGTATCCACTCCTCTGGCCATATGCTCGGCAGCTCGTCTTCAGCTACGTCTGGCTCAGCTCCTTGGACCCCTTCAGCAGGCTGGACTCTTGGTAGTTCGTTATCAACTATTCCTGGGCCAACGTCTGCTGATTCTGCAGCTCTACTGGTACTGGGCAGTACGTCGTCAGCTACTTCTGGTCTGGCTCCTGCAGAGTCCTCTGCTGGACGCCCTTCTTCTTCAGGCTCTCCGTCTGGTAATACCTTCTGGGTGTGGCTGGCGTGTACCCAATGTGGAACCCCTGCACACTTTACTGCTGTGGTTGTTACCAGGATCACCTGACGCTTCTCTCCCCACCTTGGCTCCAGGCAGTTCTTCCGAGTATGCTTCTTTATCTTGACCCAGTCCCCCGGGACCAGTTTGTGGAGAGGAGTCGTTGGATTGAGGATGGCGTCTTCTCCGATCTGGCGAGAGATAGAACGCACTTGGTCACCTAATCTCTTGCAGTATTCAAGCACCAAATCATCAGTAATACTCAACAGTTTGCTTCCTGGTACCCATGCTTGTCTCATCACTCTTCCCATCAGGATTTCATGGGGACTTAGGCCTGTCTTGCGGTCAGGAACACTTCGGAGTCCCATCAGGACCAAGGGCAGGGCCTTCACCCAGGTCATGCCAGATGCATCACACAGTTTTGCTAGTCTGTTTTTGATAGTTCCATTTACTTGTTCCACTATTCCAGAAGCCTCTGGACGTTATGCACAGTGCAGCTTTTGTGAGATTCCAAAGGCCTTACAGAGTTCGTCGATCACCTCATTCTGAAAATGTCGGCCTCTATCTGATTCAATAGTGACTGGAACCCCGAACCTAGGTATCAGTTCTTTCAGTAAACACTTAGCTACTGTCATTGCGTCATTTTGGGGAGTAGGGAAGGCTTCCACCCACTTCGAAAATAAACAGACCATGACAAGGACATATCGCTTCCCTTCACAATGGGGCATGGTGATGAAATCAACCTGTATTCTCACAAAGGGACCCCCTGACCTCCCAATTTTTCCCAGTTCCACCGCAGTTTTCTTGCCTGCGTTCCTCCTTTGACATGGCAGGCACCTCTGGCAGAGGGACTCTGCTACTTTCCTGAACTTTTTACTGTACCAAGTCTGTTGGAACACTAGAACCATGGCGTCCCTACCAATGTGTGATCCTTCATGTATCAATCTCGCCATCGTGCTAAGTAAGTGTCTAGGTAACACAGGCATACCAGTTGGGCCTAAGATGACACCATCCACACGTCTTGGTCTACACCCATCTTCCTTCCACTTCTCTCTCTCTTGCCAAGGTGCCGCCTGCTGCCACTCTTTCACTTCATCCCATGTAGGCACTTCTTCAAACACTTGAAGTTGGCAGCTGGTTCCTGGCCCCCCTCGTTTTGGATTTATGATATACCAATCTCTGGCGCACCATTGGGCCACTCGATCAGCAAAATCATTTCCCAGTGATACAGTGTCCATGCCCTTCTTATGTGCAACACATTTTACCACTGCCAGTTCCTTTGGTAACTGGATTGCCTCTAAAAGGTCTTGAACAACTTTTCCATTTCGAATAGGGGTACCTGATGAAGTCAGGAACTCCCTCTGTAGCCACAACTGGCCAAAGTCATGCACAACCCCATAACAGTACTGACTGTCAGTATACACTGTTATGCGTAGGTTTTTCCCAATTTTGCAAGCTTTTATCATAGCGATCAATTCGGCTACTTGTGCAGACTTTACGTCAAATAGATAACCTGCTTCTTCAATTTTGGTTAAGGAGACTACCGCATAGGCAGCACTCAGGCCTCCTTGTTCATGTCTTAGACATGAACCATCCACAAATAATTCCTTGTCATGCTCAGGCAATGGTGTTTCTTTAATGTCTGGGCGTGGCTTGGTGTTGAATTCTGTTAAATCAATGCAATCATGCTCATCATCCACCCCACCTTCCATATCCATTGGGTCGGGGAGCAAAGTGGCGGGGTTCAGAATACTGCACCTAACAATGTTTACATTTGCAGCACCCACAAGAATCCTCTCGTATTTAGTCAGCCGACTAGGGGTGAGATACTGGGTCTTCGTCCTGGTCAGTAAAATTACCACTCCATGTGGGACATACACAGTTACAGGATGTCCCATGACAATGGACTCACTCTGCTCTAAACTTGCTCAGGTAGCAGCTACTGCTTTCAGACAACCTGGTAATCCAGCAGCCACTGGATCCAGGGTGGCAGAGAAATATGCCACAGGCCTTCTGGTTGTGCCATGTTCTTGTGTCAGGACTGACAACGCGCAATTATCGCGAGTGTCACAGAATAGGGCAAATTCCTTGGAATAGTCTGGCATTCCTAACGCAGGTGCTGTACACAGACAATCCCGCAACTTTGTGAAGGCTGATAAGCTTTCATCATTCCATTCTACAATATCTGGTGTTCCTCTCTTGGTCATTTTTATCAAGGGCCTGACTAGGACGGCAAATCCCAGAATCCATTGCCTGCAGTATCCTATCACTCCCAGGAACATTCTGATCTCTTTCTGAGTACGGGGTAACTGCATCTTTTGAATTATTCTCACCCTTTCGGATGTCACTTTCCTGACACCTTTCTCTATCTGGTGCCCCAGATATTTCACTGATTTTGCACAGAGCTGTAATTTGTCAGGGGCCACTTTATGTCCCTTCTCACTCAGGTGATTCAGTAGGGCAATGGTGTCAATCACACAATCCCTATGACTTTTAGACGCCACCAAGAGGTCGTCTATGTATTGCTCTAGGACAGAGTTCCCAGGTAAGACCAAAGTTTCCAAACATTTTTTCAAGATCTGATTAAAGATAGAGGGCCTCTCTGTGTACCCTTGAGGGACCCGGTTCCAGACATACACGTGACCATTGAAGGCAAATGAGAAAAGAAATTTGCTATCTGGATGCAAGGGAATGGAAAAGAATGCATGACATAGGTCTATCACAGTGAACCACTCAGCATCCCAGGGAATCTGATACAGAATCACTGCTGGGTTTGGGACAATAGGGCAGCAGGGGACCACTATCTTGTTGACTTTTCGTAGGTCCTGCACTACTCTGTACTTGCCACTAGGCTTCTTGATGCCCATAATCGGGGAGTTACATGGGCTACTCATTACTTCCTGTATGATGTTTCCTTCTAGCAATTTCTGTATTTCCAGAGTGACACCTGCTCTCACTTCTGCATTCATTCTGTAGGGTTTAGTATTGGGGTATACTGCATTGTCCTTGATTGCTATCTGTATGGGGTCCACGTTTTTCATTAACCCTACATCTTTCCCAGTAAAGTCCCATACCTCTGGCTTCACTGCTTCTTGGAGTTCTTTGGGCAAATCCTGCATGGTCATTCGTTTAATTTCTGAGTCAGGTCTAATTAACATTAATTTATAAATGCCGTCTTCATCTGGGGTCTGAATTTCAACACCCTTTGGTGTGCAAAAGATGGTACAGTTCATTTTGCACAGCAAATCACGTCCCAGTAAGTTCACTGGACTGGTGTCGCAAACGACAAATCTATGCATTTCCTTAAAGTTTCCAATTGAGATCTCCATGGGCTTGGTAACAGGAATACTAATCAATTGATTAGATACACCCACTACTTGGATGGCTTCTCCCGAGAGGGGTAGGTTTGGAACGTCCACTGTTCTTACAGTAGAACGGGTAGCACCAGTGTCCAACAGAAAAGTGACATCATTTCCGTCAACCTTCCCTTCAATGTATGGTCCGGACTGGTCTACCGGCAAGGAGGCCCCAAGTACGCACTCCTCGTCCTCCCCTCTCAGGCCCCGTCAGTACTGGTCATCACAAAGGAAGGTATCATTTAACAGATACTGCGAAGTTGCTGCATTTCTGTTCTCACTGCTTTCCCAGACTTCTATCTCATCACCCCCTGTGCCTTTTCCCTTATGTACTTGCTTTGGAGCTCGGGGCACCTGAACCGTTTTTACCTGTGGTTGAGTCTTTCTTGGTCTTTCTTTCTGCGTCTGTGGAGTTAAATCAGGTGTTTTGGGGTTATCGTCAGGCAAATAAGGACACTCGTTACGCCAGTGTCCAATTTCTCCGCACTGGTGACAGGGAAATTTCTTCATAGCCTCTTCCCTGCTCATTTTGGGCCGGGGCTTACCTCCTCCCCCACCCCCAGGACCTTGGTTCTGAGTGTTTTTGACCATATTACTCAACTGTTTTTCCTGCTGTTCTGTGAGCTTCACTTGAGCCCACATGACCTTCTCTTTGAGAGCCTTTTTCTTTTCTGCCATCTCGTCCTCGCAGTACTTTGCGTACCGCAGGACCTCGTCTATCTTTTTGGACTGCCAACAAATTTTGTTATCTTTTATCCACTGACAAATTTCAGGCCTTAAACCATTTACAAACCTGTAAATAAAATGCGTCATATCCTTCATCTCGATGTTATCTATACCACTGTATGTTTTAAACACCTGCAACAGCCTTTCATAATAGGAGTGCACTGTCTCGTCTCTCTGCATGGTTCTATCTATCCTGGTCCAATCAGTTTCCTTTGCGGGCACCTTATTTTTCAAATGCAGAATTACTTGTTCGTATTTTTTCATCACTTCAATCGACGGCTCCCCTGTGTTAGAGTCCCTCGGGTACTCCTCACTAGGCCAGGCTATGGCTATTTTACACTCAGTCCATAGATCTACCGGGACCACAATATCGAAAAACCCATCCAGGTCTTTCCACAGGCATTTTTGCACCTTTACGAACCTTTCCACCTGCCGGTACCAGTCAACTGGCTTTTCGCGCAGTTTCGGGAAATCGTTAGTAAAGGATACAATATCCTGTCTGGACCATGGAACGTGCACATACCTCCCACCTGGTACTTCACGCATGGGGCATAACGTTTCGGGCTTGTCTACTTCTCTCAAAGGGAACTCAGGGGTCGCTTGTCTGGATCGAGCCTCATCTTTCTTTCGTGCCCACCTGCTTTTCCATTTTTCCACGTCTCCCCATTTTTGCAAAATTGCAAGCAACTCTTTAATCTGCAACTTTTTCCCTGACACGTTCAAGTTCTCTATATCTTTGTCTGAGAATTCAGCTCTGTAGGGTTTTTGCAAGGGCTTGGATCTTGAGATATCTACCCCCATACTAGCTGCAGTGTCTGTCAGCTTCTCGTGGAGCACCCTGGTACTTCTGGTAAGGCTTTTACACATAAACAGCAACTCTTCTTCAGAGTAGGTATTTAATCTGTCTAATCCTACATTTCCTGCCATTAATTCCTCTATTTCTACCCTCAGTTTGTAGAGGTCTAAAGGTTTCGTTTGCGGAGTCTGTTTTTCTAATTCACGACTCCAATTTTCAATTTCTTCCGGAGTTACCAGAGAGACGCTCCTAGTACCTGACGTTGATTCTAATTTAATTTCTTTCGCATTAAAAAGATTATGCCTCTTCTGCACTCCCTTCCCGGTCTGTTTGTTTGGCAGGTCCAAGAACACAACTTCAGACTCGCACTCACTGGACTGATCATCTATCAGTAGGGGCTCCTGCCTCGGCGGGGCCATGATTGGGTTCATAACTGGATGGTTTGGACTTCCTTGATTATTCCCATACAACGGAACCGCTGGTCCGATTGTTACCGGAATAGTCAGAGCCTCAGGACTGGCATTTAACTGGGATATTTTCTGAATTATTTCTGTCCTCTGTCTAGCTATGGCCTCTTGCTCCCTTTCATCCAGTACTCTTCCTAAGGTTCGGTCAGGTATTATCTGTGGGATCAGGTGAGGGGTAAAACTCGGGGCAGTAGGATGCGTTTCACTTGGTCCTCCACCATAATTTGGTTTAGGGAACAAAGTTCCTGTGCCAAATGACCTGCGCTCTTCCCCATATGGAGGCTGTAAAAAGGGAATTCCTGAACTTAATGGTTTTTCTTCGTTTTCATAAAGAGGTCTGGGGAAAAAGGCTCTTTCACGGGAATATTTTTCCTCCGGGCTCACGGGCATTCTAGGATATATATCTCGTACCTCCGCGGGTCCGGGATTCTCAAAATAGGGCAGTACCTGACCACCTCCCCCCCTACTTAGGGATCTGTCCTCCTCCTTAATAGATGGACGCTGGGGATTTTCTCCTGCACTGGAAGGTCGGGCTCCCTCATTATAAGGGGGCGGGCTTCGCGTAAAAATGTCATCTAATAATTCATCGTCTGACTCCCCAAGAGCTCCCCAATGCTTACTCTTTTCTGTCTTTTTCTCTCCCGCAGAAGGGTTACCTGCTGGCATCATGGGAAACAGACCCTCAGCAATCATGCTCTGTCTCCACTGTTTCATCCTTTTACCCCTGGTCTCTTGTTTCAGCCTTGGGTACCACTTGGTCAGACCTTTGTCCATCCGGGGTTTCTCTCTTTCAAAAGCCTCAATCTCCCATTCCTCTAATGCCTCATACTGCGTTAATCTCGGTCTGGGATGCAATTCATTCATTCGGGTTCTCAAATTAAATAAAATCCTACCATTGAAAGTACCGTCTAACGGGAAAGCCAATATCCCGTCATCTTTTGTGTACTTTACCCAATTTTCCAACCACACACAGGTATTGTACCCTCGGTCAAACATCATGAATGAGGCGGGAGTATTCGGTGGTGGGACAATAACGCCTTCTCTGGACTTAATCGGTTTGTCCGTTTTGAAATAATTCTTTACCCTATTTACAAGGGACATTTTTCTCTTAGTTCCGTACATAATATCGTATCTCTTGGCTTTCCACTGATCCCTTTCTAACCCTTGGCTTCTTGGATCAGGTCTAGTCTCTGGACAATACGAGTGCCACATACGATTTCTACGCTTAACTCTGTTTACAAAGTTACCTCCAATCAGAATGCGCCTTGCAATTCCGTGCGACCAATGGGGTGCACGCGTTCAAATATTTTCGGCCAATGGGTGCGCGGCCCCTTCGTGAGACTGTCCTTACGCTCCGGCGCTTCACCCCTCCTTTACAATTCCAGCCCCGCTACCCGCCCGCTGCTTCTACCAATCCCAGCGCGGCACGGAGTGACGTCAGAGACGCTTCGCGACTGACTCCCTCCCTTCACAAGGTAACGGAAACTTTCTTTCTTTCTAAAGTGCTAGTGCTTGGTTATTTTACAACAAATACACATTCGCCACAGTGCTCAAGTGTCTAGACAGAGAAAGAGTTATTTTACTGCAAGTAAATTACTTCCATTTACTTTTCACACGCTGCGGGTAGATCTCTTCCGCCTACCCTTCACTCTAGCATCAGTGAACCTGTTATTCCCCTAAACTCATCCACTTCTCCGGGATATATCCGAGTCTAAGGTTTCCCAGCGGACCCCTCTGCTTTCACCCAAGCTCCGAGGAACCTGCTACTCTTCCGATGTGACCCTTACTAGGTTACGCCACTATGGGAATTTTGCCAATGAACCCCGTTACTGACATTTATTCACACACGTATTCGAAAAACCCTAGTTAGTGCTTCCCGGTTGTACTTAACCTGCACCTAACTTTCCTCGAGCCTGCGACCTCAAGGCAATGGATTCTATTCACCACTTGCCTTTTCAATTCCCCGGGGAGTTCGGACAACAATGAACGAGACGGTTTACAAACGCATGGATTAGTACATATAACAATATAAGAACAAGAATAACAATGATAAAACAATTCATGAATTTCAAAGCAGCGTATTCACAAGAGAATGATCAGGTCCCTCGGAACGGCCGCTCTTATAGCAGCATTAATATACTAGCAGCTACCGACTTAACTAGTCTAACTAATCCTGCCTAACCTTTAACTAGTCCCTAACCATTCTCTGCTAGCCAGAAAAACTGATAGAGCGCGCGAGGTCACCCAACCAATAATTTCGCCGTTTCCGGCTTCGGGCCCATATATTTCAATTCACAATATACATTGACCGGGTGACTTCACGGGCTGCTACCAATTTGTGTGAATTTCTTACTGTTATTACTCAGCGTACCCGACTTACCATCCACCGACACGGGTACCTATGACCACAACGGATCAGGGAGCTAGCTGTAAAGGAAAGGCAGTAAAATACAAACTCAAAATGACATTCAATACTTTTGTAAAATGACCACGGACAACTGGAAGTCTTAAAACCTTTATCTAAAGTTCGTTCTCGGTAAGTATTAGATTTACAAGAATATGTCAATCGATAATCAAGATAACGAAAAGTACATAACTATAGAGAAATAAAGTCAGGGTAATCATGGAAATGCTAATATGGAATGCAACAGGAAACGCTATGCTTTAGGGCAAAAGTTCTTTGGACAGTTTAAGAAAGGCCGTTCTAGACCATATCAGGAAATGACAAACTGCAATGCAAAATATGATTTCTAACAGGTAGGGTAACATGGGAACACGTTATGAAGATATGCAATGAATTTACGTTTCAATAATTGCGGCAAAAGCATGGAAAAATCAACATATGCAAAGGTGTGTCTTTATTGAAGCAAAAGACAGAAATATAGAAAGGTGCAAGTTTAAAGAATTTAGAGCGATATTTACCTAGACTGGTGTGAAATCCAAACCCTGGCCACGGGTCAGTTAAGAACAGGAAACCCTCAAGGAAGGATACCCCTCAATGGACAGCAGGTGCAGAAGGGACACCCAGGACAGGACAGGAAACCCTCAGATTAGGAATCAGGACAGGACCTCAGGACAGGACAGGAAACCCTCAGGACAGGACCAGCACCCGCAGTTCGGAAGCAACGCCTGCGCTCCACCCTCTCTGCAGCTATCGATCAAGACCCCGATTGGGTCAGCGAACTCCCAGCAAAGTGCTTCGCCACCACTTTAAGGTTCAGTAAAACCTTAGTCTATGGTCAATTTCGGACAGAGTGCTCCGCAGCCCTCTGTATCTTCAGTCACCTATTGAGTGCGATGGGTCAGTGACAGGTCAGCTAAACCAGACAAGTCGGACGACTTCCCTAGGTGAACCCAGGGTAGATATACAGTTTGGGGACGGTGTACCACCCCCCAATGTTGCAAAGTGTCAGAATCCCTCAATTTGGATTGGTCCTAAGATAGGATTTGGGTAACACACCAATCAGAACACACTATTTGGAGGCCTTATTTACATCTCTGGGCACCGCCTAGCAAGATTGGGGTTCCCATGAGAAAATTGCGCAGAATACAGGGAAAGAATACATTTTAGCAACATAATAGAACAATATCGTGATGCTGCGGGGCGAAGGTACTGCTTCCCAGGGTGGCTTCTGGTATCAACCTTCTTTGGCAGCAATTCAATGCCATGATGGCTCCTGGCGAGTTTGCGCACAAGTACCCTCCAAGATGGACTCCCCAGCCCAGCACCCCTCCGAATGGAGAATACATGAAAAGTAAGCGAAAACAAATTAATACATAGAAATAACGATATGAAAACACATCATTGTGTTTGTACTTTCAACTTATCACTAAAAAATATACTTATGCAGTCTAAATGTTAGCTACATATACACGGGCACAAGAGCAGTGGCACGAGCAGTACCACGTTACTGGCAAAACTATGTATTACGCATGCGCAACTATTTCCCTCCAAACCTGCAAACCCATCAGGACACGTGAGTGTGACTGACGCATGCGCAGACACCTATTTCAAAGCAGCGGCCATTTTATTGACTCAAATTAATCGTATTAGAAATACACATAGGCAAGCTTCATGGACTTCGTTTAAACTTTAAATAAACATTAGTAAGACGTACAAATTATTACTTTGTTACACATGAGCGAGGTTCATGAATTCGGCAAGTCGCAAATGCGAAGCTTTGCTTCATCAACGTCAACTGATAACGTGAAAATCCATAGTACCAAAGAGCGCTACAAATGCTGTTTATGATAATAGCAGAACACTAATACATATCCATAAAATACTGCATCTTAAAACAAACATACTTAACAATTATATAAATATTAAAAAGAGGAGAATATCGTATATAAAATTCATTTATCAAACAAATTAGAAATATATTTTAAAAATTAAATACAGAACAAGAAGAGAAGACAGAGACACAGGGACAGATTTACAAGACCCCTGCAACACTTTTACGCAGCCGTTGCGTCACTTTTGTGACGCTGCGGTGTCATAAACAATGAGCCACGTTGTGACACATTTACAACCTGACACATCTAGGGAGATGCATCACGTTGTAAAGCCCTGCATCACATTATACCTGCATCAGGTATAATGTATGTAGAGTGGTCGTTCCAACGCAAGAAAGCCTCGTAAAAGTGACGCAGTGAAATCTTGTAGATTTCACTGCATCACTTCTAAGACGCCACTGCATCAAAACCTTATGCCTGCTTGAATCAGGAGTAAGGAGTGACGCAGCACAATAGGAATGGGCATTTCTGATCATTGCTAGAGTTGTGTCGTGCTCGCGTCACTACTCCAGCCATGCGTTACCTTAACGCCAACAGATGCGTGACACATTTGTCAATCCTTGCGCCATGGTGCACCGCATTGAAAATGCATAGCATCCATGGTCGCGCAAGGTTTTTTTTTTGCGTGACGCAACTGAACTGACACATCTCTGCTAAAATGCAGAGATGCGTCAGTTCTTGTAAATCTGCCCCAAAATATATAGCAAAATGTTACAGAGATAACATCATATAAGAGGTTAGTGAAAACAGAATAAAAAAGTAAGAAGTGAGACAATCAAGACGAAAAGTACACACCGAGAGCAAACCAAGAAATCAAGTCACATTTAAAGAGCCAAGAAACAGCCATGTATAACGTCTCAAACCATGCTATAATAAAAACCTATCCCCAAAGCCCCACAAAAAGATGGCCCATGCCAAGTTCTTATCAATCTCATATAGCAAGTAAACATTAGCCAGGCTATAAGAACACCACTGTAGGAGACACTGAATTGCAATCAATATTCTGAGATACACTATGGTGACAAAGAATAATAAACAGAATTACACCTAATCCATTATGAAGCCAAGTACACTAAACTCAGTGGAAAAGATACAAAAGAGACAAACACGCTTCAATCCACCAGTGTGACAAAAAACAAAATAAAAATACACTCACCAATTAATTCTAATTTCTCAAACCATCCAGTTTATCTATGAAAAATATGCCAAACGTATTGAGAGAAAAAGACAGACATACCTAAACACCAGTGTGCAAGAAAGCACCATGTATCACTTCTCTTTTTAAAAACGTGTGCTTGCCCATGCTTTAAATAATTTTCAAAAATAGAGGCCGAGACTATACCTTTGCAGATGGTATCTTTCATATGTAAAGAGCACCTTCAATCACACAAATTCCTAGTATGAAGGATAAGTATTCCCAATACTGGAGTCCATCACTCAAGCTAGTAAACCAACACATTAAAAACATGTATCCATTTCCATAGTACCACAAAATAAATTTTTTTAAACATATAATATTCGTCCGTAAGGTGACATAGTCGTCCAACTGTCACACGGAAATTCATTCAAGCAATTAAAGAACTTACTTTGGAGGTATTTTCTTCGTTTCCATAATACCCCTAATACAGTGTTGTTTCATAATGCATACTTAAGGCGATATATTTGACTGAATGACACACGAGAGAAGTGTTGCAGGACGCATGCTGTACAACATCGAGGGCCTCATTTATGAGCCGGCACTATTGCTCCACCGGAACGTCACTTTTTTTATATTCTGGTGGCGCAATATGGCACATTTATAAGGCCACATAAAGCCACGTTACATGGCTTTTCATGGCATTATAAATATGTGCCCCTTTCATGCAGAAAAGTGTATAAAAGGGGCGTTCCATAGGTGGTGCTTGGGGCAATCCCAGCAACATCAATGCCTTTTTGGCACTGCTTCAGCTTTACAAGAAAACGTAAGTCTGAGGCAGCGCAAAACACTGACAGAAGGCACAGAGAGGAGAAATATCTTTATTTCTCCTTGTTTTTCCTCTTTCTATGTGTGCTGCATTCTGCAGCACACTTAGGAAGAGGAAAACCCCTCTTGTGATTGTTTTTGTGCAGGTAGGATCTAACAGATACAGCGCGTTCCTGCCCTTTTCTTTTGCCACAGGGCAGCACAGTAGCAAGGCCTGCTGCGCTGCCCTACGGCAAAAAGCCCATACATGAGGCCTGTGTGTGTACGTTGCAAGGTAAGTAGGGTCACATTAGCTGCAATAACTAAAAGCGGCAGGTTACATTCCAGGCTAGCTTTGAAATAATCCATTTAAAGGAACACCTTACATTCAGTAAGGGCTCCTATTGACGATATTTTATGAACTATATACCCATCCACGATGTGCATGCATTGGGTGCTAAAATAAGGTCACTAACTGAATGTACTTAGTACTGTCACAGTAATTGAGATAACTGAGAGAGGGGCAGGTTGTGTTCCAGATTTGCGGATTTTTTAATTAGGCTTTTTCAGGTACCTAAATGCGCTCTGTGAATGCTCGCTATTAGCTTATTATGTATATAAACTATTGTGTGCTATGAGTCTAGACCACTGATCTTCAAACCTTTTAATGTCGCACCACCCCAAGATAGAACAAAAATCATTGCCCCCCCCCCCCAGAATTTTTCAAAATGTTTCTAATAAGTTTGCAACGTTTAACTATGTCTAGACGTATTTAATCATTACAGTTATGTTAAACCTTTTAAAAATGCAATCAAATATATGATTGCCAAACGTACTATTCTGGTTAGCTAGGCTTTACTAACGTGTGAAAGTAAGCACGGAGTGATTATCTGAAATGGGGACGGGGACATATGAAGAATATTTAAAGTTCCTTCCTTTTTCACACATACTCCCTGCCAAGTATAAATGACAAAATATGTTAGTAATGGCCCATTACAGAGTGGCTTACTGCTGAGCATTTGTTTCTCAGTTTAAAACAAAGCAGTGCTAACAGCATGATGCTTCTTTTAACCAGAGCCTGGTGCCCCCTGAGATTAATTAAGGTCCCCGTAGGGGGCCTGCCTACCAGTTTGAAGACCCCTGGTCTAGACAATATTCTAACCCTGGTATCAGCATCCATGTTATTTAAGATCACTCACTGAATTAACTGAAAACCTCAGATCCTATTTCAGAAAAACAGGTTCAAAATACATTGTTTTATGGAGTGAAATATGTTCACCATAGATTTATCATGACTGCATACCGCTGTGTACGTTAGAAATTGTACATTGAAACGTTCTTCGTAACCAACAGATAACATTGCTACTAAGTAAACCGTGCTGTACAGTTAAAAGACACAAATATCCTCAATTACAATCTATACACGCAATACTCACGTCAAACATCATTGACTCACCCGTGCGCAGCACAAAATTACACTCAGATAGTCACAAATTTGATATAGGTATCAAGCAAGTTGTGTGTTTTATATCTTAAATAGTCTTAGATATGTCTTAAATGCTGGCCAATTAACTATTCACACAACACAACTAGAATGCTCCTGATACTATGTTTTCCCAGGGGCTGCTCCTCCGCTAAGGTAGAGGAGCGTCGCCCCACAGCTCTTTGAGCAGGAAAAACAAAATGATAACAACGTAGTTATTATCATTTTATTTCTCGCAGGTTCGGGGCTGCGTTAGTGCGGGGGGGCTGGAGGCACAGGGACAGGGACAGGAGTGGTTTGTACACTCCAAGTGCACATGACTGCTTGGCCGGCTGTTTTGGACCGGCCAAACTATCATGCGCACTTTGCATGTTCACCACCAGGCTGCATTACACAACCTAGGAGTGCTGATCCACGGAGCTCAGACCAATCACAATGCTGCAATGCATTGCAGATTTGTGATTGGCTTAGGGGAGCCAATCACAACGCTGCACTGTGATTAGCTGTGGGGTGCCTGTGTGCTTCCTGGTTCCGTGACTTGCTGGAGTATCGGCCGACGGAAAAGGTAAGTAGTATTTTTTTTATATTGTCCCCCCTTCGCAACCCTCCCTCCCCCATCCCTCCACCCTCATTCCCTGCCAGCCGCTACTGTGTTTTCCTACCCTGATGCACATAGCATGCCAGTCCCCCGTGTCAACTTTAAATAGGCATCATATATCTTAAAGATACATTCTACAAACATCCCGTTCTTCACCTATCGACCTCAAAGAACAAACGTCTTCAGAGCGTCACGTCTGAATTAAAAAATAAAAATAAGAGCACTCGAGCCGAAACAGAGCTTCAATTAGAAACTATACATGGTTGGTGTAATTTAACGGAAACATGGCTAGGTATGGGGGGGTGTGGCTTGAACGCCGTCGAGTATGGACACCTGAGCTGTGAGCTCCGGCCCGATCTCGACACTTATCCTGGCAGTGGGACTCCCCGGGCTGTGTTTGCGGTCCTGTGTGGGAACCCCTGAGCTGCGCAGTGCCCGAGCAGCTTTCTGGGTCGAGCGGACGGTCCCGACGGCGGCTGGAGGGCCGGAAGGCAAAGCTCTGCCTAGAGGACCCGGCCATCTTGCTTGTGGCTTGCGGTGGGCCTCTCGTCCCCGGCCTCAAGTGACACTAGGGCCGGCGGGGTGGGAGAGCATCCGGGAGACGGAGAGATGCTGTGCTTGGGACAGGAGGCAGAAGCTACCCGCGTTCTGAGTGGCTTACCGGCAAGAGCGGGGCTGGGTTCGTATTGGGCGGACGTCGTGGCATGTCTGAACCGGGTAACAGGGCGTCAGATTGAAGTGGGAATGGGAGCTTGCCTTCTGCTTTGGTTTCCACAAACACCCGCCACGAAAATTACTAGCAAATTCTTCAATCTGGGGTTGATTATGGCAAAGAGGGAGCTCACCATGCATTGGAAGTCAAGAGTGGGACCTAGCTTTCGGAGATGGCGAGGGAATTTCCAGCAATGGGCGAGCAGTGAAGGGACGCTTAGACCACAATTAGCCAGACGCACCTCTAATGACAAGGCGCTAGAAACGGCAAGGGCGTGGGGCACGCTGGTAGGAGAACTCCAGACTACAGCAGAGGCAGATGAGGAGGATGGGGAGGAAGTGCTAGCGAGTCAGGGACCAGCGACTGGGACGGGGAACACCGAGGAGCACACCGGGGACGGGACCAACTAGAACCACACAAGCACGCAACGGTTGCTGCACATTAAGTTGAGGCGAGATGCGGACCTGGTGCAGGGGCACGAAACACACCTGAACATTTAGCTAGAACCACCGGAGTCCCGAATTGGACGTAGTTGCACATAACATCAGAAGGGAGATAGGTACCTGTGCACAAGGGGTTTATGCCATTTCACTGGGGGGGGTTAGAAGAGGGCACACTGACAAGGGGGGAGGTGGGGGTAGAGGGGGAGGTGGGAGGGGAAGTTAGGCGAGAGATACTGGATATTGAGTACTGCTGATTTGCATTCTGAGGATAGGCCTATCGAAGCGATGGCCCTGATTGAATTGTACGACTGTAAATGACTGCAGGAAATTTAATAAAATTTGTTTTAAAAAAAACCATGGCTGAGTATAGACACCCTTTTGATTTCACATAAAGTTCAATGATTGCACATTTTTTATCACATTATTGCACATCAATGCCAGTCAGCACTTATGATGGACTATTTCTTTTTTTATTCTACAAGAGCAAAATATATGTTGCTGAGTCACTAAATAAGGAATGACAGACATCACAAATATCAGTAACTTTGGCCTCCCTTTCCAAATCAGATACTTCAAAAGAATCATACCCCTCACACTGGCACTGGTGCCATCACATATTATGCTCATGACTCCTACCATGGAATGAATGACGTGGATGGACTGTTAATCACTGTCTACGAAGTTTACCAACTATTAGAACTTCAGGAATCGTATTGCCCTCATAATCATGCATAGTTATATGCAACTTGGGTGACTTAAAAAATAATAGCCATCACACTGGTGCAGTCACATATATTACCCATGACTCCTTCCATGGAAAACATACCACTTATGGACTGTTGAACAATGACATGCGATCAAGCAGGGTCTCTGGCTATTGAAATCTCAAAGAATCTCATCGCCATCATGCACAATTTTACCATATTGTTCATTATCCTCACAAAGTTATACATGTCAAACACTTACATGCATCTCAAGGTGCCATAGCCAGAAATAATCCACTTCTAGTTTCATTTAAAAACATCATAGGCTCTTGAATGTCATAGCGACAAGGAGAAGAGAAGGAGAATCTGGATACTTGACAAGTCAAAGAATTGAATGTAAAGAAAATATATATATTGCCAGCAGTCCCTGCTTGGCAGGGTTCACTTTTACCCTTCGTTCTCCTCACACTATGGCGGTTAACACTTATAAATCCTTACCTGGAATAGCTGGGGAATAAACTTGGTACACAAATGGTATAAAGTCCATGTTGCCTTGCTACTCAGGGTAGTGCATGTGGCCCTACTTCAGACTTCAGAAGACTCACCTGATGGACACAAATGTGACTAAATTTGCAATCCAAATGGAGGGGCCAGGTACTTGGTATGTGCTACTCGGGCTACTCCCGGGAGTGGCAGTCTGTATAAGGGCGGGGACTCCTTTTCGTGTGGAAAGAAAGTGTGTGGCTCCAGAAGGCCGGTTCCTGCTGGTTGGGGGGGCCTTAGCACGTGTCCTCTGAATCTTGGAGTGGTATACCAATCACATTCAGAAAATGTGTCCGTTTGGCCACTGATCTCAGCTGCTATGGCGGAACTGCAGACTGCCCCTGGATAATCAGAGATGATTTCAATAAGATCCTTGATGCCTCCTTGGATCAGTCCACGTCACCACTGCCTCTGTCTTGGTGAATGTCATCCACCTTCGCAGCAGGCTCACCCACTGGTCCTTGGACAGCACTCGGCACACAAACTACCTGACATGTCGTGATTTTTCTTTCTACCAACCTGTTCATAAACTACACTCCAGCCTTGACTGTTTTGTTTGTTTGGTGTCTGTGCATATAGCTATGCCCTCCATAGATTATCATCCATGGCTGCTCTCTGACCATGACTTGCTCCTGGTGCAATTGGCTTTGGGGGCCCCTACGCTCCAATTCCCAAATACGGGCTTTCCCGACTGATGCAAGAGGACGCAGTTTTCTGGCAAGGTCTTCTCGACCACATAGACGCCTTTTGCAGAGTTAACACTGGGATGGTATCGCCGCCGTTGGTTGAATGGGATGCCTCTAAGGTTGTCACCAGAGGGATATGTATCAAAACTACTGTTGGGGTGCTCAGGGTTCTGATGCAGGAGCTGAGCAGTTGGTGGTGGCTGACACAGGGAACTTGATGCCCTGAAAGGGGCACGAGCCACCCTCTCTGATTAACTCAAAATGTTTGGTTACCCTTATCAAGCTGCATATGTAGAAAGAACTCATAATGAAGGTGACAAATCTGGTCGCCTTTTGGTGCAACTTGTTTCGCCTCAGTATCTTGAACCCATCTTCTTACTTATCTATATTTAGTCTGGCAAAGTAGCTCACACCCAGAGCTCCATAAATGTCACTTTCAACAATTACTAATGGTCACTTTATGCACCTCCTACCCCCCCGGCTCTGCTTGACTACCTATGGACGTTCCTTGATGCACCCCCCATTGCTAAGATTTCTCCTGCAATCTGAGAGGCATTGGATGCACCCATCTCAAGCCAGGAGATTGTCTTTGTCTTAAGAACTTGCGCTGAGGCTAGGTGCCAGGCCACGACGGCTTGCCAGCTGAATTCCATGTTCATTTCACAGCGTTGCTGGTGCTCAAGTTACAAACCTTGTGCCAGGCTTGTTTCAATGCCGACTCTCAGCCCACATAGATCAACATTTTACTTATCTCTACTCTACTGAAACCCCCAAAGACCCAATGGACCTTGGCTCCTATCGTCCACTTTCCATTCTCAACACCGATTATGAGATCCTGTTCAAGATTTTAGCAGCTTGGCTGCTCTCACATTTGCCTGAGCTCATACACAAAGTCCAGGGAGATTTTATAGGCCATAACACATTGCAGAATCCCCATCATTTATGGCATGTTAAGAGAAAATTACCTCTTACTTCTCTGAAACAGCGTGCATCGCTCTAGAGCTAGAGAAGGCTTTTGATTCCCTTTGCTAGGACTACATTAACTGAATGTTGGGCCGCTGCAGACTAGGCCCTGTTTCATCAGTAGATTCGAATCCTATGCCCTGCACCAAGCACATGGATCAAGATGAGACAGTGTATTTCTATGGCATTGCCTGTTTTCAGGGGCACCTGGCAGGGCTGCCTGTTATCCCTTTTGCTCTTACCATGGAGCTGCTGGTTGCATGTATGAGACAGCGGGCGAGATGGGCTATCCCGATCCACAGCCAATCACATACATTCTCGTTGTATGCCGACGACATGCTGTTATATGTATGGGATGTCTCTGCAGATCTCTCAGCCATCACACAGATCTTGGCTGAGCTTGAGAAGGTTTCCGGCCTACCGGTCAACTGGGCCAAATCCTGTATCTTACCGATCCAAGTGTCTTATTCGCAGCTTGTGCTACTCTTCCTTGACCCTCGCCTGTCACTTGAGGACACAATGTTCAGCTACCTTGGGATTCAGATCTATCACATCTCAGTCTTAGTGAATCTCCAAGAGGGTACTCTGAGGCTGGCTAATCGGGCTCTTTGGTCCCAGATGGCATTCTGGGGATCTCTGCCTATGTTGGTGATTGGGACAGTGGCCATGGCAAATATGGTGGTAGTGCCACGCATCCGTTACTATTTTGTTTACCTCCCTCTTCTTATTCTTCACTCCTTCTTTCGGCAACTTGACTTCTATTGTGTACTTGGTATGGGGCACAGGTTACAGGTTGCTGTCATGAAGCGCTTGCCACGCTGCAGCTGGGAGGGCTTGCACTTACGGACTTTAAATGTTATTACTTGGCAGCTCAGCTGCAGTGGGTAGCCTGATGGCTGACTGGCAGCGTCCTTCATGTGGCAGCGCAGCTCAGTCAAAGGGCCTGTTTCAAGTGGTGGTGGAGTGTTTGGATAGGATGAATAAGCTAACGATGAGACCCCCTTTTTGCTTTTCGTCTTTGGTGGTCTTTCCGATCACCCCATTTTGGTTGTGGAATGGCTAGTTGTGGGCTTGGCATCAGGCAGGAATCACCAGGGTTTGCAACCTGTTTCAGAACGGAGAACTAATGCCCTTTGATACTTTAGTGTCTGAAAATGACCTCCTGTTTGGGCAATTCATTACAAAAGAATGCATTAAGTGCTATTAAGTGCTCTTCACAACAGCTGTTCCACGTGCAAAGTCTTCCAGACACTTTGAACAGCAGGCATGTGGGCAAGTTCTACAATAGCTCTACAGAGCCTTCCTGAAGCAGTGGGACCAGACATGAGCGGCGCTCAGGATGACCTGGGAGGCAGGACCTGGCCTGTGCGTTCACTGACACCGACTAGCGCAATATACTTGCCTACCCCCATAGAGTATCCTGTGGGGCCAGTTTCCAGTATGTACAGTTTACTATCCTCAACAGGGCCTTTCTCACACCATCTAGGATAGGCAGGATTTTCCCAAACCGGATCCAGACTGGTCAGTGCTGTCTAATGCCCAGGGTAGGCCTTATCCACAAACTCTGGGCTTGCCCTTCCCTCAGACAGCACTGGGCGCAGCTTCTCAATGTTCTGATGCCTTGTCATTCCAGACTCCCCAGTGGGCCTGCTCTTTGGCCTTCTCCCTCGCCCACCTCTTGATCGGGCTGGGACTAGGTTCCAGAACCAGGCTCTCGTTCTGTCCAAGCGTGCAGTCACTATGAAGTGGAAGCAGTCTTCCGCCCCCTCCATAACCGCCTGGTTCCTGGTGTTTGCGCAGTGGGGGGTCCTGGAGAGTAAATACTCTGTTGCACAAGGAGGAGCGGGCTGGACTCCGGAAGCATAACGTGTCTCAGGCCTGGGATACAATATTGGAGCAGTTTAAGGCCTGCATTTGTGATGACACCCGCCAGGCATGAGGGCCACAGGTGGAATCCCTCTTCCACATTTCCCTTCTTGGCTCTTTAAGGGTCCAATGGTGCGGATGAGATAGGACTGAGCCTTCGATATGTGAGTGATGTGCCTGCTCCTGAACCTGCATTAAATATTGTAAACACTACCACAAAACTGATTCAGAAATTGCTTACAGTTAAGTAAGTAGGCATTCATGTTATTGAGAGGATAAAAACTTCTTCAGATACTTTGTAATTTCTCAGTTAAATGCTGACATTTGACTGCTGTCTCACTCACAAGCACTGTAACTAACTGACAATTGAAAATCCTAATACTAGGAATGCTGTAATAATACAGTGTTGATTAATAGATTGGTATCCTGGGAACAAAGTATCGTATAAGTGTCACCTTATTTTTTTTTTAAGTCACACAGTTTTAACACTGTAAAAATGCATGGCTTCTGAACACATAATTCAGCGGCCAATTCGGAAAACACATTTAAATGAGTTCTTATCACATGCTGGACCATGCCTGGAGCATTGTTCACAAAATGCCATTGTCACTTGTTAAATAGCTTTTAGTGTCCTTAATGTGAACAAAGACCAATGTGTTGAGAAGATGTATATAAAAAAGAGACAATCATTGAACATACGGTAAGTGGAAGAGTTAACTCCATAGAAGCAGCATTGGACTCCAGACATGACCTTCACAGGTACTGAAATTTTCAACTGCCATTCATTCCAGTCTCAGTCACCCAAAACGTACATACTATGATCCACTTTCTCATTCCACACTCCATACATTCCAGAAAAACACATACCACTCAAAGCCTTTTTGAATTAAGGTACAGATCAATCTTGCAAGATTCAATACATTCCAGATCAACACAGGCATTAGGCACTAACCTAAAATTGCTCCAAATTAAAGATTCAAATAGAGTATGCCTCTAAATAGTTGAAAATCAAGTTCAGCAATACTTTCTCTAAAGGAGAAATCTCAGTGTCTGTGTGTGCATAATGACATTGGTGCATGAGGGTCAGCTCATCAGGCCACAAGGCTTGAACGAGGCCCAAGGTAAGAACATGTCAGCACACAACCGCCTCTTATTAACAGTCTGTAATAAGGAGAGCAATTAAACTCCCTCTTACATGTGGTCCTGTGATTCCTGTGATACAGTAAGACCTCACTCCACCAGTCTCAGCCAGCCCAACCAATGACAGCATTCTGGGTCCTCTTCACCTCTTAGGCAGACCAATTTTCTTACAAGGGCAGTATAATTGACTCATTGGCAGCCTCACTGCTCCTGTTCCACACACTCCAGCACCTCTGGCTTGCCTCCCGCATTACAACACACACAGCTCCCTCTAATTTTTGCTTTCCATAAAAGCTGCAGCCACACTACTTTGATTTTCATTAGGCTCCACCTATTTGGAATGTTGGGAAAAACAACGTCATCTTGACAATTCTTCAGTGTCACTTTTATTCTTTCCCCATTGTCAGCTAAGCACATTTCCATTAGGATGCTTGATGTCTATGAAACATAAAAATCGAACAATTTCAAATATTTGCACTTGTGAGAAACTAAAGAAACATCATATCCATGTTTCATCACACACCTGGCAATCATAACCATTGGAGGGTTACTTCATTCCAAAATTAAAAAATGTTTCCCTTATTAGGCAACCTGTAAAAAAATGAGAGATATCAACATCTACTAACAGGATTACAAATTCGACTCGGACATCTATGGTCAAAATAGTGCATCTTCTCCATTGATAATTTCCTATATTCTTACTCAGACCCTCGCCTTGCATTGTCTCACAATAAAAATAATATGCAGAACAATTTCCACCCCACTGAGCACAACCAACAAGTGATGTTCCCAGGTATGCCCCCTTGAACTTCTTTAAAGAGATTTAATTTCACCTAAATCTCATACCCACTATCTCACTTCTTACGTTCTACTTAGCCTCTGGCTGCACGAGTTAGTTGTTTCTGAATTGGACGATTTTTTTTGGGACTGAAAAGAGATGTTATGAAGAAAATATGATTTTTTGAAGTTTAATGATTTGATGATTAACAAATTATTTCAAATTATGTACTTTGTAAATAGAGCTCTCAAACTTGATTGCATAGAAATATCTTTTGGTTCAACAAAATATATAGATTTTTCATGACCCATCATTTGATAGAAACGGATTCATTTATTGTATACGAACTGAGCTGTATTACTGAGTGTGGTGGGCTTTTTTTGAAGCAGTACTAAATTATGGGTCCGGCTATCCCTTATTATACAAGGACCCTTCCCCATTGGTTGTATATGCTGTCCTGAAAAACAGAGAACTGTGACATCGCTACTCTTTTGTAATAAGTTTAATCAAGTGAGTAGGGGCATAGTTTTCTTATTACAGCCACATTCTGATATCAGAACTGACTTGTAATAAGAAAACATATCATGGGTCATCAGAAAGAAATATAAATCTCTCTAATATCCTCTGGATTTTCTCATGTAGGTGCTCTGTAGTTGTAATACAATTGGGCCATAATTCAGAGAAGAACATGTTCATCGAGGTAATACAAACATTTGCTAATTGCATTACTGCAATAAGCATTCGTCAGATTAACACAGTGGGCCTCATTTATGAGGCCGAGCGTCACTTTTACGCCACCGGTGCGTCTCTTTTTGTGACGCACCAGCAGCGTAAGAAATGTGCCTTTTTGCGCCATATTTACAAAATGACGCATCTAGGTAGATGCGTCACTTTGTAAACCCCTGCGCTACATTAGACCTATGCTGGGTATAATGTATGCAGGGGGGGGGGGCGTTCTGATGCAAGACAGGGTCATAAAAGTGAAGCAGTAAAATCTATAAGATTTCACTGCGCCACTTCTAGGACACAAATGCGTCAATTTCTTACGCCTGCCTCACAGCAGGCGTAAGACTGACACAGGCCCTTTCACATGGGGCTTGCCCCATGTGAAAGGACACATTGCTGGAGTTGCGTCACTTTTGCACCATACAGACACGTCAGAAATACTGACGTATCTGTAACTCCTTGCTCCATGATGCGTCATACTGTAAATATGACGCATCATTGGTCTTGCAAGGAGGGCGCAGTGAAAAGTGACGCATCCCTGGTTTCACGCAGCGATGTGTCACTTTTCATAAATGAGGCCCCCTGTTTATGCATGGTTTTCTTTATTTGCACACGCAAAATTAGCACTATCTTTTTAAAATCCGCTAACAACACATTTACCCCGATTATCTTCCACTCCCGACCTTTTCAGAATGGGGGACTCGATGTTACACATGCATAATTAGTTAATTTACTTATGAATCACAACCATATATGTGCTACCCACCTGAGCCGCTTCCGCAAAAAGGAAAGTGGGTGGAACCAGTAAGGAAATAAATAACCGTTCGGGGCTGGAGGTGGATGTAAGAATTCCTTAAGTGGCATTTGTTGTTGCTGAGCTGGAGCACTCCTGAAAGTGATGTGTCTGAATGATAAACCAGAGCACATAAACAATCATAAATATTTGAGAGCGCCGCCTGGCCAATGTGGCCATCCCCCACAGATTGCTTTCTGGCAGGAATCATGTGCTCTCCGTAGCAGCAGTGTTTCAGACCGCAAGTCATAAAAGCCTTTATGGATTAGAGCATTAGACACATTATGGTCTTTCAGCAGCCATACAGGATTTGGGAATTGGGCCTCGGAGGACCTCAGGTTGTGGCTTGAGCCAGTGCATCACTTAAATTACCCGGCAGGGCTGCTTAGGAACTGTTGCATGACCTTTCAAAGGTGGGCGCGTGCTAGCCCTTCTAGAATAGTCGTTATGGCGTTCATATTTTATGCAGCATCCATTTGTTCCGCTTTGCACCTGTCCTCAGAATAAAATGGGTTTTGAATTGTAAATACGTATGCATTTATAAGTACAGGGGCGTAGTTTGAGGGGGTCATGCTTGGGGTGTTACACCCCCCTAATAAATGTTTTTTCAGATGGATAGTCGGTTACAGGTGCTTTCAGTCGTGTATGCTGAGGTGTCTGTTGGATTTCAGCTGGGATTTTTGCATACAGACACTGACAAAAACACACACACTCATCTCTGTTTTGAAAGCCCTAAAAAATCTTTATTTTACAAAATATTCTGCTTCTCTCGTTTAATCCACATTCCTCTCCTTTCCCACTCCCTCTTAGGCCCGCTCATGTGCTCTGCTTGTCATATATTGTATTTTTAAATGTTATGCCAGTGTGATGGTTGTGCATCTGATACTCAACACCCCCGCCCCAATCATATTGACCAAGCTACGCCCCTGTTTACTATACAAGGAAGCTATGTGTGCACGGCTGTTCATATTAACACGCATAATGTAGGCAGGGTTATTTGTGGAACACATACAGAGCACAGTGTGTGCTTGAATGTATGCGCTGCCCGCGCAATGCTTTGGGAATCTGAGCAGTACCTGGTGGCACCACCCACAATTTAAGTATGACAACATGAGGCCAGAAGTCGTCTTTCAGCACATTTCAGACTCTTGTGGTTCAATGAACAAAAGTATCTTGTGGTTGCAAAAGCTGCAGTTAGCAAAAATCACAGGCTTTAAACTGCAAAAAGGTGCTCTTCGTAAACAGTCATTCTCACTTGCAAAGTCCTCTAATTTGAAACTCAAGAGTTGGAGACAAAGAAGCAAACAGTTTGCAAAGTGTAATGATTTTGTGATGGACACCTTCAGGCTTGTCATTGCCAGCTGCGGGTGCTGGGTGGAGCAGACATGAGTGATGTTGTCGAGCACTGCATGGACTCCACCATGTCATGTCATTGATACCGTCAATGCAGGGATACAAGTCTTCTGTCCTTCATAGCACTTAATCCATGAACTCACAGCATTCCCAACACATGGAAGCATCATTAATATTAATGAAGCAGGATTCTGTGAATCGTGCAGAGTTTTATGAGCAAAGAAGTAAGTGCCAGGGTCCTTCTCAGAAGGGCATTTCAGCTGGCACCACCCATTGCCCAGCAAAACTACTAACCATCACACTTATACAAGTGTGACAATTCTGACTATTCTTAGCCATCCAAAGCTATACAAAATTGCCTGGACTGCTGGTATCATCAATGGTTGATGGATAGTGAACTATTAAACACTGTTGATGCACTCACCTCAAAACTGTACAAATAGTGTCACCCTGTGGTGGACTGTATTGACAAGTGTGGGTACTAAGCACCGGCAAACACAGTCTCCGAAAAAGCACTGGAATCATGCCAAATGCTCATTTGGTCCTGCTTCAGATTCATAAATCAGACTCAGCACAAAACAAAGATGGGACCACCAATCAGTCAGTGTGCTAAAAACACAGACCTCACTTTAATACTTTGGGGCCCACCCTAGGCTCCAATGAAATCTGACAGACGAAAAAGAAAAGAATGCTTCATCAACATACAACTTCCTCTTTACATAAATCAAAACAGAAAAAAAGTGTGACTGAAGAATGCCACATCAAGGACTCTAACCCCTTTAACTCAGTTTCTCTTATTTTTCGTGTTCTGACTGATCCTATCTTAGCGCTCAGAAGGGCCCAAAGTGACTTGTTGGGGGCTATATAAAAAACTGTGTAGTAATAAACGAACAAACAAACAAATACACAAGTAAATAAAATACATTCCAGGCTGGAAACAAAGAATAATCTGAAAAAACTACATTTCTCATTATAAGAGCCTTTTTATTCTTAGTAAAAGCCATTATTCCATATGACTAAGTGTTGGAAATAGCCCTTTCTGCAGAGTTATCCCCAAACGTTTGGCTTCCTCTTGTGCTGAATTCGTTTTTGTTGGCTTTAGGAATCTGGGCACTTTACCACCGCTAACCAGTGCTAAAGTGCATGTGCTCTCTACTTAAAACATGGTAACATTAGCCTATTCACAATTGCCATATTTACCCTATCTATAAGTCCCTAGAAAAGTGCACTACATTTGCCCAGGGCCTGTAAATTAAATGTTACTCGTGGCCTTTAGCACTGATTCTGCACCGTTATGTAGCTCTCTCAGGCCTGCCATTGCAGAGCGCCTGTGTGCAGTTTTAAGCTGCCATGCGACCTGGCAGGTTTCACATATCCAGGTAATCAAAAACGATAACATTTGTTTTTCACTATTGCCCTTAACCGGCAGCAGCAGGACTTGCACGACAGGGGGCAAGGCCGGGGACTACATCCTCCATCAGTAGTAGCGCCGGGAGGGGCTCACCTGTTCCCTCACGTGCCAGAGGCGCATAAAGGCACTATCAGGCTCCCTCGGAGCTGGAGCACTTAACCGGAAAGCAGCAGGACTTTCTCCTCAGGGGGCAAGGCCGAGGACCACATCCCCCATCAGCAGTAGTGCCAGGAGTGACCCACCTGTTCCCTCATGTGTCGGAGGCGCATAAAGGCACTCTCAGGCTCCCGCGGGTTGGGACGCACCCCGACTAAGGGAGGGCCCGTCCTAGCCCGGAGGAGGCTGGGCTGAAAATATCCTCTTGGGCTTCCCTTTTGTTTTGCCTCCACTTTTGCCTGGAATTGGATTATTTGATTCAGTAACCTCTCCCAAAGAAGAACCTACCAAATAAGTTTTTAGGATATCCTGTACTGACTTATTCTCTATCTAGTGTGACTGTGCTAATTCCTCTCATAGTGGAAAGGAAGCAAATGGGAGAGAGGAAAAGTATTTCTAAACCCCTCCAGAATTCCACCCTTGACTGTTTCTCATCAAGGCCAACCAAAGTTATTAATAAAGAAATTATAGTAGTGCAACGTCGGCTGTCTATGGAGGGGGGTGTTCAGTTGTAGGGATGAACTCGGGTATATATCTCCAAATTGGCAGGAAAGGGTCACGGAACCAGGGAGCCTTACTGTTGATCAACCTACATTGGAACTCTCCACCCGTGAAGTCCCCGTCTCAACCTCCAGTACCTCCGATGTTTGTCCCCCTAGCCAAAAGGAAGAGGAACCAAAAACACACGGTGCCCTCACTGCTATTTAACACTAGATCCAAGAGAAAACACCAGGAGGTCGCCATTGCAGAACTTAACAGCATTAAACTAGTATCACCAACAATATCACACTCTTATTCTGTGTCATCTCTCCCTACAGGCCCATCCTCACAAGATATCAAGCTTTTAATGAGTGATTTTGAAATAATAATGTTGAATAATTTGTCACCTATACTGTATAGGCTTGACAACCTAGAGGCCAATGTGGAAAACATCAAAAAGTCGCTTAATACCTTGATGACAGGAACAGGGAGCTATGGCCTCATATGTTCAGAATCCGCAGTTCAAACGGGGGTAAAAAGTGATGGAAAGCATAATATCACAGTGGGAAACCACCGTTGTAACTCAATTCAACTTTAGCTGTGGCCACTGTCCAAGAAAACGGTCATGATACACAGGAAGCCCCTTCCAAGTACAAAGTAATGGTGAATAACTACCACCAAATTGAGGAGGGGCAATCTGGTAACAACTTTGGGTCTAACGTTAAAAGCTCCTTACCCAATGCAAAAATAGCAGAACCCTCTAGACGGCCCAACTAAAAAATAGGCAACAATGTTGTTAGGGCTGATACTTGCAGCGAGGTAATTTTACATCTTCCCCCAGAGTGTTGCCCATATGTGGTGATCTTAACTAATGCCCCTCTGCTCCAGGGTAACCTTATGGAAACTACCACTCAATTGAAGAACAAAATATTGGCTACCTCAGAATACAGATTTTTCAAACTCTAGTTTCCATTACATCTTGTTTGTCCAAAGAGTGAGCTGGGTTGGTCCCCTACGGAAGGTTACAAAAGGAGACTGCAAAGTGATTAATTGTAGATCCCCATATCTTGCAGGGCAACGGCTCGAAAGTAGGAGGAAACCACCTGGGTGGGTTCCCGGACATGGGATGGAGTTAGCGGCACTAGAATTCTTTTATAAACTTCTCAAGCCAACTGGGCCGTCTCCCTAATCAAATGATCGTTCTACCCAGAATCTATTAAACAGAAAGGTGCAATTCCCTTTGGAAATCAGTAATAGATATCAAGCACTTACTGATTTGGAAAGCCCAGGCTGACTAAACCAAAGGAATGTAAAATCGACGCCGGACTATGCTGTAGCTATAGCCCCCGAAGCCGAGGGAGCAACCAATATTGGTAATATCATCCTCAATGAGATAGCAAATAATATTCCACCCATCCAGCCAATCACGTATGCACCTGCTCAAGACCAAATGCTTACAAATCCTATACTTAGTTACCTGCAAAAGGGAAGCATGGGTGCTGACCAGCCATTACAGAATGTTTCTTGGAACATTGTGGGAATAAAATCCAAGCTAAATGACCCAGACTGGGGCAAGATGGTGGACAGCAGTCAAGTATGCCTGTTCCAGGAAACGTGGACGACGGAGCGGGTGTGCAGGGTGGGGTTTACTACATTTAGTATTGAGGCTAAGCCATCCCCAGAGGGTCGACCGGCTGGTGGGTTATTAATATGGCTTAAGACCACATTGGATTGTAAAATCAAGCCCCTTGAGGTAGGATCCCAGAGAGATCCTTGGCCTACACATGATATGGCCTACAGGGAATATCCATGTTAGACTATTTAACATATATAACAGGTTCAGTAGCCACTATATGCCCTCTGAAAGAGCTATACATCATTTTAATTTTAGTTCCACCACCTAATAAATACTCTATCATATTGATTCTACCCCCTGGAGAGATCAGTGGCCTAATACCCATGAGAGTATTATATATTTGTAAAAAGTTGAAGCCTTGGTTTGCCTGGATACCAAATTTCTGCTGAATGGTATTGCAACTCATCAATTGGTCCCCTTCGAAGATATCACCTATTCTCCTAACCCCTTGCTGCTCCCAGAGTCTCCCCATCCTATCAAATCTAAGTTGCGGGAATAAACCTGAATTCCAGAGGGGAGTATAATAGTTTATTCTTGGAACTGCAAGCGTTCTTTGTATCAGCTTCCATACCTCCCAGGCACTATCTATTATCTTGTAACACAATTTTAATAATACCTCCTATCTGTTTTCCGTAGCGCAAGCCCTATCGCTTCTCTGCCCAACATCAATTCATAAATAGATGGAAGATTATGGCTGCCGGGTGTAAAAGCATTTGGGTTTCTTGCAGCATCAAATAATATTGCCATCTGGCTTACCAGACAAGCCCAGTGATCAAATCGATATTAGGAATCGCCGATCCTCCCATTTCCTGCAGCAGAGACAAATATTTCATGGCACGTCTGATTTTCCCATACTTCCAAATAACATTCATAAATGTTGCCTCTATCGATTTCATTAGACCCTCATCAATCATAAAGGGGATAGAACGGAACAAATACATTATTTTAGGATGCATGGACATTTAAGGTATATTGGCTCTCCCTAATATGGACAGATGCAGAGTGTCTATTTTTTTCAGATCCGCTGTAATTGATGCTAACATCGGAACAAAGTTATCCTTTATAATTGTATCCATTGCGAGCTTATCCTGACCCCGAGATAGACTGCCCCTTCTGTACATCTTACATCATTCATTGTAATATTATTGGTGCAGACTATCTGGGTCTTACTTTCGTTCAGCAGATAGCCAGAGCTCCGCCCAAATTCGCCCGCAATCTCCATAATAGCCTTCATAGTCCTGACTGGCTCCGTGGTGATTATGGCCAGGTCATCCACGTTAGCCAACAGCTTGGTCTCAAACCCTTTGCTAACTATTGGCTTAATATCGTGACATCTTAATATCCTCTGAATCGACTGATCGATGTACAGGGCAAAAAAAATTGGTGAACAGGGACAGCCCTGTCGCGTCCCTCTGGAGATAAAAATTCTTTCCGAGCTGCTCCCATTAATTGGATTCTAGCTTTTGTCTCCGAATACATGGCCTTGATGGCCCTCCTGATATTGAGGCCAAAGCTTATATGTTTCAATATCCCCCACAAATACTTCCACGTGACACGATCGAAGGCCTTTTCCGCGGAAAAGACCCTCTGTGAACTGATGCTACTGGTCTTTGAACACTGTACACTGGGGCACCGATGTTCTGGCCCCAGAACATGTGCTGTGACCCCTAAAACATGACATGGCTAACTCCTAGTTCATATATTTAACTTTCCAGTAAGGCCAAATACACCAATTGTATGAAAATGTAAATGTCATCTTTGGACTGCAACACATGTTGAGCCATTGTCTATGCTGTCAAATAAAAAACGGCTTCAAGTGTAGACCGACTACTTTAGCTTTGACAGCTGCCGGCAAACTTGTAAAAATGCCCCTTTTTTAACAGGAAAGAAACCTACTTTTAAATATTAAATATCTTGCTCTTCAGTAGTCCTTGTCACCCACAAGATAAGGAGGCTAGTATTTAAAAGTGATATATGGCAAATATAGTGTTGGTGTGTTCCTAAAGTGACTAGCCCCCAATGGTTATCTTCATTGTACAGGGCTGTAGCGCTGATACCAAGAGGAGAACTAAAGTGCAATTAAGAGGCTTGTTTTGCTAACTTTGGTCTGGGATAACTACATAATTTATTGACCCACTGTTAATATTTATTCAATGTTTAAGTTGGATTTTTGATAAATATTTAGAAAAGGTAACATTTAGAACGTTACTTTGTCTGCCTGAATCTCCAACAAGCTAATTAGCTTTGGCCTGCCAAAAACAAACTAGTCAGTACTTCCCCCTAATGTGATGTGAAAGCTGCTACTAAGAGTTTAAAAAATGGCTTAGGACTTTTAGCAGGAAGACCTGGGTGTGAGGTGTCTGAATCCCCGTACCTCTCGAAGGACAGCTGGAGAAGGTTCTGGAAGTTTATTACCTTAAAAGTGACCAGGGACATGCCTTCAAACTCACAGTAAAGTGCAAAAGGAACTCTTGTGGAAAAATAGCCTTGGTTCCATAGCAACAACAGAGTGGGAGTGGAAATTGGACCCACAACCAAATTGGTGTGGTTGAGAAGAAGGGGACTACTTATTTCCCTAGACAAACCCTTGACTGGCACAGTTGCCACCTCCAAGTGCAGAAGGATCTCATCATTTTGGATTTTACTCAAAATATCGAACTGTGGGATTTTTTTTCTCACTGGTCAGGGAGTGTCCAGGAGTCACCCCCACCCTTTGGCTAGTGAATCCTACAAAAGTGGCACTTCACCCCAGGTCATCAGAACACATCTGGCCTGGGGACAAACAGAAGAGTAATGGACCTGATGTCTATGTCCTGTGTGGAGCCCTGAAGGGCTGGGCCTGATCCCACTTATATCCAGGACTAATAAATTGACTTCAAGGTAAAGTCAGCTGATATCTTATGTGGCTACAGAACAGTGCCTAATTTGAGCTGCTGGTTTCCGGTGCTCGGCAACGGCACTTAATTGTCAAGACCGGAGCTTGTGACAGTCTGCCACAAGGTGGAGCTGTCTTTATAATAGAGAGATGACCACATCAACAGGTAATTAGTACTTTAATATAAATTAAAAATGACTATTACTTGCTATTCAAGCTGTTCTTAGAGCTTCGGGGGCCTGAAATAGTCCGCATTGTCACACTTGTAAGAGTTTGAGGGTTAGTAGTTGTGCTGTTACTGTCATTGGACATTAATTTAAAGGGGGTAAGCCCTATTACTCCAACCGCATCTGGGCAAGTGGATGTTATGAATATAAACAATAATGCGTTGGAATCAATACAAACAAATTAATATCGGACGAAAAATTCAATTAGTCCGTCCTCTGGATTACAAATATTATCCATTGACTTTTTTGAATGTGCAAAACCAATACCAAATAGTAGTTCATAATGTTTTTTTATAGTAGTTGTATAGAATTTTTCAAGAGACAATACATACAAATATATATATACACAAATATACATAAACATATACAAAAGATAGTCAAAATAAATCTATATAGATACCAACTTCCTATTTACCCTACTTGTAACTACGGATGCCAAACTATTTTTATCACTAGCATCCCGTTCCATGAAGATAGCCCTAAAACAAAGAAAAACCAAAGGAGGGGAAATTTCCACCCTCTTCTGTAAAATTAATATGCCTGTTAATTTCAATTTATATAGGGCTACTCCAATCAGTGGAGTCGACGCATTTCAGCCCTCGTTTCTTGGGCATACTCAGGACTGGGGCAAACAAGGAAACCTCTTTCAGATCCATCCGCCACTGGGACCTGTAGGGTGTGTATTCCAAGTGATCCGTGGCTCAAATATTCTATGCTCAAATATTCTATTTCACACAGGGTCTGTGCTGTACTTCCTGGAGAGTAAATGTTCCAATCTAGTTCAATGAATACATTTTGTTCGATTTGAAATAAGAATCATGTAGAGAAATTAACCGGGGACGCCAATCTCGTGTTCGTTTTTGAGAAATAACGAAGCAGCCAGTATAACACGCTGTATGATAGCAAAGACCTCCAAGTCGATCCAGCTTAGGTACTCGAACACTGTTATTGGAAGCATTGGCAAGAGCAATGTGTAGTGCAAGCTGCAGTGATCTCCTGACAAGAGGTCTGGCACTTATTTATTTACAAATTAAGCACTGCTAGAGGTACACAACAAGTTTTAAGAGGTGTTTTTCCTGATGTTCCCAGCTGACCTGTTGCAACTAAATCTGGACTGGATCCTGCTGGTGACATCTGCTTTAATGAGTCCTGGCCCCTAAGTCTAGTCCCCAAGGTCTTGAAAGCCTTAGAAGTGGCCGAGGAACTGCTCCAGAAAGTGTGAAAAGCTGTGACTTAAAACATGTTTTGACTTCCACGACCTCTAGCGATTCAGTGGGACCATGCCGCAACTAGGTTCAAATTGGAGAGGACTTCCTCTGGCTGTGGGGCTTAAACCTTAAACCAGGGTTGAGCCAGATACTTGGCTCTGGCTCAGCTCAAGGTCCTCGTGGAATCTCAGCACAAAAACAACTGCACTTTCATGGGACGTGCGGTAGCCTAGTGGCTCCAGCTGCTGAGCATACAACATTGTGTACCAGGTTCAAATCCCAACCTTGGGTCATGATTCTATGAAACCCAGCAAAATTGCAACTAACAACAAAGAAAAAGGTGAAACATAGTCTGTGTTTGTTGTCAATACCACTCATGCCAATGGACAAGATTCACACAATTCAAAACTGCAAAAAATGTGGATTGTGCTTATCGCTCACTCTCTAATACAATGCGTAGTTCACAAGATTAACGGTATGAGACCTTATAATTGCAAATAAACGGCTCATATAGATGTTGAATAATATGGGGCTAATCGATACGATTGGAACCACATTAAGGCAGTGCCCACAACCCCCACCTCTTTAAGCCTGGACAGAAGAGTCTCATGGTTTACTATATCTAATGCGGCAGACAGGTCAAGAAGAATCAGTATGACTGACTGTCCCCTGTCTACACGCATCCGTAGGTCGTTCATGACGATCACCAGGGTGGTCTCCATTCCATGGCCTGGGCGAAATCCAAATTGCACCTTGTCCAGAATGTTATTTGTCTCTAAGAACTGGGAAAGTGCTTTACTAACTAATCTTTCCAGGATTTTAACTGGGTATGGTAGAAGAGAAATAGGTCTGTAGTGTTTTAGACAGGCCGGGTCAAGTGACGCTTTTTTCAGGAGGGGCATCACCAACGCCCGTTTCCAGCAAGTTGACACAGAACCAGTAGTCAGCGATTGATTGCAAATTTGGCATAGTGCCAGGAAGAGTTCAGGGGCCAGCTCCTTCCAGATTTTATGTGGCAGGGGATCCAAGGGCAAATCTGAAGATACCCCCATGGCCATTTTATTAGGTTCACTAATTGTAACACACTTTTCCTTGCGCTTTGGCATGGTACTCCATGCCATAGTTACCAGAGGTTGAGCCCAAGTTTAATTATTGAACTTGTGTATTGAACCAGACAAGATTTTGAACTTATTACTTAAGAAGTACTCACATCCTTCCCAGCTAATAACTCATTTTCTTACAATAACCTATCATAATATAATATAAAATAAAATAACAAAATTTGTTTCTTTCTTGTGAAGGAATAATTTGTCTTGTTATGTTAGAAAAGGCCTCCAGTTCAGTGGCGTAGCAAGGGGGGGAGGGTGGAGAGTGGGGGCGGTCCCCTCAGGCGGCACAAGTTTTGGGGGCGGTGGCCTACCAAAGGTCTAGCTAAACCACTGCTCCAGTTCCCCATATTTGGAAACTAACACGAATCTAGGATACTGGACATTGGGTTGATGGCCTTTGCTGAAGTAACAAGCATCTGAAAACCACATAATCGTCATGTTATCCCATGTCTTGCGTGACATCATAAGCACTTCCCAGCACATTCACCTGCAGATTGTTGTACTTTCAGACTTGTATTGTTTATTCTTATATTTCCACATGGAATGCACAAAATGATGCTGAGAAAAATATCAATACAATCTGAAGTTGTCCCTCATGGCATGGGACACTTGTCAGTCATGAAAGTGGGTTCATTCTTCACTCTATGTCATGCAACTGTTGTGCTAGGAGATGAAAGGGATATTATTACAATCAATGTTTTCAGATGTTTGATTGCAGCTGCCTTCAGAGTGATAACATGGCATATCATTTTATTTTCTACTGCTCACTGTAGTCCTTCTTTGCCCTTAGTTGAAATCATACACAGATGCACCTCGGGTGTTTCAGCACAAGCCACCCAAGCACTTTGTTTATATGCAGTACTGAATTTGTTGTCAGTATTGCAGTCCCAAGGTCTGTCTGTCATTATGCAATGTGCAATTTCTGGTATAAATCTGAATGTCCTTCAGCAACGTACACATGAGTATTATTATTTGGAAGTAAATAGAATGCCTTTGTATAAAGTAACACAAATAACCTCAGACCAGGTAGGCAATGGAGTAACCTGATAGGTTTCATTTTCCGATGCCCCGCCCACTTACATTTACATTTATGAGTTAGCATAATGTGCCTAACTAATGATGTATTCATTTATGCATTTACGTTTATACTCTCCATTTCAATATTCATTTATGCGTGTGACGTTATTCCGTTTTCTTAGCTTAGCCTGTGTGCCACCATTTTGGGTTGCTTCTCTTTGCATGCGAGTCGCACTCGCTCACTCCCCCTCCCGTAGGAATAGGAAAAACCCTGAACGCAGCAGTTCTCGTTTCTTAGCTAACTGTGATCGAAACTAATAACAGAAACCCTAATCAGTAATGTTCTCATGCGCTGGAGATGCTGAGGCTCGGCTCCGTGGCCTTGGGTAGAGATAACCAAATGTTGCTATTGCAGGTGCAGATGCCTCTTGTATGAGGCCATTGTTCGCCCTCTCCGGGGTCCAGTACTTTTCCAGTATGGGCGTGTTTTACTGTGCTGTACCATGTTATAATGTATTGCTGTGATGAGATGAGTCAGTCCTCTCGGCGCACTCTTAGGGGTGAGGTCGGACAGGGCCCTCTCATATGGGAGTTTGTGGCCTCATAAAATACTTTGTTTATTCTTCTCCACTGTCCGGCTGACTTCTTACTTGGTGATTATAGGTGAGTGTGGTAAGTCACTCGGGTGGATTTGAGCCACTCTTATCAGATGGCGCCCGAATAGGTACCCCGCGATAAGGATCTTTCTCACCCGTAAGTGGGTAGCAGAAGGCCGGGGACCCTCTGGTCGGCACGGTGGGTCCGGGTACCCATTTGATGCCGAGCTTGGTTCTCGCAGCGCTGCCCCACCCTGCTGATCGGGAGAGGTCCCGGTTCATGATCCTGCGCCGGGGTCCAGAAGGCGGAACTTTGGAGCTGACCGTGTTGGTCCCAGCATCCCGAGGTGGAGAATGGTAGAGGTCGGTACCGCGTATAGAAGGTGAGTGGTCCGACTGTTGATTGAGGGAGCTGGGACGCTGCAAGAGACTGGTGTGTCTCCGAGACCGGCGTGTCTCTAGTGGTTGGAGGAGCCCGTGTGCTTCTGGGGCTAGTGTGCTCCGGGGAACTCAGAGTGCGAGTGGTGCTCTGACAGACTTGGCGGAGGTTGGGTGGACATTTGTTTGTGGTCATCCGACCGGATGATACTGCGGTCGAGGCGTGGCTCATTGCGAGTGGATTCAGGGATTCACCCGAACCCCTAGCGTGTGTGGTTAGTTGGGAGCGGGTCCCGGGTCCCCCGTGGTAAAGTGTGCAGCGATCTGTAGTGCCGCCCGGGTGGCGGATGTGTTCCCCAATCCCGGAACAGTAAGTGTACTGTTCGGTCTGCGGTAGGGTCCAGGTTTCCCAGGACTTGGTCGACGGGCCTTGTACCATTTTGGTAACACGTGTTTGGCAGGGATTTGATGCATAGGAAGCGTGAATATATGTGTGTGTGGTTTGGGTGTCGGTGAGAGGGTGAGTGTGAAATTTTGTGTTGGTGTGTGATTGAGTGGGTGAAGATGCCGTGTTTCAGTAAGCTACGGTGCCTCGGGTGCTGTTGCGGTTTCTCTGACACTAGATTGGCTGAGATCCAACCTGCCCCAGTAGAGGGCTCACCTAACTTCGAGATGTACGTTAAACATGGATTGACTCCAATTTTGTTTAATACTTTGTGGCACAAGTATACTAAGGGTAATGTAGATTTGCAATGGCCGTTGACTGGTTCTTTCGATGTGGCAAAACTAGACTATTTGCAGGACAGATTATTTGCTAAGCGTAGCCGCCAGAGTATGCTTGATTCCTTGAGGATGTGGCAAAAAGAAGTAAGGGAACGACAGATGAGAGAGGATAAGGTGGCTCAGAAGAGAGCGGCGCAGACGATGGCACAAAAGGTGAGAGAACATGCCAAGAAAGAGAATGAGAAACAGATTGAGCGCGCAGACAGACTTCATAGGTTACAGATGGATAAAAGCTATGTAGTAAGAGAGGAAGAGCAAGATGAGATGGAGGACATTTTGAATGTTCGGCTCCCTCCCCCGTATGCTCCGCAATCATTGTACCCCGTGTTGACAGGTTCTGCTTCCCCTGCGGCGGTTTCAGTTCCACAAACGGTTGCTCCTCCCTTGCCTGACACCCCCACTTCCTCTGTTTCGGCCCCTACTTTGTTGAGAGATGTTGAACAAGCATTGTGTTCTGTCACCTCCTCCGTGACTGCTCCCTTGGTTTCTCTCTTTGCGGTGAGCCCACCTGCCCCCTTTGTGATCTCTTCTGCAATTCCCACTGTTTCTGCTAGCGCTACCCCCCAAGGTGAGTTGCCGACCCCGACTCGAGGTGCCGGAAGTGGGCTATTTTCCCAAGTACGTAAATTGCTTACACGTTCTACTGTTGGATTGGATGAAAAAACGATTGTGGCTAATCAGGCTTGTCAGTGGGCTAGGAGTCCTATTTATGCACTGGAAGACATCTGGTCCACCATGAAGGATTATGAGCCTCTGATGCAGCAGCATGCTTTATGGCATATGTCGACGACGCTAATAGCGTTGTGGGAGCAGGGTTATGGTGGAACGGCGCCCCAGGTTCTTTATGACATTAAGGACAGAGCCTATAGGGCTAATACTAGTATGAGGAATGTGTTACAGAATGTGCGGACTTTGCTGGAATATAGAAATGAATTGCTGTCAGCAGGAGGGCCCTATTTTTCTGGAGTGCATCCAATGCGCGAAGTTCACCCTATTTTCCATCCTGAAGTGCCTGAAGTGGTAGACCCAGTAACTAATAATGTGACCAGAGCTCGTGTAGAGGCTCGTTTCCAGGAACAGTGGGTATACACGCCTTGGAAACGGAGCGAGGTGTAGTCGCTGAAGGCACAGTTGCCCGACTCTAGAAAAAACCTGACTGCTTATTACAAAGAATTGACGGAAGCAGCTTCCTCGACGGTCATGACTTTAGCTGACATAGAATTGTTCTTTGGATTACTGGTTCCGGTGGATGTGTGGAGGCAGGTGAAAGGTACGGATCATGCGGAGGAATTGGGAGGTACTTGGGAGGAATTTAAGGACTGGGACAAGGAACGGAAGACAGGAGAAAAACCGAAACCTGAGATCCTAGCATTACCGGGGCGAATAATAAAATTTATGCACTCTCTTATTCCTCCAAAGAAAGTGGATTGGGATAAGTTGACTGCATGTAGACAAAAAAAGGACGAAGCGGTTTCGGATTTCTTCACTCGTTTCGAGGAAGCCTTTATGGATTTTAGTGGTCAGGATCTCTCTCAGGATGGGGGCTTGCGACTTTTCGTGAATAGGTTCGTAACTAACTTGTTACCAGAAATATCGGCTAGATTACAGGCATCGGAGAGTACGTGGACGACGTCCACCCCCTCTGGTATTCTGAGTATGGCTCAGTATTATGAACATAGAGAGAACGAGAACAAAGATAGACAGGAAAAGAAAGCCAAAGACTTGAAGACAAGGGTGCTGCTGCAGCAGGTTTTGAAGGGTCGTGGACGTGGAGCCCCACCTATGGTAGCGGGTCGAGGTGGAAGTAGTTATGGAAGGGGAGAGAAGAGAGAGCGTTTGGGGCAGAATCAGTGTGCGAACTGCAAAAAGGAGGGGCACTGGTGGAGAGATTGTCCGGAGCTTCGGTCCAATGCTGGGCCAGGGAGAGGTAGAGGTCGTGGTGAATTTCGCAGGGATGACAGACAGTTTGGTGAAGGAAGGCGACCAGGGAGAAATTGCTTTGACGAAGAGAGGGATAGGCAGCATTTTCAAACTGAGAGTGACCATGACAAAGACAGACAGTACTACCACGACGCATACGCATTGGATGACATGACTGGCTTCTCCCATAACTAGGACAGCGTAGGACAGAGTATGGAACCAGTATCTGTGGATGTTGATCAACGAGGATCCTATGTGACTGCGGATTTGTTGGGGTCTCCTCAGAAATTTTGGGTGGACACAGGTGCTATGAAAAGTTCTGTAGCACGTTCTCAGGTCCCAGGGGTGGTTCTGTCTGGCAAGAATAATGTTTCCGTTGGGTTCTCAGGTACTCCGGTAATTAGCCCCATCTCCAAGCCTCTTACACTTACGATTGGTCCTTTCACCGTTGACTCTCCTTTGCTTTTGACTTCAAATTGTGTCGAAAATTTACTGGGTTTGGATTTGTTGAAGAGATTGTATTCCACCATTTACTGTTCTCTGGATGTTGTGTACATCACTTTGGGTCCTACTGTCGCGCGTGCGCAACAGTGCTTCTCAAAAGACAAGCCTCTTCCAGCTGAGTTTGAGGGGATCCCGGAGACTTTGTGGGCCAGTGGTGATACTGATGTGGGAAAGGTGGATATTGACCCTGTGTCCATCAAGGTTAAGGTGGGTGCCCGATTGCCCCGAATACCGCAGTATAAAATATCTAGGGAAGGTGAAATGGCCTTGCTACAAATAATACAGGATTTGATACGGTCGGGTGTAGTGGAGGAGACGGCTTCTAACATTTGTAATAGCCCCATTCTCCCGATTCTTAAAAGACCCTCAGCTGATGCAGGTGATGGTGCACCTGATGTTTATCGTTTCGTGATTGATTTACGCCACATTAATAAGGTGGTAGAACCCCAATATCCGGTGGTCTCTGACATTACAACGATTTTGACAATGATCCCTCCCACTGCCAGATATTTCTCTGTTTTGGATTTGAAAAATGCTTTCTTTAGTATCCCGGTACACCCTGACAGCCGTCATCTCTTCGGATTCTCATTGGCTGGCAGCAGCTTCAGATTTTGTAGAATTCCCCAAGGCTATACAGAGAGCCCCAGCATTTATAGTCAGGCTTTGAAGGCACAATTGGATGATTTGGAACTCCCCAAGGGCAATGTTTTATTGCAATATGTAGATGATCTTTTAATAGCATCTGACACCGAAGATGGGTGTCGAGATGCTACAGTTAAATTGTTGCACCATTTGGCTCGAAATGGACACAAAGTGTCCCTTCCTAAATTTCAATACTGTCGACAGGAGGTTACCTACTTAGGTCATCTCCTATCGAAGGAGGGGAGGAGGTTGACACCGGAGCGCATCAAGGCGATAACTAACATGGCAGTTCCTAACACGCAGCGAAAGGTGCGCGCGTTTTTGGGCATAACCTCGTATTGTCGCCAGTGGATACCTAATTATGCCTTGCTAACCAAACCCCTTCTGTATCTGACTACTAAGGAGGTGCGCGAACCCATACCCTGGACTCCGGCATGTCAAGAAGCTTTTGAGTCACTAAAAACTGCTTTGTGTTCTGCACCTGTTTTGGGAACTCCTGATTACCAGAAGCCTTTTGTGCTTTATGTACATGAGGCGGAAGGTTGCGCGTTGTCTGTCCTAACTCAATGTTTTGGAGGGAAACAGAGACCTTGTGCTTATTTTTCTGCTATGCTTGACAATGTGGCGAGAGCGTTGCCGAGCTGTCTAAGGGCTACAGCGGCTGCTGCAGTCTCAATTAGACAATCGGCGGGGCTTGTGCTGGGTTCTGATCTCACAGTGATGGTACCGCATGCTGTGGACATTTTATTGAACAGAACGCAGACACAGCATTTAACTAGTGCTCGTCTTACTGGTTATGAGATCACATTATTCGCACCCCATGTTACGATTAAAAGATGTGCCACTTTGAAACCGGCTACGTTGCTACCCATCCCTTCAGATGAAAAGGACGACGAAGTCCATGATTGTTTGTTTCGGACTGAGGAGGAGACGAAGGGAAGGATAGATTTAACGGACACCCCCCTAGATGATTCCGACGGAGAGCTGTATGTTGATGGTTACTGTTTTAAACTCACGGATGGTACCTCAACTGCAGCATACGCAGTCACAACATTGAAAACAGTGGTGGAGACTTCTAGGGTCCTGTACCACTCAGCCCAAGCTGCAGAAATAATAGCATTGATGCGAGCGTGTGAATTGAGTGAAGGTCTGGACGTGAATATTTACACTGACAGCCAAAACGCCTTCGGCGTGGCTCATAGTTATGGGCGACTGTGGGCAGAAAGAGGGTTTTGACATCACACGGACAAAGGATCCAGAATGGTCCGTTGATATTACGACTGTTGACAGCATTGACGCTTCCCAGACGACTGGCTGTGATCAAATGTAGTGCACACAAAGCGGTGGTGGATGATGTAGGACGGGGCAATGCATTTGCAGATCAGACAGCTAAGGAGACAGCTAGGACAAAACTCCCACGAATGTTTGTGGCAGGACCAGCTAGGTGGGTACCGGACGTTGACATGTTCATGAATACTGTACAAAGTGTTCGAAACATACAAGAAAAAGCGACTGAGGATGAGTTGAGGACATGGAAGGATGGTGGGGGACGATTGCACTCGGATGAGTGTTGGACGGATGTGTCAGACAAAAGACGATGGTTACTCCCGGACGCATATGTCCTCCCAGTGGTGACAATGGCTCATGGGCCAGCTCATATTAGTGCAAAAGGAATATGTAAATTATTAGACCCAGTGTGGAGTAATAAGAACATTTCCAAGGTGGCAACACATTTAGTGCAGCAGTGCATGGTTTGTTTAAGACATAATCCTGGAAAGGGAACACCTGTTCTGGTTGGTAATTTTGCTACCCCTTCTTTTCCTTTTGAAGTGATCAAAATGGATTATGTGGAAATAGAGAGAGTCAATAACCTTAAGTACATCCTGGTGGTGGTATGCTCCTTTAGTAGGTGGGTGGAGGTTTTCCCAACTAAGGATTGTACGGCTATCTCAACAGCTAAGATGTTGATCAAGGAGTATGTCTCAAGCTACGGATTGCCCCTGGTGATCTGGAGTGACAATGGCACATCTTTTAATGCCGAATTGATGAAACAGATATGTAAGGGACTACAGATCTCACAGAAATTTCATGCAGCCCGACACCCCCAGGCTGCGGGTTTGGTAGAGAGGTTCAATGGGACTCTGAAGTTAAAGATGGCCACGACACAAGAGAGCACAGGGTTACGTTGGCCAGATGCACTTCCCCTGGCTTTGCTTTCCACTAGAGTGACAGTCAATTCCAAGACAGGTGTCTCACCCCACGAGGTCATTTTCGGCCGTCCGGCCAACGTGTGGGGTGTCCCTAGACCTAAATGTTTCTCGGAAATAGAATACCCTTTGTTGATAGATTACCTGTATGCTTTGACTAAAGATCTTCGTTCTGTTCATCAGCAGGTAGCAGACACTCTGAAGCCACTGCCGGAGGGGAAAGGACACACTATACAACCCGGGGACTGGGTTGTCGTCAAGAAGTACCAGCAGAAGTCCTGCTTGGATCCAAGGTGGTCGGAGCCGAGGCAAGTTCTCCTCACCACCCGCACCGCACTCCGGATCCAGGGCCGCAAGGCGTGGACACATGCGTCCCACGTGAAACGTGTCCCACTGCCATATGACGAATGGGTGAGAAACGGCGTCGCTGATGATGAATGTGAAGTAGTTCCTCGGTACTTACCCTTCTCGGATGCTTTGTTGAAGGGTGAGGAGCCAGATCAGAGAGAGAAGAGGCCGGCTCTGATTGCAAGTGGTGAGGCCTCTCCTGATCACAGTGAGCAAACATCAGTGGATATGTCCACTGTCATTGACCCCCCCATTCTGTTCACAGACCCAGAGGTGCGAGGGAGCACTCGTTATAATCTGCGGCCCAGGAAGGGAAAGAAGGAGAACTGAGCACTGGAAGAAGGGCTGAGATAGGGACTAGAAGAGAACAGTGCTGAAGAATAGTTAAGTGTTAGGGAGGGACTGCTGTTAATAGCCCTGGTGCACTGTCGAGACATTATCAGATGAGACACTAGGATTGCGCCTGGGCCCAGATTAGGTGCTCCTGAGTTGCAACAGCTGTGCGACTCGTCGTGGGATTAGGGAACGAACAATAGAAGCCTGCCTGTGAGCTTTAATGGACACAGGGAGAAGATCCCTTCTGAGGGAGAAGACTCCCCCCTGGCCGGCTTCGGTATGACTGTGACTGTTTGATTACCTTTTTTTTTAAGTTTAGTTTTGGACTTTTAGTTAGGGAACATGTACCCCTTTGGCCGTCCCATCCCTGAGGAGGAGCAGCCTTTTGCAGCTCCTCGTAGACCAGAACCCGACTCTCCATGGCTCGCTCTGTCACGAAAAGGAAAAATTGTGGCCATTGTGATACTCATCATTGTATTTCTAATAATTCTTGGAATACTGTTTTTCCTAGATGAAGCCTATCCTGTTCATATGTTTATCCCTACCACTTCTGCTCTTCCTGAACATCATATGGTTACTGTTGATTATGGTGAACAATGTTTACGAAAAGGTTACCGTGATAATGTTTTTATCAAGACTCTACATCATGCCCACGCTGTGTATAATGTGACAGATTGTTGGGTTTGTGGGTTGCTACCTTCTGCTGCCTATAAAAAGGATAGATTGCTGGCACTCCCTTTAACTCCTGTGAATAGTTGTGTGGGATGGTACACTTTAGTTGGCATGGGGAAATTCTTTCAACAACCTGATTTTCTAGATCCTCGATTACTTAGTAAGGGATCTTCTTTGACAATGCGAGTACGTCCTATGCCCACCTCTTCCCTTGGACAATTGTTTACTGACGGACGTTTCGATCAGACATTTCTGGAAACATGCTTGAAGAAAGTGGGACAATTCGTGACCCCTAACGACACTGACAAAGTTAGGGAGAGATTTCTACAGTTGAACTCTTCTCTGGCTTATAGACACCCCCCTGCGACAAATGGTAGTAGTCATTTTTTGGTGCCCCTGGCAGTTGTTGGGCCTTCACCATTCTTCTGTATCATGGGGAGGGGCCCTGTAAAGGTTGGGAACAGTTCTTGCAATGTGACTGCCTCGATTCGCTTGCCCCTTAGTCCTTCTTTGGTCACCCCCCCCAATATTTACTTTGTTTGTGGAGATAATGGATACCTGTGGTTGCCTGAGGGTTGGGGGGGTCTGCTATCTGGCTTATCTGCTTCCTCCTGTCTATGTAGCACCCTCAGACTATCATAAGACTCATCAGCGGTTCGCTATAATGCCGGGACAGCGTAAAAGGAGGGCACTCCAAGTTGAGGACGTAGATCAGACTGATACTTCTTTGCAGCAATGGACAGATTTCTCTATGGGTTTACTGCCATTCTGGGGTCCCATATTTAATAGTAGGGCTATTCGGAGACTGTCAAGGGTGATGGAGAAAGTAGTGAATACTGAGGCAGACATTGCAGCTAATATGTCCGTTGAGATGCAGGCTATGAGATTATTTACGATTCAGAATAGGATGGTGCTTGACATTATTCATGCTGATAGGGTGGAGCCTGTCGCGTCATCGGGACGTCTTGCTGTGTGTACATTCCTGACTCGGCCCCTACTGTTAACTTAGCTGTACAGAAACCTCAAAGATTAGCGACTGAACTTCATCAGGACACTGGTACTTGGTCACTACAGACATGGCTGTGGGGTGTTTTCTCCTCTTGGGGCTGGAAGATTTTGATGGGTGTTGTAGGAGTAGTGGGGATATTGCTGACCTGTTGCTTATGTGTTTATTGCCTTCCTCCTTGTTGCTCCATGTGTGCCAGTAATTTGCAAAATACTAAAAGGCCGACCCGCCAGTATCCTGTTTCTAATGACATGGAGCTCAATGATGTTCACTGGTTGATGCTTATTGATGCTGATGTTTTTGATTGATATGTTTCCCCCGTCACTAGCTTGATGTGTACAGACTTTATCTTTTAGCTAATAAAGGCTACGCCCATGTTAGCCACATAATTCTAAAAGGAGGGTCTGATAGGTTTCATTTTCCGATGCCCCGCCCATTTACATTTACATTTATAGGGTTAGCATAATGTGCCTAACTAATGATGTATTCATTTATGCATTTATGTTTATACTCTCCATTTCATTATTCATTTATGCGTGTGACGTTATTCCGTTTTCTTAGCTTAGCCTGTGTGCCACCATTTTGGGTTGCTTCTCTTTGCGTGCGAGTCGCACTCGCTCACTCCCCCTCCCGTAGGAATAGGAAAAACCCTGAACGCAGCAGTTCTCGTTTCTTAGCTAACTGTGATCGAAACTAATAACAGAAACCCTAATCAGTAATGCTCTCATACGCTGGAGATGCTGAGGCTCGGCTCCGTGGCCTTGGGTAGAGATAACCAAATGTTGCTATTGCAAGTGCAGATGCCTCTTGTATGAGGCCATTGTTCGCCCTCTCCGGGGTCCAGTACTTTTCCAGTATGGGCGTGTTTTACTTTGCTGTACCATGTTATAATGTATTGCTGTGATGAGATGAGTCAGTCCTCTCGGCGCACTCCTAGGGGTGAGGTCGGACAGGGCCCTCTCATATCGGAGTTTGTGGCCTAATAAAATACTTTGTTTATTCTTCTCCCCTGTCCGGCTGACTTCTTACTTGGTGATTATAGGTGAGTGCGGTAAGTCACTCGGGAGGTTTTGAGCCACGCTTATCAAGCCAGAAAATAATAAAAATATCTCCACATGAACCATACCGCCCACAAACCCCACCCTCCTTAGAAGTTTAGTTTAGTTTGTTTTGTTTATTTAAAACATTGCTAAGTTACTTAAAACCATTGCAATAAAATGTATACATGCTACAAATACTCAAATACATGATGTGGATAAAATTGGTACCCTCCCTCCTTAGAAGAATTCCCTTCTCCCTTTCATCTCAACAATTCATCAGACATTCTTCCATCAATGTATCCAACTCTCCACCCTTCCAAATATGTTTTGTCATCAATCCATCAATATAGCCATGTATGCATCCCTTCTTCCTCATTTCTCTGTCTTCTCATCCATTTCAATGATTTCTCTTTCCTTCTCTTTCCTTCGCATGTCATGTCATGGCCACAACCTGCTTTCAGTGAGTGCAGATGAGGAAGGCCCATAAACAGCTAAGTAACATTTTAGTAAGTGTGTTGCCAGCCCATCAGGTTAAGTAGCTGCCCCGCTTAAACTGCTAGAAATGGCATTTAATATGTTTATATACATATATTTGTAGCACAAATTAGACCATGGGTGTCATTTAGGGGTCGTTGCTGCAACCCCTGGCATACCTCTTGTAACCGCTGGCACTGCCTTTGCGACCCCTACCATCAGCAGTGGCAAAATCAGTGCCAGTAAAAGAAGCAGCTCGTCCTTAGAGACGTTGGTGGGCTGGGCCGTATTAACAATATTATAGGCCTCTGGGCAAAGCAGTTCACTGGGCCCTGCCTAAACAACCACTCACAGGAATACAAATGTTTAACAGAAAATTAGTGTTACATTCTGGTTTGCATGGGGCTGCTAAGCTCATGGCAACTGCCCAGCGTGTTCATGCGTTAAGACAGCACTGTCAGTTGTGGCTTCACTCGCCTTGTTTTTTGTCCATTTTTCCTGGCAGCTGAGATAAGTGAAACATGCTTTTAAATGTATGCAGTGTGCTTGCTTGTAGTTTTGAGTGTGATTATGTAAGAAAACCTGTGTATTTATTTATTTATTTATTTGTGTAGGGCAACTAATACCTTAGGGCGTCTAGGCGCTTGACTTCCAAGACCTAATGGTAACAGTCAAGAGAAACTAAAAACCTAGCAATAGAGAAGGCTATAGGGTAAATAACCAGGTCTTGAAACCTTTCCTAAAAGAGAGCAGATCAGGCGAATTTTTTTTAGCTTAATAGGCAAACGATTCCATAGTCTGGCTGTGATATTAACAAAGCTTTTACCTCCCCAGTCGAGAATCGAGAATTGGGCATCTCTACAAGCTTGTGTGATGAAGACTAAATATTTCTGGAGGGAACATACCAGTGAAACTGGTTTATCAAATAGTCTGGACCCTGGTTAAAAAGAGCTTTGAAGGCAATACAGAGAGCCTTAAAGTTGATACATTTTTCCACGGGTAGCCATTGCAAGGATTTAAGAGCCTGCTTGGCTGAAGAGTGTTTAGGAATCTCGAAGAGCAGGCGAGCCACCGAATTTTGAAGAAACTGCAGCTTGATAAGGAGTCCTTTCTGTATACCAACAAGGAGGGCATTGCAATAGTCCAGCCTGGACAGAATGAGTGCCGCGACCACAGTTTTTTACAAATCTGGTGGTATAAAAGGGAAGAGTTTTCTCAAAATTTTCAGTGTCAAAAACGGAGATGATGTAAAAGCCTTTACTGGATGGAAAAAGGACAAAAGAGTGGTATAAAAAATGACTCCCACATGTTTTGCCTTTGTGACCGGAGTGGGGAGGGGCCTAATTCCTGTAGCCACCATATGGAGGACCAAATGGACGGATCTCTACCAAAAATCAGGACTTCTGTTTTATTTGAATTTAGTTTAAGGCAGTTCTTTGACATCCACCTACTTACTTGTTGAATGCAGGCTTGAAAGTTATGGGCAGTGTTCTGAATATGAAGTGGAAAAGATGATTTGTGTATCATCTGCATATGACACCATTGCAAAGCCATATGATTTAATCAGCCTGGCCAGCAGGGTGACATACAAGTTACAGAGGGTGGAACTCAGTAATGAGCCCTGTGGAACCCCGCAAGGGAGCTGAAAGGTGTGCAACATAAAGCCATCCAGTTCCACTGTTTGCTCTCGGTCTGTCAAAAAAGATTTGAAAAGTGAGAGAGCTACACCGGCTATACAGATTTCTTGAAGGCGATTTATCAGGAGGCTATGGTTGACTGTGTTGAATGCCGGCAAAAGATCCAAAATGATCAGGGCTGCCTTTCCTCCATTGTTTACTGAGCGTCTATTTTCTTCTGACGCGGTAATCAGGGCAAGCTCTATACTGGGCTCACTCCGGAATCATCTGTACTGCGTAGAGTCAAGTATATGATTTGTTTTCATAAAGGTAGTTAGCTCATGATTCATATATTTTTCAAGAGATTTTGCAGGTAAGGGCAGGCGGGAAATCGTTTAGTTTCTTGGGTTGGATCTTGGGTTTAGATAGATCCAACCCGTTTAGTTTCTTGGGTTGGATCTATCTAAATTAGTTTTTTTTAACATGGGCAGAATGGAAGTCTTTTTCCAGATTTTGGGAAATGTTCCAGTTTTAAGAACTACATTAAATATATCTGTAAGTTGGTGTGCAACTGTATCAGCTGCTGCCTGAACTAGTCGGCAATCCTGTTTTAGTTTTACTAATCTAATCATGAGAAATAGGAGGAATGTCAGATAATTAGGGAGAATCGGAAGATGCTGGATACATTTTCGCAGAAGAAAGATGCTAGGGTGTTACAAAACATTTTATCTACTGCAGTATTCCTAGATTCCTGGATACAGCTGAGCTTCTGAATCCTGACAAACAGCTCTTTAGTGTTGTTCTTACCTGCTTCAATTTTTGCTGAAAAATAATCAGTTTTATTTTTATGAATCATTTCTTTGTAGTGTGTAATCAATGCCCTGTATATTTCTTTCTCCGTGGTGTCATAGGACTGTCTCCAACGCCTCTCTTGTCGGCAACATCACCTTTTAAAAAGCCTAAGGTCCTCAGAGAACCATGGCTCAGTAGGGGCAGTTCTGCTCGTTTTCCCAGCTTTCAGGGGGATTATTGCATGTACTGTTGAAGAAATCCAGCTGTGATAATCTAATGATGCTGTCTATGGGTCGCAAGGTATGGGGGGGTCTGCTATTGACCATTTGGGTATTAAACTCTGCTCTGTCTAAACGATGCCATTGGTATAATTTCTGCATTTTGACTGGAAGAATCCTACTACTAGTAGTAAAGGGCATTGTTACAGTCAACAGAACTGCTGAATGCTCTGATCAGTGCAGTTGAAGTATAGTGTTGATTTCCAGGTAAGGGCAGACTGTAAAGACAGAAGCCAGGAGGTGACCAGCTCTGTGAGAGGGACCTCCCGTAATCTGTTCTAAATCTGCACTGGTCAACAGATCAATAAGGTTGCTGGAATCATTATTATGTTGATTCTCAAGGTGAAAATTAAGATCACCGAGTATAGTGTAGTCCTGGGAGTTCACATTATGTTCGAGTAACTGCCCCAGAGTATGCATAAAATTAGGCCTTGGCTTGGGGGGGTCCATAGACAAGGAGTCCATTGAAGAAGTAGGTGTGATTGATAGCAATTTTAAAGGAGAGCACCTCATAGTCAGGGCCTGTGGGGATATAATTAAAGAATGCTTTCAGGTAATCCCGATAGATTATGGCTAGTCCTTCCCCTTTTTTTCCTATACGGTCCATCCTGGCAATAGAAAAGCCTGACGGGATGGCCACAACCACGTCAGGGCCAGAAGATCATCTGCCCAGGTTTGTACAACAAATGTAATGTCGACGGCATGCGCTTCTACAAATTCTGCAAATTCTTGCTTATGTTTGATCTATGATCGTGCGTATATAAGTGCACAGTGCAACCCTTGAGTGGCCCTCCGTCCCTTTGAATCGAGTATGTCATTAGCATTTACTTTCATGAGTTTACGGGGATAAATATTAGTGTTTGAGGTCGCCCTAATACAGAGGTCTTCAATCTGTGGGGCGCGACCCACAGGGGGGCCGTGGAGGCCAGAGAAGGGGGTCGCACATTCCCCAACTTCACTTGTGCCTCCAATCCAAAACTTTGTTTTCGTACTGGATAAAGACAGCAGTCCTAGGATGGCTAATTTAGATTGTTATCAGCTGAAGTTCCATCAATTGAATCTCTTGTGCTGTGTAAAGTTTTTGTGCCAGGGTGCTGGCTTGCCTGAGTGAAATGCAGATGTGCCTATCAGTTAATCTTCAAGTGTAAAAGGTGCTTGGGAGCTGGTTCTGACTTTAATTGATCAAATCACTCCAAGCTTTGGGATTATTATTTTATTATTTATGTCCAATGCACTCTCCGTGAAACTTCCGGATGTTTCACGGAGAGTGCATTGGACATAAATAATTGCTTAATCATTGGCAGTAATCATCCCACCCGGTGTGGATGCACCGCATAAGAGACCGGGCACTACGAGCTCTCTCAACGCGCAATTAAGTGCCACCGCTCCACACACCGTGAATTAGAACATTGTGACTACACCACATGACCGCCCAAGGGACAACAATTCCTTTAGAAATTAAGAGCTTTATGGTCCCGAGGAGAACCCCGCAATCAGGGGGTTCGAAATGCGTCGACCTTACTTGGCCCTGTGTCAATAATAAGGCTAGAAGGACTGTGTTAGGATACTAAGAAATTAGATTCCAACTGTATATTTCTATGTAATATATTCACATTTTGGTATCTATTAGGGTACATAAATTGTACTTCGAACTGTTTCTGTTGGCAAAGGGCCATACTTTATGATTTCATGTTATATGCATGAGTATGTGTGACTGTAGTATGAATGGACTAGTCAAAGTTTGGAGTGGATGAGTTGTAAATATGTATAGTGATTATATGTTATTGTAATTGATTGTGTTTCTTTGTATATTTTTGTATATGCACAAAAAGTGGTTCTGAGAAACAAAAAAGTAAAAAGAAAGTGACTAGTGAAATAATTAAATAAATATACTAGTGACGTTATAGCAAACGGACCGTTATGTTTTATTCATATAGGTCTCCTCTATTGCGGCCCACTACCCCATGACCACGCCGCTCTGGGTGCCTACCTACTGGCACAATTCCTGCTAATCCTGGGCCCCTCAGCTGAAGCCACCTCCTTTGTCTGACTTGCTGCCCTTTGCTGCAGACCGGACCTGCTTTGAACCCGGGATTTGACTTCGGTCGCTGTGCTGTGTGGTTAGCCCTGAGCCTGCACCTACCCTTGCTGCCTCCTTCCGTGGCCTTGCACGTCCTTCCTCCCCGACCTCTGCCTCGAGAGACCGGCACTTCTCCCGCTTTGGGTCGGGCCTGGACCTGAGCTCCTTCAGCTGCTACACCTCGCCTTGGGCCTCCTCCTCTCCTTCCCGGATCGGGCCTGCATTGGGCCCCAGGGTCCAATTGGCGTCTACTGGCGTGCAGCCCTGTAAGGCCCTGGGTCTGCCATTTTGGAACTTTTGAGCCCGCCTTTGTTCCGATTTGCTGCGGCATCATCTTGGCACTGTCCCCTTCATGGCAAAATGTCATCAAGGCACGCATCCCTGAGGTGGCGGCCACTGAGGCATGGCCCATAGAGTGCCCTCTGGCTTTACCCTCATGCTCTGCTGCTAGCCGGGCTGGTTGCCACCGGCTCTGCGGCACTGGCCCCACGCTGGATTGTTTACCGATCCTCTTGGTGACCGGTGGGTCCCTTGGATATCTACTTTGTCCTCCTTGTATTTTCCTGTTGGTTCCTCTGCAGTCAGCTGCGCCCTTTTGTCACCACATCTTGTCTTCGACTAGCCGGAGTCGATTGCTAACACCCCCTAGTGCGGGTGGACCTGCCATCTCTACTGTTCAGCTTGGATCTGTTGTGTGGCTGTCTTCGCATATTGGGCTCAATAACGCTGTCCCTATTGGGCACTATTTTCCTCTCCTGTTTCCTGGTGATGCCTTCTTTTGCTTCAGACCGCCATGGGGAGGACTGACCCTAAGCAGCCCAAAACCACCTTTCATCAGCGCAGATCTACACGCCAAGACGGTGTGGGATCAGATAGCGGCGACCTCGTGACCAACATGGAGGCTCTCACTACTCGCAACTACGACTTGAAGGCAATTATGCTTGATGATAAGTCCATGGTCACTGGGATCGCGGCTCAACTGCACCAACTGTCCACCCGTCTGGACTCGGTTAAGGCCCGCGTTGACTCTCACGACACCTTCCCTTTGAATGTAGAGTCCCGGGTTTCTGATGCTGAGGATGCTGCCACTCAGGACTGCCAAAAACTACCGCAGATGGATAAAATACTGGACATCATTCAGAATAAAAATGAGGATTTGGAGGTCCGTTCCGGGCGGAGCAACCTCCGCATCACGGGAGTACCCGAATCCACCAATATTTCTCGCATGGAGGACTTTGTTGAGCAGCTCGTCAGGGAACTCTTTGGTGACATCCTCCCCCCGTCTTCATTGTCGAGCGGGCACATCGCTCCCTTGGCCCTGGCCCTGGATTACCGGCTCGCCCCATAATTGCAAAAATTCTGAATTTTGGGGACCGCAACGCCATCCTCCGCACAGCGCGAGACAGGGGCAAAATAAGTCACCAAGGCAATTCGCTTTCATTTTACCCAGACCACACGATGGCAGTCCAGGCAGCACGACGCAAATTCCTTCCAGCAAAACGAATCCTTCAAAAGCACAAAGTCACTTACTCATTGGCGTACCCAGCAAAGTTGAGAGTCCGACAGGGTACAAAAACGCTTGTATTTCTGGATCCCAGAGACGCTCTCGTTTTTGCCAAGAAACTTGAGAAATCGCATCGTGCCTCGCCATCTAGCTCTCAGACTGCTGCACCTGACCACGTTAGTGACAATGATTAACTGGTTGGCCTTATCGGCTTACTATTTTCTGGTCGTTGTCTGAAGGTCTGTTAGCTTGGCCACCCTGCTTTATTGCGGGGGAGTTCGCTGAGCCCTGCCATGCCCTCACAGGATAATTCCCTTACTTAACATGGTTTCCCCTCTTCCAAGGTGCGGGCCCCTCGGGTGGGAATGGGTGGTAGCCTGATTGGGGGGTTGGAGTGAGTGCGGAGTGGAGGGATTTTTGGAAATATTTTTTGGTTGTGAGGGAGGGGTGCGTGGGATTAGGGGTTTGTTAGGGGATTGTGGCTTCCTCCTGGGGCTACTGCAGTGCATCTTGCTGGGTGGGTTGGCGAGGGTTGGAGTGGGGGGGAGTTATTCTTGTCCTTATTTTTTGTATCACATCAGTATGCATCACTGCACTGCTATGCTTGATTACTGTACTGTGTCTATGCAACGCACCTCACCCTTTCATGGATGGGGACTTTTCGGACCGCCATCATCTGTCTCTCAGTGATTATCCTCATAGCCAGGCCATATACACTCGCAGGCACAGGTCGGCTCCATAGTGCTTTTTTCTGCGACTTTCCCGTTCATTGTCCCTCCAGATAGGCTTGCCCCTGTTACACACACCAGATTACGGTCGTGGACTGAACTCACTGTCTTGCACCCCACTTCAACCTGGTGTAGCGTGGTATGACTGACACCATATGCTGGACTTGGAACATCCGCGGTCTTAATGACCATCGCAAGGCCAGGCTCATTCACTCTCAACTAATCCGACACAAAGTTGTCATATGCCTATTACAGGAAACCCACCTGCTGCCTGCGACTTCTACCAGACTTCAGTCATGTCACTGGGGGGAATCCCACTCTTCTTTTTTTCTTCCTATTCCCGGGGAGTGTCCATCTTGATAAGGAGGGGGCTCCAGTGGAACACTACTCGTGTTCTCACTGACCCCGAGGGAAGTTACGTCATTGTGCATGGTTCCCTGCTGTTCCAACCTATGGCGATCGCTGCTGTGTATGGTAATAATTCAGACAACCCTGACTTCTTAACTGCTGTGTATGGCACCTAATTTCATCCTTGGGCCCCGCAGCGCATCTTTGGGGGGGCAGATTTTAACGTTACATTCTCAGCAGACTTGGACCGCTCTGGCCTCTACTTATCCCACCCTCACTCCACTCTCCTTCAGTCAATACTCACAGACAACTCGTTATATGATGCATGGTGTCACATGTGGCCGAAGCAAGAGAGGGCACTTGCGTCGCCGGTGCCTGTGGTTGCTGGTCTCGTATCGATCTCTGGATCACCTCCCCTGATATTCTCACTTGGCTTACGTCTGCTACCAACATGACACGCACTCTTTCTGATCATGCGCCAGTACAGCTTCGTCTTTGCCTTCCCCACTTTCCTCAGCGTGCCTTTTCCTGGCGGCTTCCTCCGAATGCTCTCTGTGACTCCGTCTTCTGTGACGAGATCCAAACCGCAATTTCTAACTATTTTGACTTGAAGGTCGGTTCTGAAGATTCAGCATCCACCTTGTGGGAAGGCTTCAAGACTGTGATCCGCGGCGAGTGTATCTCTAAACAAGCCGGTGTCCTTCGGTCGGATGTATGACGTTACAACGCATGCTTTCACCACGCATGCTGTTACAACGCAGTTTTTACAACGCATACCATTACAACACATAGCGCTTTGGGGTGCTGGATAGTGAATAGTTTAATTTACTATTCCAACTCCAGTCCCCGTGGACACTAGGGAAGGTGTTGGATAGTAAATTAAATTCCCTATCCTAGAGCGCCCCCCAGCGCAATGCGTTGTAATGGTTTTCGATGTAAAACCTGCGTTGTAATAGCACTGCGTGGTAAAAGTTGCGTTGTAAAGGATGTTTCCCCCTTCGCTCCATTTGTTCCACTTTAAACATGCTCGAATCTGAGATTGAGGCTATGGACACTGCTCATGCAGCCCACCCGAGGCCCAAGACTCTCGCTCGGCTGTGCAAAAAACATACTGAATTCACCGAGGAGGCTAACCGGGAACTCTCTTTCCTTGGCAGCCTCGCCGTTTCGGTGAGGGTGATCGACCTGGCAGGACCCTGGCAAACCTCCTTTGTCCCCCTCGTGCCGCGTTGTATATCACATCCCTCTGGGACGGTGGCCCCACCAGAACCACCTCCCCTGAGGAGATTAAGACTCGATTTACTGACTACTACTCGCAACTATATATATCGCGGGCTTCACCCCCTCGCGTGAAGATTTTCATCAATACTTCAATACTATCGCATTGGTCTGGCTCGAGGACTACCATTGTAAATTCTTAGATGAGCCCTTCACTAAAGACGAAATACTTGCACCCATAAATAGCTTACCCAGTGACAAAGCCCCCGGTTCGGATGGTCTCCCTGCCTCGTTCTACAAGACCTGTGCATCGCTTCTAGAGCCGCATCTGGCTGCCATGTATAATGACTCCTTTGACAAAGGCCTCTTCCCGCAATCACTTCGTGAGGCGATGATAACGCTTTTACTCAAGCCAGATAAACCATCAGACTGCTGACATTCATATCGCCCCCTCTCTTTAATTAACATTGACAACAAAATCTTCGCGAAATTATTGGCCTCCTGACTCCTCCTCCTCATGTCCACCATCGCTCTTCCGGACCAGTCAGGTTTCATCCCAGGCCGCGCCACATCTCACAATCTCCGGACAATATTCTCGGTCCTTCATCAGATTAATCCAAGCCTTCCCGCTGTCACTGCTTTACTTGATGCCACTAAAGCTTTCGATACATTGTAGTGGCCTTTCCTATTCTTTCTTCTACCGCGCCTTGGCTTCAGTAACATCTTTATTCACAAGATATCACTCCTCTATACCAGCCCCTCTGCCCGTCTTCGTATCAACGGCCAGATTTCCGACCCTATTGTGATTGGACATGGCACTCGGCAGAGGTGCCCACTCTCCCCTATGCTCTTTGCTATTGTGATGGAGCCCCTCCCCGCCCGGCTCCGGCAACACCATCCTCGGAAAGGCATTGGTTTCTCGGCCCGTGCCCTCTTGGTCTCTATGTACGCTGTATGTCCGCCATCCCCAAGACAACCTTAGCCCTCTAGTGTATGAGATAAGACAGTTTGGTGGTCTTTCCGGCATACAGGTGAACTGGAGCAAGTCAGTTCTGTTCCCGCTCATGGATGCCACTAAGCCATTCACTCCGGACTTTCCTTTCGTATGGGCCTCTGGCCCCACTCGCTATTTGGGTATTTGGCTGAGCAGGGACTTGGATGACCCATCGCGGGCCAACTTCGGCCTTGCAGTAGATTGACTTGAGTCTAAAATACCTCAATGGAATAGGCTCCCCCTATCTCCGGCCGGTCGCATTGCAATCGTCAAATGGTGGTCCTTCCGAAATTTCTTTACCTTTCTTTGAATATCTCAATGCCACTAACTGCTCATTTTTTTCGTAAACTCCGCTCCTTGACCATATCTCTCGTTTGGGCTGGCAAGCAACCCAGGATTGCCTACGACATCCTCACACTCCCCATGTCGGTTGGTGGCATGGGCGCTCCTAATTTTAAACTTTATGCCTTATGCGTCCAGGCCAGCTTCCTACACTTCTGGATTCACCCCTCCCCTTATCAACCGCATGTCGCGGTCGAGGCTGACCTTGCAGCACCTTGGCCGTTGAATACTGCCCTGTTTGCTCTGGCTGTCCGTCCGCGAGCTGAGGTGGACACGGTTGAGACATTGCACTTGGCCTGGCTGGATCTGCGCTGCCTTTCTAATTTCCCTATTTTATCAGCTAATGCCATGCCGATTGTACGTCACCCTACCTTTCCCCCTCTTCAACCATCTGGAATGTACAAGCATGCCGCCCGCCTGGGACTTGCGACACTGGGGGATCTATATCCTGGCAATTCTTTCTATTCTCTCCAAGCTCCCTCTGGTCCTCTGGACACTTTGCTCTTTTACCAGTTGCGGGCAATGTGCAGGGAGTTACATTCCATCTTTCCCCAGCCTCCTCCGTCAATGCCTACTCTCGACCTCATTTATTCCTCCCCCTCCCCTCCCCTCCCCTCATAAGCTGGTGACCAAATTATCTGCGATCACCCCATCGACCGCCTCCATTTCCACTGACTGCACTTGAGTGGCGTGGGGTGAGGATCTTGGTGAGGACATTTCCCAAGCCGACAGGCTCTATTGCTGTAATCAGACTAAAAAACAATCTCCCAATAATCGCCTCCTTGTCATACACCTTGAATACTTACACAGGGTATATCACCCCCCCCCCCGGTCAGATGCATAAAATGGGACTCATCCCTGACGACAGGTGCCTGCGCTGCTCTGCCCCTGCTGCAGATTTCGCTCATTTGGCTTGGTTGTGCCCTAGAGTGTCTGATTTCTAGCGGCAGGTTTGTGCAAACATCTCTGAGATGATCTCTTCGCCGGTTCGGCCCGGCCCACTGTTGTGCCTGCTGAGTTTTGTTAAATTCTGTCCGGATGCCTCTCGCCGACTGGTCGCAATGTTGCTCCTTCTTGCGTAGGGTGGCCATGTGTTGGGGGTGCAGACCGGCACCTAAGTTTGCCCAGTGTCTCGAAGATGCCTCTAGAAGTCAGACCCTACTATCGGAATTCTGGGACCTTATGCCTGCTAGATCTCGTCCTCTTGATATATGGGGCCCCCTGGTGATGTACCTTCATACCTGATCACACTCTAGCCAGACTGCCTCACCCGTGCATCAAGGAGGTATTCCATGGGCTTTGCGTGGGGTTCCCACGCAACACCCATTGATTCTAATGCTGCCCCATATTTACAAAATCACGTAAACCTGGGGAAGCTCCAAAAACGAACCCCTCTCCAGCAGAAGCGTAATGAGGAGAAATGTTTTCATTTCTCCTCGTTTTTTTCTCTTTCCATGTGTGCTGCATTCTGCAGCTCACATCGAAAGAGGAAAATGCCTCTTGGGATTTTTTTTTTATGAAGGAAGCTGACCATTCCTGTACAAAAACAATCCTGTCTATGTTGGTGCTAGGCAGCAATTTATGCACCAATGCAAAGGAAAAGGACAGGAATGCACCGTATTTCATAAATACTGTGCATTCCTGCCCCTTCACATTGGCATAGGGCAGTGCTGCAAGAACACTTGCGACACTGCCCTATGCCAATTCCTCATAAATGAGGCCTTTTGTTTTTAGCTACACCTTTGACTACACCCCCCATGTTCACTGACCTTTGATTTGCTAGACACTGTTTGATATTTCCCCACCGTAAAACGTATTTGCTGTGGGAATTGGGTGCGTTTTTGGTTGTTGTTAGTTACCTATGATGAGGAGTACCAGGTTCTAGAAATGTTTGTCAGAAGGGTGTCCTTACGCCTAAAAACGTTTGGCAAGGGGTCTCGGCATCAAAAAGTTTGAAGACCTCTGCCTAAGCTTGCAAATAGGGCAAACCTGCATCCCTGTGCATTACAGCAGTTTATAACTGGGCCTGGAGTGCAGGTATTAATATTAAATCATTCAAAAATCTTACTTCGTGAATAGGAAATCATGTGTGAGTGTAGGTCACTTCTGCTACCCACGCATTTTGGTGAATTGACATCCATGAAATAGACCCATTGGTTCTAGAGCGCTTTACATGAGTACCGATTACATTACACGAGAAAATTTTCAATTTTTTTAAGGCACGAGGAAATTGAGGGGCATATTACCAAGAAGTGAGTTAGTAAACGCACAACGCACATCTCCATATCGCCGGCTATCGCCGGATTTCATTGCCTTTTTAGCGCGCAATTATCAATGAGCATCACGTAGGCGAATTGAAATCCGGCGATACGTTGTTTTCATGCGCTAACGTGTTCCCTAATAATATGGGGAGGTGGATTCAGCTTTATGATCCACTCCCCCATGTTATCAATGCCCTAACACCTGGTCAGAGCAGGCGTTGGGAGACCTGCGATAAACAAGTTTATCGCAGGTCTCCCTCTCCCAACACCTGCCTAGGTAATAGGGTGTTCCCAGCTCCAACCACATTTTACATGTGGTTGGACGTGGGAACGCCCACTTTGCATGTCATTAGCGATGTTTATCGCCGACATGCAAAGTGGGCTTGTGCCAGGCTTTAAAATGCCCTTGTTAATAGGGCTCTAGCAGTATCGCCGCTTTCTCTGCACAATTCGCCAAAAAAACGGCTATACTTGCCCTTGGTAATATGCCCCTAAGTGATTTGCCCAGAATTACAAGATGTAGAACCGATGCCGAAAACCTGGTTTAATTAGTTCCTAAATCGGCCGCTCTGGCCGTAGTGCCACATCCTCTCCAACAACTCCGACGGGTCTCAAAGAGCTCTGAGCATAGTTCACATTAACACCACGGGCCCGCCCCCAGCTATGCTTTTAAAAGAGTGCGACAATAATCTTGCATTTGTTTTGAGCAATTGCGTACCCGGTAATTGAATGTAGGGTTACTATCCCTATTGGCGGGAAGGCACCAGGACAGCATTTAGAAAGAACACGGTAATCCGAAGAAATCTTCTTTCTCGAGAAAACGCATGCATTTGGGGACAAAAAAATGAGTGACGTACTATGATCACAAAGTGATAGAGGAATTTCCAAGTATTTTTCTTTCCCATAACAATAACACAAGGCGCGTGAGACAGCGCCCTTCTGTCTAAAATGAGTGATACGACGGAAGCCTTCACGCTGGCAGCCCCATTTGTATTTATGAGGCCATCAGATAGACGTAAGTGAATAATAACAGCTGTGGGCCCCAAGCTGTGGCATCCGCATCACGGCGTCCATTAAACAGTGAGGGTTGTAGATGGCAATCCATTACCTTAATTATAAAGAGGAATTAGCAGTTGCAGGAGTGTTGGCATCCAATTACGTTATGTCAACTAAACACAGCGGCACTGTCTGCTTTCAAAGTGAGGAAACACTGCCTCCTAGTGGTAGGCTAGCCAATTACGTTTCAGGGTTGAAGAGCATAGAAGGACCTCGATGCCCTCTCATTTTATACCTATGTAACTAGCTCCACGATTTTTTTCCACTCGTGTTCTGCCTTATTGCCCTACCTCCCCCGTTTTATTCACTCAGTAATATCAAGCGCGCTGGTGAAACGTGTTCAACAGTACTGACAAAAAATACAAGAACAACCCTTCAGACCAAGGGCTAGTTTTCAAGGTGATGCTAATTTTCACAGAGGTGGTGTTTTTGAACCACATTACACGTTATAAGGGATTGGTATTTTACTCTGCCTCATTTTGCAAGGTTTAGGGATTAATGACAAGGAGTAGGTGTTATTTAACACAAACATTCAAATGTAACACTCCAGGCAGCATATTTACAAGGGCTTATCGCCTCCAGAACATCACTTTTTATGGCATTCAGGTGGCGATAAGCCCTTCGTCTTATTTACAAGGCAGATTTAACCCACTTAATGTGGCTGAATGCTGTAAATAAGGCCCCTTTTCACGCAGCACTTCACAATAGGTGCTGTGTTCCGCTGCAACATCCATTGCTTTTGACACTGCCCGCTATTTACAAGGGTGGCGTAAATATGGGGAAACGCCAAAAATAAGACCAGGGAAAACCTGGTGTTTACCTGGCAAAACAAAAATAAATTATTAATTTTCCTTCTTTTTGCTGTTTCTATGTGTGTAGCATTGTGCAGCACATTAGAAACAGCACATTGACATTAGTGATTGTTCATGTGCAGGAAGGTTTCCATAAATAATCATTTAGAAATAACCAGTTGTAACTTCTATGTGTACCTCACAAAGAAGCACTCAACGAAGTTACAAATCACCATTAGTGATTGTTTATGTGCAGGAAGACACCTTCCTGCACATGAAAATTCATTCCCTGCTATGCAGATACCCTTATACTATGGTGCTAGATTTAGTGCCAGTGATATTGAAAATGCAAGGGTGTGCTGCATTCTTGTGAATACGCCGCATCCCTGCATTTTTAAACTGACAGAGTGTGGCAATAGCAAATTTGGAGCTGCACCACACTCCACCAGTTTATTGTAAAAATCCCCCTAGGTTTCGGGATTTAACGACTGTGAGAAATGCCTCCTAGTCCAAATATTATCCCTTTGATGCAGTGCTTTAAATAAGCTGGTACTGTGCTTTTTTTAGCCATGTCACCCAACTAAGACGCACACGTGAACACTACATTTTTTGCTGTTGATGCAGTTTTATATAATGCAAACTCAACACTAAGGTACACATTACATAAGAACACATCTTTTACATTTTAGGCAGTGGGAGATTAAGTGATTTACCGAGAATCACAGGATGTTGAGCCAATGCCAAGACATTAACTCAGCAGCTCAGGCATCCTCTCCCCTACTTACAAAAGCTTACTACTTCCCCTTTAAAATCGATTCCCTCATACTCTTTCTTATCTAACTCTACTAATCACTTAAGAAATCAAGAGCACAAACTTAACACAACTAATGTCCAAAGAAAAGGAAAAAAATAATGTCAAATAACTATTGAGATCGCTCTGGGCCATTTCTTCCAACTTACTCTAGTCAATAGACCTTTTTAGTAGCCTGAGAGGAAAAGGGGTTAGCAACAAATATAACTTTTAAGGTACAGTGTGACCAATAAGACCACACAATAAGAATCTGAGTCAGTAGCTTGAAATCAGAAGGTTTATTAAAAACTCAAAGCCAGACAAATACAAATCACTCTCAAGATCATACTATAAAAGTGCAGAATTGTCAAAAGAAAACCAAAGCAATGTACAACATTGGCCCTCAACAGCAAGGTGCGTATAAGAATTTTGGTGGCAGCAATGCAGAAAATAAGAAACAAGGTTTGATGACTAGGTGAAATGTTTCAATCCTTCTCCCCAGACATGAAAAAGATTCACAACATCTACTTAATTCTTATTGAATTAAGGAAGCAAGAAAGGTGTCAGCATCAGAACGTCTATAGAAGTTCTATAGGCAAGCAGCATGTACAGCATAAAACCACACAATCAAAGATGACAAGAGAGGTCTGTACCTCTCTATGTCTAAAGGGAATCTGACCACACCCAAGATGGGTTCACTAATTAAAATGCACAAAGAGCATTAGAGAAATGTGACCTCATACACATTATAGTACTTTTCTAGTTCCCAAGAAAGAAGTTAGTTGAACATTACTCCCATATTCCAGTCTCCGCTTCCAAAGTGTCCTTGGATTCCTCCCTTCATCTGATAGTACCAACGAGTACCAATCCCTTTGTTCTTTATTAATAATATATGACCTTGTCAGTTCTTCCACACCTCACTATCTCTGAAACATAATGTGCTTTTTACTAACTAATGAATGCCTTTGGTCTGCACCTACAGAAGAGAAAAACATGCAGAAAACAACTTTCATGTTAGTATTAAATGTTTCAACTGTAATTTTAAGGCCCACAACCACACTAACTTAACAATTTTCTTTCAATGCATATTAAGTCTACAATCTACATATATTCCAATAAATGATACTGTCCTGTTATATGTGGTACAATAATCAAATGCGCGTATTATTTACCAAAAACAACAACTTTTCACAATTTATGCATAAAAAGCCTTGAACATACATAGGATGCATTCTCACTAATCCATTGCTAAAGCACTCAAATCCACATCTGGTATAGTAAGCGCTATATAATATAATTAGAATTACTTGCACTTCTTTATTGTGAGCCAGTGAGTACCTGCACTTTTCAGCAGAGGTATAATACTTTTAATTGGAGAGTATTTTAAATGGAATAATAATACATCTACAGTTTTATAAACTGTTTGTTTCCATCTCTGGAAATGTACCCAAACACTTGCAAACATTTCCTCTGGCTAGTCTAGAATGAGCGCAGCCCATGTGCTGTCAGTCACCCAAGTCGATGGGTATATTGCTGGCTCTCTTTCCGAGTACTTCCCTGCATAGAACAGTCCAGTCTAGCTTTCAACTAAAACACAGTTTTTTAAATAGTATTTTATTAAATTGAAAACATTACATACATTCTTCATTAACTTGGACCCAGCCATATGCAAATCAGTCTTGACCCTGCTCCTTATGGGAGCAGTACAGCCTGAACTATCAAGCCAGGTCCTCCCTGGACCACAAACAAGCATCCTGGCACCGGATTCAGGGTATCACACCTCATCAGCCAGGCTAGCTTGAATCCAGTGGCACAGTGTGGATGGGACCCATGTCTGGGCATACCCAGCACACTTAGGGTGAGAAAGCAAAAGACACATAAATGATAACAAGAAATCAAACATTCACCCCAGTCAAGTAGTCTGGGTTAAACCCACCGTTCTTTTGCTCACTATGCCACCCCAGTTTAGACTCAGCCATACACAAATCAGTTTTGACCCTGCTCCTTATGCTAACAGTTCAGCCCGAACTACCAATCCTGGTCCGCACTGGATCAGCAGCAATCATCCTGGGACCGGTTTCATGGTATCACCCCTCCTCAGCCAGACAAGCTTGAATCCAGTGGCACAGTGAGCAGGGACCCATGTCTAGGCATACCCGGGGCATTTAAGGTGAGAAAGCAAAATACACACAAATGATGGATGAAATGCGGAACAAATCAAACATTCACTCCCAGTCAAGAGATCTAGGTTAAATCCATGATTCTTTTTGCTCACCATGCCACCTCAGTTTAGACCTAGCCATACATTCTGGCACAAAGACCTCAAACGGGAAAGACAGTTCTGGAACACTTGTCTCATCACCATCCTCTAATGTGAAGGAGACACATAATAATTGCCAGTCTTTGCAAATAATCTCTACAAAACTCCAGATCCTTAAAAATGAATAGGGAGATGTCCCAAAAAATACTGCAATGGGTTGGGTCATATTAAGAAAAAGTAAGATAGTCTATGCTCCTTAATCTATCTAAAAGCTATGTAACCAGATACCAAATCAGTAAAAATTTGAAAAGTTTGCAGTATTACAAGTGCATTCAAACAAAAAGATGATGCTCTACTGCTCCTCTGGGTGCAATAAAATATAGCGGTGTGCATACAACCTGGGTGGAGAGGTATTGTGCAACCAAATCCATCTCAGCAAAGGCATGCTGGGAATCAGGACAACTGACTGACATTTCGGTACACGATCATCATATAGAAATCTGTGTTCATGCTTAATTTGCGCCGGTGGTTTCTGGTGCTCGACACTGGCACTAAATTGTCAGCCCTGAGCTGTGACAGCCTGCCACAAGTTGGCGCTGTCTGGCTAATTTAGAGACGACCACAACAACAGTTAATTATTAATTGAATATACACAAAAAATGAACATTACCTGCCACCCAAGCCATTCTTATAGCTGTGGGGGCCTGAAATAGTCTAAACTGTCACATTTGTAGGAGTGTGAATGTTAGTAATTGTGTTGCTATTATCATTGGTGGCGCTGGCAGGGGCAATGTATGGTACACAGTGCAGTGGCCTCCTGGCGAGAGCCCCAGCACTTATTTTTTCTGCAAATTAAGCACTGGCTGTGTGGGGCATCCTTTCAGGGAGCGGAAGCCTTGAGGGTCACCTGCCTGAGGCTTGCTTCCTCAGGACCCATAAATACCTTGACGGGTGACAATGAGACCTGACAAAGTCACCTTCAGTCCTAATAAAATTACACGAATAAGATCAACAAAAGGCTGTGCTTATCCTGATTGTTTTTTCACCCACAGTTCAATGACATTGTAACTCAATATCAGCTTCTCGAACTGGAAGAACCTCTGGACCATAATGTCCGAGGTTAACTACCCAGGGATGAGTGTGCTGCATACTTTCTATGTGAATTGAAACAGTGGCAGTTTTAAGTCTAGCGAGAGACTGCTTGATGTCTCCTTGAGTATATACAACACAATGCACAGAAAGAGGTCTTGATTCACCTCTAGAGACAGAGAGAAAGATGGAGAGAGAGAGGGGAGAAATAGTCGAGAAGGTAGAAAGTGAGGAAGTGGAGATTTAGGAAAGAGTTGAGAAAGTGTATATTACTTTTATGGGAGGCATATGTGGTTGTTAGGTCTTGCTGTACTGTTCATGTGTGAGGGGTGGAGAGTGTGATTATATATGTGAAAGAGTGTGTGTGCTTTTTTGGCTCTTTAGCCTGGTGTACAGACGAGTGCTTACATTCTGCCTCCGACAGGAACTACTTTACCAGTCACCAACACAAAATACAAAACCGCTGAATGCTCCTGTGAGCTGATCCAAAGGTGAAAGTCACAGCAATTAAGCAAATGGCTGAATTGGTATGAAGGGGGAGAATCAAAACTTATTTCTGTGTATTGTGTTGTACGAACTCTGGGAACTCTGGGAGATATCAATCTGTCTCTAGCTGAACTTAAAACTGACACTGTTTGAATCTACATAGTCTAAAAGTAGGCAGCACACTCAAAACTAAATTGTTACTCTCTCACCCCTCCCTCTCACAACTTCTCCCTCTCCTACTCTTCCTCTCTGTCTCGGCACTCTCATTTTTCATCTATCAATGACTGCATCTACTTTCTCCCCACCTTCACTCTCTCTTCACCCTATATCCCCTCTGCCCTTCTCCTGCTCCCATCTCATGAGCATGCTTATACAAAAAGTTGTTGGCAATTTTAAATTTCCTAATGGAGGCAATAAAAGCCCTTTTAGCAGATGGGATTGGTTTAGCACAGGTGTCGTGTTATGAGAGGCGAGAACTCTTGTGCGATCACAGTAAATCACAGCAGCCATTTTAGATGCATAGGTGTAAATGGATGCGTGCCCAAACTACAGCGCTCATTATTCGAGGAGTTTCCTATGAACGGTTGGGGGGTTGAGTCTTCTGTAGCAAATTGCTTTTGTGGAATCTCAAGAATAAAAAAAACTACTTCTGGGACCTTCTTCCAACCTTGGTAAGGATGTGTCTTTTCTACATTACGAATGATATTCTTACGTGTAAGTTTATTACATTCAACCTACAGTCAGCTGGGACCCTGTATGGAGAATGTTTTTGTGCAACACATGCAACAGAGAGAGAGAGAGAGAGAACTAATCAGTCTAAAGGATCTATCACTCAGAGATGCTTTGTAACAAATCAGGCTCTTTGAAGTAATTAGAGAATTTCCTTTCCTTTGAAGGCGCTCTATGGTTAGTGTGACTGTGAAGTATGTATTTTCCTGTTACAGCACCACCTAAACATGTGGCAGTTCATATTTATGCCTTTACGATTGTGTTTTCTCTTTTCGGACACTATGGGGATATTCTCAAGAACGTATGATAATTATTGCAAAATTAGCTTGATGCAACTCTTCACATCGAAGTCTATAGATGGAAAATAAGGCTGTCTTAACGTTGCATTTTCAACACGAAGGTACCATGCGATAGTCTCACAATAACGCATCAAATGTCTGTGATAAAGTAACCGAGATGGCAATAAAAAAAGTAAACCCCAACTCGTAAAAAGTTGCGATTAGCTCAACCACAATAACAAAATCAGCGATAATCTTCCCCAGGCCTGCAATTCAAGCACGTCAGGTGGGAAAAATCACTATTAAAGTACAACAAAACATACAAACAAAAGACAAACAACAGCGAAGCAAAATGGAGGAAGCCGGAGCAAGTACAGAGGACAAACAGAACCCCACAAGCCCCCCGGAGGAGCAGCCTGGGACAAGAAGAGTAGGAAGAAGCGGTTCAGTCCGCAGGAAAACAGGATCCTGATAACGGAAGTGGTAGAACACCATCAACAACTGTTCGTCACCTCCACTGTGTCATTGGCAACAAAAAATGGAATAGGGCAGTCCATCGTGGACAAGGTGAATGCAGTCGGAGTGCTGAAGAGGACAATGGAAGAGGTCAAGAGGCACTGGAATGATGTGAAGCACAAAACCAAGCAGAAACTCGCCAACAACCGGAAGGCAGCAATGTAGACTGGTGATGGGAGTCCAGCGCCACAGGAGGAGCTGGACGAGTTGGAGGAAATGGTGTCCACAGTGATCAGTGGGGAGATGGTGGCAGGAGTTGGGGGACCGGAAACTGCTCAACATGACCGGACACAACAGCACCAGGGTGAGTAACGACCAGGTTCTGGGGGGACAGGGGGAGATGGGCACATTATAAGCACAGAAGTCAAAGGCACACCACATGAAAGGGAGAAGGGGCAGCAAAAACAGAGCTGCAGGGGCGACTCCCCCAAAATGCAGCACACACACATTACAAGCAGAGCACATCAACAACAATGTGGTACAAACTGCAACACGTCCACAACAGAACAGAGAACACAACTGGTGCCGCTTGCATGTCAAAACCGGCAAATCACGTTTGGCATTGTAGGGAAATGTGAGTTGCCAATGTACAAGTACAAACACACATCTGTGATGTTGTTGAAATATCCACTGTCCCGCATCACACAGGCAGCTCCTCCCAAACAGTCACAATGTACACTGTCATGAAGTCTGAATGTAAACATGTACAATCCGTCAACAAACATGTGAACACAATGTTGAAATGCATCTCCCCTTCACATTGCAGAGGGAAATCCAACACCTCCTGCAGAGCAGCCCGAACCTCTCTTCTCTGATGACGAAGAGGACCCCCACACCTTCAACTCCGATGCCCTCCAACAGCTCGTGGACAGCCTCTGCACCCCACTTCCAGGAGCAGGGCAGCCCAGCTGCTAGAAGGAGACCCCACCCCCTGCAGAGACAACACAGCAGGCAGCACCCACTACCCCGGCTGTCTCCCAAGACCTCCACAAAAAGCACATGGCCTTCCAACGCAGTGTGTTGTGGTGTCAGGAGAAGCTGGCTCAACAGGTGTGGGTGGGGTTCGACCACATGGCAGGCAAACTAGATGCCATATGTGGGTGTCTAAGTCCCATCCGGGACCACTCACAGTCCCTAACGGACACCCACAGCCTGCTCCATGCTCTCCAATGAACCATGGTTGACATCGCTGGAGTCCTGACTCAGAGACAAGAACCACATGCAGAGGAGCAGCGAGAACATGGAGCAGATGCAGGCAGAAAGAGCGGCTGCCACGGCTGCACACCAGCGAGAGGTATCTGGGTTCCTCAACACCCTAAAGACCCTCCTCATGGCATTGCTGCCTCAAGGCCTGGTGCTGATGCATGCTGCTGCTACCACTCTATCCACATCTCCGCCCCCTGAAGTGTCAGTGCCACACAGTGCGGCAGACATTCCACCTCCGGCCCCTGAGGTGTCACTGCCACAGAATGCTGGCGAAAGAACACCACCACCCATACGTGAGGCACATGAAACAGCAGAGAACAAAGATGCGGATGAATCTGCCTTCATGATGAGAAGGACACAGTAGCATTCATCTCTGCCAAATGGCTGGTTTCTCCTTGGTTCTGCTCTCTGCATCATCACTTTCCTCTGTCCCCTGATACACTCTGTGACACTCACCTTGGACCTCGATATGGACTGCCATATTCTGTTTGGATTCCAATGACAGAGCAATCAGACTGTGGACTGAGCTCGTCCCCTTCCGTTGCACTTGCCATTCCCTGAAGGACTCTGGCTGGCCCCCCACGGGCTGACAATGTAAAGTGGGGTTTGCATGACCCTGTACTGCTCCAGCTCCAGCACTCCACTGAATGTGCATTAAACATTCATATTCACACAGCTGTGTCATGTCTATGGTCTTTCAAGTGTGGAAGTATGGATGAATGTGGGGTCAGTGATTCCCCCTTACGTCCATGTTGCTCATGTTGTGGGACCTGGGTTACAGGTTGAGAAATTGCCAATTGCGGTCTGGGTGGCGCCGGCACTACAACAACTTTCTTCCTTGTCCAGCCCAGGACAGAACCACACCCAGAGCCCCGGGCTCATTGTTCACACCTTTACGCTGGACTGGCATACACCAGGCCAGCCCACTCCTCTTACGCTCACAGGGAGGGGCGACAAGGCCATATGTCCCAGGTCTTTCCTGTGGTGAATCACAAGTCTAGTTGTCAGCATGCCACAGCAACTCCCTCATGGCTGGTTTACACCCACACCATACCCATCCAGCATATGCATCACAAGACATGTGGCCCTGCCAATAGAAAGGGCTGGACACACATGCTGGATGCCATTTCTACTCTCTATCCGGGTGTATCTGTGTGGTTATTATTAATGCATGAGGGCCTAGGGCCCTGCCACTTCACATTCCCCAGTGCTGGAGGTGACATGAATGCGTCCACATCACAGGACTCAATCATAAAGGGTCCATGATTTGCTGGGCGCAGACTTGGTGGTACCGGATACACTGCAGCCGGCACAGGCACACGGCCATGGGACAGTGACTTTTGGAGCACTGAGGTAGGGGCACATTAAGTGCTGAGCGGGTGTGCAGCCTGCGATGATGCCCCGTCCTGGTGGTCCGGACTGGTGAGGATTTATGTGAGCCCTGCTGGACCACAGTGTAGGCCTCAGCCAGCGGCAAGTGCTGGCCTAGCGGCACGTGGCGTTGCCTCGCCGGTCACAGAGTTAGTGGCACCTAAAGGGCTGAGCGGGTGTGCGGCCTGCGATTATGCCGTGTGCACTGATATGATCTCTGCCATGGCGAAATCAAGACCAGAATCAAGTGTGTGACCTGGTGGCCCGCGGAGGGGCACTGCATGATGTGGAGGTTGCGATGTTCGCGTACCCCAGGCTTGGGGCATGCAACGGCATGTGGTGGGCCCTCTTAGAGACACGCCGGTGGCGATAGGTGAGCAGTGAGACCTGGGTGCACAGGGGGGGGGGGCAGTCACCGCTGGGCAGCGGGAGGGGCTGGGGTGCAGCAGCCTGTGTGCGCAGGGGCGGGAAGTCAGCGGTGGGAGGGGCTGGGGGTCAGCAGCCTGTGTGCGCAGGGACGGGCAAACGATGATGGCGTGTGCAAATGTATGGACTCTGCCATTCATAAATCTGGACTCTGTTTCAGATAAGGGACCTGGTGGACTGCAGTGTATACCGGCACGTGGTTGGAGACACACCGGTGGCAGCAAGTGAGCAGTGAGGCCTGAGTCTGCAGTGTCGACACTTTCTCTCCCTCTCCCTCTCTTCTTTTCACTGTCTCTTTCTCTCTCCCTCGCTCCCTCTCTTTCTCTCTGGGCTGGGCTCCCTTTTCTGGTGCAGGTTGTCGTCCGACTTTACATCAGGTCAGAGCAGGTGTTAAATTCCTGCTGCTAACGCACCTTATTGCCTGTTTTGGGATCTTATTGCCAAACTGGCTTGTCGTTGAGAATGTTGCAAGTTGGTGTTGTCGCGGCTTTTTGCACGGGAACGCCTACTCTGCATCTCATTAGCGATAGTTGCCGGGGTCATCTGTGGCAATGTTTATTGCGGCTGCCAGCGCAGGAAAACTGGATATATTGGCTGTTGGCACCAGCTTGTGAATGGGGCAATAAATTTGTCGCCACTTTGGCTGTGATAAAGTGCTGATAACTCTGCGATAAATCATGGAGAATATGCCCCTATGAGTATGCTGATTTCAGAGGGCGAGTCCAGAGATTACATCATGTGATACACCATGGTAATTACATTTGTTGCTTCTCCATGCACTTGATAGCGAGAGGGTACAAGGCAAGCTACTCATCTGTGTTGATCTCCTTCCCTGCAGTGTCCTCCTTAATTTTATTTTTATTTATTTCTAAATTTTAAAACAACGTGAGCATGGCCAAGGGGTATTAGAGCACTTTACAAAAGAATGAAAAATCATAACAACAGTTGAACATTAGAAGGGGTAAACATACGATCCGTGCAGTCAGATCAGTGCAATGCAACTTAGGTGATGTGACTTAGAAAAGTCAATGACCGAAATATCTATGGAATAAATCCCAAATAACCTTCCGTTATACTGTAACTGCATACCTCTGATTGTTTTATGCAGAGTCAATGCTACCAAAAGGTGGGCTCTGGGAGGTATGATTTCTGAGGCTCTGGGTTCTGACACACTCTCTCTCTCAATCTCACCTCTCATAACTTCTAGACTTTGCTCTTTGAACTTCTCTGTTCCACCCCTCACAATCCAGGATTTTCCTCAGCTATCCTCTCTCCCTTCCCCATAATGATATTCATGGGACATGGCCTGGAGCTCTAAGATGGCGGACATGGTTTAGAGCTGGTCCGGTTCAGGGACCTGTGATATGCTAAAATTTGAGTGGCTACGAATGCCAACAACCATGAAAAGGCATCGGACTGTTGCTTGAATACCTGTGTAGAGCCTTGGGGTCCAGAGAACAAAGTATACTTCAGAGGAGTGTGTATCAGATGGCAATGTAGTTGCCACAATCGTGTTCCTCTGGCCTAAAATGGCATCTCCTGTAATTTGGGACCTGAGGCTTTGGGGTGATTGGAAGACACCCCACCCCCACCAGCTGTAGCCTGTAATTGTAAGTCTGTGCCATCCACAGTGGGGCGAGGGTGGACTGGTGGTGCCACAGGGTCCAGTAGGGCTGGCAGCTAAGGTGGTGCACTGCGCGAGTTCTATGGGGCGATTGCAGGATACTGTGCGAGCTTGAGGGTGCCCTGCATATTGCCCTCCCCATCGCCCCTTGAGGAGAGGAGCTCATGGCATGCTGCTAGGGCGGGGAAGAGACTTAGCCCATAGTACACTTATTTCCCACCCCCAATTCCCAATTTTCCCTACAGGGGAAACCAGAGTATGCCGCAATTTAGGAACTGGACTGTAAAGAGGACCCCTCACCTGATTATCATCAGAGACACAATGGTGGCCACATGGATGAACTAATGCTTAGGGTTCCCATCTCATCCATCCTTTTTACTACCAGCAGCCGCTAAATGGCCCATCTAATCCTTTGCTTTTCCCTATAGCAAATCGTTTTGATTGTCTGTCAACTACAGATTGGGTGGACTGACATACTCAGGGCCCGCCAGGGGAACGGAGCGTATGTGCTAATCCAACCCGTCTTCGCAAGGATGTCGCCATAGCGGACCTGGTCATAGTTAATTCATCCCCCACACCCGGAACTAGCCCGATGATGAGAGAGATTCGGGGCGTGGGTGCATCGATTGCCCCTGACACAGACTTAGCACTCTGTAAAGTCCTTACCTGGAATGTGGCAGGATTAAATGCAAAGGCTTTAGACCCAACATGGCAAAGATTTATTAAACAACATCATATCCTAGGTCTACAAGAAACGTGGGATACCACACCCAGTTTCTCCTTGGACGGTTTCTGTAGCTTTTCCATTCCGGCAGTATCAGGTGTAAGAGGGAGAGCAAAGGGTGGTTTGCTCACATTGTGTTCTCTGGATCTAGCAGGGGTTTTTAAAAAATTAGATACCGCATTAACAAATACGCTTGCGGTGGAGTGGACCCTCCCTAACTCAAAGACTTTTCTGTTGATTAATTTCTATAATTCAAAGGAGTCCGCCACTGTAAACGAACATCTGATTTCCTTGTTAAATTTTTTTTCAGCCTATAGGCTTGATTGCACTACCCTCCCAGAACTGGTTATTCTGGGGGATTTTAACATTCACCCCTGTGAGGGAGGGTGTTTTAACGATAGATATGGGGGTATACCATCTGAAGCCATTCCTCATTTTGAGCATACAACCGAAGGCGAGTACCTGGAGTCACTTTTAGCTAACCTAAACCTCTACGAATTTGCCCAAGCCATTAGCGAGCCTAGAGCCCCAACCTTTGTTGGGAGAGATGCCAACACTGTTATAGATTATATTTTTGTCTCAAATGGGGCCCTGGCAAAGGCACGTGAGTACAGTGTGGTCGATCTTATCTCAAGTGATCATCATCCTGTCCTCCTGACCTTGGACCTAAACTGCTTCCGTACCGGCAGTCCGCTAAGCATGACAGCTTCAAAGGATCTGAAGTCTAAAGATCAGGGAAGGCGCCTAAAATGGGAGATGATTGTCCTAGACGAATTCTTTCATTCACTAGCCCAAGAGTCTGAGGCCAATATGGCAGTGTGTTTGGACCCAACTGCCGAGGGCTCCAAGGTTTTGGTTGCATATGAGGAGATTTGTTCAAGGATCAGCAAGAACTTGGAAAGAAGGTCAGTTGGGCAAGGGAAAACAAAGACTCATAAATGGTTCAATAAGGAATGCTCGAGGATACATAGTGCCCTGCTGAAAGCCATTAAACAAAAACCCAGAGACAGGTCAATAGTGGCCAAGCTAAGGAAGGAATATAAAACCGTAATCCATAAGCGCAAAACCCAAATCAAGGAGGAAGCCTGGAATAGCCTTTTATCTGTGGATGTCCTTAGAGACAGTAAAAAGTTTTGGGCCATTGTAAATCAGCCCTTTTTTTCTGATAGCGGGACATCGGATTTAGACTGTGTCATAGAGGACAACAGATGGCTAGACCATTTTGGCAAAATCTATGATTCTACAGTCCTTGCCTCACCTGCCAATACCCATGACCACTCCAACTTGGTCATGGATTTTAACACCATGGAAGTCGAAAGGGCGATTAGAGATACCAGCAAACACAAGGCCCCAGGACCCGATGGGGTGCCTGCAGATTTCTACATACAGTACCCACAATTTTGGTCAAAGATTTTAACCAACGTCTTTAATGCGATTCCCACAGCTGGCTTCCCACCTTCCTGGTCCACCTCTATAATTGTCCCTATATTTAAGAAAGGGAATAGGGCAGACCCAGCCTGCTATAGACCTATCTCCCTGTTGGACTCTGCCGTCAAGATCTTAGGCAGAGTCATCTTGCACAGATTGGGGGATTGGCTGGAGGAGAGTGGGATCCTTTCAGATTTGCAGTACGGCTTCAGGGCACATAGAGGGACAATCGACCAATGTTTGAACCTTCACCTAATCATTAGTAAATATACTGTGGTGAAGGGGGGGCTTCTTTATTTGGGGTTTATGGATTTATCTTCCGCTTTTGATTTGGTCAATCGTTCAAAACTATGGTTTATCTTACGAAATTTGGGTTTGGACACTACCTTGGTTAGCTTTTTGCACGACCTTCATTTAAATTTGTTTGCGTCTGTTAGGGCAACGAGGGATGGAAGGTGTACAGCAAAGTTTAGATCAGGGAGAGGGGTTAGACAAGGGTGCATCCTGGCCCCTCTCCTCTTTACACTGTACATCAATGCCTTGGGGAAATCCCTGAACCCAGCCACCCCGGACATCCCGCGTATGGGGGGGCTACCTATCCCGGTCCTCCTATACGCGGATGACGCTGTTCTTATAGCGCGGACTGGTATAAGTCTGCAAAGACTTTTGGACCATTTCGGCCTCTTCATGGAAGCCCTCGACCTAAAAATTAACACTGCCAAATCCCATGTTATGGTCGTAGGCTCTCGAAAGAAAAATATGAAGATTAGATCCTTCAGCTCTAACAACTCACCAATTTCGAGGGTGCCCTCCTTTTGCTACCTTGGCGTCACTTTTGACGAGAGAGGAACTTGGAAGCCACAAATGAAACTTAAGGAAAACGGAGTTATTAGATCCACCACAGCACTTCTGAGCTTCTCCAAAAGATTGGGCTCGAAACCTATGGAAGCCATGACCAGGATTTATAGAGCCAAATGTGTGGCAATCGCATCTTATGGGGCAGACATTTGGGGTTATGTCCCAACTCCAGGCATACAAATCGCTGAAAACAATTTTATACGGGCCCTGCTGACACTTCCGAAATCTTCTCCCACACATTCAACACATAATGAAATAGGCATGGGATATGTCTCTGATCTTCTAAAAATGTCCCCAGTACTTTGCTGGATTAAAACCTGGACAAATGAGGAAATCAGCTTGAATCACCGCATCCTTAAAGATTGTATATCTCTGGACAAAGCTCACACTATACCATGGCTGGCATATGTTAGAGCGGCATGTGCGAGGCTAGGGCGCCCGGAAATGTACTCTCTACCGCAAAATCTTAAAAAAGAGGATGTAAAGTGGGTGAAGCAGCACTTTCGGACTTTGTTGGAATGCGAAAGAGAAACGGTTGAACTCAGTAAACCTACGGTGAGATTACTCTTTCAACTTTCCACAACTACAGCTATGGAACCTTATTTAAAATATGTTACAAAGCCTTACCATCGCTTCCTGCTCACAAGGTTCAGATTCAACTCGATCCATCTTATCCTGGGCTCGTACATAGAATGGGGTACCCCAGAAAATTTTCCCCCTTGTACATGTGACTGTTTTTTAACACAGGACACTCTGCACCTGGTTATGTTCTGTGAGCACTACCTGGTGCCGCGGAAAAAAATTCTTGTTCCCATCTTGAAACCTTTGAATTTCGCCCAGGTACGCCCAGCATTATTATACCTCCAGATGTTGAACTCGGTGCCGGTTGCATATGGTGTAGCCTGTTTTTTAGTAGCAGCCGCCAGACAGAATAAACTAAGAGCTGCCGCACCACTTAATCATCAAATCTGACTTTCTGTATAAACCTTGACGAGAATGTTTCTAACACGTTGATATAGGTGTTCCCCACATCTATCAATCCCTTTTTTTTAATGAATGTGCGTATTGTGTTCTTAGAAGGAGTAGCAATCAATTCTTTACACTTGTTTAATTGTACTGTTTAATCTGATTTTATGTATCATGCACTGCTTTTATGGTTTTAATTAACCGAATAAAGTTTTTTTGACTGACTGACTGACTGGCTTAGTGTGGGGAGTCCCTAGATTTCCGTTTCTACAGCAATGCTGTGACTTCCAAGCATTGCTGGCAATGCCTTTTGTTCCATCTGCTGCTGAGGCTTAGGACTGGCTCACATTGTAAGACTGATTGTGCTTCCCCAGCTTGGACAAGCTCTGCTGAATGTTCTCACTTGCTGCAATTTCACTCCACATGAACTGCTCTGGCTATTGATTGCATAGCAGACTGTGGTGAGAGCATTGGTAGGACTAAAGATGGGGTGCCAAAAGGCTGAGAAACCTTCTAATTTTGCAGTAACAAGGTCACACGTTGGAGATGAGACTGACACCGGTGATATCATAGCACCCACACCATCATCTTTTCTTGGAAATGAATGACCCTATGGCATCAAAGCTGGACAAGATACTAAATGCTATCATGGAGACCAGGCTGGATCTTGGGAGTCGAGTTGATATGGTGGTAGCCGAGTTGGAACTATTGCCAGAGGACCAACGCAAGCTTTGCAAGCTTTCAAATTAAGTAAAGCATACAGAATGTGCCATACAGGACCTCCAACTGTAAGCCAAGGAACTCCCCAGCGCAGTCCAATTCTTCGAGGAAAAAGGTGAATGACACTGATGGGTGATTCAGGCTCAACAATATCCATATCATAAGTTTCCTGGAGGAAGCAGAGGGTGCCGACCCCACCACCTTCTTAGAGTCTTTTCTTGCAACCCAAGTTGCACATGGGTAACACTCCCCTTCTTCACCATGGGGTACCCCCTTCGCGTGTCCGCCTGGAGTCCCCTGAGGCCTATGGTGGTCAAGGTCTTTAACTTCAAAGAAAAAGATGCAATCTTGCAGGTCGCTAGATGTATGGGTCACATCATATATGAAAATGTGCAGATTCGACTTTTCCCAAACTACACAATCGCAGTCCAATGTAAGCGTACGTTGTTCATGGGTGTCTAGCTCAACCTCAAAGATGCAGGATTCATGTACTTGCTGTTATTCCCAGCAAAATTTAAAATGCTTGCAAATGAGAAATCATATTTCTTCACAGAGCCTGGAGACACCTGGGTCAAACAAAGTGGAAATACTTCTTCAGAGGCCAAAAGGACTGCCCCACCAGGCAATACTAGGCCTCCCAGGGCGTGCATGGGCCATGCCACAGACCGCCCTCAAATGGATCCAAATCCAGCGTCCCATCTCCAGCACAAATACACAACAAATACAATGTGAAAAAACCTGGTGCTCGCTATGGTATGGCATCTGTTATACCACCCTCCAATAGGCACCAGACAGCTGAGGATATAATTAAATGGGCCCCCATGCCTTTGCACTAACTGCAGCTGGGAGGAAGCCATGTCCACCTGGCTATGGGCCGGGATCGGTCCCCCTGCGCTTCAATGTTGAACCTCCCATTGAGGCATAGCCATGTGGACACCTGAGGACATTTATTCAGATCTTGTAGGAATCACTGTGTAAACGGGCAGGTTCCTTACTGTTTGCAATGTCACCATAATCTATTACTCCTAAATACACTATCAGACCATGAACACAATAACCATGCACATTTACATGTGAATTAGACAGTCACCATGCACTGATCACTGCCTCTTATAATGGGTTCTGGCAAACATCTCCTGTATCCCTCCAGGCACCACAATGATAGAACCGGCCTGGTTACAATTTCTATTGCCCCTTACTGTATCACCACCTCTAAGGACTATGGCGCCGCACCCAAAAGACTTCACTACTAGGACTTGGTATGTTTCTTGCTTGGACAGCCAGATGTTGCTCTGCTACCCAGGAGGTGCGAGTTCGGAGGTTTATGTTACTGAGCCTACTATCTACTGCATCAAGATAAGTGTTGCAGAATGGAGTAGTAGCATACCACTGGCTTTTCCCCCCTGTAACCCACTATCCTCCCCTCTGCTACACTCCACCACTGTTACACAGAGGTAAGCTGACATTTTTGACTTTGAACATCTGTGACATGAATACTACGAGACCGCAATATTCCATCCAACAATACCATAAAAGAGAGTGGACACTCATAGCATTTCTGCAAGAAATTCATCTTGCTAAGGGGAAGATCTCTAAACAACAAAAACACTGGAGACGACAATACATTGGAACTGCCTATACGTGTTATGCTAGAGGGGTGCTCATCTGAATCTGACCGGTGGTCCCCTTCCGATCTATAGTTATGGAGACTGACACAGAGGGGTGTTATGTCCTTGCTGAGGGTGTATTTGATGGCAGTGAAGTCTTATGGGGTAGTCTGTACTTACAGAACACTGGCCAATCGCAATTCTTAGCAAACCTGTTGGTCCTCCTATCTCACTGGATCCACATACCCTGGATAATAGGGGGTGACTCCATTTGTATCCTTCGCACTGGGTTAGATTGATCATATCCACCCCTCCCTCGCTCTCCACAATCAGAAGTCAAGCCTATTTCTCACAATGGCTTGCCCTTTGGCCTCTAATCAACAGCTGGAGGGCTCTACACCCTGATGCTAGAGAGCACTCCTTTTATTCCTCCCCACATTACCTCCATGTTAGATTAGATCATGTTCTGTGTCACCCAGCCACACAATTGTTGACAGTAGAGGCTGGGTACCTGAGGAGGACCTTTTTTGATCATTGACCCTTTTAACTCCAGCTTATCTGGGGTGGCTATACCACACCAGTCCTGAAAATCCAAGCATTCTGGTAAACCACTGGCAAAACGCTCATAAATGAAATTGCCCAGAACACTAACACTGCTGATGGAGCAAGGATTCGCACATGAAGCGACTTGCTTGTACTCATGAACCTCGAATAACAATAATAAAATAACCAACATGTTTGTCTTACTAATTTTGGCGCTTGTTGTTTTGTGCGGGTTGCAGAGGGGAGAGAACCTTGACTGCTGACGCCGAAGGACTGCGAGGTCCAGCAGGCTCTTTGGTACACAGCTGCTGCCTCTTCCCTCGGCGTTCCCGCCCCCCCCCCGCCCGGTCATTTGAAAAACTTATTGCGGCCCGCGCTCTGCGGGAGCCGCTCATTGTGTGCTGCTGTTCCTGACCCCATTCCCGTGGCGGCGAGTGAAGGACATCGTGGGATCTCAGCGCATTTACTGGCGCTTGTTGTTTTGTGCGGGTTGCAGAGGGGAGAGAACCTTGACTGCTGACGCCGAGGGACTGCGAGGTCCAGCAGGCTCTTTGGTACACAGCTGCTGCCTCTTCCCTCGGCGTTCCCGCCCCCCCGCCCGGTCATTTGAAAAACTTATCGCGGCCCCCGCTCCGCGGGAGCCGCTCATTGTGTGCTGCTGTTCCTGACCCTATTCCCGTGGCGGCGAGTGAAGGACGTCGTGGGATCTCAGCGCATTTACTCGCACATGAAGCGACTTGCTTGTACTCATGAACCTCGAATAACATTAATAAAATAACCAACATGTTTGTCTTACTAATTTTGGCGCTTGTTGTTTTGTGCGGGTTGCAGAGGGGAGAGAACCTTGACTGCTGACGCCCAGGGACTGCGAGGTCCAGCAGGCTCTTTGGTACACAGCTGCTGCCTCTTCCCTCGGCGTTCCTGCCCCCCCCCCGCCTGCAGGGTTTTAAACTTGCTTCCATTACCGCGCAGCGGGACGCGCGTGGGACACAGCCTGGGGCGAAGCCCGGGCAAAGGGCGGGCCCTCTGAGGCCCTCCGAGGCCAGAGGAGGCAGGGGCTGGGCCCTTCTACTTGTGCTGTGTCCCTGTAGGCGACATCAGTAAGGATTGCATCACTTTGGTGCCATCTCTTCATTTTGTGTATCTAATCAGTATTTTGTTATTATTTATTTATAGTTGGTTTTAGGGATTATATCTTTCCTCACTGTCAGCACGTCATTGCCCAAAACGTATTCCTACCGCAGGATGACTTCACCCATCCCTAAATCTTTAGCAGAGGGAGGCGCTAAGCGGGGGACTCTGGATAGTTTTGTAATCAGGGCGGTCTCTACGGCTGATAGGGATTTAGCCCTAGCTGAGCGACGTGCGGAAAGGCGCCGCTCTATTGAGCATATTAAGAGTAAAAGGTCTTCGTTGGGCCCCATTCTTTTTAGGTATATCTTTGTTAAATGACAGTTCAGAGGGCCCACTGAACCCAGAACCTCTCCTTGATTCCAGTATCCCTTTATTACTCCAGGATAGAGCTACTCCCCAAAGTGCTTGGTAGCTTCTAATTCTGTCATTAATCTTTCCGCCTCGCTGGGCAGTATCATCGACGAGGTGGAATTAATGACAGATACCCTGTTAGTAACGGCTGAGCCAGCTTTCAAGTTTAACGCACAGGTTGTAGCTGCGGAGGTACACCGATGTCAAGGTCCTCCCCCTAAGAAAAGGAGAAGAAATGGGCTTGGTACATCCAGAAATAAGGCTATTCCCTCCACTTGTATTAAGAAGATTGACCAATTACCCATAGGACTAACCTTACCGGTTGCTACCTCCTCCCAATCCTCCCTTTCTCTAGATCAGCAGGGACCAGACTTACTGGGGAATATAGAAAAACTGATTAGATCATTCACCTCACCACTGGTTGAGAGACTCAAGAAGATAACTGCCCAGCTGGGAGACTTAGAGAAGGCCTTTAAGGCTTCTTATGTGAGTCACATGGGTTTAACCGGGTTACCCTCAGTTCCTACATCTACTACCGTACCTCTGGTTCATGCTCCTCGGATCCCGGATAAATCCAAAAATCAATCTAGAAGTACCACGTCACAGGCTACGGTAGATATAAGGCAAGACAGCAATAGGGTGGACAAGGCTGCTACTGGGTGCGTGACATCTAATTGCCCATTGCCTAAACCTATTGTTGTGGATGCTATTGTAAGACCTCCTATTCCCAAAAGTCAAATGGTTAATTTGCCCCCTGAAGCGGCCCCTTTGTGGTAATCCTTACCGGAGTCCCAGCACTGGAGGCGGGTAAGAGGGAAGACCAAGTTCAGCTTAAAAACAAGGCTATATATTGGCTAAGACAGAACCGGCCTTTACCCCTCTATTTAAATGGGGAAATACTAATGGTCCGGCGAGTAGCATGGCTGGGGCCTACTCTAAAAAGCATTTCGGGGGATATTGTAATACTTAGCTTCAAAGATAAAAGGGCGGTCAGTCACATCTTAAATTGGCCTTCACCTAAAAGCAGTAGCTCAATTACACCTCGAGAACTGCCTTATTTTTACCCTAGAAGCTTGTTAAGTCCAGTGGCAAATTCTGGTTTGTGGGCACCCGCCTTGGACAATTCAATCAGGCCACTGCTACATTCGCAAGTCAATTGTCTGAGGAACCAGCTTATCCACCCTGAGGGTCATTATCGAATCTCTAGACCTCCATTTGCTTCACAGATGGAAAATGTTGTCCATCCTGTCTATCCGGTTTATCCTGGTCCCTGGACTCAGCATCTAAATGATCCTCGTGCTCCAGCTGACCTCTGGTCATCTAATCGGTTCCAAATCCCACTTTATAATCGTTATGACGGATTAAGAGATTTAGAGGGTGTGGATTGACTGAGCTGTAAATCGGTTGCACCCGTTCTTCCGATAGATCTTACTCCTACTGTATGCAATGTTAGTGGCCCTGTCATCGATCCTAGGCCGCTCAATGTCACTGGCACAGTTACTATCTGTAGTTTTGGCTCTGATCATCCTGAAGTCCGTGAACCTAGTAGCGCAAGGCAGATCTGTGATCTTCCTGATAGATTTAGTAATAATACACCAGGTGTTAAACATAGGACCCATGGGAAGATTGAGTTTCTATTTTGGAACATTGCAGGGATCAAGGATAGGGTTTTAGATCCTACTTGGCTGGAGTTTGTAAGTCCCTTTGGATTTTTGTGTCTCCAAGAAACCTGGTCCGCTGAGCCTGTTCACATAAATGGGTACAGAACTTTTCATGCTGCAGCTTTGCACTCTAAACGTGGGAGGAATATGGGAGGACTTTGCATTTATATTTCGAATCTGATGGGTGTCGAGGATATCAAGATAGTTAAGATGGGGGTCTGCTTTCAGATCCTATTAATTCGAATGGTCTCCAAGGTTGATATCATTTTGATTAACATCTATAATAATTTGCATAAACATTGTGTTGCAGATATGGTCTCTTCCTTGATTAATGTAATTCACGGGATTACAATCCCGAAAGGGAGGGATTGCATTATTGTTTGTGGTTGGGGATTTTAATCACAATCTGTGCGGTCATGATCGGGGGGGTGGAATCATAGGGGCGGGTGCGGAAGCCACGTCCCCACACTTTTCCCATCTGGACAGGGGTGAATCTTTGAATGATATGCTGGCATCTTTTAATCTAGATTTTGTTAACAGGTTGTGCTCCCCCAGTGTAGAGTTTAGTGCAACCTTTGTGGGGAGAGGGCTAGGCAACATCATTGATTTTATTGTTGCTTCTGAAAGTCATGCCACCTGGTTTGCGGATTATACCATTCATCCTGTAGGATTCAGTGAGCATCTTCCCCTCTCTTTTGCTATTATTTTACCACAGGCTAAGCACAGTTCATTGATTGAAAGACTGTCTTGGTTAAAAACTTGAGATATGCCAAGACAAAACGGCTACGCTATTAAATGGAGTCAGAATGACCCGGAGGTAACGTAGGCCAACATAGTCAGGGGATCCCTTGACTCAATTGAAAGGTGTCTTGACGTAGAGACCTCTCACGAGGATACTTTGTCAGCCTTTGAGGCTATTACCCGGACCATTCGAGATAGTTTGTCCCGTCCGGGGAGAAGTCATACTTCTAGGTCTACTACCAATTCTTGGTTCGATGCTGCCTGTTCTAAGGCGCATTCTTGCCTCAAAGCCGCGTTACACAACAAGGTAAGGGACCCGGTAGAGGTGGCTACCTGTAGGAGAGTGTATCGTCTTGCACGGAATAATTATAAGAATAACATCAAATCCGAGGCCTGGAATAATCTGGCTAATGCCGCACAATCTAAGGACAGTGCCCTATTTTGGCGTGCAGTTAATGCACCCTTTTTTAATGAAGCCAACATTGCAAGGGTAGAGGTTGCTATCAGCGAAAACTCCTGGATTGACTTTTTCTCAGAAGTCTATAACCCGGAGGGGATTTTAAAGCTAGCTGATATAGAGGATATGGACAAGGAGGCTTCCCGGACCTTTCGCCAAATTAATTTGGGTATCTCAATTGGTGAAATGTCCGCTGCTATTAAGCAGAGTAGGGGAGGTAAAGCCCCAGGTTTAGACGGGGTTCCTATTGATATTTTTAAACACTCAGTTGACTTATGGTCCCCATTTTGAAGAGAGTCCTGGATGCAAGTTGTGAGCGGGGGTTTCCCAAGACCTGGTCTGATTCTATCATTATTCCCATCTTCAAGAAGGGAGATAGGGAGAGTCCCTCCTGTTATCGCCCTATCTCCCTTCTTGATTCCTTTATGAAGATCACCGGGAGGGTTGTTCCGAATCGGTTACTATCCTGGGTAGAAGAAGCAGTAGTGTTGTCCCCGGTTCAGTACGGCTTCCGTGAGGGGATGGGCACCGTTGAACAGGTCCTGAACTTTACACTATTACAAGGGAAATATGTTCAGGCTAAGGCGGGTAAACTTTATGCAGCATTCGTCAACCTGAGTGCTGCTTTCGACTGCGTAAAGCACGACCGTCTGTGGAAGGTGTTGGAAGAACTTAAAGTAGAGGAGGCTATTATTTCTTTTTTAAGGCAACTCTACGCTGGGGCAAGGGCCAGGGTGAGATTTGGAACCGGAGGAGAGTGCACCAAGCCCTTCCACGTGAAGCGTGGTGTGAGGCAAGGGTGCGTTCTCGCGCCTCTTCTTTTTAATTTATACACCAATGACTTAGAGGATGTTTTGGTGTCTAAAGTCATTGACTCACCCAGAATCAATTTTAAACAAGTGGTGTCCCTATTATATGCGGATGACGCCGTCATCATGGCCAGGACAGAGAGAGGCCTGCAGACAGCCCTAGATGCCTATATTAATTTCATGGACTCTAGGGGTCTGAAACTGAATGTGGAAAAAACCTTTGTGATGACGTGCGCCAGGCGTAAAACAAAAACCTGTAAGTTGTTCGCACGTAGGGAGAAAGTGCGGGCAACCAAATCCTTTTCATACTTAGGAGTAGTCCTTGAGGTAGGGGGACATTGGGGTCCGGCCATTAGGAGTAGGACCTTGTCCTTCAAAAAAGCAACTGCAGCACTTATGGCTTTTTCACGAAAGATGGGCAAAAGACCCCCTGAAATTTTACTTAAAATATATATGGCCAAATGTGTTAGTACGGCCATATATGGTGCTGGTGTTTGGGGTATCCAAGACACCAGGGAAATACAAATAGTAGAAAATGCTTTTCTAAGGTTTATTTTAGCTGTACCTTTTAGTTTATCTGTGTATAATTGTTACGCTGAGTTGGGAGTTCGTCATATCAGCGATTTGATAGCGATGCAACCACTGCTACTTTGGCACAGGGTTTGGACCGCAGCTGACTTGGAGCTGAACAGAGAGATTATCCGTGATGTTATGGCCCTGGATAAATCAAACAAAAGAGCATGGCTAACCTATATCCAAAAGTTTTGCCAAGATATGGGGAAACCTGAGTTCTTTTCTGTACCAGAGGGGCTATGTAAGATCAGGAGAAAAGATCTAAAGAACATTTGTAGGTACCATCTGGAATCCCTGCGGCTCGGGGTTGAGCTCAATAAGGGCTCGGTCGTGAGGCACCAAATGTCGCTAGTATCTGGTAATATGCAACCCTATTTGAATTGGTGTACTAAGGGTTTTGATAGGTTTTTACTCACAAGGTTTAGATTCGACATCTTTTTTCGCCTTGTTCATTTCCAAAAATTAATGATTGGACCAAAATACTCTGTAAGTGCCCATGTGATGGGGGGGCCGAACAATCAACACTTCATGTGATTTGCTTTTGTGGATTTTATTCTAAAGAGAGAGCCCGATGGATTAAACCTTTTCTGAAAAATAGCGGAACATGGTATCAGTGCCGCCCAGCATTACTGTATCTTCAATTGTTACATGATGAACTATGTGTGGCCACTATGGTCGGTTTTTTAAAGAGTGTATTCAGAAAAAGGAAAACTTTAATGTGCTCTTAAATTTACTGTATATACTGTTAATTTTTAAACGTAATGATTTATATGTGACAAGTTCTGTATTTTTATGCACAATATGTATTGATTCTTTGTGTTGCTGCTTTTATGATTTTAAAATTTTGCTAAAATCGAATAAAGCTTTTCTACTACTACTAATTTTGCATATTTTACATCAATCAATCAATCAATAATAAGCTTTATTCTGATGTATCAAACAGCCATAAAAGTACAGTATATAATCGTGTTACATAAAAAAACCATTTAAAAAATTGACAATCATAATAAAATAGCATTTAGATATTTTACATCAACCTGGGGTGTCCGAGAGAAGTTTGCTTATGTGTCTACTAATCCTAATACGCTTGCATTTAAGATGGCTGCTGCTACGCAGGATTTTCTATTGCGCATGCGTCTGTCATACTCACGTGACATGACGTACTCTTTGCTTTGGAGGGAATCTGCCGCTTCTGCGCACTAGTAATAAGATGGCTGCTCTGTGTTACCGCATGCATGAAGTTTGCATTGCTGCTTTTGCCAAGCTGTTCGTTCTGCCTAATCCTAATGCTATAGTTAAATATAAAATAATGGGTATAGAGTAGAGATACATGGTATACAGTGTATTCATTTATTCTGTGTTCTAAAACAGTTTCTTTCTATGCGTTCATGTAACGATAAATTTGGGCCTGGGAGACGTTATTACTCCATCTTGAAAGTTCTTCTGTGCATGACAAGCTCCAGAGAGAAGCTGAACTCATTTATCATTGAAATCAAGCCAAGGACAGTCGCAGCCAAGATGCGCCTGGGAAGCTGACCCTTAACCCTGCTAGAGGAAGCTAAACTGTACCCGTTATATTACAATGTATTCAATGTTAAATTCTCCATTGTTGGGTGGAATAAAGATGTCATGTGAAAATAAATTGATGGGCGGGAACATAAAATTATTACTCAACGCTAAAGTATCATGGTCCCGACAGGATATTGTATCATTTACAAATGATTTCCCCAAACTTCGTGAAAAACCTGTAGAGTGGTACAGACAAGTCGAGAGATTTGTAAAAGTTTTAAAATGTCTTTTGAAAGATTTAGCTGGATTATTTGACATTGTAGTTCCAGTAGATTTGTGGACGGAATGCAAAATTGCTATTGATTGGCCTAGTGACGAGTACCCTGGAGACCCAAAGACAGGGGCACCTTCCGAGGATGTCATGAAAAAGTACAATCAGGTAATACTTTACCTTAAAGGAAAGGTGCCTGCAAAAGAGACAGACTGGACTAGAATAGATAGGACCACTTAGAATAAAGATGAATCCGTGCATGCATATTATCAACGCTTATTGCAGGTATTCAAACAGTACAGTGGATTGGATAACATCGATATGAAGGATATGACGCATTTCATTTATCGATTTGTGTTAGGATTAAGACCAGAAATTTCACAATGGATTAAAGGTAATAAAATTTGTTGGCAGGCTAAACACTTAGACGAAGTCCTTAAATATGCTAAATATTGTGAATATGAGCTAGAAAATAAACGAAAGGAGTTAAAAGAAAAAGTCATGTGGGCACAAGTAAAATTAGCAGAGCAACAAGAACAACAGTCAAACCAAATGAATAGTAACCAGAGTCAGGGTGATGGAAATGGAGGAAAGCCGAGGGGAAAATTCAATAGAGATGAGGCAAAACGGAAATTTCCATGTCATGGGTGCGGCAAGTTGGGGCACTGGAAGAACGAGTGTAAGGCTGTGCAGTGTGTGAGGCGAGAGAATGGTTTTGGTGGGTGTCAGAAAGTCTGGCGCTCTGCGTGTTCCCAGAATGTGAAAGGTCATGCGGTAGTTCTAAGTCGGTGCAAACAGGTCAGGGGAACAAAACCAGTAGAAAATAACCCCTGGGTAGACAGAGAGAGTGGCTCTCTAGTCAAGCGAAAATGCAACAAGTGTCCTGTGCACACAACAAAAAGTACGTGGTTCTCAGGTGAGAACTAAAATGAAATGATACTTCAAATGGAGTAAAGTAATTCAACAGTGTGAATTTGAAGAAAAAGTTTTAATAGTTCTGAGTGGAAAATCAGTACAGACAAGAGCACAAAGCCAACACGTGTTTCGTCACACCGTGTGCGGGTGGTGACTCATCAGGGCTGGAGTTCGGCGTCCTTGAGTGAAAGGACGCCAGCTGCGGGCACGGTGCAGTCCAGGGCGATCCTGGGTACTGTAGGTGGCGAGCCAAAATTGCTCGCTGGAGAAGCTCAGGACGGGTGAGTCCAGGGCGTGGTAAGCTTCTCCAGCGAGCAATTTTGGCTCACCACCTACAGTACCCAGGATCGCCCTGGACTGCACCGTGCCCGCAGCTGGCGTCCTTTCACTCAAGACCGCCGAACTCCAGCCCTGAGTCACCACCCGCACACGGTGTGACGAAACATGTGTCGGCTTTGTGCTCTTGTCTGTACTGATTTTCCACTCAGAACTATAAAAACTTTTTCTTCAAATTCACACTGTTGAATTACTTTACTCCACTTGAAGTATCATTTCATTTTCTCACCTGAGAACCACGTACTTTTTGTCGTGTGCACAGGACACTTGTTGCAGGCTGTGCAGAGTGGTAATGTGCAAATCCATGATTTAAATCCACAGACGCAGAATGAGGTACCACGGAAGACCCAGCAGCAGGTAAAACAGAACCAGTTACCGCCTGCACCTATGCCAAATTACAGGAGCAAAGCACAACAAAGTGTAGATACCACAAATTGGGAAGGAAGGGAAAGAAGAGATACAGCACCTTCACAATTTCTTCTGAGTGATACATTCTTTTGTGAAGAACCTTACTGACGGTGCCTGAGGGTGGAGGACGAGGAGTGCATGCTTGGCGCCTCCTTGCTGGTAGACCAGTCAGGGCCATACATTGAAGGAAAGGTTGAAGGAAATTATGTCACCTTTCTGTTAGACACCGGTGCTACCCGTTCTACTGTAAGAACAGCAGACATTCCAAACCTTTACCTCTCGGGAGAAGCAATTCAAGTAGTGGGCGTTTCTAATAAACAAATTAGTACCCCAGTTACAGAACCAATGGAAGTTAGAATAGGGAATTTTAAAGAAATGCATAGATTTGTTGTCTGTGATTCAAGCCCTGTAAATTTGTTAGGATGAGACTTGCTGTGCAAAATGAATTGCACCATTTTTTGCACCCCAAGTGGTGTTGAAATACAAACCCCAGACGAAGACGGAATTTACAAATTAATGTTAGCGAAACAAGAGACAGAAATTCAGTTCGCAGTAGTTTGACTTGCTTGCGCCGGGAAACCCTGTTTAGGATAGCTGTGCGTGTTATAAATTTAATTAATAAAAAAATAATAATCATAAATTAAAAGACTGACAATAGAAGACTTACCAGAAGAACTGTAACAGATGGTACAACCAGATGTATGGGATTTTACTGGAAAAGATGTAGGATTAATGGCAAATGTTGACCCAATAAAAGTGACCATAAAAGAAGATGCAGTTTACCCAAATACTCGACAGTATAAAATGAGTGCAGAAATAAAAGCAGGTGTTGCAGTTGAAATAAAACATTTGGTTGAAGCAGGCATTTTACAAGAAGTAATGAGCAGTCCCTGTAACTCTCCTATAATTGGTATAAAGAAACCAAGTGGAAAGTACAGGGTTGTACAAGACCTCCGGAAGGTTAATAAGATTGTTGTCCCATGCTGTCCAGTCGTGCCAAATCTTGCAGTGATTCTTTATCAGATACCGTGGGAGGCTGGATGGTTTACTGTCATTGACCTGTGTCACGCATTTTTCTCGATTTCATTACACCCAGACAGCAAATTTATTTTCTCATTTGAATTAGACAGTCATGTTTATGTCTGGAATCGAGTTCCTCAGGGGTACACAGAAAGTCCTTCGATTTTTAATCAGATTTTGAAAAAGTGCCTTCAGTCATTGGTACTGCCTGGACAATCAGTTTTGGTCAAATACATAGACGACCTATTGGTGGCGTCTAAAACCCGGAATGATTGTGTTGTCGATACTATCGCCTTAATGAATCACTTAGGTGAAGGAGGACATAAAGTGTCACCAGAAAAATTGCACTTCTGCACCACATCAGTGAAATATCTGGGGCACCAGATAGAAAAGGGTGTCAGAAGGGTTACTTCAGAAAGAATCAGAATAATTAGAAACATGAATTTGCCTCATACCCAAAAAGAGATTAGAATGATTCTTGGAGTAGTAGGATACTGCAGGCAATGGATTGTGGGATTTGCAGTACTAGCAAAGCCATTAATACAAATGACAAAGAAAGGAGCCAAGGACCCAGTAGAGTGGGATGACGAAAGCATGACTGCTTTTGTAAAATTGCGAGAATGTCTGTGTACAGCTCCAGCATTAGGGATGCCTGACTATTCTAAAGATTTTGCACTGTTTTGTGACACACAAGACAATTGTGCACTTTTAGTTCTGTCTCAAATTCATGGTTTGGTGAGACGTCCAGTGGCACATTTTTTTCTTCCACATTAGACCCTGTGGCAGCTGCATTACCTGGATATCTGAAAGCAGTAGCTGCAACGTGCATGAGCCTTGAGCAGAGTGAATCCATTATTATGGGACATCCTGTAACTGTGTATGTTCCACATGCAGTTGTAATTTTGATGACAAGAACTAAGACCCAGTATCTCACACCTAGTCGGCTGACTAAGTACGAGAGAATACTTGTAGGTGCAGGAAATGTAACCATTGCTAGGTGTAATATTCTGAACCCAGCAACACTGCTACCTAATTCACATACTGCAGAAGTGAAGGGAGAAGTTGAACATGACTGCATCAATCTGACTGAATACAGTACAAAACCACAACCAGACATAAGAGAAGAGCCATTAATTGATTCAGAATATGAGCTATTTGTAGATGGCTCTTGTATGAGACATGAGGAAGGAGGTCTGAGCGCTGCTTATGCAGTGTGCACATTGGGAGGTCCAGTTGAAGCATCCCATTTGCCTGGAGTCAAGTTTGCACAAATAGCTGAATTGGTTTCCTTGGCAAAAGCCTGTAAATTTGGGAAAAATTGGAAAGTAACCCTATACACTGACAGCCAGTATGGTTACGGAGTTGTGCATGACTATGGCCAACTATGGATGCAAAGGGAGTTTCTGACTTCTTCAGGTACTCCGATTAGGAATGGAAAATATGTAAAAGATTTGCTGGAAGCAATCCAGTTACCAAAAGAAGTGGCTGTGGTCAAGTGTGCTGCTCAAAAATCTGGCAACGACAAAGTGACAGCGGGTAATTGGTATGCTGACCAGTTAGCCCAACAATGTGCAAAGTATAAAATGGCTGTTAATAAAAAGGTTGAGGTGGGCAGAAACAGCTGTCAATTTATGTTGCTAGAAGGAGTGAACACGTGGAAAGAAGTGAGAGATTTGCAGAATGCAGCAGAACCGAAAGGAACAATAGAGGAAAATAGGTTGTCAGAGAAGGGTTGAGGATGGTGTCATTGTTTATCATGATGAAACGGCAATGCTACCCGACTGTCTGCTTGCTCCTATGGCTAGGTTGATTCATGGAGATTCCCACTTGGGAAGAGATGCTATGATATGTCTATTCAGACAGTCATGGTTTAATGCGAAATTCAGGAACATAGCAGAGGCACTCTGCCAGAGGTGTTTGATTTGCCAACAAATGAACCCAGGGAAGAAAACAGTAGTGTTACCAGGAAAGATTGGGAAGGCAGAGGGTCCTTTTATTCGATTACAGATTAATTTCATTCAGTTACCCCCTTGTCGAGGACTAAAATACGTACTTGTCATTGTCTGCCTGTTTTAAAAATGGGTGGAAGCTTACCCCACACGCAGGAACGATAGCATCACTGTAGCTAAACTTTTACTTAGAGAGCTCATACCACGTTTCGGTTTTCCAGTAACAATTATATCAGACAGAGGCTGCCATTTTAATAATGAAATGATTGGTCCAATTTGTGAAGCATTCAAAACTAAGCAAAAGCTGCACTGTGCATATCGCCCAGAGGCTTCTGGAGTGGTAGAACAATTGAATGGCACTATCAAGTCAAGATTGGGAAAGATGTATGAGTCAACTCGATTGGAGTGGCCAGATGCTTTGCCACTTGTTCTGATGGGACTTGAAAGTATTCCAGACCTGAACACAGGCTTGAGTCCCCATGAAATACTGATGGGAAAAGCAATGCGGCAAGCATGTGTGCCAGGACACAAACTGCTAAACATATCTGATGATTTAGTTCTGGAATACTGCAAAGAGGTGGGTGACCAAGTGCGTTCTATCTCTCACCAGGTTGGGGAAGACGCTGTCGCCAGACCAGCAACTCCAGCACATGACCTGAACCCAGGTGATTGGGTAGTGCTTAAGAAACATACAAAAAATACTTTCCTTGCACCGAGGTGGGGAAAACCACGACAAGTAATTTTGGTTACCACCACAGCTGTAAAGTGTGCGGGAGTTCCACACTGGATTCATGCCAGTTATACGAAAAAGGTGACTGAACCTGATGAAACTGAGGCTGAAGGTTGTGCAGCTGAGGGGTCTCAAAATATCGAACCTGAAGTAGCTGAGGAGGAACAACCGTGCACCAGTCAATATGATTGGAGTCCAGTAATCAACATACCTGCAGAATATGTGAGAACAAGAAGCCAAACATATCTAGATAGACAGAGTGATAGTGAGGATGAGACAGGTATAGAAGAAGGTACTCAGATCACAGAAATCCAAGTCTAAAGTGATTCTGAGGAGGACCAGATAGGGAAAGATCAGGTAATCGACACTCCACCAAGAACTCCTGAGCCTGAAAAGGGACAGATAGTAATTAGGGCGGAGGCTCAAGCGGAAGAAAATCAAGAGTTTGAAGAGCTTGAGCAGGACCAGACAGGAGTAGAAAATTGTGTACAGGAAGAAGAAGGTGAAACAAACAAAAGCCAAATTTAGCAAATACCTGAACAAGGCCAGCTTAGTGACCAGGCAGAAGAAACAGAAATAAGACCTGGATCAAGTCAGACAGAGAGGGAAAATGAAGACAGCATTGAAATAGATGTGCCACAACTGAATGAAAATAAAAGAGCATTTGAATAGGGCCGAAGCACAGTGCCAGCTAAAAGACTCAGAAAAGAAGATAAGTGGCCTAGATTTGTCAAAAGACTGAGACTGCGTTTAAAGACAATAAATGAAGAACCTGAACAAGTAAATGAAATTACAAGTCAAGCGGATCAACCTGTGATACAGCCAAGAAGGAGAAGTCCACGATTAAAAAGACTGAATAATAAATACAAAGGCCCTGAGTGGACCTACAGTGTTTTGGAAGATTTTGAAAACCTGGAAATAAGTGACGAAAGTGACGAAGAATTGATTACTGACGAAGAAGTGAGACCAACTTGAAACTCACACAGGGTAAAGTCCGTGTAATAGTTGCAAAGAGGGGTTGAATCTCCTTTTAGTCAGAAATGGCTGATCATACTATTAATGGAAGACCGAAAAGAAATTGTTTTAAAACATGCTGCAGAGTATGTTTATGTAGTATAGCAATAGTACTTAGAGTTTGGATAGGACTAACAATAGCTATTCCTTACATGATGAGTAAAGAGACAAAAGTTAACACTAATGAACGACTGCCATTAGATACAGAAGAGTTACAAACAAAAGGTACACCGAAAAGAGTAGATACACAAGAAAAGGCACTTAACAATAGACAACAGAAAGTAGGCTTAGAAGCACTAGACGAGGAAGGACTGCATTGCACGATAATCAAAAACAAAACACATCTGAATGTATTTGCAAACCTATTAGTACACTATGTTGAAGCTATGGACATAGAAGATTGCTTTGTTTGTATGAAGCTGCCTACTTCAGTAGCTGAAGGTGTGACATACCACCATTTGCCACTAACATATGGAATTTCCTGTAGTGTTTTAGCTAGTTTATTCTATAAGAAAAGACCTTTACAGTGTTATTATTCTGATTTAAATGTGATATTTTCTGAACTTCCTATACGTAGAGACTTAAATCCTGTACATACTACAAGAAATGTAGTACGCTACATGGGTGAATATTTTCTAACTATAGGTACAATAGATATAGCTGACGCACACAAGAATAATCTAACATGTTTAGTACAAGAAAAGGAGAAGATATTTTTGAATATGGTTGAGAAAAGGAGAGAGAATTTCCAAAGAAAGGCAAATTACAAGAATCATAAAATTCCTAAATGGGCTGAAAGTATAGGGAACACCTCAAATGGTGGGGCTAATGCTGCTATGTTGCTGGATTTCGAAAAGAAGGGGAAACTCTGTCTCCACAGAGAAAGAACTAGTTATTATAACAATATATTCATTGGTTCAAGTGAGTGTGAACACAATTATAAGGTAATTGCTGGTTGGGGTTTCAAAGATGGAACTGAACCTGTGTTTCCCGGAGTCTATTATATATGTGGGAACAAGGCTTACTACAAATTGCCAGATCACTGGTATGGGAGTTGTTATTTTGGAATAGTATTCCCTAAGATTTATCATGTGGATAAAATCACTGGAAACAATGAAGAAACTAATGGATTAGTACGTAGTAAAAGAGCTAGTGTTGGTGAAATAGTAGGTGATATATTTAGTGCATTGATACCTACAGTGGGAGTGGCTCTGAATACACACAGAATATGCAAACTGTCAACAGTAGTGGATCGGTTATCAACTGACACTGCTGGGGAGGGTTCCTAATGGTCAATACCGAATTGGTTGCGATCAGATCAATGGTTTTACAAAATCGACTTGCTCTTGATACATTATTGGCAAAAGAGGGCGGAGTCTGTAGAATGTTGAAGGCGCAACATTGTTGCACTTACATACCAGACAAAAGTGTTGAAATTAAGAGGTATGTGAGAAATATTACTAATTTGGAAAAAGAGCTTAAACCACTGGAAGTTGATAGTGCATGAAAGAGGCTCACTGATGGTCTCTTCTCTGTAGGTAGTTAGCTTTCTAATGTAGGAAAAAGTATTGTAGGTAGAATACTGATGCCAATGGTGGGAATAGGCTTACTAGTTTTAGGTATAATAATTTGCGGCAAATGTTGAAAACATAACAAGAAATACTCCATAAATAAGCGGGGAGTAAAGAGAAATATTAATGAACTCGAATTAGAAGAGATGGATAGTAAATTATACAAGAAAATGAAAAATTCTCATGGTAGTAATGAGAAGAAGCAAAATAGAAAGTTTGAAGAGATTGAGTTGGGTGAAATGTGAAAAGTTGGCATCAGTTCCATTAATTAGTGATGATATAAAATATCATCAAAGAGGGGATTGATGGAGCAAGGATTCGCACATGAAGCGACTTGCTTGTACTCATGAACCTCGAATAACGTTAATAAAATAACCAATAGGTTTGTCTTGCTAATTTTGCATATTTTACATCAACATGAGGTGTCCGAGTGAAGCTTGCTTATGTGTCTACTAATCCTAATACGCTTGCATTTAAGATGGCTGCTGCTACGCGGGATTTTCTATTGCGCATGCATCTGTCATACTCACGTGACATGACGTACTCTTTGCTTTGGAGGGAATCTGCCGCTTCTGCGCACTAGTAATAAGATGGCTGCTCTGTGTTACCGCATGCATGAAGCTTGCATTGCTGCTTTTGCCAAGCTGTTCGTTCTGCCTAATCCTAATGCTATAGTTAAATATAAAATAATTGGTATAGAGTAGAGATACATGGTATACAGTGTATTCATTTATTCTGTGTTCTAAAACTGTTTCTTTCTATTCTTTCATGAAACAATAAATTTGGGCCTGTGAGACGTTATTACTCCATCTTGAAAGTTCTTCTGCACATGACAAGCTCCAGAGAGAAGCTGAACTCATTTGTCATTGAAATCAAGCCAAGGACAGTCGCAGCCAAGATGCGCCTGGGATGCTGACCCTTAACCCTGCTAGAGGAAGCTAAACTGTACCCGTTATATTACAATGTATTCAATGTTAAATTCTCCATTGCTGGGTGGAATAAAGATGTAATGTGAAAATAAATTGATGGGCGGGAACATAAAATTAATATTCAACGCTAAAGTATCAAAATCTGGTGTGGTGTGACGACCTCTCCTCCTCCTTTGTCCAATCAAAATTGGGGATCCTTACACTTGCAACATTGGGGGGTGGTACACTGACCTGGAAAATAGTATAGCTAGCGTAGGTTTAGCTAGAGAAATTGTCTGACTTGTCCGAATAGCTGACCTGTCACTGACCCAACGCACTCAATAGGTGACAAAGAGCAGATGGCTGCGGAGCACTCTGTCAGAAGATTCGCTGACCCAATCGGGGTTCGGGAAGCTGAGGTGCTGGTGAAGCACTTTGTCGGTGAATTCGATAACCCAATCGGGGTTTTGGCTGATTACTTGCAGAGAGGGTATAGCGCAGGCATTGCAACTGAACTGCGGGTGCTGGTCTTAACCTTTAGTGGTCCGGTCCTGATCCAAATCTGGTTTATCCTGTCCTGATTCTAATCTGCACCTGCTGGCCTACTGGCAACTGCAATTTTTGGGGTTCTTCTGTCTTTGCAACTGACCCGTGGCCAGGGTTGGTCTTCACACCATTCTAGGTAAATATAAATCTGTGTGGGCATGGCCATTATATTTTGCGTCCTTTTCTTTTCCCTCCCATCTTTTGCTAAAGCTTTGATTACATACATTCCTTTTTCTTACCCTTCCCTTGGTAAATGATACATTTTTGTTTGGCTGTTTTCAATAGTATGTTCCACTTTCTTACCCTCCTATAGATTATGCTGAAATGTTCTCATGAGTGCATCGTATATGTTCTTGATCCTTTTCAACCTTCCCTTTTTTTGAAAATACATAAGTTTGGTTATTAGATTTAATAGCATATTCTATTTTCTTACCTTCCTATAGATATATGCTCAAACCATGTTTTCATAGTCGCATATTATGTTCCCTCTTTTTACCTACCCTTTGATAATTGCATAAAGTTGTGTTTATTTAGCATGTTCCTTCTTTTTCCCCACCCTAGAAATATTGTGCGAAGTTGGTTTTATTAAATAGCATGTTCCTTGTTCTTACCTTCCCTTTAAATTACTAAATGATTGGCATAATATATCTTTTGCATAGTTATACCCTATTTCTGATTTTGATTATTGATAGTCTTATTGCTTTTAATCTCTGGATTATGACCTTTGATGAAATTTAGATAAAGAGTTTTAAACCTTCTCGAGTCTGTGGTTATTATATGAGTGCATATGTTATTTGCTACCTATTATTCTAACTCCCTGATCAAATAGGTTACAGGTACCAGTGACAAGGATTGGTAAGTCAATGGTATCGACCTAGTAGATGAAATATCTGGTAGTTAGAGCGTAGGTCACCTGATTTAAGTAATTGTGAAATTGATTATGGGCCCAGGTGAGTATGGTAAATTTATAGTCTGGTGACCTGCGCGCTCTATCACTGCCACCACGCTCTTTTTGGAATGTGAAGGGCTACTAGCGGACATAAGGAAAAAATGCATACATGCAATTGTAGGGGCAAGAGGCACGGAACACCACAAATTGGAGTAACTCAGTACCTCATTGAATGGCCTGGAAAGAACCGCTGTGAAGGAGGATACTGACTGTATCATGCCTTGTGAGGTGCAGGAACTGCATGCCAACCTGCTCCAATCATTGTGATTCCCTGACTATAAAGCATGTCAAGAGAGGATGCATGCAGAGGAGGTCAAACCATTGCTCCTGTGATGTGAGTTAGTCACCACACCAGTGGCTGCTATCTACACCAGCCCTAACTCTATGGCCTTCGCTAAGGATGTAAAACACTTACAGCATTCTGCGCACACTACCAGACAGTGTATAACTCTGCACATATTCTGCACCAGATTGGACCTGATACATTCCTGTCCACGGTGTTATTACCGGTAGTGACGGCAGAACAGCAACTTGTGTTGTACAGTCCAATAATGGAGCAGGAGAGCTGCTGCACCACACCAGACTCTCCAACATGTAAAACTCTGGGACTGCATGGTCTACCAATTGAATTTTATAAGACATATGCAGACCTGCTGATTCCAAAGACAGTTGAATTATACACCTCAGCCGTAGCCTTTGGGATTTTACCTTATGCAATGCGGGAGGAACTGTTGGTTTCCCTTCCTAAACTAGGTAGAGATCCTCTCGAGCTATCCTACTGTGGAAGGCAGGACTGGATGACAGAATGCCGTGCTTGATTAAACTCTTATATACGCAACCAAAGGCCAGAGTAAAAATTGGCCAGATCATATCCCCCATTCCCGATGAACTGCTGTACATGGCAGGGGTGTCAACTCTCACCATTACTTTCTGCTCGGTCAGTGGAGCCTGTGACAGTTGGGAGCAAATGTGGTATGCCCATTTGGGGTGAGATACATGCGGTATCCATGTATGCAGACGATGTCCTCATATATGTCAGGGACATACGAAGTGGTGTAGACGACATAACTCACGGATTGGGTAAATTGGTCACAAACTTGCTCGTTTCTATTACACCCTGACTGACCAGCTCATGATATAACAGTTGGCACACATTTGATCATGTGGGCGGCATGCACGTTCCACTATCTGGGCATCAATATATATTATGCTGCTCAGAATCTCCTTGAGGGCAATCTGTTAAGGGCCATTTCCTCTCTGCTACCCCAAATTGCATTCTGGTGTTCTATTCCTATTATGATGCAGGGCCAGGTCGCTCTGTCAAAGATGGTCATGTTGCCCAGATTATTTACTACTTTTCAAACTTGCCAATCTCAATAACTCATAGTTTGTTCTGCATGCTGGATTGTGTGCTAGTGGACCTGATTTAGATAGGTGGAAGTCTTAGTGTCTCCGTGACAAAGCTGCAGTTTCCCACAGATTCTCTGACCCCCCCCAACATAATGACCCCCCAACATAAATTGGAATTAGATTTGGGACACCCCGGCCCTCAAGAAGTGTAATAGAGTGCTCATATACCCATTTAAGGTCTCTCGCAATTGATTTTTCCAATATATACTGCACAACATCCAGCATAGAGCATATTTAATACCATCGAGGCTTCACAAAATGTATCCCAATGGATCACCTGACTGCCTGGATGTCACGTCCCCCAAGCTGATATGCTGCATATGTTCTGGGACTGCCCGTTGGTGTGCACATTCTGTGATGGAGTCTGCACAACCCTTACATGAGCGATGGGTCATCTGGACCCACTTAGTATACTCCATTTCCACACACTCCCAATCCCTAATGCTCCTCCCATCTTCTATCTACTGACCCTCCCTCATGTTCTTTTTCTCAATTCTGTTGCTCCGCCTTCCTCACCATCTTTCCTGCCTAATCTAATAGCAACTTTCTCTATATCGAATTTGATGCCCCCACTAGCACATCCGTTATACATCACCTTGGTAAGTTCTCCCTTCAAACGTTGCACTCTCCTCACTCTACACTGAAAACACCACAATACATCAAGCAACAATACATTCTACCAGAAGCGGCCGTTGGTGGGAGTGCTGCGGGGCGGCGGGGCGGGAGTGGAGCAGTGTGGGGGGTAGTAAACTATGGAATACGGCCCAACGGAGGTAAGTAGAAAAATAAATAAATACAACGAATTTCATTGCGCTTGCTGCATTGCCCAATGCGATGCAGCGCGCGCGCAACAAAATTGGCCATGCAAGTACGATATTTTATTTTGCCACTCTCAAGCCATTGTACATGTTTTGACACCAAAATAGGTCATATTTGACCCACATTAACTTAGACTATACAGTGGTTTTCTCAACACCATGTCCCACATATTCTCATAGCTGGCCAAAGCCTCTATCCAAGCCATTGCTTTAAGGCCATTTTTAGTAAGGTTGTAAAACTGGCTGCTATTCATATACCTTCAAACATGCTCAGAAGAGGCTTAGACCATTTTATACTCAACCCCAAGGATGTATCAGAACCCCCCTCAATGAGCAGTACTGCAATACCAATTTAGTTATTTTGTCTCTGAAGCTACCAATGCACACTGCTGTTATATTGATGCTCTGACACTGCATTTTGAGATTCTCTTCCTACAACATCTGCAGCTTTCTGTGCTCTTCAGCTTTGGCCTAAACCACAGCCCCAGGTACTCCATAAGCTGCTATGGTGGTTAGTATTTAACTTTTTTTTACTAAAAACCAATGCAATGTGATTAGTTCACCCTCTTCAAAGAGCTCTGGTGATGTCTGCTTGATCACTGGGCACTATGCCTAGAGCTGAACTGCAATCATTCAATGGGGGCTCTAGAATGGGACTGCACTGGATGTTTCTCTCCATTTCATGGTGAGAACTTCCCTTGCCTCTGGTTGTCTTACTGCCCAGGTCCAGGCATGGCCTGCGCTGGTCACATTGTAGTCTGCGGCTCATGCGCCGTGTTGGTAATGATGACCACCAGCTCCTCCACTGCGGAACAGATTGGGGTACCTTGACAGAGAAATATTCTTTAGGTGGTCTTCAATCTTTTGTGTAGGGAGAGCTTGTTCTGAGCAGTGAAAATTATCATGAGCTACTGAAGGCCAAGCCACTTGCGCAGTGTTACCCACATCCAGCTAAATTGATTTTAAGCCTAAAGTCCTTAGAGCCAGATACTATGGTTCAAACAAAATACTTTGACTCTGGGCACAATAACAGTGCTGGTATGTGTGTCAGTGAGGGCATGGTCTTTGGGGATGTATGAGCATGAGTGAGTATGGAGAGAGGTGTGGTGCGGCAGCCAGAGTGGCTGACTCTGGAGTGCGCGGTCATGGTTCGATATCTGCGGCAGCTCAACTCAGCATCATGTGACTCTGGGCAATAGCTCACTTAATCTCCCCGATGGCCTTCAGTGCCTTGAAATCTTCAGGGGTGATATGTTTGCGCTTCACAAGTATGGATTTTATTTTATGAATGAGTTATGTATGTGTGGGTGAATAAAAGCCTGTGCTGTATGTGCTTGTGGGACAGGACATACCTTTTGCCATATGTGGTACTGTTACATGTGCAACACAAACATACACCATATTTCTAAATGGGAGAAATGTAAAGGGTTGAAATTGTTCTGCAAATATGTCCATAATATGGGACATTTTTCTGCACTTTAAATTTCTCCTACTTAAAACAGAAGGATGTATTTTTCAGTAATACACTGTGTTTACCAGCTGCTGGGAGCAAGATGCCTGCTGTGTGTTGATACAACACTTTGAAATGGGAGAAAATTAAACTGAAGAGTTAACTTTATGTTTATATAGATTCCATAAAACTTGTCATTTAAATTTTCTCCTATTTGAAAGTGTTGCACTTACAAACAGCAGGTATCTGTGCCTATAGAGAGTGCCATATTTACAATAGAAAAATACACTCATTTGTTTAAATGGGAGGAATGTAAAGTGAAGAAACATGCTTTATAAAATATTAAGACATAATTGGCTTAATCGAGAGTGGAGAAAACATTGAGACATTTCATGGAAATATTTTTCTTCAATTTAAATTTCTCCCATTTAAATTTTTATTTTTATTTTTCAGTTATAAATATGGCACAATGTCTACTTACCACTGGGAGCAAGAGGCGTGTGCAACACTTTGAAATGGGAGAACATTAAAATGAAGAGTGGACTTAATAATCAAGTTAACCCTTCATTTTAATTGTGTCCCATTTAAAAGCATTAAGAAACATCATTTTGTTCTCATGTTCCAATATTGAGTTCACAAGGATTTTTTATTTAAGAGTTAAATGCTCAGTGCTCAAGTTCTTCATCTCTGTGCACCAGCCTGGGTCATAAATCTGACTCCAGCACTGGTCATTATCAGGCCCTGCTATCTGCAGCCAGAAGATAATCATGTAAAATAAACACAACCTTCCCTTAATTTTAAAAGGAAAATGTGACCCTGTGCTTATTTAAAAATTATCAAGGTGGCAAGCTGTTCTCAGGTTACCGATTTTTCTTGAGAACCCCCACTGTGAACAATTAAATTACATGATGTACCCTCCAATGATGTCTCACTATCGCTTTACATGCACCCAGGCTATAGCAAATGGGAAAAGATAGCTAGGTCCAGATTCTGATAACTTGGGCACCAGGCAAGACCTTCAGCACTTCGGCATGAAATGGAACCCAGCCATCATCAAGGCATCAAGCCAATTGTTCATATTACCCTCCGTTTAGCTCTTTCAATTTGCATTACTCAAAGCCTTTTCATTTTCTCTGTACTTGGTTGTCAACAGCTCCTGCCACTTTGGGCCCTATTGTGAGATTTGGATGACTCTAGGTCCTTGAGCCTCACACTCCAGAGGCAGACTTTCCCATATGTTATTGGATTTGTAAAGCGCATGGCTGCCCCAGCGACGGGGCGTCCCAGCGCTAGACCCACAGGTTACCAGACCAAGAGTAGGAAGCAAAAAGGGGTTATTCAGGGAGGAGCCAGGTCTTAAATGCTCTCCTGAAAGACCCATGGTCCTGAATGCTCCCAATAGTGTATGGGAGAGCATTCCACAGCGAGGGGGCTAACGCCCGACACTACTGGCCACATACCCGTGCTCTTCTAACACGGGGAGCACTTAACAGATGTTGATTGGAGGAGCGGAGAGCAGTACTGGTATATAGGGGTGAGAAGATTGGCTAGGACGGGAGGTGCGCGGGCATAAAAATGTCTGTGGGAGATACACAAGGATTTAAAATAAATTCTCCTTTCTACCGGGAGCCAGTGCAATTTACGTATGAATTTGGAAGTAGGGCAGGATTTTGGGAGGGCGAAAAAGGTCCATGCAGCGGTGTTCTGCACCCTCTGGAGCCGGTTGTTGCCAACTTGTTAGCACCCAGGTAAAGGGAGTTACAATAATCTAGTCTGGAGAGGATAGTAGATTGGATGATTGTCTGGCGTATTTGAGCATCGAAAAAATTGTGAAGTGGCTTCAGTCCATGTAGGAGACCGAAGCAACTGCCAGCCACAGATTTTGTCTGAGTCTGAAAAGTGAGCGCACAGTCGAACCAGATTCCCAGGTTTTTAACCATTTCCTTAGGGTTAGGGGGGCTCCCAGAGTGGCAGGCCACCATTGTTCCCTCCAGAGATGTATGTCCATTCCTAAAAGGAGGATCAAAGATTTACTAGCATTCAACTCGAGATAGTTGGCTGCCATCCATTCCGCGACGGCCTTCATGTCATTTTGAAACTTGGCAATGCATTGATCTGAGGTGTTGGATAAAGAGATCACCAGCTGGGTATCATCAGCGTATGAGACCATGGAAAGCCCACTGCTTTTTGCAACGCCTGTTAAGGGTTGGACGTAGATATTAAATATTGTTGAGCTCAAAGCCGAGTCCTGTGGAACCCCGTCATATGCGAGTTGCACCTGAGAGCCATAAGGAGGTGAAATTACTTGAAAGGATCTGCCTGATAGAAAAGAAACAAACCACTTAAGTGCAGCGTCTCCTAATCTGATCACCTGTAAACGCTGCCCCAGGATTTTATTCGATACAGTGTCAAAAGCGGCACTGAGGTCAAGAAGAATCAAGGCAGAGGCATGACCCTCATCCAGTGTGCTCCGCAGATGTTCAGTCACTACCAACAAGGCTGATTCAGTACTGTGGCCGGGTCTGCACAGGGTCCAGAATATTGTTGGACTCTATATAGTCGGTCAAAATGGAATTGATGTAAGACGCTGTAAATTTAGCCGCAAAAGGAAGTAATGAGATTGGGCGAAAACTTTGTGGTTTGGAGGCATACAAGGTAGGTTTTTTTAATAGAGGGATGACCTTGGCATGCTTCCATGAGGCTGGCACAACTGCGGAAGCTAGAGATAAGTTTATCAGTTCAAATGTCCAGAGAATACCCCTATACCTCAATCCAGTCAAAGAACTAGTTGAAGTGCTGAGTTCTTTATTGGTGGCCTCAAAGTTAAACACCTTCTAAGTGCACCGGTACCTCATCTCATTCTAACTCATTCCCGTCAGCATTTGCACAGCCTTCAGAATTATAGGCTCCATTCTTTTTTTGGCTGTCTCACATTTAAGCTTGCTATGGTATTGTGTAATCCTGCTGCGTTGTCCCCCTTTTGTATGCAGGTATGGAATGAATGCATGCACTTGCAACCTAACTTGAGTTCATAAGCACCTGACCTCAATGAGAACTACAAAAAGCAACAATAATTACAAAACGCCAACATGTACACACAATAATCAAAGGAACTGCCTCACTTGGAAATTAAACAGACGATGTGGAAGCCCAAGCAATGCAAGCACGAAGGAGTGGGGACAGGATAACTGCTCAACATCCCAATAATTCACATATGAAACTCTAAACCAGCACACGTGGCTGATCAGCTACTTGATACATCTGGAATGAAGTAAATTAGCTGAGTCCATTCCTGATTTGTGCACCATATTGTTTGGCGACCCCTTTGTAGAAACACTGCATGGTCTCAGCTCTCCGGAGATGGTAGAGTCTCTTACCTCTTCTTTTGCTGGCCAACTTAACCCAAAACTTAAAGCTGGAACCCATTTTAGATTGGGGGTGCTGACTAGTAGCACAAGATCAATAATTCCAGAGTTTTGAACAATGACGGCACTGCCAAATGAGCACGCAAAAAAATACCACAACAATCTCTGTGGTATAGTGATGGCTCCTTTTCTGTCTATCTTTGTCCTGATATTTTTAGAAAATTGGGGTATCGTAGTTCATTTTAAGGACATTGTCCAAAGATAAAATGACAGGACATGGAAAGTTACGCTCATTCATAGGATTGGGCTCTCCATCTACAAGGCCATCATGCTGAGTAATCAGGTGAAACTACCACTGAACGCCAGTGTAAAATCTTATGGAATGAAGATTCATATCTGACTGTTTTGGAGACTGCGTGTAAGCTTGATCTGAGAGAGACCTATTCAAATGTTATGTCCCACTGCACACAAGACATATTCACTATGTGATTTGCTTTTGATACTAACACTCACTCACTCACAGCTCTTTGGTGATTTAAATGTAAGCTCATGATGCCTGATTCACAAAGGTAAAATCTCCTGTGTAGATTTTGTCATGTGTGGGCCCAATTCAAGAACTGTATTTTCCAGTACATTTAGAAATATTACAATAGTACCACCAAATGCAATTCATAAACCTATGTGCAGAGACCTCTGCCATGTGCGAAGATCTCTGCACATGTAAGGCTCTGATTTAGAAGTCAGTTTGGGAGGGAGAGAGGCAGTGGCTGTAAAATAGGGAATACTTATTTCTTTATGGGTGGTGTTTAGTGAGGAGTAAATAGGGGTTTAGGGAGGGACATGAAAATGAAAAGACTGACCCACAAAAGAGTAAGCCCATTGCTATTTACAAAGTACATTTCTAAAGCTAATATTGCCAAAACTGTCCCAAAACATTAGTAAATGTACCCCAGCAAAGCCTTGGAATAAGTCAAGCACCACTGTTGAAAACCCAGAGGAACTGCGACATACTTTCAAAGAAATTTATAAAGGCATGTACTTAAAAAGTACACTTCTAAAGCTACTACTGCCATAAAGGTTTCAAAAGTAAATGTACTCCAGCTCACCCTTAGAGTAAGTCAAGCACCACACAGAATAATGCAAAGGTACTGAAACATACTACCATAGAAAATATTAGGGACTTAACCTTAAATTAACACCTGATATGAAATAACATTAAATAAATGCAATAATATCTATTACTTATGATTATTTGAAACATTTCCAGTAATTACTAGGAGCTGACAGGTAATATACATGGAGGCCCCACTAATACCTCAGAGATCACCTCCAGGAAAGGTTTCCTGCACAGTTACCAGAAATGTCTCACTAGCAATTTGCTGCCACAAGAAGCCTGTGGTAATTGCCAGAAGAAATGATGTTTCCATCACTTATTCCCCAACATCTCAGTAGATTTTAAAAATGTTGTTGGATTGGATGTAACGTTAATCCTGAAATAAACATTACTGCAACATTTTCTTGAGAGGTTCTGCGTTGGGCCTTTATTTTTTTCAAAGCTTTGTTATTGATTGAACATTGAATTTGGGAGTAATTACCTGCATCATACATACTTCTGCACATTTTGGAGTGGTTGCTTGCTGTGGGAACAGGGGTCTTGGCGCTGGCTGCAGTCAAGGCGCTGACTAGCACAGACAGGCTTGTCTTTAGCTCGCCTTTGATGCACCAGCGGCGTGCCCTCTGCGTGGGCAGCATCCAATTACTCATGGGGAGGTGGGAGAGGCAGGAGGGCAGCACGAGGTACCAGAGCAAGCTGGTTAGCTGGTAACAGGGGGCGTTAAGAGTCTGAACACAGACTGGGCGTAGGGGAAAACAACCAAGAAAGAGCAAAATAAAAGAATACCAAAAACAACAAAAAGGCAGAACAGGGAAAGGTAGCGGAGAATGTACCAACCTGGGCATGAACCAGAGTTCAGGTTTAACCTGGCTGGAGACGGAGGCAGGCGTGGTGCCTCTCAGCTATGGGGAGCTCAGTGGAAGTGACAAGCTGGACCCAGAGGTCACTCCTTGCGAGGGCTGCCCTTAGTAGACACACTGGGCCCGATTCACAGAACTAACTTAAGACAAAATCCTAAACTTACTACCATTTTGGTATTCACAGAAGGCACTTACTCATTTTGGTATTCACAGAATGCACTTACTCATTTCGGTATTCACAGAAGTTAGGAGTCCTAACTTTAGGACTCTTAAATGCCTTCTGTGAATACCGAAAGTCTTAAAGTTAGGATTTTTCTCAATTTAGTAGTAGTAAACTTAGGACTCCTAACTTTAGGACTCCTAAAGGACTCCTTTAGGACTCCTTTAGGACTCCTAAATGCCTTCTGTGAATACCGAAAGTCTTAAAATTAGGATTTTTCTCAATTTAGCAGTAGTAAAGTTAGGACTACTAATTTTTTGGACTCCTAAATGCCTTCTGTGAATACCGAAAGTCTTAAAATGTTTTTTTTCTCAATTTAGTAGTAGTAAATTTAGGATTCCTAACTTTAGGACTCCTAAATGCCTTCTGTGAATACCGAAAGTCTTAAAATTAGGATTTTTCTCAATTTAGTAGTAGTAAAGTTAGGACTCCTAGCTTTTGGACTCCTAAATGCCTTCTGTGAATACCGAAAGTCTTAAAATTGGGTTTTTTCTCAGTTTAGTAGTAGTAAAGTTCGGACTCCTTACTTTAGAACTCCTAAATGCCTGCTGTGAATACTGAAAGTCTTAAAATTAGGATTTTTCTCAATTTAGTAGTAGTAAAGTTAGGACTCCTAACTTTTGGACTCCTAAATGCCTTCTGTGAATACCGAAAGTCTTAAAATTGTTTTTTTTTCCTCAGTTTAGTAGTAGTAAAGTTAGGACTCCTTACTATAGAACTCCTAAATGCCTTCTGTGAACACCGAAAGTCTTACAATTAGGATTTTTCTCAATTTAGTAGTAGTAAAGTTAGGACTCCTAACTTTAGGACTCCTAAATGCCTTCTGTGAATACCGAAATATTTAAATTAGGATTTTTCTCAGTTTAGTAGTAGTAAAGTTGAGAAAAATCCAAATTTTAAGACTTTCGGTATTCACAGAAGGCATTTAGGAGTCCAAAAGTTAGGAGTCCTAACTTTACTACTACTAAATTGAGAAAAATCCTAATTTTAAGACTTTCAGTATTCACAGCAGGCATTTAGGAGTTCTAAAGTAAGGAGTCCTAACTTTACTAGTACTAAACTGAGGAAAAAAAACATTTTAAGACTTTCGGTATTCACAGAAGGCATTTAGGAGTCCAAAAGTTAGTAGTCCTAACTTTACTACTGCTAAATTGAGAAACATCCTAATTTTAAGACTTTCGGTATTCACAGAAGGCATTTAGGAGTCCTAAAGTTAGGAGTCCTAAGTTTACTACTACTAAATTGAGAAAAATCCTAACTTTAAGACTTTCGATATTCACAGAAGGCATTTAAGAGTCCTAAAGTTAGGACTCCTAACTTCTGTGAATACCGAAATGAGTAATTGCATTCTGTGAATACCAAAATGAGTAAGTGCCTTCTGTGAATACCAAAATGGTAGTAAGTTTAGGATTTTGTCTTAAGTTAGTTCTGTGAATCGGGCCCACTGACAGTGCACATCCCAAGGGCATATTTGACTCTGCACCCATGTCTATAATAGGGTGTGCAAACAAGGACTAGAGCACACACAAGGAGTTCTTAATGGAGTAATCATAGGTGTTGCAAGAAATAAGATCATTCACAAAAGTTTTTTTTTCTTTTTGCTTTATAGATGAACGTGGTTCTCCTTGCAGAGGAGATCCAGAGAACATGAAACCAGCCGACACGTGTTTCGTCACAAACGGGTGGTAACCCGTGACTCCTCAGGGCTGAAAACGTGCTTAATTGGGCAATATCGAGCGACCGGTGATACTTCCAACCCGGTCCTAGTCGGGTGAGTACGTCAATGCCAGAATTACGGCCAAACTGAGTGTAGGAATCCTAAATAAAGCTACTAGAGGCGTCGAACTGTTTACAAGATACGGTAAACAGTTCAACATCTCGGCATCGATCCACGCTGGCTGCAGCTCATTCCACGTGGACAGTGATACATTGACGGCAATACCCGCCCATCTTTGGTAGCCTCTGTTTGTCCTTTTCCCCCTTCTTCCCGCCGTTTTTCCTTGCGTTTCAGCTGCCGTGTCCACCCGTGACCCCTCCCCCTGACCGCCCTGCTCCCGCCTCCCAGCTACTCGTCCCTCCACTACATAATGGCGGCCACTGCGGGGGAGCATGAGTGAGACCGCCGACTTCGGTCCAGGACCACACTCTCCCCGGCAGCTCTGCTGTGCTGTGTGTCACCTGCCAGCCCCTACGTGCAGGGTTTGATTCCAACCTAATACTGGTCTCAGTTTTGTGCTGCATTGTGCTGATTGCGTTTAACCTTCACTGTTTTTACCCTTTTCTCTGCCTCTGCCAAACTGTGTTTATTTTTCACTGTTTCTTCTCTTTACTCTGCCTCTGCCTGACAGTGTTTCATTTTTCACTGCTTTATTCTGCCTGACTGTGTTCAATTTGTCACTGATTTACTCTGCCTGATTGTGTTTAATTTATTTTATTTTTCACTGCTTACTCTGTGATTCTCGTACATTGACCCGTCTCTGTTTGCCCTTTCCCCCCTCTTCCCACCGTTTTTATCAGCCGTTCCCGCTGCGGTGTCCACCTGTGACCCCTAACCCTGACCGCCCGCTCCCACCTCCCAGCTACTCCTCCCTCCCTCTCCCCTCCCCTACATAATGGCGGCCGCTGTGCAGTCACGCCACTGGCGCGCCGAAGGTGCAACTAAGGCAAGCCTGTCTGCCCGGTCCGATGACCCGACTGCGGCCAGCACCAGGACCCCTGGTTCTCCGAGGCCTCACCACTGTAACTCAACTACCCTCCATGCACTCAACCCCGGAAGACACGCCGACTGCGCAAAATCTTCACCGAACAACACACACGGGCAGTTCTCGTGCAGACCCTGCTGCAAATCTTTCACCATCGACAGAGCCCCTGCGACCGCCAAAGGAACGCACGATGCACACACCACCAAAACCCTGACTTGCATCCTGCTTAACGTGCACTCCCTGCACCGACAAGTCATTGAGATCAGGGACCTGTTCAACACCCTCTCGCCCGACGTCACCTTCTCATGGACCAACTCCACCTCCAGTCCCAACCTCGCCACCGCCATCCCTGACGGCTACAAAATCCAGAGAAAGGACCGCCCACACAGCCCAGGAGGAGGACTCGCCATCGCACACAAGTCACTCCTCGCCTCTCCACATCCAGCACGAGTGACCCCACACTCCAACACATAACACCTCCAGATCCAGACAAGCCCCAGGACCACGCTACGTGGCACCCTCATCTAAAACCCCCCAGGACCTCGCACCTACCATGCGAATACCATCGCCAAGCTCACTGCACCCCACTCCATCACATCCACCAGAGCATAAGAGACACCAAACGGAACTTCTTAAGAGACAAAGTCGGGACCAAAGCGACCAACACCAAGGAACAGTTCAATGTTATTCAGCAGCTCCCAAACCCCACCTGCAAAGCCACGGACGTCACACCTTTGAAGGAACTCTGCGTCAAGCTCAGCTCCTACTTCCATCTGAAGATCACGGCCCTCTCCAACAACTTCAGCGAACCAACGACGAGCACCCCCCCCACCCACCGCCGATAAGCTGACCATCACATCCTGGGATCCTGTGACCGTCGAATGCATCACAGCTACCATGAAGAAAACCCACTATGGAGCCCCTATGGACCCCTGCCCACCACACATCTTCCACAGGGACACCACCATCATCGCACCCGAACTAGGACGCACCATCAAGGCCTCCCTCAGATCCGGCATCTGCCCAGACAACTGGAAACGGGCGGAAGAAAACCCCTCCTCAAGAAACCATCAGCAGATCCAACGGACCTGAAAAACTACCAGCCCATTTCTCTCCTCCCCTTTGCAGCCAAAGTCACTGAGAGATTCATAAACAACAAGCTGACCATCTTCATAGAAGAGAACTTCATCCTGGATGCCTCCCAGTCTGGATTGCGCAGCAACCACAACACCAATATCACCCTCCTCGCTGCACCAACGACATCCACATGCCACTCGACCAGGGGTACACCGTGGCCCTCATCCTTCTAAACCTCTCAGCAGCCTTCGACACTGTTTCACATCGCACTCTTACAGCCAGACAGCACAACGTGGGAATTCAAGGAGCCGCCCTCAACTGGATCTAATCCTTCCTCTCTGGCAGTACCCAGAGGATCCGACTCCCTCCCTTCCTCTCCGAACCCACGGAAATCAACTGCGGAGTACCCCAGGGATCTTCATTCAGCCCCACGCTCTTCAACATCTACATGGCCCCCCTTGCCACCATTGTTGGACAGCATGTGCTCAGCATCTTATCTTACGCCGACGACACCCAGCTCATCCTCTTGCTCACAAAGAATCCTGAAGACACCAGACTCTGTTTCCAGGAAGGCATGAAGAACATGGCAGCCTGGATGAAGGACAGCTGCCTGAAGCTAAACTCCGAGAAGACCGAGGTCCTCATCCTTGGTCCCTGCATCTCCGCCTGGGACAACACCTGTTGGCCCTCCACCTTCGGGAGCCCACCCACCCCTACAGACCATGCTCATCCTCGACTCCTCCCTCTCCATGAACCGCCAGCTCAACGCAGTCGCCTCCACCAGTTTTAACTGCCTTCGCATCTTCTGTAAGACCTTCAAGTTTATCCCCTCCGACTGCAGAAGGACTGTCACCCACGCACTCATCACCAGCAGACTAGACTACGGCAACGCCCTCTATGCTGGGATCAACAAAACTCTCCTGCGTAGACTCCAGACCATCCAGAACGCTGTAGACAGGCTTGTCCTCGGGACACAGCGCCATGAGCACATTACCCAACACCTACGAGGCCTCCACTGGCTCCCCGTCAAGAAGGGGGTCACTTTCAAACTCTGCACCCACGCCTACAAATCCCTCCTCAACATCAGACCCAAATACCTCAACGAGAGAGTATCCTTCCACGTACCCAAGAAGAACATCCCCTTCACCGACCTCACCCTGGCAGAGGTCCCCCGCAACCGCAGACACAGAACCGGCGGGAGAGCTTTCTCCTACACTGCAGCCAAGACCTTTAACAAGCTCCCTGTGAACATCAGACACTCCCCGACCCTGCACACATTCAGGAAGGACCTCAAGACCTGGCTCTTCGACTGATCCTGAGCCCCCCCCAGCACCTTGAGACCCTCACGGGTGAGTAGCTTGCTATATAAACCCCTGATTGATCGATTAATTGTCGGTGAACATTTTAAATATTATTGTATTTCAGTGTGCTCATGACCCCACTGTGCAGATTCCACAATAAACCAAACAGATGGTAAATACATCTCAGAGATGAAATATAACAATACAGGATGACATACAACTGAATGTAACTCATTCATACCAGTAGGATGTCCCAAAATACAATGGTTTGTTATCTTTTTTTTTTTTTTTTGCACTTGCATAAAGCATGAGCTCGACCCTAGCATACTATAGAGGGTTTCAGGCTCAAACCTGGTTCCTTAGTGAGCACGCTCTGAGATGTTTCTTTACATTTACTCTGGGAAATAGACCTTTTTAGTAGCCTGAGAGGTAAAGGGGTTGGCAACAAATGTAAGTCTTAAAGTACTGAGTGACCATTAGGACCACACAATAAAAGCCTGAGTCAGTAACTTGAAGTTAAAGGGTTTATTACAATCTCAAAGCCAGACTAATATAAATCATTCTCAAGAACATACTATATAAGTACAGGATTTTCAAAGGAAGACAAAAGCAATGTACAATATTGGTCCCCAACAGCAAGGAGCATATAAGTATGTCAGTGGCAGCAATGCAAAAAATAAGAACTAAAATTTGATGACTAGACAAATGTTTTTGATCCTTCTCCCCATAAATGGAAAAAATCCACAACATCTACTAAACCCTACACTAAACTAAGGATAAGGGAAACCCTACTGAATCAAGGAAGCAAGAAAGGTGTCAGCATCAGAGCATAAGGAGTCATATATAGCATGAAGCCACACAATCAGAGATGACAAGAGAGATCTGTACCTCTCCAAGTTTAAAGGAAACTGACTTAACCCAAGATGGGTTCACTAATTAAAATGCACATAGTACATTCGAGATATATGACCTCATACACATCATCGTATTTTTCCAGTTCCCAAGAAAGAACTTGACTCCTTGAACACTACTCCCATATTCCAGTCTCTGCTCCCAAGGCGTCCTTGGATTCCTCCCTTCATCTGATATTAGCAACTGGTAGCACTCTGTTCTTCATTAAAATTATTTGACCTTGCCAGTTCTTCCTCGCCTCAATAGCTCTGAAATACAATTTGCTTTTTACAAACTAATGAATATCTTCGGTCTGCACCTGCAGAGGGGAAAAACATGCAGAAAAACAGCTTCACGTTAGTATTAAATGTCTCAACTGTAAGCTTAAGGCCCACAAACACACTAACGTAACAATGTTCTTTAAATGCATAATAATTTTGCGATCTACATATAATCTAATAAATGATACTGTACTCCTATATGTGGTACAATAGACTAATACACATATTATTAACCAATAACGACAGCTGTTCACAATTTATAAAGAAATCATTGAACAGATATACGATTCATTCTCATTAATCCCTGGTGAATGACCTACATTAAATGCATTTTAGCACACCACCTTACAATCTAAACCTATGGAAGATTATTATCAGCAATCCAGATGCCTCTGAAAAGGAAAAACGTTAATATACACACACATATATATAGAAAATACACTAAAAATACACCTTCTATGTATTTAGTGCACCATATCTCATTAATATTATTGCATCACATGAGTACATAAGGCCAAAGGTTATATATATGTATGTGGCCTAGCCAAACTTAAAAGGATGGAGCCAAAATTATGCTACTCCATTAGTATCAAAGTTGGCTTCTCTTGCCGAAAAGCCACACATTTAGATGGAAGGGGGAAAAGCCAATATTTAAAAAAAATGAGTTGGTTTACCCAGGCATGCATCACACAAAATACCCCTAGGGATGTTAATTCGTTTTGACCATTGTAGAAAGCAAAACGATGTTTCTTTTTACTACTGTGTATTTTAATACAACTTTAGTCCAACTTTGTCCTTTCGCCATTTTTATTTTAAGAAATGTATAGGGTGCACAGCTAGCCCGAGGGGTTTCCCGGAGCAAGGTAGCAGCAGATAGTCATTCATGGAATAGAACATTAAAAGAGCCAAGTTTTCAGATTTTTATGAAAGGTGAATAGAGTTACAGTTCCTGAGATCGGCCGGTAGAGAGTTCCACAGTTTAGGACCCAAGTAGGTGAAAGAGCGGCCCTTCATCCGGGTAAGACAAAATCTAGGTACAGAAAACAATGCTTGGCTGGAAGATCTCAATGTGTGAGTGGGCAGGTAAAGAGTAAGGAGTGTTTGTTGTTCCCAGGCCAGAGTGTCATTGGCTTTAACTTACAAAATGCACATATTTTTGCCACTAGCAAAACAAAATCCTATGGCTGCATAGTTAAAAACATATATCTGAAGTTTGTTAAACATGGTTGTTCAATTTTTACATTTTAATTAAACCTGACAGCTGATTGTAAATGTTAGACCGTCCAAAAGAAAGCTCTTGAAAAGATAGCCTTGACCGTGCTTTCTCCTTTTGATTTTCCTTAATGACACCAGGGGCGCTGCAGCGCCTCTTGCGCCCAAACTTCCAGGGATGCAGAACTCCAACATCTACTCCCTAATACCCTTCTCACATCCTCAAAGATTTCAATTAATTGGTGAGAGGTGTAAAATTTCAAAGTAACCAGAACACAAAGATGAGCAGTCTACAATAACACAGCACAATGACCTAAACAGCGTCTGCATGACACAAAATCCCACCAAAAATGTGTTGTGTCTAGGCCTCAGTAAATAAAAATACCTCCAAAATATGCAAATTTAACTTTACGTTAATTTTGAAACTTTTGTATAAATTCTGCCTTTGGAAGAAAACGTCTGGCCAGAGATATATTTTCCACAAAACTATCTCCTGGTGGTATCTCGCAAACAAGAGGTATATCCTGAGTCGCGGCCGGCGTTAATCGCGGGTGGGGGGTTTGCACAGGGAGGTGGGGTGGTAAATGTATTAATACATTTTAAAAACATACCTGTCTGCCGGCCGGGTCCCGCATTTTCTCGGCTCCTGCTTCTGCTCTCCTGCCTCCGGCAGGAACAGGATGCAGGCAGCCTCCCTTAAGCCAATCACAACGCTGCAATGGCAGCGTTGTAATTGCTCGGGATGGTGCCCAGCCAGGCACCCATAGGGAGGCCATTTTCTCCATGTATGCTGCATTGCAGCCTGCATGAAGAAAGGGCTCAGTGCGCATGACTGGTTTGGGCAGCCCCAGAGGGCTGCCCAAACCAGTCATGCTCACTCAGTAGTGGGCACACCAATTCTCCCCTCCCGAGCCCTGCTCGTATAGCAGCCCTGCCCAACTACCTGCCAGCAACCAAACACTTCTGCTTTCTCGCAGTACGAGAAACAGAAACAGAAACATAAAATAGTAGTTTTTACCATTTTATGTTTCTGCTTCTCGCATTGTGCAAAAGCAGTGAGGCGACGCTCCTCCGCCCTAGTGGAGGAGCCGCCCCCTGTATATACTTGCGCTCTTTTTTCACGCAATATATCAGCAAGTAAACTTAGGAATTTTTTGTTGCGGGATTTGATAATTGTCGATTGATTTCATCATCCTCTAACCCTGACCTACCTCTGCCTCTACCTATAATTTACTGATTAGTTTGATAAGAAAATGCGCGACGTGAAATTATCAAAAAATTTCATATTTCATTTTTGATCAAGTCACATACATATCACCACCGTGACAATCCCACCAGAACAGGGGGGAAATAAATAAAACCGAACATACCATAAATCGTTATTAACGACCAACGTGCCCTTGTTTTAAAATGTTGAGCTATGTTGTGAGAGCATAGGCAGAGGGTCGAAGCACCTGCCTCTTTCCTGCTGCACTGTGTAATTTCAAAGCTGTATGTAATTGATTTGTCTGAAAGCCAGCAAGCCATTAAAGCCTTAAAAGGAAAACAAGAAACTCTTGCACTATTTAATCATCCGGGCATATGAACCCTGTGCTGTGCCAGTGGTTCCAGTCAGCACAGTAACAACAACCACTTTTCATTTCCTAATGCACTCCCACATAGCTGCCATTTTGGAACCAAAGAAAAACTGCCCTGCGTTTCCCATAACAAAATCTTGTTAATCTTTTTGCCCTCCGTGCAGAGCGTATTTATTATTGAAACTAATGGGAATTCTATTCCAAGAAAACAACGGGATTTGTTTTCACTCTTGCGGTGAGATTCGTCAAAGGAGTTTCTTATTGACACAAATTGAAGAAAGGCCGACATTACAAAGGAGTCCATAACTTTATATTTATGCTGAGACTTCTTTGTAAGTAAGCACGACTAAAGTAGATACAATAAGAAAATAATAAGTAAATGTCCGCATTTGATTACGGCTTAATTTTATGTCTGCATAGATACCTTCTGATATTTTACAGGAAGGTTATGAATGGAATACTCAAATGTATCCATTCCAAATCTGCTCCTCATGTGAACAGTCTACCCCGAACTGCCAGGCGAGGCATTCTCCAGAACGGACAACAAGCAACCCCAGACATGTTTTGCCCTACTTGGGGGTGCAGCTTGAGTCCTATAATAATAATAAGGGAAATTTATAAAGCGCATGGTTACGCACAAATGGCGTGTCCCGCGCTAAATGGCACAATGAGCATGGGACACACGTCTGAACATACCCGTCACACTTGCTTCAGTGGCAAGTTTATGACCAGATGTGGGTCCTGTTGTCACTGTACACTGGAACCAAGCTTCACCTGAGTGACAAGCCCCAATCAGAGTGAAACCAGTTCTGGGTTTGTATGTTTCAGTTGAGGGACGTCCTGGTCTGGCACTTCAGGCTGGACTCTTCCTATTACACCAAGGTCAAGACTGATTTGCATATTGCTGGGTGCAAACTGAGGTTGCATGGTAGGAAAAAGAACGATGAGTTTGGAATTCTTCCCCTAGTGATTACCAGTGGTAAGACTTATTGCAAGCATTCCTCCCATCACCTTTTGTGTATTTTATGTACCACCCTTAGTGGCAAGGGTTTGCCCAGAAGTGGGTCCCATGCTCACCGGGCATTGGAGCCAAGCCACACCGAACTGGCGCACCACAGTCATGGCGAAAGCTGTCTTGGGTTTCTTGTGTTCTGGTTCAGGGAGGACCTGATCTAGCAGTTTGGCCTGAACTGTTCCTATTGGAGCAGGGTAAAGACTGATTTGTATACGACTAAGTTCACACTGAGGAAATCAAAAACAAAGTGAAGGATAGAATGCTTGAATTAATCTCAGCTACTGGTGATCACTCAGGGCTGCATCTCAATCCATTGTTTTTGCCCACTATGCCACTTCAGTTTGGAACCAGCCATATGCAAATCAGTCTTTACACTTCTCCTCATGGGAACAGTACAGCCCTAACTGCCAGGCAAGTCCTCCCTGACCCAGAATACAAGCAGCACAGGACCGGTCTCACCCACATTATGGGCTCATCAGCCAGGTATAGCTTGATTCCAGTGGCACAGTGAGCACAGGACCCACGTTTGAGCATACCCATCACACTTGGGGCATTAAACAAGAAAGTGATGGATTGAATGCTTAAGTTAATCTTAGTCACTCGGCCGCATCCCAATGAATCCTTTTTCGCCCACCATGTCACATCAGTTTGGACCCATCCATTTGCAAGTCAGCCTTGACCCTACTCCTGATGCGAACAGTCCAGCCTGAACTGCCAGTTAGGTCCTCCCTGAACGGGAAACCAAGCAACCCAAGACTGGTTTCACCCTCATTGTGGTCTCATTGACCAGGAAAAGCTTGATTCCAGTGGCAGAATGAGCATGCAAGACATGTCTGGCATACCCGTCCCACATCGGACAACACACTAAATTATACAAAAATGTGATGGATAGAATGCATAAATTAATCTCCCCCACTGGTAATGACTCTGATATTGTTATTGCTTCTCATTTCTATTGGTAATTATTCCAGTGGCTATAGGATCTCCAGGGGAAGACTGGACCCTCTTGTTTCCAATCCTTATCTATTATGATGAAGTCTGATATATTTTCATTCTTGTAGAAGAATTTGACTTCACAAAAAAAAGGAATTGCCTAGTCCGAATTTAGACAAAACCTTTCACAAATATTTTAGCACTCAATTACAGGACTGTTTTCACATCCAGTGCATCCATCTTCTGTTCAAGGGTATTCAGTGTTTCTGTCATGTGTTCTTCAGTAACTCTGCAGGGAACAATGCTCATCTGTGATTAGTAAACCAGTTGTGGAATAAAGTGTTGGGGACTGTTTATGAGTCCCTTGTTTAAAATTTAAGTATTTATCGTATACAGGAGAGCGGTATCAGGAAATGTGTCAATGTCCATCTGCTCTCATGGTTTCCGTACCTGATTAAGAGATGGCAGACATGCAGGGTCTTACCAAATTATTTGAGTTTGGCAGCCTTTGATCCCTATTTTCCAATGTCAGAAATGAGATTCATAATTTGGGAGGTGGCATCCCTGAAAACTCAATAAATACACTCTGGTTAGGTCAAGACACAGTTCTGTGAGAATCTCTGCTCATTCCCTGGTAACTATAGCACAAGAAGAAAGCAATCCCCAGAGAAGTGTGCGCTAAATTCAAGCAGTATCAAAAATTTTAAAGCAAAGAACACAGCACAATAACATTCCCAAACAAATTAAGAAAACAAGTTTAATGAGCAAAAAGACACCAAGATCATGGTAATAGTTTAAGGGGAACGAGAGATATGGATTTTAAATGTTTTAAGACAAAAAAGCCTAGAAAATATCAAGCATTGTGGAAAGACAACAGTTCACAAAAGACTATGACCTAGATGCAATTTCAGCCTGACTCCAATGGAGCGGAGAACGGATACACCAAGCCCAGGCAAAGGTTTTGTCTTCAGACTTAGGGGGTCATTAGGATCTCGGGCAGATCGCCACCGCCCGCATGGCGGTGGCAATCCGCCCGAGATCCGTCCCTGCCCGCCACCTATTTACCCCGCCATATTACTATGGCAGGGGGGACCGCGGCGGACAGAAAGACCATCCGTCGCTTTTCTGCCCGGTCAACAAGTCGACCAGGCGGAAAAGAGTTTAATATGGTGGCGGTGTCTGTTAGACACCACCAGCCATATTACTATGGGGGCGGAAACATGCCTTTCCGTGGCGGCATTGCTGCCACGGAAAGGCATGCGGGAATTGATTGTGGGGGCCCATTGCGGGCCCCCAGGGAGTTGGGGGGGGGGGGGTGGGGGGTGCACATGGGGTGTACCTAAGGTACCCCCTGCATTTCAATAGAAAACGTGGCAGGCACCGTGCGGTGCCTGTCACGTTGTGCATTGGAATGCGCGATATCCATTTTTAGCATTGCTTGATTGATTGATTGATTGATTAATTTCAGCTTTTATATAGCGCGTACTGTCACCCTACGGGTGTCCTGGCGCTTCAGACTAAAGAACTAACTATGACCAGAGTAGAGGTGGGCCGCAGCAGAAGGGGAGAGGAGCAGGAACCTAAGTCATGGGATAAAGCCAGGATTTTAAGTTCCTACGAAACTCTAACAGAGAGTTGACTAATCTGAGGCTCTGAGGGAGCTCATTCCATAAACGAGCACCAACCCTGCTAAAAGCCCTTCCTCCAAGCCTGGCCCGTTTAAACCGGGGGATCGTCAACAGGCCAACGCTAGAAGAGCAAAGCTGCCTTGTGGGATGATACCACATGAACCTTTCCTGTAAGGGGACAGGACCAAGCTCGTGCACAGCTCGAAAAACTATACATAGAGCTTTAAAATGGACCCTTTTCCTAATGGGCAGCCAATGTAGCTCTCTCAGAGCCATGGAAGAAGAAGAGCTCCGTAGCCTACCAAGGGCCAATTTGGCTGTTGCAGACTGGATTCTTTGCAGTCCTTGGAAGATGTCCACAGGGGCTCCCAAATATAGGGAGTTGCAGTAAGAAAGATCTTAGACGGATACAATTGCAATATAAAGAGGAAATCCTTAGGGCCAAGGCAGATTTTTATGCCAGCTCGATCATTCATACACCCAAAGGGACTAAAGCTCTGTTTAGAATTATTAAGGACATCTTCTCCCCTACATGTTTGGAAAATAAAGTTGTAGCATCCCAAAAATTATGTGATGGAATCGATCTACATTTTCAGGACAAGATTGCAAATATTGTGAATACCGTGCATGATAACGATATTGGTGAACAACTCAACCCTGAACATTGGATTGAGGAGGACTTACAACTGCCGGCTTACCTGGATAACTTCCAGGCATTAACAGAAGAGGTTTTTGATAGCCTGGGAGATAATGTTTCCTCTGGCTCTCCCCTTGATCCTTTTCCCCATAAAATGTGGAAATCTCTTGGGCGGAACACCTTTCTATGGCTGAGGCAGATATGCAATCAGTCTTTGGAAGAAGGTACGGTCCTGGAATGTTGGAAATTGGCGGTGGTGTCCCCCCTGAATAAAAAGTCCTCCTTGGACCCGTCAATACCGGCTAATTGCAGGTCCATTTCTCTTCTCCCCTAGCCGGTGAAGATTCTGGAGAAAGCAGTCAGTAGGACCTTGTCGTGTTTTCTGGAGGAGAACCTTTTACTGGATAAAGACCAGTTTGTCTTCCGCCCGGGGCACAGGACTGAGTCCGCTTTGACCACAATGATGGATAATCTACGTATCCAGGCCGACAGCGGGAATGTCACTATTTTAGTGCTTCTCGATATGTCGGCCGCATTTGACACGGTGAACCATCTTCTATTAGTGGAAAGACTGAAGAAGATAGGAGTGATTGGCCGTGCACTGCAATGGCTTCAGTCCTATCTGGAAGGTCGACAGCAGGTGGTAACTTTAGCACCTTTTTCCTCTGGTAAATCATCAGTTGCCCATGGGGTGCCGCAAGGTTCTGCAATTAGCCCTATTTTATTTAATGTCTACTTGCATCCCTTGTTTTCCATCATAAAGTCCTTTGGAGTCTGCTTAGTCAATTATGCCGACGATACTCAAGTGGCCTTCTCCTTGGAAGGGGACCATGCAGTATCGATGGACTTGTTCCAGTTATGCATGCGGCAGACGAAGGACTGGCTCAGAAGGAATTCTCTGCAATTCATTAGCGGAAAGACAGAGGTAATGTACTGTTCGGCAGGCAGGATGTCTAGACAACTGCCTTTTGATTTCAGACCCTTACCAGAGGAGGAATCGCTAACCCCGGTCAGGAAAGTTCGCAATCTAGGGGTGCTGTTTGATGACGACCTCCAGATGGAATCACAGGCAAATAAGACCGCTAACGTATGCTTTGTCCTTATCCGCATGCTACGGAAACTACTCCCTTTACTACCTAAAGATGCACGTCCTCTGGGGTAAGTAGCATTGTGGGAAGCAGGCTGAATTACTGCTTTCAGCACCACCCGCCGCAATGTTAAATAGGCGGGATGCACCAGCCACTGTGGCGTGCATATCGTAATTGCCCCCACGGGACCCCCACCCTTATGGCGGGCGGTCCCTCTTCACGTCGGGATGTCCGCCCGCCATCCTAATGACCCCCTTAGTCTCCAAATGTTGGGTGCGCTTGGTCTGGCCAGGCCTGCAACATCTAGTTCCCCATGGCAGTTTTCTGAGCCACAGATCTCTATTCAGCCAGGTCTACAGCAGGTACTAGTCCTCTTTAGTCAGCTGGTCCCACTTGGAGTAAGATGTTCTTCTGCTTTTTGCATCCCTGAAGTAGGTAAACAGGAGGCCAACCACTTGACCCTTGAAGAGCAGTTTCAGTTTATGTCTGTCAGCAGGAGTCCTTACAAGTCCATGAATGTTTTGAAAAGTCTCTCCATTATGCAGGGATTTTAAAGAGGGTGAGGACAGTTCTAGAAGGTAGGCACCTCTGACCAAACCTTCGGTCAAGCATTGTCAATCTACCCATGTCTCAAGACTCCTGCACAGCATTTTGAAACATTCCAACATAGTGTACCATACAGAGAAGCACATACATTTTTCAGTAATCACCACAGCTGCACCTACTCACAATATTAATGCCCACTCACATGATTAGACCTACATCAAGTCAGTACCCAACCCTGAAGTGTCCCTTCTGTGAAAAGCTACCTACGTAAACATTCCGGGCTGAGCTAGATGGTAGACTAATATGCTCAGCCCACACACGTGCACATGCATGTTCATACTTGTTCATGTGCAACCAGCATGGAGTCTATTACCTGAGCTGTGCAGCAGAAGGCCTTATAATAAAAGGCAGACACTAGTAGCTAGGACTTTTAACCCATTATAACAGATTTTATTGTGAGCAAGACCTGGATAGTGGATCTCACTCACAGTATAAGTCTATGAACTAGGTAGTCTAAAAAGCAAAAAAGTCCTTGGCATTAAATGAAAGAACCCAGGGGATTATTAGCAACAACCTTGTATAATTATCGCAAACCTCGCTTAGCGTGAATTTTTTTATCGCCTCCTATCGCTGGATTTTATCACGGAGATAGCGCAGTATTACCAAGGTTTATCTCCAATGCAATATAAAATCCAGCGATAGTGGTGAATCCCATGTTTAACCTGAGATTTCCAGCGATAAAAATTTTATTGCTAAGGAAAATCTTGCTAATAGGCAGGAGGGGACTTAGCCGCAGAATCCACCTCCGATTGACTAATATGGCTAGGACAGGTTTTTACCAGGTATAAAATTCTGGTGCTAATTTCGTTTAGCGTGCGTTTTTTATCACGTTGCGGGTATTGCTAATACGCGATAGCTGTGTTAGCGACTGCTTTCAGTCGCTAACAGGTTGGGTATGCCCACTTTGCATATCATTAGCGATAAATATCACTGACATGCAAAGCGGGCCCCAAACCGGTCGCTATCGCCTAAAAGCTGTCGCTAACTGCTGTTAGCGACAGCTTGCTGATAAGGCGATAAAAATATCGCCGCTTTAGCGGGAAAAAGTCCCGCTAAAACGCCGATTTTGCCCTTGCTAATATGCCCCCCACTTCTCACATCTGAATACTAGGACAATAAATTACAATAAATATCCCTCTACAACTTTATGAAAAGACAGCAGAAATCCATTATCCCGTGGGGCTTTCCTCCCCGCCACCTTTAGAGTGCTTGCTTTACTTTTGTTTCAATTCAAGACTCTCCCATGGTATCCCGTAACTCAAAAATAGTTTAGATATTATAAAACAGTCTATAAATCATTTCTGCTCTACACCAAGATTGAAAGTGGTATAAGGATGTGTATATCTCTGAGAATGAGTTAGTGAGGTGCAAATCAGGGGAACTGAATTCAGTGTACACTCACACAGAACACTGCACAGTTTGGAATGATTCAGTCCATGCACCAAGATTGACACATGGTGAATGGGCACAGAGATTCTATCCGTACGTTATATCTATATCTCTTATGATAGGTCACATGGAGTGCCTAAGTGTGGGGATGTTGATCCGGGAGATGTCCCGGAGGAACACTAAGGGGCCGATTAGGATGGTGGACGGACTTGCGTCCGTCCGCCACCCCTGAGTAGGAGGGACCATCCGCAGGGGCAGCGGCGGTCCCTCCATGGCAATTAGGTTGTGACCGCCAGGGTGGCGGTCACATCCTCTATTTATAACATTGCGGCGGGTGCAGCTTCAAGCTGCACCCGCCGCAATGTTAAAAATGCATGTGTTGCATTTACATGCACAAAGCGGCAGGCACCGCACGGTGCCTGCTGCTTTGTGTACGCAAATGCAGGGGGGTACCATAGGTACCCCCCATGTGCACCCCCCACCCCCCATTCACCCAGGGGGCCCGCAACGGGCCCCCAAAGTGAATGTCCGTATGCTTTTCCATGGCGGAAAAGCCACCGTGGAAAAGCATATTTACACCAACATCATAATATGGCGGACGGTGTCTCATAGACACCGCCTGCCATGTTATAGCTTTTCCGCCACGGTCGGAAGCCGACCGCGGCGGAAAAGCGGCGGACGGAATTCCAGACCCACCAGCCATCCTAATTTGGCGGTGGGTCTTTGGAGTCTCCGCCGCGTTTTTTCCGCATCCTCCAGGCCGGCGGACACTTCCGCCGGCCCGGAGGATGCGGAAAAACCGCCATCCTAATCGGCCCCTATGTGTTTTTAAAATACCCCTCACACACTATGAATCCCATAGTGTCATGCTTCATCATGGGGGTCTTCCCGTCCCTCTACGGGGCGGGGCGTGCTGTGACCGATGACTTCGTGGGAGCACTGTATTTTGTGATAGGCTATGTGTGGTGTAGGGAAATGGGAGTGATAAGGAATGTGGTGATTAGGAGAAAAAATTGTTTAAAAGTTTCCTGGCTAGTAGAAAAATAAATTGTATTAGCTTCTCCAGCTGAAAACATTAAAATGGGGTTAGGTAGGGTGTCTTTAATATACCCTCCCATGAAGGGTATATTAAAGACACCCTACCTAGCCCCCCCAATATAAATTATATTTGAAGAACAGAGATTGAGGGCTGGACAGGCTTTTTATTCCAACCCACATTGCCCTGGTGGGCTGGAGCCCTTGGAGGTTGGTTTTGTGAGCCCAGGGGCGCTCCTCGTGCCTCTGTCACTTTTCCTAGAGATTCATTACAGAAAGCACGAGGAGGATTCAAGAGAGAGAGAAAGAGGAGGAAGGCAGGTAGAAAGAAAGCGACCAGAGAGGGAAAAGAGAGAAAGGAGAGAAGAAGAAAAAGAAAATGGATGGAGGGAAAGAGATGGCACTTAGGGAATGGGGCTGGTTTGAGCATTTTTGTCAGGGCTGCTTTTGGTTCCCCTGACCGGTATTTCATGGCTTGAATTATATAGTGATAGCTCCTGAAAGCTTCGTCTTTGGATGAGCCAAGCTTCATCCCAAATGGATATGTGACATTCAGTTCAACATAAAATTAAAAATAATCAGAAAACATTCTCCCTTAGTCTCTGCAAGAATCTGCAGTTCAGAGGACCCGTGCTGCAGACATCTTTGGAAAACATTTCTATCAAAACACTAAAATTGATGGGAGGAATGCTTGCATTAAATCTAACCACTGGCAATGGCCCGGGGTAGCATTAAAACCCATTATTCTTTTGCTCACCATACCACCTCAGTTTGGATCCAGTCATATGCAAATTAGTCTTGACCCTGCTTCAAATGTAACAGTTTGCCTGAACTGCCATGTCATGTCCTCCCTGAACCAGAACACAAGCAACCCAAGACCGGTTTTACCTTGATTGAGAATAGTCAATCAGGTATACCTTGGTTCCAGTGGCATACTGAACACGGAACCCATTTCTTGGCATATCCTTCCCACTTTGGGGGTACACCAAGCACACAAAAAGGGATGAGAAGAATGCTTGCATTTAGTCTAACCACTGGCAATTGCTCAGCGTAGCATTCCAACCCATTCCACATCACCCCTGAACTTTGAGCTCTGCATTGGCTTCCATTCAAGGCCAGTATGCATTTCAAAATTGCTTGCATGACTCATAAAGCGCTGCACCACAATATCCCTTCCTACCTGTCCCAACAACTGACCCTTTTGGGTGGCAGTAGATACTTCAGAAGTATGAGCTCCCTACTGCTCAAGCCAGAAAAAGAAAACCTACTACCAATCCTTCTCTGGCATTACGGCAAATATCTGACACTCTTGGCCCACTGAGATCAGGTGCAACCCATCCACATCCTTCTTCATGAAAGAAGTAGAGAAGGTTTCCTATCCAATAAATTCCTTTCCCACTGAGCACCTGGCCATACCCCTGTTCCCTGTTTAGACCCTGCCCTCCTGTTGCCCTATGCCTCCTGTCACTCTGTACTGTGCTGAGTCTTGGACCTAAGTCATGATAATTTATGCTTCACTACCTCGGGGAAAACTGTGCATATACTCTCCCCACCCTAGCTTCTCCCTTCCTCAACTACCTCAGAACTTTCCTGTACACTGTCTATTCGACTTTTCTTTGATTTATTGTCGTTTTTATGGTTATTTGCACCCTTGTAACCGCTGCTATACTGTTTACTTGCTGTTTATTGTCTATTCATTCTTTTTTCCGTTATTATGTATTTTTCCCTTTTGTCTCTATGCACCTCGTGTTACTGATGTTGCACTTATTCTATAAAGTGCTAAGTTGTCATGAACGTAAGTGATATGATGTCATGTCCATTCACTACCTCAGGGAAAGTCTGTGCCCCTACTTCCCCCTCCTGGGTACTCCCTATCATAACTACCTCAATATTTTTCTGCATTCATTTATCCTACTAACCTTTGGATTCTTCTTCTATTCAATGTACCTACATTGTAGTTTTCTTTTCTTTTTTTCTTTTGCAATTCAAGTTTCTGTTGCTATTCTGTTTAGACATCCCACTGTATACTGTTTACTTTTTTTTTACCATTACTATATATTTTGATTTTTTCTCTATATACTTTATGTTATTGCTGTTGTACTTAATCTGTAAAGCACTCTGATAGCTTCGGACAAGTTTGTGTTTTGTAAAAATCACAAATAAATTAATTAATAAATAAATTGTAGATTTGCCCACCATGTCACCTCAGTTTGAACCCAGTCGTATGTCAATCAGTCCTGAAACTTCTTCAACAGGGACAGTCCAGCTCAAACTGCCAGGCCAGGTCCTCCCTTACCCAGAACACAAACATCCCAAGAATGTTTTTTTGCCCAGATTGAAAGTCTTCAGTCTGGTGCGGCTTAGTTCCAGTAGCACAGTGAGCTTGAGACTCACTTCTGAGCATGCCCTGGCCACTAAGTCTAACCACTGGAAATTGCCTGGCCTTATTCTGTCTGTCACTGCCTGCCCATTTATTGTGTCTGATAGTACTGCTTAGGTAGTTGAACTCTTCAGTCAGGGCTAGGTCCTCTCCATCCACCTTGTTTGGCCCAGGTTTGGAATGTTGAGTGGCATGACTTCTGTACCCAGCTATTGGTTAGACTTATTGCAAGCATTCCTCCCATCACCTTAGGTGTATTTGAAGTAATGCAATAAGTAGCCAAGGGCATGCCCAAACATGTGCCCCTTGCTCACTGGGCCACTGGACCCAAGCTACATCCAACTGACGAGTAAGGGTGAAAACAGTCTTGAGTTGCTTGTGTTCTATTTCAGGGAGGACCTATTCTGGCAGTTAAGACTGGACAATTTCTACTGAAGCAGGGTCAGGACTGATTTGCATATGACTGGATCCAATCTGAGATGTTATAGTGGGCAAATCAACAATGGGATGGGATGCTTCCCTGAGCGAGTGGTTAGACTTATTGCAAGCATTCCTCCCATGAACTTTTGTGTGTTTGAGGTAATTCCCTAAGTGGCTAAGGGTATAGCCAGACGTAGGCCCCTTGTTCACGGTGCCACTAGAACCAAGCTGCATCCAACTGAAGACCAATCAGGGTAAACCTCTTTTTGGTTGCTTGTGTCCTGGTTCATGGAGGACCTGGCCTGAGAGTTTGTGCTTGACTCTTCCTATTGGAGCAGGTTCAAGACTGATTTGCAATTGGCTGGGTCCAAACTGAAGCGACATTGTGGACAAAAGAATGATAGGTTGGAGCGATTGCCAGTGGTTAGATTTATTGCAAGCATTCCTCTCATCACTTTATGTGTGTTTGTTGGAAAATGTCTACTTATTTTGAGAGGACATCCCCTTTCTTACCTGCAGCAAGTTTGTTAATTTCCTAATCTGATAGCCTTATTTTGCCATATAACTATCTACTAAGGCAAACAAAACTGAGGATGGATTTTTCACAGTATAGCATATAGCTAAATCAAGGTTTATAACACCACCCAACAATAATTTTACATTCAATACACCATCCATACATCATCATGATAATCATTTCATTATCATTCTGCCTTTGACATCTATTTACCTGTACTTACCTTGCAATGTAGTGGTTAGGTCTGCTTGGCTTTTTTCCTATTTCTTGAAATTATTGGTCTTGGCAGGAGCCACTTTTTTTCTACTGTTGTTTTTTGAATTTGTGTTTTCTAGTGCAAAGATACCCCTGGAGGTAAAAACATGTGCTCTACAAAAACATCAAAAATAAATAATATACATGTTGTGGGTGTGATCCTACTGACAATCATTCTATATAGTGGGGGGGGGGGCACTATCCAGTGGTCCTGAAGAGACCAGTGAAGCAAAGCCTAAGAAAAGATTACTGCAATCAAAAACTTACAATCTACTGGTAATTCTTAGGAAGAGAACACATGTCCGACAATCGATTTATCAGCAGTGGTGTAGCAAGATGGCAATGCAACCTAATACAAGCAAGGAATATTGGGCCTCCTAAATTTGGTTTGGTTGTAAATAAACATCTATATATAATTGGTGAGATGTAGACCCCTCACACCTCTGGGCATCTGAGCCACTGCACCTACTGCACTACAGATAGCTACACCCATACTTACCAAACAATTACTGGGCTAACCAACAGTTTTTGTTTCTTTCCAAACCATCAAAATGTTAATTTTGGTATACCACTACTATTCTCTACACCCCTTCCCATGTGTGTTTTCTTGTAGGTGGTTCTGGTAGACATGGTAGTGAGCATACTTGCTAGAAGTCAATTGAATTGCGTTGTGGAATAAAAACAGATGTTCAGTTATTCCAAGTGCCATCATTCCGGTTAAGTGCCCAGAAACCCCGTTCTTACTGGTCCCCCCAATAGGAAATATACACACTTATCTGGATGGGTGACTTATACAGCCTGTGTGGCAGCAGGAAGAAAAGTAAAACCACAGTTCTCCAGAATACAAGGTACAAACAATTCATTCAGGGGGTGCATACACTCCCCATCTGCCTTCACCCTCACAGCCAAAGTGGTGGATTCCATGCATTAGAGAAGTAACAATATTTACTATCAACCCATCATGGGTCAGGGCAACTCATCCTTCACTTACAACACAACTTTCACCTACACTCCGCAAATATAGGTTTCATCTTACCCCCGTGTCTATACAATTAGACATTTTGCCTAAATCTATATCACCAAAACGGTGGAGATTTAATAACTCATTACTACTAGATACCTCATTCATCTACTTCTTTCTTTCATGAATTCTTTTATTTTAATTACACACAAGACATTGGCTTCCACACAATATGGGACGCATTTAAGGCCTCATCTCTCGACTTTATAATCAATTTTGTATCCAAAAAACGAAACTATCTCAAAATCAATCCAAACAAACTTTTGAAGAAGTTAAACAATTGGAACACTCTTTTTATACCTCTAGAACACAACGTCTACAACAACCTATTAATTTCAAACTTCATTTTAACAAGCTAGCCACTGAAAGTGTGTAACTTATCTTCCCAAATCTAGCACCAAATTTTACGGTGGCAAAAGTAAATCTGGAAAACTGATACCGAATTATCTGAAAATCAAAAACACAAACGACAATTCGAATCAATCACAGATGACACAAAAACTTCTCATTATAAAAATTCAGAAATTCTAAACCAGTTTAAACACTTTTACAAAAATATAACCACATCAGAACAATCCCCATCTGATTCTAAGATTCTTCAGTATCTTTCCTCTGTTCAGAAACCTCTTAATCCACAGATGGATTTTTCATCCTTAGAATCGGCTGTCACACACATTGATCTTCACACTCCCATGCTTACACTTAAAAAGGATAAGGCACCAGATGGGTTTTCATTGAAGTGTAGGAGTGTCTTCCTATTTAATATTCAGTCACAGTCATGCCTATCTGTATGTGGCTCCAATTTTATTTCCAAGACAATAGTTGAATGACCAATGGAGCTGAAGAACAGCCAACACGTGTTTCACCACCTAGGGCTATTAAGTGTGGGGCTTTCTCAAAGCTGTGTCAAACAAAGAAAAAGAAAAACTGGTCTTAATTACAGATTCAGTGTTCTAAGAGGGACAATCACCAAAGGTGAAAGTGAGGGAAACGTGTTCACACTGTGGACAGTGTTCAGGACGCGATTCTGGTGCAAGTGCAGTAAGTACTTAAACTTTTAAGTTGTTTCGGAGACAGACGTGGTCACAAAACTAGTAGATGGGCAAGATAAGATTAAGAGATAGAGAAATACTAGTACTATTAGTTAAATCTCGTTCGGGATGGTTCCTAGATATGATGTGCTTAACTGAGTCGAGCGGGTTGTGAAGGAGTTTTTATGGCAAACTCAATTAAGGTGAGGATTTAGTTTATTTCATCCATTGCTTCCTTTTTAATGGTACCCAGTGTTAGTAATCTTGTTAGTGTGTGCTCTATTTGTTATGTGCCATCAAGATTATCAAGATTAAGACACATTTCTCCATATATCTGTAAGTTAATGCAGTTAAATTAAATACATTGCTCAGGATACATCACATTGTTTCAACAGAACGGCTTTGTTTTACATATGTGATTCCTTGTACTATTTTACTTTCATACATTTCGTATCTCACTTAGCATCAACAAAGCGCAATATTGCACATGGAGTTAAGGAGCAAGTATTGAGCAAAGCAGGGGCAAAATATGAATTGAAAATCTAGACAAGTTACAATTCTCAACAGACCTAAAGATAGGTCATATCAATCATGCCTTGACATATTTGATGCTAATTATGGGGGAAAGCATGTTTCTCCAGGAGGTCAGCATGAGCACAATGTCCTATCTCAGTCAATTGTATGCTGGGATCTGATTGAATAATAAATCACACAATGCTTTCAAGTGACATGTATGTGCCTTAGTCTGTGGTAAAACATTGCCTCAGCCGGCTCTTTCAGTATTTTATAATCACATCATTAAAACATGCTGTAAATGCGAGAGAGGCCCGCTAACCGCATATGATCCAGTATAGCCTCTTTAGTTAATCCGTTAAGTCTCAGCAGGTATGAGGGTGGATCGTAACATAAGTACCTCAACATTTCTAATACATATTGTGGGGGAATGCACATTTTTCCAAAGTGTCTATGTGCAAATAATATCCTATCTAAATAAGTTCATTGCACAATAGAATAGAAAGCAATTTAGACACCTTGCTTGTGGAGGAGTAGTGTTCTGTCTAATACAGCTTGTACGTTAAACAGCAACATTTATGGGACATGCAGAGTTAGTGAGTAAAGTCCGCTATCTGGCACCAGATGACTTTACAGCTGAATTTTATACACAGTTCTCCAAATTACTTCTTCACAAATTATATACCCGTATTCAGTCCTTTACTCTCTCTCATGAATCATCTGGCTCCTTTCTAGACACAATTATCTGTCTTATTCCAAAAAGTGAAAAGATGTGCAATATTGTAAACATTATGGACCTATTTCTCCTGTTAATATAGATTATAACATATTTTCAAAGGCTTTAGCCTTATGTCTCTAACCCTTTCTTCCTTATCTTTTGGGAAAGGAACAATCAGGTTTTGTCAAAGGACGGTACATATCAGGCAACACTTGTTCACTCTTTGACATTCTCTCAAAATCCACTGGTATGACTGAACCCTTAGCGGCCATTGCCCTGCATACTGAAAAGGCTTTTGACCGCATGAATTGGCTATTTTTATTTCACACCCGCACTTGGTTTGGGTTTTGTCCTAAAATCACTACTCTAATCTCCCTTTTATTTAGATGTCCACAGGTGGCCATTTGCGTAAATGGGTGGACATCCTCATATTTTACACTAAGTAGAGGAATTGTTCAGGGTTGCCTCCTCTCCTATTTTCTTTTTCATCTACCCATAGAAACTTTTTTAACTCAGGCAAAACACAGACATACATGACTTTACACATAATGCTCAGCAGATTAAACTGGGTGCATATGCTGACGACAAATTTTATTTTGACATCAACACCTCAATCTTCGATCCCTGCTTTTTCATATGAGGTAACATCTTATGCTTCAGTATCTGGGTATAAATTAAATAATGAGAAATGTAAAATACTACCTCTAAACAAATTCACTTTTAAGCATGATTTCGTATCCTCTAACAGCAATTGAAAACCTGAACAAATTAAGGGGCATATTCACAATGAAGTGAGGGAGCACAGCGTTAGCCTTGTTGACTTAACACCTCGCTCCACCACTTCAGAAATGCAGGGATGCACTGTATTTACGAGAATACCGTGCAGTCCAGCGTTTCACCCTGCGCTGGTGCTAATTTCAGCTGTCTAGCACCAATGAAGGCACTCTTGCACCATTTGTTTGTTTATATGCAGGGAAGTGTCCCTTTCTGCACATAAGCAATCACCAATGGCATTTTGTAAATTTTATGTGTGCTGCAGTATGCAGCACACATATAAGGTTGCAATGCATAATTATTTTAAAAGATTGTTTATGTAGAGGAAGGACACCTTCCTACAAATAAACAATCAATGGCGTTTTGCTGTTTCTATGTGTGCTGCACAATTCAGCACACATAGAAACAGCAAAAGCAAGGAGAAATAAAGTATTTCTCCTCGTTTTGCCATGGTAAGAGCAGGTTTTTTTGGTCTTAATTTTGGCGATGCCCCGTATTTATGTATTTACGCAACCCTTGAAAATACGGGGCATCATCAAAAACAATGGGTGTTGCTGTGGAACTCCCACCACAATACCCATTGCTCTCCCCTTTCATGCTAAGTATAGTGTGAAATGGTGCCCTATTTGCAAGGTAGCGTTAAGCCATGTTAAGTGGCTTAACACTGGCTTGTAAATTAGGCGAAGCCCGTATCGCCACCAGAAGGTCACTGAAAGTGATGTTCTGGTTGCGATAGGAGCTTGCAAATATGACCCTAAATATCTTGGTCTCCAATTCACCCAATCCCTTAAAACATCCATCTCCATAAATATAGAAAACTGTATACATAAAACATCTGCATTAACTAGTCGATGGACCCCTTTACATCTCTCTTGGTGGGGTTGTCCCAACACTATTAAAATGATGCTTATACCCATTTTTCTGTAATCCAAAATTGACTCCATACTCTCTTCTTTTCTTTGGAATAATAAACACCCTTATATGTCCTTGCTAAAACTAAAACCTCCCAAATGTTAAAGGTGGAGTGATTTTTTCTGTAAAAATACCATAAAGCATTTTTATTAAGATAATCAACACATTGGTTCTAACCGTCCGTAGAATATTGTGGGTTGATATAGAATGCAACTTCCTATCATCCTTCGCATTCCAAGAATACCTAACATTCACAGGCAAACCTCAAAAACTTTCCCCTCCAATTTTTAAAACCACCTGCAAGGTACTAAAAATTGTAATATCACACACCCCTAAAAATCTTCACACTTTTCTCCATTCCACCATTTGGCACATTAAACGTACTTAACTAACTATTAGACCTATTTATTGGAAAACCTGGAGGAAAAGGGGGATAATATGGGTTAATCAATTGTTAAACCAAGACTCCCTTATTTCTTTTTCACCAGCCCAGACACCGTTTTTGGGCTTCCATCCTCATTTTAAAATAAGTTTAAACTTTTACAGAATACCATTATAACACATACACCTACTTCAAATACAACTTTCCATGTACCCTAGTTCTCTAAAATCCTCTTGGTAATCCAAAGAACTCCACTATTTATTCACATTTACAATGTGTCTCTACTAATACACCTCAAAAAGATACAGAATTATCATGGGGACTGACCGTAACTTGTGGAAACAGATTAGGATAAACATCTGGAAATCCTCCTGAGCACCAAACACAGCTCAAACACTTTTTTTACATATATAATAGACTCTTTTTCACCCTAGTATCCTTCCAAAAAATCAATCTGGATATTCCTAACACTTACTGGACATGTTCAGGACGGCATGTTGATCTGAAACATTTACTTGTCATGTCTCCTACAGTCTCCACTTTTTGGCCATTCATTTTAAAACTGATTGTCTTTAATTTAAATGTGCCTTACGCTCTTTCTAATATATTTCTGGGAAGTGTATCCGATAATTGGGAAGATGCTACATTGAATGTAAAATTATTAGACTTGTTATTAGCAATTGCTTTTCAGTAAATAACACTGAATTGGAAAAACTCTATTCAACTATCATTTGCCATAAACATAGACTGGACGTAGCCTCTGCACCATATATCACTAGTCTTAGAGCAAAATGATTTATGGGACCCAGTTACTCATTTCGTTGGCAAATATGCAAAACCATTGTTTGCTCCCCCACCTAGTGCACAGGAAGTTTTTAACCTCCATGATCTCCCATTCCCGTCAATATCATTTTTCTTATAACATAATTATTTTGTATATATGTTATTTCTTCTATGTATTTTTATCAGACTACATTTTGCATGAACCATGTTCACACCCTCCCTCTTTTCCCCTCCCCAATAAACACTTATACTGATTTCCACACTCTAATGTATTTTTTACTTAAAGTGTTGAATATCCTTTGACTGTATCATATTCATCATAATAAAATTACACTTTTAAAACGTACTTGTGAATGGGCCTTGGAGGACCAGGAAGCTATCTTAGGAGGGCCTGGTCCACCTGGCCCCCCTGCTAGACCTGGGCCTGATTTGAAATACTTAGTTAATATTTCAGAAATAGCGGCTGCTGATTTAAATATTAGATTAGCTATTTTTGTGACTTATATCAGACATATTGAACATTGTAGCCTAATGAAAAACTGTCCAGTAACCCGACTACCAGACACATTTTGGTTGCTGGCATATCATAGATGAGAAGGCAAATCTTTTTTGTTTTAGAAATGTTTTCTTCCACCTGTCACTGGAGCAGAGACAGGTTACAAAACCTGAACAAGTAGAAATCTACTACCTGATTTTTAAAAATCAAAACCAACACTGTAAAACCCTATTTTCAAAGTTATCAAAAAGGAGTTGATCATGAGTATTTTAACTTTTATATTGGCTTTTGTAGAAGAGAAATTTCAAGGTAAAATGGATTCCATTATTCAATATAAAAACCCAATTCTAAATCTATGAATGTGCAACAATACAAAGACAAAATTAATCCATAAAGTCAAAGTAGGTACAAAAGACCATAAAGGGAAGGAAAATGAGGATGGTGATCGATTGCGGGAAGATTTAGAAGTCAAGGTGACCTCTATGACATTCATTAGTTTAAGTCAAATAAATAGAGCGCTGTTACCTTTGTTGTTGGTTACCTCTAGCTATAGATTTTGCCCTGCTAATGTGCAGTGGCTCTTTCCCCATGCTTTGCAAGGCAATGGGGTGGAGAGGTCCAATCAAGTAAAACATGTCGATGCACCTTATTGACTCATCAATACACAAGGAATGGAATTCTCTGAAAAAGCATACAATGTCCCCTCCTTTCTTTGCCCGCTACAGGCACTGGTGTCAGCTATCACACACTAGTGATGTTTTCATTTTCTACCCCGAAACAGATAATGATAATTCCGATACCCTGTCATCTTTAATTCATTTTAATTAGAATGGATGTCGCTAAAACAAAATCACATATTCAAGAAGAAGCGCCATGAAACTGACTCAGTGTACGTGCGCTTTATAAGTGTTTTTAAATTCAAATTCAAATTCAAGAAGCAATGGAGTGCAAAACTTTATGAATATTGATCCGATGCTGCTAGCAGGCACTTGAACAATTAACATAATGAAAGAGGCGTTATTGCCTTATGATCAGGGTAGTTACAGTGGTCATTGCCATCTGTAGAGCGTGCCAAATGTCGTGAATTACCTGCCCCGAAATTGGTCTGAGATAAGGTGGCATAATCAGAGGATTTGCAAATAACTACTGAGTGAATGCCTGCACTTGTACACAGCCCCCAATCTCTTCAGTCTCTATCAAGTAAATAAGCCAACCGCGTTTTTATGCCTCAGGTCCCTGTCACTCATCTTTGGAAATGATAAAGTGGCTAGAGGCTAAGCATATTAATTGGCTAAGCCAATATCAGCCTTCCGTACAGGGTGCTAATGTCAACAATATTCTGAAAGGTCGAACAGCCTAGGGTAAATATTTGTATTAAATGGATGGTGACTATTCACATTTTTTTCTTAAATGACGGCATATATTTGGTATTACTGTGTTGAAAGCGGTGCTAAAAGAAGAGTATTATGCAGCGGCATCACTAGAGTTGGTATCACCCAGTGCGGTAACTCATGGTATCACCCCCTCACGACTTACTCCATGGACCTCTTCCGAGTCCGCCAGTGTGAGAGAGTTTGGAGCTTTATTGCTCTCATAAATCAGAAGGCGGGCTACCATACTGAGCACCTTTCAATAAACAGATGATCTGGAAGGGATGCTCCCGCATAGTTATTAATAGCTTTTCATATCGCGGCCTACTCGGCAGTGACACTTCTCTCTGTTCCCAGCAAAGGGCCGCCTCTGCGCAGGCCAGTGCCACCCGGAGTCCCGCAAGGCCTCCAGTCACCAGGAATGGTGCTGCCTTTGTGTTAATTGCTGGGCCCGTTCCTCCTGCCAGCTCTGACAGCAAAATCTATTATCTGGCGAGAGCATGATGAGAGGACTGAGAGGGGCCTCTGTGAGGAATGACGTGAGTGCAGCCCAACAAGTTCAGAGCATCACAAGTGAGCAACAAAGTGAAATTCAGAATTCAACCTGTGCTACACATTTGTAATCAAAATATACGAAAGAAGAGGCAGACACATTTTGAAACGGAACTTCACCCAAACTCTGGAATAAAACCCTTTCCTATGAAACAAAGGAAATCACCAAGAGGTAATGCGCTGCTCACAGAGCGTAACATAAACAACACTGTATCAGGCTGCCTGCCTGACCACTTACTTGTTTGTCAAATTCACTCCACATATTCCTGTGTGCAGGTTGAGACAGATGCCGTGCAGCCGGTCGAATCGACGACACAGCTCAGACTCGAAACCGACCCCAGCTTCGGCCCCGCCCGGCTTCTCCGACCTCACTAATTTCCTCATGAGGTCACATCCAACACACCCCCCATGGCGCCACAGAGTCTGTCAGCTGCCTGGCAGTGGTTACTTTAACGTGGCAACGACGACTCTGCTGGGAGGCAGGCCAGGCTCCCAGGTCTCTTCAGGTAGGGCTGCGCAGTGCAGAAAATGTCAAAATTGTTATATTGTAGCAGAGAGCTGCGCACGGCACTTTGACTCAGAGCACCAGCACAATCTTGTTAGCCTGAGCCTGGCAAGTGAAGCTGTGGCCCGGTCCGCACAGGCACACACAGGCACACACAACCGGATGTCAGAGGCGCTGTCAGCGGCTAAAATGCATGGCAATGCATTTAAGTGCGGTGATTACGGAACACCACACTTAAATGTGTTAGCGTCACACCGGATGTGATGCGTGACACTTGGCAAGCCTGTCACAGTGTCACCCCATGTGATGGTGTCACCCAGTGTGGTCCGCACCCCCCGCACCTCCCTAGTGACGCCACTGGTATTATAGACCCCTGTAAATCCAGAGAACGAGCACTTAAAGAGTTGAGCACTCGATGATGCATGGGTGCATGGATATCATTGTGATTTTTTTTTTGACAAGGGTGTTAAGCATCGGTAATAACCATTTTATTTTTCATTTTGCTGAACAAAATTAACAAAAAGCATTGGCATAGCCAAAAGGCAAGTTCTATTGGATTTGTCAATGTTTGTTTTATATAGCTCTTCATACCACACATGTTGTTTCTAAGCACTGTAAATAACAGGTGTGACTATTACCTAATTCAATGGTAATTACTGGGTACACATTTACTGGTATTGCTCTAACACAGTCGTCTCAATTTATACGAATACGTTACAAACTGGACACATGCGCTATTTCTTTAGGAACCTGGGTACAGTGGATATATGTAAGAACAACAGTTCTTAACCGCATGCGTGCGGGCGGAATTCCGCTCGTACGCTGACTTTTGCGAAACCGCATGTTACGTGACGAGCTGGGCTCGTCATCAGCGTAGCAGGAGGCTACCTCATGACGAGCCCAGCTCGTCATCAGCGTGCAAGGGGTTAAGGAATCATTTAGATAACATATTAAGTTATTCATTAACTACTTTGCCACTCTATCCCCACTAGAATAGTAAGCTATTTTTTTATATTTGGGGAACCTCTCACTTAAGCCTTCATAACTATTTTTCCACAAATGGTATTCAGGTCAAATTTGAATCCTTTTTTCCCAAATCTTGGGGAAGGTAAAGGTACCCAGGGTTTGTTAGTAAACCTATAGAGGGCTAAGAAACTAGCCAACATTTGAAATGTTATTTTTAGATGAGAGAAAAGATGTTATTAAAAAACATGTATTTTCTAAAGGAAACGATGATTAAACACAACAGGAGAAACCCATAAACACAGTTGAGACCTCGGTGAATTATAGTATCATTAAAATGTCTCAACAGATAATAGTTACAGAACAAGATTCAAGACAAAATGATTTTTTTAAAGGTTGTTTTCATTTGCACTTTCCAAACATAAAAATGTAAGCACATTTGCCACAATAATATAGTACATATCATATCAACTCGGTAGGTAGTATGCAATATATCAATAGCAAGTTTGCTAACAATCTCTAAAACAACAATGCAGGGCTACACGAGCAAAAACACAAGTGCAATGGATTACCCATATGTGCCAGCTGGTACATTTCATAATATTAGTGCTAAAGCATTTTATTCTGTGAGTTCAGGGTGTAATAACAGAAAGGAATGGCGTGGCTGCAAATGTTTTTGGGTCGGGATGCGAGGGGTATTAATGTTGCATATACATCACTAGTTGTATCATAGTACATCAGGTCTCTCAGCCATGACTTCACCGTGGGGGTGTGCCCTCTCCCATTGCAAGGAAACCTGCCTCTTGCCCAGCAATAAGGCGATAGCAGTAAAGCGACGTATTCCAGTCTCCATTGGGCGGACATATCCAAACGGCGCCTGCAATGGGGAGGCCACCTTCAATGTCAGATGACCAAAGATTGCTTCCCAAAACTCTAGGACTGGGGGGGGCAATTCTACACCAGTTGGATGAAGTCAGCCGGTGGCGCCGCACATTTCCAGCAGTAGGAAATTACATTTTCTTTAAAGGAATGGAAGCAACAACGAGTGAATACTGCAGTTTGTATTTTCAAAGCATATACAAGGAAAAACTAAAAGACATAATCCACATTATTTGGGTAATGTGAAGTAAATATATGGTGGACACTTAGGGCCTGATTATGAGTTTGGTGATCCTACATTGGCGGCGCTCCTCCACCAGCAACAGGAGGATCGCTAGACCTGTGGTGCAACCGCCTGAGAGATCAGGAGTTAAATTCTGGTCTGGTGGGTGGTCCTGCAGTGGTCTGCAAAGCTCACCAAGAGTCTATAATGCGGACGCCTTCCTGCACCTTCCTGCACGGTGTAGCATACATGCCACACCATGCAGGAAGTGGGTGCAAATACAGGGGGCACTACATGTGCCCCACAGCATGCACCCCCCAGCTCAAATCCAGCAGGGGACCTTGTTATGGCTCCTTTGTTGCCGTTCCGATACACTTTTTATGGCGGGATGATCACCATGAAAAAGGTGATGAAAATGCAACTCGTATTTTGCTTGGTGGTGCCAGAGGTACCACAAGCATATTACAGCCGGTGCAGACCACCGGCGCAGCCGTATCCTTGATTCCGGTGGTGCCAGTAGTCTTGTGGTGGTCCGACTGCTGCAGACCTAGTACTGCTGAAGGTCGCGCAGTGTGGCGGTGGTTGGACCGCCACCACGGGTTCGCCAGTCCTATCGACCGGTGAACTCATAATAAGGCCCATAGTGCTTGTGTATAAAACTGTTAACGGTGCATTCGAGAACACATGAAATAAATGAGGATAACAGCAAATGGCCATTAATTTAGTCTCATATAAACATGAAATGAAGTTAAGAAAATATGTTTAAATCATGTTATCGATCAGAGGCTGTGAATCCAGTGACTTATGTTGATGGCATTTAGATCTTTGTTAATTCAGGTCATCATCAGGACAAAAATTGCATATAAATGATCTATTGCTGTCTACAAGAATAGAGAGAGAGAGAGAGAGAGAGAGAGAGAGAGAGAGAAAGGGATAGAATTTAAAAGGGCCTGGTCTAAAAACATTTTGTAGGGGTTAATGAATAAGGCCTAGTGATAAATACCTGTAAGAAGTCCAAGGACCTAAGAAAAGGGACCAGAGGACAGGGGTGTAGTTAACCGGGTACTCTTACGGATCAATTTGAAAAAAGTGAGTCCTCAAGTCTCAAGGAAATTTCACTTACATAAGTGATAATGGGACCAGCTGTACCCGGATGCAGAAGGGGGAATAGCAACTTCACTTGTATGCAAAAATTGGAGTCAGAGAAGACGAGGCAAGTTCCTATTTAGTATAAGTGCGTGCCAGTCAGTCACACTTCAAATGCCATTATCTGTGTAGAGTTTTCAAACATATAGAATGTAGGCTTGTTATCATTTGAAGTGACTAACTAGAGCTGTGAAGCTGGTGGAGGAAGCTGGAGGTACCTGTCTTCTTCTTCTACAATAAATCCTTGTTTAATCACATCTTGTGTGGAGAAGATCTTTACATTGGCGACGAGGGAACCCACTCTGCGGAGGGAGCAGACAACAATTTTCAAGTACCTCCACCCCTGGATACATCCTTAAAAGGAACTCTTTTATTTCCTCAAAGTAAGTACATTTTTTTTTGCCTTAGTTTGTTATCAATTTGAATAACAACACTGGATGCAAGCGAAGAAACTATGAACATAATTAAGTTTGTAAACTGTGGATTTAAATGCTTTGATGCGAAAGAAGAACTGTGGATTTAAATACTTTGATACAAAGGAAGAACTGTGTATTCAACTGCTTTGATGCGAAAGAGGATCTGTGGATTTAAATGCTTTGATGCGAAAGAGGAACTGTGGATTTAAATGCCTTGATGCAAAGGAACTATGTCCGTTTGTTGCTGAGACTGATTGACTAAAGGTTAATGGCCAGATGTAGGTATTCCCAGATTACCGATTCTTAAATACCGAATCATACCAATTCGGTATTTAAGAACAGGCAAATGGGATGAAGTTAATTTTTCTTTAAAAATTACCGAATCGGTAAGTTTCGGTAATTACCGATTCGGGAATAAATGGCAATTACCGAATCGGTAAATACAGATTCGGTAATTGGGGGAAACATTAAAGGGTGGCAGGGTGTCACTTTGACACCCTGTTGCACCCCTCAATTGTGTGTGGGTGCACATGTTGCAGACATACATGCCCTATGGGCATGTATGTCTGCAACATGGCACTGTTGGAAAAGCAACAAAAAATGCTTTTTCAAAGGTTTTCATTATTTACGACCGACATGTAGTTGGTGGTAAGGAACGAATCCTAAAATGGGAAAATCACTCATTTGAGTGCTCCCTACATATCAGGATTCAGTAATTTACCGAATCGGTATTTAAGAATTCGGTAATTTAGCAATTCCTTAAAATACCGATTCGGTAAATTACCGAATCCTTCTTTTTTAGCCTCCTACATCTGGAAAGCCTATTACCGTTCGCTAACGGCCGATTTCGGCATTTTCAACCAGTAATAGCCTACCTACATCGGGCCCCTCATATCTTATTTCAAGAATTATTGCCTTCGATTTTGATCGTTATATAGGAAAACCTGATTTCTAAAGCGTTGTATGCCTTTTGGAGACTGTTGGAGATTTTCCTATTATTGGCACCATCGTGAAAGCAATAACAATCTTGAATTGTGTAACTTTGTGAGCGGTAAAATATTTGTAAGAAAACAACTTACTAACCAACAGTAAATTCTTGTGATGGCTGCCAAGGCTTTGTTTGCACGCTTTCCTAAGTCAAACTTTGCCTACGCAGAGCAAGCGAGGAAGGCAAGCGGCAAGACGTAAGCGTCACAGGTCACACGTAAACGACGTGATTCACGCACACAAGCAGCCATTTTAGGTGATTGGGAAGGTACTAAAGCAAACGTTAAGGTAGCATTGCACGTTAAGGACGTGAATGAAGCACGCCAGCGGCCATTTTCAATGATTGGGCAAATCTTCATGCTACATACAACAAACGCGACGGTTGCAACAAAAAACTATCGGAAGGATTGCATCGCTTGGTGTTTTGACGTTTACAACAAAAAAACTGTCGGAAGGATTGCATTGCATGAGGTTTTCGTTTGAGAACTCTGACAAGGTTTTTGTTTTAGTTTTTATGTTAATTTATTTTGTACATTAACAGAAAATGTTCTCCCGCAGGTGGACTTTATATAATTTTGTCTTCAATTGTATTGATACAGTGTTCATTATTTAGCCATGCGTGACCAAAGTTTATCTGCTCCTCCTTCTTTCTTACCTACTCCTGAAGATCCAGCTACTCCCTGGAAAGAATGGAAAAAAATATTGTGAACATATGTTCTAGCTGCTGGTGCAGATAAATATGGTCCAGTGCGTAAACAAGCCATATTATTACACCATTTAGGTGTTGAGGGGAGGCGATTGAATGAAAATCTTCCTGAAGTTTCTTTTGGTGTAGGTGATGGTCAGCATATAATGTTTATGATATGACCATGCAGATGTTAAAATTGAGATTTACTACTAAAGTGAAAGTTGTGCTTGAAAGACATACATTTTTCTGTAGAACACAAAAACTGATTAAGATATTGCTTCATATGTGGCTGCTCTTAGGGGGTTGTCTCTAACTTGTTGTTTTGGGGATTTAGGTAATTCCCTCTTTCGTGATCAAATAGTAAGGTGCACAAATAACAAAAGAGTATGTGAGAAATTACTCATCAAAGATCCTACATTGGAAGAGGCTATACAGATAGCCAAGGGTTTATAAAACACTGATTTATGGATAAAAGAAATGGATAAATGCAATAATCCCTTAATGTCAAAAGGTTCTATACCAAAAGATACAATAATTAAGCGGTCTGATGTGCATGCATGTATTGATGAAACTAAGGTTATGCAAACTGCTATGAAATTTCAAGTGAAACAATCACAGTCTAGGCCTCCTAACAAGATGAATGATGTCCCTCGTAGCACTAATGCTCTTCCTGGAATGAATAGACCACGTATGGTGAAATGTTATCGTTGTGGAGCCCCTGGTCACATTGCTTCTAGTAATATGTGCATGGGTAGGAACGCTATTTGTAAGGCATGTGGCAAGAGAGGTCATTATGCAAAGGCATGCAGGACAAAGACACAATATGTACAAGAAATAGACGACTCCTGTGAGAGTGTACATGTACAAGAGTTGTTTCTATGTCTGGATGCTGTTAGTGATAGTGAAGAAGTGAATTATTGTAGTGTGATAGAAAATGACATAAACACAGAAAGCACTGACAAACTGGAAAAGCCGCATTGTGTTATTAGCCTAGATTCAAAGAATGTCAAAATGTTCATTGATTCAAGTAGTTTATACACTCTCTTTTCAAAAGAAATGTATCTTGAAGTCTGGGGTAAAATGAATGAGATGGAATCCTGGGATATTCCTGACATCAAGCCTGTGGGATATGGGGGTAACACTATTGACATATTGGGACTTAAGTGGATGGTGATTTGTTTTGAAGGGAAGAAAGTATATGGTTGTTTCTATCTAACGAAACAAGGTTCCAATTTACTAGGTTGGCATCATCAGAAAGATTTGGGCATTACATTGAATCCTAATGCCACTAAGCCTGTTATGTTTACCATTGTACATGATATTGAAAGTTATGATTCACATGTGATGAAAAAATGTCCTAAAGTTCTCTTCAATAAATTGGGGAAGCTTTTGAATTTTTCTCATAAAATTATTCTCAAGTGGAATGCTGTGCCCGTTGTACATAGGGTGTGAGGTGTGCCACATCTCATGAGGGGTCTCTTATGAGAAGAACTCGAGAAGCTATTAAAACAAGGAATTATAGAACCTATTGAAGCCTCAGAATGGTTGAGTCCAGTTGTAATCGCACCTAAAGATGGAGGAAAAATGTGTTTGTGTGTCGACTTACGCGATCTGAACAAAAATATATAAGTTGATCGTCAGCCTCGACCTACTATATCTGAAATGTTGACTGCTATGGGAGGTGGAGCTGTATTCAGTGTGATCGATATGTTGGCAGCCTATCACCAGATTAATCTTAGTGAAGAAACCAGACATCTTACGTCTTTTGTGACACTGCTGGGAGCATTTCGTTATTGCAGGATGTAATTTGGTTTGGCATCCGCCTCAGCGGTGTTCCAAAGAGTTATGGAACAAATTTTTGTAGGATTAGTTGATGTTCTGTGTTTTCAGGACAAAGTATTAATTGTTGGAAAAAATTATGAACATCATGATAAAGTTATGAATGAAGTTCCTACCCGCATGCAGGAGCATGTGTTGACTATTAAGAAAGACAAATGTCAGTTGAGGAAAGTATATGTGACATATCTAGGACATGAGATATCTGAGGCAGGAATTAGACCTAAGAAAAGTATTATTTCTGCTATCAGGGATGCTCCTGTTCCTCTTGATAAGGAACCTCTTAAATCTTTCTTAGGACTAGCTGAATACTGCTCAAAGTTTGTAAGCGGATTCACAGAGAGTTATGTTTAATTGGAATGATGATTGTGATAAAGCATTTAAGGAGGTGAAAGCTGGGATCCTTCATGCACCAACTTTGGGACATTTCAATGTCAAAGCGAAAACCTACATTACAACTGATGCGAGTGCAGTAGGGATTGGTGCTGTTTTAACCCAAATTAATGATGGAGAAGAGAGAATTATTAGATTTGCTTCTAGGAGGCTTCAAGGATCTGAAACATCGTACTCTGTAATTGAGAAGGAAGCTTTGGCTTGCTGTTGGGGTATTCAACTTTTCAAGTATTTTGCTTGGGGATTGCCGTTTAAAGTGCAAACTGATCATAAACCCTTAGTGCATTTGTTTAAGGGGGTAAAGGTCTTGAGGGGAGTGTAACTCCTAGGATTTCTAGGTGGATTCTATCAGTGTTGGAATACAATTTTGAAATGGAGTATATGAAAGGAATAACGAATGTTGTAGCCGACTGCTTGTCAAGGTTGCCAGTGGAGGTTCCTAAGGAAGAGTCTGAAGTCATTGTGGGTGTAATCAGGTGCAGGGAAGAACAAGCCTTTGATAAGGTAGAATGGGATGCTGCAATGTTACAAGATGATGTCTTACAGGATGTCATGAAAGGTGTAGTTGAAGGCTGGAAGGGTAATCTTGTTCAAGATGCTAGCTTCAGGAACTATTACAATGTAGAAATGGAATTGTGTGTCAGTGAAGGGAAGTTGTGGAGAAGGAACCAATTAATACCACCAGAGATTCTGAGGTCAAAGATCATAAAAATAGCTCATGAAGGACACTTGGGAAGGAACATGACAAAGAGGTGTGTGCCGCAGTCATTTTGGTGGCAAGGCATGGATAAAGATATTGAAGGAATTGTTAAGGAATGCTATGCGTGTGCCATGAGTGACAAAACAAAGGTTGTGAGACAACCTCCTCTTGCTTGTGTAGATTTTCCTAACCGTCCTTGGGAAAGAGTGGCTATTGATTTTCTTGGTCCTATCTCCAAACTTGGTTCACGTTGCAAGTTTTGAATGGTTTTGGTGGACTACCATTCAAAGTAGTTTGTCGTTGAAAGCACTGATAACATTGCTTCTGAGAAAGTCATTGGTTTTATGGAGAGGATTTTTATGAACAAAGGAATTCCTAAAATCCTTGTGTCTGAAAATGGAGTCCAACTGGTATCTAGACTAATGCAAGATTTTCTTAGTAAGTTGGGTATATCCCATGAAAAAGATGCCATGTTTAGACTTCAAGCTAATGGTCTCATTAAGAGAATTAACAGATTGATTATGGAAAACATTCAACTCTCAATTGCTAATGGGGTGTCATTGATGGAGGAACTTAAAAAATTGCAATGGTCTTCCAGGGTGACACCTTATTCAGTCACTGGAGTGTCACCATTTGTGTCTCTCAAGGGACAAGAACCAGGTGTGAAAGAAGTTCCAGGATGGTTGAAAAGTAAAGTTTGTGTAGGGGTTGATCGTGCTGCGATTGAGAATGATGGTAATAAACAACAAGTAACAGCTGCAAAATACTTCAATGTTAAGAAAGGTGTTAAGTCTCCAGACATAGAAATTGTAGACTGGTTTGTGGTTAAACGTGGGGGAATAGTTCACAAGGGTGATATTAAATTCTCCCAGCCTATACAAGTCAAAATGCTAAGACAAAATGTTCTTATTTTGTTAGATGGATCTACTTGGAGTGTTGGCAATGTATCCAAGTTTTGTCCCCCTCGACCAATTATTTGTGATTAATGTTTATATTTTGAATTTCTTATTTTCCACATGGTGTTATTAAATTGTTATTGTGCACTATGTAAGGAGGAGATGTGTAGTTTTCATACATATAGAATGTAGGCTTGTTGCCATGATAGAATCTTATCATTTGAAGTGACTAACTAGAGCTGTTAAGCTGGCGGAGGTAGCTGGAGGTACCTGTCTTCTTCTTCTACAATAAATCTTTATTTAATCACATGTTTGTGTGATGTGGGAGAAGATCTTTACAATCTGCCATACAACGGGGAACAAACAGCAGTTGGGAAGTAGTTTGGTAGATAGACAAGTGTCAGGATGCAGACAATGACAGTACTCACCAAATATTGAAAGGTTCTGGTGTCAGGAAGTGACCAGGGCCCAGCTGGGCTAACAATGGCTACACAGGTTGGGGAAAATGCTATTTAAAACAATGGAAGGGTGGGGGTGAAGTTAATACTAGCCATGTTAGAAGAGCACTAGTAATTCAGGCGTGCAGAGCGGGAAGGATTTCCGTACTGTTTTGTTGTTTGAAGGTGCTGTGAGAGCGAGGCTTCGATACACTTGGGTGCCCACTTGAAATTCTTTGATGTTGAATGTTAAAGGACATGCAGTGCAGTCTTGGTATTTGAAATGTTCAATGACTGGTGGTAGACCTACCATTCAGAAATTGGAGAGGAAAAGCAATATTCACCATTGTTTTCACAAATGTTTTAAATGGTGGCCAATATGTCCTATTTTTATGATTTCTATGTACTTGCAGTAGTGAACCCAGGTAACCGTTTACATTTTTTGAAAGGAAGGAAAAATTCAGAATTCATCATCAGGTCATATGTGTAGATTGCTCAAGGTTTTCCCTCAAAAAACCTAACCACTGAAATAAAAATTAATAAAAGTTGGAAAAAAGGAACCAGGCAACAAGGTTTTCTTTTGTAACTTTGTGCATTGATAGTCCATCTACAGAAGTAATATACTCTTATGTCCACCAGACTCTTCCGGTCACAGAGATATACAGTGTGTGTAGGTTGTCCAAAAACCCTGGTGCATACTGAAACTTTCTGTCCTTCTTGTGGCATATTGGGGAATAAGGGCTAGTCTGCCCAACTGAGATTAGAAAGACCTTTTGCCCAAGGAGATGGGGGTGTGGCCCATGTAAGTAAAGACTGGCACCCATTCCAATATTTCTCACATTCCAATGTGACTAGTGGGCCTTGTAGTCCCCAGGGGATAGGTTCGGGGTAAGTCCCTCCAATCTACCCCTCTTTGTGGCTGATAGGAAATTTGGGTGCCTTGCCAAGTCGTTTCGTGCCAAATATAAGATCTCTGGTGTCTAATGGGACTTTCTGTCCTTCTAGGATGTGAAGATGAGGGAAACCTCTCTAGTCTTCAGAAAGCCTGGTGCTGCCTCTAGGTATGGGGCAGCGAGGCCCAATGACAGAGAATTATTTCCCCCTCTGAGAAAAACAATACCTGAAGGTGCATAGTTGTTTCCTTCTCAAAGATCTAAGGGATTGAGGATCCCTGACAGCAATCCATTTGCAGGCAGTCCTACTGGAAAGGGGACAGTCTTCCCATTCATGGTACTTTTGTCAGATCTCTAGATATAGTGTGTGGTAGTTAGAGGCCTAAATAGAGCAGCTACACAGTGGCATAATATAGGCCCCTGCATTCCAGCAGTGCGGGGGGGCCCTGAGCTCTAGGGGGCCCCCTCAGAACAGTACCCTGGTCTGAGAGCTCCTGACTGACTCCGGAGAGGGGCCCCTCCAAGTACTTTGCAGGGGAGCCCCCTCAACTTTTGTCACGCCACTGCAGCTACACTTAGGCATTTAAGGCATTTCCCGCTTTGTATGTGTGGCGAGCAATCCAGCACACATGCAAAGTGGGAAAAACAAGGAGAAAGGAAAACATTTCTCCTTGTTATGCCTTCCTTGAGGAAGCTCAAGAATGTGGCGCAAAGCCCTGTCTACAGTTTTTACAGCAAGCAGTGGCGTAGTTGGCGGGAGGGGTCTGGGGGTGGTTCGTCCTGTTGTCACTTTTTGGGGGAGGCGGAAAGCCGTGAGCGCAAGGTAAGTTTTGCTTTTTCTTTATTCCCGCTAAACACCTCCTTGCTCGTTGTAGTCTGTGACCCACAACCCCCCCTGACTCGTCGTGGTCTTTCATGCCAGCACCCCCCAATTGCCGGCACCGGGTGGCAAACTAAGGGATCGCCCGACCGTTAAAAGCTCTAGCTATGCCACTAGCAGCTAAGGATTTATGTAAAAACCCATGGATGGTTGCATGGGAACTCCGTTGCCCTATCCATTGATAGCTCCCTTTGCGCAAAGTAACTCAAAGCAGTGCACTGAGCACCTTTGCATTACTTTCGATTACAATCCAACGCAAATCCCAATTTGCGTTGGATTGTGAATCCCACCACAACACTTTGCATCAGGTTTTTGTTAAAAAAATAACACAAACCCTAAAGCAAACTCAACACTAAGAGCCTGATTATGATGTTGGTCGGAAACCCTCTGACCGCAGGTCGGCGGCTTTCTGACTGACAACGGTTTCAATTCCGACCGCCGGATTTCAATCTAGATGGTCGGAATTGAAACCGGCCGAACATTCTGGCTGGCTTCCGATGGGCTCAAGGAGCCCATCGACCAGTCGGAACAGGCACATCATCCCTATACGACAGCGTTTCTGCTGTGGGGATTAAGATGTTGGTTTCTGACAAGCTTTCTGACATGGGAAGCCTGTCCGAAAGTGGCTTCTCTGGCTGGAGGCAGAGGGGGCACTATGGTGCCACCCTGTTAATCCCTGGACCGTGTGGTGCCTGCCACGCGGTGCAGGGATTAACAGAATCTCCCATTTCTCAATGGGAGCTTGTGCTACATCCAGTGTTTACAGCCACAGCACAAGCTCACATAGAGAAATGGGAATATGCGACCGCACCATATGCTGTCGCAATGTAATGCTGCAGTCAGGACCGCCGAACGGAGGTCGGTCGGTCTGAAATCCCCAAAGATGTTGGTCAGAGGCAACTCCAACCAACATCATAATCAGGGTCAAAGTGTTTGTAAATCTGGGCCTAGATGTTGCAGGAGATGGGCTTGAGCAGAAAAAATCTCACAGTGATTAATTTTTCGTTCCAGTGAAGCAAAATGTTGAAAAATTGATGGGGTAAACTTTTGTGTAGTTTAAATAAAATTCACGAATATTTTGCAAATCTAAATAAATTTCACACACACCCTCTCTGTATAATTTCCCCATATCACTGATCCATCCAGTCCAAGTGATTTCACATGGTTGCTTTCCGGATTGTGTATTAAATTACAGATACCTATCGATGAACATGAGACTACTTAAAACTCAACCGGCTTATTCAAAGACAGCTGATAGCCTTGTTTAGTTCATTCAGGACATCCCTGCCAACAGAAGCGCAGTATCTTATTTAGCTTTAAGGGAATGCATTATTACAGAAACACGCTGGGAAAAAAACAGAGGAGCTTGTTTAATGTTGGACATGAAACAGTTCCACTTGGATTTAGTAAAAGGAGCTGAAGAACAGACAATGCCCCATGCTGAGCAGAAGCAGCAGGGAGCAGCCTTTGATTCCAAGCCCCATGAGAGAAGCCTAAAGGTTTCACACTGATGTTATAGATTTCTCGTTAGCTTGAAGACTAAAATGCAGAATATTGTGGTGTGCACATGTTCCACCTAATACATAATGTTGTAGATTTTTTAAATGCATCTTATAATTTCTGTCTTTGGCCCCAAGTTGAATGTGTCTCTACATACCGTCATTAGCTCTTGTCATGAAACGTTAGATAGCTTTACAATGAAATACATTATGGCCCTGATTACGAGTGTAGGTGCTATTTACCTCACCTGATAAAAATAACAATACCACAACATTATTTATGAAGTGTGATAGAGAGCACCTATTACGAGTTTGTGGGCAATAACATGGATTTTGGTGTTTAATGTACCAGCATCTACATGATATGATGAACACCATATGCTTTTCCCCTTTTAAGTTTCAGCAGGTCTGACCTGCTGACATTTAAGGAAGGTTGAGGTATATAGGGGTGCTAGAGGGCTCCAAGCAAGATGGCTTTTGCTGTTCGCGCTTCCATCCAAAATAAATCCTCTTCATCTCCTGAAGTATTCATGTAAACTCGACTGCCTCTGATTGCTGACACCGTGGGGAACCTGCTGCGCTGCCTTGCGGCGTACGAACCTGCCCGAAACCGGAGGAAAGCGGGCTCTCTATAAGCCCGGTGGAGCAGACAAGATGGCGGCCTAATCTTCCTGAGCCCATGCTGAATCACAGTGCTGCCCGAGGCAGGGAATTGCCGCTCCTGCGGCAGAAATAACCACCGCCCCCCCTCCTCTGTGTGTACATCACCGCTGCCTGACTCATGCCTGCTCTGCGGTGAGCTGCGGAGATGCCATTGCCGCCTGTGGGGGGCTGCGCCCGGCGGCTGCCAACATGGCTCTGAGATCTGCCACGATCGGCAGAAGAAGCAGAGTGTGGATAGCCAGGGACCTGCCTCTGCAGCCGGGGAGAGTCGAGGCGTGAGTAGACTGCGGAGAGGCTGCCACCCTCTACCATCGACTGCGAGGCCGCTGAGAGGCCTGTGCGGGCCCTCTGCCTGGGTCACGCTCCCTGGCCTCCCTGGGGCCGCGGGAAGCTGCCAATCCCGGACGGGGACACCTGGGGCCTGGTGTCACTGCTGGAGGTCCTGTGCGGGCGAAGGCTTCATCCGTGGCATCTTTACCGCCACCTACAAGGTAGGAGAAGACCATGCTTGCAATCTGATTGGCCGGATTGCTGAATCTGGCCTGCTCTCGGGCCATGCGGCCTCCCCCCTCTCCGGCCACAAGAGGAAAGACTGCCCCGGATAGCACAGGCTGATAGATGCCGCACCCCAGAACCGTGAACTGCTCCCAGGCCTTGCTACACCCCACCACCATAAGCACGCCCAGGGGGCCCTGGACTAGGCCATGCTCCCCCCCTGAACACTGGTAGCGGACGCGGGAAGCCACAGATCGCACAAACCCACAGGATTTGCTAGTCCCCCACAGGTGCCCAAGCACTTGCTGACTAGCGCTGATCAGGGCAGTCTTCTCTTGGCGCTCGCCACGCCAGAGGCCCCATAGCTACGGGGTCCGCGGAGGACAAGAACAAAGTTACGCTAACTATCCAGGTGCCTGCATCTGCACGGGAGCCCACACCGCTGGCGCTGGGCTTTATCTGTGTGGCCTCGGTCAACACTGCTCCCCCACACAATCAACATCTCCCGACGACACCACCCAGATAGTAGATGGACCATATTGATGGCGAGGCCTATGTGAGCGGCTGTGACTCCATGATACCGATCTACAATTTCAGGGCAACTGCCTATAACATAAGAGAGTCACTTTTCAAGCACTGCCAGCCCCCATCGCCATTGACCCCTCGCACACCGGGACATCGTCCAGCGATGCGGGAGGACACGAGACGCAACCAACAACGCTGCACTGAGCACTACTCCCCCCCCCCCGCTCGGCAGACATGGGGAAACCAGACAGGCGGCAGCCAAAACTTAACTTTGATTCCCGCAAGTCGACTAGATCCCAGACGGAATCTGATGACGATCAACAGGACGCTCTGTCTCCCTCCACCGCAGATCTTAAAGGTTGAGGTATTTAATGCATCTGATAATTATCAGCAGTTTACGCATTGGTCGGAATACACTGACCGACTCGTGATTACACCATAAATGTTAAATATGACCTTCTGGGCTGTGGCCTGGACTGAAGAATCAACCTTTTTATATCCCAGAGGGATCAGAGTGAATCTAGATTGGATTTAAAGTGAGTGTTATGTACTACATAGTTGATGTAACATACGAATCACCCAAAAAATTGCAAAATGTTATGTTAAATGCAGCACCCAGTTAGAGCAAGATCATGCTAACGCTATGGTAGATGCAAAGCTTGACATTCATTGTAGGCATGTTAACTTAAGACTCAATGGTTTCATTGTGAACTGCTCCATATTTTTGGAGGTAATAATACTGACATGAGCACCTATTTGGTTTTCTAGGTATTTTATTATCTCCCCATTCTGATAACATGGTAGGAGCTCACGTTTTCTCAAGTTCCAAATAAGTGTTTTTTCACCACGTTATGAATAAGTGGTTAATCACATCACACACTGGAAAACTCAAAATATGTGGGATTTTCCCTGCACAAATCCCGCATGGGTTTAATGCACAGTTTGTGATCACTTTTTTAAATGACTGCCCATATGGGATTCAGGCGGAACATTTCTGAAAACAATCTGTAATAATTAAGCACAAGCTTGAGTGAAAGGGGATTTTGGAACAATGGCCCCGATTCACAGAACTAACTTAAGACAAAATCATAAACTTACTACCATTTTGGTATTCACAGAAGGCACTTACTCATTTTGGTATTCACAGAAGGCACTTACTCATTTCGGCATTTAAAGAAGTTAGGAGGCCTACCGTTAGGACTCCTAAATGCCTTCTGTGAATACCGTAAGTCTTAAAGTTAGGATTTTTCTCAGTTTAGGAGTAATAACGTTAGGACTCTTAACTTTAGGACTCCTAAGTGCCTTCTGTGAATAACAAAAGTCTTAAAGTAGGACTTTTCTCAGTTTAGGAGTCGTAAAGTTAGGACTCCTAACTTTAGGACTCCTAAACTCCTAAACGGGCGGTGAGCAAGCCATCTGTGAGATCCAGTTACCTCTCACTAATTTGGCATCTTCCATGGATAGTTTGGTCTCCTGTAAGAGAACTAGGTCGCCTTTAGTTTTAGATATGTAGTCAAGTATCTTCCGGCGCTTAATGGGGTGGTTAAGACCTTTGACACTGAGGGGCACTATGTTGAGGTCCGTTGTCATGGTGGGTACGTTATTAATGCCCATCGGCTCTAGTGTAGTGTAGCGGTTCCGTTTGCCCGGTATTCAGGTGCATTATCTCGGGGTGTGTGCCTAAGCTTCCCAGGCATATCGCTAGCCATAATGATTTTCCACCAAATGTGTACGTATGGGTGGTCTCCCACATGCGTTGGGTGCCAGGGTCTGGCATATACATTTTGTAGTGAAATAAAAGGTGTGAAATAGAAAAAAGGATTGAGAACATAGAAGACAAAGAGCTGAGAAACCCTGGTGTGGACTTCTCACCCCCCACTCCCCCTGCCCCCTCCCCTCCTCCCCATTGAAAATACTCGTATGTCGGAGGTGCGACAGCAGGATCGCCATTCCCCCTCACCGAGATTTAACTGTCTGGTAGTTGTGTTGCGGTACTCCCTAAGAGTTGGGGTCCATACAATGTTATCTTAAGGTACATACAGAGCGTTTTGTGTATGCACCCTGTACAGTATAATTGTTTATAAAGCATACGATGTTGATATCAAAGCTTCCCTTCTTGATTTTGGGCTGTCGACGTGGGGTGTGTTAGCATGCGCCCCTCGCTGTGGATGTTGCCTCGTTGTTGAGGTAGGTATCAGTTGGTGTGCTTGGTCTCTTTAAGGTAGATATGGTTGATGGTAGATCGAGGTAGATGTTGCATCGTTGCTGAGGTAGGTATCATTGAAGTACTTGGTCTCTTTGAGGTAGAGATGACATCATGTATCAGCTACCTTAGGAATGCCCTGCTAGTGTTGAAAGAGAACATGTTCATCCGATAGATGGCTCTGTTGACTGTCCTTTTTTTATTTATTTTTTTCGGTTTCAAAAACCATTATTAGTTGTATATAACATTAGACACAGCTCATTGCCCACAACAGTATAACGGCCGGCAGCACTTTTTTGCAGTAGGTAAGTATGAAACCAACTTAGTCAATATATACAGACACAGCAAGCCGCCTACAACCGCTTCGGGCCGGCCGCGTTTCATGAAGCAGTAGTCCAACAAATATCTGTGCTGATTGATAGTGAAACATATATAGTAAAAGAAAAAAGAGGGAACAAAAACAATAGAGATTCCCATTCTGATTCCTATTGGTGCATTCAATATCCGCTCAAAGTTCAGCGCCACATAGTATACATTGCATCATAACATAGTACATACGACATTATCGATCCTTGTGGAATCAAAAAAACATCAGAGAGCGTACTTAAACATCTCCAATCCTCTCTCCTCTTTACATTCTCAATACAGTGTTAATCAGATAGTGCCAGCAGTGATACAAGCCCACATGTGCTCCATTGGGTGTCGCCAGCGTATAGTACCATACGTATGGGTCTTCATGAATGACCATTCTCCTGGGGTCTCGTCAGCAAATAGAACGTTAGCGGCGACCAAATGTCTCTAGGTCTGGACGCCCTAGGCAGCAACTCGGCGCAAATGGCAGATTGCTCTTACAATAGACCATATCGGTAAGCCAATCCTTAAATTTGGGTGCTCTCCCCCTGCCCCACTTACAGGCTATCTGTCTCTTGGCCATCAAAAGTGCAAGGGCTATGTATTGGCGATGTGCCAAGGGTATGTTTTTAACATAACTTAGCAACGCCAGCAGTGGCGTGGCCTCTATGTGCGCGCCGGTCATCTGGTTTAAGGCTTCAAAAACATGTTTCCAATACTCTTGTTTTCCAGGACAATACCAGGTGAAGTGCAAAAAATCAGCCTGAGGCGCATGACATCTATCACATCTATCCGAGTCGCGAAGGTGGTGTCTATGTATTCTAACCGGTGTGTGGTACAACCTGTGTAAATATTTGTAGTGTATAATTCGCAGCCTGCTGCTGGCCGATATCCGCTCAGTCTGCGAGCAGCACTACTCCCATTGGTCCTCCATCAACTCAAATCCTAATTCCTCCCTCCAACGTGTGCGGGACGCCGGAGCCTCTACTTCTCGCTGTGTGTGGACTGCTCGATACATTAAGGAAACTAAGCGCTTGGGTGCTGTTTGTTGTAGGAGCAACTGAAATGTTGCAAGCATCTAGTGTTCACTTGGAAAGTCAGAATTTAAAGACCCGACCCCCTGTTTAAGCCGTATGTACAGAAAGGTATCTAACGGAGTGCGCTGTACACCCTGGAAAACATTCTCTGGATCTCGGAATTGGCCATTCTCGTATAAGTTGCCCCAAGGTTTGAGTGACGTGCGTTCCTGGAATTTATGAAAAAGTGTTTCTTGCAGGAGGGGCATGTTTGGGTGATATCTAAGTGGTAGTAGCGGGGAATAAACCATGGGGGCCTCCAGGAGTTGCTCAATGCGCCTCCAATGCCGTAATCGTGGCATATACAGTGTTCTGCGTGCGTTCCCGGGCATTCAGAGCCATATATAAGGCTCCCTCTATCGGAGTTGGATGCACAAGCCAGTGTTCGGCTGCCAGTTGTGGCATATATTTGGGCTGCCGGATCCAGAAATATAAATAATGGGCCTGAGCACTTATGTAATAGAGTTCAAAGTCTGGAATGCCAAACCCACCTGATGAGTAAGGCCTAGTCAGGACAGTCCACTTCAATCTAGCCTGCTTACCCCCCATACCAGTCTAATAATTTCTGTTCTGAGTGATTGAAAGAAATGTCGACCTGGTTAGTATGGGATGTTTAAAAATTAATAAAACAATTGGGGCAGTATCACCATTTTGATCAGAGACGCTCTAACTGCCATGGAGAGTGGAAGTGTTATCCAACGGTTCACCTTATCTGTTATACGAGTCAGTGCCACCCCATAGTTGAGTCTCATGAGTTCCTCCTTAATTCTAGTAACACCAACACCCAAACATCGTAGCTCGTCTTCGCACCATTCCAGCGGGTAATCTAGAGGAAAGCGCACAACTGAATCTGTCAACGGAAAAAGGCAGGATTTCCCCCAATTTATCTGGATACCCGATAGGTGACAAAATACAATGAACTCTCGAAGGAGAGCATTCAAATTGTTTTGGGGGTCTCTCACATATAAAGTAATATCATCGGCATACATGGAAACCAATATTTGTCCCATATTACATCGCAAGGCCATGTCATTGTGGTGCTGCCGCAGCCGTGCTGCTAGTGTTTCCGTCACCAAAGCAAATAGCAATGGGGACAGAGGGCACCCCTGTCGAGTGCCCCTAGTGATCGAAAATCTTTGAGACATGTGCCCATTGATAAGCACCCTGGCCCCCGGCCGATGATACAATAAGCGGCTCCAAGATAGGAACAGTGGCGGGAACCCCATCCGGAGCATTATCCCAAAGATGTAGTTCCAATCAATGGAGTCAAAAGCCTTAGTGGCGTCCCAAAAAATTGCTGCCAAGGGCAATTCTGGGGAGATGTTATTCAAAATGGTAAAGAGAGTCCTCAGATTATGGGAAGTGGCCCTCCCCGGGACAAACCCGGACTGATTCGGGAGAATCAAGTGCTCTAACAACAGGCTTAGTCGGGTAGCAATGAGTGTTGCCAGAATCTTGGCATCACATTTGAGAAGAGAAGCGGTCGATACGACCCGCACAGGTGAGCTGGTTTGTCAGGCTTTAAAAGTGAAATAATGAGGGTTTCCCTCATAGATGGGGGGAGAGAGCCAACCTCAAAAGATTCCTCATAGACTTCGCGCAGTATTGGGCCATCAGATCTACATAGGTCTTTTAAAATTCTATTGGAATGCCATCCAGTCCAGTGGCTTTCCCAGACTGCATGCTCATTATGGTATCTCGAACTACATCTAGCTCAAACGAGCACTCAGGAACTTGCGGTGCACGTCGCTCAGCCAACCTAAAGTAACATCACCAAGGTACCCGTCCATATCTAAGTCATGCCCCCGGTAGTGGTATATAGAGCGGTGTAATGCTCGGTAAAATCATCAAGTATGTTTGCAGTATCCCAACAACGCGTTCCATCCGGCCTTCCCAATTCTACCATGTAGTAGAGTAACGTGGCTTCCTTATCGTGTCTGCTAAAGTTTTGCCCGGTCGCTCCCCCTCTCATACCGGCGAGTCTCTCTATGCGCCTCTTCAGTGTATTCTGTAAGTTCGGTCCTAAATTCCCGCTGTGTATTACGGTCTGGTGTGAGCATCAATCTGGCCTCCAGTGCCTTGACCTCCCGTTTCAATCTGCAGAGCGTATTGATAATATCTTTGAGCACGCCCATCCCTTTGGATATGCAAAAACCCCTCAGCGTAACCTTAAATGTCTCCCAAATGATCTCAACGCTCTGTACCATTCCTTTATTTCGTAGAAAAAAATCCTGAACCTCTTTGCGCAGTTCCTCGTGAAAAACTGTGTCTAAGAGCATACTTGTGTTAAGTCGCCAAGCAAAGCGGGGTATTAAAATCCACTAAGGAGAGTGTGAGTTTAACCGGTGCGTGGTCTGAGTATGTCCTAGCTAAGTGCTGCACTGTACAAACCGCAGGTCCTAGTCCCCGGGATATAATCCAGTAATCAAGCCGCGCCCAGGATGCGGTATGTGCTGTAAAATGTGTACCCTCCCATGTCTGGGAGTGAGTGTGCCTCCACACATCCAACAAGTGGTTGTCTACAATGATATAGTTTAGTGTGATGCATGCCTTAGTGCGATGATGTGGAGCAGGGTGTGACCTATCCAGGTTCGGAGCATAAGTAACATTAAAGTCTCCACCCCGTATGATGTGATTCAAGCCTATTTCTCCTATCACCCCCTACAAGGAGGTAACAAAATATGGGGCATCCACATTTGGCCCATAGCAACATACCAAAGTGACTGACTCTAACCCGAGGCGTCCCCAAGCCAGGCAATACCTCCCCTGGTCATCAGTGGATGTCCCAGGCAGGTGGAAGTGCACCTGTCTCTTAACCAATATAGCAGTACCTCTGGCGTAACTTGAATATGAGGAGAAAACTGTGTGTGCAGCCCATCTAGATGCAAATGCAGCGGCCCTCTGGGGCGTGAAATGGGTTTCTTGCAACATTGCTATGTGCACTTGGTGTCTGTCCAGATAAGCTAATACTTGCTGCTTCTTTCTCGGGTCTCCTAGCCCTCTGACGTCCCATGTAACGACATTCAGTCTCGTCCCTACGTTGCTAGCCATATTCACACATTACAAAATGGCCAATCCATGACCTGTAGCGCTGTGTTCCCTGACATCATGTGAGAAACATTGTCTAACGCGGTTTTGTCTACCGCACCTATTTCTTGCGATTTTGTTATGTATACAGTGATCTCTATGTTTTGTACCCCAACCTACCCTTCAACATCCATCTCCCACAGGTTCCCCTCTCCTCCCCGTACCTCCCACTGAAGCAACCCAAACATGCCAGCATCATACACCCACCCACCCCACCCCCGCCCTTCTCCCAACAAAAAGCACAGCACAACCCCAACCAAACATATGCGGCAAATTAGCCTGGGGAATTCCCTTTAGGGGCCATCTCTAGGTGGCTACACAACAACCCAGTGCCCTCAGAGCAGACCGCAGCCGAAGCTGAAGCCCTGTCGGGCAAATGGGTGCCCGGCGAGCTATTGTTAGACACCTCTTGGTACATTATTCAATTCGAACACATAACTGTTATTAGAGCTACCCTCCAGCAAACATAAGACAGAGCACAGGCATAGCAGTTCTTTACCAGTTCCACTTTTGGCAAGGGACTCGTCACTGTGCCTCATTATCCGCTTCTACCATGGGGGACCGCCGGGGATCCTCCGCGCCCGCTTCAGCTCTACCTGTTTTCTTAAGTTGCTTGAGGAAGTCTTCCACCTGCTGTGGCTTTGTGAAGAATCTTTGCTTGCCTTGATGCGTAACCCTCAATCGCGCCGGATACAGGAGAGCATAGTCAATCTGGGACTTTCGCAATTTGGTTTTGACATCAATAAATTTACGTCTTTCCTCTTGGACCATAGGTGTGAAATCAGGATAAATAGAGAAGGAGTTGCCATAGTATGACAGGGTTTGTTTACTACGCGCAGCTCTCAGCGCCACCTCTCGGTCTCTGTAATTTAGGAGCCTAGCAATTATGGGCCTCGGAGTGTCCCTAGGCTTGGGCCTAAGGCCCAGCGACCTGTGAGCACGTTCCACAATAAATTGATTAGAAAAGGCTTCCGATCCAATCGCTGTTAGAAGTAGCTTCTCACATAATCTTCCATTCGTCCAGTCTTGGTCGATTCCGGTATGCCTAAAATGCGAATGTTATTGTGCCTACTGCGCGCTTCCAAGTCTTCATTCTTTGCTGCAATGACCCTCAGCAAATTGTCCCTACGGGAGAGTTGCAACGTGTGTCTGGCAGTCGTGTCTTCTGAGTCCGGAATGCGCCGTTCCGATTCCTTGAGTCTTTCGTCATGTCCATCCAATTTGAGAGCAATTGCGTCCATCCGTGACGACATCCTGTCGACCTTGTCTACTATTGTAGCAAACCCTTGGCGGACCTCGCGAAGGATGTCCTGTACCTCATTAGATTGTCCAGCAGTGTTATCCTGGGACCTACTACTCATAGCCTGTTCCTGACCTGTGCGAGTGTTCCTTTTAACGGCATCAAATGTAAATTTTGGTTGCCTCGGGTCGGATTTGCCCATGTTTTCTTCTGGGTCTGCAAGAGACGCTGCACTGTGGCTTACCAGATTTTTACCGAGACCCGTGGTTCAATCTCCTCGGCAGTGGGAGCAATGGCATTTGGGTCTGAGACTGAGTTACGATGCTCTATTATTAATGCACCAGCAACTCTCACTGCAATGTTTTGGCAGGCCCCCTCAAGTCAGCGCTATGTCGCAATTCGTAAGATTCCTCGCCTTGCCCCACCCTATTTCATTGGACAAAAAAATGGGGCCCTCACATAGTGCCAGTCTCGCCGTTTAGACTTTGTGCCTGGAAATTGTTGAGACCTCCTCGTAGATGAGGTCATAGTTGCGCCGCTCGTGCAGTATGGCAACCTAGCGATATCTCAGCAGCCTTAAGCACACAGGGGTCGCTTCTTTTAAGTAAGCTCTGGTTGTCCCCCAGCTGTTGCAATTTGATCCGTCTGTGTGTCCCTCCCAATGCCAGAGTGCCATTCAGGTTGTTCTCCCGGTGGTTTTGACTGTTATAAGCCGTCTTTCCTCACATGCGTGGCAGTTGTAATTGTGTAGGCTGCCTGGGATAGCGTGGATCTCACAACGTCGATATGTGCCCACCAGGGGGGGGGGCCTCAGATGATCCGGGCCTCCCGTGTCTCACATCAATGCCAAGCCGTCTGCATGCGCCCCCCCAATGCCAGAGTGGCCTTCAGGATGTTCTCCCGGTATTTTGGCCTATATAGGCCGTCTCTCCTCGCAGGCGCGGTAGTTGTAATTATGCAATCCGCCTGGGGCAGCTTAGATTTCACGGCGTCGATATGTGCCCACCAGGGGGGGGTGGGGGAGGGCCCTCAGGTGAACCGGAGCCTCCTGCGTCAATGCCAAGCCGATCACTGCCCGTAATTAGGGCCATTATGCCGCAACACTATCTGCCGCTTCTCAGTGCTCCGCTCTTACCTCTTCCACAATGCGGGAGCTAATGGCGTTGTGTCCTCTGCAATGGGCTTCCCCGATGAAGATCTCTGCCCGGTGGGAGTTCGGGATGAGGCCGCCGTTTGTCTGGGAACAAGCAGCCCACTCGGCCTAAGCACCGTGTGTGCTGTCACGGGCTGCCGTAGATTTTCAGGCCGGCGCTCAGCTGTGCACAGCTCCACAGGGCACCCCGGTCAATTTCCGACAACGCTTCATGGGTGCAGGAGACAGCCGATTCACAACATTTTGCCCTGCAGCAACCGGAGGGGCAGCTCTATCGATTAGATGCCATAACACCACAGAGGAAGGTCAATTAGAAGGATCTATGAATGATAAAGACCGCCGGGCGGCAAGATCCTCACTTACATGCGGCCATTTGCAAGTGCTCCACCTAGCGCCCCTCTCCGACGACTGTCTTCTTTGGTGGAGCCGGGTTGTGACTTTTCCATGTCTAGCTCTGCTGGGCTGTCCAGGAATGTCACCAGGTCCTTGGGATCAGTGAAAAAGAGGTGTTTGCCTTTATCTATTATCATGAATTTTGCAAGGCCACAAATGAGAATTGGATGTTTTTACTCCTGAGCCTGTTGCGTAAGGCGAGGAAACCTTTCCTTTTGTCTATAGTGTATTTAGAATAGTCTTGTGTAAGGGTGATCTTGTGGCCTTTCCAGCTACTGTGGTGATTTTTGCAGGCATAGTTAAAAATGTCCTCCGTGTTCTGTGATCTCAATGGCTTGCATATGATAGGCCGGGCTGCTTGAGTTGCCACAGATATGAAAGTGGGGATTCTGTGATCCCCCAGCTCAAATTGCTGATTTTAGGTTGGTGAGTTTGGGGATCATATCTTTGAGGAAGACAATGCAGGAACCAGCTGCATCCTCTAAACCCTCCGGGATTCCTAGTATACGGATGTTCCCTCTTCGATTGCAGTCCTCAATGTCTGCTGTCTGTTTCTGGAGTTACGCAGTAATTTTCTAAATTGCTTTCATCTCCTTGCTTGAGCTGTGGGTAGAGTCCTCTACATTGCTGATCCTTTGTTCAGCTGCTGTGAGTCTGATATTCATGGAGTTCAGGTCCGCTCTGACCACTGCGATCTCCAGTTGAATCATGTCTGTGGTGTTCTCCGTAGTTTTTGCCAGGTCTTCAACGTCGGCTAGCTTTTTTAGGATAATTTCTAAGGTGCTGTTGACATTTGGCTTTTGTTTGATAGGGGAGTCCGATATCACCGGCTTGCCTTTGCTCTTCTTTAGCTGTTGTTGTAGTCTCAATTCTCTATCCGCCATGGTTGCTTGGTGCCTTGCTTGCTGTCTTAAAGTTCCTCTGTCCCTCTGTTCTCTTGCCGATGTTGTAATTTTTTCCATCCACTGTCTCTGCTGTTAACTGTTGCGATCTATTCTTTCCCCTTTTCCTAGTAGTCTCTAGGGTCTTTCCCTCGGAGTGCAGCCGATATCCCTGACGTCGGCCCCCCTTCCATTGCAGTTGGCTCTTCGGGCCTCTCAGGTTGCTGTGACATAGTGCGAGGTGAGAGGAGGCAGTATGCGGCGATATTTGGCCAGAGGGTCTAGCTTGTTTCTGCTACGAACTGTGGGTAGGCACTATCCTTTTCGCTATCCTGTGCTGCGTGGCCCCACTTCCCAGATTGGCCCTCTTTCCTGTGAGAACAGGGTATCTCAGTCTTCATGCGGGTAGTGACTGTCCCCGCTGGTATCGTTAGGGTCACGCAGTCCTGGGTTCCACTGGTTTCCACACTGTGATCTGCTACACCACTTTAGCAAGCTATGCTGTTTTCTTATTTTGGATTACATTCACTAGAGTGTGCTGGCTCTAGCTGGTACTCTAGCTGTGCAGGAGGCCTCTCAGCGCTCACTTTAATTTCACTAGGAGGGCTTGCCGTGCATGTAAGCGCCAGTTGCAAATAATTGGGTGAGATTGTTGGTGTTGCAGCAACCTTGCAGAACCTACGGCAGTTTTGCGATGCGCCGCAGCACCCTAACCCCCCAATGTCGTCTTGCTCTGCAGCCAGACTGTACAGTCAGTCAGTCAATTCCTTTATTTTCGATAAATTATTATCATATAAAGACAAGAAAACACAGTCATAGAAAATATACAATCAATTACAATAGATATAAAATGGATTACAAAATTTCTAAAAATAGAACAACGTTTTTCCTAAAAATCATTCTGTGTGATATAAAAATGTACATTTTAAATTTGTGTCACATTTTTTGTTTAAAAATATTCCTAAAAACCACATTTATGTATGAGTATCATGGTGTCGGCCTGCCCTTAATGGTATTTTTTCTAAACATGGGGTCTACTATTCACAAATGTTTAAGAGCGGTGGAGATGTGGCATTCTTTTTCCTGATTCGGTTGGCCGCAATTAAAAAACTAGCAACATGAAACATTATTTTAGGTGTGCTAAGTTGTTTTAAATACACGAGTGCCGGCCTGACTTGTACAAATCCTGCTTCTCTGAGAATTGGTAATAAATATTTCCTCCTACACTCGTTAAAGTAATCACAGAACATAAAAAGTAAAGTGTTTTGGGCGGAGAAATCGTCACATGAGCAAGGATCTGCCTGTTCTGGGCTACACCATTTGTGATAAACACCCAGAGTAAAGTGAATTAGATTAGAATTAGATCAGACTGTACATTAAAGCACAACAAAGATTTTTTTGCTCCTGTACCTGCTCTCGGTTTTCCAGTCTTCCCGTATGGATCACACGGCGCTGAGTTTTCATATGTTGCGGCCGCCTTTTGTTATCTGCCACTACTGGCATTATTATTTTCGCCTTCATGGCCTCTCGCTACGTGCGCCTGTCCATGCCCACGGGGTTTCTACCTGCCGTCACTGGTTAGTAGTACCTACTGTATTAGGGTATCCAGGCGCTGTCACATCTCGCACTGGTGGTGCCTCAGCTCCGTGGTTGGTTCGGTTCCACTGCAGGCTAGGGTGCCACCATTTTGTCCTTGCATCCCTTCTTGCACCGCTTTTCTAATTTTGACCTTCCCCTTGTTTCAGCTGGCATCTAGGTCTTCGGAGGGAGCAGCGACTCTTGGCCGGTCCCTTCCGACGTTCGATTTTCTAAAGCTGGGTCCTTTTTAGACATTAGCAGTTGGAGTATTTTGGGTTTGTTTCTCTGTTACAGCGGAGCAGCAGGATCAGGCAGCCATCTGCTCTGCCGTTCAAGCCACGCCCCGTCACTGAACATGTCTTGAGTGATGTAATATGTGAGGTCATAAGCAATGCATTGCAAGGACGTGAGTAAGCTCAGGTAACTATAACTGCTGAATTTCAATGGTTTTGTACGTATGAAATCTGAGCATAACTAGAATGTCCCTGTAACCTTTGTTTTTTTTCAGTGAATTTAAAAAAAAATGTTAATTCTATTTCCTAACTATAATGCCCCTGGAACCTTTTTTTTAGAATGAATTTCTGAGTTTTTTTAATGTTATTTGCTAACTAGAAAATCCCTGTAACCTTTGTTTTTTTAAGTTACTTTGTAAAGTTTTTCAAATTTTATTTTCTAACGGTGACTTGTAACCTTTGAGAGTGAGTGTGTGAATGAGTACATGAATGTCTCAGTGGGTGTGTGAGGGAGTGCATGAGTATCTAAATGGATGTGTGAGTGGGTGTGTGAGTGTCTGTATGGGTCTGGGAGTGGCTGCAGAAGTGTCTCACTGGGTGTGTGAGTGGTTGCATGAGCGTTTGAGTGGGTGTTTGAGTGGGTGTCTGAGTCTGTGAATGAGTGTATCAGTGTCTGAGTGGGTCTGTCATTGGGTGTGTGAGTGGGTGCGTGAGTGTCTGAGTTTTTTTTTGAGTGGGTGTCTGGTGGGTCTGTGACTGGGTGTATCAGTGTCTGAGTGGGTCTGTCAGAGGGTGTGTGAGTGGTTGTCTAAGTGTCTGTGTGGGTGTGTCAGTAGCTGTGTGAGTGACTTGACCACAAATGAACCACACCTACCCTTTTATCCAACAAGAGTCTTCTGTTTTGCACAGAATATCCACCTAAATGGATTTCTTACTACTGATTAATTACTCAGTTCTACCTCCTTTGGTAAATGTCCAGTATGTATTCTTCACTACAGCTGCGCAAAGGAGCATGAGGAATGTCATCAGTGACCTTTTCGGCATTTTGGCAATGTGATTGCTTTTGGTATGTCTATATCCAAAAATATGTGATAACATGAATCCTCCTATATTGAAGATGATGAGAATACAAAAAGGTAAATCTACACCAAACAAGGATCCTTACTCTTAACTATATGTAGTAAGTGCCCTTTTGCTTCATGAAGACCTCTTCATATTCCTCGGCATCAAGAGCTCCTCACCAACATCGGTTGGTAACGTGCTATGGGGGTGTTTGTTAAGCTGTTCATTATCCTTGCAAAAGGCGAACTAAGGTGGGCGGGGGCAAACGTGGAAGCTTCAAAGTGATTGCAACATTTGCATACTCCTATCAATTTAAAGGGAGAACCATGGACTCTGCTCTCACCTAGGAAAGGACAAGAAAGAACCCACTTGTCACAGTCAAAAACAGATTGCTAACCATTAGATCAACAATGCAGTCAATTCCACAAAGGATTTTAGATAATTTTTGAATATGGAATTGTCAAGAAAACACACTTGCTTTGCCTTTGCCAAGCCCAGGAGTTAGAATCATATGTCCTTTACAGAAGTGGAGCTCCAACAGGGGCATCTGCTACATTTATATGTGTAAGTGCTTACTGTTGAGGTTTAATTTTTGTGAAATGAGCATCTGAGCCATAACGGCCCTGAGGACCCCATCCCCGAGGGCCTGACCACAACTTAATGAGGGCTGTGTGGCCCCCCTACCCAGACTGATTTTGGCCCCTTGGATCCCATCCCCCATGGCCCAGCCATGTGTCTGTGGGTGCCCTGGTCCTAACCAAGTCACTCACTCTGCTATGGGACCATGGGGGAGCCTCAAGGCCCTGCGGTCCCAGTCAACTTCCAGAGCTGGCATTCCTCTTGCACGCAGGGAGCTGCTAGAAATGCAGCTCCCTGTGTTCGAGAGCAATTGTTTCATCTCTTTCCCTGTCCACATGTCTATGGGCAGGGAAAGAGATAAAAACTCCACTTCCAGCAAGAGGGGAAAACTTTGACAGCTCCCGCTTACTGGAAGCAGAGCATTTGCTTTTGCTTGATGGGAGCTGTCAGCTCCCGTCAAGAAAAGTAAATATCTGTCCCTCAGCAGTGGGCATCCTAGGACATAGCAGTAGCCGGCCCTTTGTTTGGTGGTCCCTTGGGCCCTAAATAGCTCCAGGAGGGAGACCGCATGGTCCATCTCCTTTCTTATGCATGGGCCACCTCAGGGAGGTCGTGGTTCCTGGGACCGAGAACGATGTCCCTCCTCCTTCTAAAAGAAAAAGAAAGCCCAAGGAAGGTGGTTGTCCCCAGAGCCTGGGTGTCTATGCGGCCCCCTCATATAGTATTTTATTTACAGCCCCAGAAGGTGGTAGTCCCCGGTAGTGGGGATGGTCTGCACAGCCCCCTTCTCAATGTTCAGATTAGCCCCAGGGAGGTGGTGGTCTCCAGGGCAAAAGGGGGGTCTGCGCAGACCCCCTATGTATTTTAAAATGTAAAGCGCCAGGGAGGTGGTGGTCCTTACGTTGACCCCAACACCTACGCTGGATGGTCAGGGTATTCGTACCCTTTAACCTTTTCTTTTTTTCCGCGTTTGTTTTTGGGACTCGGTTGAAGTTGAGTCCCAAGATGGCATCCAACACTTCATGGTTAAAGTGTTGGCAGCCAATCAGAGCTCTGCAGATCGCTATGCAAGTTAGTTATTATTCGCAAAGTCATCACGGCCACAGATATACAAATTTGGATTTCCTTTAATATCTCACAAACTACTGAACGGATTTACACAAAATAACAAAAAGCACAATCTGTGGACCAAAGCTAGCTTCCTGCTAAATTTGGTGTAATGCCATCCAGCGGTTTGGGCTGCTGGCATGTCTAATGAGTCTATGGGAATTGTAAGGAGCTGGATTCTTGTTGCAGTACCCAACACACTTTTTACCTGGCATTTGATACAACTTTGACTGAAGTGTACCGGGTTCCTGCTAACCAGGTCCCCAGTACCAGTGTTCTTTCCATAAAGATGTTCAATTGTTGCCCCAATTGGCAAAAACTTTAGCACCCTCTGTAAGTCCCTAGTAAATGGTACTCCTGGTACCTCGGGCCTGGGGTACTAAAGAGATTCCCACAAATTGTGCCACCTTAAGGGACCCCTCACCATGTACATGCAAGGCTGCCATTGGAGGCTGCATGTCTTGGTGCAGACAAAAGTGAAAACACTACATGTCACACATCCCTGTGTGCCATGTCCCTTAATACTGCATGTGATATTTGTAAGTCACCCCTACAGCAGGCCGGACAGCCCTAAGGCAGGGTGCTGAATATTACATATGAGGGCATACCTGCATGAGCAGATATGCCCCTGTGCTGGTCAGTCCTATTCCTGCCAGTGCAAGTGGACAGGGAAGCCATTTTAAAACATATGCCTGAAACTGGTGAAAAACAGGTTATCCAACTGATGATGGCTTCACTGAAAATAGGGATGTTTGTATCAGACATCTAGTGCTGATAAACCCATAGTGATGGGTTTAGCAAAGTACGAACCCAGAGGGCATCATAGAGATTTCCCCATAAACCCTACCAGCCTCTGGTGTGCTTGCTGATTGGCTTCTGTTAGCCTGTCTTACAAGACACTGTTCTAACCTCAGAAGGTGAGAGCTTCTGGTCTAAGGAGAACCAGAACAAAAGCCTGTCCGGAAAAAGAGTGTAACACCCACTCCCATAGGATGACCTGCTGATTAGCATTCCTTGGGTGGCAAGCCTCAAAGGGCTACCACCTTTGAAATGAAAATCTGGCTCCCCTCACAGGAGAGGCAGCCAACCACTTTGACCGGGCCCCCTTGGCACCTGGACAGGTGGAAAAATTAGCTAGTCAGGTAGGCATACTAGTACCACTCCTATGGTGGGCTACTGTGAGGTCGAAACGATTTTTCAGAAGTAGCCATCTTTGTGATGCAATACTTAGGAACTCTGGGACAGGAAGCAGTCATATAGGGGGCGTAGTGACCATAAGGGTCAGAAGCCCATTGGCTAGTACTGTACACTCCCCTAATGCACTTAAATTGATTATTTGGGAGAGTTCCGGGCATCAGAGAAGCAGATCCTGATGACCTTAGAAGAGCGAGGACACCAAAGAGCCAAAAAAGGAGAGAGGAGAGAAGAAACAGCTGACCTGGTAACAACCCTCGACCTGTCTGCATCCTTCGTCAAAAAATTTGCCAAAATCGACTTGTCCTGCAATTGTTCACTTACAGAACCTTGGGATGACTGCCTGCCTTTGATAAAGGCCCAAGACCTCCTGTGAACAGCAGACCTGCTCTTCTGCATCGTGCAGAAACTCCAAAGCAAAGATTCTGAGGCATCCAGAACCACCAAAATCCGACACCTGAAGCAACCACTGCACCTGTCATTCCCGGCTCGAGTTGAAAAGGGCTAGCAGTGTCAACAAGGTCCTCCAGCCCTCCAGGTCGTGAGTCCATCGTGGTTTCACCCCTTGTGGACTCCCTGACACTGCCTGTACCCTTTACATGCAGGCCCCCTAAACTGCTACTGATCCTGGTAAGAAGACCTGATGCCAAAGTCACATCTGCATAGTTCATCCTAGGCCATGGAGAAGAGGACCCCAGGTGACCCTATGTCCCCGAGCATCGCAAAACTTGAACTCCCCTGTTGGTTCAATCTGATTGTCCTTCCAGCCAGAGCCTGCAGCCTCTCTTCATAGTGACCAATCTCCTTTGAAACACTGTTTTACACTTTGCACCCAGCCACCCCATCTATCTGGTGGTGTACTGCTGGTGCTGCCTTGGACCTTGCCTACCACTCACCTTAACTCCTGGAGATTGCTCCCATAAGTAGCTGTACTGTACCTGTTTGCAGAACGTGTTCTTCCTTCCATAGGATAACATTGCAGAACTCAAAAATTGCGCAAAGTATACACTTTTTTGAAGTGAAAAGAAATTATATTTTAAAACATATTTACCTGAGTACGTTTTTCAAACGTATATAAAGATACTTGCTATTTTTATAGATTGGTGTGGAGCGTAAGTTATAGTTAGCTCATATAATTATAACTGCTGAATATCTACGGTTTTGCATGTGTGAAATCTGAGACTAACTATAACGTCTCTATAGCTTTTTTTAGTGAAGTTCAAAGTTTTTTTAATTGTATTTCCTAACTATAATGTATTTTTCAGTGAATTTCTAAGTTTTTTAAAGTTTTTCTTTCCTACCTGTAACCTTTGAGAGTGGGTGTGTGAGTGACTGTATAGGTCAGTGAGAGGGTGTGTAAGTGGCGGTATAGGCCTGTGAGTGGGTATATGAGTGGCTGAATAGGTGTGTGAGTGGCTGTATGGGTAATTGAGTGGGTGTGGGAGTGGCTATATAGGTCTGTGAGCGGATATACAAGTGGCTGAATGGGTCTGTGAGTGTTTACACAAGTGGCTGTATGGATCTGTAAGTGGGTGTGTGTTGGTATGAGTATATGAGTGAGTGTGTTAGCAGTTTTGGGGGATGTGAGTGGCTGTATCAGTCTCTGAGTGGGTATGTGAGTGGGTTTGTGCATCAGTGAGTGTATGTGTGAGTGGCTTTATTGGTCTGTGAGTGGGTGTGTGAGGGTCTGTATGGGGGTGTGAGTGGGTGTGTGAGTGGTTTTGTGAGTGGCTGTATGGGTCTGTGAGTGGGCGTTTGAGTGGGTTTGTGGGTGTGTGAGTGACTGTATCAGTGTGTGGGTGGAGGTGTGAGTGGCTGTGAGTGGATGTGAGAGCGGCAGATTGGGTGAGTGAGTGGGTGTCTGAGTGTCTGTGTGGGTGTGTCTGTAGCTGTGTGAGTTACTGGGCCAGAATGGAATCTCACCTGCCCCTTTATCCAATAAGAGGCCACAGTTTTGCACACAATTTCTGCCCAACTGGAGTTTTTTCTATTGCTTAATTAGTAAGTGCTAACTTGTGGGTAAATGTCTAGGCTACCACTGCATAATGGACCATGAGGAAATGTCTCCAGTGACCTTGAGTGCTGGCAATGTGATTATTCCTTGTGCGTCTTTATTCAGAAATCTGTGATAAACATGAATCTTCCTCTAGAGACGACAATGAGACTGCAAAGAGGTAAATCTCCACCACACAAGGGTACTTCCTCTTAACTAAATAAAGTAAGTGCTTCTTTGTTTGGATGAGATGTCCTCATAATCTTCAGCATCAAGAAGGCATCACCAAAATCGTCGGAAACGTGCTGGGGAACCTATTGGTAAGCTGTCCCTCATCCTGGCGAAAGGTGGAAAGACCTTTGTATACTACTAAGGTAGAAAGCGCAAGGCCTCCAGGTGATTTTGCACATGTGCATACTTACAATAATTTAAATGGAGAACCATGGGCTCTGTTCTCACCAGAAGAGGCCAAGAACTAACCCACTGATCACAGTCCCTACAGAATGCATTCCAATAGATCAAGGCTGCATGCTTGCGGAAGAGGGCAGCGTGGTCCCCCTTACCAGGCTAATTATGATACCGGGAACCCCATCCTTGGGGCTCGGCTACTTGAGGCTTAGGGCCATATGTATCAAGCCGTTTTTGAATCGCAAAGGCCGAAATTCGCAGAATTTCGGCCTTTGCGACTCGCAAACGGCCGTTTTGCATGATTTGGAATGTATGAAACATTCCCAAAATAAGGAATTGCAAAGTTGTGCGATTCCTTATTTTTCCATAGCATTTAGGGAATCGTAATTTTGCGATTCCTTAAATGCTATGTATGTAGCTTTTATGGCTTGCGAATAGTGGTTAAGAATTCGCAAATTACCACCAACCTGTAGTTGATGGTAACTTGCGAATTCTTCCAAAAATGCACAATTTGGCATTTTTAAAGAAGGCATGTGATGCACACACATGCCCATAGGGCATGTATGTGCGCCATATGCACATACATGTTCTTTTCAGGGGTGCAGCAGGGTGTCTTTGAGACACCCCTGCACCCTTGCAATAATTCTCAAATTGCGATTAGTAAATTGCGAATTCGCAATTTGAGAATTATTTTGCATTCATTCCTATGGGCCTCCTGGCCCACAGGAATGCATTGGAAATTATTCCTTAATTGCGAATTCGCAAAATGCAAATTTGCAAATAAGGAATATTAAGGAATCGCTAAAAAATAGCGATTTGTTTCATACATACCATTTTGCAATTCCTAAATAGCGATTCCTTAAAATTCGCTATTTAGGAAATGCAAAATAGTTTCTTGATACATATGGCCCCAAGTGCCCTGGCCCCACCCAGAGAACCCAGAGTGCAGTGTTGGGGACCGCTGGGGAGCCTTAATGCCACCTCTGTCCCCGCCTGCTCCCTGCTTCTATTGGGAGACAGCATTGCTCCTGCACACAGGGAGCAGCTAAAAATGCTGCTTCCTGTGTGTGGGAGCTATTTTTCATCTGTTTTCCTGTCTGTTTAACAGCAGGCAGGAAAACAGATGACAAGTCTGCTCCCAGCCGGTGGGAGCAGTTTTCCTGCTCCTGCCCACTAGGAATGGACTTACTGCTTGCTCTAGCTTGGCAGGAGCTGTCAAAGCTCCTGCAAAGCAAGAGCAAACAGCTATGTCATGAGGGTGGACACCCTGGGGTATAGGTAGCCTGCCCTGGGGGTGGCTGTCCCCAGGGCCATTACTATCTCCAGGACGGGGCTCTACTGCCCTCCCTCCTGCTATTTAAGGGCCTGCCCTGGGGAGGAGGTGGTCCCTTGGGCCAAAAAGGGCCTGGAAGGTACTGCTGTGCGGCCCCTCTCCCCTTTCAAAATATGCCTAAGTCCCGGGAGGTGATGGTCCCCAGGGCTGTTAATGACCCAGGATGGCGTACGAACTGCCCCTTCACTGTTTATGTTCAGTCGGCCTGGCCCCAGGGAGGTGGTGGCCCGCCTTGCCATAAAAGACCCACAGAGGGGGCGGCGTGGCCCCCTTCGCATATTACCTCATTGGCCAGGCCCCCTCCATTACAAACATAATGCCCTGAGGGATGGGGTACTAAAGGGCCTAATGAGCCTCATGGAGTGAGGCTATGTGACCCCTTCCCTAAAGAAAAAGGCCCTGGGAATGGTGTCCCCAGGACCCACTGAAGCTCGAGGAGGTAGGCCAAGTAGCCCTACCTCCTCTTTAAAAAAATGTCTGTGGGGGATTGGGTCCTAAGGGCTAATGAGGCTTGGGGATGGGGCAACGAGCCCCCCCCCCCCTTTAAAATACATACCACCCTGGAAGTTGGGGTCCCCATGGCCTAATGAGGCTCCTTCAGTATCTGCCTCATTCTCACAAAGAGGAGAACTATAAGTTCTCGTACTTCCCAAACACCATTTGGCAGTAAAATTGTTAATGGGTAAAATGCCTAGTCTAAATTTAATGTAAAGACTTTTAACATAAGAAGGCAGTTCATTGTCTATATATGGTTCTAATTTCATATAGGACTTAACATCCAAAATGTATCAATTACTTCTCCCTTCACTGCTCCCACAATCCAGTTCTCTGATTAATGGCACCAGTATTTCATTTTTAACAGTTTCAATTCACTTCCACATTTGGCTTCTGGGTTGTCCCGAAAATCTTGTAACCCCAAAATAAAAAATAAAAAACAGTCTCTTATGTATTTCTGCCAAGATACGACTTTGGATAAATCCATTCCGATCAACTCCCAAAGAAACCTTTCTGTTTGGGACAAGCTCTTTTGAATGCCAAAGCTTCAATCAATACAAAAGTGGTCTCAGGTTCGCTACATCAGTGAATCTCTTCATCCTAGATCCAAAAAAAGGGTAAGTGTTGGAGTACCTGCAGGCAATTTAAGAAGCGACCTTAAATTAATTTCTTTGGTGGTGAATCTAAAGCTCTCTGTATACCCCAGATCTTTTTTTCGTGCAGTGCAGTCCCTTGGGCATTTAGGCTAACTAATCGAATAGCCGGGATAACTGATCTTGTCACAATTCATTTATGTATCTTTAAAATGTCCGCTGCCTTTTGCTGCAAAATAAATTTTCATTTAGTTGTTATGTGTTGGTACCATAATAACGCATGAAAAGTTTTAACACCTAAGTAGTTGAATGTATTGAATCATTCTAGCACACTGCCCGTTGCTTTCAAACACATCCTGTAGGACCAGCGCAGAATTAAGGTCATATATTTAGTTTTAGATGGATTTATTTCTAAGCCCCTTTGTTTGCAGGAATCCAGAAATTAATTGAACACATTTTGCAGCTCTATAATAGTTTAGATATTAACACTATATCATCTGTAAACAGAAGCATTGGGATTTTTACACTATTAAGCTGAGGGGAGTCATTCACGCTATGGGTACATTTTTTGATCACATCATTTATATATAGTGTACATAAAGTTTGAGATAATGCAAAGCCTTTTTTAACTACTCTTAACAGCAATGTGATATTTCATCCCGCCTTTTCCGGCCCAGCGAACTAGAGTACAATCGTCAGTCTAGAGTCTTATAAGTATGTTCATCAAATGATATGATGTGCAAATGGGATTTGGAGCTTTCCAGAGATGATTTTTGTGTCCAGGTCGAAGGCAGCCCTAAGATCAACAAATGCTACACACAAATGATGTTTCTATATAGTCACACATTGGAGGACAATACTTGATCTATAGTATTTACTTTGTTGCCAGACCTGGCCATTAGATAAGGCAAAACCTGGCAGATAAGGATCCACTCTTGTAGTCTCTCTAAAAGTTGCTTACAAAATACTTTCTGCACATTGTCTATTAGGCCAATTCGTCTATAATGTTTGGGCTGCCCTTTTTATACATCCGTATGATCTTGGCTCCTCTACAAGAAGCAAGAATCTCTGTACCAACTAGAATGGCACCGGAGAGTAAATGTACATAGGACACCTGTACCACAGGCACAGAGTAAAAGAGATCCTTGGGGATCTTGTCAGACCCAGTGGCTTTTCCACTCCTCAAGCTTTCTGTGGCTATTGATGTCTCCAAAAGAGAAAATTTGATCTTACCATCTTGCTCACTATCCTTGGTACTTTTGCTCTCAGATAGGGTCTGTTCAGAGGTGTCATCTGCTGGGTACATGTTGCAAAGGGTGGAAAATGGGAAAGCCATGCCTGCAGTTATTTACTTAAAACTCCGCCGAATTAGAACAATCCAGACTTTCATGAACTCAGATATGCCAAAAGAAGCCATTATCATTTTTCCTTTCAGCTTCCAGTAAGATACTATGCTATTCGCTCCTTTTAGCATACAGTTGGTCATGGTAGACTGCATTGTTCTAATTGGAGGAAGTTTTATATACAAAACAAATCAAAGAGGAACTAGAAACTCAAATACAAAATGGGAAATATACCAACATTTTAGAGGAAATGGATGATTCTACAGCTACATGCAAAAAAGATACAGAAGAAAAAAAATTAAGGAAATTCAAAAGGGGCTCATACAACTATAAAAATTACATTCTATATACATCTGGGCTGTAGTGTAGCCTACACAATTTACATTCACAAGAGATGAGTTCAATCAACCGAAAGGGACAGCAATTAGTTCGGTGGAAATTATTATGAGTGAAGAATACAATTAGGTTGAAGACCTGGTAATAGGGTTAAAAGAAGGTAGCAGCTATAAGTAAGTGTCTATTTGAGACAAAGCAGCAATTGAAGGCCAAGAGGAGCATGAGGAAAGCAACAAGAAATTACTGGCAATTATGAAACAAATGAAAAGAAATGTGTTATAAACGTATCTAACAATAGACATTACACAAAATATTAAACAATTAATTTAGAAAGGATTAACTTTGATACTCACTCAAGCTATACAACAACCACAGAAGAGCAGTGGCATAAAGAAACTTGAGGGGCCCACTGCAAAGTACATGGAGGGGACCCCCACACTCCAGACCCAGTCAGGAGTTCTCAGGCCAGTGCACAGTGCCATGGGGCCCCCATGAGCTCCCTCCCCACACTGCGGGGGCTGCGTGGTCTATTGTTACACCCCTGCATCAGAGGATGCACGAAAAGAAAGAAAGTATTTAAATCGAAAATTAAATTGTAGCACAGAGAGAGTGGTGCATAAAAGCCATTGAAATATGTCACTGTCATTTAAAATAACACTGCTAAATTATACAGCCTGAAATGAAAATGATCCAACAGTTAAGTAAGAGAGAAGAAGTGATTGTGGCAGCTAAAGGTGGCAAGATGGCAGTTTTTTCATTTTGGACGACATGGCATCAAGAAAACATATAAGATCTTTTTCAACTGCAAGAACAGCTTCATGAAATAGGGACCCAAAATCGCAACTACAATTAGCAATCGATACATTTTTTGTTGGAAGCAATACAACAACAAAGTATAGACAATGACAAAATGGCTATATGATACAGATTGCATGATTATAAGTAATTTTATATTGTGTCCCCAAGATTTCATAAATGCTTAACTAATCTTGCACTGCCTCCAATAGTGTCTGGACAAGAATCGATTTTTGTTTCCCTCTCTGCATACTTTGCAATATCCATAGAAACAATGCTGGAAGACACCACAGATTATCAATTAATGCTACAAGAAGTTCAATGTGTGAATATAATAATCCATTCATTCATAAATCATTATTCTGATTTTGTTAGAAACTATACAAGAATAATACAAAATAAAAATACACTACAATTTGTTATAAAAACATTTTCAAAGTGTGACTACATAGGTCGACGTAGCATCTTCATTTATAAAACAAAATGGGATTTCGATCCGTCGGACATATAGAGAATAAATAGTTACAATCATGCAAGCGAAAAAAATCGTATAAACGAGTGAAAACTATCCAGAACTGCCATCGTGACGGATTTATAACATGCTCAGATGTTGACAAGCTAATTATGCATTGGGTGCATAAAGTGCAAAAATACTGTCACTGTATGAAAGCATAGTTCGACGTCGTATCATGATTGATAAAAATGAGAACAAACATTATTGGTCTGCATAAAAAGGGAGAGTACAGGACAATCTCGAGTACAATGTTCGCGAGAGTAAAAGAAAATATTTAAAACTTCTCCAGGACCATCAGCTTATAGTACTCATATTGTAACCTTGTCCAACTCGATTGTGCAAAAGAGGAATATAGTGAAAAACTATTAAATATATAGGATCACCGGTGTTAACGGTCCATTAGGAAAGTGCAGAGTGCATTTAAGGACAATGGCATTTAAAAGACATATAGATAACTGGTATAAAACATAAAATATGTAGAAACAGTGTCCTAATTATTCAACCTCGTACGTTAGACATTCTAGATATGATTAAGCTTTCCTTCTCTTAATGGCAGACACAATGTAGGAAGAAACTGTGTGACAAATGCCAACATCATCCAGTTTGCATAGAAAGTTAAAAGCATCCTGATAGTAAATACATTTCATTTGCAGAAATATTGGCTGCAAAAAACTTTTCCTTATATCTTTATAGAACTTGCAAAATAAGATGAGATGCAAGGTAGATTGAGTAGTTTGCCCATCACAAGGGTATTTAGGTCGTTTTTGACCCCATGGCCTCATTTTGGGGAAAGCTGCCATGAAATGCAAAATGCCTGACTGTAGTCTAGTGAGATAGAATCTATGCTGAACATTAGTTACAGCCATCAAGTACCTTTAGATGTCTTGGAACCTGTGTCCCAGGCCATATCTGCAGACTGTTGGTTTGGTTCTTTCTCTGATTTCCCTATCGGCTTCTCCTTTTCCCATGAGGACCATTTTGAATTCCTTTTTGCTGTATTGCAAGATGCTAGTGGGGCCCTTTAATCAATCTCCTTTAACAAGTTGTTCACATATGCCAGACAGGGAATTTTGTTGCAGTGCTCAAGTGCTAGGCAGTCCTCTATGAATTCCTTGGTGAACTTAGTACCTGCCTTACTCCAGATGCTATGTCAGATAATGATCGGGCTTATCTGAATTACTTCTTCTAAGTGAGGAACATCGAATTCATTGTGAACTAAATAGGTCAATGTTGAGCGCGGCACAGCTAGGAGTGTGCATAGGAAGAGATTTTACTGTATCTTTAGGGTCGTGTTATTTGCCATACCCATAAGGGAAGCCCCATAAGTGGCATCCAATAGGCAATAGGCATTTGCACAATTGCAGCATTTATCTTATAGGTTTGTTACCTTTGGTTCGCCCCAAATCTAAAAGAGCTTCTCTTGAATTAATACATTTCTGTTTCGCAATTCTCAACTGAGGGCCCCATTGTTCACTATGCGAGAAGTGTATGCCCAAGTATATAACATTTTGTGTTTCTGTTCATTTAAAACCTTTGGCATAGTGTTTTTTTTTTCAGTTTCCCTTCCCATATACCATTGCAAACTTTTCGTTAGGTTGAGTTTCGAATCTTTCTCTTCCTTATATGCAATGAAGTTGTCAGTCAGGAGCTACAAACCATTTGCGGTCCTAGATAGCAGCACCACCACATTGTCAGCATGTAGGAGACAGGTGTGGGTCACTATAGACACTCGGGGTGTCAGCACTCACCTGTTGCAATATCTTATCCACACCACTAATATATAATAAAAACGGGACAAGAACGCATCCTTGTCTGATGTCTCTTTAGGCCCTGAAGCTTGTTGTGCATTCCCTGTTTGTTCGGTACCGTACTCAGTCAGTCATGGGATCATACAGCTTTGAGAATGTGAAATAATGTCTGCAAGGGCACCCATTTTTGCCAAGGTCTGCCACAGCTTGGCAGGATTTCCAAGATCAAACACACTGCTCAGATCTAAAAAACAGAGCTGAATATGACCTTCTTTGACTAAACTTTAGTTACTAATAGGGAGGCGTAGGTTGATACATTGCTTCACAGTATCTCACTATCCCTCCTGAACTCATACTGTGAGTCGGTAAGCACCTGGTTGTCTATTGCCCAAGTTTTTAACCTCTCCAAAATTATTTTTCCCATTAGTTTTGCAGATGAATCCAGAAGGGATATTAGAACGTAGCACCTGGTGCCCTCTCCGTCCCCCTTTTTTAAAAATAGGAACAAGTATGCTCTTAGTTCATATTGCAGGGAAGCAGCCTTGAGCTACGGCATTGCATACCTGAGTCAGGATTGGTACCTAAAGCTTTATGTGCGATTTAAAAATGTCTTTGGGGACCCCATTGGGAACCGGTGCCTTCCCCTTAGTGCACATTTAAAGTGCAGTTCTTACTTCTTCAATGCTAATAGGTTTCAAAGATGGTGATCCTGTAGAAATATTGCCATCTGTGGTCAGCTCTGCACAATCATTGTTGGGGTTCAAGATCCCATCAAAATAGCTAATCCAATCCATGTGAGATACAAGCGCCTCAACCCTGGGGGCTGAGGTATCCCTGAGAAATGGTGTGTTGATTGTTTTCCAAACCAATGCGGAATCACTAGTACAGTGGCCTATTCCAGGCTGGGCCAGGCCCGCTTTTAAAGATATTTTCTTCTCCTGACCAATTCTTGCTTATAGTTAAGCCTTAATAGTTTGACCTCCTCCCAATTTCTAGGTGTAGACTGCAATGCTTTCTTGAACTTCTGATTAGTGTGTGTGTGTGTGTGTAACAGTGGTCACATCAAATGTTCTTTTCATTGGAACTCTTGTTTTCAGTTCTTAAATTAGCAGCTACAGGGGAGTGTTTTTTGACAAAAGCTACTAGGATCTAGTGTGGGTAGCATCCCATTCTTTGCAAATGATAAATTCATCAAGGTTATCTTTTACTATTCTTTTTATCCCTGCCCACTTTAGGCTTACACCACTGTTAACCTCTGTTGCTATGTGTGCTGCTAATTCTGGCCCTTCCTTGTTTTTGGTTTTGACATTGAGGGTAAGTGTTAGTGGCAGATGGTCACTATAGGGGCTTAATTTGGCCTCAAACAATTTAAACAATCCCAGTCCATTTCCTGAGGTCAATGTATGGTCAATTATAGCACTTTGTCCATTCCCATAAAAAGTTGGTAATGGGGCCTTTTTTTCTGTCAGATCTTTGATCCAGCAGTTCCAGATTGTATTTATATATCATCTCATATAGCAATATTTTTCACATGTGATGAGGCTAATTTATATGGTTATATAGCACATTATGAAGGCATGGAAGCCTTTGAAGACATGCTACTGAAACTAAACATGTTGAAACAAATCATATTTATCTAAGGACCATGTTGCATCCTATACTATACTACTGTTTCTTCAGTTTGGAATCAACTATTACATACAAACCATCAGAGTTGCAATGGGCAGCAAGATGGCACCAACCTACTTTAAAGTGTCTATGCACAAAATGACACAGGACATGATTTTGAGAAATGAAAATTGTAAGGACCATATATTAATTTTCTAGCACTATACAGACGATGCTTTTGCAACCCTGGGAAATTCCATACTTCTCAAATGTCCTTAACATTTTCTGTAGAATGATTAAATCCACCTAACATATTGAAAGCCCAGAAGTTACCTTTCAGGATCAAAAGTGCAGTGGAATGAACTTAAATTCATAACAGACCTACAAGTCAAAACTACAGATGAGCACAGTATCTTACATGTGTGTAGTTTTCATCCATGAATGTTGATCAAAAATCTACCATATAGATGTTATTTAAGAGTAAAGAGAATGATAATTTAAAAGCAAACATTAGACATAAGATCACAAGAAATATATAGGAAATGGGATACCGAAAACAACTTTGGAAAAAGCAAACTAAAGAATCATGGACATTACCCAAGAAGAGGCTTTGAAACCCAAAAATACAGAAGAGATTGCACAAAGTTCATCACGTATTCCGTGCAAAGTCATAGTATTTGAGCAACTGAAAAACACTTGAATATTACTGAACAAGATGAACTTTGAATGAGTTGGGGTGAGAAAATCCACTTGTGCTGTTCACAAGTAACAGTAATTTATACTGATCAAAGCAGATATGCACACATACAAAACTCAACAATTATTAAAAATAAAAGTGTCAGGCCATTTTTCCTTGCTGCAATGTATTCAATGAAATAATATATTTAAATGATCTAAAATTGGGCACCATCTTACAGAAAGGACAATCAATTTAAACATTATGCTACATGCTGAGAAAGCAATGTGATGTATGCACTTAAGTACCCTTGTGCATAATTGCGTGTTGGTCAAGCATCAAGGAAAAAACAGGCTATCCAAACATAAATGTCATAACTCTGACATCAGGAATCAAAACATGAAATCAAATATGACTAGCCACATTTTAGAATTAAAACACTACATGACACAAATGTAGGCAGGAGAGAACAGTGGAGAAGCGTGGCTCAATGGTTAGAGCGGCAGACCCTGATGCAGAGGCCTTATCTAATCATGGGTCCCACTCTGTGACTCTGGGCAATAGCTTGCTTAATCTCCACAACGGCCCCAGCAGCGCATGGATGCCTGGCTTCACCTTGGGGGTGCCCAGGAGTCGACATTTCACAGGAAAGCCAGGATGGGTTCCACAGCGGTATGAATACAGCGCTACGAGACCTCTGGGTAGAAGTGCGCTATATAAATACAAACACATTTACATAACTGCTTGGACTTAAACAGTGACAATTGGGGTGATAACAAAGGTAAATAAATACATGAATTAAATAGATTAAAGAGTCATACTAAAGACAAACAATTTAAAGAAAAAAAATAACAAAGTAATTACTTGAAGCGCGCATGCTCTTTTTTAAAGAAGATAAGTGCCCTTGTCTACTCATGATATTACAGTTTTGACAGACCATCTAGGCACAGTAGCAGTTGAGGTATCAAAATAGTAAAAGTTTAATAACTTGTAGGCAACAACATCCTACACAAGCTGCTGATAATGTCCCAGTTCGCCCGCTGTAAGGTTGGTAGACTGGAGCATCCTTCCATTCCTTGGTGCTTAGAAATTCCTAATCCTTGTTCCTTGGCATCAGCATTGCTCTGCTTTACTGATCTCTATGCACTGAAGAACTCTAGGCACTGTTGCTACAAAGCATGTCTGGCAGCAACCCTAAGGCCCATATTTCTCAAGGTTTTTGCGTTGCCCTTGTACCGTGCAAGGGGATGCAACCACAAAGCAAAACCTAAATAATATTTATCAAGCCATGGAAGGCTAACTTACATGGCCCTGCATGGCTTGTTAAATCTAGGGTAACGCAGGGCAACACAAATCGCTACCATGTGTTACTCTGAGGCAGGGAGAAGTGCCATGGGTGGATCGTGGCTGTTCTCATGCATCCACCCGTGCATTCTGGCACATTCCCAGATTTACCAACACTGGCAAACCTGGCAATGTGTTATACTTGTACACCTCCCCACCAGAAGCGCAATGGTGAGAAATATCTTTATTTGCTCGTTAATTCCTCTTTCTAATTTTCTAAATGTGCTGCATTCTGCAGCATACTTAGAAAGAGGAAAATGCCTCTGAGGATTGTTTTTCTGCACGTAGGTGCCTCTTACAGTACAAAAGCAATCTTGTCTACAATGCAGGCACCCTTACACCATGGTGCAAGGGTGCCTGTGTTGGTACTAGGCAGCAGTTTGTGCGCCAGGCAGGAATGTGCTGTAAATTGTTAAATATGACGCATTCCTGCCCTCTCCTTTTCATTCAACACAGCAAGGCGGCTTGCTGTGATGCGTGAAATATTGATAAATATGGGCCTTAGTTTGCAGCCTCAAAACGTATACATGATTGTGTGGTATCGGAGTATAACACATACAAGAGAAACCTCGATGATGCAACTCCTGTGCCTTTTCAGTTTTCTTTCCTCTTTAGTGTCTGCTCCCACAGCTGGATGTATAAGTTCTGTGCACTGAGGCATAACACAAGGCCCTGCATTGCAAGGATGGGCCACCAACCCTTAACCCTTTCTTTGCCCCTGTCGGCCAACGGCCGTCGCGAGCACTACCTCGGCCCGCCCACCTAATAGAATTGCCGCCGCGGTTAAGGCGTTAAGGGTCCCCATTCAGTGCAAGGTCAATGAATATCTGTGAGATATTGGAGCCTTGAGCCCCCTCATCACATTGTGCGGGGGGATGGGGTATCATTTTGCACTACATCACCATCCAAGCTGTAGCTTCAAGCTGATTTCCATGGTTTCCTTAATTATACTCATTGTCTTACTAATTAAAAGAAAATATCAAACATTGACTGCAGGTACTACATTGTAGACTATCCATGGATAAAATATACTTTGTATGAATTACATATATTGCTTATGACACCTTGTGTGGCGTGATACATTTATTTATTTATTTATGCATTTTTATATAGCGCGAATACATCAGGCATGTATTCTTCACACATACATACAACTGTACACCACATATATTTATTTTCCACATCTTTTAGATCAATATTTTGCCCATATACTGAGAAATCAAGAGAATCGTGCATTAAGCACACATGAACAGGAACAATTTTGCAAATAGCCCGTTTTTTTCACCTATTCAATACACCTTGTGTAGCAAGCCAGTTGAGCACTACATCTGGAGATCTCAGTCTTTGCTGTTTACACATCCAAGATAATGCTTCTGAACAGATACATACAGTGATAGGTAACAGATAATCGCAGACGAGCTGATTTATGATTCTTTTACGTCATAATACAGTAGTAGAGGAAATATTTAGCAAACAATGAAATGTCGAGAATAACTCCACATAGGGCCTCAGGATTTCAAGCCTGACACATACTTCCTTCCGTAGGGAGGGACATGCTGGATGGCAGTGTTCTCCTCACTACTGTATAGAGGATACACTTCACAATGCATAAACATTCCCACGTTCAGTCTCCTACAATTGAAATAATGTCAAAACCTATTTATTAAAAAATTGGCTCCGTCCATCATCCCCTTTTGTATCGCCCTTTTTCGGGCAAGCTCAGAATGTTCTGTAAAGAACAAGGAATTATCTGCAAAAACCAACCTAAAGTTTTTTTATAAAATAACTGACATAGCACTTATTCCGAGCATCATCAGAGTGGCCACATTTATGGCATTTTGGCATAGGGCTGCTGCGCTGCCCTACGCCTAAGTGAATGAGCAGGAATGCACTGTATTTAACCAATAAGGTGCATTTTTGTCCTTTCTACCTGCACATGCGCCGTTGTGCAGCCTAGCGCAAGTGTAGGCACCTCCGCTCCAGACAGAATTATTTTTGTATTTTTGTGCCGGAAGGGGCACGTTCCTGCACCAAAACAATCTTGCGAGGCGTTTTCCTCTTTCTATGTTTGCTACGGAATGCAGCACACCTGAAAAGAGGAAAAAACGAGGAGAAATAAACATAATTCTCCTCGCTACGCCTCACCTCGGGGGGCATATGGATTTGACACTTCCCCAGGCTTCCATGCTTTTTAAATCCGGTGATCATCAAATTCCAAGGATGTTGCATGGGCAATCCCGTGAAACACACATGGAACACCTCCCGGGCGCAGAGTAAGGCAATGCAGCGATTGCGCTGTGTAGCCTCACTCATTATTTATGAGGACATTCATTTCAGTGGCTTTATACATTTTTATGAGAGCCCTGCATCATGCATATATCACTTTACATGGTGCAACAGTGACGCAGTACTCTCATCAATAAGCCCTTAAAGGTGTGCTAAATTTGCATAATTTCCTGTTGTGTAACTACTTGAGCTTTTGGGAAAGTTACTCAAAATCAAGTGAGCAACAATTCTGGCAATTGGAGTTTTTTTTTTTGTGCAAAATGCAGCCTTTGTGCACATTTTGGATGCAAGAATGCATTTTCCCCTCGGGTGCTGTTCGTTTATCTAGTCCATCTGCTCCATTACTTCAACGATAAGATTTTTTCTCAAAATATAGGCACAATTTCGCGCCATGGCAAAATGACGTAATTTCGGCCATTTCATATAAAATGTTAAATTACTTGTGTGTTTTTATGCTGGCGTAACAAAAATTTCACCCAGGCCTAAAAACACAATTTCTATGTAGAAGCATCTGAATATGTACATTTCCATTCGAAAATGTACATTTTAGAAGCACTATAACCTGGTGATTGCGAAAAAGCCTCTTGGTGGCAGGTACATTTTACACATCAAAAAGAAACCCTTCTTCATTTCATATGTGCCAGACGGTGTCAAGGCCTCCCTCAATATCAGGCATACTGGTCTCTTATCTTGTCAGTATGTAAATGTCATAATGCGCCAGAGATAAGCGCGGTTATAGATTTTGAGGATTGGCGGTTTTACAGTGACAGAATAATTAAGGTACAATCAATCCTGACGTTTGCCTAAAGGTCATTGTGAAATGGGTATAAATCGCATTGCTTCCTTGACCTTCACTGTGATTAAAGTACTATGCATTTCAAAAGTGGGCTTTTCCAACCACGTGATTGACACAATCTGCACATTTACAAGTTAAATGGCCTGTGAAACCCTACTAAAATAGTATCACTCGCATGTCTGCAACACTCGCATAATTTTCAAATACTGTTCTAATATGTTGTGGATGTAGTATCATAAAAATGTAAAGAATGGCGTCCAGGGACCAAACTTGCATAATACAACACGTTTGCACAGTGGAAATACCACAGACGTCTGCATAATAACTGATTATTAAATTGAAAGACGCGGCTTGAACAAGCAGGCCCTGCAAAGGCCTTAAATAATGCAGCCGAAGTGAAACAATAAATAATCTGGATGTATAAAACTGTCTCACTGCTTGCCATGAATATTTATTTCACTATCAAGCTCTTTACCAACACAGCAAGTTTGCAGTTGTGAATTAGTCATTAAAGTCATAGAATGGGATTTATCTTTTTATTACAATAATCTGCTGATTTAGATTAGCTGGATCATTCAGGACCTTATTACGAGTTGGCGGTCCCCGGACTGCCAGACTTACAGGGGCTCGGCGGTGGCGGTCCTCCGACCGCTCCATTGCGACCAAGGCGTTTGGGCTGCCCTGGGACCACTGCAACGGCCAAGGACACGAGATCCCTGGCAGTGGGGCGGCAGTCTTGAGACCAGGGGCGCAACTAGGTCTTAATTTCGGGGGGGGCTAACATGGCAGATGAAGGGGCGTGGCTAATGTTAATCAATGGGGCGGAGCTAAAATGGCAGATAATCAGGATCGGTTAATGCTCAGGTCAAGCTGAGAAAAAAATGTGGTGAATTCTGCTTTTGAAACTGGACAACAATTAAAGCACACATTTTTGTTAATTTGATGCATTTATATGCTATTTTCTTATGAAAAAGGAACAGAATGTACTGAATTAAAAGGCCAATTTAATATATTTTACTACAAAGCACTTTAGGAACACATTATAACCAATTTTCACAATGCCATTTCAAGGCGACGACCCTTTTTCGCCAGTTCATTAACAATTGCTTCTATAGGAGGACAATGTGCACGTGAAATGTTTATCATTGCAAGTCCAGAGAGTCGTTCTTGCCCCATTGTTGACCGAAGATAGGTTTTCAGTCTGCGAAGACAACTGAAGCACCTTTCTGGGGATGCGGTTGTCACTGGCAAAGTGGCAAATAATTTTAGCAGGCAGTATATGTTGGGATAGAAGTCAATGTGAGCATGAGTTAAGGTATCCATTATATTCCCTGGCCTTTCTTCAATAGGTACCTTCAGCCATGTCATTACCCACATGTCATATTCATTTTTAAGATCCTCGCGTGTACCAGGTAAATCGTCCTCATATATGTCAAGAGCATCCTTCAAATTTTTAAAAGACTCTTGGGTAACAAATCTTGGTACCAGATACTGCATTGTACAGGCCTTTTTCACATGCTGGCTGAATCTTTCTGACAATTCATACAATAAATTGTCTATAAATGGTAAAAATATTGAAATCCTAAAGTAAGCTTCAGGATCACTAGTCTTGTAATTGGCCCGTTGTGTCTGCCTGCCAGTAAGGCGTGGCATTGTCAGAGGTTCCCCTGCTGTGGTTTGGGCTTTAATGAAAATCTCATGAAATGCGTCTTCAGCTTTGTCTCTGCTTTCTTGAATCACCTGCTTGACTGTTTCAATCTGTCCTATGCACTCCAACATATCTGTATTAGGATTTTGGAGTGCAGCTGAAACAGGAAGCAGTAGCCCAGAAAATCGTGCCAGGATGTGTAATGCAACAATGAAGTTATGGGACTGAACAGCTGCGAGAAATTGCTCAGCCTTGGAAGAGGCATTGTGATCTTGCCAATCCGAGATCTCAAGCAAAGAGTCAACCACAGCTGGGTACATATCAACAAAACGAACAACCGATGCATTCCTTTCAACCCACCGTGTCTCACATAAACCACTTAACAGTTTCATTTTTGTATCTGGCAAAGTAGCAAATTTCGCCTTTAGGACAGCCATCCTTTTTGCAGAGCCTCTTACAAAATTAGACACTTCTTTAAGTGTTGAAAGACAATTACGGATTTGACGTATTTCACATGAATGTCCAATCACAAGATTCAGTGAATGACTTCCACAATGTACATAAAATGCCTTTGGCACACGCTCTAAAACTAGCGCTTGTGCACCTTTAACAGAACTTTTCATTGCAGCACAACCATCGTATGCTTGCCCACGTATACGATCTAAATTCAGGCCATAGGTTTCTAAGGAAGTGAGAATTTTCTTTCCAATTTCAACCCCTGTTCCATCCTGAAGCTCTTCGAAGCCAAGGAATTCTTCATACACAGATGTACCTTCTATAAAACGAATTACTAGAACAAGTTGCTCGATAGTGGCACTGTCAGTTGTTCCATCTGCTAAAATGGCAAAAAATCTTGCATTGTTTGCGCGCTCCACCACTCTATTTCTCATTAGAATGTTACAAGCAGAGATGATATCATTCTGAATCTTCCAACTTGTATAAGTTGCATTAGAGGGACACGTTGCCAGATGCCATGCCAGAACTTCATCACCAGCTTGAAGTCGTAGGCGCAGAGCAGCACGGAAATTGCCATCATTCTCTTCGGGTTCCTTTGAAGTAATAGGTTGTCCACTGTCTCTGTGTCCTCGAAGAGCTATACCTTGTTTTGCACAATGGAGTACTGATTCCACTATTGGCACAAGTCGTTTTCTGTTTTCCAAAATAGTTTTCTTCCAGTTGCTCTCGATCATAGTTGTAACAGCAACAGACTTTCCTTCAAAAATAGATGAGAAGTTAGCTGCCGCTGTCATACTCTCTTTGTGATACAAGGAAGAAGCATGGAAACGAAAATCACTTTGAGCATGTTTCCATTTTGTTATGGGCCGAAGCACTAATTTCCCCACAGCTTGATGAGAACCTCTTCCAACTTCTTTACGGGCAAAGAGTATACACATCTTGCATAAGGCCCCCTCAAGTTTAGCACTGTAGGCAAGCCATGGGCGATAGGTTTTCAACCATTCATGTTGAAAGCGACGTGCTTGATTTCCCTCTTGAACAACTGGAAACTTGTATGATGTCTCTGGCGTCCAGGAAGAGTGCAAAAGTTGGTAGCGTAACTCATTTGGGATTGATGATGAAACTGTGCTGAGTCTTGAGACATCTATATATACTCCTATATCTAAGATGGATGAACTCTTTGACTTTTCCAAACATGGACTACTAGTCGCTGGCATACCAGTGGTTGTATATGCAGGAGACTCAGAATGAAGAAATGCTGAATGTTCTTCAGGAGTGTAGCCGGAAGCTGGCAGGGCAGGTTTTTCACCTGAATCAGAACATGCTGTCAAAGGGTCTTGAGCGGCTGGCTGACGAGTGAAAAAATCCTCTATCTTTCGCCGCTTAACATTTTGTGGTCCAAAGCCTCTGGTGTTCGGCATCCTGCTGTATGCGGATAGCGATCTCTAGTGAAATATAAAAAAGGCCCTCAGGTCACTTACTTAATTATTACAAAACTACGGGGGAAAGAATACTGTAATTTTGTACAATAAACCAACATTAAAAAGCCAAGAAATACAAGTTAAACACCCAGTACCTCTCTAAATTACCCTAAAACTCTTTAAAGAAGCAAGCTAGAAGTAGCCTGATTTTCTGTACAATTATGATACCACACACTTACCACATGTCTAAAACTTCAATGAAATGGCTGGAATTTCTTATAATATGAAAATGTCCAATGCAAATCAGCCCCAAACAATTATGCAAAACCATCTGGATACATAATTATAAGATTACAGTTTCTAATGTTTGACGCAAAGACTTGTGCCCTCTATGCTTTCAATGTACGCTTACCTACAGAAAGAACAGGCCTCACAAATATTTAGGCCCAGATTTACTAAGCTTTCATGCACCACAACTTGGCAAGGGAACATGTTGTGCTGTGTTGCATCAAAGGCAGAGAGCAGAAATGTGCCATATTTACAAAAATATGACACATTTCTGCTGTCTCCCTCAACTGGTGCTGCATAGTGCCAATGCAGACATCATGGTGCAACGGTGCCTGCGTTATGAGCAAGAATTTTACTGAGAAGGAAGGAATACCTGAATGCAGCTCACATGGAAAAAGGAAGCAACAAGGATAAATAAAGATATTTCCCCTAGTAACGCCTGGGCCTGGAAGGCGCACCATTTGGAAGCATTCCCAGGTGTACTGGCCGAAGTAACTGTGGGATTGTGTCAAAATCCATTGACAGATGTGTGGGAATGCCCTAGCTCCACCCATGGAACAACTTCCCAACGCAAGGTAACTCAAGGCAGCTCAATGCTCTGCCTCTCATTACTCTGGAGTTACTAAACCACGCAAAACCACAATAAGTGGTCTTTGTGTAAGTTAAGTAAATCCCAATTAAATGGGTAAAATTATGGCAGCGTAAAAGGAAATCAGAATGGATGGATACAAGGGTGAAACTATAGTAAATCTAAATGTGAGAGGATGGATGCGTTGGTGAAGGGATGGTAGAGTGAATAGATATCTGAGATGGTGGCTAAAAGGATCGGTGTAAGGTTGGCAGAGTACATTGAAATCAGAAAGGATGGATGGTTGGATTGATGGATGAAAGGATAGCAGATCGTATAACACACACCTACCCGATGTACCAGCAGGTTACAGAGTTCATTGAAAAGTGTGTTTACCAAATGTGGATATTATGCTCTCACAATTGCGATATTAAGGAGTGGTGCACATCAGCAAGCAACGTAAATACCCTCTAAATAGCTCAATACCACAATATGATTGCATGTATCAAGTCAGGATAGAGGCTCACACGTGGAACCCTTAATTGCCTGAGCTCTGCGCTCTCATGTAAAAGTCCAACCCTAGTAACGTTTGAGTAACCAAGATGGTGTTTTCAAATACACCGCCTGCTTGACATGCATTTTTGATACACTGCATTACCTGCAGGAAAATCTCACATTCGAAGAGCCAATCAACATACTTTGGACATGCTTAAAAAAAGTGTGTGTGTTGGGCCTCATCAATAATCTGAAACTTATTGAAACCGAAGAGCACCTGCTAGCGGAAACTTCTTGACACCCGAAATTAAAGTTACTGAGAGGTGTCTGCATCTATTATGGGATGAAAAATTAATCACAAACTGGGCAAGCCATTTGAGTCTATAATGGTGCAACTATTATTTTTGGAAAGGTATTCCGGAACTAAATTTAATTTTAGATTATTACGTAATGTGCAGGTCTGTAGTACTAGATAAGAAGTGGGGAACATCCTTTTCAACGCGGACGTTACCCCGCAGTGCTTTTACGACGCGTCCTTTACAACGCAAGTCATAACCACGACTTGCGCTGGAGGGCGCTAAAGGATATTGAATAGTATATTTACTATTCCAACACCTTCCCTACTAACCACGGGGACTGGTGTTAGAATAGTAAATTATACTATTCACTATCCACGCCCAACAGCGCAAGTCGTTGTAACGACTTGCGTTGTTAAAGACGCGTTGTAAAGGCACGCGTAGAAACGGTACGCGTTGTACCGTCATACATCCATAAGAAGTTACCAGACTATGACATATATTAGTTCTGCTAACTCTTGCGAATCCATAAGATCAGATTGAACCATCTACTGCTTCCCCCATCATAAGCAGGAGCCAGGATCCAGAACACAAGAAATAAACCACCAGCATAATAAAGGGACCTGCAGAGCTAATGAGAGCTGGCAGCATAAAATATATTATAGAAATGGTCTCCTATCTTGCACACTTCCTCATCAATCACACGACTAAGCACCGATTCCCATAGCTCAATAACTGCACCTTGGTATTCATCATGAACTGCATGGAGATGCTTTTCACAGAGGCTTAAATAAAGACAACACTCTTCCAACCACACACCCACTAGGTGTAACCTGCTACATGCATGGATAAGTGCTTCAGCATCGCACGAATGTAAGACAGTACAACACATGCCATCACAATGCATGTCTTTGCAACACGGTTGTAATAACTCAACAACTCAAGTGCTGTTACAACCCAATACCATTACAATGCAAACTCTTACCACGCACATGCCTTTACAACAAAAGCATATGCGTGGTAAAAGATTTGTTTTAAAATATAACTATGTTACAGTATATACGCTACATATATATATGTATATAGGTTTATATATCCCTGTAAATGGCTTATTTTTTTTAGTAAAGTATATATATATATATATATATATATATATATATATATATATATATATATATATATATATATATATATATATATATATACACCCACATTTCCTTAAAACCCTACAACCCTTCAACTCATACCAACCCTAAAATTGCCCCCCTGGCACCCCAAAGCCCATACCTACCATGAAACCCTAAAATTAACCCAAAACCCATACCCACACTGAACCCCAAAATTACTCCTGGCACCCTAAAACCCATTACCACCCTGAACTCTGAATTTACCCCCCTGGCACCCCAAAACCCATACCCACCCTGAACCCTAAAATTAACCCAAAACCCATACCCACACTGAACCCCAAAATTACTCCTGGCACCCTAAAACCCATTTCCACCCTTAACTCTGAATTTACCCCCCTGGCGCCCCAAAACCCATTACCACCCTGAACCCTAAAATCACCCCCCTGGAGCCCCAAAACCCATACCCGCCCTGAACCTTAAATTACCCCTGGCACCCCAGAAACCATACCCATGCTGAACCATAAATTCCCCCTTCCCCCCCAAACCCATACCCACCCTGAACCTTATAATTACCCCAGGCACCCCAAAACCCATACCCATGCTGAACCATACATTCCCCTCTGGCACCCCATAACCCATACCCACCCTGAACCCTAAAATAGCCCCCTGACATCCCAAAACCCACACCTGCCCTAAACCCTAAAATTACCCCTGGCACTATTATAAATACATACCCACGCTGAACCCTAAAATTAATCCCATGGCACCCCAAAACCCACACCCACTCTGAACCCTAAAATTACCCCTGGCACCCCAAAACCCATAAACACCCTGAACCCTAACATTACCCCTGGCACCCCAAAACCCATACCCGCAGTGATCCCTAAAATTACACCCTTGCCCCCAAAACCCATACTCACCCTGAATCTTAAAATTACCCCTGGCACACAAAACACATACCCATGCTGAACCCTAAAATTAACCCTCTCACACCCTAAAACCCATACCCGCCCTGAACCCTAAAATTACCCCGGGCACCCCAAAACCCATACCGATCCCTAAAATTATCCCCCCCTCCTGGCACCCCAAAACCCATATCCACCCCACACCCTAAAATTACCCCTTGGCGCCCCAAAACCCATTACCACCATGAACCCTAAAATCACCCCCCTGGAGCCCCAAAACCCATACCCGCCCTGAACCCTAAAATTACCCCTGGCACCCCAAAACCCATACCCACCCTGAACCCTAAAATTACCCCTGGCACCCCAAAACCCATACCTGCAGTGATCCCTAAAATAACACCCTTGCCCCCCAAAACCCATACTCTCCCTGAATCTTAAAATTACCACTGGCACACCAAAACACATACCCACGCTGAACCCTAAAATGTCACCTGGCACCCCAAAACCCATACCCACCCTGAACCCTAAAATTGCCCCCTGGAATCCCAAAACACATACCCGCTCAGAACCCTAAAATTACCCCCTGGCACCCCAATCCGTAACCCACCCTGAACCATAAAATGACTCACTGGCACCCTAAAACCCACACCCACCCTGAACTCTAAAATTACCCACAAGCACCCCAAAAAAAATGAACACTACAAACTTACACTACATTTGCATATTTGGAGGGGACTGTCCTCTTTGACGTTTCTATGTATGTAAGTCAAGAACAACATTCACAGTAACCTAGATATGCAGGCAGTAAGTAATGCTGTGCTGAAAAATGCATTAAAGTTACTGGAACTTACATAAATAAAAAACTGCTGCTTGGTCTTCTGATGCTATCCTGTGGAGTCTGGCTGATCAGCAGCACTGTGTCCTGGCATCCAGCCCCTCGAAGGTCTCAGGGTAGATAGGTCTCCTGGATTCTCCTTGCCTGGGTCCCCTCTGCTTCTTCGCTGCTGCCCTTGGATGCGAAAATAGAAAGATCCATGGCCCTGTTCACCATTTATCTGGTGAGCAGCTCCTTGGATGTGTATTCCATCCCTTTCACAGACAGCAGGGTGAAAGGGATGGCAGTGTAGGTGATGCTTTTCCTTTGTAAATTAATTTCTGCTGGCGTCATAGCCCAGGGTTTGCTGCCTGTGCACTTGTATGGAATGCACATCTATACAAGTGCACAGACAGCACACCCTGGGCTATGACGCCAGCAGGAATTCCTTTACAAAGGAAAAGTGTCACCTGCACTGGCCAGCCCTTACCCCCTGCTGTGCACATCTTCACACCCCATCTTCACACACCATCAAGTGCTTAGGTGAAATCCCTGCCTTCAGGCAAGGATTTCACCTCGCGGCGCCACTCTAAAGGAAAACAAGAGGTGAGGGCAGGGGGTTAACTCACTGACACGGTTCAGAGGCAGGCTGTCTGGCGGCTCGGGCTGCCGGGCCTCTCAGAAACATTTAAAAAAATCATTCTCGGATCGGATGCGCAGCCTTCATGCATCCTTTCAGTGCGTGTAATCTTAGCCCGGGCAGAGGAGGCGACGGGGGGGGCTGAAGCCCGGTGAGCCCAATGGGTGTTGCGCGCCTGCTTGAGACCGCAATAATCTTGCTGGGGCAGCTGTGGCCCCACCAAACACACTACCAGTTTCATCATCAACACACTTTTCATGATGGTGCGACCGCCATGATAAGTGTGGCAGTGAGGAAACAAAGGGGGCCCGATTGGGCCCCCTGGTGCCTCTGCGCCATGTGGATGGACAAAGGGGGTGCACGTCATGTGTCTCCCTGTGTGCATGCACACCAGTACCTGCACGGCATGGACTGCATGGCGTGCAAGTACTGCCTTTGACATTCCCATTGCAGTCCCTATTTCATAGACACCGCCCTGGGAACGCCAATGAACCGCCCGCCAGACAGGAGAAAGCTCCTGATCTGGCAGGCGGTTCAAACTTGGGTTTGGCAGTACGGGAGCAGGGCAGTCCAGCTCACGCACCACCAAACTCATAATAAGGGGCATAGACTCTGCTCAAAGGCCAGGGTGCAAGACCTGCACCACAGTGAAAGATATCTTGCCTGGCTGGAATCTATAAATCTTTAGCGCAGCCACCGTTGAGGTGATTGCTCTGCAAAATGTAAGTTTGCCAAGCAGGCATCATGTTTGTTGTGCCCACCAGGCAAAATGTTAGTTGTTTTTAAAAAATAAACTCGAAAAGCAGGAGAGTGTTCTTCAAAACAAGAAATGAATGCCCTCGATATGTAGGGCAGTTTTCTCCTTGTAGGTGAGAGCCACTGCTGGATTTCCCTGCCTCGGAATGCCATGCACTCCATTGGGCAGGTCCGAGCAATCATGCAATCTAGTGATGGTCTCCCTGACCTAAATTGGTTGGTGTGACTATGTCACTGTGATCTGGCGGCCCTGTGGCGGAAGGACTTAGAGGTTTATGCCAATGGAGCCATCTGATGTTTAATGTCAGTGCTTCCCCTGACCCTAAAGAGGGCGAGGGGACTGTGGGTTTGGAGGATCGAAAGCTCTGCTGATTTACATTGGTGCTATCACTCCTCCATTTAGTAAATGATGGCATAGAACTTTAATTTAGATTGAAACCCATTTGTCCATGGACTATGAATGACTAACATTTCTAAAAACATTTTCTTGTAGAATAAGCCTGGCTTGACAGCACAGCTGTCTACATGACCGATTGTTACCCATACTTTAACATATAGATAGAGTAGACTTGGGCTCTGATCAGAGGAATATTCCTCTATGACCTCATGCTAGGGTCTTTTTGGGGTGGAGTGTTCCATTGCAACGCATGCTGACAAAATAAAATCTCAAAAGTACTACGAATCATCACACATTTAGGGCAAGATGGATTAACCCCTTGCATGCTCAGGATGGCCCCCAGCCATCATGCGTCATGGTGGGCATGTGTGGAGGACGGCCGGGGGCCGTCCGAATTTCGCCCACTCTTCAAATAGCCCACACAGCGCGAAAATTCACGCCGCATGCAAGGGGTTAATGTATAGGTTATTTTATATTATGTTATGCATATTTGTAAATGTGTGTGAGTAGAAGTCCTGCAGAGCAATTTTTCCACAAGGTGGTGGAAGGAGGAGAGACTGTTCAGGTAGGTGGGGCATGAGTTGTGTAGTGCCTTGAATCTTTCAATGTGTGTGTGTGAGAAGTTTGAATGGAGGACGTTTGTGTATCGAGAGCCAGTATAGTTCCCTGCAGTGTGGTGTGATGGGAGTCCTCTGTGAGAGGTTGAGGATGATCTAGCTGTTGAGTTCTGGATGGTTTGTAGTCTTCTAGTAAGTTGCTTAGTGATTCCTGAGTAGAGGGTGTTCCCATAGTCCAACTTTCTGATTACTAGCACATAAGAGACTTTTTTTCTAGTGTTGCTTGGGAGCCATTTCAACATCTTCCTCGGCATCTTCAGGGTGTGGAAGTAAGATGCAGTGACGGCTTTGACTTGTGCTGTCATGTTTAGTTTGCTGCTGATGGTCATTCTGAGGTTCCTGGCATTAGTTCTGGGTGTGGGTTTGGGTACAAGTTCAATCAGCCCCCAGTTGGAGTTCCATTATGAGCTGTTCTTGCCGAATATCACTACTTCTGTCTTGCCGGTGTTAAGTTTAGGACAGTTGGCTTTCATCCAGTTAGCGACTTCGGTCATGCAGGCAGTGAACTTGCTTCCTTTGTTGGAGATTTTGTGTGAGAGGGAGCATATGAGTTGCATGTGGTCTGTGTAGGAGTGGGTGTTGATGTTCTGTGTGGGGATGACATTGGCTGTTGACGCTGGGCAAAGAAAAGTGGTCCGAAAATGTGCACTGACTTTTTGAGACCAGTATTCTGTTTTATGAACTGACTTGTGTACTAAGGGGCAGATTTATGAAGGCCTTGCGCCGCTGGTGCGTCATTTTTAACATGGGAAAAAGTGACGCACCGGCGGCGCAAGGCCTTCATAAATCTGCCCCTAATATTTTAGTACCTGTATCATAATACCCATAAATCGCTCAGATCTGAGCGTCTGTTTTAAGCACCTGATGAGAATAAAATAAATTCATTTCTACCAATTTTTCTCTGAGATAGTGCTTTATTTATGGCTTGTACAGCTCTGAAACAGTTAAATATTTATTTTAAAACATTGTCGATGAATTTTGCAAGAGCTGGGCAGCTGCACAGTGCTACCGATTTGTTCATTCACCAGCTCGGCGTTTGATCCCCAACCTAGTCCTTCCCACCTTTATTTGAATTATTTTCTGGTTAGCCATCTTGGTATGTAAATGCAGATTTAAAGGAATTCTGAAATGGTGAACAATGCCATACAGCAAATGCGCATTTATGCACATTTTCAGAGGCCACCTTAGAGTGACTTTTCTTGATAAGCTTAACGATTCCAATTAGGCTCTGGATGCCTACACATAGGTTGATACATCCTGATGACATCTGAAAATAGCTTTTCTCAAAAAGAAAAAAATATTTCAAGATGATTACCCATGCATGCGCATGCATCATAACACACTGGGACATTTTGGAATTACAATGCTTGCTAATGCCAATATAAACACGCATTGACAAAGCATTTAAAGTTGAAACCTATTAAATTAGCCAATGCTTGTTGCAATGTTCCATCTAATTTGCACTTAGCAACAGAAAATCTCTATACAGTTAACTCCGGGAAGCATTCATGGACAAAATTTGAACCTTTTCAGATTCTTTGGAGAAACCAGCCACACATCGAAAATGATTTGTTTTTCATCGAAACTTGTGAAAATCAGTGGAGGAACCGCAGAGAATTTTTATTGACTTGTAAAGGTTAGGTTTTCACTCTAACTTAGTGTCATTTGAATGCTCAGAACAAACAAGAAAGGAGCTTTAAATTGTATTTGTTTATGCAAACTTTTCAATAATTACATCTACTTTAATTACCTTGGGTGATAGACTGGTTTTAAGATTTTTCCAGTTTCTGTGGCCCAAGGATTACAGCAGGCTGACAGTCTCAATTTAATTCTAATTGCCTTCTGAAGCAGAGACTTGCAATTTGATCTCTTCTAAAATTAGTTTGCTTGAGGCTATGCAATGGATTACAAAATAAATAGCAACGTACAGCCTCATATTATTAAATGTATACTTTCCACCTTAGACTTGGGGTCAGATGTAGGTGGCCAATTACCGGTCGGTAGCGACCGAATTCGGCCGTTACCGACCGGTAATTGGATTTTGAGATGTAGGGCATGCATTTACAGAATCGGTATTTTACCGATTCTGTATTTACCGATTCGGTAAAATTACCGAATCGGTAAATACAGACTCGGTAAAATACCGATTCTGTAAATGCAGATGTAGCTGGCACATGTCAGAGTGCCACAGGGCTTTAAGAATCAGTATTTTACCACCCAATCCAATTGGGTGGTAAAATACCGAATCCAGGTGTGCATGCACATGTGTGCATGCACACCTGTGCCATGTGACACACAGACATGCCCTTAGGGCATGTCTGTGTGCCACATGGTACACATGCCCGTCTTTGGGGTGCTAGAGGGTTTCAAAGTGACACCCCCTGCACCCTTGCTAAAATCGGTATTTACCAAATCTGTAATTACAGATTCGGTATTGCCCATTGATTCCTATGGGCTTCAGGGCCCATAGGAATCAATGGGCAATACCGAATCGGTATTTACAGAATCGGTAAATACCGAGTCTTAACGATTCGGTATTTACCGAATCTGAAATACCTACATCTCCCCCCCTCTATTTTACCACTTCTTAAATACCGAATCGGTATGATTCGGTATTTAAGAAGTGGTAAAATAAAATTACCTACATCTGGACCTAGATGCTAAATTGCCTAACATTAAGAAAGAAAAACTTGAAGACTTTCTTGCCTTCTGGGGCCCCCCACACGCATGTCTTGATCTTCCAACCAAGACTTCTTGTCCCTTTTGGACCAGCGACGTTTCTGAAACCCAACCCTTCTGCCTCTCTTTTGTACTTCACTTTGACTCCTGCCGCGTCTCAATTTGTGCCTCTTGTTATTTACAGTCCCTTTCTTTGTACCTCATTCTTGCCTTTTACTCGCTCTCGCTCATCTCGTCTTGCCTTTTACTTACCATCCCTATCTTTCTGCCTCTTTTTTGCTTTCTACCCCTCTTTATGTGCCTCTTACCATCTCCCCTTTTATGCCTCTTGAAATCTTTTGATCTTTTTGCTGTCTTTTTTCTCACTTTTCTTGCCCTAGTATGTACCCTGCTCCGCTTTCCTGGCCTCTTCTTTTCCTTTTTTATTCCACCACTGCTTGTGCCGCCCACCCTCTCCTCCCCTCTTCCAGAAGGTAAGTCAAATGCAAGCCCATTTATGCATGTCCATACCCTGACTGTACCCAGTGCCTGGACCCCTGGTCCGCCAGCCACTGATTACAGCCCTAAATGCTACTTGAACAAACCTTCCAAGCTCTTAACCTAGGATGCCCATCTCCGCACTGTGCTCAATCCGACCCCATACGGGCATGTAAGACACCCCTATGAGCAGAGGTGCAGTTTATTTGATAGGTAGGACATGTACTGGTGTGTGCAACATGTCCCGATAGTGAAATACAGTGTAATTTGTTTTTCACTATTGAAAGGCTATCTGTCCCATAGGATGGAATGGGGAATACTATGTAAAAATGTTATGAGTATATTTTCCCATTGGGACAAGTTAGAGAAATGGTATTTAGTATGCCTGAACTCAGAATGTAGAAATGCATCTTTTAGTAAAGATGATTTTTATGTTCTGTGTTTGAAAATACCACTTTAGAAAGTAGGTATTTTCTTGCTTAGCCATCCTGTGTGGCTCTGCTGGTTTGTGAATTGACTGTCTGGCTTTGGAGTGACAGGGGCTGGGGTGTGCATTCTCTTCAAACAGCTACTGGGGAATTGAGGTGTGTCCTGCCTTTCTTGGTTGAGTCAGGGCTGGGCTGAATAAACCTGGGCTGCATTTAGAGTAGTGGGAGGAGATTTCCTTGTACCTGAATCTTCCTGGTCTGCCTTGGACAATGCTTTCTCCACCTCCTGCCGGAAACGGGCCAGAGAACACCAAACTGGTTTGGACTGAGCACAGACAATCTCTGCCCAAGAGGCCAAAGAGAAACTGATTATAAATATTGGGGCCCAGACTCCAGAACTTTAGAACTCACTTGGATCAAGGAACCAGCCAAGGAGAAGAGCTGGAAGAACTGCCAGGAGGAGTGCAGGCCCTTTGGGGGCTGATGCTTTGCTGGGTTGGCCTGCAGTTTCTGCTTCTGCCTTGGGCAGTGAAAGGACTGGACTGAACTTTCTTCACTTGTTGCTGAGTATCTGCAAGGGCTAGAGATAGAGCTTGCCTCCTGTTCACAAAGTCTCAGGGACATCAAAGACTTCACTTTCCTCTGGGTGTTGCCTCTGGGTCTCAGTTGCCACAGATGGAGACCACAACCAGCCGCTGCCAACACGACTGCTGGCAGTTCCTTAACCAGATGGCACAGCAGAGGGCACCGCCGTACTTCACACCGCAACCCTGGTCTTACTGACAATGACACAACAGCTGCCACCACTGAGCCACTGCTTGCACTGTGACCTGTGGGCACCACACTCTGCACTACCTCACTTCACTCCGCTACCCTGGTCTCACCGTCAATGCTGTTGCCAGCTAACATCACTGCCATGGTCTGCACCGTGGTCTGGGGGCACCTCTTGTTAGCTACATGCAGCACCACCCTGTCGCACACCACAGCCCACTGACACCAGCCCTATCGACCGCTGATCCACAACAGCTGTCGAAGCTTGTACCGTGACAGTCAGCACCTCAGAAGGCACTGCCGCACCCTGCAGCACAACTCTGGTCTCACCGATGACGACGACCATCGCTGCCATCAAGCTGCTACTTGCACTGCGACCTGTGGGCACCACAATCCGAACTGCTCTGCTTCACCCAGCGGCCTTGACAGCCACCGGAGGACACCACCATATTCAGCCGGAACAAAAAGGTACTGGTTACAAATCTTCTGAGACCGACGCTGGTCCGCAATGACGCGGTGACCGAATCTGGTGGATTTTGTTGATTTCAGCACCGCGGTGCCACCGGACGGAGCTTCCACCTTCAAGGAACTGCATTTTTAAGGTTATTCTTGCAAAGTGCATATTTTCGATGCTGTAGGTTGGTCTTGAATCATTTTTGGTCTTGTTTGCACAGATAAATAGTGGTTATTTTTCTAAAACTGTTGTTGATTTTGTTTTGTGGTTTTTTCACTGTATTACTGTTGGTTATGTGCAAATGCTTTACACACAGCCTCTGAGATAAGCCTGACTGCTCATGCCAAGCTACCAAGGGTGAGAGCAGGGGTTATTTCAGTAGGGTATCCCCTATTATTTCCCTATTTGGACAAGGTGCAAACCATTGCCAACTAGAAACCCCTGTTTCTAATAGGAAAAGATTGCCATTGAAGTTTTGGTGGGAAGGTTTGAGGCAGTGATGTCAGCTAGTGACAGAGCTGACGCAATCAGAGGAACTCTTTCCTGAGAAAAATTGAAGTCGCCATGGTTGATTATCCCAGAATACTATGTAGGAGTTGGGACAGGGGTGAAGGGTTGATGTGGCATCCTAGGATTAATAAGGTTGTGTGCACGCGTTAAAGTGAGTGCATCCCTGAATGGAGGCACATCATAGGGTTCCAAAATGAATTTAGACTCCAATAAAGTTCATGAGATTGTTTTTTCTGTTTATTTCATGCAGACAAGTTGTTTGATATTCACATCATATCAAAGTTGTACGGTATTCACAAGCATCTTGTGTGCTGGTTAATGAGTTCCACTCCCTATGCATTTCGGGCGGAGCCCTTTGTCAAGGGGTATCTACAAAGAATGAAGAAGAATAAGTAACCAGTTGCCTTAATATAAAAAATAAATATATCAATAGAAGTTTATGTGTCTACTTCTCAGTGATTAATAAGGTACCTGACCAGGTGTACTAATCAGTATTTGACCATGCTTGGTGATATTAGAAGGAATCCAACGAGCATTGTGTACGATAAAAATGGTGAAAATGGACAAGATAGGGTGCTCGTGTTAGTTAATGATATATAGTGTGCACGGAAATATCAATCAAAAGTGAACAGGGTTTAGATAGGAGGTGCGTCTCCCATACGGGGTGTTAGTGCTTAGTGTGGAGGTTACTGGTGAAGTAAACTGGTGGGTTAATCGTGGTGATGCCTTGATAGGAAAAAACCTAATACAAACTCACGGCGCGGACTCAAAAGGATCAGCATAAGCGTGATGCTGTAAAAACAAATAGAAGACCGAGTTTTACAAGCTATGAAATTAGAGCGGAGCGCTCCCATTAATACACAAGCGTTGAGCGGTAGCTTTACTTTCATGCATTAAAGACGCCGTTAGGTTCGATACGGGTGCCGTGGAGGTTCAGAGTGTCATCCCGGCGGTATTCGGCAGCGAGCAGTTCACCAGCCGATATGTTAGTAAACGTGCGGGTGATAGGCTAGGGTAACAGGTAATGGAGATCGAAGAAAGACTAACGGAAAAGGTAGTGAACAGGTAATAAAAAACGGACTAAGTGGTAGGTGCTGATGTGTTCAAAGGCAACACTATACACATTACGAAAAATATGTGACATCAATGGACCAATGTATAACATCAGTAAAACTTAGGAACTAGACTTTCATAGATAAAAATAAACAAAAATAGGCATAAAAATAAACAAAAGTAAACCCAGCTGTTAGGAAGGTTACTTCTACTTATACAGGGGTTACCGAGGAACAGATGTAGTCATACAATATTATTATGTCAAAACAGGAAAATATACATCAGTTAAACCTGGATAAAGCAAGGTTAATCTTATAAGTAACAACTGAATTCAGTTCTATCATTTAAACCATGCAGTTTCATCGACTGTAATCGATAGATCCAAGACATTTCTCTCTGTAGAAGGTATTTGCAATTGTCTCTACCTTCCACCTTTTGGATGATTTCCAATACAAGGAACTTTAGTTGGGCCACGTTGTGCTTCAGCTCAATGAAATGGGCAGCTACATTGTTCTTGTCATTTTTGGTCCGGATATTAGATTTATGTTCGTTGATACGTACTTTAATTTTGCGTTCCGTTTTCCCCACATATATTTTGCCACATGGGCATTTCAAGAGGTAGACGAGATTGGTAGAGTCGCAGGTTGCATCTACTTGAAGTTTGATGGTATTGCCTCTCATAGGGTGCGTGATGGAGTTACCTCTGATGATGCAATTGCAGTTGTTACAATTTAGACAAGGACGAGTTCCTTTCCAAGTGGTAGTAGTGGTGCATGATTTATTCAAGATTTCCTTTAGATTCTTGTCTTGCGTGTAAGCAAAGATTGGGGGAGATTTGAAAATTTCATTGAAGTCAGATTCTTCTTGTAAGATTGGCCAGTGTCTTAGTATGATTTTTTTGAACATCATGCTTGAAGTGGAGAATTTTGACACTAATACCATCTTGTCTTCCTGGGGTTTGACGGTAGGTTTCAAGATTGCAGCTTGGATGGTGGCTTCCACACGGTTCATAGTTTCACAGAGGAGTGTTTCTGGGTAACCTCTTGTGCTGAATCGTTGGCTCATTTCTTTAAGTCGTAGTTTAACAGTGGATGGATCCTAGGATTAGCCAGGGGTGCCTGGCATCTGGAACTTTCTACCTCCACTTAAAAACACCTGCACATTGGAGAGACAGTTGAGAAGACCCTGGATCTGGGAGGCAATTGAGGTGGAAAGAATGCCCAGCTGCAAAGAGAAGCCACCCAATGAACTGCAAGGATGGCCCAAGGCCTTTGTGACCAGCAGACCTCCAAGACCAAGATATGTCTGGCCCCCTTTGGCACCGGAGGGCCACTTGATGAAAATACCTGAGTCCACTGTCCCCCAGGTATTCTGCAAGACGGCCAGGAGGCTCTGGGGCATGCAGGCAGGAGGGTGCCCTGCTGGCTTGTAGTAGAGAGACTATGCAAGATGACCCAATCTGCAGGAGAGAAGCACCAGGAGCCAGGCAACGGAGTAGCTGGTGCAGGGAGATAGCACACCCAGCTGCCTGAGGTATTTGCCCCTTTAGAGGCCAAAAGGCCTGTTAAAATGTTCTTGGTTGCTAGGCTAAGCTACAAGGATCATAACAAGCAAAACATAGAAAAACTGTCCTAACAGGGCCCAGGTTATGCAGCTTGAAAAATTAGACCTTTTTAGAAAGATAATGAAATTGAAGTCCCACTGCAACTTCTCTAAATACCTCTTGGGTGGATCACCTGCGGGGTCAGAGATCAGCACATAATGAATGAATTATTTTTTCAGGTGGAGCCGGTGTGTGTGGACACTCCCCTGACTCCAGATTGCCCCGTGGCTGTGATGAGCCTTGTCTCGATGCATCTCCCGCCCTATGTCCATGTCTGAGGGGCAGGTCACACTGGACTTACAGTATCCTACCCATACCTACCCATACCTACCCATGTTCCACACAGGCAGTGCCTAAATCTTGCCACAGGTGGGAGTGCGATAAAGACTTGCTCCTTTTATGCGGGAGCAGAGTGAGGAATGGTGGCTCCCATGCATGGCCCAGGAGGGTGGTGCATGCCCAGGGAGCCGGCTGACGTTGTGTGGGGCATTGGGGCTCCCCTTGTAGCCCCTGACAAGCCCTTCAGGATGTGGGTGCCCCGGGTGGGACCAGGACACCCACTATAAGAAAAGAAAGGCCAAAGAAACACTGGTGGTGTGAGGTCACAGTTCAAACAAAGGGAGCGGGAGACCAGCTCCTTAAATATCCAGAACCAGGCCTTGGAGTTCTCCATAATGTCCTGCGCGTGAGAACCAGAGTTTGGAGTTCTCCATAATGCCCTGCAAGGGCTGCAAACCCCAATTGTGTAACTCCTGGTGCCCTAAGGAGGGGCAGGGGCTCCATCAACATTTGCAAGGGAATGCTTGGGGGCTGCAGGAGGGCAGCAGCCCCCAGACAATGTTCTACTAAAAGTGACCCTATGTTTTCAAGGACCTCAAGGGCATAACCCTTAGAACAGGTTATTACTGACTTAAGCACTCCTTTAGTTGGGGCTTCTGCTTTTTGTTTCTGAGGTGCCATAGAACCAACCTAATGGTTGGTTTCTTGGCTACATGCATGTGACCTGGTGCAAGTAAAAGAAATTCTCAGACAAGTGTACGTTTCATCTTGACTTCCTGTATTAATAATATGAAAGTGAACACAGATTGTTTGTATTTAGTAGCTTGTATGTAATAAAAAGGAGCCTTGTTACATGCCAGCAAACTGAGATTACTATCCAATACCAGTTCCCCTGAGTAGGCCATGGAATGTTCTGCTGAGCTACCCTTAGAGAGTCAAGTGTCACAATAGAATACTTGGTTCCTAGTCAAAAGACAATTGTGGACTTATTACTTGTAGACTCATTACTTGTTGAGGACTCACATTCTTTGCAACTAATAGCCCCATTTCTTACACTCATTGATTAACTCACTCACTCAGCTATTCATCTATGCACTTAGACTCTCATCTATCAATGTAGTTCAATGACACAATATTGTGGCGAATAATATTGTTAACTAAAATATTGAGTCAAAAATATTGTATACCTCAATATTGGAGCAGGACTGCTGACTTTTTGCAGCTGTTTTCCTGCTGCAGCCCTTATCACAGGGTGTCTGCTCCCACATCGCAGGACATCACCTGTACCCTCAGCCAGACCACAACTCCCAGTAGCCTCTGCTGCTGGGAGCAGTACCGCGTACGTTTTGCCACCATTTCCTCCTGCAGCCATAATCACAGGGTGCCTACTCCCACATTGCGGGATGTGCACTAGCGGCATTCAGTGCCCAGGTGGCCCCGGACCAAGAGCAGGCCCATCTTTGTCCGTCAGACCTCAGAGGAGACTGTGATGGGCCCCCCTCTTTTGCCGCAGTTCTCAGTTAAGTCACCCCTATCGACACATTACACTTCCTACCCCTGCCTCTTTGGCTCCTGCCTACTGTGGTTGTTAGCTTTCCTGTAAAGTGCTTCCTCCAGCCCCTGGCAGCCTTGTCTACCCCAGGGAGTCCTAGCCTACTTCAGCCATGGTCTCGCCGGAACTACCCCCTCAACTACTACCCTTTGGGAAGAGGTTTCCCTGAGCTTGCCTCCTACTTCCCTGCATGATGCTCTGACTCCCCCCACAGAGGCCACTGCCACTCTCACCCTCCCCCTCCACTCCCTTTATCACCCCACTTCCCTACAGTACAGAAACCGCAACAGAGGCACAGAAAGGGCACGTTTCGCATGCACCTGGACCACACCTAGTACCAGGATCCTACCAGCTTCTGCACCCCAACGAGGACCCCAACCCCCACAGACTGCCAACACTTAACTTCTGACCAAATTTGAGTCCTGAACCCCTGACGCCAGGACAATAACTATGCCCATGCCACTCCCAGGACCACCAAAGGCTCTTTCTATGGAAATGCCACTTCACCTACACCCCCGAGAATATCACACACCTCTCCAATCAGACACAATATGGCACACCCACCCACCAACAAGACTGATACCAACACCTCCAGAAAGATCAATTGCCTGCTGATAAAGGCACACTCATTCGGAAACATGCCATGGAAATCTGGGACATCATCAGGACCCACACCCCACACTTCACTGAAACTTGGCTGAACCCTGCGTCCGCTTCCTTCATTGCCACAGCCACCCCAATAGTATACAAGATTGGGCACCGGGACTGCCAAACAGAAACAGCGGAGGCATTGCAATAATCTACAAAGAGAACCTCGAATGCTCAACCACCACAGATGAATCCACCCTGTTCACAGAGCACATCCACTTCCAACTCTAAACAAACAGCAAAACCACCATCAGAGGCACCCTCACCTACAGACCTCCAGGCCCCCGTCCTGCCTTCTGCAATACAATCCCTAACTTCATTACCCCTTTCACCGTTGACTCAAATTTGTACATGTTCCTAGGAGACCTCAACTTTCACTTTGAGAACACAGATAACGCCAACATGGCATACCTAGAAAGCAAGGCGAACCTCAGATTCAAGCAGCTTATCACTGACCCCACCCACACCGCAACACACACGCTCAACCCCATCTTCTCAGCCAGCGACAGAGTTAAGTACACCAACACCAAGGAACTCACTAGGACCAATCACCACTGTGTCCTTTTCATCATCTCAGAACCTCCCAACAACCCCACCTCCACTGCCAGTGACACACAGTGCTTCTGGTCTAAGCTATCAGAGCAACAATGGACCAAAACCCTCAACTCTCGCCTACTCATCACTACCGAAGACACAGAACAAGCACTGGATAACTTTACAAACTGGATCGCAGCAAGCACTGACGAAGACGCAACAAGAAACTCACCAACCTCACGAAATGAACATGACACCCTAACTAGTTCATGGTAGCACTAAAAACCCTTACACTTGACTGCAGACAGAATGAAAAAAGATGATGCTCCAGTAAGACCCTCAAGGACTGGAAACATTTCAAAGACGCCCTCAAACGATACAACTACCTCCTGAAATGCACTAAGAAGACAGCCCCTAGCCACCTGCATCAAGGACAGCTCCAACAGCAGCAAGGACCTGTTCAATATAATCAAGCAATTCACCAAACCCTAGGCAACCGAAAACATCACCACACCATCGCAAGCCCTTTGCGTCACCCTATCAGAATCTTTTTACAAAAAAATCTGCACCACCTACTTAGACTTCACAGCCCAACCTCTCGCTTAGGACAACATCAATCTTCTCACACCAACCAACACCCATGAACAACAGCTCACCTTATGAAACACCCTCACTGAGAAAGAAACAGCATCTATCATGTGATTCATCCACTCTTTAGCCCCATCGGACCCCTGCCTCACCACATTTTCAACTTCAGCAAACAACCCATCAGCAAAATACTCAGCAAGGTCTTCAACTCCTCAATCACCAAGGCCCCCTTGCCCAGAAATGGAAACATGCTGACAAAAACCACCGACCCAGGAGATCCCAAGAACTACCGACCTGGCCAAGGACTTTGAAAAAGTGATCAACTTCCAACTAACCAGACATCTGGAGCACTACAACCTACTGGACGCCTCCCAAGCCAGTTTCAGATCAAACCACAGCAGCAAGACAGCTCTAGTTGCAGCCACAGGTGGTATCAGAATGCTGCTAGACAATGGAGAAACAGCAGCTCTAAACCTCAACTTCTCAGCAGCCTTGACACCGCATTCCACCACACACTGGTCAGCAGACTCCACCAGAAGCAGACCTCAAGTGGATTGCATCCTCCCTCACAGGAAGAACGCAGAAGATCATCCTCTCTCCCTACTCCTCCCTCCCTAAGAACATCACCTGCGGTGTAGCTCAAGGCTCTCCCCTCAGCTCAACCTTCTTCAGTGTATACACAACATCCCTAGCTACAATTGTCAGGAGCCACAGGCTCACTATTGTCTCCTATGCCGATGACACCTAACTCATCCTCTCCCTGACCAACAACCCTACAACCATCAAAGACAATTTCCAAAGATGCATGAAGGATGTGGCCATCTGGATGAACAATAGCTGCCTCAAATAAGGCAGAAGGATTCATCTTCGGAAAAGGCAAGGACACAGGCAATGATGGGGAGGCTAAATGTGCATATTTGAGCATTGTGCTGTTAAAAGTCCCAAATAGTTCTGAACTGTAGCCAGGTGTGCTTTTCGGCCCAGGAAGAAGGGGCTGAGAGCCCTGAATTGCGTTGGCAGTGACAACCGGACATCAGAGAATGTAAGCAGACAGCATGATTAGGCTGGAGGGCTGAGCATTGTCATGTGCTTTCTCAATGCTACAGGGCATTTTGTTGATTTTATACATATATATATATATATATATATATATATATATATATATATATATATATATATATATATATATATATACATATATATATATATATATATATATATATATATATATATATATATATATATATATATATATATTACCTACTGGCGGTCGCCAGTAGGTATATATAGTTAGGATTTTTTCCCTATGGGATTTTTGAAAATTCTATGTCTAATAACTTTGGCGTTTGTGGACGGAATTGGCTGAAATTTTCTGGAAAATGGAACATTTTGTTTCTGAGCAGCCCCTGGAAATTTGGGGGGGGGTTCGTCCAGGGGGGGTCGAGAAAAAAGGGGGGTCCCAAAACGTGTTTTTAACATTGAGTTTTCCATAGGGCGGTTGGCCTCACTTTTAGCCCGAACGGCTGAATGGATTTGCATGAAACTTGGCAAAATTGTAGGGACTGGTAGCCCGATGTGCCTTTTGTAGGTCTCAATATATGTGCTCCAGTGGATTTTGAGAAATTAACGTTTAAAAAAAGATATATTTCTGTAAGCGCGCTCCGGGCAGCGCTCCGGTCCGCGGACCTTAAGCGTACCGGAACTTCGCGTAGCTAAGCTGATTGGCTCTCCGGTGTCTGTCAACATTCTAAACAGTCCGGAGCGGCCGCCATCTTGTCTCTCGGTAGGATTGAGAGACAAGAGGAGGCCAAAACAAAGGGGGAAATAACCATAAGGGAGCATACTAGATCCTCCCTGACCCCCTAGGTTTAATGTGGAGGTTTTAAAAGGGCCCCGCGGGGCAAAAAAACCAAAAAAAAATGTTTGTTTTTTTTGTGTGGGGAGCGCCCGGTCCGCGAACCGGGAAGCGTTCTGGGCAGCGTACTGCAATGAAAAATGAATGATAGACTTTTCAAATGCTGTATGTTAATTGATTGTTGGTTTTGTTGATTATTTTTTATTTTCTTTATTTTTTAAGCATTTTTTTTATTGTGATTGTGTTTCATAATTTATTAAACTTTCTAACATTTCATTGTCAGAAATTTCATAATTATCATTGAATATACATTGTAGTCTCTGAGGGTGTAAAATGTCCTCATTTTCAAGGAGGTTATCTACTGCTTGTACACATTGCAGTAGTTCTTTGTCTAAAGTTTCATCGAAAAATTCAATATCATTTTCATCATTGATTTCTTGGCTGCTCTCTTGCAGGACAATTTGAAATTCAACTTTCTGTTCGCCTTCCATTTTGCCTGAAATTTAGATTAAAAAAATATATATTAGTAGAGATAGGGCACTGTTGGGATTAATTTTGGGCAGTGTATAGTATCAGAGTGGAAGTAGGAATATAAAAAAGTGTATGTGATTTAACGTAAGTAAATTCATAATTATACAAGAGAAGCCTAACTCCAGAAAAAGTTTACCATATTAACTTATAGTGCACAATATACTTCAGTTTTAAAAATAAAAACTTACCTTTAGAAAGAAGTTGAAGGAATTAGTGAAAATCCTATTGAAATGTACACCAAGAAGTAGTAGTCAAAATGGCTGTGTTTTCTTCTCTTCCTTTATATATATTCAGGTATATAACCAATCAAATGTCAGGTAAAAAAAGTAGAAAATGAAAGTAACATTTTAATTGGTTGTCAATTCCAACACTTCAGATGTGTTTTGTGAAGTAATTTACCTCACGGTATTTAGAGAGGTCTACAGGCTAAATGGCTAAATGGAATTCCAATCAAATTTGTGAAAATGGTAGGGATTGGTATGTAGTATGAGCTAGTCTATATTTGGTGAAATTGTCTCCAGTGGCTTTTCTGTGAACTACTTTCCCACCTTTTTTGATGGTGCGCTTCCCAGGGAGCGACCCGGTACGCGAACCGTTGAGCGCCCCGGTTCGCGAACCTTAAGCGTAACGGGAGTCCACCATTTTGTGTTTCGGTCGAATTAAGATACAAGATGGAGGGCAAATAATGTTCAGAATGGGTAGAAGGGGGCACGGTAGACTTATCTTGACCCCCTAAGTTTTGTGAGGGTGGCTGAGGAGGCCCATATGTGCGAAAAAAAACCACATTTTTTTTAAAAATTTCGCGAGGTTAGCTCCCGGTTCGCGTACCGGGTAGCGCCCCAGGGAGCGTACTTTGTTGAAAATTAGTGAAAAATGTTAGAGTAAAATAATAATTGTGAGTGATCAGATGTAGGGTAGCTCTGAGAAGAGCTTTTGGGTTTATGGTACATTTAGGTACTTATAAGTAGGTACCAATGCACATTCTTAAATTCAGAGTGAAAATTCTGTTGCCCTCATCTGAGAAGTGAACTCCATCTCCTCTGTAGATATCTTGCATGTAGTAACGCAAGTTATTGTTGTACAGGGAGCCCATTCCATGGTCTCTCATGTAAGCTGAAACAGATTTGTTTACATGCTTCCTCGACTTCTCAATTTGTGGACAAAATTGGTTTGACCACCTCCATTTCTGTCTTTGGCATATATTTGAATATACCAAGGCAGTCTGAGGAAAAAGTGCCATTAATTGCTCAAAGGTGTCCTTTAAAAGCATTTCCAGACCTACACCAGTCAAAGTGCCCAAGTCATTACCTCCACAGTGCACAATTAACAGGTCAGGTTTGGGCAAATGCATAAAGGTTTTCACCAATGGTATCAATTGGTGACATTTTAATCCTCTGTGGCCAAACCACTTAATTTCCACATCTTGTAAATTGAGGTTAGGTAAATTCCTGTTTTCAGTGTACCTTTGAGCCCAGTGAATATAACTATGTCCAACAATCCAGACAAAAAACATGGTGAGAGGAGGTTCTCCTGCAGTCAGATGAAGTGTGGCAATGAAATGGCAGTTGAAAAAATGAGAGTTTAAAATGAAAAAAACTGTGGAGTTTCTGTGTTCATGAAGCAGTAACAGTGATTGGTGGATTTTGATTGCTGAAAACAGAAAGTTAGGGTGCACGGATGAGTTCTTTGAAAGATGTATTTTGAATGGTCAATAAAAAATCATTAAATGAAAGAATGCACTGGATATGCAGATGCACTGAGAGTTCAGAGTTCAATTGCAACATTGTTGTGTGAACTTGCAAACACCAGAAGTCTTCCAAGAGGTGGTTGCCATGCAGAAAAGGCAGAAAGGGCAGAGGGGGGAAGGGTTTTCATTTGAAAAAAAGTGAGGGAAGAGTTTTGATTGGGTGACATGAGAGATATGTGTGAAGAATTACAGCATTTCTGTGCTTTTGATAGCTGCAGACTCTGGAGTGCATACCTTTTGCTCTACTGAAGACAAATTGGTGTGTTTCTGAGACTGTTTTCAAACTCAAAGTATTTGCTAAGGTGAGAAAATATTTCTTTAATTTAGATAGAGAATAGTGTGCTTTAAGGAGAAAATTATGAATTATGTTGCGCAAATTGCTTGTAAATATGCTCCCACCTGTGCAAGGAAAATTTAGATTTTTAATGTTTGTGTTACATAGCCATGTTAAAAGTGATACAAACATGCTGCAAAGGCAATTAAAAAACGCTTTTATGTGTCTTAAGGACATTTTAAGTAATTTTCCCATGTGCAGTGTTTTGAAATTATGATTTGAAAATCGTTTTTGGGGAAAAGGAATTGTTTTTAAATTTATGACAAGGACATAATGGTGTATGCTTCTTTATAAGGCAATTGACTGTCCCTGATGTTATTTTTCCCATTTTAATGTAAGACCTTTCTCTGTGGCGCAAATTGCTTGTAAATATGCTCCCACCTGTGCATGGCAAATTTAGATTTTAAATGTTTGTGTTACATAGCCATGTTAAAAGTGACCCAACCATGCTGGAAAGGCAATAAAAAAACACTTTCATGTGTCTTAAGGACATTTTAAGTAATTTCCCTGTGGGCAGTGTTTTCAAATTATGAATTGAAAATCGTTTTTGAGGTAAAGGAATGTTGTTAAAATTTATGTGCGCCATATGCCCCCAAATTTCTTTTTCAGGGGTGCAGCAGGGTGTTATTGAGACACCCCTACACCTTTGGAAAAATTCCTAATTTGCGATGAGCTAATTGCTAATTGCAAATTGCACCTTCTTTCATATGGGCATCCTGGCGCATGGAAATTAATGGGTAATTTGCAATTAGCAATTTGCTCATCGCAAATTTGGAATGGTAAAGAATCGCTATTTATTCCTTAAAATTCGCTATTTTGGAAATGCAAAATAGTTATATGATACATATGGCGGTTGATGTCTAACAAGATAAGAAGCTTAGGGATACATTTATGATGACTGGCGCAATGAAGTGGACATCACTTACTTCATTGGTAGAGCTTTACATGTATTATGTCCTCTGTATTCTTCATCAAGCGTAACTTTAAGCTGCAATCCTGAGTAGGCCTCACCTTAAACAAACCTCTGGATAGGCCACATCTTATCGTCATCCTGAATTAATCATTTAAAATGCTAGGGACAGATTTATGATAGGTGTATGCCTCTTTTGCGCCACTTACAAAACACTGTCCATGGGGAAATGACTTAAAATGTCCTTAAGACACATGAATGTGTTTTTTTAAAGCGTTTGCAATTTTTTTGGGTCACTTTTAACATGGCTATGTGACTCAAACAGTCAAAATCTAAATTCACCATGCACAGGTGGGAGCATATTTACAAGGAATGTGCTCCATGGGGAAAGGTCTTATAATGTAATATGGGAAAAATGACATCAGAGACACTGAAATGCCTTATAGAGAAGCATACACCATTATGTCCTTGTCATAAATTTGCAAACCATTACTTTTCCCCAAAAACGATTTTCAAATCATAATTTGAAAACACTGCACATGTGGAAATGACTTAAAATGTCCTTAGTTCAAAATTTACTATTCCTTATTTTGCGATTGCACTGAAGGATTTGCAAATTTTGCGATTCCTTAAATGCAATGTATCAAACAAAAAATATGTAAAAAATGACATTAAGGATTTGGAAACTACCACCAACTTCTAGTTTGTGGTAATTAGCGAATTCTTTTCAAAAAGCATTTTTTTCCATATAACAAAAGGTGCCATATGACGCCCATACATGCCCTTAGGGCATGTATGTGCGCCATATGCCCCCAAATTTCTTTTTCAGGGGTGCAGCAGGGTGTTCTTGAGATACCCCTGCACCCTTGAAAAAATTCCTATTTTGTGATGAGGTAATTGCTAATCGCAAATTGCAACCTTCATTCCTATGAGCCTCCTAGCCCATGGAAATGAATGGGTAATTTGCAATTAGCAATTTGCTCATTGCAAATTAGGAATGGTAAAGAATTGCTATTTATTCTTTAAAATTCGCTATTTAGGAAATGCAAAATAGTTTGATGGTACATATGGTGGTTCATCTGTAACAAGGTAAGAAGCTTAGGGATACATTTATGATGACTGGCAAAATAAAGTGCAAATCACTTACTTTATTGGTAGGCCTTTACATGTATTATCTCTTCTGTATTCTTCATCAAGCGTAACTTTAATCTGCAATCCTGAGTAGGCTTCACCTTAAACAAACCTCTGGATAGGCCACACCTTATCGTCATCCTGGATTAATCATTTAAAATGCTAGGGACAGATTTATGATAGGTGTATGCCTCTTTTGCGCCACTGTGCGTCACTTTTATGATGCAGCGGCGGTGCAAAAGATTTGCTATGAGGCGACAAAATTACAAATTGATGCATTTAGGGAGATATGTCATGGTGTAAAAAAAACGTACCACATGAAACCGATGCAGCAGTGATGCAAAACATGCACCATGTTGCAAGACAGGCCTCACTTGGGGCCATATGTATCAAGCTAATTAGCATTCGCAAAGATCAAAATTCTGCGAATTTCGGCCTTTGCGAATGTTAATTAGACAAATGGTATGTATCAAACAAGTTTGATGCAAAATAAGGAGTAGCAAAATTTGCTATTCCTTATTTTGCGATTGCACTGAAGCATTTGCAAATTTTGCGATTACTTAAATGCAATGTATCAAACAAAAAATATGTAAAAAATGACATTAAGGATTTGGAAACTATTGTGGTAAATTGGTGGTAATTTGTGAATTCTTTTCAAAAAGCTTTTTTTCCAAAAAACAAAAGGTGACATATGACGCCCATACATGCCCTTAGGGCATGTATGTGCGCCATATGCCCCCAAATTTCTTTTTCAGGGGTGCAGCAGGGTGTTCTTGAGATACCCCTGCACCCTTGAAAAAATTCCTATTTTGTGATGAGGTAATTGCTAATCGCAAATTGCAACCTTCATTCCTATGAGCCTCCTAGCCCATGGAAATGAATGGGTAATTTGCAATTAGCAATTTGCTCATTGCAAATTAGGAATGGTAAAGAAATGCTATTTCTTCCTTAAAATTCGCTATTTAGGAAATGCAAAATAGTTTGATGATACATATGGCGGTTCATCTGTAACAAGATAAGAAGCTTAGGGATACATTTATGATGACTGGCGCAATGAAGTGGACATTACTTACTTCATTGGTAGGCCTTTACATGTATTATCTCCTCTGTATTCTTCATCAAGCGTAACTTTAATCTGCAATCCTGAGTAGGCCTCACCTTAAACAAACCTCTGGATAGGCCACACCTTATCGTCATCCTGAATTAATCATTTAAAATGCTAGGGACAGATTTATGATAGGTGTATGCCTCTTTTGCGCCACTGTTCGTCACTTTTATGATGCAGCGGCGGTGCAAAAGATTTGCTATGAGGCGACAAAATTACAAATTGATGCATTTAGGCAGATATGTCATGGTGTAAAAAAAACGTACCACATGAAACCGATGCAGCAGTGATGCAAAACATGCACCATGTTGCAAGACAGGCCTCACTTGGGGCCATATGTATCAAGCTGATTAGCATTCGCAAAGATCAAAATTCTGCGAATTTCGGCCTTTGCGAATGTTAATTAGACAAATGGTATGTATCAAACAAGTTTGATGCAAAATAAGGAGTAGCAAAATTTGCTATTCCTTATTTTGCGATTGCACTGAAGCATTTGCAAATTTTGCGATTACTTAAATGCAATGTATCAAACAAAAAAATATGTAAAAAATGACATTAAGGGTTTGGAAACTATTGTGGTAAATTGGTGGTAATTTGTGAATTCTTTTCAAAAAGCTTTTTTTCAAAAAAACAAAAGGTCCCATATGACGCCAACACATGCCCTTAGGGCATGTATGTGTGCCATATGCCCCCAAATTTCTTTTTCAGGGGTGCAGCAGGATGTTCTTGAGACACCCCTGCACCCTTGGAAAAATTCCTAATTTGTGATGAGCAAATTGCTAATCGCAAATTAAACCTTCATTCCTATGAGGCTCCTAGCCCATGGAAATGAATGGGTAACTTGCAATTAGCAATTTGCTCATTGCAAATTAGGAATGGTAAAGAATTGCTATTTATTCCTTAAAATTCGCTATTTAGGAAATGCAAAATAGTTTGATGGTACATATGGCGGTTCATCTGTAACAAGATAAGAAGATTAGGGATAGATTTATGATGACTGGTGCATCACCAGGGATGTGTCAGTCATCCTGCGCCGCTGTTCCGCCACCCATGGTGTGCTGCATTTACAATGCGGGGCATCATGGGGCAAAAATGGCACAGATGCGTGATGTATCTGTGCTGTAAAGGTAGTGATTGCTGGAGTTGTATCGCAAGTGCGATGCAGCTCAAGCAAGGCTCAGGGGTGCCCCATCTCCACAATGTTGCGTCAAGACCTATGCCTGCTTAAAGCAGGCGCAGGGTTTTGACGCAGCTTTCTCCTATCTGATTGTAAATACGGCACACCATGGGTGGCAGAGCAGCGGTGCACGTTAACTGGTGCATGCCTGGGGATGTGCCATTTAACATAAATCTGACCCTTTACATTTAAGTATGTGCAGGACACACAGAGTCGGTGAGGCTTATCCAAGGTTAAGAAGAGATGAGTCCTGTTCACTGAAAAATTAGACATAGTCTTCACCTGATCAGCATTGCTGGACATGGCTAAATAATAGCTGCAAAATATTACTCTTGTTAAACAATTTTACTATTATAATCTCTGAGATTTGTCTCTTACTCTGCAACATCTCATTGTTGTTATCTTTCTTTAAAGATAAAGACAACATCAACATGAGTGACAATCTGCAATCAGTTGATTTTGACCTCATCATTGAACTTGTAATTGAAACATCAGTGGATGTTGATCCATTGGATGATTTAAATCCTGAGGATGAAGAAGAGCGTGATGAGGATGCAGATTTGTCCGAATTATATGACATAGGGTGGGAAGCTGACCTGCTTGAGCCTATGGAAATATAAACATTTATTTTTAAAATGTATAATTAATGAAAAGTAAAAATGTAAACCGTTTAATTTAAAAATAAAGACACCTTCAAAAACAGGTTATGTGTAGTGTCTTCAATAAAATATTAAAATATGCTCATAAAATTAGATCAGATTCACATATAAAATAGCACAGGTAACATAAATATAAATGTCATTTCTTTTCTGCTATTTCTGTATTGTAAATTTGCCAAGGACTAAAAAATCTTCTATTTAAAATGTCAAGTAGTGTGTTAAGTTTTTGATCATTGTTATTGATTTACTGTTTGGTAATAATGGTTAATAACATTTTTTATTATATTTTACCACAGATTCAACTGCAGATCATTTCAAGATTTCACCATGCCAACAATAGAAAGACAGAGAAAGGCTGCAAAACGTCAAAGACAGCAGGTGAAACAAAATAAGCAGCAGTCCTCTAACAAAAATATTTGTCAAGTCACGAAGAAAGCACCGGGTAAGAGCACAAAATATTTCATAAGAAATATGTGTAGTAAAAAAAATATTACTACAGAAAATGTTTCAGTCCATAAAAAGAGAAGCAAATCAAATGGAAAGGAAAGGCCAATCAAAAATGTTACTGCTAGAGCAAGAGATAAGTCTGTGCATGATAGTAGAAGGAAACAACAGTTTAGGGACATTCGTAAACGAATGTTCCGCAACAGGATAATTGGCAATTTGTTAAAAAATATTAAGAAAGGTCAACAGAAACTGGTTTTTTATAAGAGAAAAAAAAAAGTTGAGAAAGTTATTGATCAGGCATTTGAAATTAAACGTAAGTTATTTATTTTGATAATCAATAGAATTAGGAAGCTAAACAAGGCAATTTATGATTTCAAAAGAAATAGTAGATGGAAGAGAATAGTTAATCGTAGTAATTTTTGTGAAGTTTTTTCTGGAGAATGGATGCATAGTTCAAGCTGTGAGGCATTTTTTAATGAGGAGAGTTATTTCCAGGATAATGATTTGGTGCATGCAGTTGACACCAGTGGTCGTGCTTATGAAGTGAAAGATGGTTGTCCAGTTGAAAAAGAAAAACTTGTGACAACAGAGACAGAAGAGGTGTTAGGTAATGAGGTTTTAGGAAGACGTGCTAAGGGTCCTGTGTACACCTGGAAGTGTAGTAGTATTTGCAGTGTGCGACAGGATTCCATCAATTTGCTTTGTGATTTTGTACGGTCATTTAATAAGAAAAGTTTGAAGCAGAAAATAAGGTTGTTGCAAGAATTAGATCCTTGCAGAGTGAGAGAAGTGACAGGTTTGCATGGTCATTCACTGGCTTGTCTTTCCAGGAGAGTATGCCAGAGTGTTTTTCATCATTTCAGGATGCTAGCAGTGCATCATAATAAAGTGAGGAAATTAGTTAGAATGTTGTATTATGCTAAGAGTCCAGCAATTATGCTTAAACAATTATGCGCTGCTCTTTTGCATGGTTCTGAAAGAGATGTGAAGAACATATGTGAAGAAATTGAGTTTTGTTACTTTGGAAGTAAAGAGGAGAATGTTGAAATTGACCCAGAAGAAGAGGGTAATGTGGAAGATAGTGTACAGGTTTCCAGTACAGATAATTTCCAGAGGGAAATTGCGACGTTTCAGGTGAAATCAAGTGAGAGGCCTAATTTCACTTGTGTGTGTTGTCGACGCACTTATTATAAGAATCAGACTAAGTTAGTGGATTTATATGCAAAAAGTGAAAGGGAAAATAATAGTGAATGGAAGGATTTTGCAACATACTTGATGGTAGAAAATTGTTTTGATTTGGGATTTGATCAACGTGTGTGTACTTATTGTTGTTGCAAATTAAATCAAAATCAGATGCCTGCTAGAGCAGTTCATAATAATCTGGAATTGGTTGAGATTCCTTCTGAATTGAAGGATTTAAATACTTATGAATCTATTTTGATTCAAAGTATCCATCCCTTTCAGGCTATTGGAGGCTATTGTAAGAATGGAGCCAAAGACAGGGAAATTGCCTCCATCAGATTTACAGAGAGGATTAAAGGGAAGAGTTGTTTATTTGCCTCTAGATTTGAAGAAAAACATTAACACAATTGGAGTAGAAAAAGTGGAAGAGGAACCTCTGGTTATCTTAGTTAATGGGGTTCCGACAAAGAATAAGAAAATATGGCAAGATTTAGTAGATGTTAGGAAAGTTAAAAAGGCAACATTGTATTTGAAAAAAATAAATAAATACTATAAGAATGTATATGTTGCAGAAGAGGAAGTAAGTGAGGAAGAGGATAGCGATTTGTGTGCTGGTCAAATTGAGAAAGTAGAACCCTCTACTAGTGAAGAAATATATGAACATTATAGTGTTCATCCTTTGCATTCCAAGGAAGTCATGGGGAATGCTATTGAGTTGTTTCAAATGAAACAAGCCAAAGGGAGTCCCATTAGTGTTTGGGAGGAAAGTTTTGGAAGCTCGGTGTTTCCCACAGCTTTTTCCAACAGGTCAGGGAGGAAGATATGATGAGCGACCTCATCAAATTCCTGCTTCTGAATACCGGACTTTGCGATTGTATGCAGGAGATGCTAGGTTTCGACAATGCATTCCCTATTTGTTTCATCTCCTGTTTGAAAGCGACTGGACTGTCATATGCAGTGAACCACATCTTGAAAAGTGGTATACACATGCAAAACATCTCGGCAAGTGACTTTATGGATAAAGTCAATGTCCAAGACAGTATTTTGGATTCTCACCTGATTAATCTCATGGCGTGTCAGCGTGGTACTAATGAGTACTGGTACCGTCGTCATGGTGATTTAAAATGTATGCTGAGGAACTTAGGTACTCCCACATGGTTCCTCACTCTGAGCTGTGCCGAGTATGGCTGGGAAGACTTACTTGAATTTCTACGAGAGGCAAATGCTAACGTAGATAACATCGAATTCAAGACACCCGGAGAACTGTGCTCTTTGGATCCAGTCAATGTATGTAGGTACTTCAATCATAGATTTGAAGCTATGATGTCTTTCATCATGAATAAGAAGAATCCACCTCTTGGAGAGGTGTTGGATTTCTTCTGGAGAAAGGAGTACCAAGCAAGAGGTGCTCCTCATATACATATGTTGCTGTGGATCAAGGATGCACCTAAATTTGGAACGGATCCAGAAGACTCAGTGATGAGTTTCATCCAACAGTATTCTACGTGTGCTGTTCCAAACGCAAAGGAGAAGAAAAGCCTAAGAGAAAAAGTTCTGCGTTTCCAAAGCCATCGATGTGGAAAGTACTGCCGTCGTAAATTCCGAAACAAGGACAAGTTCTACACCAAATGTCGTTTCGGCTTTCCACGACCGGTGATTTCTAAAGGAAGAGTAAACAGTTTGATGTCTTCGCTGCGACATAATGTCATGAAGAAATCACCTAAAAACACATACAATTTGAAGAGGAACGAAGAGTCCAAGTACATCAACGACTACAACCCGGTGATTTTGTCCATGTGGAATGCTAACATGGATATACAGTTTGTGGCTGATAACTGTATGGCTGTGGCTCGGTATGTGACGTCTTACATCACCAAAAAAGAGAAGACAGAATTGAAGGATATGTGGGAGGACATTTCCCATGAAAAGAGCCTCAGCAAGAAGTTGTACAGTTTCAGTCTGAAGATGTTGTCGCATCGAGAAATCGGAGCGTACGAATGTTCTGACCGGTTGTCTTCAGCAAGTCTCTATGCCAAGTCCAGGAGTATCATTTGGGCGAGTCTTGGTCTTGCTGCAACGCGTAATCGAGTTCTCAAACCTGTGCGGGAAATTGAGTATTTGGCGGAAAAGGAGCCAAACAGTACCGACATTTTGAAGACCAACATGTTGGATACATATTATCCAAATAGAAGCAGTCACCTCGACAATGTTTGTCTGTATGAGGTTCTTCAAAATTACATATTCAAGAGGAACATCAAAGAAGATACTGAGAAAGGAGTGTATGCTGTAATAGGAAGTGAGGGATGTCTGGTCAAGCAAAGAAAATGACACTTGGTAAACCATCGAAAATTGAGTGGCGAATCTCCTGAAAAAAAGGAGTTTTTCTATTTAGCACTTTTGCAACTTTTCAAGCCTTGGCGTGCAGAAGAGGAACTGCTTGGAGATTTCCTCTGTTACGAAGACTCTTTCAATGCCGCCAAGGAGACCATAGAATGTCCTGCTTTTCCCAAATATGTAGAAATGTTGAATGCGGAAATTGAGCAGGAAGCAACGATTGCAGCCGAGATTGCCAGAGACAGTTCTCAGGACAGTCAGAGTTCTGCTTCATTGAGTCAGGATCCACTAGGAGGACCTGTTATCGAAAATGAAGCTGCCACTGCCATGAATGAAGTGGAAAGAGCCATGGCACATGCTCAGGAGGATGCGGTTAACTTAGAAGAGTTGGAAAGACAACTCAACGTTGAGCAGAGGAAAATATATGACGAAGTTACCATGCAAATTGATCATGGATTAAGTCATGACAAGAAAGAGTGCTCATGTACGTCGTTGAAGCCTGTCCGACTGTACGTGAGTGGAGAAGCGGGAACTGGAAAAAGTTTCCTCATTAAAGCAATTTCATGCTATTTGCAGGAAAGGACAGAGTCATCGCTGTCTTGTGTTGTCACCGCTCCAACTGGACTGGCAGCACATAACATTAAAGGGATTACTTTACATCGTTTACTGATGCTGCCAGTGGAGCATGACAACAAATTACAATATCACAAGCTATCTGGAGATGCTTGTTTTGAAGTTTCAAGAATCTTGAGGAAAATGAAACTTCTTATCATTGACGAAGTAAGCATGGTTTCCAATGTCATGCTTGCCTTTGTGCATTTGAGAATGCAAGAAGTTCTCAAAACAGAGTATGATGTGTTATTTGGTGGCAAACACATCATTGTTTTCGGAGATCTTCTGCAGCTGACACCAGTGAAAGGGCAACCTGTGTTCAAAATGCTCACGCATGAAGATACCAGGAAGTGCCTAGGCAGCATTGGCAACGTCAATATATGGTTAAACTTCAATTATGCTGAACTGCATGAAAATATGCATCAGGCGAAGGATGAAGTTTACAAGACTATTCTACAAGATGTTAGAATTGGAAAAGTGACCGAGCATGGGAAAGAAGCTTTACATGCACGATTACTGTCAAATTTATATCCAGAACAAGATGTTGTGCCTGAGAATATTTTTCAGAAAATTACTGATAAGAAATCTGGAATATGTTTGATGCCAACTCTTGCAGAATGTGCCAAATTCAACAACAAAATGTTGCATTTAGAAAAGCAAGAGATTGTGAAACTGGAAGCTATTGACAGAGTAGAGCATATGGGATCAACAATTATTTTGTCTGAGAATCTGAAAACAAAATTGGATTCATTAGAGAAGAGTATATCTAAAACTGCAGGTTTTGAAAAGACTCTGAATGTGTGCTTGAACTGCCGTATAATTTTAAGAAGGAATTTACATGTTGAAAGAGGTCTGGTAAATGGATCAATGGGTAATGTTGTTGATTTTGTAAAATACAGAAATAGAGATGGAATTGAATTTTTAAAAATTAAATTTGATGGCATTGAGGAAGTACAGCTAATTGGTCGTTGCTCTGCTAGATTTTTGCTTGTAAAAGACTTATATGTTCTCCGTAAGCAGTTTCCTGTTTGCTTGGCATATGCGGTGACAATCCATAAATCGCAAGGTTTAAGTGTAGACTGTGCATTGGTGAATATTGGCAGTTCTGTGTTCAAGGAGGGTATGGCATACGTGGCATTGTCACGAGTTAGAACTTTATCGGGATTGTACTTGATTGAGTGTGATGTCACAAACATTTGTGCGGATCTAGATTGTGTTAAGGAATACAATAGGTTAAGAAGAGAGTATGCGTCACATTTGCCTCAGTATGCTTTGTTTGAGAAACGTGTGGTAGGCCGGAAACGAAGAAATGTGACCAATACTGGGGAGGTTGTAGCAAAAAGACGAAAAGTCGATGAACCTAAAATTACAAGCAGAAACAAAAAGGATTCTGTTGAAGATGTTGTTGGTTTTCAATTTGAAAACAGTTCTGGTGTCAACTGCTATGCTAATGTAGTGGTTAATGTTTTGTTTTCTCTAGAAAATGTAAAAGAAGAGATTGTGGTCAATTCTGATCAAAGATTTTGCAGTTTGTTAAATTCTGTGTTAGAGAAATGTAGCACTGATAGAAGAAACATAGAAAGTGTGTCTGAAATTCGAAATCTGTTAGACAGATGTTCAGGCCAAACACAATTCTCTCAAAATATTCAGCAAGATTGTCAGGAGTTTTTAATGTATATGCTTGATGTATTGCATGCTGAAGGTGTAGATGTAGATCAGCTGTTTGGGCTTTCTTATCAATGGCAGCATGACTGCGAGAACTGTATGGTATCAAGTACTACTAGTGTAGACTCAGAAAGATTTATATATTTAACTTTGCCAGACAGTAAATCAGTCTCCTTTAATAAGCTAGTAAAAGCAGCTGATCACAACATGGAGTGTAGCCAATGTAAATCTGAAATGATGTCCACATTATTTATACGAACATATGGCCAGTATGTCATTTTAATGTTCCAACGATGTAGGCCTGATGGAACAAAATTGACAACTTTAATTAAAAATTTTGTAGCTTCGCAGTTGTCAATATCAGGAAGGACTTTTGTAACTGCAGCAATTATATATCATGACGGCCCTTCAATAACATCAGGACATTATACAGCTTATTTAAAGTGTAGAAATGGCTGGTCATTCTGCAATGATTCTGTTTTAATTTTCAAAAAAAAATTGCCATATGACCTTAAAAACTCTTACCTGGTGTTTTTAAAACCAAAATTTTAGGGAAAGAATCTCGGGATGTGCTCTGAGGAATTTCAAGAAGTTCTCATGGCTCCTACACTATTTGGCCTTGAGGATAAGTGTAGTACAGAGACATAACTTTTTACCATAACACTGGACGTCATGGAGAAATACATGCACTTTGAATGAGTTCAGAAAAACTATTTCTTTTTATAAGCTAATTGAAGCAGCCAATCAAAACATAGAGTAGAGGGAATGTAAGTCTGCAACGCTGTCTACTGTTTTACATTGCTTTGTGATTGAAAGTGATGTAGAGAATTAAATAATTGTAGTAGTCATAGAGTTAGTGTAAGTCTGCTTCATAGTAAGCAGTATCAGTGTCATAGGAAATGTAGAACATGACTGAGCAAGAAGGGGAAGATATTACTATTCCAGGATTGTGAAAATGATCTTCAACATTTTAATTCTGAAAGTTGCGGAAATGCCAAATGACGGGATTGGCTTACAAGAAATCCAAGAGTTATAAATGGGTCTGACAAGATTTGGCCTTGTGGAAACTTGTGGTAGAGAGCAAGAAGTCATTTATTGCATGTAACATGTTTTTAAAAACGATGGAGATTTTCTTTCAGAAAGTGGCGGGCTGAAAGTAATAACAGCACAAAAGAGTGTAAGCTGTTCATAGGACATCCTTTGACGTCATGGAAAGTAAGTTAACTTTAAGGAGTTCTGAATTCTGATTTCTTATGTTGTATGGGTTTTTTAAACACAATCATTTTGATTGTGTTTTTTTTTCCCCGCTGTTATATGATGAATACCTTGAAGTCACTGTTTTTAGTGAATTTTGATACATTCTGAGAACAGCAAAAATAAACCATTTAACATGTATAATTAATTCTGTACTGTTTGCATTTATGATGTATATGTAGAACTGTGTAGGAGGCATGGAGAAGGTGAGGCTTCTGTAAGTGTCAAAGTTGTTGCATGCAGTGCTGCACTTCTGCGTATTCTTTCATATGCTAGACTACATCTGCACAATGAGATACCTAAGCAAAGGAAACACAAGTGATGTGATTGTGAAATGAGCAAAATAAATTGCACGTATTTCAATTACATCACCTGTGTTTCCTATCATTACGAATCACATTGTGCAGATCAAGTTTAGGTCTGTCCAGGGAAACATAGGAGGTTTGGACTTTGTTCAAGAGTGCAGTGGACATGACTCACTTCATTGGTAGACCTTCACATGTATTATGTCCTCTATTCTCTTCAACAACTCGAAATTTCATCTGCAACCCTGAGTAGGCCTCACCTCAAACAAACCTCTGGATAGGACACATCTTATTGGCATCCTGAAGCAATTATTTAAAATTTTAGTGTCTTGCGACACTTTTCTGAGACAACAGCAATGCAAAAGATGCACCATGTTTTAAGATAGGCCTCACTTCATCTGCATCAAGATACTGTTAGTTTAAAATGTATATCTTTAGGACTGTGTAGGGGGCCTGGAGAAGCAGAAGCTTCTGTAAGTGTCAAAGTTGTTGAAAAACTGTTTGTCCTTCAATCTTTTCCCTTGTCTTTTGTAATTTTTAAATACATGTTTTAATATTTTTGAAATGTTTGTTCTCTCTTTCACAGATTGAAAGTATAAAAACAAAAAGTGAGTAATTTAACGACAATTATAAGGTAAATGCTTTGTACTCTTTTCGTTACATTTCTATCACATTCACCTACTATTAGTTCCACTGCTTCATTTCTTTAACCCTCAGTTTCCTGCCTTTGCTACTTCCCTCATTCCTTTCTCTATTACCTACTTACTCAACTCCTTCCACTCTTTTTCTCAGTCCCTCTCTTCTCATAGTTCCTCACTCTTGTTCACTCACTCCGTCTCTATTACTCTTAGTGTCTTTGACTGATCACTCTATCACTACTTGTTCATAATGCTTTCTCTGTGTAGTTGAAGCACACTAAGGGGCATATTATGAATACAGCCAATAAAATTATTGCTCTTTTAATTGGCAGAAAACTGGTGCAAAAGTGGTTTTAGCGGCAGTTTTCTGCCGCTAAAAGCAGCTTTAGCGACACATTTCTGCCAATAAAAGCTGCAAAACTTTTATTGCCTATGTTGATGATATGGCTCTATGTTACTTACATTTCTTTGCTGTTTCAATTAATCTTTTTCTGTTATTTTTTGTTTTCTGTTTTCTATTTTTTCTCTCTGTTATTCCTCATGTTTTAATCTTATTTTGAACATTCACTCACATTCTCCAAGAAACTCTTCTTTGTTAATGTTATACTCTCTTTTTTTTTCTTTCACTTCATTATCTATTTTGTTTTTCACAATTATACCCTCTTCCGTCTTTTCTTCGGTAAATAGATCTATTAAACAGTTTCTCTTCTTTACTCCCTATAGCTGTCTTTCTTTTAACATCACTCTCTGGTTTTTTTTTTGTTTTTTTTTTTGGGTTAGCTCCCGGTCCGCGTACCGGGAAGCTAACCCGGGAGCGAACCAAAAGAAATAGAGCTTGCCAGAGTGCTAAACATTCTAGCAATTTTTTTTGAAAGGGAAGGTAGTTCTGAAAAGAACTTTTTTTTAAATATTTTTGTTGTTTTATATTTTTTTTTTATTTTTTTTTTATTTTTTGTTTTTTTTGTATTTTTGGAACGATTTTATATTTTTTTTGGTTTTTTTTGGGGGGGGGAAACAACAAAAAACAGGCGTTGAAAAGGGCTCAACAGGAGCAAAAAAAAAATTACTGGGGGCGGTTAGGGCAATCATGGTGTTCATACGCCAGGTTTATAGCATTGATGCTCATGTTGCCACACGCTAACAACGCACGACAGTGCATACAAGAGTGTATCATGTGGCCAAAATTCTCTTGTATATTTGGCACAGTTTCCCGTGCCTCTTCTGGTGTTAACGCAATTGGTAATCTTGGTCTGGCCACAGGAGTTGGTCTTGGATTGTCCTGCATATCCCTTATTTCCGCCCGGCTGTAATTTAGTGGATGCTTCCTTGTCATGTGCCTGTGCATTGTGTGATTTCCGTAACTATATTTCTTGTCCGTCCCTCTTGATAATTGTTCTTTGCATATGCGGCAGGTGACATACCTCGCATTGACTTTTTTTTGGCCACGAGGGATCGAATAAAACTGCCAGATGAAACTGGCTTTCTTTCTGGAAACCCGGGGCACCTCTTCTAAGAACTGTGGTTCTTCTCCCTCCTCATCCATTTCTTCATCTTCCTCCTCAGTGTTGGTAATGACCTGGGGAGGTGGTCCTCTCTTCCCATGAGGAGGTGGAGGTGGTGGTGGGGGTCCACCAGCTGAAGCTACCAATGAAGCCATTTCTCATATAGTAGTAAAGGTCTTCCTCTCACAATGATGAAAGTCAGAGTGAGGAAAGAAGGAGGGGTTTTCATCATTTGGGAAAAACAATACTTCTCAACCAATGAAAAGTGTTATTTTTAGGTCACCTGACCTAGCCTTACATCATTATGAAACCAAAAGTGAAATGAACCAATGAAAAGTGTTATTAACAAGTCACATGACCTGTTATGCTTACGTTACGCGCTCCGGTCCGCGCCCCGGATAGCTTCCGGGTCGCTGCGCTTCGCGCCTCGGTCCGCGCCCCGGTGCACTTCCGGGTGCGCTAACGCGGTACGTCACAAGACGCATTACGCGGCAACGCGATACGTCGCGTTTTCGCGACGCGCCGCGGATCGCTTCCGGGGAGCTGCGTTTCGCACCACGGTCCGCGCCCCGGGGCACTTCCGGGTGCGCTAACGCAGTACGTCATAAGACGCATTACGCGGCAACGCAATACCGTCACTATGTTGATTTCTTACCGGTTCGCGGACCGGGTCGCGGCTTTAAATTGAGCTAACGGGAAGCTTCCCGGTTCGCGGACCGGGAGCGAAACAAAAAAAATATTTTAAAAAAATTATTAATAAACATATAAAATATATTTTTGGATTTAAAGAAGAATACATTTTACAGCTATAGATATTAGCTTTTAAAAAACCAATGAAATTCACTGAAAAAACCATAGGTTATAGACCATATATAGTTAGGAATTAGCATTTACAAAACCTTGAAAATTCACTGAAAAAACCATAGGTTATACACCATATATAGTTAGGAATTAGCATTTAAAAAACCTTATTTTACTCACACAAAACCATTGAAATTCCATATATAGTTAGTTGTACTAACTATATATCGCGCACCCGCAATCCACTGCTGATCATGTCACATATTACATCATTCATGACATGGTCAGTGACATCACTGATGACATCACTGATGACATCTCAAATGACATCACTGATGACATCACTGATGACATCTCAAATGACATCACTGATGACATCACTGATGACATCACTGATGACATCTCAAATAACATCACTGATGACATCTCAAATGACATCACTGATGACATCTCAAATGACATCATTGATGACATCACTAATGACATCACTGATGACATCACTGATAACATCTCAAATGACATCTCAAATGACATCACTGATGACATCTCATTTGACATTACTGATCACATCACTGATGACATCATTCATGTGATAATACGATGAACCTCTTCAGACTCTAATATAACCTTAGATACACTCAGTGTAAACACAGACTCGCAGATTGTCACTCATCCATGAAGTTACACACACACCTAGTCAGTCATGCAAACAATCAATCACACCTCCATTTCCTTAACTATACAGTTAAACACACCTTACTTATTCAAACATATACTAAAACATATTTACTCACTTATACAATCCTGGATACAAGTTCACAATGATCCATACAGCCACTCACACATTCACTGGCTCTTATGCACAGTTATTTATATATGTCAACTCTCACATGTACTGTATTTTACATATGTACTTACTTTGACATGTAGCACTGAGATATCTATTCACTCACCAATACAGTCATGCACACAGTCAACCACCCATACAGCTGTTTCCACATGCACTTTTGAACCCATACATCTATGCAGAGAGTCATACACCTCCCAGCCACCCATACACACTCTCAGTCTCCCATACAAATACTTGGGCAACCAATCAATAACCCATATAGTTAATCATATAGCTACTGATCAACACATGCAGCAGTTTACAGAACAACAGACATAATGATGCACAAATTAAGACAGTTTAGTCACTAACCCATGCACTCAGTGAAACACATTTAATCACTCACTCATACAGTCAGTCATGCACCTACTAAATCCTTTGTTCAGACACTTCTACATCCACTCATTCTTCAATATGTAAGACATATTTTAACTTTACAGAAACATACAGTCACTGGATGTTGTCATCAGTGATGTCATCAGTGATGTCATTTGAGATGTCATCAGTGATGTCATCAGTGATGTCACTGACCATGTCATGAATGATGTAATATGTGACATGATCAGCAGTGGATTGCGGTTGCGCGATATATAGTTAGTACAACTAACTATATATGGAATTTCAATGGTTTTGTGTGAGTAAAATAAGGTTTTTTAAATGCTAATTCCTAACTATATATGGTGTATAACCTATGGTTTTTTCAGTGAATTTTCAAGGTTTTGTAAATGCTAATTCCTAACTATATATGGTCTATAACCTATGGTTTTTTCAGTGAATATATATATATATATATATATTCACTGAAAAAACCATAGGTTATAGACCATATATAGTTAGGAATTAGCATTTACAAAACCTTGAAAATTCACTGAAAAAACCATAGGTTATAGACCATATATAGTTAGGAATTAGCATTTACAAAACCTTGAAAATTCACTGAAAAAACCATAGGTTAGAGACCATATATAGTTAGCTGGACATTTTATTGACATAAAACCAATGAAATTCCATATATAGTTAGTTGCACTAACTATATATCGCGCACCCGCAATCCACTGCTGATGATGTCACATATTACATCATTCATGACATGGTCAGTGACATCACTGATGACATCACTGATGACATCTCAAATGACATCACTGATGACATCACTGATGACATCTCAAATGACATCACTGATGACTACATCCAGTGACTGTATAAGTCTGTAAAGTTAAAATATGTCTTACATATTGAAGAATTAGTGGATGTATAAGTGTCTGGACGAAGAATTTAGTAGGTGCATGACTGAATGTATGAGTGAGTGATTAAATGTGTCTCACTGAGTGCATGGGTTAGTGACTAAACTGTCTTAATTTGTGCATCATTATGTCTGTTGTTCTGTAAACTGCTGCATGTGTTGATCAGTAGCTATATGAGTAACTATATGGGTTATTGATTGATTGCCCAAGTATTTGTATGGGAGACTGAGTGTGTGTGTGGCTAGCTGGGAGGTGTGTGACTCTGTGCAGATCAATCTGTACTTGTATCAATGATTGTATAAGAAACTAAGTATGTGTTAGTACATGTTTGAAAATGTAAGGTGCTCTATGTTTAACTGTATAGACAAGAACATGGAAGTCTCATTGATTCTTTACAGGACTGACTAGGTGTGTAAGTAACTCCATGGATGAGTGGCAGACTGTGAGTGTCTGTATAGGTGTATGAGTGCATATGATAGTGTTGTAAAGATGAGTGATTGTATGTATGAATGATTGTATGGGTGAATGAGTGAAGGTGTGTGTAGACGTAGCAATCAGTGAGTGCGTATGTAGTAACTAGTATTGGTGTGTCAATGGTTTAAAAAATTATACTCTTTTTAACACTGGGTGAAACAGAGGTTATATTAAAATGTGAGGAGATGCATTGTATTGTCACATGAATGATATCATCAGTGATGTGGTCATTGATGTCAAATGAGATGTCATCAGTGATGTCATCAGTGATGTCATTTGAGATGTCATCAGTGATGTCATCAGTGATGTCACTGACCATGTCATGAATGATGTAATATGTGACATCATCAGCAGTGGATTGCGGGTGCGCGATATATAGTTAGTGCAACTAACTATATATGGAATTTCATTGGTTTTATGTCAATAAAATGTCCAGCTAACTATATATGGTCTCTAACCTATGGTTTTTTCAGTGAATTTTCAAGGTTTTGTAAATGCTAATTCCTAACTATATATGGTCTATAACCTATGGTTTTTTCAGTGAATTTTCAAGGTTTTGTAAATGCTAATTCCTAACTATATATGGTCTATAACCTATGGTTTTTTCAGTGAATTTCAATGGTTTTTTAATAGCAAATATCATAAGCTGTCGAATGTCAAGTACGTGGTAAGTAAAAACATTTTCGTGTTTATGCACACTGATCTGCTTTGAATGCTGCCCCCCACCCCTCATTTCTATTAGGAGTACTCTCTCTTTGCAGATAGTGAAGGGTAGTTAACGCAGCCCTTTGCCCCCTTTGTAATCCGTCGTGCCTGCTTCTCTCTCCATTTGATTGATTGTTCTCTTTGGTTCATTCTCTATTTACAAACAAGCACAGAGTCGCAATACTCTGTTTAGTCTTTGCAGATAGCGAAAAACCGTGTAAAAAAACAAAAGGAATCGAGCAAAATCAGTAGGCCACTAATGGGATCTCTTTTTGACCTCGCTAAAATAGAAACATTAGGAACAACCTGTTGAAAATAGCAATGCGTATGTACATAAGCGGCGTTCATTTGTGTTCACAGTACCCCTTGTTGATTGTTTGAATCGAGCATTGAATTGTTCGAAGTTGGTTCTCTTAAGGATCTTCTCTGCCTGCAAACGAGGAAGAATAGGAATATTCTCTCTCCCTTTGCAGATAGTGAAGGGTAGGTAACGCAAGCCTTTAACACGTCGTACCTATTTCATTCCTCATTGATTGATTGATTGTCCGAACATTGACTGTTTGGGAATTAGTTCTTTTTGGAGGTATTCCCTGTTTGCAAATAAACGTAGGAAAATCTTTGCAAGTAGTGAAAGGGTACGTAATGCGGACCTTTCTCCCCCGTTGTAATCTGTCATGCCTATCTACTCCCCACTGATTGATGCACCTGTTTCACCCGGACCATTTACTAGACATACGTCATCTGGCCCGACCAGAGAGCACCCCTAGTGAAAAGGACATATGCAATAATAACGAAGTGATCACTGTATCCTGTTAACAGAAACTTTAGCATGAAACAACCTAGAAAGAAAAGAATAGGAAAACGAAAATCAGAAGGCCACTGATGAACATGAACTTTTATTAAACAACGAACAAAGAAACGATAACATAACGTAATGATAAAACCTGTTAATGTCCTAGAAACAAGAAAACGTTAAAATATGCCATTGGTGAGAGACCAGAAAAACAGTAAGAGAAACCAAATCACCCCTCGCTGTCCCACCGCCTGCCACGCCAAAAAAATCGATAGACTAGGGAAAATGCAAGTCAGTAGAACATCCGCCCCCACTCTGGAAACTTCCAAGGTGGAGCAGGGTTCCGGCTACGCCCAGCCGGGAGCAGCCCATATAAGGCAGGTCCTGCTGCCACGCCTCGGCCAGGAGATCCTAACGTAGGGTGTAGCCAGAGGAGAGGCCGAGACCAGCGGGACCCGGCCAGGGGATTGCCTTTACAACGCTGAACAGTTGCAGGGGGGGGGAATGTCTCCTCGACCCTCCCCTCTCTCTCCCAGTCCGGCCGCGGTGGCCCTTGAGAGTTGCAGGTAGTCCCGCCACATGCTCTTCCGGTCCGGCCACCAACGGTCGGGGGGCCGAGGCCGACGGGATCCGGCTGCAGCCGATAAACCAAGAAACCCGTTCATGGGGCCAGAGCCAGGGGCGTCCGGCCGACATCTACCGGAAGCCCGGCCCGAAGACGGACGGGACACTTCTTCTTTCTTGTATAATTGCTGCAACAACCCTGGGGGAGGATGTCTTGCACATGCCTCCGACCCCCCCCCCCTCGTCCTCATCGCCTGGTCCGGCCATAACAAATATCAAGCGAGACGCCGTGGGGTGCACTGGGAGGGAGAGACGGTGCGAACAGGCCTCTCCCGCCTCCCCAGTGGAGGCTTCCCAGCTGCACCCTCAGCGCTCCAGGCGCCCGGAAAAGAGTTCTTCCACTGTGGCCATGCTGCAACGTCTCGCCCGGCAGGGTGGAGCCCGTCCGCTCATTTGACCCCGCGATCGCCAGTAGCTACCGAACTCTCAAAATGGCGGTCTACCTGGCAAGAGCGGGCCCAGCATAAAGAAATGGCCCGGTCACTGGTTGACTCCACCACCGTAGTCCTCCACGACCTTGAAGATTCTAGAGGAGCCGCGGGAGTCTCCGACCCCCGATGGGGAATGACTGCCATGATCACCCGTGGAGTGACGAAACTGTATTCGCGGGACGTCGGCGCCAGCCTCACTTTGAATTACTAGAATCCTGCAGACCTCACTTCCGGTAAAAGCACAGTGTGACCCGGTAGGAAAAATTGTTGCACCCCCTCCCCTTTTTGACTGATAGTTCAAACCACCGATCCTTTCCTTTGCCCTTTTAACGGAACTTTGGACTGCCTCCCCCTCTTTTACATTTTCTAGAGAAAACAAAACATTAACCACTACATTAGCATAGCAGTTGACACCAGAACTGTTTTCAAATTGAAAACCAACAACATCTTCAACAGAATCCTTTTTGTTTCTGCTGTGACCCTGCTACAGCACAGGCATTGTCCCCAGCAGTAATTCTGCAATGCCGGTAAGAATAGCTGTGGTGCCTACTGGACTCACTCACCCCCGCGGCGCCCCACGCCGTTATGTGCTGGGCGGCAACTTGCTAGACATCACTTTAGTGCCATCTAGATTTCAGCGCGTTCTGCTGCCTTGGAACTATTCGCACAACAGACCGCTACTGACAAGAATATTTCATTATTGGTGCTGTCAATTTCAATAAATCTATTGGATAATTCAAAAGAAATTGCCACGGTCTCTTCGTTGTTTAAATGTTTTTACTGTTTTTGTTTTGTTGTATATATTTATATGTTATTAAAGTTTTATATTCCTACTACTTTGTTGGAGTGCTATATATTTTTAATGTGAGACATAATTGTAAAAACTTTGATGTACAAAGAGTCATTCCTGGAATCTTCCGCTTCAGGCTCGATCCCCTCCCCAATCACAATACAGGATAGTTTTCAGATAGTAGGAACACGTGTGGTGTGACGGATCTCATCGGGTGTGGGCCTTGATCTACTATAACTCCTTTGAAGAGGGGTGATTCTTTACAGCTGAGGCCATAAACTACATCTGCAGGGCTAGCTGATAGCCTGGACAATCGGACACAGAGGAAGAGGAGTGTCAGAGGGTGCGGTAGTGAATAGGGCGAAAGGGAGGTGTCGGGCGGGCACAGAGTGTGATTCTCAGGGAAGAGCAGCGCAGATGGGGGGAGGTTTATTGCCCATGCATAAGACAGAGAGCGGGGGTGACCAGTGCCTGGGGAAGATGCTTGCGAGGGTGAGGAGCCATGCTACGAATCGACAGCGTGCAGAGAGTGGGTCTGGTCAAGACATCTAAAATGGCTGCCGTGCACGACAAAAGTGTGGCATTTCAAAAAAGGCAAGATGGCGCAGACAATGTTTTTCAACACTTCCTCATTTCCTTCGAATCGAACGTTAACAGACGTTGGGGCATATTACCAAAGTTAAGCGATATTTATCGCTAACGATGCTTACCAACGAATTTTTTACCGCTAAGCATCGTCAGAAATTATCAAAGATAAACCTTGCTATTATCAAGGTTTATCACAAATGCGATAATAAACGGCCGCAATGCATGAATATCGCTAAAAACTCAGCGATATTCATACATTACCGAGCTAATGCTCTTAGCCATGTTATCCACCTCCCATTGGATAACATGGCTAAGAACTGCTCAGGGCAGGTGTTACTTTTTGGAGATATTCGCGCTTAGCGCGAATATCTCCAAAAGTTGGTAATAGGAGATAGATATCTTGCATGTTGTAATGCAAGTTATTGTGGTATATGGAACTCATACCATAATCTCTCAGGAAAGCAGAAACTGATCCTTTTGGGACCGCCTAAAAAGGCCTAGGGGGTGAGGAGTACTCTACTTTGCCCCCTTTTCACGTTCCGAACTATTTTATTTTACTCTCTTCTGTAATTACACAAAATAGCACCGATAAGATGCATCGGAGACACACAGTGAGAGAAAGGAGGCCGGAGATGAAGAAGAGATGTCAAATACACATTGGAGATAATATAGTGGCAGAAGGGAAGTAAATATGAGTAAACTTACCATGTAACATAAAAATGTTGCACTCTATACTATAAGTCTCATTTTATACTACAATCACTTCGCTACAACCTCATAAATTAAAAATAAAAATGAATAATGTCTCAAACAATTTTTGATTTCTAAATATAAATTTATTCTTCAGAATTTTCTAAATTTGAAAGAACTAGTAACATGTCCTCATCAGCAATGTCCTCATGAAAAGTCTGCAATAATGATTCTTGTAACTCTATCGTCTCCAAACACTCGATAAATTCGCCATCAAGAGATTGATCAAAAAAATCATTCAAGTCATCTCCTCCTTCTGACAATATTTCATTATTGGTGCTGTCAATTTCAATCAATGTAGTGGAATCATTCAAGTCATCTCCTCGTGACAATATTTCATTATTGGTGCTCTCAATTTCAATCAATGTAGTGGAATCATTCAAGTCATCTCCTCCTTGTGACAATATTTCATTATTGGTGCTGTCCATTTCAATCAATCTAATGGAATCATACAAGTCATCTCCTCCTTGTGACAATATTTCATTATTGCTGCTCTCAATTTCAATCAACGTAGTGGAATCATTCAAGTCATCTCCTTGTGACAATACTTCATTCTTGGTGCTGTCCATTTCAATCAATCTAATGGAATCATACAAGTCATGTCCTCCTTGTGACAATGTTTCATTATTGGTGCTCTCAATTTCAATCAATGTAGTGGACAATTCAAAAGAAATTGCCACGGTCTCTTCATTGTGAGCCATTTTATTTTGAAATTGCTTGCTGTAAATTGCAGAAAAAAATAATCACTTTCATTTATCGTTTTTAGTAATACATAATATAAAACTAACTTTATCAAGTATTTAGTATAACAGAAGGACTGCAAATAAATAACAGAAAACATTTTTCAAATTATCTTCAAGTGTACAACATAGTTCCCCTTACAAATTAACAACTCACCTTTTCAAAAGTAGGAAAAGTGTTAGTACTGTGTAAATCAAACACCAGAAATTCACCACCAAAAATTCCTCACAAATGTACCTCAGACAGTAGTATCACAAAATGGCTGTGGTTTCCTCTCATTTGACATATATACATAACCAATTAACTTTCATCACACACAAATACAAAACCAAAGTAACATTTTAATTGGTTCTAAATTTCAACACTTTCAAATGTGTTTTCCCCATGCAATTTTCCATAGGACATTTACATACGTCTACAGCCTGAATGGCTGAACGGAATTACACCAAACTTGGCAAAATGGTACATCAAACCTAAGAGGTCAGGAAGGATCTACTATGCCCCCTTATGGTCATTTCCCCCTTCGCTTTGGCCTCCTCTTGTCTCTCAATCCTACCGAGAGACAAGATGGCGGCCGCTACGGACTGTTTGGAATGTTGACAGACGCCGGAGAACCAATCAGCTTCGCAAAGCTCCGTAACGCGAAAAGTACGCGAAGCGGAGCGCTGTTACAGATATATATCTTTTTTTGAACGTTAATTTCTCAAAATCCACTGGAGCACATATATTGAGACCTAGCAAAGGCACATCGGGCTACCAGTCCCTAATATTTTACCAAGTTTCGTGCAAATCCATTCAGCCGTTCGATTATTATTATTATTATTTTTTTTTGCCCCGCGGGGCCCTTTTAAAACCTCCACATCAAACCTAGGGGGTCAGCGAGGATCTACTATTCCCCCTTATGGTCATTTGCCCCTTCGCTTTCGCCTCCTCTTGTCTCTCGATCCTACCGAGAGACAAGATGGCGGCCGCTACGGACTATTTGGAATGTTGACAGACGCCGGAGAACCAATCAGCTTCGCTTCACAAAGCTCCGTTGCGCGAAAAGTCCGCGTCCTGGGCCGCTGCCCAGTCCGCTGTTACAGATATATATCTTTTTTTAAACGTTAATTTCTCAAAATCCACTGCAGCACATATATTGAGACCTACAAAAGGCACATCGGGCTACCAGTCCCTACAATTTTGCCAAGTTTCGTGCAAATCCATTCAGCCGTTCGGGCTAAAAGTGAGGCCAACCGCCCTATGGAAATTAACATGGGAAAAACGCGTTTTGGGACCCCCCTTTTTTCTCGGCCCCCCCTTGACGAACCCCCCCAAAATTTTCAGGGGCTGCTCAGAAACAAAATGTGCCATTTTCCTGACAATTTCAGCCAATTCCGTCCACAAACGCCAAAGTTATTAGACATAGAATTTTCAAAAAACCCATAGAGAAAAAATCCTAACTGGTTAGATGAGTTTTCTGACCCTGACATTATCCAGGCCATGCCCCACGGCTACTCCCTCTCTAGATTAGATAGGAAAGACGGAAGGGGGGGAGGTATTGCCATAGCTACGAAAGCCCCTCTAGTCTGTTCCTTAGCTCCTATACAGATTGATCACAGTGAAGCTGGATCCTTCACAATTAATACCGGCCCCAACCACTCCGTATCGGGCATCCTGATCTATCGCCCACCTGGCAGAATGTATGATTTTACTTCCACTTTAATGGAAGCCATTACCCACTTAGCACTTAGAAAATCTAGACTTCTAGTGCTAGGTGATCTCAATGCTCATTTTGAAGATCCACTAGATAATGATGCCTCTGAGATCCAAACGGAGCTTCTTTCGGTTCAACTTGAAATGAAAAACAAGGAACCGTCTCATCAATTAGGTCACCTACTGGATCCTATCTTTAGTAACTGGCAGGGAGTTCACACCTTAGAGCCTTTACCCATACCTTGGTCGGATCACCACATTATCCCGATCACGATTCAATTGGACAAAATTGAGCATTTCCAACACCAATCTCTGCGGTACAAACGCAGAAAATGGAAGAGCTTTACTATAGAATCTTTTATTAAAATTACCCAGGAGGAGGGCCCTCCGAAAGGGGAAGACTGTGAAGCAGCTAGCAACAACCTAAATAGTATCGTAATCAAGGCCCTCGATATTACTGCCCCCAGTCGTATCATGACCAATGCCAGGAGATTAAAAAAAGCTGCTCCCTGGTTTAGCCAAGAACTGCAGACTATGAAAACAACCTGCAAAAATCTTGAGAGAGCCTGGCGTCAGAATTTCTGTGCAGAAACTAAAATGAAGTATAAAAACTCTCAAAGAGTGTATTACAAATCTGTACGTTTGGCTAAGGCAAAGCATTACCATTCTCGTATCATGGAAGCAGGCAATTCCTCGAAGGAATTATTCCAGATCTACAAAGAAATATCAGTAGTGGATACTAACTCCTCCACTCAAAATGATTCTGTGGAATCATGTAATAAAGTGGCACAGTACTTCTCAGGTAAAATCAATAAAATATATATAAGCTTCGCCAATCATGTAGAGTCGGCTTCTGACTTCACAGAAAATGACAGTCTTATTAAAACTCTAAAGTGCCTCAAATCTTTTGAAGTTCCCCCGTACGAAGTCCTGTCTAAATTGTGTAATAAAATCAAATCGGGCTCTCCCCGAGACCCGGCGCCTCCGAAAATCTTAGCTGAAGCCTTCCCTGCTCTAGAACCTCATTATAGACATCTACTTCAGATTTCATTCTCCACAGCTTGCCTGCCGGCGGATTGGAAACAGGCAGTTGTACTACCAATCAAGAAAAAGCCGAATGTCAGCCAAGACATTATGGACAATCTCCGGCCAATTTCCCTGCTACCATACTTAGCTAAGCTAGCCGAGAAAATTGCTAACATCCAACTCATGGAACATCTAGAAGAACATGATGTTTTCCATAAATCCCAATCGGGCTTCAGATCCAACTTCTCAACGGAAACGGCCCTCCTCAGGGCCACTGAAACCCTACGAGAGGGAGCAGACGAGGGCAAGATCATGGCCCTCATCATGCTCGACCTCAGTGCTGCGTTTGACACTGTAGCACACTCCATCTTGCTACAGTGTCTAAACAAAGCCGGAGTAACCAACAGGGCACTGGGATGGCTGAAAGCCTTTCTGATCGATAGGAGCTTCCAAGTCCAAAGAGGGACTTCCCTCTCAGACAGTGTGCGGCTTGAACAGGGGGTGCCTCAGGGTTCGGCCCTGAGTCCCACCCTGTTTAATCTATACATGGCCCCCCTGGCAGAGGTGGTGCAATCGTTCGGTGTGGAGCTTGTCTCTTACGCCGACGATACGCAACTTTTAATATCTTTGACGCAAGCCCCATCCACGGAAGCCACGAACTTCAACAACTGTATGAGCAAGCTTTCCTCTTGGATGACAGAGCACTGTTTAAAACTGAACGGTACCAAAACAGAGGTCATAATCATTGGAGGTAATGAGACCAATTGGACTAAAGAATGGTGGCCCACTTGTTTGGGTACTTTGCCCCCTCCCAGCCGGGAGGCGAAGAATTTAGGAGTCTGGGTTGATAATAAGCTATCTTTTGATAGCCATATAAAAAGAACGGTAGGCAAGTGCTTCGGAGTGATGAAGACTCTCAACCGTACCCTTGACTTGCTGCCTCTCAACTCCAGACGGACTATGACGCAGGCGCTAATAACTTCCCGAATTGATTACGGGAATGTTTTACTCTTAGGCACTTCAGAGAAAAATATAAAGAAATTACAGGTCCTACAAAATTCGGCAGCACGCCTAGTATTAAGACTGCCCCGCAGAGCCCCTTCACGACCCTCTCTAGCAACTCTCCATTGGTTGCCTATCAAGAAGAGGATCATTTTCAAAGCTCTGCTATGGTGTCACAAGATTCTCCATAACAAGGCACCTGCCTATATGTCCGATCTGGCTTTGCCATATGAACCCAACAGAACCCTCAGATCCAAAGGTACAGGTCTGCTCAGAACTGCCCGTCCTAAAAAGGCCAGAATGGGAGGCAGATCCTTCCGCACAATGGCGGCGAAGCACTGGAACCTCCTGCCCATGGACATCCGAGTAGAGGTGAATGAGACCCCCTTTAGGAAGAAATTGAAAACTTGCCTCTTTAATCAGTGATAGGCTCTCCTTCTCCTCAAAACTCACTCTCTCCACAGCGCGGGGACACGCCGGGAGGCGTCACCAGGCGCTTTACAAGCTCCTTTAAACTAAACTAAACTAAACTAATATATACCTACTGGCGACCGCCAGTAGGTAATATACATATATATATATATATATTTACTTTACATTATATTAATTTGGTGGCAACTTGAGCTGGGCCCTACCCCCAAATTCACCGAACATGCCTGCAACCTCAGCATTATCCTCAACATCAGCTATTCATGAAGAAGCAGGTCAGCCCTGTATCCTGCGCTTGCTCCCTCACCCCGCGAATGCGCAGGAAGGTTATCAGATGGCTCCCACCCAACCACAGGTGAATTATATCACAGGCTCTTGTCACCAGCAGGCTCGACTATGTCAACTCCATCTAGGAATCATCCCTCACCTCAGGAAACTCCATTGCTACCAGTCGCAAAGAAAAGCCAGTTCAAACTGCTCACCCACACTTACAAAGCACTACACAATGAAGGACTGCGTACCTCAACAAACAAGTTAACTTTCACCAACCCTTCAGGGAGCTTCATTCCAGATCCCTCTCCCTTGCAGCCGCCCAACGCATCCAACGAGCAAAAAGTGGCTAAGACTTGGAACACCAACCCCCTGCACTTGAGAGCCTCACCATCACTCCAGCAGTTCAGGAAGGACCTCAAGACCTGGATATTCAACCAATAGGTAGAGGCAACATGATCCAGCTGCATGATCCCACAGCGCCTCAAGAATCTCATTGGTGAAGCATTTGTGGTTTACAATTTTTGATGTATTGATTGTGTTCTTACACTTATAATGAAAGTGTCAAAAATATTGCAAACAGTAATATCGCCAAAAACAGACAAAAATATTATTTGTTTAGTATATATACAGTTACAAAGTAGTAAATGTTAAATATTATAATATATAAAATTAATATATTGTAAAGTAAATACATTTCACTATGTACTACTATTCATATAAACACCACATACACATACAAATCTGTGTGTGTTTGTGTATATGTATATATATATATATATTACCTACTGGCGGTCGCCAGTAGGTATATATAGTTAGGATTTTTTCCCTATGGGATTTTTGAAAATTCTATGTCTAATAACTTTGGCGTTTGTGGACGGAATTGGCTGAAATTTTGTGGAAAATGGAACATTTTGTTTCTGAGCAGCCCCTGGAAATTTGGGGGGGGGTTCGTCAAGGGGGGGCTGAGAAAAAAGGGGGGTCCCAAAACGTGTTTTTAACATTGAGTTTTCCATAGGGCGGTTGGCCTCACTTTTAGCCCGAACGGCTGAATGGATTTGCACGAAACTTGGCAAAATTGTAGGGACTGGTAGCCCGATGTGCCTTTGCTAGGTCTCAATATATGTGCTTCAGTGGATTTTGAGAAATTAACGTTTAAAAAAAGATATATATCTGTAAGCGCGCTCCGGGCAGCGCTCCGGTTCGCGGACTTTACGCGTACCGGAACTTCGCGTAGCGAAGCTGATTGGCTCTCCGGTGCCTGTCAACATTCTAAACAGTCCGGAGCGGCCGCCATCTTGTCTCTCGGTAGGATCGAGAGACAAGAGGAGGCCAAAACAAAGGGGGAAATGACCATAAGGGGGCATAGTATATCCTCCCTGACCCCCTAAGTTTGATGTGGAGGCTTTAAAAGGGCCCCGCGGGGCAAAATATATATTTTTTTGTTTTTTTTTGCGTGGGTAGCGCCCGGTCCGCGAACCGGGAAGCGTTCTGGGCAGCGTACTATAATGAAAAATGAATGATAGACTTTTTAAATACTGTATGTTAATTGATTGTTGGTTTTGTTGATTATTTTTAAATTTTTTTATGTTTTAAGCAATTATTTATTATTGTGATTGTGTTTCAAAATTTAATAACATTTCTAACATTTAACTAGTTTATGAATTACATATAAAAATGATTAAACAATTTTTTAATATTACATACAATTTTATTTTTCAGATTGTTTTTCAAAATTTAATAGAACGTCTAGCATTTGACTGTCCGATATGTCCTCTTGTTGAGTGAACATAAGTTCCCACATTTGACCGTCATCATAATGGAGTAAATGATCGACAGATTCTACACATTGAAGTAATTCATAGTCCCGTGATTCATCCATGAAATCTGAGTCATCATTGTCCTCAATATCTTTTTCTGTGTTGTTCTCCAGAACAATTTCGAAGGAAACATTCTGCTCGCCTTCCATTTTATTGCTGTAATTGGTGCCTCGGTCCGCGCCCCGGTTAGCTTCCGGGTGCGCTAACGCGGTACGTCACAAGACGCATTACGCGGCAACGCGATACGTCGCGCTTTCGCGACGCGCCGCGGATCGCTTCCGGGGAGCTGCGTTTCGCGCCTCGGTCCGCGCCCCGGGGCACTTCCGGGTGCGCTAACGCGGTACGTCATAAGACGCATTACGCGGCAACGCGATACGTCGCACTTTCGCGACGCGTCACGATGTTGATTTCTTACCAGTTCGCGGACCGGGTCGCGGCATCAATTTGAGCTAACGGAAAGCTTTCCGGTTCGCGGACCGGGAGCGAAACAAAAAAAATATAAAAAAAAAATTATTAATAAACATATAAAATATATTTTTGGATTTAAAGAAGAATACATTTTACAGCTATAGATATTAGCTTTTAAAAAACCAATGAAATTCACTGAAAAAACCATAGGTTATAGACCATATATAGTTAGGAATTAGCATTTCCAAAACCTTGAAAATTCACTGAAAAAACCATAGGTTATACACCATATATAGTTAGGAATTAGCATTTAAAAAACCTTATTTTACTCACACAAAACCATTGAAATTCCATATATAGTTAGTTGTACTAACTATATATCGCGCACCCGCAATCCACTGCTGATCATGTCACATATTACATCATTCATGACATGGTCAGTGACATCACTGATGACATCACTGATGACATCTCAAATGACATCACTGATGACATCACTGATGACATCTCAAATGACATCACTGATGACATCACTGATGACATCTCATTTGACATTACTGATCACATCACTGATGACATCATTCATGTGATAATACGATGAAGCTCTTCAGACTCTAATATAACCTTGGATACACTCAGTGTAAACAGACACTCACAGACTGTCACTCATCCATGGAGTTACTCACACACCTAGTCAGTCATGCAAAGAATCAATCACACCTCCATTTCCTCAACTATACAGTTATACACACCTTACTTATTCAAACATATACTAACACATATTTACTCTCTTATACAATCCCTGATACAAGTTCACAATGATCCATACAGCCACTCACACATTCACTGGCTCTTATGCACAGTTATTTATATATGTCAACTCTCACATGTACTGTGTTTTACATATGTACTTACTTTCACATGTAGCACTGAGATATCCATTCACTCACCAATACACTCATGCACACAGTCAACCGCCCATACAGCTGTTTCCACATGCACTTTTGAACCCATACATCTAGTGAATCAACTGCTCACACATCTATGCACAGAGTCATACACCTCCCAGCCACCCATACACACTCTCAGTCTCCCATACAAATACTTGGGCAACCAATCAATAACCCATATAGTTAATCATATAGCTAATGATCAACACATGCAGCAGTTTATAGAACAACAGACATAATGATGCAGAAATTGAGACAGTTTAGTCACTAACCCATGCACTCAGTGAGACACATTTAATCACTCATACAGTCAGTCATGCACCTACTAAATCCTTCATCCAGACATTTATACATCCACTCATTCTTAAATATGTAAGACATATTTTAACTTTACAGAAAAATACAGTCACTGGATGTTGTCATCAGTGATGTCATCAGTGATGTCATTTGAGATGTCATCAGTGATGTCATCAGTGATGTCATTTGAGATGTCATCAGTGATGTCATCAGTGATGTCACTGACCATGTCATGAATGATGTAATATGTGACATGATCAGCAGTGGATTGCGGGTGCGCGATATATAGTTAGTACAACTAACTATATATGGAATTTCAATGGTTTTGTGTGAGTAAAATAAGGTTTTTTAAATGCTAATTCCTAACTATATATGGTGTATAACCTATGTTTTTTTCAGTGAATATATATATATATATATATATATATATATATATATATATATATATATCAAGGCTCCAAGGTTTACACCAAAAACGAGTCATTTCTGCGAGCGGGTGCCGTCTACACGGTGGTGTATCTGTGCGATGAATGCAGGCTCCAAAGTTTTCTCTCCTTTCCGAGAAAAACAGACAGCACTCACGGGACCAGTAGAAAAAGTGGGTTTAATTACGCCTTAGACAGACGCGTTTCGGGAGAAACTCCCTTCTTCCGTGTTTTTCTCGGAAAGGAGAGAAAACTCTGGAGCTCTGACCTCGCAACCCACTGGGGATTTTTAATAATTGCACCATGGACTGAAACAGGCAAACTCACTGGAGTAAGATACCAGGACCACGAGCACCATCGGGCCATAGTCATGGCCACGCCCACTGAGGCGGGGATTCCTAACTACAAATGAGTGCTGGGAAGAAGGTCCTGTTTCAGCCACAGCAAGTCCTTACCCCTTTGAGAAAGTGCTGCCAAGCATGAAACGCGTCAGGGCTGGACATTATCTGTGTGAGGAAGGAAGCTGTTCTTTCTCCGTTTGCATCCCAAAATAAAGTGGCAAGATTTCATTTCCCTGCTTGTGGCTCCCTCATTCCAGGCAAGCTCTTTTGACTGTTTGTTTAGCGGCTTTTGCCTGAGCCACGAGGAAAGAGCCCAGCTGCAGTTTGCAGTTCGAGCTGAAGCGCCACATGTCGAGTCAGCGTGAGGAGCAGTGGAGAGCCTGTGATGCAAGTAATCAAGGTGTTAGAACAGTGGCTCTGACCTCGCAACCCACTGGGGATTTTTAATAATTGCACCATGGACTGAAACAGGCAAACTCACAGGAGTAAGATACCAGGACCACGAGGACCATCGGGCCATAGTCATGGCCACGCCCACTGAGGCGGGGATTCCTAACTACAAATGAGTGCTGGGAAGAAGGTCCTGTTTCAGCCACAGCAAGTCCTTACCCCTTTGAGAAAGTGCTGCCAAGCATGAAACGCGTCAGGGCTGGACATTATCTGTGTGAGGAAGGAAGCTGTTCTTTCTCCGTTTGCATCCCAAAATAAAGTGGCAAGATTTCATTTCCCTGCTTGTGGCTCCCTCATTCCAGGCAAGGTCTTTTGACTGTTTGTTTAGCGGCTTTTGCCTGAGCCACGAGGAAAGAGCCCAGCTGCAGTTTGCAGTCCGAGCTGAAGCGCCACATGTCGAGTCAGCGTGAGGAGCAGTGGAGAGCCTGTGATGCAAGTAATCAAGGTGTTAGAACAGTGGCTCTGACCTCGCAACCCACTGGGGATTTTTAATAATTGCACCATGGACTGAAACAGGCAAACTCACTGGAGTAAGATACCAGGACCACGAGGACCATCGGGCCATAGTCATGGCCACGCCCACTGAGGCGGGGATTCCTAACTACAAATGAGTGCTGGGAAGAAGGTCCTGTTTCAGCCACAGCAAGTCCTTACCCCTTTGAGAAAGTGCTGCCAAGCATGAAACGCGTCAGGGCTGGACATTATCTGTGTGAGGAAGGAAGCTGTTCTTTCTCCGTTTGCATCCCAAAATAAAGTGGCAAGATTTCATTTCCCTGCTTGTGGCTCCCTCATTCCAGGCAAGCTCTTTTGACTGTTTGTTTAGCGGCTTTTGCCTGAGCCGCGAGGAAAGAGCCCAGCTGCAGTTTGCAGTCCGAGCTGAAGCGCCACATGTCGAGTCAGCGTGAGGAGCAGTGGAGAGCCTGTGATGCAAGTAATCAAGGTGTTAGAACAGTGGCTCTGACCTCGCAACCCACTGGGGATTTTTAATAATTGCACCATGGACTGAAACAGGCAAACTCACTGGAGTAAGATACCAGGACCACGAGGACCATCGGGCCATAGTCATGGCCACGCCCACTGAGGCGGGATTCCTAACTAAAAATGAGTGCTGGGAAGAAGGTCCTGTTTCAGCCACAGCAAGTCCTTACCCCTTTGAGAAAGTGCTGACAAGCATGAAACGCGTCAGGGCTGGACATTATCTGTGTGAGGAAGGAAGCTGTTCTTTCTCCGTTTGCATCCCAAAATAAAGTGGCAAGATTTCATTTCCCTGCTTGTGGCTCCCTCATTCCAGGCAAGCTCTTTTGACTGTTTGTTTAGCGGCTTTTGCCTGAGCCGCGAGGAAAGAGCCCAGCTGCAGTTTGCAGTCCGAGCTGAAGCGCCACATGTCGAGTCAGCGTGAGGAGCAGTGGAGAGCCTGTGATGCAAGTAATCAAGGTGTTAGAACAGTGGCTCTGACCTCGCAACCCACTGGGGATTTTTAATAATTGCACCATGGACTGAAACAGGCAAACTCACTGGAGTAGGATACCAGGACCACGAGGACCATCGGGCCATAGTCATGGCCACGCCCACTGAGGCGGGGATTCCTAACTACAAATGAGTGCTGGGAAGAAGGTCCTGTTTCAGCCACAGCAAGTCCTTACCCCTTTGAGAAAGTGCTGCCAGGCATGAAACGCGTCAGGGCTGGACATTATCTGTGTGAGGAAGGAAGCTGTTCTTTCTCCGTTTGCATCCCAAAATAAAGTGGCAAGATTTCATTTCCCTGCTTGTGGCTCCCTCATTCCAGGCAAGCTCTTTTGACTGTATATATATATGCGTCGGGCAGATCCATTACGGAGCGGCATCTACAAGCGGATCCCCGTATGCAGCCGTTCAGGGGATCGAGGACGGGCCGACTTGCAGGGTCCATACAGGACTTGATTATGTGCTTTCCGCACCACACTTCCCATAATACAGTCTCATTTGAGCCTCCCATTGGTGGGTGTGTCATATGGAAATCGGAGAAGTGGGTTAGCGGTTGCGCACACCGCTTCCGTTAAAGCCGCTGAAGAGAAGCATATGGAGCTTCGAAACGCGTCGGGCAGATCCATTACGGAGCGGCATCTACAAGCGGATCCCCGTCCTCACCTACACATAAATCAAGCTGCTGCTCGTGTGCTACTCAAAGTTGGAAAACCTTGGAGAGACAAATTTATACGCGGCCGTCTAACCGCGCAGTATGCACCACCCCGTCATCCTTGGGGGTCACGGAAGTGAAACAGCAGCCGTACACAGGATCGAGGACGGGCCCACTTGCGGGGTCCATACAGGACTTGATTATGTGCTTGCCGCACCACAATTCCCATAATACACAGTCTCATTTGAGCCTCCCATTGGTGGGTGTGTCATATGGAAAATGGAGAAGTGGGTTAGCGGTTGCGCACACCGCTTCCATTAAAGCCCCTGAAGAGAAGCATATGGAGCTCCGAAACACGTCGGGCAGATCCATTACGGAGCGGCATCTACAAGCGGATCACCGTCCTCACCTACACATAAATCAAGATGCTGCTCATGTGCTACTCAAAGGTGGACAACCTTGGAGCGACAATTTATCTGCGGCCGTCCAGCCGCGGAGTGTGCACCACCCCGTCATCCTTGGGGGTCACGGAAGTGAAACAGCAGCCGTACACGGGATCGAGGACGGGCCCACTTGCGGGGTCCATACAGGACTTGATTATGTGCTTTCCGCACCACACTTCCCATAATACACAGTCTCATTTGAGCCTCCCATTGGTGGGTGTGTCATATGGAAAATGGAGAAGTGGGTTAACGGTTGCGCACACCGCTTCCGTAAAAGCCCCTGAAGAGAAGCATCTGGAGCTTCGAAACGCGTCGGGCAGATCCATTATGGAGCGGCATCTACAAGCGGATCACCGTCCTCACCTACACATAAATCAAGCTGCTGCTCGTGTGCTACTCAAAGGTAGACAACCTTGGAGCGACAATTTGCACACGGCCGTCCAACCGCGGAGTATGCACCACCCTGTCATCCTTGGGGGTCTCGGAAGTGAAACAGCAAGGGTACACGGGATTGAGGATGGGCCCACTTGCGGGTTCCATACAGGACGTGATTATGTGCTTTCCGCGCTACACTTCCCATAATACACAGTCTCATTTGAGCCTCCCATTGGTGGGTGTGTCATATGGAAAATGGGGAAGTGGGTTAGTGGTTGCGCACACCGCTTCCGTTAAAGCCCCTGAAGAGAAGCATATGGAGCTTCGAAACGCGTAGGGCAGATCCATTACGGAGCGGCATCTACAAGCGGATCCCCGTCCTCACCTACACATAAATCAAGCTGCTGCTCGTGTGCTACTCAAAGGTGGACAACCTTGGAGCGACAATTTATACGCGGCCGTCCAGCCGTGGAGTATGCACCACCCCGTCATCCTTGGGGGTCACGGAAGTGAAACAGCAGCCGTACACGGGATCGAGGACGGGCCCACTTGCGGGGTCCATACAGGACGTGATTATGTGCTTTCCGCGCTACACTTCCCATAATACACAGTCTCATTTGAGCCTCCCATTGGTGGGTGTGTCATATGGAAAATGGAGAAGTGGGTTAGTGGTTGCGCACACCGCTTCCGTTAAAGCCCCTAAAGAGAAGCATATGGAGCTTCGAAACGCGTAGGGCAGATCCATTACGGAGCGGCATCTACAAGCGGATCCCCGTCCTCACCTACACATAAATCAAGCTGCTGCTCGTGTGCTACTCAAAGGAGGACAACCTTGGAGCGACAATTTATACGCGCCGTCCAGCCGCGGAGTATGCACCACCCCGTCATCCTTGGGGGTCACGGAAGTGAAACAGCAGCCGTACACGGGATCGAGGACGGGCCCACTTGCGGGGTCCATACAGGACTTGATTATGTGCTTTCCACACCACACATCCCATAATACACAGTCTCATTTGAGCCTCCCATTGGTGGGTGTGTCATATGGAAAATGGAGAAGTGGGTTAGCGGTTGTGCACAACGCTTCCGTTAAAGCCCCTGAAGAGAAGTATATGGAGCTTTGAAACGCGTCGGACAGATCCATTACGGAGCGGCATCTACAAGCGGATCCCCGTCCTTACCTACACATAAATCAAGCTGCTGCTCGTGTGCTACTCAAAGGTTGACAACCTTGGAGCGACAATTTATATGTGGCCGTCCAGCCGCGGAGTATGCACCACCACGTCATCCTTGGGGGTCACGGAAGTGAAACAGCAGCCGTACACGGGATCGAGGACGGGCCCACTTGCGGGGTCCATACAGGACTTGATTATGTGCTTTCCGCACCACACTTCCCATAATACACAGTCTCATTTGAGCCTCCCATTGGTGGGTGTGTCATATGGAAAATGGAGAAGTGGGTTAGCGGTTGCGCACACTGCTTCCGTTAAAGCCCCTGAAGAGAAGCATATGGAGCTATGAAACGCGTCGGGCAGATCCATTACGGAGCGGCATCTACAAGCGCATCCCCGTCCTCACCTACACATAAATCAAGCTGCTGCTTGTGTGCTACTCAAAGGTGGACAACCTTGGGGCGACAATTTATACGCGGCCCTCCATGCGCGGAGTATGCACCACCCCGTCATCCTTGGGGGTCACGGAAGTGAAACAGCAGCCGTACACGGGATCGAGGATGGGCCCACTTGCGGGGTCCATACAGGACTTGATTATGTGCTTTCCGCACCACACGTCCCATAATACACAGTCTCATTTGAGCCTCCCATTGGTGGGTGTGTCATATGGAAAATGGAGAAGTGGGTCAGCGGTTGCGCACACCGCTTCCATTAAAGCCCCTGAAGAGAAGCATATGGAGCTTCGAAACGCGTCGGGCAGATCCATTACGGAGCGGCATCTACAAGCGGATCCCCGTCCTCACCTACACTTAAATCAAGCTGCTGCTCGTGTGCTACTCAAAGGAGGACAACCTTGGAGCGACAATTTATACGCGCCGTCCAGCCGCGGAGTATGCACCACCCCGTCATCCTTGGGGGTCACGGAAGTGAAACAGCAGCCGTACACGGGATCGAGGACGGGCCCACTTGCGGGGTCCATACAGGACTTGATTATGTGCTTTCCACACCACACATCCCATAATACACAGTCTCATTTGAGCCTCCCATTGGTGGGTGTGTCATATGGAAAATGGAGAAGTGGGTTAGCGGTTGTGCACAACGCTTCCGTTAAAGCCCCTGAAGAGAAGTATATGGAGCTTCGAAACGCGTCGGACAGATCCATTACGGAGCGGCATCTACAAGCGGATCCCCGTCCTTACCTACACATAAATCAAGCTGCTGCTCGTGTGCTACTCAAAGGTTGACAACCTTGGAGCGACAATTTATATGTGGCCGTCCAGCCGCGGAGTATGCACCACCACGTCATCCTTGGGGGTCACGGAAGTGAAACAGCAGCCGTACACGGGATCGAGGACGGGCCCACTTGCGGGGTCCATACAGGACTTGATTATGTGCTTTCCGCACCACACTTCCCATAATACACAGTCTCATTTGAGCCTCCCATTGGTGGGTGTGTCATATGGAAAATGGAGAAGTGGGTTAGCGGTTGCGCACACTGCTTCCGTTAAAGCCCCTGAAGAGAAGCATATGGAGCTATGAAACGCGTCGGGCAGATCCATTACGGAGCGGCATCTACAAGCGCATCCCCGTCCTCACCTACACATAAATCAAGCTGCTGCTTGTGTGCTACTCAAAGGTGGACAACCTTGGGGCGACAATTTATACGCGGCCCTCCATGCGCGGAGTATGCACCACCCCGTCATCCTTGGGGGTCACGGAAGTGAAACAGCAGCCGTACACGGGATCGAGGATGGGCCCACTTGCGGGGTCCATACAGGACTTGATTATGTGCTTTCCGCACCACACGTCCCATAATACACAGTCTCATTTGAGCCTCCCATTGGTGGGTGTGTCATATGGAAAATGGAGAAGTGGGTTAGCGGTTGCGCACACCGCTTCCATTAAAGCCCCTGAAGAGAAGCATATGGAGCTTCGAAACGCGTCGGGCAGATCCATTACGGAGCGGCATCTACAAGCGGATCCCCGTCCTCACCTACACATAAATCAAGCTGCTGCTCGTGTGCTACTCAAAGGTGGACAACCTTGGAGCGACAATTTATACGCGGCCGTCCAGCCGCGGAGTATGCACCACCCAGTCATCCTTGGGGGTCACAGAAGTGAAACAGCAGCCGTACCCGGGATCGAGGACGGGCCCACTTGCGGGGTCCATACAGGACTTGATTATGCGCTTTCCGCACCACACTTCCCATAATAAACAGTCTCATTTGAGTCTTCCATTGGTGGGTGTGTCATATGGAAAATGGAGAAGTGGGTTAGCGGTTGCGCACACCGCTTCCATTAAAGCCCCTGAAGAGAAGCATATGGAGCTTCGAAACGCGTCGGGCAGATCCATTACGGAGCGGCATCTACAAGCGGATCCCCGTCCTCACCTACACATAAATCAAGCTGCTGCTCGTGTGCTACTCAAAGGTGGACAACCTTGGAGCGAGAATTTATACGCGGCCGTCCAGGCGCAGAGTATGCACCACCCCGTCATCCTTGGGGGTCACGGAAGTGAAACAGCAGCCGTACACGGGATCGAGGACGGGCCCACTTGCGGGGTCCATACAGGAATTGATTATGTGCTTTCCGCACCACACTTCCCATAATACAAAGTCTCATTTGAGCCTCCCATTGGTGGGTGTGTCATATGGAAAATGGAGAAGTGGGTTAGCGGTTGCGCACACCGCTTCCGTTAAAGCCCCTGAAGAGAAGCATATGGAGCTTCGAAACGCGTCGGGAAAATCCATTATGGAGCGGCATCTACAAGCGGATCCCCGTCCTCACCTACACATAAATCAAGCTGCCGCTCGTGTGCTACTCAAAGGTGGACAACCTTGGAGCGACAATTTATACGCGGCCGTCCAGCCGCGGAGTATGCACCACCCCATCATCCTTAGGGGTCACGGAAGTGAAACCGCAGCCGTAAACGGGATCGAGGACGGGCCCACTTGCGGGGTCCATACAGGACTTGATTATGTGCTTTCCTCACCACACTTCCCATAGTACACAGTCTCATTTGAGCCTCCCATTGGTGGGTGTGTCATATGGAAAATGGAGAAGTGGGTTAGCGGTTGCGCACACCGCTTCCGTTAAAGCCCCTGAAGAGAAGCATATGGAGCTTCAAAACGGGTTGGGCAGATCCATTACGGAGCGGCATCTACAAGCGGATCCCCGTCCTCACCTACACATAAATCAAGCTGCTGCTCGTGTGCTACTCAAAGGTAGACAAACTTGGAGCGACAATTTATACGTGGCCGTCCTGCCGCGGAGTATGCACCACCCCGTCATCCTTGGGGGTCACGGAAGTGAAACAGCAGCCGTACACGGGATCGAGGACGGGCCCACTTGCGAGTCCATACAGGACTTGATTATGTGCTTTCCGCACCACACTTCCCATAATACACAGTCTCATTTGAGCCTCCCATTGGTGGGTGTGTCATATGGAAAATGGAGAAGTGGGTTAGCGGTTGCGCACACCGCTTCCCTTAAAGCCCCTGAAGAGACGCATATGGAGCTTCGAAATGCGTCGGGCAGATCCATTACGGAGCGGCATCTACAAGCAGATCCCCGTCCTCACCTATACATAAATCAAGCTGCTGCTCGTGTGCTACTCAAAGGTGGACAACCTTGGAGCGACAATTTATACGCGGCCGTCCTCCTGCGGAGTATGCACCACACCGTCATCCTTGGGGGCCACGGAAGTGAAACAGCAGCCGTACACGGGATCGAGGACAGGCCCACTTGCGGGGTCCATAGAGGACTTGATTATGTGCTTTCCGCACCACACTTCCCATAATACACAGTCTCATTTGAGCCTCCCATTGGTGGGTGTGTCATATGGAAAATGGAGAAGTGGGTTAGCGGTTGCGCACACCACTTCCGTTAAAGCCCCTGAAGAGAAGCATATGGAGCTTCGAAACGCGTCGGGCAGATCCATTACAGAGCGGCATCTACAAGCGGATCCCCATCCTCATCTACACATAAATCAAGCTGCTGCTCGTGTGCTACTCAAAGGTGGACAACCTTGGAGCGACAATATATATATATACATTGAGACAGGCATCTGAATTTTGCCGTCATGTAATTCTTCATAAATTGAGATCTTAACGTGCCGTTACAATTGCATTCCCACATATATGAACTTAATTTCTCCTTTTTTAAGGTTTAACACAATTTGCACATTGCACAATTTAGCACTTTAGAATGTTATGCATTTGCACTTTTTTCGGATTGTTATACCAATTGAGTTTTTGGGTCAGCATGATGTATTTAGACCGTGTTATATGACACATATTTTTGTTTGGATGCATCAGCCGGGATGGAGCATTTAAATTGGACCTAAAGGGAGTGTTCGTGAACTTTAAATATTTTAAAGTATCTTGTAATATTTTGAATGTATTGAATTTACCTGGTCTACATTAATATGTGTAAAAATCGAATGGTGATTGTGAAGTATATCTTTTATGTCTATTCATTGCTGACGCCCCTACAATTTGTAAGCACACAGTATATAAGCACACTTATTGGTTCCTATGGTCATGTGATCAAGGCTACCGTGACGTAGCCGAAACGCGTCATGCTGGTGACAAGGGAGCAATAAACCACCTTTTGAAGATACCTTGAGCGCTGTTTGTGGTCTGTACCTACGTTTGTCAGATTGGCATCCAGAGCCAATCAGTAGGAGTGTGGAACGGATTACAATTGGGCGGTTGACGGCCGTTGACGCCTTTACGGTCCCTCGTTTCATTTTGGGCTGCTATGCTATGCGGTCGAACGCAAATGCGAAGCAACAATTGACCCGGAAGGAGTAATTGAGCACACAGCCCCCCGCAGTGGTTCTATGCTGAGCTCTTCGTCGGAGTACCGGAAGGTTTCTTTGGCGGGATTTCTGAGAAGTCGGAGGACATCGAAGAGGTACCGCTTGACACCTGGTGGGTAAGCCGGCGGAGGGTGTTTGCTGAAAGAGTTTCAAACCATTTGAGCGGGAGAAGGAATTGAGCGCTACAAATAGTTTATCCAGCCTGAAATCGTATTATTTTCGTTTCTTGGCTAAAGGATTGGGTTTATTGTTCTAACAAGATGTCAACACCAGCAGAGGCTTTACGGAACCGGGAGGCATTGGCGGAAGCCATGTTTGTGAATTTGCCGACGCTGAAAACTAGAAGTGAGACAACTAAATCGAGTGAAAATGCCAGTGATTTAAAAAGCAAAATGAAATGTTTAGAGAAACTGGTAAGAACTGAGATCACCAAATGGTGGGAGAAACGATCATTGGAAAAGTACAGGGAAGTGGGGCGAGTCCCGAGGGGATTGAGGGTCCTTATAGCGCCATCTTTCGAGAACCCCAACCCCCTACTATTGAAGGAATGGGCTACTGGGAATCTAGACGCCTCCCTGGATATGGTTTGTCTGTTGATAAAGTATGCGGAAATTGACCGCAATGAGATACTTAAAGAAATTGAGGAACTGAATAAGGAGTTAGACGAAGAAGAGGACAAAGACTTCGTCAAGAAACATAGAGAGGAAATTGATGCCAGGCTTGTGAAACATCAGGAAATGATTAGCATTAGAAAACAATATAAATTTGCGGGCGATAAAAACGATTACGAGACGGGAAGAATATTCACGTTCGCGCGCAAATTTGATAATGCTAAAAGACAAGCCCTGGTGTCTAAAAGCGTGGATCTCACATCTAAAGACAATCAAGGTGCGGAAGTATCAGAAACTGAATTGAGCTCAGTGGCAAGCAGTTGTGACTCAGATGAAGGAGCAGGAGGTGGTTCTAATCTAGGAAAAGTACCCACTAAATACACGCCCTCCGAAGAGTTGGGTTTTCTCGTAGAGGACAGATTCAAGACACTGCGACCTCTGACCCGCCAACAGCGGAAACTAAACGAAGAGCAGCAAACAAAAAACGCAGTGCAAGGAGGAAACTCAGGAGGCAGAGGCTGCGTAAAGAGAGGCAGGGGGAAGGGGAAAAAGTGGTAAACACAGCGATGGCCCCCATCCTTGAATGTGCTGTGGATGATCAGAACCTTGAAGCCTTGGCACCTTCAACTAACAAGGAGGCAATCAATGCAGATAACAACACTGTGATCAATTTATCGGACACAACTTTATCTAAAGCGGAGATGCAGCTTCTCTCATTAGGACTGTCTTATTGTACAAAAAACTCTTTTAATTATGTGCAAACTTGCATAGATGTCTTCAAGTTTATCCGCAAACTGAAACTGAAAAAGCATTTCAAATTATCTAATGTTCAGGTTCGGGCGGCTAATATCGTTGACAGTTCCCAGCCATCGAGTGTGTTGCAAATATCTGACACTAAAGCCCTTAAAGTTGCGCATGAATTGGCTCGTGATGAAGAGTTTGAACCAGGATCTACTCAAGAAACTTTATCAAACATGGGTATTCCCATGAATAATCCTTGTGTATCCAAATTCAAGCCTCCTTCTACCTTTTATCCGGTGATGCCAAAAGACAATATTGATGCATTTTGTGATATAGTGGTGGAGGATTTGAAAGGACTACACCATAACATCACGCGCAGGAACAAAAGAATCAAATATATGGAAAAACAATACTATAATTTGATGAAGAAGTTAAGAAGCGACTCTAACTTAATAATCAACAAGGCGGACAAGGGGGGCAATACTGTCATCTGGCCCCGTATTCTTTATATGGCTGAAGCGGAGAAACATTTGAATGACATCGCCTGCTACAGAAAAGGTAGCTTCAATGACATTAAGTGTCTCAAAGACAACATTCACAAGGAACTAAACCAATGGAAGCAAGTGGGATTGTTGAGCAAACAAGAGCAGGCTTTTTTGAAAAATGATTTCCCAGTTACACCCTTCTTTTATTTGATCCCAAAGATCCATGAGCAAGTATCTCCTGTTCCTGGGCGACCTATCATCTCTGCCCAGGGGAGCTCATTGGAATCTATCTCTAGATATGTGGACCAATTTTTGCATGAATTTGGGGAAGCCTTGCCATCCTTTATTAAAGACACTGGACACTTCCTCTCTAAAATCAATGGTATTGAATGGGAAGATGATTTTGTACTTATTGCCTTAGATATAAATTCCCTCTATACCAGTATTTCTCATGTGGATGGACTCAATGCGGTTAAGTATTATTTGGGTAAACGCAGTATTGCCTATAGCCAACATAGCACCATGCTGTTGAGAATGTTGGAATTGTGTCTGAATAACAACTACTTCCTGTATAACAGGGAGGTTTATCAGCAATTGAGAGGGGTGGCTATGGGGGCTTGCTTCTCCCCCACCTATGCATGTTTACATGTAGGGTGGTGGGAGGAGCATGTCCTCATGGGCACACTCGCTAATCTATTCCCTAATTGTATTGTGCATTTTTGGCGCTTCATTGATGATATCTGCATGGTATGGAGGGGTTCTGTGGAATCAGCTACAAAATGTGTCAATAAGATCAATGAGAACCATCTTAATTTGCGTTTCACCTCTCAGATCAGCACCCATCTAATTCAATTCCTTGATGTGGAAATTTACATCTCTGAATGTACGCTGCATACCCGTTTGCATAGAAAACCTACAGCGGGCAATGCGATATTGCACGCCAGCAGTTCGCATCCTAACCATCTTATTAGAAGCATCCCATATGGGGAGTTTCTTAGGATGAGGAGGATTTGCAGCTCTGCAAATGATCTGGAAAGGTGTCAAAATGAGGCTTTTGTAAGATTCTGTGCCCGAGTGTATGATACCTCTCTGTTACAAGAAGCCAAAGAGAGGGCAAATCAGCTCAACAGAGATAATTATCTTGCCTCAGTGAATGTAAATGTCACTCCAAAACCGTTGAATAATGAGGGAGAGAAACAGTGTAACAATATCAGTTTGATAACGACTTTTAATGGTGAAGAAAGGAAGGTGAGAGGGATATTAAAAAAGCATTGGCCGCTATTGAAGACCGATATCAGTTTAGCTCCCTTGATACCAGATGAGCCCTCTGTTGTTTTTAGAAGAGCAACATCTATGAGGGATACCCTGGTTAGATCTAGCCCGGAGGTAGTAATCAAGTCTCACCGGTTGTCAAACAAATGTGGTTTTTTTAAGTGCATTTCTTGCAGAGCATGCAAGTTTGGTGTTAACACCAGTGAATACCACTCTGCATTTGACCCAAACCCCATTAAGATCAGGGAGCACGTCACCTGTCGTACTGATTTTGCGGTGCACGTGCTCCAATGTACTTGTGGGCTCAGGTACGTTGGTAGCACGAAATTACAGGCCTTTAACCGCATCCTGCAACACCTCAGAGCCGTTGTCAACTCGGATGTTAACTATCCTGTTGCACGGCACTTCGGATTGGTCCATAATAAGAACTTAAATGACCTTAAGTACTTTATCATCGATGCTGTACCCAAGAACATCAGGGGGGGAAATAGGGAGAGAGCCCTAAGACAATTAGAAAGTAAGTATATCTTACTTTTAGACACCAGGATTCCGAATGGATTAAATACAGGGGAAGATTTGCACTGTTTTTTATGACTTTGTATATTTACAGTAGTGCTGAGGCTCCCCCTGATTTCCAATTTTCAGCATGTTTTTCATTCTGATACAGATTGTATTACTTTATCCTGATGGCTCTTTTGCCGGTAACTAGTTGTCTATCAGTATAGGGCCCCAGAGACCCTCTTTAAGGTGTTCGTACATGACTTTGGGTTTTTCTCCTTAGGGGTCCCTCCGGTTTAACAGCCAGCCTATGTTATAGTAGGGCTGGTAAAGGGTAGATTGCGGACCTCTGTTAGTAGTTTTTCTCCAATTGAATCAGGGCACTATGCCATAATGTTGCTTTGTCTCAACAGTAAACTGTGTGTATACCGGTTTTCAGAATCAGCATGCCATTTAGACAGGCATCTGAATTTTGGCGTCATGTAATTCTTCATAAATTGAGATCTTAACGTGCCGTTACAATTGCATTCCCACATATATGAACTTAATTTCTCCTTTTTTAAGGTTTAACACAATTTGCACATTGCACAATTTAGCACTTTAGAATGTTATGCATTTGCACTTTTTTCGGATTGTTATACCAATTGAGGTTTTGGGTCAGCATGATGTATTTAGACCGTGTTACATGACACATATTTTTGTTTGGATGCATCAGCCGGGATGGAGCATTTAAATTGGACCTAAAGGGAGTGTTCGTGAATTTTAAATATTTTAAAGTATCTTGTAATATTTTGAATGTATTGAATTTACCTGGTCTACATTAATATGTGTAAAAATCGAATGATGATTGTGAAGTATATCTTTTATGTCTATTCATTGCTGACGCCCCTACAATCTGTAAGCACACAGTATATAGGCACACTTATTGGTTCCTATGGTCATGTGATCAAGGCTACCGTGACGTAGCCGAAACGCGTCATGCTGGTGACAAGGGAGCAATAAACCACCTTTTGAAGATACCTTGAGCGCTGTTTGTGGTCTGTACCTGTGTTTGTCGGATTGGCATCCAGAGCCGATCAGTAGGAGTGTGGAACGGATATATATATATATATATATATATATATATATATATATATATATATATATATATATATATATATATATATATATATATATATATATATATATATATATATACATATATATATATATATATATATATATATATGTCAAATAGCAAGAATTCTTCAAGAAAAGAAGACACCGCACACCACTTCAGTTGAAACTTAATTTACTTCTCCATAGGTTCCCCACCTACGCGTTTCGGACATGGACTGTCCCTGTTCACGTCCGAAACGCGTAGGTGGGGAACCTATGGAGAAGTAAATTAAGTTTCAACGTGAAGTGGTGTGCGGTGTCTTCTTTTCTTGAAGAATTCTTGCTATTTGACATTAATTGCGGGGACGTCCCGGGCCCCGCCACCAGCACCAGCCAGAAAGCAGCTCCTCTCGTACTGGGACAATTGCTTTACAATATATATATATATATATATATATATATATATATTCACTGAAAAAACCATAGGTTATAGACCATATATAGTTAGGAATTAGCATTTACAAAACCTTGAAAATTCACTGAAAAAACCATAGGTTATACACCATATATAGTTAGGAATTAGCATTTAAAAAACCTTATTTTACTCACACAAAACCATTGAAATTCCATATATAGTTAGTTGCACTAACTATATATCGCGCACCCGCAATCCACTGCTGATCATGTCACATATTACATCATTCATGACATGGTCAGTGACATCACTGATGACATCACTGATGACATCTCAAATGACATCACTGATGAGATCACTGATGACATCATCCAGTGACTGTGTGTTTCTGTAAAGTTTAAATATGTTTTACATATTGAAGAATGAGTAGATGTATAAGTGTCTGGACGAAGGATTTAGTAGGTGCATGACTGAATGTATGAGTGAGTGATTAAATGTGTCTCACTGAGTGCATGGGTTAGTGAGTAAACTGTCTTAATTTGTGCATCATTATGTCTGTTGTTCTGTAAACTGCTGCATGTGTTGATCAGTAGCTATATGATTAACTATATGGGTTATTGATTGATTGTCCAAGTATTTGTATAGGAGACTGAGTGTGTGTGTGGCTGGCTGGGAGGTGTGTGACTCTGTGCAGATCAATGTGTACTTGTATCAATGATTGTATAAGAAAGTAAGTATGTGTTAGTATATGTTTGAAAATGTAAGGTGCTCTATGTTTAACTGTATAGACAAGAAAATGGAAGTGTGATTGATTCTTTACAGGACTGACTAGGTGTGTGAGTAACTCCATGGATGAGTGGCAGAGTGTAAGTGTCTGTATAGGTGTATGAGTGCATATGATAGTGTTGTAAAGATGAGTGATTGTATGTATGAATGATTGTATGGGTGAATGAGTGAATGTGTGTGTAGACGTAGGAATCAGTGAGTACGTATGTAGTAACTAGTATTGGTGTGTCAATGGTTTCAAAAATTATACTCTGTATTTAACACTGGGTGAAACAGAGGTTATATTAAAACGTGAGGAGATGCATTGTATTGTCACATGAATGATATCATCAGTGATGTGGTCATTGATGTCAAATGAGATGTCATCAGTGATCTCATCAGTGATGTCATTTGAGATGTCATCAGTGATGTCATCAGTGATGTCACTGACCATGTCATGAATGATGTAATATGTGACATGATCAGCAGTGGATTGCGGGTGCGCGATATATAGTTAGTGCAACTAACTATATATGGAATTTCAATGGTTTTGTGTGAGTAAAATAAGGTTTTTTAAATGCTAATTCCTAACTATATATGGTGTATAACCTATGGTTTTTTCAGTGAATTTTCAAGGTTTTGTAAATGCTAATTCCTAACTATATATGGTCTATAACCTATGGTTTTTTCAGTGAATTTCAATGGTTTTTTAATAGCAAATATCATAAGCTGTCGAATGTCAAGTACGTGGTAAGTGAAAACATTTTCGTGTTTATGCACACTGATCTGCTTTGAATGGTGCCCCCCCCCCTCATTTCTATTAGGAGTACTCTCTCTTTGCAGATAGTGAAAGGTAGTTAACGCAGGCCTTTGCCCCCGTTGTAATCCGTCGTGCCTGCTTCTCTCTCCATTTGATTGATTGTTATCCAAGTATTTACTGTTTTAGAATTAGTTCTCTTTGGTTCATTCTCTATTTACAAACAAACACAGAGTCGCAATACTCTGTTTAGTCTTTGCAGATAACGAAAAATCGTGTAAAAAAAAAGAAAAGGAATCGAGCAAAATCAGTAGGCCACTAATGGGATCTCTTTTTGACCTCGCTAAAATAGAAACATTAGGAACAACCCCTCATGACAAATACAAAACTAGTGAGATGAACTGAACTCCACACAATGATGGCTGCAAAACAGCTCGGCTCCGCCACCCACCCCGCCCAAAATAACGATAAAGAGCGGCTGCCATGATTGGTTGCGGAATGGCCACAACGGAGCTACGAAATGGTGCTGCTCTCATGCTAACCCCAGCTTCGGTCTGAAACATCCAGAAACACTGTAGACTACCAATTCGATCAGTTCCGGTAGCGCCCCAATGTAACCCGGTAGAGAAGAACTAGCCCTCCCCTCTTTGACTGATGGTTCTTGTTGCCTGTCCTTTCTGTTGTCATTTAACAGAACTATTTAGCCTGCTGAAAGGGGTTGTGTTTCGACCGCTGGTTGGTGGAGACATTTTGACTATATTCTGGACCTGCGTTGTCGCGTAATGCGTCATATGACGCGCCGCGTTAGCGCATCCGGAAGTCATCCGGGGCGCGCAGCGCGTAACGTAAGCATAACAAGTCATGTGACTTGTTAATAAAACTTTTCATTGGTTCATTTTACTTTTCTTATTCTAATGATGAAAGCCTTGGTCATATCACCTAAAAATTACGCTTTTAATTACTTCCGAACATTATTTTCTCTTAAATATATGTTATAATGTTCCAGGCTAATGTACTTTCCCGGAAATTTTACAACTGTCCTGCAAGTAAAATATATTCTTTTTTCGAGAAAAAGAGCGTTTCTTCGTCCCATGACGGAGCCGTTGAGCAAAAGAGGGTCGACCTGCTGTCTTAGTCGCCGATACGCCTGAATATGAGATTCTTATCGATCACTTTATGTTGCAGGAATAGAAAACACAACAGCCCTTGACCATTTATCTTTACTGCGTTCCTTCGTATTATACCTTTTACCCTTCATGTAATTGGTCTGCTTTATTTCACTTGCCTTTTAATGATTCTAAAACAGTGACTATTATTAAAAACTTTACCAATGTATACACTACTACCATGTTTTCTTTTAAAAACCTTTATTGTGAAAATTTCATTATACAAATACGAGCCTATAACCACGTGGGCCTGCCACGGAGCAAACTGTAATCGTATATGATGAATAGACATTTACACTGTAGAGGAACGTAACGGGCGGGCCATTAGGTTGCAAAAACTAAGGTGTCTAACAGTTACGGAATCGGTGGACGTACATTTTATAATTAAAATACGACAGGGCCAGTTACAATAAAATTATCTAGATATACATTTGCGGGCAAGTACCATGGGTGACGTTAATTCGAATTTTCAACAGTACAGTAATCAATAACACATCAGAACTTAATATCAATAGGGATGTCGAAATATTCAATCAATTCTCGTCCCCGCCCGCCATGTGCTTCAAAACTGCATACGTATCTCGTGATTTCAAGGTTCTGCAACCAGTACACAACAAGGAGTTACGAGTCCCATTTATTCCGGCGCCATTTTGGGCGAGGACGGGCAGGTCCAGGATATAGTCAAAATGTCTCTACCAACCATCGACTATGATGATGTTCATATGCTGTATTTATTAGAGTAACACTCATCTGCCCACATGAAATTAATTTACCACAATCTAAACATGTCATTTTAATCTTTCCAAAGTTCTTCTAAATATTTGGGACCGTTTCCCTTGCCTCTGAAGCTCTCAGTGCCACTTCTTTGATGAATGTACTAGCAGGTCAGGGGTTCTCCTCCAAATCTCTCTTTTATGCAGCACTATAATTAATTGGTGCCACCTCTCCATATGACGATGCATGGTATAGTTACCACAACTATATATTTTTTCGGTTCCTCTGGAGAGTTCATCGTGGCAGATGAAGCGTGTAACATACCGGGCATTTACCTTTTTTTGCATGTACAGGAAAGGAAAAAAAAATCGAGCGTTCGAGTTCTTAGGTGTCCCAGGGCCATTTTAGTGGACCAGGCCCAAATCCAAAGAACAGCTATCTCACAGGCTAATGGGGCGACCCACGCCGAGTTTCAGCATTGTAGGATGACCACACAAGTACAGCAACTTGCTAGACATCACCTCGGTGCCATCCGGATCTCGGCGCCCCACTGCAGATGAAGTGCCTCTCAACTATGAAACCACCACGGTGACATCCGGATCTTGGCGCGTTGTGCTGCCTTCGGCCTATTCGCACATCGGTCCGCTACTGACGCCATCTCACAGGCTAATGGGGTGACCCACGCCGAGTTTCAGCATTGTAGGATGACCACACCAACTTGCTAGACATCACCTCGGTGCCATCCGAATCTTGGCATCTCAACGCCTAGTGGTATCTTCCATACAGAAAATATTGTTACGCTGCCTTTGGCCCCATTCGCACATCAGTCCGCAACTTAGACATCACCTCGATGCCATCCGGATCTTGGCATCTCAGCGCCTTGTGGTGTCAGTCAGAAAATATTGTTGCGCTGCCTTTCGCACATCAATCCGCTACTGACACCATCTCACAGGCCAATAGGGCGCCCCACGCCGACTTTTACCATTGTACGATGGCCACACCAGTGGCACAACTTCCTAGACATCACCTCGGTGCCATCCGAATCTTGGCATCTCAACGCCTAGTGGTATCTTCCATACAGAAAATCTTGTTACGCTACCTTTGGCCCCATTCGCACATCGGTCCGCAACTTAGACATCACCTCGGTGCCATCCGGATCTTGGCATCTCAGCGCCTTGTGGTGTATTCTCTTCAGAAAATATTGTTGAGCTGCCTTTGGCCCCATTCGCACATCCGTCCGCAACTTACACATCACCTCGGTGCCATCCGGATCTTGGCATCTCAGCGCCTTGTGGTGTCTTCTACTCCGAAAATATAGTAGAAAATATTGTTGCGCTGCCTTTGGCCCCATTCACACATCAGTCCGCTACTGACACCATCTCACAGGCCAACAGGGCGCCCCACGCCGACTTTTACCATTGTACGATGGCCACACCAGTGCCACAACTTGCTAGACACCACCTCGGTGCCATCCGGATCTTGGCATCTCAGCGCCTTGTGGTGTCTTCAAATCAGAAAATATTGTTGCGCTGCCTTTGGCCCCATTCGCACATCGGTCCGCTACTGACGCCATCTCACAGGCCAACGGGGCGCCCCACGCCGACTTTCAACATTGTAGGATGGCCACAGAAGTGCGACAACTTACTAGACACCACCTCGGTGCCATCCGGATCTTGGCGCGTTGTGCTGCCTTCGACCTATTCGCACATCGGTCCGCTACTGACGCAAACTCACAGGCCAACGGGGCGCCCCACGCCGACTTTCAGCATTGTAGGATGGCCACACCAGTGCGGCAACTTACTAGACACCACCTCGGTGCCATCCGGATCTTGGCGCGTTGTGCTGCCTTCGGCCTATTCGCACATCGGTCCGCTACTGACGCAAACTCACAGGCCAACGGGGCGCCCCACGCCGACTTTCAGCATTGTTGGATGGCCACACCAGTGCGACAACTTACTAGACACCACCTCCGTGCCATCCGGATCTTGGCGCGTTGTGCTGCCTTCGGCCTATTCGCACATCGGTCCGCTACTGACGCAAACTCACAGGCCAACGGGGCGCCCCACGCCGACTTTCAGCATTGTAGGATGGCCACACCAGTGCTGCAACTTGCTGGACACCACCTCGGTGCCATCCAGATCTTGGCGCGTTGTGTTGCCTTCGGCCTATTCGCACATCGGTCCGCTACTGACGCCGCCTCACGTGCCAACGTATTTTCTCCTAATTTTACACCCTATGCCGCATAACAGGTCATGTGACTTGTTTATAAAACTTTTCATTGGTTCATTTTACTTTTGGTTTCCTAATGATGGAAGGCTTGATCATGTGACCTAAAAACAACACTTTTCATAGGATGAAAACTTTTTTTTTTCCCCAAACGATGAAAGCCCCACCTTGTTTCTGGATGTTTCAGACTGAAGCTGGCGTCAGCATGAAAGCACCACCATCTCGTAGCTCAGTCGTGGTCATTCCGCGAGCAATCATGGCAGCCGCTCCCCACCAGAAGCCTGCAGGAGTCGGAGCCCCCAAAACTTTTGATGAATTCTCAAGGCGGAGGGGATGCTTTCGAGAATGAGGTCCAAGACCTAGCAGACAAGCGTCCGATTTCCACGGTGTCCCAGGGCCATTTCAGTGGACCAGGCCCAAAAAGGAAACAGCCTGCCGCCATTTTGAGAGTCCTGTGACAGCCGCCTATCGCTGCACCGCAAGAGTGGGCGCAACTCAGCTGAATTGCGGCTTTTGACACAGTGGACCAAAAACGGACGGAATGGCAACTGAAACGGTAAAGGGGCGCCCCACTACAACAGATGACACTCCACCTGGAGAGGCCCGTTCACGCCGCCTCCCCCGGGGCGCTCCACGCCGTTATTCGGAGCAGCATTGTTGGATACCAAAACCAGTGCGGCAACTTACTGGACATCACCTTGGTGCCATCGTTCTGCTGCCTTGGAACTATTCGCGCAACAGTTTGCTACTGATGACCCACCCCCCGCGACGCCCCATGCCGTTATTTGCTGGGTGGCAACTTACTAGACATCACTTTCGTGTCATCTAGATTTCAACGCGTTCTGCTGCCTTGGAACTATTCGCACAACAGTTTGCTACTGATGACCCACCCCCCGCGACGCCCCACGCCGGAAATCTGGACGTTGTGCTGCGTTGGGACTATTCGCACAGCCGACCACTACTTCGTTGTTTTTCCCTAAAAATGTTTATATGTTATTACTATTTTTGTTTTCTTGTATATATTTATAAATTATTAAAGTTTTATAATCTTACTACTTTGTCGGAGTGCTATATATTTTTAATGTGACACATAATTGTAAAAACTTTGATGTACAAACAGTCATCCCTGGAATCTTCCGCTTCAGGCTCGGTCCCCTCCCCAATCACAATACAGGATGGTTTTCAGATAATAGCAACGCTTCTGCTGTGACGAATCTCATCGAGTGTGGGCCTTGATCTACTATAACTCCTTTGAAGAGGGGTGATTCTTTACAGCTGTGGCCATAAACTACATCTGCAGGGCTAGCTGATACCCTAGGACCAGCCTGGAAAATCGGACACAGAGGAAAAGGAGTGTCAGAGGGTGCGGTAGTGAATAGGGCGAAAGGGAGGTGTCGGGCGGGCACAGGGTGTGATTCTCAGGGAACAGCAGCGCAGATGGGGGAGGTTTATTACCCATGCATAAGACAGAGAGCGGGGGTGACCACTGCCTGGGGGAGATGTTTGCGAGGGTGGGGAGCCATGCTAAGGATCGACAGCGTGCACAGAGTGGGTCTGGTCAAGGCATCTAAAATGGCTGCCGTGCACGACAAAAGTGTGGCATTTGAAAAAAGACAAGATGGCGCAGACAATGTTTTTCAACACTTCCTGATTTCCTTCGAATCGAACGTTAACAGACGTTGGGGCATATTACCAAAGTTAAGCGATATTTATCCCTAACGATGCTTAGCAACGATTTTTTTACCGTCAGAAATTATCGCAGATAAACCTTGCTATTATCAAGGTTTATCGGAAATACGATAAAAAACGACCGCAATGCATTAACATCGCTGAAAACTCAGCGATATTCATGCATTACCGAGCTAATGCTCTTAGCCATGTTATCCACCTCCCATTGGATAACATGGCTAAGAACTGCTCAGGGCAGGTGGTAGCTTTTAGAGATATTCGCCCTTATCTCGAATATTTCCAAAAGTTGATAATAGGAGATAGCGATGTTAGCGACTGTTTCCAGTCGCTAACATCTTGGCATGCCCACTTTGCATGTCATTAGTGATAAATATCACTCACATGCAAAGTGGGGCCCAAGATGGTCGCTATCTTCTACTAGCCGTCGCTAACTGGTGTTAGCAACAGCTAGGTAATACACATATAATTTTATCTCCGCGAAGCGGAGCGCTGTTACAGATATATATCTTGTTTCTGAACGTTAATTTCTCAAAATGCACTGAAGCACATATATTGAGACCTAGCAAAGGCACATCGGGCTACCAGTCCCTACAATTTTGCCAAGTTTCGTGCAAATCCATTCAGCTGTTCGATCCTACCGAGAGACAAGATGGCGGCCGCTACGGACTGTTTGGAATGTTTACAGACACCGGAGAGCCAATCAGCTTCGCTTCGCAAAGCTCCGTAACGCGAAAAGTACGCAAAGCGGTGCGCTGTTACAGATATATACCTTTTTTTGAACGTTAATTTCTCAAAATCCACTGGAGCACATATATTGAGATCTAGCAAAGGCACATCGGGCTACCAGTCCCTACAATTTTGCCAAGTTTCGTGCAAATCCATTCAGCTGTTCGATTATTATTATTTTTTTTTTTTTTTGCCCCGCGGGGCCCTTTTAAAACCTCCACATCAAACCTAGGGGGTGAGCAACAATGTACTATGCCCCCTTATGGTCATTTGCCCCTTCGCTTCGGCCTCCTCTTGTCTCTCGATCCTACCGAGAGACAAGATGGCGGCCGCTACGGACTGTTTGGAATGTTGACAGACGCCGGAGAACCAATCAGCTTCGCTTCACAAAGCTCCGTTGCGCGAAAAGTCCGCGAACCAGAGCGCTGCCCGGTCCGCTGTTACAGATATATATCTTTTTTTAAACGTTAATTTCTCAAAATCCACTGGAGCACATATATTGAGACCTACAAAAGGCACATCGGGCTACCAGTCCCTACAATTTTGCCAAGTTTCGTGCAAATCCATTCAGCCGTTCGGGCTAAAAGTGAGGCCAACCGCCCTATGGAAAACTCAATGTTAAAAACACGTTTTGGGACCCCCCTTTTTTCTCGGCCCCCACTGGACGAACCCCCCCCAAATTTTCAAGGCCTGCTCAGAAACAAAATGTGCCATTTTCCTGAAAATTTCAGCCAATTCCGTCCAGAAACGCCAAAGTTATTAGACATAGAATTTTCAAAAAACCCATAGAGAAAAAATCCTAACTATATATACCTACTGGCGACCGCCAGTAGGTAATATATATATATATATATATATATATATATATATATATATATATATATATATATATATATCCAAGTAAGGCTCCTGACCTCCAAATACAAGGTGGAACTTTGCAGGTGTAGATCACTTCCAAATATCCTTCGCTCAGTAACGGACCACCACACAGATGATTTGTGCAAGCAGTGTCTCTCGTTTATTCAGGCATGTTGTAGACAAATGTCTTCCATGACGCATTTCACTCCAAGAAGGAGCTTGATCACATACATATATATATATATATATATATATCTATATATATATATTCACCGGATTCCTTCTTAACTTTCAAGAAGCACGAGCCACATCGATCAGGTAAGTTGAAGTATTTTATTTCTTGGTTCTTTCTAGGGCACAAACGACGCGTTTCGAGCATGCAGGCTCTTGGTCACATGACCAAAGTTCCGAGTCAGGTGTTCAAATACTTTTGCACATCAAAAAAATAAAGAAAAGACTCTGTGTTTGTCAACATCACACAGGTCAAGTGTCATAAAATTAAACAAAATGTTCATATACATTGTTTGTAACACACTTTAGAAATTCATAAGGTAATATATATAATTCTCGACATTATACATTTAAGGCAACAGTGTCCTAGTATCAACAGTAGGTTTTTGGGTATAGTACCCTCTGTTTTAAGGTTGGTACTTCTGTCTCTCATAACTATTTACAACTGATGCTGGGTATAGTACCCAAGAGTTGGATCTGTATATCACTCATATATATTCTAGAAAGCTGCAAAAAATAGTTATTATTGTGTGACTAATGTCAATAGTGCTGTGGTCTTCCCTCAAGGATAACTCAATTAAATTTGTCGATTTAGAAGACAACCTATGCTCAGTTCATCCGTTCATATTCTACTGATTTAACTATTAATTCTAACCCAAACATCATGAAAGAATAAATAGTAGAAAGAATATAATATGCAAAAAAGAAAGAAGAGGGGGGCAGTACGTTACTTTAGTAAAATTGCCCCCTTACTTCGTGCTCCTAATTTTATAAAGATGGTGTCTTCCATGATCAATCAGTAATTGTAACTCAATTGCTCCACTGTACCGGAGTAATCTATAGTGAGAGGGAAAGAGATAAAGAATTAATAAGCATCACTGAAGTTACATTTTACATTTAACAGTCATCATTGCAGAGCTAGCTAGTCAATTATTCAGCTTAAAAGTGTCCTAGTCAATGACAGTCTATATCCATATCATTTCCAATTCAGTCATCAAATATTGATACCAACGACATCATAATTACATCTTAACTGTTATGTTCAGTCAGATTTCAGAATTTTTCTAAAGTGAGTGTTCATGATTAGTGATGGTTAAAAACAATCGGAACCTAGTTCTAGAAAAGTGCGGGAAGCTCATGGTCATATTTACAAGTGTGTGTACATTTCTTCATCGATGTTCAATCCCATTGGTGCCTGAGTACCGGCCTGAAGAATGAATCTAGATTCTGCTCTTCTCAGAGCCATCTTCCTGTCACCTCCTCTTGGGTTTTTGGGGATTGAGTCCAAGGCAAAATACTTCGCCTATGTCCAATCTCCGTCATGGCGTGAATCAAAGTGTTTTGCTGTGCTATAGGAAAAGTCCTTATTTGTGATGGCGCGCCAGTGCTCCAATATCCGTTTCTTCACGGGAAACGTTGTGGAACCTATATACCATTTGTTGCACGGGCATGTCACCACATACACTACATGGTCAGTACCGCACTGAATGTTTTTATTTATTTTCCATCTCTTGTTGATTCTACTCAGTACCACCTCCCTTACGTTCACACTGTAACTACAGGCTTTGCATTTCCCACATTTGTGGCAGCCTCCCCTCGCTGTCAGCCAGGATTGTTTCTTACTTTCAAAGTGGCTGTTCACAACCAAATCTCTAATAGATTTCCCTTTTCTATACAAGATGGCTGGGTGTGAGCCTAGCTTGTCTTTAAGAATGTTATCCTGTTGTAAAATACCCCACCTCTTCCTTACTATCTGGCTGAATAGGGGTGATTGTGTGTTGTAGGTTGTTATCAATCTAATGGGTGTTTCTGTTCTCTTCGGAGTAGATTTAGGTGCTTTGTACAGTGCTACATTCCTGTCAATGGTTTCAACTTTCTCTTCACCTTTTCTGAGCATATTGGGATGATATCCCCTGGCTATGAATCTTCCTTGCATCTCCTTTTTATGTTTTTCAAATGCCTCGTGGGTGCTGCAGTTCCTTTTGGCATGTAAAAATTCGCCAAAAGGGATTGCCCATCTGAAGCTAGGGGGGTGGCAGCTAGAAGCGTGGAGTAGAGAATTGCCTGCTGTTTCTTTCCTGTGTATCTCTGTTTCTATTCTGTTGTTCCTTATCCTGAGTTTGATATCGAGGAAATCAATACTCACCTGACTGTGCTGCATTGTGAATTTAAGATTGAGGCTATTTCTGTTTAGTGTCTCAATGAACATAAAAAGGTCTTTTTCACTCCCCTCCCAGACAAAGAAGATATTATCTATGAATCTAAGCCATACATTCACCCTGGTGGTCCAGTTTTCCAGGGCATCGCTTCTGAGCACCCACTCCTCCCACCAGCCAACCAAGAGGTTGGCGTAGCTGGAGGCAAAGCAGGTGCCCATCGACGTGCCCTGGATCTGTTTGTAAAGTGTCCCATTGAACAGGAAAACATTCTCCACCAAGCATAGTTCGCTCATTTGTAGGACCATTTTGGAATGTGCTTCCAAATATACACTTCTAGATTTGAGAAAGTGTTCACAAGCTCTTAAACCATCCATGTGTCGAATGCTTGTATATAAGCTTTCGACGTCTAAACAGACAAGCCAAAAGTGTTCCTCCCAGTTGCTATTTTCTATTTTCTGTAGGAAATCTTTGGTGTCATCAATATGTGAAGTTATATCCTTTACATAGGGTTTTAAAAAGTAATCAACATAATGGGACACATTTTCAAGGAGACGATTCATTGATGATACAATTGGCCTTCCTGGAGGCTGTCTAGGATCCTTATGAACCTTTGGAAGGAGGTAAAAGGTAGGTGTAGTTGGATTATTGTTGATGAGGAGCTTAGTCTCATCCCAATTCAGAAGTTTGTCACTCACCCAACTCCTAATATATTGATGTATTCTGCCCTGTAGGCTCGTGAGATATGTGTGACTCTTTCATAGCATGTGGTGTTGGATAGCTGCCTCATGGCCTCTTGTATGTATTTGCTTTTCACCCAAAGGACTATATTACAACCATTATCAGAGGGTTTGATGACAATGGTATCATCATTACGCAAATCTGTAAGTGTAGCTCTCATCTCGGGGGTGAGATTTTGTTTAGCCAGAGGTTTATTTAAAAGTTGTAACATATCATGATTTACCAACTCATGGAATAAATAAATATTCTCTTTAGGTAGTTGGGGTCTGTATTTAGATTCTACTCTAAAATGTGTAGATACAGTATTAGACAGAGATATGTTCTCTGGAAGAGCCCTTCCTTGAGTCTCTACTGTTTGTGTACTAGTCTGTGAAGCGAGGGATTGAGTCGTATCTGGTGGCTCTTCTTCCTCTAGGCTTTCTAGTGTTCTTAATAGATCTCTTTCTCTAGAATGTTCACTTGCTCCCATATCTAATAGTGCTAGCCTGGATGTTCTATTGTGGTGTACTTTATACAACTTTAGTTTCCTAACAAACATATACATGTCAATGCGTGTCTGGGTGTAATCAACTTGCATATCTGGGAAGAACGTAAGTCCAAGTTTAAGTACTTTCTCATCTGTGGTGGACAAATGTCTGTTAGATAAGTTTATTACCGTTAATTCTGAAGTTTGTTCCTCCATTACTTGGTCTTTGTTGTCTGGCTTTTGCTTCCCACTCCAGTATTGTTTACTCTTGATTCGCCGCTGTTACCTCCTCCCTGTTTTCCCCTTCCTCCTCGGCCTTGATAGTGTGTTCTACCGCGTATAGATTGTTCGTTGGCCTCCATCATGAGGCGCATCTTCTCGGAAAAAAACGCTACCTCCATAGGACATTGGGCATTGTTATCCATCGAGCTTGCTTCTGAGCTCAGACTTGTTCCGGACTGCCATCTATCTTTGTCCGCTATCCCCAGCGCTCTGTCCTTGACTCTCAATGCTACAGGGCATTTTGTTGAATATATATATATATATATATATATATATATATTCAACAAAATGCCCTGTAGCATTGAGAAAGCACACGACAATGCTCAGCCCTCCAGCCTAAACATGCTGTCTGCTTACATTTTCTGACGTCCAGTTACCACTGCCAATGAATTTCAGGGCTCTCAGCCCCTTCTTCCTGGGCAAGAAAAGCACACCTGGCTGCAGTTCAGAACTATTCGGGACTTTTAACAGCACAATGCTCAAATATGCACATTAAGCCTGCCCATCATTCCCTGTGACTCACTAAGAGGACATAACTTAATTTAAAATTGGAAACACACGCTTGCACTTACTGAAAGGAGAATGTTAACCTGCATGCAAAACTTCATGGCCCAGAATGCACCGAGGGATCGCGCATTAAACACATGACCATGGGAGGCGGGGATGATGGTTATTATAGCTGGAAACGACCAATGCAGGCTGCAGGTGTGCTTTTCTTGCCCAGGAAGTAGGGGCTGAGAGCTCTGAAACACGTTGGCAGTGGTAACCGGAACGTCAGAGAATGTAAGCAGGCAGCATGTGATCAAGGCTCGGAGGAGCCGAAACGTTATGGCGGCAGTTTACAACAAATGAAGAAAAATTGCACCTATCTGCTGGTCCGGTGGGGAAACAACTGACACCGCCCAGCTGTGGAGTTGGGAGTATATATATATACATATATTACCTACTGGCGGTCGCCAGTAGGTATATATAGTTAGGATTTTTTCCCTATGGGATTTTTGAAAATTCTATGTCTAATAACTTTGGCGTTTGTGGACGGAATTGGCTGAAATTTTCTGGAAAATGGAACATTTTGTTTCTGAGCAGCCCCTGGAAATTTGGGGGGGGTTCGTTCAGGGGGGGTCGAGAAAAAAGGGGGGTCCCAAAACGTGTTTTTAACATTGAGTTTTCCATAGGGCGCTTGGCCTCACTTTTAGCCCGAACGGCTGAATGGATTTGCATGAAACTTGGCAAAATTGTAGGGACTGGTAGCCTGATGTGCCTTTTGTAGGTCTCAATATATGTGCTCCAGTGGATTTTGAGAAATTAACGTTTAAAAAAAGATATATTTCTGTAAGCGCGCTCCGGGCAGCGCTCCGGTCCACGGACCTTAAGCGTACCGGAACTTCGCGTAGCTAAGCTGATTGGCTCTCCGGTGTCTGTCAACATTCTAAACAGTCCGGAGCGGCCGCCATCTTGTCTCTCGGCAGGATTGAGAGACAAGAGGAGGCCAAAACAAAGGGGGAAATAACCATAAGGGGGCATACTAGATCCTCCCTGACCCCCTAGGTTTAATGTGGAGGTTTTAAAAGGGCCCCGCGGGGCAAAAAAAACAAAAAAATGTTTTTGTTTTTTTTGCGTGGGGAGCGCCCGGTCCGCGAACCGGGAAGCGTTCTGGGCAGCGTACTGCAATGAAAAATGAATGATAGACTTTTCAAATGCTGTATGTTAATTGATTGTTGGTTTTGTTGATTATTTTTTATTTTCTTTATTTTTTAAGCATTTTTTTTTATTGTGATTGTGTTTCATAATTTATTAAACTTTCTAACATTTCATTGTCAGAAATTTCATAATTATCATTGAATATACATTGTAGTCTCTGAGGGTGTAAAATGTCCTCATTTTCAAGGAGGTTATCTACTGCTTGTACACATTGCAGTAGTTCTTTGTCTAAAGTTTCATCGAAAAATTCAATATCATTTTCATCATTGATTTCTTGGCTGCTCTCTTGCAGGACAATTTGAAATTTAACTTTCTGTTCGCCTTCCATTTTGCCTGAAATTTAGATTAAAAAAATATATATTAGTAGAGATAGGGCACTGTTGGGATTAATTTTTGGCAGTGTATAGTATCAGAGTGGAAGTAGGAATATAAAAAAGTGTATGTGATTTAACATAAGTAAATTCATAATTATACAGAGAAGCCTAACTCCAGAAAAAGTTTACCATATTAACTTATAGTGCACAATATACTTCAGTTTTAAAAATAAAAACTTACCTTTAGAAAGAAGTTGAAGGAATTAGTGAAAATCCTATTGAAATGTACACCAAGAAGTAGTAGTCAAAATGGCTGTGTTTTCTTCTCTTCCTTTATATATATTCAGGTATATAACCAATCAAATGTCAGGTAAAAAAAGTAGAAAATGAAAGTAACATTTTAATTGGTTGTCAATTCCAACACTTCAGATGTGTTTTGTGAAGTAATTTACCTCACGGTATTTAGAGAGGTCTACAGGCTAAATGGCTAAATGGAATTCCAATCAAATTTGTGAAAATGGTAGGGATTGGTATGTAGTATGAGCTAGTCTATATTTGGTGAAATTGTCTCCAGTGGCTTTTCTGTGAACTACTTTCCCACCTTTTTTGATGGTGCGCTTCCCAGGGAGCGACCCGGTACGCGAACCGTTGAGCGCCCCGGTTCGCGAACCTTAAGCGTAACGGGAGTCCACCATTTTGTGTTTTGGTCGAATTAAGATACAAGATGGAGGGCAAATAATGTTCAGAATGGGTAGAAGGGGGCACGGTAGACTTATCTTGACCCCCTAGGTTTTGTGAGGGTGGCTGAGGAGGCCCATATGTGAGAAAAAAAAACATTTTTTTTTAAAATTTCGCGAGGTTAGCTCCCGGTTCGCGTACCGGGTAGCGCCCCAGGGAGCGTACTTTGTTGAAAATTAGTGAAAAATGTTAGAGTAAAATAATAATTGTGAGTGATCAGATGTAGGGTAGCTCTGAGAAGAGCTTTTGGGTTTATGGTACATTTAGGTACTTATAAGTAGGTACCAATGCACATTCTTAAATTCAGAGTGAAAATTCTGTTGCCCTCATCTGAGAAGTGAACTCCATCTCCTCTGTAGATATCTTGCATGTAGTAACGCAAGTTATTGTTGTACAGGGAGCCCATTCCATGGTCTCTCATGTAAGCTGAAACAGATTTGTTTACATGCTTCCTCGACTTCTCAATTTGTGGACAAAATTGGTTTGACCACCTCCATTTCTGTCTTTGGCATATATTTGAATATACCAAGGCAGTCTGAGGAAAAAGTGCCATTAATTGCTCAAAGGTGTCCTTTAAAAGCATTTCCAGACCTACACCAGTCAAAGTGCCCAAGTCATTACCTCCACAGTGCACAATTAACAGGTCAGGTTTGGGCAAATGCATAAAGGTTTTCACCAATGGTATCAATTGGTGACATTTTAATCCTCTGTGGCCAAACCACTTAATTTCCACATCTTGTAAATTGAGGTTAGGTAAATTCCTGTTTTCAGTGTACCTTTGAGCCCAGTGAATATAACTATGTCCAACAATCCAGACAGAAAACATGGTGAGAGAAGGTTCTCCTGCAGTCAGATGAAGTGTGGCAATGAAATGGCAGTTGAAAAAATGAGAGTTTAAAATGAAAAAAACTGTGGAGTTTCTGTGTTCATGAAGCAGTAACAGTGATTGGTGGATTTTGATTGCTGAAAACAGAAAGTTAGGGTGCACGGATGAGTTATTTGAAAGATGTATTTTGAATGGTCAATAAAAAACCATTAAATGAAAGAATGCACTGGATATGCAGGTGCACTGAGAGTTCAGAGTTCAATTGCAACATTGTTGTGTGAACTTGCAAACACCAGAAGTCTTCCAAGAGGTGGTTGCCATGCAGAAAAGGCAGAAAGGGCAGAGGGGGGAAGGGTTTTCATTTGAAAAAAAGTGAGGGAAGAGTTTTGATTGGCAACATGAGAGATATGTGTGAAGAATTACAGCATTTCTGTGCTTTTGATAGCTGCAGACTCTGGAGTGCATACCTTTTGCTCTGCTGAAGACAAATTGGTGTGTTTCTGAGACTGTTTTCAAACTCAAAGTATTTGCTAAGGTGAGAAAATATTTCTTTAATTTAGATAGAGAATAGTGTGCTTTAAGGAGAAAATTATGAATTATGTGGCGCAAATTGCTTGTAAATATGCTCCCACCTGTGCAAGGAAAATTTAGATTTTTAATGTTTGTGTTACATAGCCATGTTAAAAGTGATACAAACATGCTGCAAAGGCAATTAAAAAACGCTTTTATGTGTCTTAAGGACATTTTAAGTAATTTTCCCATGTGCAGTGTTTTGAAATTATGATTTGAAAATCGTTTTTGGGGAAAAGGAATTGTTTTTAAATTTATGACAAGGACATAATGGTGTATGCTTCTTTATAAGGCAATTGACTGTCCCTGATGTTATTTTTCCCATTTTAATGTAAGACCTTTCTCTGTGACGCAAATTGCTTGTAAATATGCTCCCACCTGTGCATGGCAAATTTAGATTTTAAATGTTTGTGTTACATAGCCATGTTAAAAGTGACCCAACCATGCTGGAAAGGCAATAAAAAAACACTTTCATGTGTCTTAAGGACATTTTAAGTAATTTCCCTGTGGGCAGTGTTTTCAAATTATGAATTGAAAATCGTTTTTGAGGTAAAGGAATGTTGTTAAAATTTATGTGCGCCATATGCCCCCAAATTTCTTTTTCAGGGGTGCAGCAGGGTGTTATTGAGACACCCCTACACCTTTGGAAAAATTCCTAATTTGCGATGAGCTAATTGCTAATTGCAAATTGCACCTTCTTTCATATGGGCATCCTGGCGCATGGAAATTAATGGGTAATTTGCAATTAGCAATTTGCTCATCGCAAATTTGGAATGGTAAAGAATCGCTATTTATTCCTTAAAATTCGCTATTTTGGAAATGCAAAATAGTTATATGATACATATGGCGGTTGATGTCTAACAAGATAAGAAGCTTAGGGATACATTTATGATGACTGGCGCAATGAAGTGGACATCACTTACTTCATTGGTAGAGCTTTACATGTATTATGTCCTCTGTATTCTTCATCAAGCGTAACTTTAATCTGCAATCCTGAGTAGGCCTCACCTTAAACAAACCTCTGGATAGGCCACATCTTATCGTCATCCTGAATTAATCATTTAAAATGCTAGGGACAGATTTATGATAGGTGTATGCCTCTTTTGCGCCACTTACAAAACACTGTCCATGGGGAAATGACTTAAAATGTCCTTAAGACACATGAATGTGTTTTTTTAAAGCGTTTGCAATTTTTTTGGGTCACTTTTAACATGGCTATGTGACTCAAACAGTCAAAATCTAAATTCACCATGCACAGGTGGGAGCATATTTACAAGGAATGTGCTCCATGGGGAAAGGTCTTATAATGTAATATGGGAAAAATGACATCAGAGACACTGAAATGCCTTATAGAGAAGCATACACCATTATGTCCTTGTCATAAATTTGCAAACCATTACTTTTCCCCAAAAACGATTTTCAAATCATAATTTGAAAACACTGCACATGTGGAAATGACTTAAAATGTCCTTAGTTCAAAATTTGCTATTCCTTATTTTGCGATTGCACTGAAGGATTTGCAAATTTTGCGATTCCTTAAATGCAATGTATCAAACAAAAAATATGTAAAAAATGACATTAAGGATTTGGAAACTACCACCAACTTCTAGTTTGTGGTAATTTGCGAATTCTTTTCAAAAAGCATTTTTTTCCAAAAAACAAAAGGTGCCATATGACGCCCATACATGCCCTTAGGGCATATATGTGCGCCATATGCCCCCAAATTTCTTTTTCAGGGGTGCAGCAGGGTGTTCTTGAGACACCCCTGCACCCTTGGAAAAATTCCTATTTTGTGATGAGCTAATTGCTAATCGCAAATTGCACCTTCATTCCTATGAGCCTCCTAGCCCATGGAAATGAATGGGTAATTTGCAATTAGCAATTTGCTCATTGCAAATTAGGAATGGTAAAGAATCGCTATTTATTCCTTAAAATTCGCTATTTAGGAAATGCAAAATATTTTGATGGTACATATGGTGGTTCATCTGTAACAAGATAAGAAGCTTAGGGATACATTTATGATGACTGGCAAAATAAAGTGCAAATCACTTACTTCATTGGTAGGCCTTTACATGTATTATCTCTTCTGTATTCTTCATCAAGCGTAACTTTAATCTGCAATCCTGAGTAGGCCTCACCTTAAACAAACCTCTGGATAGGCCACACCTTATCGTCATCCTGGATTAATCATTTAAAATGCTAAGGACAGATTTATGATAGGTGTATGCCTCTTTTGCGCCACTGTGCGTCACTTTTATGATGCAGCGGCGGTGCAAAAGATTTGCTATGAGGCGACAAAATTACAAATTGATGCATTTAGGCAGATATGTCATGGTGTAAAAAAAACGTACCACATGAAACCGATGCAGCAGTGATGCAAAACATGCACCATGTTGCAAGACAGGCCTCACTTGGGGCCATATGTATCAAGCTAATTAGCATTCGCAAAGATCAAAATTCTGCGAATTTCGGCCTTTGCGAATGTTAATTAGACAAATGGTATGTATCAAACAAGTTTGATGCAAAATAAGGAGTAGCAAAATTTGCTATTCCTTATTTTGCGATTGCACTGAAGCATTTGCAAATTTTGCGATTACTTAAATGCAATGTATCAAACAAAAAATATGTAAAAAATGACATTAAGGATTTGGAAACTATTGTGGTAAATTGGTGGTAATTTGTGAATTCTTTTCAAAAAGCTTTTTTTCCAAAAAACAAAAGGTGACATATGACGCCCATACATGCCCTTAGGGCATGTATGTGCGCCATATGCCCCCAAATTTCTTTTTCAGGGGTGCAGCAGGGTGTTCTTGAGATACCCCTGCACCCTTGAAAAAATTCCTATTTTGTGATGAGGTAATTGCTAATCGCAAATTGCAACCTTCATTCCTATGAGCCTCCTAGCCCATGGAAATGAATGGGTAATTTGCAATTAGCAATTTGCTCATTGCAAATTAGGAATGGTAAAGAATTGCTATTTATTCCTTAAAATTCGCTATTTAGGAAATGCAAAATAGTTAGATGATACATATGGCGGTTCATCTGTAACAAGATAAGAAGCTTAGGGATACATTTATGATGACTGGCGCAATGAAGTGGACATTACTTACTTCATTGGTAGGCCTTTACATGTATTATCTCCTCTGTATTCTTCATCAAGCGTAACTTTAATCTGCAATCCTGAGTAGGCTTCACCTTAAACAAACCTCTGGATAAGCCACACCTTATCGTCATCCTGAATTAATCATTTAAAATGCTAGGGACAGATTTATGATAGGTGTATGCCTCTTTTGCGCCACTGTGCGTCACTTTTATGATGCAGCGGCGGTGCAAAAGATTTGCTATGAGGCGACAAAATTACAAATTGATGCATTTAGGCAGATATGTCATGGTGTAAAAAAAACGTACCACATGAAACCGATGCAGCAGTGATGCAAAACATGCACCATGTTGCAAGACAGGCCTCACTTGGGGCCATATGTATCAAGCTAATTAGCATTCGCAAAGATCAAAATTCTGCGAATTTCGGCCTTTGCGAATGTTAATTAGACAAATGGTATGTATCAAACAAGTTTGATGCAAAATAAGGAGTAGCAAAATTTGCTATTCCTTATTTTGCGATTGCACTGAAGCATTTGCAAATTTTGCGATTACTTAAATGCAATGTATCAAACAAAAAATATGTAAAAAATGACATTAAGGATTTGGAAACTATTGTGGTAAATTGGTGGTAATTTGTGAATTCTTTTCAAAAAGCTTTTTTTCAAAAAAACAAAAGGTCCCATATGACGCCAACACATGCCCTTAGGGCATGTATGTGTGCCATATGCCCCCAAATTTCTTTTTCAGGGGTGCAGCAGGATGTTCTTGAGACACCCCTGCACCCTTGGAAAAATTCCTAATTTGTGATGAGCAAATTGCTAATCGCAAATTAAACCTTCATTCCTATGAGGCTCCTAGCCCATGGAAATGAATGGGTAACTTGCAATTAGCAATTTGCTCATTGCAAATTAGGAATGGTAAAGAATTGCTATTTATTCCTTAAAATTCGCTATTTAGGAAATGCAAAATAGTTTGATGGTACATATGGCGGTTCATCTGTAACAAGATAAGAAGATTAGGGATAGATTTATGATGACTGGTGCATCACCAGGGATGTGTCAGTCATCCTGCGCCGCTGTTCCGCCACCCATGGTGTGCTGCATTTACAATGCGGGGCATCATGGGGCAAAAATGGCACAGTTGCGTGATGTATCTGTGCTGTAAAGGTAGTGATTGCTGGAGTTGTATCGCAAGTGCGATGCAGCTCAAGCAAGGCTCAGGGGTGCCCCATCTCCACAATGTTGCGTCAAGACCTATGCCTGCTTAAAGCAGGCGCAGGGTTTTGACGCAGCTTTCTCCTATCTGATTGTAAATACGGCACACCATGGGTGGCAGAGCAGCGGTGCACGTTAACTGGTGCATGCCTGGGGATGTGCCATTTAACATAAATCTGACCCTTTACATTTAAGTATGTGCAGGACACACAGAGTCGGTGAGGCTTATCCAAGGTTAAGAAGAGATGAGTCCTGTTCACTGAAAAATTAGACATAGTCTTCACCTGATCAGCATTGCTGGACATGGCTAAATAATAGCTGCAAAATATTACTCTTGTTAAACAATTTTACTATTATAATCTCTGAGATTTGTCTCTTACTCTGCAACATCTCATTGTTGTTATCTTTCTTTAAAGATAAAGACAACATCAACATGAGTGACAATCTGCAATCAGTTGATTTTGACCTCATCATTGAACTTGTAATTGAAACATCAGTGGATGTTGATCCATTGGATGATTTAAATCCTGAGGATGAAGAAGAGCGTGATGAGGATGCAGATTTGTCCGAATTATATGACATAGGGTGGGAAGCTGACCTGCTTGAGCCTATGGAAATATAAACATTTATTTTTAAAATGTATAATTAATGAAAAGTAAAAATGTAAACCGTTTAATTTAAAAATAAAGACACCTTCAAAAACAGGTTATGTGTAGTGTCTTCAATAAAATATTAAAATATGCTCATAAAATTAGATCAGATTCACATATAAAATAGCACAAGTAACATAAATATAAATGTCATTTCTTTTCTGCTATTTCTGTATTGTAAATTTGCCAAGGACTAAAAAATCTTCTATTTAAAATGTCAAGTAGTGTGTTAAGTTTTTGATCATTGTTATTGATTTACTGTTTGGTAATAATGGTTAATAACATTTTTTATTATATTTTACCACAGATTCAACTGCAGATCATTTCAAGATTTCACCATGCCAACAATAGAAAGACAGAGAAAGGCTGCAAAACGTCAAAGACAGCAGGTGAAACAAAATAAGCAGCAGTCCTCTAACAAAAATATTTGTCAAGTCACGAAGAAAGCACCGGGTAAGAGCACAAAATATTTCATAAGAAATATGTGTAGTAAAAAAAATATTACTACAGAAAATGTTTCAGTCCATAAAAAGAGAAGCAAATCAAATGGAAAGGAAAGGCTAATCAAAAATGTTACTGCTAGAGCAAGAGATAAGTCTGTGCATGATAGTAGAAGGAAACAACAGTTTAGGGACATTCGTAAACGAATGTTCCGCAACAGGATAATTGGCAATTTGTTAAAAAATATTAAGAAAGGTCAACAGAAACTGGTTTTTTATAAGAGAAAAAAAAAAGTTGAGAAAGTTATTGATCAGGCATTTGAAATTAAACGTAAGTTATTTATTTTGATAATCAATAGAATTAGGAAGCTAAACAAGGCAATTTATGATTTCAAAAGAAATAGTAGATGGAAGAGAATAGTTAATCGTAGTAATTTTTGTGAAGTTTTTTCTGGAGAATGGATGCATAGTTCAAGCTGTGAGGCATTTTTTAATGAGGAGAGTTATTTCCACGGATAATGATTTGGTGCATGCAGTTGACACCAGTGGTCGTGCTTATGAAGTGAAAGATGGTTGTCCAGTTGAAAAAGAAAAACTTGTGACAACAGAGACAGAAGAGGTGTTAGGTAATGAGGTTTTAGGAAGACGTGCTAAGGGTCCTGTGTACACCTGGAAGTGTAGTAGTATTTGCAGTGTGCGACAGGATTCCATCAATTTGCTTTGTGATTTTGTACGGTCATTTAATAAGAATAGTTTGAAGCAGAAAATAAGGTTGTTGCAAGAATTAGATCCTTGCAGAGTGAGAGAAGTGACAGGTTTGCATGGTCATTCACTGGCTTGTCTTTCCAGGAGAGTATGCCAGAGTGTTTTTCATCATTTCAGGATGCTAGCAGTGCATCATAATAAAGTGAGGAAATTAGTTAGAATGTTGTATTATGCTAAGAGTCCAGCAATTATGCTTAAACAATTATGTGCTGCTCTTTTGCATGGTTCTGAAATAGATGTGAAGAACATATGTGAAGAAATTGAGTTTTGTTACTTTGGAAGTAAAGAGGAGAATGTTGAAATTGACCCAGAAGAAGAGGGTAATGTGGAAGATAGTGTACAGGTTTCCAGTACAGATAATTTCCAGAGGGAAATTGCGACGTTTCAGGTGAAATCAAGTGAGAGGCCTAATTTCACTTGTGTGTGTTGTCGACGCACTTATTATAAGAATCAGACTAAGTTAGTGGATTTATATGCAAAAAGTGAAAGGGAAAATAATAGTGAATGGAAGGATTTTGCAACATACTTGATGGTAGAAAATTGTTTTGATTTGGGATTTGATCAACGTGTGTGTACTTATTGTTGTTGCAAATTAAATCAAAATCAGATGCCTGCTAGAGCAGTTCATAATAATCTGGAATTGGTTGAGATTCCTTCTGAATTGAAGCATTTAAATACTTATGAATCTATTTTGATTCAAAGTATCCATCCCTTTCAGGCTATTGTAAGAATGGAGCCAAAGACAGGGAAATTGCCTCCATCAGATTTACAGAGAGGATTAAAGGGAAGAGTTGTTTATTTGCCTCTAGATTTGAAGAAAAACATTAACACAATTGGAGTAGAAAAAGTGGAAGAGGAACCTCTGGTTATCTTAGTTAATGGGGTTCCGACAAAGAATAAGAAAATATGGCAAGATTTAGTAGATGTTAGGAAAGTTAAAAAGGCAACATTGTATTTGAAAAAAAATAATAAATACTATAAGAATGTATATGTTGCAGAAGAGGAAGTAAGTGAGGAAGAGGATAGCGATTTGTGTGCTGGTCAAATTGAGAAAGTAGAACCCTCTACTAGTGAAGAAATATATGAACATTATAGTGTTCATCCTTTGCATTCCAAGGAAGTCATGGGGAATGCTATTGAGTTGTTTCAAATGAAACAAGCCAAAGGGAGTCCCATTAGTGTTTGGGAGGAAAGTTTGGAAGCTCGGTGTTTCCCACAGCTTTTTCCAACAGGTCAGGGAGGAAGATATGATGAGCGACCTCATCAAATTCCTGCTTCTGAATACCGGACTTTGCGATTGTATGCAGGAGATGCTAGGTTTCGACAATGCATTCCCTATTTGTTTCATCTCCTGTTTGAAAGCGATCTGTCTGGACTGTCATATGCAGTGAACCACATCTTGAAAAGTGGTATACACATGCAAAACATCTCGGCAAGTGACTTTATGGATAAAGTCAATGTCCAAGACAGTATTTTGGATTCTCACCTGATTAATCTCATGGCGTGTCAGCGTGGTACTAATGAGTACTGGTACCGTCGTCATGGTGATTTAAAATGTATGCTGAGGAACTTAGGTACTCCCACATGGTTCCTCACTCTGAGCTGTGCCGAGTATGGCTGGGAAGACTTACTTGAATTTCTACGAGAGGCAAATGCTAACGTAGATAACATCGAATTCAAGACACCCGGAGAACTGTGCTCTTTGGATCCAGTCAATGTATGTAGGTACTTCAATCATAGATTTGAAGCTATGATGTCTTTCATCATGAATAAGAAGAATCCACCTCTTGGAGAGGTGTTGGATTTCTTCTGGAGAAAGGAGTACCAAGCAAGAGGTGCTCCTCATATACATATGTTGCTGTGGATCAAGGATGCACCTAAATTTGGAACGGATCCAGAAGACTCAGTGATGAGTTTCATCCAACAGTATTCTACGTGTGCTGTTCCAAACGCAAAGGAGAAGAAAAGCCTAAGAGAAAAAGTTCTGCGTTTCCAAAGCCATCGATGTGGAAAGTACTGCCGTCGTAAATTCCGAAACAAGGACAAGTTCTACACCAAATGTCGTTTTGGCTTTCCACGACCGGTGATTTCTAAAGGAAGAGTAAACAGTTTGATGTCTTCGCTGCGACATAATGTCATGAAGAAATCACCTAAAAACACATACAATTTGAAGAGGAACGAAGAGTCCAAGTACATCAACAACTACAACCCGGTGATTTTGTCCATGTGGAATGCTAACATGGATATACAGTTTGTGGCTGATAACTGTATGGCTGTGGCTCGGTATGTGACGTCTTACATCACCAAAAAAGAGAAGACAGAATTGAAGGATATGTGGGAGGACATTTCCCATGAAAAGAGCCTCAGCAAGAAGTTGTACAGTTTCAGTCTGAAGATGTTGTCGCATCGAGAAATCGGAGCGTACGAATGTTCTGACCGGTTGTCTTCAGCAAGTCTCTATGCCAAGTCCAGGAGTATCATTTGGGCGAGTCTTGGTCTTGCTGCAACGCGTAATCGAGTTCTCAAACCTGTGCGGGAAATTGAGTATTTGGCGGAAAAGGAGCCAAACAGTACCGACATTTTGAAGACCAACATGTTGGATACATATTATCCAAATAGAAGCAGTCACCTCGACAATGTTTGTCTGTATGAGGTTCTTCAAAATTACATATTCAAGAGGAACATCAAAGAAGATACTGAGAAAGGAGTGTATGCTGTAATAGGAAGTGAGGGATGTCTGGTCAAGCAAAGAAAATGCCACTTGGTAAACCATCGAAAATTGAGTGGCGAATCTCCTGAAAAAAAGGAGTTTTTCTATTTAGCACTTTTGCAACTTTTCAAGCCTTGGCGTGCAGAAGAGGAACTGCTTGGAGATTTCCTCTGTTACGAAGACTCTTTCAATGCCGCCAAGGAGACCATAGAATGTCCTGCTTTTCCCAAATATGTAGAAATGTTGAATGCGGAAATTGAGCAGGAAGCAACGATTGCAGCCGAGATTGCCAGAGACAGTTCTCAGGACAGTCAGAGTTCTGCTTCATTGAGTCAGGATCCACTAGGAGGACCTGTTATCGAAAATGAAGCTGCCACTGCCATGAATGAAGTGGAAAGAGCCATGGCACATGCTCAGGAGGATGCGGTTAACTTAGAAGAGTTGGAAAGACAACTCAACGTTGAGCAGAGGAAAATATATGACGAAGTTACCATGCAAATTGATCATGGATTAAGTCATGACAAGAAAGAGTGCTCATGTACGTCGTTGAAGCCTGTCCGACTGTACGTGAGTGGAGAAGCGGGAACTGGAAAAAGTTTCCTCATTAAAGCAATTTCATGCTATTTGCAGGAAAGGACAGAGTCATCGCTGTCTTGTGTTGTCACCGCTCCAACTGGACTGGCAGCACATAACATTAAAGGGATTACTTTACATCGTTTACTGATGCTGCCAGTGGAGCATGACAACAAATTACAATATCACAAGCTATCTGGAGATGCTTGTTTTGAAGTTTCAAGAATCTTGAGGAAAATGAAACTTCTTATCATTGACGAAGTAAGCATGGTTTCCAATGTCATGCTTGCCTTTGTGCATTTGAGAATGCAAGAAGTTCTCAAAACAGAGTATGATGTGTTATTTGGTGGCAAACACATCATTGTTTTCGGAGATCTTCTGCAGCTGACACCAGTGAAAGGGCAACCTGTGTTCAAAATGCTCACGCATGAAGATACCAGGAAGTGCCTAGGCAGCATTGGCAACGTCAATATATGGTTAAACTTCAATTATGCTGAACTGCATGAAAATATGCGTCAGGCGAAGGATGAAGTTTACAAGACTATTCTACAAGATGTTAGAATTGGAAAAGTGAGCGAGCATGGGAAAGAAGCTTTACATGCACGATTACTGTCAAATTTATATCCAGAACAAGATGTTGTGCCTGAGAATATTTTTCAGAAAATTACTGATAAGAAATCTGGAATATGTTTGATGCCAACTCTTGCAGAATGTGCCAAATTCAACAACAAAATGTTGCACTTAGAAAAGCAAGAGATTGTGAAACTGGAAGCTATTGACAGAGTAGAGCATATGGGATCAACAATTATTTTGTCTGAGAATCTGAAAACAAAATTGGATTCATTAGAGAAGAGTATATCTAAAACTGCAGGTTTTGAAAAGACTCTGAATGTGTGCTTGAACTGCCGTATAATTTTAAGAAGGAATTTACATGTTGAAAGAGGTCTGGTAAATGGATCAATGGGTAATGTTGTTGATTTTGTAAAATACAGAAATAGAGATGGAACTGAATTTTTAAAAATTAAATTTGATGGCATTGAGGAAGTACAGCTAATTGGTCGTTGCTCTGCTAGATTTTTGCTTGTAAAAGACTTATATGTTCGCCGTAAGAAGTTTCCTGTTTGCTTGGCATATGCGGTGACAATCCATAAATCGCAAGGTTTAAGTGTAGACTGTGCATTGGTGAATATTGGCAGTTCTGTGTTCAAGGAGGGTATGGCATACGTGGCATTGTCACGAGTTAGAACTTTATCGGGATTGTACTTGATTGAGTGTGATGTCACAAACATTTGTGCGGATGTAGATTGTGTTAAGGAATACAATAGGTTAAGAAGAGAGTATGCGTCACATTTGCCTCAGTATCCTTTGTTTGAGAAACGTGTGGTAGGCCGGAAACGAAGAAATGTGACCAATACTGGGGAGGTTGTAGCAAAAAGACGAAAAGTCTATGAACCTAAAATTACAAGCAGAAACAAAAAGGATTCTGTTGAAGATGTTTTTGGTTTTCAATTTGAAAACAGTTCTGGTGTCAACTGCTATGCTAATGTAGTGGTTAATGTTTTGTTTTCTCTAGAAAATGTAAAAGAAGAGATTGTGGTCAATTCTGATCAAAGATTTTGCAGTTTGTTAAATTCTGTGTTAGAGAAATGTAGCACTGATAGAAGAAACATAGAAAGTGTGTCTGAAATTCGAAATCTGTTAGACAGATGTTCAGGCCAAACACAATTCTCTCAAAATATTCAGCAAGATTGTCAGGAGTTTTTAATGTATATGCTTGATGTATTGCATGCTGAAGGTGTAGATGTAGATCAGCTGTTTGGGCTTTCTTATCAATGGCAGCATGACTGCGAGAACTGTATGGTATCAAGTACTACTATTGTAGACTCAGAAAGATTTATATATTTAACTTTGCCAGACAGTAAATCAGTCTCCTTTAATAAGCTAGTAAAAGCAGCTGATCACAACATGGAGTGTAGCCAATGTAAATCTGAAATGATGTCCACATTATTTATACGAACATATGGCCAGTATGTCATTTTAATGTTCCAACGATGTAGGCCTGATGGAACAAAATTGACAACTTTAATTAAAAAATTTGTAGCTTCGCAGTTGTCAATATCAGGAAGGACTTTTGTAACTGCAGCAATTATATATCATGACGGCCCTTCAATAACATCAGGACATTATACAGCTTATTTAAAGTATATAAATGGCTGGTCATTCTGCAATGATTCTGTTTTAATTTTCAAAAAAAAATTGCCATATGACCTTAAAAACTCTTACCTGGTGTTTTTAAAACCAAAATTTTAGGGAAAGAATCTCGGGATGTGCTCTGAGGAATTTCAAGAAGTTCTCATGGCTCCTACACTATTTGGCCTTGAGGATAAGTGTAGTACAGAGACATAACTTTTTACCATAACACTGGACGTCATGGAGAAATACATGCACTTTGAATGAGTTCAGAAAAACTATTTCTTTTTATAAGCTAATTGAAGCAGCCAATCAAAACATAGAGTAGAGGGAATGTAAGTCTGCAACGCTGTCTACTGTTTTACATTGCTTTGTGATTGAAAGTGATGTAGAGAATTAAATAATTGTAGTAGTCATAGAGTTAGTGTAAGTCTGCTTCATAGTAAGCAGTATCAGTGTCATAGGAAATGTAGAACATGACTGAGCAAGAAGGGGAAGATATTACTATTCCAGGATTGTGAAAATGATCTTCAACATTTTAATTCTGAAAGTTGCGGAAATGCCAAATGACGGGATTGGCTTACAAGAAATCCAAGAGTTATAAATGGGTCTGACAAGATTTGGCCTTGTGGAAACTTGTGGTAGAGAGCAAGAAGTCATTTATTGCATGTAACATGTTTTTAAAAACGATGGAGATTTTCTTTCAGAAAGTGGCGGGCTGAAAGTAATAACAGCACAAAAGAGTGTAAGCTGTTCATAGGACATCCTTTGACGTCATGGAAAGTAAGTTAACTTTAAGGAGTTCTGAATTCTGATTTCTTATGTTGTATGGGTTTTTTAAACACAATCATTTTGATTGTGTTTTTTTTCCCCCGCTGTTATATGATGAATACCTTCAAGTCACTGTTTTTAGTGAATTTTGATACATTCTGAGAACAGCAAAAATAAACCATTTAACATGTATAATTATTTCTGTACTGTTTGCATTTATGATGTATATGTAGAACTGTGTAGGAGGCATGGAGAAGGTGAGGCTTCTGTAAGTGTCAAAGTTGTTGCATGCAATGCTGCACTTCTGCGTATTCTTTCATATGCTAGACTACATCTGCACAATGAGATACCTAAGCAAAGGAAACACAAGTGATGTGATTGTGAAATGAGCAAAATAAATTGCACGTATTTCAATTACATCACCTGTGTTTCCTATCATTACGAATCACATTGTGCAGATCAAGTTTAGGTCTGTCCAGGGAAACATAGGAGGTTTTGACTTTGTTCAAGAGTGCAGTGGACATGACTCACTTCATTGGTAGACCTTCACATGTATTATGTCCTCTATTCTCTTCAACAACTCGAAATTTCATCTGCAACCCTGAGTAGGCCTCACCTCAAACAAACCTCTGGATAGGACACATCTTATTGGCATCCTGAAGCAATTATTTAAAATTTTAGTGTCTTGCGACACTTTTCTGAGACAACAGCAATGCAAAAGATGCACCATGTTTTAAGATAGGCCTCACTTCATCTGCATCAAGATACTGTTAGTTTAAAATGTATATCTTTAGGACTGTGTAGGGGGCCTGGAGAAGCAGAAGCTTCTGTAAGTGTCAAAGTTGTTGAAAAACTGTTTGTCCTTCAATCTTTTCCCTTGTCTTTTGTAATTTTTAAATACATGTTTTAATATTTTTGAAATGTTTGTTCTCTCTTTCACAGATTGAAAGTATAAAAACAAAAAGTGAGTAATTTAACGACAATTATAAGGTAAATGCTTTGTACTCTTTTCGTTACATTTCTATCACATTCACCTACTATTAGTTCCACTGCTTCATTTCTTTAACCCTCAGTTTCCTGCCTTTGCTACTTCCCTCATTCCTTTCTCTATTACCTACTTACTCAACTCCTTCCACTCTTTTTCTCAGTCCCTCTCTTCTCATAGTTCCTCACTCTTGTTCACTCACTCCGTCTCTATTACTCTTAGTGTCTTTGACTGATCACTCTATCACTACTTGTTCATAATGCTTTCTCTGTGTAGTTGAAGCACACTAAGGGGCATATTATGAATACAGCCAATAAAATTATTGCTCTTTTTATTGGCAGAAAACTGGTGCAAAAGTGGTTTTAGCGGCAGTTTTCTGCCGCTAAAAGCAGCTTTAGCGACACATTTCTGCCAATAAAAGCTGCAAAACTTTTATTGCCTATGTTGATGATATGGCTCTATGTTACTTACATTTCTTTGCTGTTTCAATTAATCTTTTTCTGTTATTTTTTGTTTTCTGTTTTCTATTTTTTCTCTCTGTTATTCCTCATGTTTTAATCTTATTTTGAACATTCACTCACATTCTCCAAGAAACTCTTCTTTGTTAATGTTATACTCTCTTTTTTTTTCTTTCACTTCGTTATCTATTTTGTTTTTCACAATTATACCCTCTTCCGTCTTTTCTTCGGTAAATAGATCTATTAAACAGTATCTCTTCTTTACTCCCTATAGCTGTCTTTCTTTTAACATCACTCTCTGTTTACTTTCCTTATACTTACTCTTTTTTTTTTTTTTTGGGTTAGCTCCCGGTCCGCGTACCGGGAAGCTAACCCGGGAGCGAACCAAAAGAAATAGAGCTTGCCAGAGTGCTAAACATTCTAGCAATTTTTTTTGAAAGGGAAGGTAGTTCTGAAAATAACTTTTTTTTTTATATTTTTGTTGTTTTATATTTTTTTGTATTTTTTGAAATTTTTTTGTTTTTTTTGTATTTTTTGAACGATTTTATATTTTTTTGGTTTTTTTTGGGGGGGGGGGAAACAACAAAAAACAGGCGTTAAAAAGGGCTCAACAGGAGCAAAAAAAAAATTACTGGGGGCGGTTAGGGCAATCATGGTGTTCATACGCCAGGTTTATAGCATTGATGCTCATGTTGCCACACGCTAACAACGCACGACAGTGCATACAAGAGTGTATCATGTGGCCAAAATTCTCTTGTATATTTGGCACAGTTTCCCGTGCCTCTTCTAGTGTTAACGCAATTGGTAATCTTGGTCTGGCCACAGGAGTTGGTCTTGGATTGTCCTGCATATCCCTTATTTCCGCCCGGCTGTAATTTAGTGGATGCTTCCTTGTCATGTGCCTGTGCATTGTGTGATTTCCGTAACTATATTTCTTGTCCGTCCCTCTTGATAATTGTTCTTTGCATATGCGGCAGGTGACATACCTCGCATTGACTTTTTTTTGGCCACGAGGGATCGAATAAAACTGCCAGATGAAACTGGCTTTCTTTCTGGAAACCCGGGGCACCTCTTCTAAGAACTGTGGTTCTTCTCCCTCCTCATCCATTTCTTCATCTTCCTCCTCAGTGTTGGTAATGACCTGGGGAGGTGGTCCTCTCTTCCCATGAGGAGGTGGAGGTGGTGGTGGGGGTCCACCAGCTGAAGCTACCAATGAAGCCATTTCTCATATAGTAGTAAAGGTCTTCCTCTCACAATGATGAAAGTCAGAGTGAGGAAAGAAGGAGGGGTTTTCATCATTTGGGAAAAACAATAATTCTCAACCAATGAAAAGTGTTATTTTTGGGTCACCTGACCTAGCCTTACATCATTATGAAACCAAAAGTGAAATGAACCAATGAAAAGTGTTATTAACAAGTCACATGACCTGTTATGCTTACGTTACGCGCTCCGGTCCGCGCCCCGGATAGCTTCCGGGTCGCTGCGCTTCGCGCCTCGGTCCGCGCCCCGGTGCACTTCCGGGTGCGCTAACGCGGTACGTCACAAGACGCATTACGCGGCAACGCGATACGTCGCGTTTTCGCGACGCGCCGCGGATCGCTTCCGGGGAGCTGCGTTTCGCGCCTCGGTCCGCGCCCCGGGGCACTTCCGGGTGCGCTAACGCAGTACGTCATAAGACGCATTACGCGGCAACGCGATACCGTCACTATGTTGATTTCTTACCTGTTCGCGGACCGGGTCGCGGCTTTAAATTGAGCTAACGGGAAGCTTCCCGGTTCGCGGACCGGGAGCGAAACAAAAAAAATATTTAAAAAAAATTATTAATAAACATATAAAATATATTTTTGGATTTAAAGAAGAATACATTTTACAGCTATAGATATTAGCTTTTAAAAAACCAATGAAATTCACTGAAAAAACCATAGGTTATAGACCATATATAGTTAGGAATTAGCATTTACAAAACCTTGAAAATTCACTGAAAAAACCATAGGTTATACACCATATATAGTTAGGAATTAGCATTTAAAAAACCTTATTTTACTCACACAAAACCATTGAAATTCCATATATAGTTAGTTGTACTAACTATATATCGCGCACCCGCAATCCACTGCTGATCATGTCACATATTACATCATTCATGACATGGTCAGTGACATCACTGATGACATCACTGATGACATCTCAAATGACATCACTGATGACATCACTGATGACATCTCAAATGACATCACTGATGACATCACTGATGACATCTCAAATAACATCACTGATGACATCTCAAATGACATCACTGATGACATCACTGATGACATCACTGATGACATCTCAAATGACATCATTGATGACATCACTAATGACATCACTGATGACATCACTGATAACATCTCAAATGACATCTCAAATGACATCACTGATGACATCTCATTTGACATTACTGATCACATCACTGATGACATCATTCATGTGATAATACGATGAACCTCTTCAGACTCTAATATAACCTTAGATACACTCAGTGTAAACACAGACTCGCAGATTGTCACTCATCCATGAAGTTACACACACACCTAGTCAGTCATGCAAACAATCAATCACACCTCCATTTCCTTAACTATACAGTTAAACACACCTTACTTATTCAAACATATACTAAAACATATTTACTCACTTATACAATCCTGGATACAAGTTCACAATGATCCATACAGCCACTCACACATTCACTGGCTCTTATGCACAGTTATTTATATATGTCAACTCTCACATGTACTGTATTTTACATATGTACTTACTTTGACATGTAGCACTGAGATATCTATTCACTCACCAATACAGTCATGCACACAGTCAACCACCCATACAGCTGTTTCCACATGCACTTTTGAACCCATACATCTATGCAGAGAGTCATACACCTCCCAGCCACCCATACACACTCTCAGTCTCCCATACAAATACTTGGGCAACCAATCAATAACCCATATAGTTAATCATATAGCTACTGATCAACACATGCAGCAGTTTACAGAACAACAGACATAATGATGCACAAATTAAGACAGTTTAGTCACTAACCCATGCACTCAGTGAGACACATTTAATCACTCACTCATACAGTCAGTCATGCACCTACTAAATCCTTTGTTCAGACACTTCTACATCCACTCATTCTTCAATATGTAAGACATATTTTAACTTTACAGAAACATACAGTCACTGGATGTTGTCATCAGTGATGTCATCAGTGATGTCATTTGAGATGTCATCAGTGATGTCATCAGTGATGTCACTGACCATGTCATGAATGATGTAATATGTGACATGATCAGCAGTGGATTGCGGGTGCGCGATATATAGTTAGTACAACTAACTATATATGGAATTTCAATGGTTTTGTGTGAGTAAAATAAGGTTTTTTAAATGCTAATTCCTAACTATATATGGTGTATAACCTATGGTTTTTTCAGTGAATTTTCAAGGTTTTGTAAATGCTAATTCCTAACTATATATGGTCTATAACCTATGGTTTTTTCAGTGAATATATATATATATATATATATATATATATATATATATATATATATATATATATATATATATATATATATATATATATATATATATATATATATATATATATATATTCCTTTAAACACGAAAAGAGCAGAGGTGGGCACTCCAGCCAAGTCAAGTAAGTTGTTTATTATTCACAGTGCGATGTCCGTCCTCCAGTCAAGTGGGAGCAAACACATGTTTCCCTGCCCTCACCAGTGCGGGCAGGGAAACTGCTATGTCTCAGGAGTGGGCTCCCTTGGACTTAGTTCGTAAACCGACCTCGGGGGATGGGGTCCCCGGGCACAATGGCTCATGGAGGGGGTTGCATGACCCCTCTTCCTTTAATTAAAGCAACTGGGCCTGGGGAGGGCTCCTCTGGGCCTTTAATGGCTCTGGGAGGGGGCCTATGAGACCCTCTCCCCATTTTCCGCAATTTTGGCCCTGGGAGGGGGTTCCCCAGGGCCTGTCATGGCTCAGGGAGGGGGGTCTTGCCCCTGCCCCAGGGTGGGCACCCGAGGGCCAAATTGGAGTTCCCGCAAGAGTCTCGTGAGCATCTCGCGGACCCAACCATCCAAATATACATTTTTTAGCCTTAATTTCTCAAAAACTACTTAACAGATTTACACTTAATAAGAAGAAGCACAATCTGCCAACCAAGATCTGATTTCCTGACAAATTTGGTTGAATTCTGTTCAACGGTTTTTGCTGTAGCCCTTCTTAAAGAAGTCTATGGAAAATATATGGGGAATTTGCATTTTGGTACCCCCCCTTAACTCAGTACTTGCCAATTAAGTGTATACAATTTAACATACCTTTGGTATAGGGTTATACACCCAATTGGCAAGTACTGACTTACCTATAAGTCAGCAGTATATGGTACCCCAAGTACCCAGGGCATGAAAAGCAGAGTGTTTACCCACGGATGCAGCACTGTTTGTGCCACCCGGCATGGAACAGAGACAAAATGGACCTGAGGTCTGGATAGCAAGCTTCAATGCAGTCTCAGAGTCAACAAACCAGCAGCATCAGCCCATATATTTGAGGGTGAATATGCAAAAAGAGGCATTTCCTTGCCATATACATAATCATTAATCAATTAAAGATTATTTCATATTTCATATAAAAACGAATAATCATTGAATTTAAAATATGTCTAATTCAAATAACATCCCGCATTATCCCCCTTCAAACCTAAAAACCCATTACAATACTACCATTTTTTTAAATTAACTAAATCACTTAAAATTGCAAACTTTCTTTAAAAAAATATTAATAACAATTATACCAAGAATACTGGCAGTTAAAATATTATAATTACGAAAACATATTAAAATAATTGAGAAACAAATTCATTTACAACTATATTAATGAAAAGGACATTAAAATCAATTATTTTCCGGACAATTGTATTATTAACTAAAGAAAACTATATTCTTGACAACAATATTCTATACCACAATATTTTTGAATCACAATATTCTTTGGGCAATATTTTGAACTCAATATTTTGTCGAAACAACATTCGAATCCCACTTATAATAGACCTAGATCCCTGATTGATTCAGTTGTTAATTTGGCTGGATGGGTAATACTCAATAGGCTAATGCTCTGGCAACTGAAAATAAAATCTTATCAGATCTCCAGTTTAGTTTCAGACTGTGTTTGGGCACCATAGATCTGTGCTGAAACTTACATTTCATAATTATCATTTATGTTACATTTGTAGATTTATATAGCACAACTTATCACCCATAAGTGTATCTAGGCGCTGTACATGTGTACGTGGAGATTAAGGGCCACATTTTGAGTTTCAGCTGGTGGGCTGCCACGGATATGCTCCTGCACTGCCGAGACTCACCACCACCTGCCTGCCAGATTCCGATTTAAAAGTGGTCTGGCGGGAGAGCGGTGTATCGGTCCAGTGGCTGTGCCTCTTTCAAAGACAGCGGTGTCTTTCAAAAAGGCACTGCAATGGGAATGCCACACAAAGTTCCTGCACGGCAAAGACTGTAATGTCCATGCCGTTCAGGAACTGGAGTGCATGCACACAGTGGGGCACATTATATGCCTCCTGTGTGCATCCACATGGCATGAGGCAACAGGTGTTTCCTCTCCGCCACGGTTTTCATGGAGGTGGAACCACCATGAAAACCGTGATGGAGAAGAAACTCGTAATATGCTTGGTGGGACTGTCGCGGTCCTGCCTAGCACATTGCGGCCTCAGGACCTTCATTCCACTGCCAGAGAATTGCAGTTACCGGGCGGTGTCACCGGTCCCAGGGCGGACCAACTGCCCAGCTCGAAATGGGTCGGTCAGACTGCTGGTGCAGTGGTTGCTGGGCTGCCACTGCCACACCACCATGAGCCAGTCAGTCTGAAGTACCAAAAAACTAAATAACCTATGAAGCTATACTTACCAATAGCCCACCATTACCAATTACCAATAATCAGTCAGTTGGCAGTGAAGAAAGTTCAATCGTTTATTATACAAAGCACTCCAAAGTGGAGCCTCTCGCAACCTCACCCCTCGAGGCTCGCAGAGAAGACTGCCGGCACATAATCAGGAGACAACATATATACTGTTACAGTCTCAAGTCATTACCCTAGAAAGAAAAAATACAAGTTGGTACAGGTGGTTCATAGGAAAGACCGTATATGGCACACAATGCAGAGTCAGAATAGCTCTGTTAATTATAGCAAGGTCAAAGAAGTTGACTCCCTTCTGCCTAACGCTCGGGAGGACTCGCATGGCACCTCCAGGAATGTGCTTATCAGGCGTGCACCCACCTGCAAACTTGAAGGTTTTAATGCAGGGAAGAAGCAACCCATCTTCAGCTGCCTCTCCATAACTCAAAGCCAGGGATTTTGCTTACTTGACAGAAAGTCACGTGTTCCTGGCCTAAAGTCGAGCTAAGGCCACAAAATGGAGTCGGCTCCTCTACTGACTAACCATCATGGAATACACGCGAATAATGTGTATTTTCCCATGCAAAGCTAACTAATCAATATACTCATCATTCGGATAAACTAACTATATAGCTACATCATGCTAACAATGTATATATACGTGCAGACCTATAATAAGGGGGAAATTCGGACCTTCATCCTTCAAATCCACACTTTTAGCGTGATGTAGATAACTAACTGAAAACTAATCTTCAAAAATCTCCTCAACAATCGCCATGAGCTCATGAATCTCCTGTTGTATCATTTGTTGTTTAATTGCTGTGGGGGTGGGAACTAATGCGGATGAGAGTTTAGTAGCCCAATAAGAACAACATGCGGGGCCACAGGGCATGCAGAAACAGCAGATAAATATAACTCCTGCTGCTCCAGCCAACATCATCAATAATTTCCATCCCCAAGTAGACACCAATCCCCAGAACCAGCTAGAAAAGGACCAGGACCCATTTTCAACATGAATTTCAGAGGCCAATCTATGTAGCTTCTGGATTGCCAAATGAACAGAAGGGGCGGAGTCTGGAATATATACACAACAGGAGCTGCCGATCACGCGGCATGCTCCTCCTCGATCAGCCAAGATGACATCCAAAACCATACGATTCTGAAGCGAGACAAGTCTCGTAGCCTGAATCTCTTCTGTTAAATTTGTCAAAATATCTGTTGTGATATTAATAATCCGCTCAACTACTCGGGATACACGTCTTACCTCTCTACTTGTGAAAATCGGGCCCCATATCGGAAATAAACCTTTAGCAATGCCATAAAATTGCTGCAAAGATGTATCGGTCTGATCGACCTCAGACATTCCAATCTGTCTCCTATTTCTGATGAGAGGCAAGCTAGAATCATACAATTGATGATTCTTATGATAATTGGGGGGAGCTAGATACACTGGAGGATACAAGAATGACAAATAACATCGGCCTGCCCACCCCCGTGGTAACCAAGTATAAGCATGTTCCCCACATACAAAATACACATTTGGAGTGGTCAGTAAAGGGGGGCTACTAAAAATGTTCATTCTATATGTATAATTACATGTGCTTTCCCCAACTTGCACATGCCCCGTTCCCTGAACACCGAAAACAGATGAACTTTTCAGAATAGGGATTGGCATAATACGGTCACTAGTCACATTCCTTGCAATAAACTGTTGAAAATAGTGGGTATGATTAAATTCTACAAAATCTTAAAGTTCACTTTTTACCACGTAATATTTTGATAAGTAGTATATAAATTCATACAAGTATTCGGGTCCAATGATCCTTCACCGTCGTTTCCTTTGGGGTCAAATCCTTGATGTGTCTCAATATAAGCTAAAATCATACTGTAGTCTTTCTCTGTGTACTGCTTAGGGTTTTCAACATAATGCATATACATGGATGATAAGATCTGGAACCATGCCTCACAACTACCCAGGTATGATAATGGTAAAGAGAGGAATAAGTCATGCTTATGCATGACTGATGGCAAAAGACCACAAACCCAGCAATCTGTCACATTAGTAGTACTATGTGTCTGGTGAAGCATTTCAACAAATTCATTCTTAGAGTAGGTCTGGCGATGTTGTTCTTTATGGGGAGCTAACGTGAAAAACAAGTGTTTTGGGGGTGCAACAGTAGTTTTCAACATTGTATGCATCGGATGTTGATACTCCAAATATATGAATACACTTATTAATATTACGAATATAACTGCAATCACTATTACGAATGCTAATTTCACACGCATGGTCCAAGCTGAAAACATGGGTAGATAAAAAGGCAAATATCGAGGAGCAGTTATGATACGACCAAAGGGATACATTCCTAACTAAAAGTCCAAAACTAAACTGGGACAGTGCAGTCCAACCTGCCAGAGAGTTCTTCTTCCCTGTGTCCGACTAGAGCCTCACAGGCAGGCTCCTATCATTCATCTCAAAGAAATTAATTGAATCACGTTGAAATCCTTGGAAAGCAAACATTCAACCTGGGCATTTTCGTTTACAAGTCTTTCTTTCTGAACAGAGCCCCACCAAAGTTCCAGCTCTCAACGGGTTCAGTCCAGTGTCTCGCTCAGTACCCTCAGAAAGGATTCTAACAAACCCTAATACTCAAGTCTTTCCTCATCTCCTACCATCACTTTCTGGGGTACATTGCTGTTTTCTCGGCCGCAGGTTGTAACGAACATGGCCAGGTGTTTCCTGATCGGCAAACAACACAGAGGAAGGCGGCTCCACAACATCAGAACCACTACTAGCTTCGTGATTGGCGGCAACGACAGAATCTGGGGAAATCACGGATTCATCTGGTGATGCCCTGTTTGATCCCGTCACTCCTCCTTCTAGCCCCTGCTCAACTTCAAGGGCGTCGGAAAAAGGAACAAAACATGTGGCTCTTTCACCTTCCTGTGTCAAAATTCCATCTGGATGTTGCCGATCATACGGAAGCGGAAGAGGCAGGCGCTTTATATGAAAAGCATGTATCCAGTGCTGTTTCCCATCCACTTTCACCGCCGTACGCGTGGCCAGGAGGACTTGGTGAGGTTTAGACCACCTCGGAGCCAAGTTGGTGTCTCGCTGATATTTCTTTACCAGTATCCACTGGCCAGGTTCCAACCGATGTCCGGGACCCTCTGGCAGGGGCTGCAACACTGCTGCTACCTGTTGATGAATGGAACGAAGATCTTTAGTCAAGGCATATAGATAATCTATTAACATAGGATATTCAACATCTCTAAATGATCTAGGCCTTGGCACTCCCCAAACATATGCAGGTCACCCAAACACCACTTCGTAAGGAGACAAACCTGTACGGGAATGGGGGGTAACTCTCAATAACATTAGGGCCAAAGGCAAAGTATCGGGCCACTTGAGTTTAGTACTTTCCTGTATTTTTGCCATTTTGAGTTTCAGTATTCCGTTATATTTTTCCACTAACCCTGCTGACTGAGGATGCCGGGCTGCATGGAACTTTTGTTAAATCTGTAGTCCATTGCATATATGTCTGACTAAATCTGCATTAAAATGTCCGCCGTTATCTGTCCAAATCATTCGAGGCAAACCAAAGTGAGGCAAGAACTCTTTAAGAAGTGCCTTCGCTGTTGCTAGAGCAGTATTTTCCTTGGTCGGGTAGGCCTCAACCCATTTGCTGAAGGCACATACCACCACCAAGACATACTTCAGATTATTAACGCGCTCCATATGGATATAATCCATTTGAATCACCTCAAAAGGCAGAGTCGGAGGTGCAAAATTTCCACTCAAAACAGTTTCCCTCCCTCCAGGATTATGTTGCAGACAAATCATGCAGTACCGGACCAAATGAACAGCTGTTTTCTGAATATTCAGATTATTCCACACAGGGTCCAAAAGTGCACAAATACCATTCACTCCAATATGAGCTGGACCATAGGCCATGGTTACAACTGCCTAGACTAAGGCATTTGGTAATTGCCATCTTTGTTTATCTGTCAAGTCGACCCAACAGTTATTCTCATCCAACCTTCCCACTTCCTGTTACCAATGAGCCAATTCAGCAGAGGTAGCTTCTTTTTGTATTTCTTGAACACTTTCCATGGTATTATTAAACAAATCGGATTCCTCCACCCATCTAGCGGAGGTGGTTACAAACATAGAAGTCAATTTGGACTGTGCTGTTTCCTTTGCAACCTGATCAGCAAAAGCATTTCCTTCACCCATTTCATCCACTACTGCCTTGTGTGCGCTACATTTCACTATTGCCACCATTTTTGGTAATGTAAGAGCCGTTAACAATCGTAAAACTAGGGGGCCATGCTGTATTCTCTGTCCATGAGAGGTGAGGAAACCCCTCTCTTTCCACAGCTGCCCAAAGCTATGGGCCACGCCAAAGGCGTATTGGCTGTCTGTATAAATATTAACTTTCAGTTCTTCGCTTAGTTCACAAGCTCGTAATAATGCCACTAATTTAGCTGCATGGGCTGATTGATAGGGCAATCGGGAGGTTTCCACTACTGTTTTTAAAGTGGTGATTGCATACGCAGCTGTTGTTGTACCATCTGTTAACTTAAAACAGGAGCCATCCACATACAATTCCCCTTGGGGGTCAGATAGAGGAATGTCTGTGAGGTCAACCCAACCCTTCGTCTCTTCTTCAGTCCAAAATATACAATCATGTACATCATTTTTAGTTTCGTCCGAAGGGAGGGGTAGTAATGTGGCAGGGTTCAGAGTGGCACAGGTTTAATCATTATATGTGGAGCAAACAAAGTAAATTCATATCCAGTAAGACGCGCACTTGTAAGGTGCCGAGTCTTCGTTTTATTCAATATTGCATCCACAGTGTGCGTACCATCACTGTGAGGTCAGAATTTAGAACTAGCCCTTCCGACTGTCGGATGGCCACCGCAACAGCGGCGGTGGCCCTCAGGCAGCTAGGAAGCGCTCTGGAAACATTATCCAATACTGCCGAAAAATAAGCACAAGGTCTCTGCTTACCACCAAATCCTTGTGCTAACACTGAAAGCGAAAAACCGTCCACCTCGTGCACATAAAGTACAAAAGGTTTTCGGTAATCAGGAGTACCCAAGACAGGTGCAGAACAAAGCGCAGATTTTATAGTCAAAAGATTGTTGAAAGTTGTCAGTCCAAGGAAGAGGTTCATGCACATCTTTAGTGGTTAAATACAACAAAGATTTAGCAAAAAAATAGGAATCCATTGGCGACAGTAGGAAGTAATGCCAAGAAAAGCACGAACATCACGCTGAGTATGAGGTACAGACATGTTAGAAATAGTAGTGACACGCTCAGGAGTTAAGCGCCTCCCCGCTTTCGACAGTAGATGACCAAGATAGGTCACCTCCTGTCGACAATACTGACGTTTCAAGAGGGACACCTTATTACCTTTGGCCGCTAAATGATGCAATAATGTAACAGTGGCGTCCCTACAACCCTCCTCAGTATCTGAGGCCACAAGCAAATCATCCACATATTGAAGAAGAACATTTCCTGATGACAAAGTTAAGTCATCCAAGACAGCTTTAAGGGCCTGACTGTATATACTCGGACTTTCAGTATAACCTTGAGGAGCACGACAAAATCTAAAGCTTCGGCCAGATAACGAGAAGCCAAAAATCTGACGGCTATCTGGATGAATCGGAATGCTAAAGAAAGCATTCTTTAAATCAATAACTGAAAAATACTTTGCCGTCGGAGGGATCATAGTGAGAATAGTAGTAATGTCAGACACCACTGGAAATTGGGGTACTACAATCTTATTAACCTCCCTCAAATCAATCACAAAACGATATTTATCAACGTTTCCTGACTCTCCATCTATAGGGGCTTTTTTTAAAATCGGAAGAATGGGGCTATTACAAATATTAGCTGCAGTTTCTTCTACTATACCTTTGTCAATCAAATCCTGTATAATGGATAATAATGCACGTTCGCCAGCCGGCAAAATTTTATATTGTGGTATCCGTGGTAATTTCACACCTTGTTTCAAAGTTATGTGAACGGGAGGGATGTCCAGCAAACCGACATCCGCATCTCCTGTAGCCCATAACGAGAAAGGGACAGCTGCCAGTTCGGGAGGAAGAGGTTCATTTTTAGCTAAATACTGCTTGTCAATTTTACTGGGAGAACGTATAGTCAAATAGACACCTTCAGGGGAACAATGCATTTTTGCATTTAACTTTTTCAACATATCCAATCCTAATACATTTCTCAACAGTGCGAAGTCAGTAAAAACGGGGAGTCAATTGTGATGGGCCCTATAGTGAATTGAATTGGCTTGGAAATGGGGCTTACTACCGGAACTCCTGAAAATCCCACTGAAACGTTATTTTGCCCAGACAGAGCAGCCCCTGGGACCAATGAGCGAGCAATAGAACTATTTATTGCGCCCGTGTCAATTAGAAAATCTTCAGGAGTCCCCATCAATTGCCCCTTAACATAAGGTCCTTGCTGATTGACGGGTACAGGCACTTGGCCCCCTCTCTGTCCTTGGCTGTCCTATGCATATGAAAACCCGTCTGGTCCCTGGAATTCATAGTCCTCATTATAGTATTGCCTACCTTGGGGATTGTCAAAACAATTTTTCTCCGAACCTCCACGTGCCACCTTTTCCCTGCGCATGTCACTCCGATCAGTACCAAAAAACATAGAAGAACCTCTCCTAGAATGTTATATAACAATTGGTAATATATCCATCAATTTTTATATAACATCATTGTCCCACACAGAAACAATTATAAGCAAAACATATAATTTAATTTTTTCAAATCCATTAGAAAGCACAAATTCATAAAAAACATTTATATATATGTATACATACAATGCAAATTAAACAAATGAACACAGCATATAGCCCCTAATCAAGATCACACATTCAAACAACCTCTCAGCCATTCACAGCGTCATACACTACAAGACAAAAGACAATATCATGATCACAGGACCAAAACCTAAAAAAGAAGGTACAAAGAAAAACAAAGCGCCGACACGCGTTTCGGAAAGGACAATATATCCAAAGTTCCTTCGTCAGGGCGCAAGGAGAGCCAAAATATATGAATAGATTCTTCACAGTTCAGGATGACTTGAATATTTTCAAAGAAAAACCAAAGGTGGTGATGGACGGAGCGTTCACAATACAAACACTCACCCCCGGTCAACTGATCTGGGTTTAATCCATCACCGTTCTGTAGCTCACTCCGCCACCCCAGTTTAGACATGGCCATTGCAAATCAGTCTGACCCTGTGCCTCATGGGAACAGTCCAGCCCGAACTGCCAAGCCATGTCTTCCCTGGACCGGAATCAAGCTTCCCAGGACCGGTTTCTGAATATTTTCAAAGCATAATTCCTTTAAGACAATTTTTCAGGGGCTATGTCTTGATGACGATGAAAAGCAATATACAATACAAAGTATCCAATTCTGACAAACACTGTTCCAATGGCCTACCCAAGTTCTATAGGCAGATCACGTCAGTTCAAAAGGTAGCCAATCGTTATACGGAGTCCAGGGTACATATTTTCAAAGAAAACGATATATATATTTATATATACTGTGCAAAAACGGGGGCAGTAGGTCTCAAAAGCTTGAAGATCAGCAAGGCATAAGGAGTATAATCAAACAGGCCAAAAGGAACACCAAGGCTCTACCGATAATCCTAGGTCTGGCGGAGATTGCCGGCACCCAGCACACTCTTTCTCCACGGATTTACAAGATCATAGGCAGTGGGACGCACAATAAGTAGTAGCCATCAGATACGAAGGCTGGAACAAATACGCAGGAATCGTCTCTCAAACTTTCGCAATCAGTACCAATCAGTACCACCACGACCATGACCCCTTCCGCTCACAGCTCCGTTCTGCGCCAACAATAATCGACACTGAGCTCGCCAATGTCCTTCCTGTTTACAATATGCGCACTGATTTATTCCTAAAGCAGGGACCGGACCTCCGCCTCTACCCGTCTCCCCTCCCCTTGGGCGGGTCCTTGGCCGCCTCTTCCCCCACCTCATCCTCTGACAACTTGCTGCAATAATACTTGAATTTTAAGGTCTTTTGCCTTCTTTTCCATTTTATCCTTACTCTCATTTTCCCGGTGTTCATAATACTGAGCCATGCTCAGAATCACAGAAGGGGTAGATGTAGTCCAAGTACTTTCAGCAGTCGTAACCGAGCAGAGACCTCAGAAGCAAATTGGTTACAAAGCGATTTTACGATTTACAACTCGATTTACGAATAATCGAGTCCTGCCTTCTGTAGCAAGGTCCTTTCCACTAAAATCTATAAATGTTCCTTTCATCCTTCTTTTGCTTACACGCGGTTAACTTATCCCAATCAACCTTACGAGGTGGTATCAATGTATGCATATAAGCAATGATCTTAGCTGGAAGTGTTGTAATCTCATTCTTTGGCATATCTCCCAGTTTGCGATCCTTATCCCAATCTTTGAATTGGTCCCAAGTTCCTCCTAACTCAGCAACATGATCTGTATCATACACTTGGCGCCATACATCTACTGGGACTAAGAGTCCGAAAAACAACTCAATATCCGCTAAAGTCATCACTGCTGAAGCATCCGCTTCAATTAATACTTTGTAATAGGCGGTGGGATTCTTTCGGGGGTCAGGAAGTTGTGATTTCAGGGAGAGGACTTCGCTCCTTTTCCATGGAGTGTATACCCACTGTTCCTGAAATCGAGCCTCCACTCTATCCCTAGTCACTATATTCTGGTCATTACGTATCCCTGGTATTTCAGGATGATAAATAGGATGCAATTCTCTCATTGGATGCTGAGAATCCCAATTAGGGCATTTCAAAAATATCCTACCTTGATATTTTACTAAAACTTCTAGATTCCTATATACTTCTTCAGGACTCAATTCAAACTTATGAACTCAATCTGCAATATCATATAATATTTGAGGAGCTAGTCCATCCAGAAAACACAGTTCCCATACTCTAATAAGATAACAAGACATTTGATACAATGCCTGTTGCTGCATAACAGGCTCAAAATCCCTCATGGTACTCCAAATATCAACCACCATGTACAAATTATGTTGCATCCATTTAATTGCCTGTTCTGCTATTAATTCTTTTTCATCATGTCCTGCTGATGCCCTAGTAAATAGTCTTCGAGCACTTAAACCCCCAAGACCCCTGGAAGGGGTCAATTCTGCCGATACGGGTGTTATACCACCAGATTGAGAAGTCCATACGGGACTTGGGACCGAAAGAACTACACAAGGACCCCCTATATTTGACTGTGTATCAGGAATCAGTGTAGCCATTTCCCTTACTGAGGTAGAAGGGACATTAGGAGTCCCTAAAAGGGCAGGGGAAGCGGCTATAGCAGGGGCTTGGGCCGGGGGAGCAGAAGCCATATCTAAAGGAACAGCAGGCTACACGTGCTGAGGGGGGTACGGAGGAGGGGGTTGAACATCCAATAATTCTTCTGTTTCGTCTTCAGTTTCGTTTTGAGTAACATAACTCTTTTCCGTTTGCAATCTAAATTGCCTATTCATGCAATCGATATTCTGCTCAGTCTGATTTTTATCATAAGCGATAGCTTTCTCGGTAATAGTTTGCCCTGCTTTAATTTTGTTCAGTTTTTCTGCTCTAATACGTCTGCGCTTCGCCTCTTTCTGACATATGTTCAGTGTGTCGAACATTGCCTGTCTACTACATTTAGAAAACAGACGGTCTTGTAAATACTGAATCTTTTTCTCATCAAATGCCCCTGTTAGTGGCCATTTTAATTCTACATTGTCCTTGGTATACCTATGCCACAAGGTGTTAAACAAAAGTGGAGCAATGCCGTGCTTACAATACATATCATGACTGGGGCTTCCCTCGGGAGGAGCCGGCTGACTTTCGTCCAATCGCGTGCCCTTTCGGCAAACACATCCAAAACATAATTTACTAAAGCACGGCATCGTTCTTAATTTCTACTCGCAACTTCTAAAATATTCACAACAACACTCTTTCATACATGGCCATGTTCATACAAACTTCTTTCATTTACTCACATAGAACACATTAAAAAAAAAACGATTCACAAACAAAAAGCGATTCATGAACAACATAAAATTGAAATTGTTTCAAAATGACATGTCTTTCCAAACAAAGAGCAGAGCCCGTCGACTCCTGCTCATGGAGAACTTAATTATTTCCAATCCTTACTAACAAGAAGCCAAAGTCAAGTTGTCGCATCCACCGACTACCTAGAGATAGCCACACAGGTTTTCAACCACAGACCATCCTACGGACCATCCAACAGCCCTCTCGTTTCACCTTCTGAACTATTCTGACTCAGCCCGCTATCTTAGCAATGCTCCAGATCTGTCCGGGGGCTACCCAAGCGCAACTGCTGGCGTTTCCAAGAGCAGTCCGGCCGGGTGTGTACCATCACAAGTCACACCAAGGCGTCTGGTACATATCTCTATTGTTCACCAAACAAATCCAAATAGGAACGTCCACCCGTACAGTCTCAATACTGCCCCGCTGGACTTCCAAACAAGTTCTCCATGGCTCTCCAACCACCCAATTCAAACGACCGAAATCACAAAGAAACCATAGGACCGGCATATTCGGGGTGGTGATCCGACCAGTGCCACACTGCAAAACCTAGTGCTGCATTCTGAGTGTGGCGGCCAGACCACCACAGGACAGCCGCTTCTGCTGGGTATCCAAGATCTAGCGGCGTGTCGGTCTGAGGCTGGAATATGCTGGTGCTGCCGCAGCAGCACCGCAGAGCACATTCCGAGTTGCCAAACCACCACCCATTACATGGCGGTGAGCCTGCCATGAAGAGAGTGGGAGTGAGGCAACTAAGGAGGTGCTAATAGGGCCCCTGCCACCTCTAGGCCAGGTGGAGGACACATGTAGTGACCCCCTGGAGTTGCACCCCCAGTTCCTGCATGGTGTGACATGTATGTCACACCATGCAGGAAGGTCAGTCGGTGCACTGACTGTGGCAGTCTACATGTTAGGCTCCTCTATCAGTCTGACAGAAAGCGGCTGTTTGACCGCCGCAGCACCATGGCTTTGGTGATCCTACAGCAGAAAGCCTTTGAACCATCCGCTGTGGGACCGCCAAAGTCGTAATCAGGCCATAAGTCTTTTGTAATGGTTGCTGGTGCCAGACCCTTTCAAAGGTAGAGCTAGAGCAAAGGTTGATTCTTTTTCGTACCTAGGTATTTTATTTGATTGAACTAGTTCTTGGTCTCCTTTGTTAGATGGTAAAAAAGATCTCATATCACGTTTAGCATCCTTTGTGTTTGATTTTGCCTTAAGGCTCGGTAATAAGCCAATGAAGGCATTATTACTGATCTACCGGGCCAAATGCATTTCTGCCATTTCTTATGGAGGTGATTTATGAGGGCACATGTACTTTGCCTCTCTTTAAACACTTGAAAATACCTTCACCAGATGACTACTGAGCCTTCCTACATTAACTTCTGCCTACATAACCCGTGAAGTTTTATGAGAGTATTTTTTTATTATTTACTAGCAGCCCGTCCCGACGTTGTCCGGGTATGAAATAGAATGTGTGTAATGTGTGTATTTGGCAAGGGCAATTTATTTTAAAATCTTGCGGTAGACAAAAATTTTTGTTTCATTAGAATAGGGACGGAGAAGGCCCAGCTGCAGCCCTGGTTGATGTTAGCAGGCGCGTGTAAATGGTGTAGTGATCCGCCGCCTGAGCCCGGCTACAGCCCTGGTTGATGTTAGCAGGCGCGTGTAATGTCGTTGAATGAGAGAGTTATCAGCCGCGGGTAAATCCGTTTAATGAGAGAGTTGAGTGACAGCGAGTAGGAGAGGCTGCAGTAATTGTCCCCGCAGACACGCTCATTTGCGTGTTCCCCCGCTTGAAGCCCAGATGCAGGCCTGTTTGATGTTAGCAGGCGCGTGTTTCCCCGCTTGAGGCCCAGCTGCAGCCCTGGTTGATGTTATCAGGCGCGTTTAATTAGTGTACTGATCCGCCGCCTGAGCCCGGCTAGAGCCCTGGTTGATGGTAGCAGGCGCGTGTAATTTCGTTGAATGAGAGAGTTCAGTAACAGCGCGCAGGAGAGGCTGCAGTAACGTTACTTACCAGGCCTCTAGGTGAACGCATTTGTCACGCCCCAGCACACGGCCACAGCAGAGGATCTTCTGATTAATGTACGACCCACATGGCATGAAGGGCGGAACGTAGCACACGCCCCCAACGTGCCCCTTGATGCGGCGCAATTGCTTTCACATGGCATGAAGGCCGGACACATGCTCCCAGCGTTTCTGACGCCCCCAGCGTGCCCCCCGATGCTGCGCAGCAACGTAATTGGCGCTTGTATGTACGACTCACATGGCATGAAGGGCGGACACACGCCCCCAGCATTTGTCACGCCCCCAGCACACGCCCACAGCCCACGATGTGATGGCCGTACCACACGCTCCCAGTGTTAGACACGCCCCCAGCCCACGCCCACAGCACAACGCAGACACGCCCACAAGGGACTACTTTGCTGGCACGGTTCTTTTACCTTTTAAATGTATAGAGGAGTTGGCCTAACGGCTAAGGCGCTCGACCTCAGACCTGGGGATCTGGGTTCGAGTCTTGGTAACGACACCAAACATCCTGTGATTCTGGGCAAATCACTTAATCTCCCCGTGCCTAACAAAAATGAATGTGTGTCCTCATGTAACGTAACTGGTGCTATGTAAAGCGCTCTGATACCTGATTCAGTTCGGGTCAAGTTTGCGCTATATAAAACTCTGCAAAAAAAAATATATATATGGTGGCCGTCTGCATAGCCTATGTCCTTCTGCTGCAACTGCCCTTTCCAACGCTGTATTGGGTGTTGTGATTGGTGCTGTGGTTACTGAGATTACCCGCCTCAAAGGTTTGGGCTCTCTCTTTATGATATTAGTATGGATTAACAGCTTGCTGTTACTATGTATGAAAGAAGGCCAGGGAAGATTGTGTCTTTAAAAATTATTTTAGAATATTGAACTCTATATTAATTATGTATGCTTTTATGGAATCTTTGGTTTCTGAAATAAAGTCTAATGGTGAAAGATCAATGTTTTATTCTTTTTCATGTTTCTTTTCATATTGCCAGCATGTTTTCTATTTTGAGCTAGCAGATGGAGGCTGCAGCCACTTACAGTCCAACCACCATGGATCTGCACATTTCCAAATATATATTGAATCTAATACCATGCATCAAATCAAAATATGTTCTATTGTGTAAATGTAAAACCCGCACAGGAGACACCATCTTCTCTTTTGAGATCCTGGGCAACACCCTTACAACCAATAGACATTTTTTCCTATTTATATTATATTTGTTTTGATTTACTGGATAGGTTGGATATTGCAATTCTTCATATGTCACTGGTGAGTACAAAGAAAAACGTAACCAATAAAACTGCATATGTATCAGCTCTCAGTTAGTTAATGTTGATGTCAGTCTCACCTGATCTTACAATGCAGCTCTGAAATTGATTGGATTTGTCACTCACATCCTCCATATTTTCTGGATATCATATGTCTCCATCAATGCCCTTCTGGGTGTTGCACCCAATTTATGAATCATTTGAATGTTTCATTATTTCTTCAAAGACATACCCACAAAGGTATGAGGAAGGAGTCATTCAGAAATCAAGAAGATACAGTTAAGCCTTTCAATCCTATTAGAAAGCTTTTTTTTGTTAGAGTTTACTCTTATAGGAGTTTGAATAGTTGAAAGCTTTAAGTAAAAGATGGATCTCACGATCCAGCAGTCCAAACAATCCACAAAATGCAAAGTGAATCTAGTCTTGTTGTTTCATGTGAATGTCCCTGAATGAAACTCTGAATGACAAAAGAGATATAATTGTGCCCCTACATTTAATGCCAAAGATGGTCCAAGAGTACATGAATTTGATTTGAAAGAACATGTCTTACTCTCTGTTCTGGGTTTTTCTAGGGCATCTTTAGCTGCCTGTTGAGCTCATGAGATCAAGAAAATGGTGTTTGGACAAAATATTGCTTTAAAAATATCGGTGACATTAATATCTGAAATTAAATATGGTGACACAAATATCGTGAAGCGCATATATCATTGACAATAGTATCATTTTTTGAGGTAAGTAATATTGTTGTAAATTATATCGATATTTTCAATATCGTTTTCATTCTCACAGTGGTTAAACATCTTTTTTTAATTATTTTATAGTGTTTTAGTTAACATATTCATTCAATGTGTTACTATTGTGTATATACATTGCATTAATTGTTTTTAATTTATAGATTGTAATTTAAGTGATTCAGAATGTTTTATTAATTTTTAATTTAAGTTTAATATTTTTTCTACATTCATGGGGTTACTCATAAATGTAATGTGTTTAAAGTGAAGCATTTTCCCTACTCTTGCTTAAACTACAGTATGAATGGTGAAATAAATCTCTTAACTGTTCAACACATTCCCTATTATTGCACTGTTTGGTGTGGGAATAGTAAATTTCATCCCTCCGAAATCCAATGATTTCCCTACTGTTGCAGAGACTGGAGTGGGAATAGTACATCTTACCCCTCCAAATTCCAGCACTTTCCCTACTGTTGCATAAACTAGAATGGTAATAGTATATTTCATATTTTTGGACTGAAATAGTTTTCATAATATTGGTGAACTAGATTTGACACCAATAATAATTCATTTTATATCATTTACTTGTATTTTAAAATGTATTGAAATATTTATAGCATTTTTTAAAACTTTTAGTTTTTTAATATTTCATTTATTGTCCAATTGTTTCTATTTGTACAGTTTTATTGTGTATATATTATGTGTGTGTGTGTATATATATATATATATATATATATATATATATATATATATATATATTCACTGAAAAAAACCATAGGTTATAGACCATATATAGTTAGGAATTAGCATTTAAAAAACCTTATTTTACTCACACAAAACCATTGAAATTCCATATATAGTTAGTTGCACTAACTATATATCGCGCACCTGCAATCCACTGCTGATGATGTCACATATTACATCATTCATGACATGGTCAGTGACATCACTGATGACATCACTGATGACATCTCAAATGACATCACTGATGACATCACTGATGACATCTCATTTGACATCAATGACCACATCACTGATGATATCATTCATGTGACAATACAATGCATCTCCTCACATTTTAATATAACCTCTGTTTCACCCAGTGTTAAATACAGAGTATAATTTTTGAAACCATTGACACACCAATACTAGTTACTACATATGTACTCACTGATTCCTACGTCTACACACACATTCACTCATTCACCCATACAATCATTCATACATACAATCACTCATCTTTACAACACTATCATATGCACTCATACACCTATACAGACACTCACACTCTGCCACTCATCCATGGAGTTACTCACACACCTAGTCAGTCCTGTAAAGAATCAATCACACTTCCATTTTCTTGTCTATACAGTTAAACATAGAGCACCTTACATTTTCAAACATATACTAACACATACTTACCTTGTTATACAATCATTGATATAAGTACACATTGATCTGCACAGAGTCACACACCTCCCAGCCAGCCACACACACACTCAGTCTCCCATACAAATACTTGGACAATCAATCAGTAACCCATATAGTTAATCATATAGCTACTGATCAACACATGCAGCAGTTTACAGAACAACAGACATAATGATGCACAAATTAAGACACTTTAGTCACTAACCCATGCACTCAGTGAGACACATTTAATCACTCACTCATACATTCAGTCATGCACCTACTAAATCCTTTGTCCAGACACTTATACTTCCACTCATTCTTCAATATGTAAGACACATTTTAACTTTACAGAAACATACAGTCACTGGATGTTGTCATCAGTGATGTCATCAGTGATGTCATTTGAGATGTCATCAGTGATGTCATCAGTGATGTCACTGACCATGTCATGAATGATGTAATATGTGACATCATCAGCAGTGGATTGCAGGTGCGCGATATATAGTTAGTGCAACTAACTATATATGGAATTTCAATGGTTTTGTGTGAGTAAAATAAGGTTTTTTAAATGCTAATTCCTAACTATATATGGTGTATAACCTATGGTTTTTTCAGTGAATTTTCAAGGTTTTGTAAATGCTAATTCCTAACTATATATGGTCTATAACCTATGTTTTTTTTAGTGAATTTCATTGGTTTTTTAACAGCTAATATCTGTAGCTGTAAAATGTATTCTTCTTTAAATCTAAAAATATATTTTATATGTTTATGAATAATTTTTTTTTTAAATATTTTTTTTTCTTCGTTCCCGCTTCGCGAATCGGGAAGCTTCCCGTTAGCTGACCTTGATGCCGCGAAATAGACCGCGAGCCGGTAAACGTTTCTTTACCGCAACTGCCGCGTTAGAAAACAACATCGTGACGCCTCCCGTCCGCATGACGTTTCACGTTGTCGCGTGATACGTCATATGACGTGCTACGTTAGCGAACTGGTACGCGAAGCGAGTCGCAAAGCGCAGGTTTCTGGAAGCAAACCGGGAGGCCCTGCAAAGCGCTTAACGTAAACACAGCAGGTCATGTGACTTGGTAATAACACTTTTCATTGGTTCATTTCACTTTTGGTTTCCTAATGATGTAAGACTAGGTCATATAATCTAAAATGAACACTTTTCATTGGTTGAGAACTCTTGTTTTTCCCAAATGATGAAAATCCCTCCTTCTTTCCTCACTCTGACTTTCATCATTGTGAGAGAAAGACCCTTTGTTACCAGTGAGCAATGGCTTCTTTAGTAGCTTCAGCTGGTGCTTCCCCACCACCTCCACCACATCCAAGGAAGAGTGGACCACCTGCTCAAGTTATAATTCAACAAGAAGAGGAAGAAGAGGAACAGGACGACGAGCACGAAGAGAGGCAGTTTTTGCCTGAGGAGCCCAGGACGTCTCACCGGAAAGAAAACTTCATTTGGCAATTTTTTAAAATTCCCAAAGGTCAGAAAAAAGTAAATGCAAGATACGTAACTTGCCTTATATGTCAAGATAGACTGTCCAGAGGGACCGAGAAAAAATACAGTTTCGGAAACTACACAATGCATCGCCATATGACTAGGTGGCATCCTAACAACTACAGTGCTGCACAGTTTCGGAACGACCTAGATAATCTCCCTATTATGGCCAGAAGATCTGTTGTACCGGAAGTAACGGGACCAGAGGGCAGGGAGATGGTGCCAAATATACAAATGAGATTTGGTGAAGTAAAACAAGTCTGCGTACATTGCAATGGATTCATTTGCTACAGAGAAAGTAGCATCACTCTGATCAACAGAGCTATTGACAATCATATGCAAGTTTGTACGAAACGCCCCAAATAATAAATATTTTTTTTTATTTTGTTGCTCCTGTTGAGCCCTTTACAATGAATCGTTTTCATTGCCCCCTCCAAGAAAAACCCCCAAAAATATAAAACTGTTCAGAAAAATTCAAAAAAAGTAAAAAAATGTTCAGAAAAATAATAAAAAAAATATAAAACAACAAAAACAATAAAAAAAAAGTTCTTTTCAGAACTACCTCCCCGTTATTAAAAAATTGGTACAATATTTGGAACTGTGCCAACCTCTATTTCTCGTAGTTCGCTTCCCAGTTCGCTCGCCGGTACGCGAACCGGAAGTGAACCAAATTTTTTTTTAAAAAAAAAAGAACAGTAAGTATAAGGGAAGGAAACAGACACTTATGTTAAAAGAAAGACAGCTATAGGGGAGTAAACTAGAGATACTATTACCCGTAATCCACTGCTGATGATGTCACATATTACATCATTCATGACATGCTCAGTGACATCATCAGCAGAGGATTGCGGGTTTTTTGGCAACGTGCCTTATCCACGGTTTAATAACGCTGCCTTTTGCTTTATATAAGTTTTCAAATTGTATGAAATATATACCAATAGGTTGGTATGAACCTTTAGGTAGTGCTTTTCTTCATGAGGTCTGGTCGCTTCCATACACATACAGATGTTTCAAAGATGATCAAGAAGTTTATCTGAATGGAGAGGAATGCACTGAGACGCCAGATCATTCACTAATGTGTAGGCACATACAGTTACACGGTTCATGCAACAAACACCGACCAAATATGGCTTGCGTGTTGCAAGGCACGCCAGTTCCTGCTATCATCCCCACGTTCAAGTTGTTGGAAAATGGTAGTTATTTGATGCTCAATAATGAAGATTGTTCTGGGTTAATTAAAAGTATTCCTTTTATCGTAACAGTAAGTGAACGGGTTATTTGCTGCAGAAATGTTCTATTTCCTCCCACACATGAACATAGGGAGTTTTCAATCTCGCCACAAATACCAACCTTGGGAGCAGATTTCAACGGCATGGCAAGAATAAGAGCTCTTTTGTCTCAGAGAGAGGTGGCCTTGAGTTCGGCCCGTGAAACTTTCGTGCTTCACATAGCGAACACCCGTACAGAGGTGCAGACCCTTTTCAATACAGATTTGCCTTTCCATTTCAGCAAGATGGTTCGGACTATCTTTAACGCGTCCTCCACAAAGGCCCTGGCACACTTTTTTAAAGTTGTTACCAGTGGTCTCGTGACTTCATTTGAGAAAATCTTTGGAGTCATCCCTGCTTTCTTTCATTCTATTTTTTCCACTCTGCTTCGTGGATTCCCATTTTTACTTGCATTACCAGCGGACGCTCTTGTGCTTTTTTACATTTTTAAATATGGATGTCCCTCCTGTGCAAGCTCCCGCCCTGCAGCTGCTGACACTGTTCCGCAATCGCATGCTAGAATATTATGGCACAATGCCGTTGGCGATATTAAGCACGGCATATGGATTATCTTTTCGATTCTCCTACTTCACCTGTGTCCAGCCTGTATTTCACTGCCTGACCTGTGATTTCGATTGGGCCATTGATTTGTGTCTCTGCGGACCGGTTTCTCCTGACGTCGACTTTAATCAGCTGATGACTCCTATCATTACTCACGAGTTGGTTTGTCCTGGCGAAAGGATTATGGCTGTGGCATTGATGCATGGACTAATTGGTCCCTGGAATTTACTGGCGGCAACACAGTCTTTCTTGGAACAGAGCTTTCTTGAAAACCCACCGAGCTGTCCTCTGATGGTGATAGAGGATCCGGTGCTGGGAGAGCACGTATGTTCTTTTCCGCTTTTAAATTGGATGGCTGAACTCTTTTCGGATGAAGACGGTGACTTCCTATTGGAGGCTGTTGCAGCTTATTTTGCATACACAGTTATGTCATAGACCTTTTTCATGTTTGATATGCTGAGTACTAGCATTTCATTGACAATTCATTGACTTATTTGTCAAGTTTGTATTATTTAGCTTGCCTATTGGCTTAAGACTCGATAAAGTACTTGGCTGTTTTATTTTTCTTTAGCATTACATTTTCCTAGTTTTTAATGCTTTACCTTGCGGACCGTCCACATATAAACTTGCAATCTGCTCTCATGAGATGGCACTTCTATTATCTTATTCAGTTCGTTTCCGGATCATGGGGAGGTGTCATCTAGGTCCTGGATATCTTTACACCGTGTTAAGTTAGCATGGGCTCATTACCGGTTTAAACGCCATTTTTCCTTTTTTGCAACTTCTGCACACGACACTTAGTTGTTGCTTTAGCTTTCAACCTAGTAGTTCATCGTGGTTTACATGAGAATAATATGTTATTGCTCTACTATCTGCTTTGCTTGTTAAACTATATCTGTACAGCGAGTGCTGAAGTTTCAAGAACAACACGATACAGAATTGTTATGAGGTCTGATCTCCACGACTTCATACTCATAACATAAGTGCAACTTCTGCCAATTCTGGGCATGAGGCGGGTTTTATATTGCTTTGCCGAACACACATACACAACAGTTGATGCGGTTCACATGAAGAGAGAGCTGGTGTATGCTGATGTGATTCCTTCAAATCTAAGGCACTAAAGTATGGGCACGCCCTAAACCAACACAAAGAGACCTTCTTAGCAAATAATATAATATGTGTATTAGGAGGGTGAGATATAAGCAGCCGCGGGCCGTGGAGGGAGTTACGGTGGGGCAGGGAGGCGGGGAGGGGGAGGGGCAGGGTGGAGCCCTCTCCACCCTGCCCCTCCCCCTCCCCGCCTCCCTGCCCCACCGTAACTCCCTCCACGGCCCGCGGCTGCTTATAAGTGTTGCTAACTCTTATTCATTTACAGCATGTTAACATACTGTCACCATTCGCTTTTTATGTACTAGTAACTATGCTGGTAATTTTGCTACTGATAATATGTGTACTTGTATTATCTAAGATACTACGCCTGAGAAGACGGCATTAGTAAATAAACATTTCAAATACACATGTGTTCTTCTTAACTCCATGTTCTGGTTTCTAAGAAATATATAACGACCGACTGTTCATGAGTTCCACGTATCCTGAGGTACTATAAGTTCATATTCTGGATTGTCTAAACATTGATAGTTTGTTATATCCAATGTGACACTGTACCTAGCTTGCTAAGGGGTTTTGATTACTAAGGTGAGTTTTGGGACACCCTAATTCGCCGAGGTTCCAATCCTCTGTCCACAGTCCTGTGTGAGAACAGAAACCCTGCGACAGGGGCACCCCTGAGCCTTGCTGGAGCTTCATCACACTTGCGATACAACTCCAGCAATGCGCCACCTTTACGGCACAGATACGTCACGCATCTGTGCTGTTTTTGCCCCATGATGCGCCACATTGTAAATGCAGCACACCATAGGTGACGGAACAGCGGCACAGAATGACTAACACATCCCTGGTGATGCGCCAGTCATCATAAATCTATCCCTATGCTTCTTATCTTGTTAGAGATGAACCGCCATATGTATCATCAAAGTTTTTTGCATTTCCTAAATAGCGAACTTTAAGGAATAAATAGCGATTCTTTACCATTCCTAGTTTGCGATGACCTATTTGCTAATTACAAATTACCCATTCATTTCCATGCAGCAGGAGGCCCATAGGAATGAAGGTGCAATTTGCGATTAGCAATTACCTAATCGCAAATTACGAATTTTTCCAAGGGTGCAGGGGTGTCTCAAGAACACCCTGCTGCACCCCTGAAAAAGAAATTTGGGGGCATATGGCGCACATACATTTTGAAAACATTCCTTTACCTCAAAAACGACTTTCAACTCATAATTTGAAAACACTGCACATGGGGAAATGACTTAAAATGTCCTTAAGACACATAAAAGCGTTTTTTGATTGCCTTTGCAGCATGTTTCAGTCACCTTTAACATGCCTATGTAACGCAAACATTCAAAATCTAAATTTGCCATGCACAGGTGGGAGCATATTTACAAGCAATTTGCTCCACAGACAAACTTCTTACATTGAAATGGGAAAAATAACATGAGAGACTCTCAATTACCTTATAAAGAAGCAGACACCATTATGTCCTTCTCATCAATATTAAAACCATTGCTTTTTCTCAAAAACGATTTACAAGTCATAATTTGAAAACACTCCACAGCTCCTATGCACATAAAAGCCCTGTCAGTACTAATACTTCACATTTTCTCCAATTACAATTTCTCAAAGAAACAAAATCTATTTGTAAAACACTTGAGACAAAGCAACATTTGAAAAACACAACTTTCTTCATAATTTTCTCCTTAAAGCACACTATTTTCTATCTAAATTAAAGAAATCTTTTCTCACCTTAGCAAATACTTTGAGTTTCAAAACAGTCTCAGAAACACACCAATTTGTCTTCAGCAGAGCAAAAGGTATGCACTCCAGAGTCTGCAGCTATCAAAAGCACAGAAATGCTGTAATTCCTCACACATATCTCTCATGTCACCCAATCAAAACTCTTCCCTCACTTTTTTTCAAAGCAAAACCCTTCCCCCCTCTGCCCCCTCTCTGCTTTTTCTGCATAGCAACCACCTCTTGCAAGACCTCTGGTGTTTCCAAGTTCACACAACAATGTTGCAATTGAACTCTGAACTCTCAGTGCACCTGCATATCCAGAGCATTCTTTCATTTAATGATTTTTTCTTCGCCACTCAAAATACATCTTTCAACGAACTCATCCATGCACACTAACTTTCTGTTTTCAGCAATCAAAATCCACCAATCACTCTTACTGCTTCATTAACACAGAAACTCCTCAGTTTTTTTCATTTTACACTCTCATTTTTTCAACTGCCATTTCATTGCCACACTTCATCTGACTGCAGGAGAACCTTCTCTCGCCATGTTTTCTGTCTGGATTGTTGGACATAGTTATATCTATTGGGCTCAAAGGTACGCTGAAAACAGGAATTTACCTAACCTCAATTTACAAGATGTGGAAATTAAGTGGTTTGGCCACAGAGGATTAAAATGTCACCAATTGATACCATTGGTGAAAACCTTTATGCATTTGCCAAAACCTGACCTGTTAATTGTGCACTGTGGAGGTAATGATTTGGGCACTTTGACTGGGGTAGGTCTGGAAATGCTTTTAAAGGACACCTTTGAGCAATTGATGGCACTTTTTCCTCAGACTGCCTTGGTATATTCAAATATATGCCAAAGACAAAAATGGAGGTGGTCGAACCAATTTTGTCCACAAATTGAGAAATCGAGGAAGCATGTAAACAAATCTGTTTCAGCTTACATGAGAGACCATGGAATGGGCTCCCTGTACAACAATAACTTGCGTTACTACATGCAAGATATCTACAGAGGAGATGGAGTTCACTTCTCAGATGAGGGCAACAGAATTTTCACTCTGAATTTAAGACTGTGCATTGGTACCTACTTATAAGTACCTAAATGTACCATAAACCCAAAAGCTCTTCTCAGAGCTACCCTACATCTGATCACTCACAATTATTATTTTACTCTAACTTTTTTCACTAATTTTCAAGAAAGTACGCTCCCCAGAACGCTTCCCGGTTCGCGAACCGGGCGCACTCCACGCAAAAAAACTAAAAAAACTGTATATTTTTTTTTTGCCCTGCGAGACCCTTTCAAAGCCTCCACATCAAACCTAGGGGGTCAGGGACGATCTACTATGCCCCCTTATGGTCATTTGCCCCTTCGCTTTGGCCTCCTCTTGTCTCTCGATCCTACCGAGAGACAAGATGGCGGCCGCTACGGACTGTTTGGAATGTTTACAGACGCCGAAGAACCAATCAGCTTCGCAAACCTCCGTAACGCGAAAAGTACGCGAAGCGGAGCGCTGTTACAGATATATATCTTTTTTTGAACGTTAATTTCTCAAAATCCACTGGAGCACATATATTGAGACCTAGCAAAGGCACATCGGGCTACCAGTCCCTAATATTTTACCAAGTTTCGTGCAAATCCATTCAGCCGTTCGATTATTATTATTTTTATTTTTTTTGCCCCGCGGGGCCCTTTTAAAACCTCCACATCAAACCTAGGGGGTCAGCGAGGATCTACTATGCCCCCTTATGGTCATTTGCCCCTTCGCTTTGGACTCCTCTTGTCTCTCGATCCTACCGAGAGACAAGATGGCGGCCGCTACGGACTGTTTGGAATGTTGACAGACGCCGGAGAACCAATCAGCTTCGCTTCACAAAGCTCCGTTGCGCGCAAAGTACGCGAACTGGAGCGCTGCCCGGTCCGCTGTTACAGATATATATCTTTTTTTAAACGTTAATTTCTCAAAATCCACTGTAGCACATATATTGAGACCTACAAAAGGCACATCGGGCTACCAGTCCCTACAATTTTGCCAAGTTTCGTGCAAATCCATTCAGCCGTTCGGGCTAAAAGTGAGGCCAACCGCCCTATGGATAACTCAATGTTAAAAACACGTTTTGGGACCCCCCTTTTTTCTCGGCCCCCCCTTGACGAACCCCCCCCAAATTTTCAAGGGCTGCTCAGAAACAAAATGTGCCATTTTCCTGAAAATTTCAGCCAACAGCCAATTCCGTCCACAAACGCCAAAGTTATTAGACATAGAATTTTCAAAAATCCCATAGAGAAAAAATCCTAACTATATATACCTACTGGCGACCGCCAGTAGGTAATATATATATACATATATATATATATATATATATATATATATATATATATATATATATATATATATATATATATATATATATATATATATATACACCAAAGCCGTGCTTCTACACAGCGTACCTCAGCACGGCAATGACGGACACCAAACGTTTTTAAAGTGCAGCAGTCGTGGATTTATTCTTCAGTAGATGGTCAGAATGGCAAAAGAAACACTCGACGCGTTTCGGGATTTTCTCCCTTGGTCACGAGTGTTTGACCATATGGTTCATTGGTTAATATAAACATGTGACATAATGTGAGTGAAAACAGACTCCAGAAACAAACTGTCGTATTTAAACAAAACAGAACGTTAAATGAAGTGAGTCTACAAAAATATCAAGCAAAACATTAAAGTAAAATAAAGCAGATGCTTGCATGTCATTTGGGAAATGAAAATAAATGCGCAAATGCGCTTCTCTGTTGGCATTAACAGATTCTATATCATACTGGATCCCTCATCTTGGTTCAAAAGGAGTGAAGGAAAGAAGTACTCTGCCACTTCGATATTTGCTTTTGTGCATGCAAAATAATTATCTCATGCCCAAGTGGGCAATTAAATGCTCTATACAAAGACCAAAATAAAATGGAATCAACCCTTTCCTGCCCGAATGGGTAAAAATAAATTCATAAACAATGAACCAAGGATGCCCTCATCTTAACTGGCAAGATGATGATGCCCACGTGGGATTTGGAAGTCCTGTAATTATACACTTCATTGTGCCAATCTTAATCTGAACATAATCCCTTCTTCAATTGGACATGCCTCATCTGAAAAACAATAAACAAAATAGAATTGCATCACTTAAAGAAATTCTAAACATACAGTCAAAAATAGTTAAAATCACATACAGCTCTGCGGTAATTCATGGTAACGGACATCTTGTTCAGGCTTATTCAAAAGTACATACTTCACCCTAAATGGACAGCTAGCTCTTCATCAAAATTGTGACCTAAAGGGGTGAGTGTCCTGTACTGTATGATGAGCTTAGATTCCAATCTGCGTAATTCTTTCAATCTGTTACCTCCTCTTATGTCCGCCTTCACACAATCCAATACTACAAAACTCAACAAATTTGTGTTCTGTTCGTGGTGTGTATGAAAGTGGCGGGCTATGGGGTACGCTTTGTCTAGATTCTTTATCGCACGTAAGTGCTCAAGAATCCGTATCTTTGCTTTGTGGATGGTACTGCCAATGTAGGCTAAGTTACAGGGACAGAATAATGCGTAAATAGCATACTCTGTATTACATGACGTGTGCTTCTTTATCACATACGGTTTGCTCTCAGCAGATAAGATGCAGTTCTTTCTGTTTTTACTGTTTTTGCAAGCTTTACAGCTTCTGCATGTAAAGAATCCTTCTATTCCTTCTATTCCCTTTTTGGGGATTTCTACTGCTTTGCAAAGAGTGTCTCTGAGTGACCTTGCACGTTTAAATGTAATCTGTGGACTGGGCCCAATACACTTTATCAGATCTTTATCAGTACTCAGTACCGGCCAGAATGTTTTAAGACATTTGCGTACTGCTTGTGTTTGTCTACTGTACGTGGTAACAAATCTTAAGGTTTGGTTGTCTTCTTTGCTCAATCTTTCCGCCTCACGCCTCTCCGTACTCAACAGTGATTCTCTAGAGCGTAGACGTACCTCATTAAGTGCCTTGTTTACAGTTTTTTTATTGTACCCTCGTTGCAAAAAACGTTCAGTCATTACTTTGCATTCGGCTTCAAAGGTAGTTTCAGTGCTGCAGTTGCGCTTTGCTCTAAGAAACTCACCAAGTGGTATACTTTGTATGAGTGCAATAGAGTGGCAACTGTCAGCATGTAACAGGCTATTTCCTGCTGTACTCTTCCGGTACAAACAGGTCTCAATTCGTTGATTGTCAATAAACACTTTAAGGTCAAGAAATTCAACCATGGTTTTAGACCAATTAAAGGTAAAATGAAGATTAAAACTGTTAACATTAAGTACATCAACAAATTCTTTAGCCTCTTCTTCTGTCCCCTTCCATATACAAAAGATATCATCTATGTATCTAATGTACATGGGAACTTTGTCTTTAAACAGTGTTAAGTTGTTCACCACCTCCTCTTCCCAATACCCCATATAGAGACCTGCAAAAGATGGAGCAAAGCAGGTCCCCATAGATGTACCGAGGGTCTGATGGTAAATTTTGTTGTCGAACAGGAAGTAATTGCTTTTGAGACAGATAGTAATCATTTGTAATAGCATGTTGGTATGTGCCATATACGAAACCGACCTGCTACTTAGATAATGTTTGCACGCCTCAACTCCTTTCTCTTGCGGAATGCAGGTATGTAAACCTGACACATCCATGGTCAATAGTGAGTACTCTTCTTTCCACTCTGTTTCATCTAATTTACGTAGGAAATTACTGGTATCTTGCTCGTAGGAGGGAAGTTTCTGAACATAGCCTTGAAGAAAAAAGTCCACGTATCTGGACATATTTTCTAAAAAGCTCCCCTTCGATGACACAATAGGTCTCCCTGGTGGTCTAAGTGGATCTTTATGGATTTTGGGCAGTAAGTATAAAGCAGGCAGCTTAGGAAACTTGCAATCCAAAAATGTATACTCACTATCTTCGATCAGTCCCTGCCTTTTCCATTCTAATAACACAGTGTTAAATTGTCTGATTGCGTGTTCGTACTCCTGTTGCTTCTCTCGTATTTGTCCCTCTCGGCTAACTGTCTTAGACCCTCATTGGTATAATCTATTTTGGACATAACAACAACATTACCGCCTTTATCAGACTTCTTTATCACAATGGTGGGATCCTTTCTCAAGCTGTCTAAGGCTGATCGCTGAGCTTTAGTTGCATTATTCCTAGTATAAGGGTTTTTACGTTTGGATATTTTCCACAATTCATTACTCACTCCCTTTTCAAAAACTTCAATCGCCTCATTTCTAATTTGAGGTAAAAACACTGATTTTGGTCTAAACCCGCTATTGGTGTTCATGTTAAAGGGGATATTCTCACGTTCTAAACTGGAGATGGGGTCACTACTACTTATGTTGGAGCCTGCTAATACATTCATTGTATGTAGTAGTTCAATGTCTGCTATTTGTAAGTCACTTGTTGTCTGTTGTACAGTGATATTACTTGAATTGACTTTCGTGGCGTGCCATTTCTTTAAACGCAATTTGCGAGTGAAAAAGAATAGATCTATCCGACTTTGTGTATAGTCAAATATGTTTGTTGGACAAAATGACAAGCCTCTAGAAAGTAAATCAATGTCAATCTTACTTAGTGTCCTTGTTGATAAGTTGATCACTGTCTTCTCCTCCATTATGTTTTCTTTGCTTGCCCCCTTGTTCGACTTCCCACTGGGCTGCTTGCATTTCCTGATGGCTTGTTGTTTCCTCTTTTTCCTTTGCCTCCTCTTCCTCGTTTTGGAAATCCGTCCGATCGGTTGTTTGAATATCTGCTTTTGGCCACAAGATCGAACTCGGTTAAAATGCTGGTTTTTACTCCAGTATATTCTTGCACAATTGAGAAATCACTGCCACTCGTGATGCCACTGCCACTGGCAAGACTGGTCCCGCTCTCTTCCGACTGGTTATCATTACTTTGATGTTCTGCATTCACGGTTGCAGTTGTATTTTGTATCTGATTCGCTGATATTTTCTTCCTTAGGTGATCATACTTTTTCGAAAACGTAAGGATTTGTCCCTTCTGGTAATCAACCAGATCCCTTTGGAACTTACGTTGTTTCTTAATTTTTATATCTCCTTCTATTTTATCCAGTCCTTTATCAATTTTATCCATTTCACTTTGAAATTCATCCTCGGAACACAGTTCTTTTAGTTCAGTTGATAAACTTTCAATGATTTCACTTAATTTGTCACAGTCCTTATAGGCAAATTTCACCAGCATTCTTAGCATATTCATCGAGCAATTATGGTTGTTATCAATCCACTGTTCCACCAGTTCAGGGTCTGGGTCTTCAAAGGTGGGCGTGATAAAAATACGGAGGCCTCTTGGTATTCTTCCGACCTCAATATATTTACTTAAAGTAGTTCCTTCCCACCATTTGTTTTGTTCTTTTTTAAAAGCCTTCCACAATTTGTCCAAAACCATTTTCTTATCGTTGGGGGGGATTGTATTCATACCCTCTCCTCTTACTTTCGTTGTCGTGTCTTCCATTTGACACTCATCAAATAATTTGTTAGCCGCTTCAGAGCGTTTTTCTTTTCTTGCCGTTGCCATCTTAATAACACAGAGTTCAGTGTGACTCACGTTAATCCTGTTTGCCGCTTGCACTCATCCGACCCGCGTTGCTCTTCCTCTGAGTTTTTCGCGGGTCAGCCTTCAGCTGGATACTTGCACGTATGCGTCGGCTTGAGCCAAGAAATCTTAATCCGAATGCTTTTAAATCTGCACGCCGCTGCGCACTGCATACGTGATTCCGATTCTCAACCTTCCTGTCATAGCCGTCATTTGAATCCAGCGGGCTGGGCTTTAACTTGAAACAAATCCCAATCGCAAACAAACTGTTTGCAGCGCCTCTCCCAGCCTCTTTAAAGAAGGCGGTCCGTCATGAGGCAGGCAGCCTCAACAAAAATACACCAAAGCCGTGCTTCTACACAGCGTACCTCAGCACGGCAATGACGGACACCAAACGTTTTTAATATATATGTTTAAGCAAATGCCAAAAGCTTTTAGGGACGCACACAGCACCAACTGACACCATCCGGTTTTTTTAGGCAGGTAACTCACTTCTTTATTCAGGGTTTAAATGTCTTTGACCTGACGCGTTTCGAGAACTCCATCTCATTTTCAAAGGTCTTGCTTTCACTCGCAGGCTGCATTAAACAATTGTTTCACTTTGCGCATGCACGATTTATACTGCCCCAGGCGGGCCTCTTCCTTCTAGCATGCTGGGTATAGTAGTCCCGTTTGATGCACAAAAAATTAATCACCTTGAGTAGGTCTGGGAGTCGTAGCATCAATATGCTGGCATTGTTAAGCCCTTAGTGTTACCCCAAAAAGGTCCGTAAGTTGTCTTTTGCCAACAGTCGGTGTGCTGCACAAAATCAGAAAAGTTCCAACAGCAGCCTCCATTCAGTTTGCAGGATGGTGCCGCCCCTCACGGTAAAGGCAAACCGTGTATTAAGTGTTTAAGCAAATGCCAAAAACTTTTAGGGACGCACACAGCACCAACTGACACCATCCGGTTTTTTTAGGCAGGTAACTCACTTCTTTATTCAGGGTTTAAATGTCTTTGACCTGACGCGTTTCGAGAACTCCATCTCATTTTCAAAGGTCTTGCTTTCACTCGCAGGCTGCATCAAACAATTGTTTCACTTTGCGCATGCACGATTTATACTGCCCCAGGCGGGCCTCTTCCTTCTAGCATGCTGGGTATAGTAGTCCCGTTTGATGCACGAAAAATTAATCACCTTGAGTAGGTCTGGGAGTCGTAGCATCAATATGCTGGCATTGTTAAGCCCTTAGTGTTACCCCAAAAAGGTCCGTAAGTTGTCTTTTGCCAACAGTCGGTATGCTGCACAAAATCAGAAAAGTTCCAACAGCAGCCTCCATTCAGTTTGCAGGATGGTGCCGCCCCTCACGGTAAAGGCAAACCGTGTATTAAGTGTTTAAGCAAATGCCAAAAGCTTTTAGGGACGCACACAGCACCAACTGACACCATCCGTTTTTTTTAGGCAGGTAAATCACTTCTTTATTCAGGGTTTAAATGTCTTTGACCTGACGCGTTTCGAGAACTCCATCTCATTTTCAAAGGTCTTGCTTTCACTCGCAGGCTGCATCAAACAATTGTTTCACTTTGCGCATGCACGCTTTATACTGCCCCAGGCGGGCCTCTTCCTTCTAGCATGCTGGGTATAGTAGTCCCATGTGTAGTTACTAAACTGTGTGAAAGTCTTTATTGCTTTGTCTTAATTGCTATGTTAAAGACTATGGGCCCGATGTAGGTAAATCTTTTTTACCACTTCTTAAATACCGATTCATACCGAATCGGTATTTAAGAAGTGGTAAAAAAGAGGAGGGGAGATGTAGGTATTTCAGATTCGGTAAATACCGAATCGTTAAGAATCGGTATTTACCGATTCTGTAAATACCGAATCGGTAATGCCCATTGATTCCTATGGGCATTGAAGCCCATAGGAATCAATGGGCATTACCGAATCGGTATTTACAGATTTGGTAAATACCGATTTCAGCAAGGGTGCAGGGGGTGTCACTTTGACACCCTCTGGCACCCCAAAAATAGGCCTGTGCGCCATGTGGCACACAGACATGCCCTAAGGACATGTCTGTGTGTCACATGGCACAGGTGTGCATGCACACCTGGATTCGGTATTTTACCACCCAATTGGATTGGGTGGTAAAATACCGATTCTTAAAGCCCTGTGGCACTCTGACATGTGCCAGCTACATCTGCATTTACAGAATCTGTATTTTACCGAGTCTGTATTTACCGATTCGGTAATTTTACCGAATCGGTAAATACAGAATAAGTAAAATACCGATTCTGTAAATGCATGCCCTACATCTGAAAACCCTAATACCGGTCGGAAACGGCCAAAATCGGCCGTTTCTGACCAGTATTAGGGCTCCTACATCTGGCCCTATATTTGTTATTGTTTTCTTAACTGAGTATTTGTATGGGTAAATGAATGTCTATGTGGTTTGGTGGAGTGTTTGATTGCCAAAAAATTTGTGAATAGTTCATTCAGTAGGTATATGAGGTTAAGACTACATGTTATAACAGTTGTTTTAGTGAGTGTATATGTTTATGGGTGTGGTGGTGATGAAATATATCTCTCAATGGTACATCTCCATTAAACTTGAAAAAAAGGCAGTGTATGTGACAGTTATATCTAATTAAGTGTGCCTAAGACTTAGTGATTGTATGAGTCACTATATGGATAACTGTATATGTTATAGTATTTTATATGTATGTGTATTTTGTAATATTGTTTTTGTATATGTATATGTATTATGTAATAGTGATTTTATAACACACTAAGTGTGAATTACTATCTATATAAATAGATGAAGTGGTGTTTGTATAAGTGTGTAGGTGAGTAAATGTAAGTATAATCAATTGTTTGCATAAGTCAGAAGGATGTCTTTATAAGTGAATACAATGTGTGCTGGTGTGTAATGTTGAAATAGGCGTATAAGTATATTTGATAGTGTTCTGTTGATTATTCACTGCATATAACACTGAATCTATAGGCAAGTGATTAGATGTGTGTATAGTTCTATGAATAACTGAGTGGGCGTTTAGAAATTTCTATTGGTATGTCAATGGTTTCAAATATGGCACTTTCTATTTTACAGTGAGTGATGAAAGATTATACTAGTGTGTGATGAGGTGTATTTGATTGTCACATGGATGATGTCATCAGTGATGTCATTTGAGATGTCATCAGTGATGTCATCAGTGATGTCACTGACCGTGTCATGAATGATGCACTTTTTGTGACGTTCCGGTGGCGCAGAAGACTGAGTGATATTTATCAGGCAGGACTAAGCCACTTTTTGTGGCGTAATCCTGCCTGATAAATATCAGTACCTTTAACGCAGTGTCCTGCGTTAAAGGGGTGTGCAATGTGTGTTGCTGGGGGCGTTCCAAGCAGCATCCATGGACTTGAGTAATTTATAGCATCCTCAAAGTCAGTCTTTCAAAAATTCCAAAGTATAGGACATGATAATCCAAATCCAAATGTTTCTCAAGAAAAGTCATAAACCGTGTCCGTGGGTCATATCTGCCCAAACGCCGATATTCCAAATGATTGAAAATGACTTTTCTTGAGAAACATTTGGATTTGGATAATCATGTCCTATACTTTGGAATTTTTGAAAGACTGACTTTGAGGACGCTATACATTACTCAAGTCTGCCCGAATTGTGTGGGTAAAATTGATACCTAGTCACTTTGAATAAGAATGTACTTACGTCTCGTCTAACATTTGGAAGAAATATCTAGTTATATGACAACAGGATACCGACATAACTTGAAGGAAATAGGAACGCCCTGAAGAAGTTCTGTTGTACAGAACGAAACGCATCGGCTGGCTGTGGTACATAAACTTAAGGAAAATAAAAGCATTTCAATATACACCAAGATTCAGCGCTTCAATAAGGACTCTAAGTGACATGATTTGATTGGACTTGTTGTGCAAGTGGTGCTATGCCAAACTGTGGAATATTCTCCACTACTCTCTACTACTCACTCTCTACTACTCCACCACTCTCTAATACTCACTCTCTACTACTCATTCTCTACTACTCTACTACTCTCTCTCTACTACTCACTCCCTACTACTCACTATCTACTACTCTCTACTACTCACTCTCTACTACTCTCTAGTCTCTACTACTCACTCTTTACTACTCACTCTATACTACTCACTCTTTACTACTCACTCTCTACTACTCTCTACTACTCACTCTCTACTTCTCACTCTCTACTACTCTCTACTACTCACTCTCTACTACTCACTCTCCACTACTCACTCTACTACTCACTCTCTACTACTCTCTACTACTCACTCCACACTACTCTCTCTCTACTACTCTCTACTACTCACTCTCTACTACTCTCTACTATTCTCTCTCTCTGCTACTCACTCTCTACTACTCACTCTCTACTACTCTCTACTACCCATTCTCAACTACTCACTCTCTACTACTCTCTACTACTCACTCTTTACTACTCTCTACTACTCACTCTCTACTGCTCTCTACTACTCACTCTACTACTTACTCTGTACTACTCTCTACTACTCACTCTCTACTACTCACTCTCTACTACTCTCTACTACTCACTCTACTATTCACTCTACTACTCTCTACTACTCACTCTCTGCTACTCTCTCTACTGCTCTCTACTACTCTCTACTACTCACTCTCTGCTACTCTCTCTACTGCTCTCTACTACTCTCTACTACTCATTCTCTACTCTCTATTACTCACTCTCTACTCTCTACCTCTCTACCTCTCTCTACTTCTCTCTCTACTAGTCTCTACCTCTCTACCTCTACCTCTCTACCTCTACACCTCTACCTCTCTACCTCTCTCTACACGCACACATATACATATATATATGCATATATATGCCTATGCATTTATATATATGTATGTGTATATATATATATACATACATATATAAACATATATAATCTCCATATATATATAAATACAAATATAAATGCATGCATACATATACATATATGCATACATATGCATGTTATTTACATGAAAGTTTGAAAACCACTAATAAAAGCAAAGCTAAAAAGCCACCTCATTACAAACAGAATGGCTTTACCTTAAACGAGGGTGAGATCTATAGCATTTTCAATGCTTGTTTACTTTGTTTCCATCAAGAAGGCATTCAGATGTGTCACACATTTGCCATAAATTCTGAATGTTAGCACTCTAGTTGCTCATTAGATCACTATAGTAAAGCTACTGCTCACCAGGGAAGTCTGCTGCTGGTATTCAAAGTGCATGTTTCAGTCTGCATGTCAGAATTTTTTTTATGAAATAGAAGAGGATTTGAGCAGTCACTCAAAATGTGCCCTAATTTTTCTTTCTGAAGCACTAATCATACTTTCTATGGCAAAATGAACCCCCTCATTTTGTTCCTTTTTAAATTAAATGTTTTCAGACTTACCACTTCATTCCAATCAAGATGGCTTCTGGTGTGCCATACTTTTGTCATAAGTAAGACTGTTAGCGCTCTAGTTGTTCTTTAGAACACTCTGGGACATTCTGTCATTGGGCTATACTTGGGCTACATCTGGGTGATATTTGGGCTACATTTGGGCTCTTTTGTCTCTGGTGGCCATCTTGGGAGACTGCATGTCAGAATTGTTTTAATGAAATAGAAGAGGATTTGAGAAGTCACTCCAAATGTGCCCTACTTTTTCTTTCTGCAGCACTAATCATACTTTCTATGGCAAAATATACCCCCTCATTTTGTTCCTTTTTAAATTAAATGTTTTAAGAGTTACCACTTTATTCCAATCAAGATGGCTTCAGGTGTGCCATACCTTTGTAATAAGTAGGACTATTAGCGCTCTAGTTGTTCTTTAGAACACTCTAGGAGGCTGCAGTAGAACACAAAGGAATCAACTGACAGTCTCTGTCCTTGTTGGATGTACAACTTTGGAATATTCTCCACTACTGTCTACTACTAAGTCTCTACTACTCCACTACTCTCTAATACTCACTCTCTACTACTCATTCTCTACTACTCTACTACTCTCTCTCTACTACTTACTCCCTATTACTCACTATCTACTTCTCTCTACTACTCACTCTCTACTACTCTCTACTCTCTACTACTCACTCTCTACTACTCTCTCTCTAATACTCACTCTTTACTACTCACTCTCTACTACTCACTCTCTACTACTCTCTACTACTCACTCTCTACTACTCTCTCTCTACTACTCTCTACTACTCGCTCTACTACTCACTCTCTACTACTCTCTACTACTCACTCTCTACTACTCTCTCTCTACTACTCTCTACTACTCACTCTACTACTCACTCTCTACTACTCTACTATTCTCTCTCTGCTACTCACTCTCTACTACTCACTCTCTACTACTCACTCTTTACTACTCTCTACTACTCACTCTCTACTGCTCTCTACTACTCACTCTACTACTTACTCTCTACTACTCTCTACTACTCACTCTCTACTACTCACTCTCTACTACTCTTTACTACTCACTCTACTATTCACTCTACTACTCTCTACTACTCACTCTCTGCTACTCTCTCTACTGCTCTCTACTACTCTCTACTACTCACTCTCTACTCTCTATTACTCACTCTCTACTCTCTACCTCTCTACCTCTCTCTACTTCTCTCTCTACTAGTTTCTACCTCTCTACCTCTACCTCTCTACCTCTACCTCTCTACCTCTACACCTCTACCTCTCTACCTCTCTCTACACACACACATATACCTATATATATGCATATATATATGCATATGCATTTATATATAGCAACAGCAGTCTTCCACAACGCCGCCACCCAGGAAGCAGAGACAGGAAAGACCACGCAAGTCCAAACGTATTATCGGCAAAGATTTATTTGAAAGAGAGTTACCAAATCTGACGCGTTTCGGGCGTCCGCCCTTGCTCACAGATCGTCAGGTAAATGACCAAACACCCTTTAAATACATTTTTTACACGTTTTTTTTCTCATTGCATTTTTTTCACAAACAGCTACACCATGTGGTAAGTAGAAAGCAAGGACACACTACAAGCTATAGACATATGTAGTCTGTTTTCCAAACATTTGATAAAAAAACACACAGAAACCTCATCAATGTGTAGAATAAATTAGTTACAAATATCATATTTAAATTTAAAATAGAGTCCAATTCATTTATAATTCACTAATGATGAATTATAAAATATTTACATCCTGCTAATCAATATAGATAGGAATATGTTGTTTATTAAAGCATAAATGCTCTAGCCGAACCGAATACTGTTCATGTAAATACAGATTCTAAATGTGCAAACCTCGCATTGTACACAATAGTGCAAATTACGCAAATAAAGTGCAAATATATACTGTGCAAATGACGCGAGAAGATTTGTGCAAAATTGCATAGATGTAAAATCAACTACATAATAAAACGTTGTTGATAACCCAATGTATAAAAATTGACATGGTAAAATCAAACAATAATAAAATCATTTGCAAAATTCATCACAGTATTTTCAGGTATCTCTGCATTTATATATATGTATGTGTATAGATATATATATATACACACATATATAAACATATATAATCTGCATATCTATATAAATACAAATATAAATGCATGCATACATATACATATATGCATACATATGCATGTTATTTACATGAAAGTTTAAAAACACTAATAAAAGCAAAGCTTAAAAGCCACCTCATTACAAACAGAATGGCTTTAACTTAAACGAGGGCGAGATCTATTGCATTTTCAATGCTTGTTTACTTTGGTTCCATCAAGAAGGCATTCAGATGTGTCACACATTTGCCATAAATTCTGAATGTTAGCACTCTAGTTGCTCATTAGATCACTGTAGTAAAGCTACTGCTCACCAGGGAAGTCTGCTGCTGGTATTCAAAGTGCATGTTTCAGTCTGCATGTCAGAATTTTTTTAATGAAATAGAAGAGGATTTGAGAAGTCACTCAAAATGTGCCCTACTTTTTCTTTCTGCAGCACTAATCATACTTTCTATGGCAAAATATACCCCCTCATTTTGTTCCTTTTTAAATTAAATGTTTTAAGAGTTACCACTTTATTCCAATCAAGATGGCTTCAGGTGTGCCATACCTCTGTAATAAGTAGGACTATTAGCACTCTAGTTGTTCTTTAGAACACTCTAGGAGGCTGCAGTAGAACACAAAGGAATCATCTGACAGTCTCTGTCCTTGTTGGATGTACATGTTTTACTGAGAATGTCAGACTTCATTCTTACATGACTGAGAAAGATAATGTGAATTTACAGAAAATATGCTTTCTGTTTAGCTTATAGATCCCCTTCCAAACCACTGTGGGAAAAGCATGAGATAATAGTTTCCTTTCAAACATGATTCATGATATCCCAGCAGAAGGCTTTTTCACATGGTAAAATCACCTTAGAACACACCACAATTCCTAAAATGAGTATGGTACCATCAACAAATGATTTATAATGTAACTAAAGTCCTAAAACCTTCTATGAACTGCAATGCTTTTTAATGAGGTGCTATCATGTATATTGGTCCCAGGATGGCGTACCCTGTGATTTAAAAAATTGGATGCAAAAAAGCTGATCTCATCACAGAGAGCCGAATATCCCACCAAAGAGAGCCAAATACGAACAGGAACTCTAAGTCCCAGAAGACTTTTCCTGAAGACACCAAAGCCCACCCACCAGGGGGCGGGAAAAGCACTAATAAGGACTATTTGCTCCCGCACGTCATCCTTGCTGAATTTGCACAACGTCAGTGAACAAGAAGCAAGTAAGCTTTGAAACGCGTCTGGCATTAATGGATTGTGTAACATGCTGACCTACTGACTACTCCTACAGGAGACATGGAAATGGTCCCTCCACCCCCTCTGCCTAGTAACACTAAGAAATATAGGCAGTGGGTGACCATTAATGGCCATAGGGTGGAAGCTCTCAGAGACACCGGAGCGAGTGTGACAGCTGTCAAGTGTCACTTGGTGTCCAGAGAGCAGGTGGTCCCTCATGCATTCTACCCCGTTATAGCTGCTGACAACTCCCAGAGAGAGTGTGAGGTAGCTCAGGTTCCCTTTGAATGGGGGGGGGGGGTTCAGGTACTCTTCAAGTTGCTGTAAGGCCCGCCATGCCTGTTGATTGTCTCCTGTGCAATGATTTGGAGGACTCCCCTTGGGCTAAGGTGGAGCGAGAGACACATTTGAAAATGTTGGGTGTGCCAGAGTGGGTGTGTGCAACCACTCGATCGATGACGGCAAGTAAGGGTGTTGATGGGGTTCTGGAGCCTGAAAGTATGGCCCAGGACCCAGCTGTGATGAGAAGAGGCAGGGGGCGCGGGAAACCGTCCCCCATAGTTCCCGTGTACCAGGAGGAGGCAGACCTTGAGGGGGATGCCCTGGAACCCACAGGGGAACAAGTTGCTGAAATGGAAGACCTGCCCGAGCTGACACACTGGCAGCAGGATGGTGGTCCCTCCAGGGAAGAATTTTGTGCAGAACAAAAAGTGTGCCCTTCTCTTGTGGGTATGAGGCAGCAGGCCTCAGCCCAGACAACAGGTGATCAGTCAGGGTCTCATTTGGTCTACTGGGAGAACGATCTCCTGTATAGCGAGCCTAAGGCTGCTGAGCCTGGGTCAGCCCGTGTGCTGGTGGTACCCCAGCGCTTCAGAGCCTTCCTACTGGGTTTGGCTCATGACGGTCCGTTAGCTGGACATCTGGGGCAGGACAAGACCTATGACAGGCTTGTCACCCATTTTTATTGACCTCAGATGAGAAGGGATACAGATATCCATTGCAAAACCTGTCAAACTTGCCAGGCAAGTGGGAAAAGCGGGCGGAAGCAGAAGGCTCCCTTCCAAACTTTTCCCGTGGTCAGTACCCCCTTTGACCGGGTGGGGATTGACATTGTTGGGCCCCTGGACCCCAAGACAGCCATGGGCAACAGGTTCATCCTGGTTTTGGTGGACCATGCCACACGGTACCCGGAAGCCATCCCTCTCAGAACCGTGACGGCCCCCGTGGTGGGACGGGCACTGATGGGTGTTTTCTCCCGAATGGGGTTCCCCAGAGAGGTGGTGTCAGACCGGGGCACCAACTTCATTTCCAATTATATGAAGTCTCTGTGGAAGGAGTGTGGGGTAACCTACACGTTCACCACTCCTTACCACCCTCAAGGTAATGGGTTGGTTGAGAGATTCAACCGTATCCTTAAAGACATGATTATGGGTCTTGAAGAACCAATGAGGCGTAAATGGGACGTCCTCTTGCCATGCCTGCTGTTTGCTTACCGTGAGGTGCCACAGAAGTCTGTAGGGTTAAGCCCCTTTGAGCTTCTGTATGGACACCCGGTAAGAGGACCTTTGAGTCTGGTCAAAGAAGGCTGGGAGCAATCTCCCAGGAAACCTCCCCAGGATGTATACAGTTACATGCTGGCCTTTAGGAACCAGACTCGGCGCTTCAGAGATCTTGCTCAGGCAAATCTGGAGGCCAGCCAGGAAGAGATGAACCGGTGGTACGACCAGAAGGCCACTCTGGTGGAGCTTCAGCCTGGTCAGAAAGTTTGGGTCATGTCCCCTGTGGAACCTTGTGTGCTCAAGGACAGGTGGACTGGACCGTTTGAGGTTGTGGAGAAAAAGAGCGATGTCACCTACATGGTGGACTTGAAGTCTCCCAGGAACCCCTTGCGGGTCCTGCATGTCAACCGTTTAAAGCCCCACTTAGAAAGGTCCGAAGTGGGCATGCTCCTAGCTACAGATGCTGGAATGGAGGAGAGTGAGCCTCTTCCTGACCTCCTGTATGCAAAAGAGCAAGATGGGTCAGTGGATGGTGTTGTCCTCTCTGACACACTGACCCCTGAGCAGCAGCAAGATTGTCGCCAACTGTTGGGACAATTCCCTGATCTGTTCTCCTTGATTCCTGGTGTCACTCAGTGGTGTGTCCATGATGTGGACACCGGGGACAGCACTCCTGTGAAGCACAAGGCCTACAGAGTGACTGACAAGGTCAGAGCATACATCAAGGAGGAGGTCTCCAAAATGTTTGCCTTAGGTGTGGTTGAGTCCACTAGCAGTCCTTGGGCCAGCCCAGTGGTCTTTGTCCCGAAGGCTGCAGCGCCTGGTGCTTCACCAGAACTTTGGTTCTGTGTGGATTACCGAGGACTCAATTCAGTCACCAAGACAGACGCGCACCCCATCCCCAGAGCTGATGAGCTCATAGATCGGTTAGGGGCTGCCCGGTACCTTAGTACGTTTGATCTAACGTCTGGGTACTGGCAGATCGCCTTGACTGATGGGGCAGCATTCTCCACACCAGATGGGCACTACCAGTTCTGGGTTATGCCCTTTGGGATGAAGAATGCCCCTGCCACCTTCCAGAGGTTGGTCAACCAGGTATTGGTTGGACTGGAGGATTTCAGTGCCGCCTACCTGGACGACATAGCAGTGTTCAGCGCCAGCTGGGAGGAACACTTGCGCCACCTCCAGGAAGTGTTGTTGGCCCTGCGCAGAGCAGGCCTCACAATCAAAGCCAGTAAGTGCCAGATTGGGCAGGGTTCAGTGGTGTACTTGGGGCACCAAGTAGGGAGCAGCAAGGTGGCCCCCCTGCAACCCAAGATTGATACCATCCTGGCTTGGGCACCACCCAAAACCCAGACTCAGGTGAGAGCCTTCTTAGGTCTCACGGGTTACTACAGGAGGTTTGTCAAGGATTATGGCAACATTGTGCACCCCTTGACTTCGCTGACTTCCAGGAAGCAGCCAAGACTTGTGATCTGGACTGACACCTGTCAGACGGCCTTTGACACCCTGAAAACTGCAATGTGCACAGCACCCATCCTCCAGGCACCCGACTTTTCTAAAGAATTTGTTGTCCAGACGGACGCTTCAGAGCATGGCGTGGGGGCTGTTCTAGCTCAGGTGAATGAAGAGGGCCGAGACTTACCTGTAGCCTTCATCAGTAGGAGGTTACTTCCCAGGGAACAGAGGTGGAGTGCGATAGAGCGAGAAGCATTTGCTGTGGTCTGGGCGCTTTAGAAGCTAAGACCCTACCTGTTTGGGACTCACTTCCGGGTTCAGACAGACCACAGGCCCCTCAGATGGTTGATGCAGATGAGGGGTGAGAATCCAAAGCTGTTGAGGTGGTCCAATGCTGATGGTCTGTCCAGATTTTTCCGCCTTAGTGATGAGGACTCCCTAGGGTAAGGGTAGTTCTCCCCACATTTCAGCTGGAGGGGACACGTGTTAGACCTGGCATCATTGGCATGAGTCTCTCCTCCATTTTGTTCTGTTTGCCTTCTCTGTTTACAATGTTTTTGCTGTAATATTGCTTTGGGCACTGTGCCACAGCTGATCAGTGCCACAGTGCAAGTGCTCCCTATGTGAAATTGATATTGATTGGATTCCATGTTTGGCTTATTTGGTTTACTGTCAGTCCCTAGTAGAGTGCACCAGGAGTGCCAGGGCTTGTAAATACAAATGCTGCTAGTGGGCTTGCAGCACGTGTTGTGCCACCCACAGAAGCAGCCTGGTAAAATATGTCTAAAGGTCTGCAATTGCTAGACCTACGTGCAGTCTGGCACTGTCACCCGGGCTGCGCAAGTACACCTACTTGCCAGTCCCTAAACCTTCCCTTAACTTCATGTTAGTCACCCCTATGGTAGGCCCAAGGGCAGGGTGCATTGTAAGCATAAGGTAGGACAAGCCCTGAAGTGTGTGGCATGTCCTAATAGTAAATTACAGCCATTTTCGTTTTTCACTATTGTAAGGTGACCTGCTCTCCATAAGTTAGAATGGGCTGCCAGGATTATTAAATGGTATAATCCTAGCGGGCTCGGGAGCATGGTGCAATGTCGAGTTTGCTATCCCTGAACTCAGAGTTTAATAACGCATCGGTTTGGGTGGATGGTTTTTAGACTCTGTGTTTGAAAATAGCACTTTTAGAAAGTAGCTATTTTCTTGTCTGACTGTCTACTGGTCTCTGCTGGTTTGGTGTGCGTGTGACAGGAGCTGGGTGGCTCCAGAGGTCTGAATGAGTCAGTGTGGGGTGAGTGAGGCATTTGCATTGAGAGTAGGGGAAGAGTAGCTCCTGATAGCCTGCCCTGCCTGACACAATGCTGGCTCCACCTCCTGCCAGGCGACTGATGGCCCTGCCCCTGCCAGTGACAATGCTGGCTCCACTTCCTGCTGGGCGGCTGAAGACCCTGCCCTGCACAGTGAATAGGCCAGGTGCCTCGGCTTGGCAACACCCACAACAAACCCAGGATGGGGGGAAATTCCCCTGCATGGACAAAGGGATCAAAGCGGAAAAGGGGTATAAGAGAAGGACCCCTGAACCAAAGATTTAGATCACTTCTGACAAGGAAACCTGAACCAAGGACAAGAAGCCTGCTGATCTAAGGACTTGCCTACCCCTTCTGCCAGGGTGCTGTTTGTTGGGGGAATCCTGCAGTTACTTCTTTATTTTTGCCAAGGAACCAGGAGAGAGGAACTGAGTGTGTACTCTCAAGCTTTGCCAAGGAAATCTCCAAGGGTTGGAAGAGTGCCAGCCTCCTGTTGAAGTCACAGGGTCAAAGGACTTCATCATTTGCTAAAAGTGCCTGTTGCTGGAACCTGAAAGTCCAGCACCTCTGAAGAATCCAGCAATCTCAACGCCGACGGAGGCCGCCGAATCCAGCTCGACATCATGAGTGCAGCTCCCGTGTCCCGCACCTTCGACGCCGGCCGCCGGGCCCGATCGACGCTAGTAGCGAAGCCGCTACCGACACCTCGACACCGAGCCCTCTCGACGCCGTGAGCGCTGCTCACTCTGGCAACATCATCATCGACATCGACGACGACGGCGTATCCTGCTTTGCCTCGTGAGCGCTGCTCCTGCCTGACATCTGTCGACGCCGCTGCAGATCGCCCTGACTCCGAGGCCTGATCGACGCCGAAGACGCGACGCCGGACATCTCGATGCCGCTGATCATCGTGTGCTTCACTTTTCCAAGGTACTGTGTTGTGGGGGTCTGTTGCGACTCCGGGCTCGACGTAGCGCTCCTCGCGGTCGACGCCAAACCTTTGGATTAACTTTGCCTCGACGTCGTGTGACTCCCGTGGGGGTTACATTGTTGCCAAGAACTGTGATTTAAAGAAGAAGAGTTGCTTTTGTTACTAAAGACTTTGTGCTAAGAAGAAACTACACTTGAACTATTATTTTTCCTTCCAAGAGTATTTATTAAGATTGTGGTATATTTTTGTCGTTATTTGGTCTTGTGCTAAGCCTTATATAAACAACCTTATTTTTTATAATACTACTGTGTTGTGTCCATTTGTAGTGTATTCACTTTATTACTGTATGTGGTCATAAATGCTTAACGCACTGCCTCTGAGATAAGCCTGTCTGCTTTGCCAAGCTACCAAGGGGGTGAGCAGGGGTTATCTAAGTGTGTGATCCCCGTGCCCTGACTAGAAAAGGTGTGTCCTTATTTGTGAGAAGTGTATACCTCTGCCAACTAGAGACAGCCGCTTCTAACACTTACGTATAGCTCCAGTTTAATGTTTGTTTTTTAAGTGAATTTCCATGTTTTGTTAACATAAGTAGTATCTTATTAAAATAGGCCCACTGCAAACCCCCGGAGATGGCCAACTCCTTCAGGGGTTAGGGTATCTACGTCCTCCTCCCTTATATCACTTTCCTTTGTATTTTTCATGACTCTTGAACTGAGTTACTGAGTCCTGTAATCGCAGCTGCAAAACTTTTCTTCATGTTATGGGCACCAATTGCATCACTTGGTCCTGTAGGTATCCGGTGAGTCCGGCCAATCAGAATGCTCTTTTTTTTTCCACAAGACTCTCACGGCACTGGATATCGCTATTTTTTAAACCTTCATTTCTTTAAAATGACTGAATGTATTTAGATCAAATCATGAAAAGCACGCTTTAGAGATAAATATCTAGCTTTGTGCCAAATTTGTCGCAATTCCGTTTAGCCATTTTTCCTGTATCGTTGTATAATCTTTCCTATGGAAATAGCAATGTGAAAAAATTGTTTTGGAGACACTCTGTTGTTTTTCAGCTCCCGCTTGACGGATCACGCAGAACTTTTACAAGGAGCAGAGGTGAATGAACTTTTTTTGGAGACGTTTTGTATTTCACTAATCTGTACAAAACTTTCATTAAAAAAGGTTTTGCACTGACCCATCAAGCCTGTGCCAAGAAAAGGGGCATTCCAAAACATGCATTTTTCCATGTTAATTCACATATGAAAATACAGAAAAAAATGGCATCATGGAATTCCACCAAATTTGTTAAACAGTGAGAGCTTTACACAGAAAGCGTGCTTTTTTAAAAATTTGGTATACATCTGTTCAGTGTTTTTTGAGAAATTTAGATGTAAAATAGACCTTGGGTGGGCATGAAGGGGTTAGAATGTTAGTTATATCTGAACTGTAGGTGTTCGGATATGCTCTAAATGGAAAATTTAAAGGGGACTTGTCAATTCTCATTCCCTGGCAACAACATAGTCCCTGCCTTCTGAAATAAATAAAAAATATATAAGGGGGCAGGGGGATTACACCTTGACTCCCAGGAGCATGTGGAGTGGTCCCAAAGGGATCATCCCTTTATAGGATGGCCACAACATGTACAACATGTTGTAGCAGTCATCACCAGGCTCTAGGACCTGGTCCATGTTGAAATGCATTGTAGCGAACGCCAGGTTTTGAGGGTCACAAAAAGGAGAACTTATAAAGAGTGGTAACCGATTTTAGTTACATATATCATTTGCTGGTGGTGTTATACTCATTTTAAAAACTCAAGTGAGATCACAGGCAATTTAACCCTGTTAAAAATGCTGCCCTGGGGGGATGTGGTCTCGCTGGGAATGCAGTGAGACGCACGCTGCGGGAGCTCTGGCCACTCGCTGCTCTTTAAAGCGAGTACAGCTGAGCTGGGGGCTTGTCGGCGGTGCTTCAAGGGGTGCTTACCTGGCTGAGGGTGAGAGGCGCCTGTGGACGGGAGGAGAGCTGCTTGGACATGACGGCTGCCGTGGAGGAGCCCCTGCACCTTGGCCTCCCGGCCAGGACTAAGGCGGCTGCCATTTAGAGGCGCCTGGGCTTGGGCCTCCTTGGTGGCTGCAGGGAGCTGTCCTGGGGCCTTCCAGAGCCTCCTAGTGCTGTGTGCCTTTGGTACTGACAGCGCAGTGACAGGGGCGCCTCCACTGGGCTGGACAGCGTTTGCAACCGGTCCGGAGCGGGAGTGTGGATTCCTTGTTCTCCCTGATCGGACTTAGGCCGCCATATTAGTTGTTGCACCCTGGACACCCTCAGGCATTGTGCGCTGCTGATCGCACCCCCCAGACCGGAGGAGCGGAGCGACTGGAGCATCGAATTTATGTGAGAGGCGACCTCTCCTCAATGCTGCCCTCCAGACCGACATGTCTTCCGCCCCTCGTGTGGGCTCCTGCCAAGCCTACATAGTCTACCATATGCCGCTCCCGGCGCTCCCCGCGTCCTGATGAGCAATCGTCCTCGCAAGTCAAGAATGACATTATTCAACATATTCGGTCCCCGGAGGGGGACAGGTCTGCAGCGAACTCCCGACCTCCATCCCCTTGACTGACTGAAACCTCACCTCTGCAAATGGCAGGGTACACGACCTCTGATTTCGTCTCACAACCCAATAGGGTTGGCGCTAAACCTCTTGAATCGATCATACCCCAGCTCCCTACCTGCAGTGTTGATGGTACTGGACTATCCACCCAGATGTCTCTACGAGCAGCTGATGACCCGCCCCCTACCTGTTCTTGGAAGAGTGACTTCTCCGGGATCACCTGAGTCTGAAGGTCTAGGCTGACTCACAACTGGAACAGGACATTGTGGCCCGGTTGGCCAATGTTGGTTATATATTCTTGGACTATACATATTTGTATTTTTTTCTCCCTTCCTTCCTACTTTCTCTATGCCCTTTGACATGGCGGGTGGGGAATCCCCTACAGATGGTGCCCTCCCCTTGACAAGGGTGGCAAGCCCCTGCGTCTCCCTCCCACTACCCCACCACGCTTCCAACAGTGGCATGAAGGACTACCCCAGGTTTTGACCCCAACATGGCTGATGACTGCCCCCTGAAGACTGTATCCTTCAATGTTAAGGGCCTTAACTCCTCCAACAAGCGACAGCAAACATGGTGCTACCTCTTACAACACAACCCAGACATTATCCTCTTTCAGGAGACCCATCTTCTAAAAGCTGATATCCAGCGCATGGCTCATTCTAGATACCCTCTTCAATTCTGGGCTACGGCACCAACCAAAACAGCTGGGGTGGCAATCCTTTGTAGAGCTGGCATCAGGTGGGGGAATCTAGGTTCTTTCATAGTCTGGATGGCTGTTTTCTCAGAGCTGGGGTTCAGATTGGACGATGTCTCTTTACACTGCGCAATGTGTATGCACCCAACCAGGCGCAAGACCTCTATCTCCGGATGATCTTGCGGGAGCACGTCCCACAAGACAACCCCTCGCTAATCGTAGGGGGAGATTTCAACATGGCATGGGACCCTAAAATGGACCGCAGTGTTGCTCCCCCCCATGGGATGGGGGCTATGTCCTTGGCCCTCCGGAGGCAAATAACAGACCTTGGCTTACTGGACACCTGGAGATACCACTCCCCTGAAAAGCGCGACTATTCGTATTCTCGCATTGGGCACCGCTCGCATTCGCGTGAGGCCCATCTCAAAGAAGATAATCTTTCCAAAGACATTAAGGACTTGGAGAGGCAGGACCAGGAACATCCCACACTTGCACACAAACGCTGCCTCTCTAATCTTCGGGGGCAACTCCGTTCTCTCCAAACCAACAAGGCTTAGAGAGCCCTGTTAACATTGAAACAGCGACATTTTGAGGGGGGACAAGATGGGTACGACATTGGCGAGATGCTTGCGCAGGTGTACTGCTAATGCGCACATAGCTAACATTCAGATTGCTGACAACGAGAGGGCTACCACTGAGCGGGCCAAACGCGATGTCTTTCAGGCATATTACTCAGCCCTTTACACCGCGGACGAGCCGCCCCCCGGACCGGGTAAAATAAATCTTGGATAAATGCCCTATGGACACCAATCAGTCCCCACCATGCCAAGCAGCTGAAAGAACCCCTCACAAAAGAGGAGCTGGCAAGTGCGCTGAAGGACCTCCCCCTTGGGAAATCACCAGGCCCGGATGGCCTCCCATTGGCTTTCTATCGCCTGCTCCTGCCGTAACTCCAACCCTACCTCCTACGACTGTTCAACTCCTTCTCCGACAAGGAGGGGCTGTCGTCCTCTATGGGGATGGCACAAATAGTCCTCATCCCCAAGCCCGGTAAAGACCCCACCCTGTGCTCCTCCTTTCGCCCTATAGCCCTCTTGAACACGGACCTAAAATTCTACACCAAAATACTGGCAAAGCGCCTTGACCGGCACATGCCCGGCCTTGTAGAGCCAGACCAGACCGGCTTAATCCAGAATCGCCAGGGAGCAGACAATGTGTGCTGAATTGCCCATCTAGTGGGAAAGGCACAACATTGGAACATACCGGCATGCCTTTTATCGCTGCACGAGGAGAAGGCGTTCGATCGAGTTGACTGGACCTTCCTATGAACTGTGCTGAATAAAGCCGTATTAGGCCAGAACATGAAAGCTAGGATCATGGCCCCCTATCTCTCCCCGCAGGCTCGGGTGCGAGTCAATGGCCAACTCACAAACCCCATCTCCATTCACAGGGGCACGCGGCAGGGCTGGCCCCTGTCCCCTCTGTTGTTTGCCCTTGTGGTAGAACCTTTGGCTATGATGATTAGGCAGGATACGGAAATACATGGCATCCGCCTCACAGGACAGCAGAACAAAGTGGCGCTCTTTGCCGATGATCTTACACTGACATTATCTCGCCCGCATGTCTCCCTTCCGGTGCTACACTTGCTGCAATCCTTTGAGCTGGCATCAGGTCTTAAAATCAACCATGGGAAGCCCTGGGCACTGAATCTTACAGTCTCTGAGGAGGAGATACTGGCCCTGCAAGCCCTCGTCCCCTACCAGTGGGCCACTAGCTCCATTCGATAGGTGGGGTTTCAGCTGACCCCTTCGCTTGCCACATGGACCCAAACTAACTGGCTGGAGTGTAGGAGAACCATCTTGGATGACTTGAGGAGTTGGAAATCCCTGACCCTCTCCTGGCTGGGCTGCCTGAACACTATCAAAATGACGGTGCTCCCAAAAATTCTGTACCTGTTCCAATGCCTACCCACCACCATCCCGCAGCGCCAGATTCAGAGCCTTCAGAGAGATATCACTGGCTTCATTTGGGGCGGGCGTAGACCTCATTTCACCAACAAGATTCTCATGCTTCCACGGGATAGAGGAGGACTAGCGTGCCCCAACCTGCTAGAATACTATTGGGCCTTCCACCTCGGCATCGTTTCAGAGTGGACAGCGATTGAGAGTGAAAAGGTCTGTTTCCATATGGACAGGGCGGTAATCGGACAAACCATTTGGGACCTTTCCTGGCTCCATCGAGCTGCATGCTCTCGCAGTGCCTCTATTGCAGTGCCCACCAAGACGGTGCTGGACATCTGGGACAAAGTAGCTGTACTCAAGGGGCTCACAACCTTCCCTTCCCCTCATACGCCCCTAGCGGACAACCCGATATTCCCACCGGCTCTCAACCTGCAAGCGTTCTCTAACTGGCTGGAGGGTGGATGCAGAACGATTTGAGATCTGTACGCCGGGGATATACTCAAAATTTTTACCTAATGCAAAGAGGAATTTCAACTCCCGGAGGGAGCTAGGCTCCAGTATGTGCAGCTACGGCACTGGCTGTCCACGCCTGAAATGCAACAGGCCGCCACCCACCCATTTATCCCCTTTGAGTGACTGGTACACTCCTTTGACGAGTCAAATGGACTTATCTCTCATACTTACCAGATTATGCAGCACCCCCCGCTGGTAACCCACCCATACCAGCGCCTATGACAGTCAACTTCTCCTACTGAAATTACACCTGTTAAGTGGAGCTACCTTATCGCAGCGTATCACAATGAGAAACTGCGTACGAGATCATGACACAGTGGTACTATACACCCACTCAATTGCACAGGATGTTTCCCACATCCTCCCCGCTTTGCGGGAGATGTTCTAGCACTCCGGGGGACTTTATACACATTTGGTGGGCATGTCCACTCCTGGCCCTGTTCTGGAAAGAGGTCCTTAGTCATTTTAAGGAGGTACTTGGCTTCCCTCTGCCTGATTCCACCACCACAGTTCTGCTTGGCCTCAAGCCCGATAATTTCAGAGCGCTCACCCATAGTGACTGGTACATTGTTCTCCATATGCTAGGGGCCGCTAAACAACTCATAGCACTATATTGGAAAAAGGCAGAACCCCCCACTCCCGCCCACTGCTGCTTGGTTTGTGCGCCTATGGCATGTAGTGACTATGGAACTCTTTACAGCGTGCCTGCAGTCCCGCGATACCTGCTTCACCAACATTTGGAAACCATAGGTTAAATATATCTGTGAAATAGAACACACGCGTAACCTGCACCCGGAACTCTGAGCCCTACGCCTCTTCAAAGATGCTGTAGCCCCACCTGCACCCGACAGACTGATTGTATCACCATAATGGCCCTGCTAATTGCTCACCATGACGCAAGCACTGGTCAATGGATGGATTAGGGAACACCCCTGGCTCCCCTTGCCCCCCTGCCCGCCATCTTTTCCCTCGTCACCACTGTCTTAACATAGCTCCCTTGTCATATAAACCTTTCTTCTCCTTGGCATTCTAGCCCTTTCCCCGCTCTCTATCGGTTTATTCTTTACTTTGCCCCTTTTTATAGGCCTCTTGCTTACCTCTTCTTCCTCTTCCCGTGTTATGATACTGTATATGTTAACCATGGGTCTTGAACTTTCCCCACGATTGTAATCCATTATTATTACACATGCAACACGCGGCCGGCCCAACAGGGGTTGTAGGCGACATGTTGTGTAAAATCTACCTCGGTATGCTTTTCTAACATCACCCCTACCTCCTCTAAATTGTGCGTCCGGGCCTACATAGGGTTTTGAGCCTTGTGCTGTGTATACATAGACCCTTCCTTTGTTCTTCGTATGAAAAATAAAACAGATTTAAACCAAAAAAATGCTGCCCTGCTGCTGGAATTTGATGAAAAATGTTTGAGAAAAAAACTTTTTCGCTCAAGATTTTTTTCATTTGTCAATGGAATCTGTAGAAGTGATTTTCTTTGGGAAGGCACACATATGCCACTGGTAGGGACAACTGTAAATGGCATTTTTGCAGTGTGTGTGCTTGAGTGGCTGTGAGCATAAACACATACACATGTTTGCTTAAATTGTTTAAATATTCCTTTGTTTGTATGTGTGTATATTCGTATACGTATAGATACATAGAAAGTCATATTCAAACATTTTATGTATTGCCTCAACAAACCACTGCTTAATAGTTAAAGGTAGTGCAAGGTGCTTCCTGGCAAGGAGCAACATTGAAGCACTTTGGTGATGGGGCCCACAGAGGAGATAGAGATAAATAGAGGTGGGGCACGGGCCTAAGCTGTCCCACCTCTAGACACACCTGTAAAGGTTATGGGAGGTGCTCCAGAAGCTAAAATAAGGACACATTTTCCTCAGCCATTTGAGAGTAAAGTCTGATATGCTGAATAAAACATGTACTTCCAACAAAGGCAGACTGTCAGTTAATTCCCCATTGCTCTACTGCAACTGCACCACAATAATCTAATGAACAACTAGAGCGCTAATATTCAGCATTCATTACAAATGCGTGGCACACCTGAAGCCATCTTGATAGAATCAAAGTTGTAAAACAAAGCATTTCATTTAAAAACAAACAAAATGAGGGGTTTCATTTTGGCATAGAAATTATGGGTAGTGTTCTAGGCTTTGATCCAATTTGATTTACATGGATTGGAAGATTTTTGTTTTTCCATAACATTTTTCAGAAGATTGCATACTGCCTCATCGTCCCAAACGCAAGAGCATGCACTTTGATAAGCTGCTCCGATAGATATGTTCCCATTGGTCTTCACAGTGTAAAGAGCCCAGAAATATATACATTTGAGGTCTTTCAAGGGCTGCAAGAGAAACAGCATGTAATATTGATTTCAGTAGCCTTTTAAAAACAACTAGTTTTGACCATGAATGCTTTAATGACAGGACTCTAATGAAATATAGCTAGGTTACCAGTTTCAGATTGCAAACAGCATTTTTGAAAACCTCCATCTTTCCATTGGAAAACTCACATGAAGTAGATATTCCTAGTTTTTGTCTTACTTTCCTAAACATAGGGCGTTTGCCTTCTGTTTACCTCACACAGGAACAAGTAGGTAGGGAGAGTGAGACCAGATATTTATTCTTCTGTGTCTCTTGGGTGTAATAGAACCAGCCATGATTCTATTTTCAATATATTTAGGATCTCCACAAAGGCAAAATAAAACAGCATATGAGAATGATTTTAGAAATAGGTCTCATAGAAAAATGGTCACATATTCTTTGTTGACTGATATTTACCATGTAATCATAGCAATATTATCTATTTTTTTAGTTTCACTTATTGGAAGCAATTAGTGAGTGACATATTTCCTGGTCAAACAATCTAACTAAAAATAAGAACTTTGATTTTTTGCATATATTCCCCAAAAGTTTATTGTTATTCTGCCTCTCTCACACCGGAACCTATTTGTTAGTTTTGCTGAACCATATGTTTAGTTCCCTGTTCTAATGAGTGTAGGATTGCAAGGCATATGCAGGATTTAGGTAGAGTAGCAGCTCTCACAAGCACAAAAACTGAAAGGGGAAACATGAGTGATTTTAGAAGGAACTCACAGAACACATCCTACACTCATCAGAACTTAAGCTAGGGGGAAATTGTTTAGTGACAGGTATAAACTATTATACAACTAAACAACAAAATAACTATGGGTCAAAAGGGGGTATGTCTTTTATAAAGTGTGTCTGGGTGAATGAATGTGTGTTGAGCAATTTGTTAGAACAGCACACAACCAAGTATCGCACTAGATGGGAAGATATCCATCAGTTTATCATCATTTGCCGCCCTGTCATCATTTGAAGCCCTTCCCAAAGCGTGGAAGCAAAGTTGTTGCCACTTCAACAAGGAGAAGGTGGTGTGCGGTAAATGGGATGTTACTTGATAACTGAGGAGCAGTGCAAGAAAAGAATTCGTGAAAATCAAAAAGGAAGGAGAAAAAGTGCTCTATGTTAAAATTGGATAATGAACGCTAAGGGACTTTATTCTGGTGCCGTTCATTTCCAAGGTTAAAAGACTCAGTGCATAACAACCAGTGAGTAACCCTAATAATCACTGGCTTGTATCGTTGTGGTCGACATGTTTCTGCGGTTTATAGATCAATAAGTATTACCCGCTTCATCAGGACCTATAGTATATGCTACTGCTCAACGTGCGATAAAAAGTATTTGATACAGATATCACCTGATCAAACCTGGTGATCCTCCTAAGTATGTGGGGGAAGTCCAGGAAAGACGTCACCAAGTCACAGACAACACAAATAAAAAGACATATACAAAGATAAAAACGACATTTACATGGTTAGTGTAAGTCATTATACATTTTCGTTTCATGATATGGCATTCCTGTTAGACTAATTACCAATCATTTATAATCCTCTCGCTCACCTTTAGGGTAAGAGGAACGTGCCACTCCTCGCCTGGCTACAGCTCAGGAAGATAGTGCACCGCTCTAAAATATAGAGGAAATGAGACTTGTAAAGCCAAAAACATACCATATTAATGGAGTCTTTCCAAGCTGAGGGCATTGAAATCCTAAATTTTGAGAAAAGCCCTTAGGATTTCCCATATAAATCATTAGGGGTATTTCGTTTTTGGTGCATTTTTACACCATAACTCACACATGCAAATCATCATGGATATTCCGATTTCGGTGGATTTAAATCCTAAATTGTGTGTAAATCCCTTAGGATTTCCCATAGAAATCATCGGCGATATTCCGTGTTCGGAACTCTATAACTAATAAACACCACAACAAACTACAAATTCCGGCATACATACTATGTCATCTTTCAGCGCTGGCCATTAGCAGTGACTGACAGGAACTACAGATACCGGCATGCTTAGTCGCATGCTTATGACGTAGTTGTCGTAGTTTCGAGCAAACAAATAATGGCGCCTGACCCGGGTTCGATACCCCCCCAAGCAGCACAGACGGCTGCCGAGTGTACCGACGGGCAGGTAAGCCCCCACGTTTTCACTTGTCTGCAATGATTTTAGTGGGTTGCGCGATAGGCGCCCGACAATTACGAACGCCAAGCACGTTTTGTGAGTAAGCTGATACCCTAGTACCTCGCTACCAGGGCTAAATGTAACCAGGGTACAGCTTCGGAAACGGGCATCTAATAGCTGTGAGATCGCGTCCCTAGTACTATTCACTAATTGTTGTGAGTGAGACAGTTGCACCATTATACCGGTTTATATCTTTTATAGTGAGTCGCGTTTCAGGTGTTTGTAGAATCAGGACTGTCTAGGAGCAAGCCTAGCCGATTCTAGTAGATACATACTAACTGGGACTCTGGTATTGTGAGCTCTAGACTAAATATAATAAGGGATTAGTTCCGAATACGGTCATATGTATGTTGTGGGATCATGCTCCCAGTACTATTTATTGAGAATGCGAATAATACAGTTGTACCAATTAAATCACTACACTCGCATAAGAATGGGTGTACGTCTATGGGCATATAACACTACAAGTGTTGTTGTATATGTGGTCCCTCTTGATGACACCTGGAGGTATACGACATATTAACAACACAAGATCAAAACTCAAAAAAACAAACCCTAGAGAACTACAGATTGGTTTGTTTTTTCTTAACAAAAAATAGGACGGATATATCTTAAGTATACTCTGTCTGGCGCCCACATGTCAGGCTCTCGCATTGGTTTTTTGGCTTTACAAGTCTCATTTCCTCTATATTTTAGAGCGGTGCACTATCTTCCTGAGCTGTAGCCAGGCGAGGAGTGGCATGTTCCTCTTACCCTAAAGGTGAGCGAGAGGATTATAAATGATTGGTAATTAGTCTAACAGGAATGCCATATCATGAAACGAAAATGTAAAATGACTTACACTAACCATGTAAATGTCGTTTTTATCTTTGTATATGTCTTTTTATTTGTGTTGTCTGTGACTTGGTGACGTCTTTCCTGGACTTCCCCCACATACTTAGGAGGATCACCAGGTTTGATCAGGTGATATCTGTATCAAATACTTTTTATCGCACGTTGAGCAGTAGCATATACTGTAGGTCCTGATGAAGCGGGTGATACTTATTGATCTATAAACCGCAGAAACATGTCGACCGCAACGATACAAGCCAGTGAATATTAGGGTTACTCACTGGTTGTTTTGCACTGAATCTTTTAACCTTGGAAATGAACGGCACCAGAATAAAGTCCCTTAGCGTTAATTATCCAATTTTAACATAGAGCACTTTTTCTCCTTCCTTTTTGATTTTCACGAATTCTTTTCTTGCACTGCTCCTCAGTTATCAAGTAACATCCCATTTACCGCGCACCACCTTCTCCTTGTTGAAGTGGCAACAACTTTGCTTCCACGCTTTGGGAAGGGCTTCAAATGATGACAGGGCGGCAAAGGACGATAAACTGATGGATATCTTCCCATCTAGTGCGATACTTGGTTGTGTGCTGTTCTAACAAATTGCTCAACACACATTCATTCACCCAGACACACCTTATAAAAGACATATCCCCTTTTGACCCATAGTTATTTTATTGTTTAGTTGTGCTTGTGTTCAGGGGGCTATAACTGTGTGGGCATTAAAGATTCCCTGGGACCCTCCACTCACCATTTTGTTGTTTCTTGCTCTAGAGCAGCCCCGGCTGCGGGTCCGACTACAAGTGGGTTCCTTTGTGAACTCCGTCTTCACAAATAAGGTTATTTTTTGTGAATAAGTGAGATCTATGCTGAGTCATTGGGACCTCGCTTGAGGGCCTTTCACTGCTGGCGCTACCTGAGATATACTGCGTCTGACTTGTATTACCAATTTAGTGATTGGGTATTACTTTGAACAGTTTCACAAATGGCAACAAATCTAGGCTTAGCCTATGATGAGGCAGAAATACAGTCAATCCTCGATGATAATCCAAGTATGTTGGACCTCATGCCCAAACCACAAGACACTGGGGATGAAGGATGGTCCAAGATTCTCATCTTAAAAAAGAGTCACTCTCGCACCTGTATTCATGGTATTACGATGGCTGAATACCTGAGAGGTAATGGTGCCCCAACGGGCCTAATAGTCAACAATGCCCCAAGATTATTTCTAGATGACAAAGATTTCATCAGAGATTGGTATCTTATTGCTTGGAAGTGTACATGAGACTGGCTAGTTTTAATTATTAAAACTGCAAAAAAAGCAGCTGATAAGATTATGGTTGAGATCCAGATCTTAGAAGGCCAGATAAAAACAACGCTTTCATCCAAAATTTTTACAAAACAACAGGATGAAAACAATAAGGACAATAAAGAATTTAAAGACTCTGTCCTGTTTTTTAAACTAGAGAAATGTAAAAAAGACTTAGCTAAGTTCTCTAAAGAAAAAATCTATCCCTACACAAGTGCAACATACACACCAGCACCATATAATAAAAATGGGAGGAGAGGCGGCTCGACTTATGGAACTTCCACATCGGAAGACCTCTCCAGTGACTCTGACTCTTCTAACCAGGGCCCTCACATGAACACGAACCGGGGAAGAGGTAATAGAAGACAGAGAAGGGGCAACAACTTCAACCAAGGACAATTCAACCCTTGGTGGACCCCAAACCCATGGGCACCAGGCCAATTCCCGTTTATGCATCAAGTAGGGCTGCATGGCCCAGCCCAATTTCCACAAGGTCAAAATATGACTCCTTTTTTAGGGTTTGGCCAAGGGAGACCCCGCGGCAGGAGAAGAGCCGCACAGAACCAAGTACAGTGGAATCTGCCCCCACAGTCAATGGATCTGCGGAGTGGGAAGAAAGTTCCACAGGACCAGGTGAGCACGAGTACAAGCATGGAGAAGGGCTCGTAGTTAATCTTAGTTCACGAGCACTGACCCCCATAGAGGAGAAACTGCTCAATCGCGGTCTTGGCTTTGTAGCAACTACTCCTGGAGATGCCTTTCAAACTCAGGTAGAGATTTCCAAATTCTTCCGTAAAATACGGCTTCACTTCTTTTTTGAAAAGAACACGATGGAAGATAACATAGAGAACACCGCTGAGGTGCAGAACACAGGTTTGAGGAATGCATCAACGTTCACACCTCTAAGTTCCACGGTCCCAGCTAAGGTCATTACTTTTGAAGAAGCAGTCACACACAATGTAAAAAACCTGTTCAAGGAAAGACAGAAACCATTTGTTAACATCACCAAAGTTGAACAGCAGGCGCTACAAGATCTGTCAAAAGACCCCCTTATCCCCATAAAACCAGCTGATAAGGGTGGAGCGACAGTCCTCCTTGACACTACAACTTACAAAGCAGAGTGTTCTAAACACTTGAGTGACAGCCGATCTTACCGTCTTCTAGCGGAAGATCCAACACCCAGACTGACTACTATGATTGGTCATTTGGTAGAAGAAGCCCTCCCGGAAGGATGGATAACCCCGAATGAAGGAAGCTATCTTCGTAGAGCACATCCTATGATGCCTTACTTTTACATCTTACCGAAGATACACAAGAAGCAGAGACCCCCACCAAGCCCGCCGATAATATCAGGCATCGGTTCATTAATGGAACCCCTCTCATCCTTTGTGGATGTCTTCCTGAGGCCGCTAGTACGGTCTATGCCGTCTTATTTGCAAGATACTAAAGACGTGCTGAGGCTTCTGCCAGAGATCGAATTCGATTCCGGATTAGACATTCTGGTGCCCTTCGATGTGGAATCGCTTTACACCTCGATTCCACAGGACGAGACCCTTGAGGTTATTGAACAGCTTCTAAATGCGAGTGATCACGATTCCATCACGCCAGTCTCTTTTGTCATGGATCTCGCTTCCATAGCGATGAAAGAAAATTTCTTTCAATATGAGGACAACTACTATCTGCAAACGTCGGGCACCAGCATGGGCAGCGTTTTTGCGCCAAGCCTGGCGAACCTCTACATGCACAATTTTGAACAGGACCACGCACTCAATACCACAAACCTGTATCTACCATCTGTACGGGTTTGGAAAAGATACATAGACGACATCCTAATGGTATGGCGTGGCAGTGTGCAGGACTTGATGGATTTCCACAGTTGGTTGAATAATTGCAACAACTTCTTGAAATTCACCATAGAGTACGACCATCAATCGCTGGCCTTCCTTGACTTGTTAATAACTGTATGTCCAGGAGGATTGAGATCTGAGCTATATAAGAAACCCATGGCTCGGAACTCTCTCTTAGAATATGGAAGTTGCCACCCTAAATCCCTCCGGGACAATCTCCCATTCGGACAATTTTTACGTGTTCAACGCAACTGCTCAACTAAGGAGACCTTTAATAAGCATGCCCAAGATCTTGAAGAAAAGTTGCTTGAAAGGAAATACCCGAAAGAACTGGTTCGTACCTCAAAAAAGAGGGCTGCCAATAACAACCGGGAGGCCTTATTGGAACCGCCCCCCCCAAAGCACAGAGTGACAGGATAACATGCGTGAATACATTCAGCACAAGATCTAATGCCATTCAACAGATCATCCGTAAGCATTGGTAGATCCTGAATACAGGCCGTGACAAGTTGGAACAACCTTTGTTTGCCTTTAAGAGAGGCACCAGCATTAGAGATCAGCTGGTCCACACAAGGCCCAGCACGGATAATATTTGCCAAATTCGGACACTCTGGGACATGCCCGCAGTGACAGGACATCACCCGTGTGGTAACTGTGCCGCATGTCCACAAACAAGAAAATCTACCAGCATTGATATTGGAACAAGCAGAGCTTGGGAACAAAGGCGGTTCACGAACTGCAATAGCAGTAACCTAATATACTTAATTACCTGCCCCTGTTCCCTAAGATACGTAGGAATGACAATGAGAAAAATAAGAACGAGGATCTCCGAGCATAAGAGTACCATTCGCTGTAAAAAACAGGCAACTCGGCTTACAAACCATTTCCTGGAAGTCAACCACAAACCTACAGACTTCCAATGGACAGTATTGGAGCAACCTTACATTCCTACTCACATTGCAGATGTTTCCAAACACCTCTTTATGATCGAACAGAAATGGGTGTGTAAACTTAACACGGCTAAGGCTGGCCTGAACGAGGACATCCCTTTGATGTCCCTCTAATTACATCGCAGGATTTCTTGAATTATATGCAGCGCTTGTCTCTGCCTATGCACCTACATTTAGCGATCTCTGATGAAAGTACACTGCCAAAGGTACCTAGATTGTGATTACTCATACGCATTCATACTCCACTTGGTGACCCTGTTCCAACTTAGTTTTATTTTCATCTATATACATTCGGTGGTTTAAGAAACATTACTTGCTCTCAGATGTTAACTTAACTGGACACTCTTACTCCACTTGGTGAGGCGGGTATTTCTGATTGGGTGTGTAACATCAACCAATTGGACATGTTCCACACCTGATTTATTGGTACATGTCCAGTCGGTATTGGGGACCTGGTGTGCAACACTAAGCATTTCAACATGTAATTATATCGACAAGGTCTACCATATTAATGGAGTCTTTCCAAGCTGAGGGCATTGAAATCCTAAATTTTGAGAAAAACCCTTAGGATTTCCCATATAAATCATTAGGGGTATTTAGTTTTTTGTGCATTTTTACACCATAAATCACACATACAAATCATCATGGATATTCCGATTTCGGTGTATTTAAATCCTAAATAGTTTGTAAATCCCTTAGGATTTCCCGTAGAAATCATCGGCGATATTCCGTGTTCGGAACTCTATAACTAATAAACACCACAGCAAACTACAAATCCCGGCATATATACTATGTCATCTTTCAGCGCTGGCCATTAGCAGTGACTGACAGGAACTACAGATACCGGCATGCTTAGTCGCATGCTTATGACGTAGTTGTCGTAGTTTCGAGCAAACAAATAATGGCGCCTGACCCGGGTTCGATACCTCCCCAAGCAGCACAGGCGGCTGCCGAGTGTACCGACGGGCAGGTAAGCCCCTAAGTTTTCACTTGTCTGCAATGATATTAGTGGGTTACGCGATAGGCGCCCGACAATTACGAACGCCAAGCACGTTTTGTGAGTAAGCTGATACCCTAGTACCTCGCTACCAGGGCTAAATGTAACCAGGGTACAGCTTCGGAAACGGGCATCTATTAGCTGTGAGATCGCGTCCCTAGTACTATTCACTAATTGTTGTGAGTGAGACAGTTGCACCATTATACCGGCTTATATCTATTATAGTGAGTCGCGTTTCATGTGTTTGTAGAATCACGACTGTCTAGGAGCAAGCCTAGCCGATTCTAGTAGATACATACTAACTGGGACTCCGGTATTGTGAGCTCTAGACTAAATATAATAAGGGATTAGTTCCGAATACGGTCATATGTATGTTGTGGGATCATGCTCCCAGTACTATTTATTGAGAATGCGAATAATACAGTTGTACCAATTAAATCACTACACTCGCATAAGAATGGGTGTACGTCTATGGGCATATAACACTACAAGTGTTGTTGTATATGTGGTCCCTCTTGATGACACCTGGAGGTATACGACATATTAACAACACAAGATCAAAACTCAAGAAAACAAACCCTAGAGAACTACAGATTGGTTTGTTTTTTCTTAACAAAAAATAGGACGGATATATCTTAAGTATACTCTGTGTGGCGCCCGCATGTCAGGCTCTCGCATTGATTTTTAGGCTTTACAAGTCTCATTTCCTCTATATTTTAGAGCGGTGCACTATCTTCCTGAGCTGTAGCCAGGCGAGGAGTGGCACGTTCCTCTTACCCTAAAGGTGAGCGAGAGGATTATAAATGATTGGTAATTAGTCTAACAGGAATGCCATATCATGAAACGAAAATGTAAAATGACTTACACTAACCATGTAAATGTCGTTTTTATCTTTGTATATGTCTTTTTATTTGTGTTGTCTGTGACTTGGTGACGTCTTTCCTGGACTTCCCCCTCATACTTAGGAGGATCACCAGGTTTGATCAGGTGATATCTGTATCAAATACTTTTTATCGCACGTTGAGCAGTAGCATATACTATAGGTCCTGATGAAGCGGGTGATACTTATTGATCTATAAACCGCAGAAACATGTCGACCACAACGATACAAGCCAGTGAATATTAGGGTTACTCACTGGTTGTTTTGCACTGAATCTTTTAACCTTGGGAATGAACGGCACCAGAATAAAGTCCCTTAGCGTTCATTATCCAATTTTAACATAGAGCACTTTTTCTCCTTCCTTTTTGATTTTCACGAATTCTTTTCTTGCACTGCTCCTCAGTTATCAAGTAACATCCCATTTACCGCGCACCACCTTCTCCTTGTTGAAGAGGCAACAACTTTGCTTCCACGCTTTGGGAAGGGCTTCAAATGATGACAGGGCGGCAAAGGACGATAAACTGATGGATATCTTCCCATCTAGTGCGATACTTGGTTGTGTGCTGTTCTAACAAATTGCTCAACACACATTCATTCACCCAGACACACTTTATAAAAGACATACCCCCTTTTGACCCATAGTTATTTTGTTGTTTAGTTGTGCTTGTGTTCAGGGGGCTATAACTGTGTGGTCATTAAAGATTCCCTGGGACCCTCCACTCACCATTTTGTTGTTTCTTGCTCTAGAGCAGCCCCGGCTGCGGGTCCGACTACAAGTGGGTTCCTTTGTGAACTCCGTCTTCACAAATAAGGTTATTTTTTGTGAATAAGTGAGATCTATGCTGAGTCATTGGGACCTCGCTTGAGGGCCTTTCACTGCTGGCGCTACCTGAGATATACTCCGTCTGACTTGTATTACCAATTTAGTGATTGGGTATTACTTTGAACAGTTTCACAAATGGCAACAAATCTAGGGTTAGCCTATGATGAGGCAGAAATACAGTCAATCCTAGATGATAATCCAAGTATGTTGGACCTCATGCCCAAACCACAAGACACTGGGGATGAAGGATGGTCCAAGATTCTCATCTTAAAAAAGAGTCACTCTCGCACCTGTATTCATAGTATTACGATGGCTGAATACCTGAGAGGCAATGGTGCCCCAACGGGCCTAATAGTCAACAATGCCCCAAGATTATTTCTAGATGACAGTGATTTCATCAGAGATTGGTATCTTATTGCTTGGAAATGTACGCGAGACTGGCTAGTTTTAATTATTAAAACTGCAAAAAAAGCCGCTGATAAGATTATGGTTGAGATCCAGATCTTAGAAGGCCAGATAAAAACAACGCTTTCATCCAAAGTTTTTACAAAACAACAGGATGAAAACAATAAGGCCAATAAAGAATTTAAAGACTCTGTCCTGTTTTCTAAACTAGAGAAATGTAAAAAAGACTTAGCTAAGTTATCTAAAGAAAAAATCTATCCCTACACAAGTGCAACATACACACCAGCACCATATAATAAAAATGGGAGGAGAGGCGGCTCGACTTATGGAACTTCCACATCGGAAGACCTCTCCAGTGACTCTGACTCTTCTAACCAGGGCCCTCACATGAACACGAACCGGGGAAGAGGTAATAGAAGACAGAGAAGGGGCAACAACTTCAACCAAGGACAATTCAACCCTTGGTGGACCCCAAACCCATGGGCACCAGGCCAATTCCCGTTTATGCATGAAGTAGGGCCGTATGGCCCAGCCCAATTTCCACAAGGTCAAAATATGACTCCTTTTTTAGGGTTTGGCCAAGGGAGACCCCGCGGCAGGAGAAGAGCCGCACAGAACCAAGTACAGTGGAATCTGCCCCCACAGTCAATGGATCTGCGGAGTTGGAAGAAAGTTCCACAGGACCAGGCGAGCACAAGTACAAGCATGGAGAAGGGCTCGTAGTTAATCTTAGTTCACGACCACTGACCCCCATAGAGGAGAAACTGCTCAATCGCGGTCTTGGCTTTGTAGCAACTACTCCTGGAAATGCCTCACAATCAAAGCCAGTAAGTGCCAGATTGGGCAGGGTTCAGTGGTGTACTTGGGGCATCAAGTAGGGAGCAGCAAGGTGGCCCCCCTGCAACCCAAGATTGATACCATCCTGGCTTGGTCACCACCCAAAACCCAGACTCAGGTGAGAGCCTTCTTAGGTCTCACGGGTTACTACAGGAGGTTTGTCAAGGATTATGGCAACATTGTGCACCCCTTGTGCACCCCTTGACTTCGCTGACTTCCAGGAAGCAGCCAAGACTTGTGATCTGGACTGACACCTGTCAGACGGCCTTTGACACCCTGAAAACTGCAATGTGCACAGCACCCATCCTCCAGGCACCCGACTTTTCTAAAGAATTTGTTGTCCAGACGGACGCTTCAGAGCATGGCGTGGGGGCTGTTCTAGCTCAGGTGATTGAAGAGGGCCGAGACTTACCTGTAGCCTTCATCAGTAGGAGGTTACTTCCCAGGGAACAGAGGTGGAGTGCGATAGAGCGAGAAGCATTTGCTGTGGTCTGGGCGCTTTAGAAGCTAAGACCCTACCTGTTTGGGACTCACTTCCGCGATCAGACAGACCACAGGCCCCTCAGATGGTTGATGCAGATGAGGGGTGAGAATCCAAAGCTGTTGAGGTGGTCCATTTCCCTACAGGGGATGGACTTCACGGTGGAACACCGCCCTGGTACAGATCACGCCAATGCTGATGGTCTGTCCAGATTTTTCCGCCTTAGTGATGAGGACTCCCTAGGGTAAGGGTAGTTCTCCCCACATTTCAGCTGGAGGGGACACGTGTTAGACCTGGCATCATTGGCATGAGTCTCTCCTCCATTTTGTTCTGTTTGCCTTCTCTGTTTACGATGTTTTTGCTGTAATATTGCTTTGGGCACTGTGCCACAGCTGATCAGTGCCACAGTGCAAGTGCTCCCTATGTGAAATTGATATTGATTGGATTCCATGTTTGGCTTATTTGGTTTACTGTCAGTCCCTAGTAGAGTGCACCAGGAGTGCCAGGGCTTGTAAATACAAATGCTGCTAGTGGGCTTGCAGCACGTGTTGTGCCACCCACAGAAGCAGCCTGGTAAAATATGTCTAAAGGTCTGCAATTGCTAGACCTACGTTCAGTCTGGCACTGTCACCCGGGCTGCGCAAGTACACCTACTTGCCAGTCCCTAAACCTTCCCTTAACTTCATGTTAGTCACCCCTATGGTAGGCCCAAGGGCAGGGTGCATTGTAAGCATAAGGTAGGACAAGCCCTGAAGTGTGTGGCATGTCCTAATAGTAAATTACAGCCATTTTCGTTTTTCACTATTGTAAGGTGACCTGCTCTCCATAAGTTAGAATGGGCTGCCAGGATTATTAAATGGTATAATCCTAGCGGACTCGGGAGCATGGTGCAATGTCGAGTTTGGTATCCCTGAACTTAGAGTTTAATAACGCATCGGTTTGGGTGGATGGTTTTTAGACTCTGTGTTTGAAAATAGCACTTTTAGAAAGTAGCTATTTTCTTGTCTGACTGTCTACTGGTATATGCTGGTTTGGTGTGCGTGTGACAGGAGCTGGGTGGCTCCAGAGGTCTGAATGAGTCAGTGTGGGGTGCGTGAGGCATTTGCATTGAGAGTAGGGGAAGAGTAGCTCCTGATAGCCTGCCCTGCCTGACACAATGCTGGCTCCACCTCCTGCCAGGCGACTGATGGCTCTGTGCCTGCCAGGGACGATCCTGGCCCCACCTCCTACCGGGCGACTGATGGCCCTGCCCCTGCCAGTGACAATGCTGGCTCCACTTCCTGCTGGGCGGCTGAAGACCCTGCCCTGCACAGTGAATAGGCCAGGTGCCTCGGCTTGGCAACACCCACAACAAACCCAGGATGGGGGGAAATTCCCCTGCATGGACAAAGGGATCAAAGCGGAAAAGGGGTATAAGAGAAGGACCCCTGAACCAAAGATTTAGATCACTTCTGACAAGGAAACCTGAACCAAGGACAAGAAGCCTGCTGATCTAAGGACTTGCCTACCCCTTCTGCCAGGGTGCTGTTTGTTGGGGGAATCCTGCAGTTACTTCTTTATTTTTGCCAAGGAACCAGGAGAGAGGAACTGAGTGTGTACTCTCAAGCTTTGCCAAGGAAATCTCCAAGGGTTGGAAGAGTGCCAGCCTCCTGTTGAAGTCACAGGGTCAAAGGACTTCATCATTTGCTAAAAGTGCCTGTTGCTGGAACCTGAAAGTCCAGCACCTCTGAAGAATCCAGCAATCTCAACGCCGACGGAGGCCGCCGAATCCAGATCGACATCGTGAGTGCAGCTCCCGTGTCCCGCACCTTCGACGCCGGCCGCCGGGCCCGATCGACGCTAGTAGCGAAGCCGCTACCGACACCTCGACACCGAGCCCTCTCGACGCCGTGAGCGCTGCTCACTCTTGCAACATCATCATCGACATCGACGACGACCGCGTATCCTGCTTCGCCTCGTGAGCGCTGCTCCTGCCTGACATCTGTCGACGCCGCTGCAGATCGCCCTGACTCCGAGGCCTGATCGACGCCGAAGACGCGACGCCGGACATCTCGATGCCGCTGATCATCGTGTGCTTCACTTTTCCAAGGTACTGTGTTGTGGGGGTCTGTTGCGACTCCTGGCTCGACGCAGCGCTCCTCGCGGTTGACGCCGAACCTTTGGATTAACTTTGCTTAGGTGTCGTGTGACTCCCGTGGGGGTTACATTGTTGCCAAGAACTGTGATTTAAAGAAGAAGAGTTGCTTTTGTTACTAAAGACTTTGTGCTAAGAAGAAACTACACTTGAACTATTATTTTTCCTTCCAAGAGTATTTATTAAGATTGTGGTATATTTTTGTCGTTATTTGGTCTTGTGCTAAGCCTTATATAAACAACCTTATTTTTATAATACTACTGTGTTGTGTCCATTTGTAGTGTATTCACTTTATTACTGTATGTGGTCATAAATGCTTAACGCACTGCCTCTGAGATAACCCTGTCTGCTTTGCCAAGCTACCAAGGGGGTGAGCAGGGGTTATCTAAGTGTGTGATCCCCGTGCCCTGACTAGAAAAGGTGTGTCCTTATTTGTGAGAAGTGTATACCTCTGCCAACTAGAGACAGCCGCTTCTAACACTTACGTATAGCTCCAGTTTAATGTTTGTTTTTTAAGTGAATTTCCATGTTTTGTTAACATAAGTAGTATCTTATTAAAATAGGCCCACTGCAAACCCCCGGAGATGGCCAACTCCTTCAGGGGTTAGGGTATCTACGTCCTCCTCCCTTATATCACTTTCCTTTGTATTTTTCATGACTCTTGAACTGAGTTATTGAGTCCTGTAATCGCAGCTGCAAAACGTTTCTTCATGTTATGGGCACCAATTGCATCACTTGGTCCTGCAGGTATCCGGTGAGTCCGGCCAATCAGAATGCTCTTTTTTTTCCCACAAGACTCTCACGGCACTGGATATCGCTATTTTTTAAACCTTCATTTCTTTAAAATGACTGAATTGATTTAGATCAAATCATGAAAAGCACGAATTAGAGATAAATATCTAGCTTTGTGCCAAATTTGTCGCAATTCCGTTTAGCCATTTTTCCTGTATCGTTGTATAATGTTTCCTATGGAAATAGCAATGTGAAAAAATTGTTTTGGAGACACTCTGTTGTTTTTCAGCTCCCGCTTGACGGATCACGCAGAACTTTTACAAGGAGCAGAGGTGAATGAACTTTTTTTGGAGACGTTTTGTATTTCACTAATCTGTACAAAACTTTCATTAAAAAAGGTTTTGCACTGACCCATCAAGCCTGTGCCAAGAAAAGGGGCATTCCAAAACATGCATTTTTCCATGTTAATTCACATATGAAAATACAGAAAAAATGGCATCATGGAATTCCACCAAATTTGTTAAACAGTGAGTGCTTTACACAGAAAGCGTGCTTTTTTAAAATTTGATATACATCTGTTCAGTGTTTTTTGAGAAATTTAGATGTAAAATAGACCTTGGGTGGGCATGAAGGGGTTAGAATGTTAGTTATATCTGAACTGTAGGTGTTCGGATATGCTCTAAATGGATAATTTAAAGGGGACATGTCAATTCTCATTCCCTGGCAACAACATAGTCCCTGCCTTCTGAAATAAATAAAAAATATATAAGGGGGCAGGGGGATTACACCTTGACTCCCAGGAGCATGTGGAGTGGTCCCAAAGGGATCATCCCTTTATAGGATGGCCACAACATGTACAACATGTTGTAGCAGTCATCACCAGGCTCTAGGACCTGGTCCATGTTTCAATGCTTTTTAGCAAACGCCAGGTTTTGAGGGTCACAAAAAGGAGAACTTATAAAGAGTGGTAACCGATTTTAGTTACATATATCATTTGCTGGTGGTGTTATACTCATTTTAAAAACTCAAGTGAGATCACAGGCGATTTAACCCTGTTAAAAATGCTGCCCTGGGGGGATGTGGTCTCGCTGGGAATGCAGTGAGACGCACGCTGCGGGAGCTCTGGCCACTCGCTGCTCTTTGAAGCGATTACAGCTGAGCTGGGGGCTTGTCGGCGGTGCTTCAAGGGGTGCTTACCTGGCTGAGGGTGAGAGGCGCCTGTGGACGGGAGGAGAGCTGCTTGGACATGACGGCTGCCGTGGAGGAGCCCCTGCACCTTGGCCTCCCGGCCAGGACTAAGGCGGCTGCCATTTTGAGGCGCCTGGGCTTGGGCCTCCTTGGTGGCTGCAGGGAGCTGTCCTGGGGCCTTCCAGAGCCTCCTAGTGCTGTGTGGCTTTGGTACTGACAGCGCAGTGACAGGGGCGCCTCCACTGGGCTGGACAGCGTTTGCAACCGGTCCGGAGCGGGAGTGTGGATTCCTTGTTCTCCCTGATCGGACTTAGGCCGCCATATTAGTTGTTGCACCCTGGACACCCTCAGGCATTGTGCGCTGCTGATCGCACCCCCCAGACCGGAGCAGCGGAGCGACTGGAGCATCGAATTTATGTGAGAGGCGACCTCTCCTCAATGCTGCCCTCCAGCCCGACATGTCTTCCGCCCCTCGTGTGGGCTCCTGCCAAACCTACATAGTCTACCATATGCCGCTCCCGGCGCTCCCCGCGCCCTGATGAGCAATCGTCCTCGCAAGTCAAGAATGACATTATTCAACATATTCGGTCCCCGGAGGGGGACAGGTCTGCAGCGAACTCCCGACCTCCATCCCCTTGACTGACTGAAACCTCACCTCTGCAAATGGCAGGGTACACCGACCTCTGATTTCGTCTCAGAACCCAATAGGGTTGGCGCTAAACCTCTTGAATCGATCATACCCCAGATCCCTACCTGCAGTGTTGATGGTACTGGACTATCCACCCAGATGTCTCTACGAGCAGCTGATGACCCGCCGACTACCTGTTCTTGGAAGAGTGACTTCTCCGGGATCACCTGAGCCTGAAGGTCTAGGCTGACTCACAACTGGAACAGGACATTGTGGCCCGGTTGGCCAATGTTGGTTATATATTCTTGGACTATACATATTTGTATTTTTTTCTCCCTTCCTTCCTACTTTCTCTATGCCCTTTGACATGGCGGGTGGGGAATCCCCTACAGATGGTGCCCTCCCCTTGACAAGGGTGGCAAGCCCCTGCGTCTCCCTCCCACTACCCCACCACGCTTCCAACAGTGGCATGAAGGACTACCCCAGGTTTTGACCCCAACATGGCTGATGACTGCCCCCTGAAGATTGTATCCTTCAATGTTAAGGGCCTTAACTCCTCCAACAAGCGACAGCAAACATGGTGCTACCTCTTACAACACAACCCAGACATTATCCTCTTTCAGGAGACCCATCTTCTAAAAGCTGATATCCAGCGCATGGCTCATTCTAGATACCCTCTTCAATTCTGGGCTACGGCACCAACCAAAACAGCTGGGGTGGCAATCCTTTGTAGAGCTGGCATCAGGTGGGTGAATCTAGGTTCTTTCATAGTCTGGATGGCTGTTTTCTCAGAGCTGGGGTTCAGATTGGACGATGTCTCTTTACACTGCGCAATGTGTATGCACCCAACCAGGCGCAAGACCTCTATCTCCGGACGATCTTGCGGGAGCACGTCCCACAAGACAACCCCTCGCTAATCGTAGGGGGAGATTTCAACATGGCATGGGACCCTAAAATGGACCGCAGTGTTGCTCCCCCCCATGGGATGGGGGCTATGTCCTTGGCCCTCCGGAGGCAAATAACAGACCTTGGCTTACTGGACACCTGGAGATACCACTCCCCTGAAAAGCGCGACTATTCGTATTCTCGCATGGGCACCGCTCGCATTCGCGTGAGGCCCATCTCAAAGAAGATAATCTTTCCAAAGACATTAAGGACTTGGAGAGGCAGGACCAGGAACATCCCACACTTGCACGCAAACGCTGCCTCTCTAATCTTCGGGGGCAACTCCGTTCTCTCCAAACCAACAAGGCTTAGAGAGCCCTGTTAACATTGAAACAGCGACATTTTGAGGGGGGACAAGATGGGTACGACATTGGCGAGACGCTTGCGCAGGTGTACTGCTAATGCGCACATAGCTAACATTCAGATTGCTGACAACGAGAGGGCTACCACTGAGCGGGCCAAACGCGATGTCTTTCAGGCATATTACTCAGCCCTTTACACCGCGGACGAGCCGCCCCCGGACCGGGTAAAATAAATTTCGGATAAATGCCCCATGGACACCAATCAGTCCCCACCATGCCAAGCAGCTGAAAGAACCCCTCACAAAAGAGGAGCTGGCAAGTGCGCTGAAGGACCTCCCCCTTGGGAAATCACCAGGCCCGGATGGCCTCCCATTGGCTTTCTATCGCCTGCTCCTGCCGTAACTCCAACCCTACCTCCTACGACTGTTCAACTCCTTCTCCGACAAGGAGGGGCTGTCGTCCTCTATGGGGATGGCACAAATAGTCCTCATCCCCAAGCCCGGTAAAGACCCCACCCTGTGCTCCTCCTTTCGCCCTATAGCCCTCTTGAACACGGACCTAAAAATCTACACCAAAATACTGGCAAAGCGCCTTGACCGGCACATGCCCGGCCTTGTAGAGCCGGACCAGACCGGCTTAATCCAGAATCGCCAGGGAGCAGACAATGTGTGCTGAATTGCCCATCTAGTGCGAAAGGCACAACATTGGAACATACCGGCATGCCTTTTATCGCTGCACGAGGAGAAGGCGTTCGATCGAGTTGACTGGACCTTCCTATGAACTGTGCTGAATAAAGCCGTATTAGGCCAGAACATGAAAGCTAGGATCATGGCCCCCTATCTCTCCCCGCAGGCTCGGGTGCGAGTCAATGGCCAACTCACAAACCCCATCTCCATTCACAGGGGCACGCGGCAGGGCTGGCCCCTGTCCCCCCTGTTGTTTGCCCTTGTGGTAGAACCTTTGGCTATGATGATTAGGCAGGATACGGAAATACATGGCATCCGCCTCACAGGACAGCAGAACAAAGTGGCGCTCTTTGCCGATGATCTTACACTGACATTATCTCGCCCGCATGTCTCCCTTCCGGTGCTACACTTGCTGCAATCCTTTGAGCTGGCATCAGGTCTTAAAATCAACCATGGGAAGCCCTGGGCACTGAATCTTACGGTGTCTGAGGAGGAGATACTGGCCCTGCAAGCCCTCGTCCCCTTCCAGTGGGCCACTAGCTCCATTCGATACGTGGGGTTTTAGCTGACCCCTTCGCTTGCCACATGGACCCAAACTAACTGGCTGGAGTGTAGGAGAACCATCTTGGATGACTTGAGGAGTTGTAAATCCCTGACCCTCTCCTGGCTGGGCTGCCTGAACACTATCAAAATGACGGTGCTCCCAAAAATTCTGTACCTGTTCCAATGCCTACCCACCACCATCCCGCAGCGCCAGATTCAGAGCCTTCAGAGAGATATCACTGGCTTCATTTGGGGCGGGCGTAGATCTCATTTCACCAACAAGATTCTCATGCTTCCACGGGATAGAGGAGGACTAGCGTGCCCCAACCTGCTAGAATACTATTGGGCCTTCCACCTCTGCATCGTTTCAGAGTGGACAGCGATTGAGAGTGAAAAGGTCTGTTTCCATATGGACAGGGCGGTAACCGGACAAACCATTTGGGACCTTTCCTGGCTCCATCGAGCTGCATGCTCTCGCAGTGCCTCTATTGCAGTGCCCACCAAGACGGTGCTGGACATCTGGGACAAAGTAGCTGTACTCAAGGGGCTCACAACCTTCCCTTCCCCTCATACCCCCCTAGCGGACAACCCGATATTCCCACCGGCTCTCAACCTGCAAGCGTTCCCTAACTGGCTGGAGGGTGGATGCAGAACGATTTGAGATCTGTATGCCGGGGATATACTCCAAACTTTTGCCTAATGCAAAGAGGAATTTCAACTCCCGGAGGGAGCTAGGCTCCAGTATGTGCAGCTACGGCACTGGCTGTCCACGCCTGAAATGCAACAGGCCGCCACCCACCCATTTATCCCCTTTGAGTGACTGGTACACTCCTTTGACGAGTCAAAGGGACTTATCTCTCAGACTTACCAGATTATGCAGCACCCCCCGCTGGTAACCCACCCATACCAGCGCCTATGACAGTCAACTTCTCCTACTGAAATTACACCTGTTAAGTGGAGCCGCCTTATCGCAGCGTATCACAATGAGAAACTGCGTACGAGATCATGACACAGTGGTACTATACACCCACTCAATTGCACAGGATGTTTCCCACATCCTCCCCGCTTTGCGGGAGATTTTCTAGCACTCCGGGGGACTTTATACACATTTGGTGGGCATGTCCACTCCTGGCCCTGTTCTGGAAAGAGGTCCTTAGTCATTTTAAGGAGGTACTTGGCTTCCCTCTGCCTGATTCCACCACCACAGTTCTGCTTGGCCTCAAGCCAGATAATTTCAGAGCGCTCACCCATAGTGACTGGTACATTGTTCTCCATATGCTAGGGGCCGCTAAACAACTTATAGCACTATATTGGAAAAAGGCAGAACCCCCCACTCCCGCCCACTGCTGCTTGGTTTGTGCGCCTATGGCATGTAGTGACTATGGAACTCTTTACAGCTTGCCTGCAGTCCCGCGATACCTGCTTCACCAACATTTGGAAACCATAGGTTAAATATATCTGTGAAATAGAACACACGCGTAACCTGCACCCGGAACTCTGAGCCCTACGCCTCTTCAAAGATGCTGTAGCCCCACCTGCACCCGGCAGACTGATTGTATCACCATAATGGCCCTGCTAATTGCTCACCATGACGCAAGCACTGGTCAATGGATGGATTAGGGAACACCCCTGGCTCCCCTTGCCCCCCTGCCCGCCATCTTTTCCCTCGTCACCACTGTCTTAACATAGCTCCCTTGTCATATAAACCTTTCTTCTCCTTGGCATTCTAGCCCTTTCCCCGCTCTCTATCTGTTTATTCTTTACTTTGCCCCTTTTTATAGGCCTCTTGCTTACCTCTTCTTCCTCTTCCCTTGTTATGATACTGTATATGTTAACCATGGGTCTTGAACTTTCCCCACGATTGTAATCCATTATTATTACACATGCAACACGAGGCCGGCCCAACAGGGGTTGTAGGCGACATGTTGTGTAAAATCTACCTCGGTATGCTTTTCTAACATCACCCCTACCTCCTCTAAATTGTGCGTCCGGGCCTACATAGGGTTTTGAGCCTTGTGCTGTGTATACATAGACCCTTTCTTTGTTCTTCGTATGAAAAATAAAACAGATTTAAACCAAAAAAATGCTGCCCTGCTGCTGGAATTTGATGAAAAATGTTTGAGAAAAAAACTTTTTCGCTCAAGATTTTTTTCATTTGTCAATGGAATCTGTAGGAGTGATTTTCTTTGGGAAGGCACACATATGCCACTGGTAGGGACAACTGTAAATGGCATTTTTGCAGTGTGTGTGCTTGAGTGGCTGTGAGCATAAACACATACACATGTTTGCTTAAATTGTTTAAATATTCCTTTGTTTGTATGTGTGTATATTCGTATACGTATAGATACATAGAAAGTCATATCCAAACATTTTATGTATTGCCTCAACAAACCACTGCTTAACAGTTAAAGGTAGTGCAAGGTGCTTCCTGGCAAGGAGCAACATTGAAGCACTTTGGTGATGGGGCCCACAGAGGAGATAGAGATAAATAGAGGTGGGGCACGGGCCTAAGCTGTCCCACCTCTAGACACACCTGTAAAGGTTATGGGAGGTGCTCCAGAAGCTAAAATAAGGACACATTTTCCTCAGCCATTTGAGAGTAAAGGCTGATATGCTGAATAAAACATGTACTTCCAACAAAGGCAGACTGTCAGTTAATTCCCCATTGCTCTACTGCAACTGCACCACAATAATCTAATGAACAACTAGAGCGCTAATATTCAGCATTCATTACAAATGCGTGGCACACCTGAAGCCATCTTGATAGCATCAAAGTTGTAAAACAAAGCATTTAATTTAAAACAAACAAAATGAGGGGTTTCATTTTGGCATAGAAATTATGGGTAGTGTTCTAGGCTTTGATCCAATCTGATTTACATGGATTGGAAGATTTTTGTTTTTCCATAACATTTTTCAGAAGATTGCATACTGCCTCATCGTCCCAAACGCAAGAGCATGCACTTTGATAAGCTGCTCCGATAGATATGTTCCCATTGGTCTTCACAGTGTAAAGAGCCCAGAAATATATACATTTGAGGTCTTTCAAGGGCTGCAAGAGAAACAGCATGTAATATTGATTTCAGTAGCCTTTTAAAAACAACTAGTTTTGACCATGAATGCTTTAATGACAGGACTCTAATAAAATATAGCTAGGTTACCAGTTTCAGATTGCAAACAGCATTTTTGAAAACCTCCATCTTTCCATTGGAAAACTCACATGAAGTAGATATTCCTAGTTTTTGTCTTACTTTCCTAAACATAGGGCGTTTGCCTTCTGTTTACCTCACACAGGAACAAGTAGGTAGGGAGAGTGAGACCAGATATTTATTCTTCTGTGTCTCTTGGGTGTAATAGAACCAGCCATGATTCTATTTTCAATATATTTAGGATCTCCACAAAGGCAAAATAAAACAGCATATGAGAATGATTTTAGAAATAGGTCTCACAGAAAAATGGTCACATATTCTTTGTTGACTGATATTTACCATGTAATCATAGCAATATTATCTATTTTTTTAGTTTCACTTATTCGAAGCAATTAGTGAGTAACATATTTCCTGGTCAAACAATCTAACTAAAAATAAGAACTTTGATTTTTTGCATATATTCCCCAAAAGTTTATTGTTATTCTGCCTCTCTCACACCGGAACCTATTTGTTAGTTTTGCTGAACCATATGTTTAGTTCCCTGTTCTAATGAGTGTAGGATTGCAAGGCATATGCAGGATTTAGGTAGAGTAGCAGCTCTCACAAGCACAAAAACTGAAAGGGGAAACATGAGTGATTTTAGAAGGAACTCACAGAACACATCCTACACTCATCAGAACTTAAGCTATGGGGAAATTGTTTAGTGACAGGTATAAACTATTATACAACTAAACAACAAAATAACTATGGGTCAAAAGGGGGTATGTCTTTTATAAAGTGTGTCTGGGTGAATGAATGTGTGTTGAGCAATTTGTTAGAACAGCACACAACCAAGTATCGCACTAGATGGGAAGATATCCATCAGTTTATCATCCTTTGCCGCCCTGTCATCATTTGAAGCCCTTCCCAAAGCGTGGAAGCAAAGTTGTTGCCACTTAAACAAGGAGAAAGTGGTGCGCGGTAAATGGGATGTTACTTGATAACTGAGGAGCAGTGCAAGAAAAGAATTCGTGAAAATCAAAAAGGAAGGAGAAAAAGTGCTCTATGTTAAAATTGGATAATGAACGCTAAGGGACTTTATTCTGGTGCCGTTCATTTCCAAGGTTAAAAGATTCAGTGCATAACAACCAGTGAGTAACCCTAATAATCACTGGCTTGTATCGTTGTGGTCGACATGTTTCTGCGGTTTATAGATCAATAAGTATTACCCGCTTCATCAGGACCTATAGTATATGCTACTGCTCAACGTGCGATAAAAAGTATTTGATACAGATATCACCTGATCAAACCTGGTGATCCTCCTAAGTATGTGGGGGAAGTCCAGGAAAGACGTCACCAAGTCACAGACAACACAAATAAAAAGACATATACAAAGATAAAAACGACATTTACATGGTTAGTGTAAGTCATTATACATTTTCGTTTCATGATATGGCATTCCTGTTAGACTAATTACCAATCATTTATAATCCTCTCACTCACCTTTAGGGTAAGAGGAACGTGCCACTCCTCGCCTGGCTACAGCTCAGGAAGATAGTGCACCGCTCTAAAATATAGAGGAAATGAGACTTGTAAAGCCAAAAAACATACCATATTAATGGAGTCTTTCCAAGCTGAGGGCATTGAAATCCTAAATTTTGAGAAAATCCCTTAGGATTTCCCATATAAATCATTAGTGGTATTTCGTTTTTGGTGCATTTTTACACCATAAATCACACATACAAATCATCATGGATATTCCGATTTCGGTGTATTTAAATCCTAAATTGTGTGTAAATCCCTTAGGATTTCCCGTAGAAATCATCGGCGATATTCCGTGTTCGGAACTCTAACTAATAAACACCACAACAAACTACAAATCCCGGCATACATACTATGTCATCTTTCAGCGCTGGCCATTAGCAGTGACTGACAGGAACTACAGATACCGGCATGCTTAGTCACATGCTTATGACGTAGTTGTCGTAGTTTCGAGCAAACAAATAATGGCGCCTGACTCGGGTTCGATACCTCCCCAAGCAGCACAGACGGCTGCCGAGTGTACCGACGGGCAGGTAAGCCCCCACGTTTTCACTTGTCTGCAATGATTTTAGTGGGTTGCGCGATAGGCGCCCGACAATTGCGAGCGCCAAGCACGTTTTGTGAGTAAGCTGATACCCTAGTACCTCGCTACCAGGGCTAAATGTAACCAGGGTACAGCTTCGGAAACGGGCATCTAATAGCTGTGAGATCGCGTCCCTAGTACTATTCACTAATTGTTGTGAGTGAGACAGTTGCACCATTATACCGGCTTATATCTATTATAGTGAGTCGCGTTTCAGGTGTTTGTAGAATCACGACTGTCTAGGAGCAAGCCTAGCCGATTTTAGTAGATACATACTAACTGGGACTCCGGTATTGTGAGCTCTAGACTAAATATAATAAGGGATTAGTTCCGAATACGGTCATATGTATGTTGTGGGATCATGCTCCCAGTACTATTTGTTGAGAATGCGAATAATACAGTTGTACCAAGTAAATCACTACACTCGCATAAGAATGGGTGTACGTCTATGGGCATATAACACTACAAGTGTTGTTGTATATGTGGTCCCTCTTGATGACACCTGGAGGTATACGACATATTAACAACATAAGATCAAAACTCAAGAAAACAAACCCTAGAGAACTACAGATTGGTTTGTTTTTTCTTAACAAAAAATAGGACGGATATATCTTAAGTATACTCTGTGTGGCGCCCGCATGTCAGGCTCTCGCATTGGTTTTTTGGCTTTACAAGTCTCATTTCCTCTATATTTTAGAGCGGTGCACTATCTTCCTGAGCTGTAGCCAGGCGAGGAGTGGCATGTTCCTCTTACCCTAAAGGTGAGCGAGAGGATTATAAATGATTGGTAATTAGTCTAACAGGAATGCCATATCATGAAACGAAAATGTAAAATGACTTACACTAACCATGTAAATGTCGTTTTTATCTTTGTATATGTCTTTTTATTTGTGTTGTCTGTGACTTGGTGACGTCTTTCCTGGACTTCCCCCACATACTTAGGAGGATCACCAGGTTTGATCAGGTGATATCTGTATCAAATACTTTTTATCGCACGTTGAGCAGTAGCATATACTGTAGGTCCTGATGAAGCGGGTGATACTTATTGATCTATAAACCGCAGAAACATGTCGACCACAACGATACAAGCCAGTGATTATTAGGGTTACTCACTGGTTGTTTTGCACTGAATCTTTTAACCTTGGAAATGAACGGCACCAGAATAAAGTCCCTTAGCGTTCATTATCCAATTTTAACATAGAGCACTTTTTCTCCTTCCTTTTTGATTTTCACGAATTATTTTCTTGCACTGCTCCTCAGTTATCAAGTAACATCCCATTTACCGCGCACCACCTTCTCCTTGTTGAAGTGGCAACAACTTTGCTTCCACGCTTTGGGAAGGGCTTCAAATGATGACAGGGCGGCAAAGGACGATAAACTGATGGATATCTTCCCATCTAGTGCGATACTTGGTTGTGTGCTGTTCTAACAAATTGCTCAACACACATTCATTCACCCAGACACACCTTATAAAAGACATACCCCCTTTTGACCCATAGTTATTTTATTGTTTAGTTGTGCTTGTGTTCAGGGGGCTATAACTGTGTGGGCATTAAAGATTCCCTGGGACCCTCCACTCACCATTTTGTTGTTTCTTGCTCTAGAGCAGCCCCGGCTGCGGGTCCGACTACAAGTGGGTTCCTTTTTGAACTCCGTCTTCACAAATAAGGTTATTTTTTGTGAATAAGTGAGATCTATGCTGAGTCATTGGGACCTCGCTTGAGGGCCTTTCACTGCTGGCGCTACCTGAGATATACTGCGTCTGACTTGTATTACCAATTTAGTGATTGGGTATTACTTTGAACAGTTTCACAAATGGCAACAAATCTAGGCTTAGCCTATGATGAGGCAGAAATACAGTCAATCCTCGATGATAATCCAAGTATGTTGGACCTCATGCCCAAACCACAAGACACTGGGGATGAAGGATGGTCCAAGATTCTCATCTTAAAAAAGAGTCACTCTCGCACCTGTATTCATGGTATTACGATGGCTGAATACCTGAGAGGTAATGGTGCCCCAACGGGCCTAATAGTCAACAATGCCCCAAGATTATTTCTAGATGACAAAGATTTCATCAGAGATTGGTATCTTATTGCTTGGAAGTGTACGTGAGACTGGCTAGTTTTAATTATTAAAACTGCAAAAAAAGCCGCTGATAAGATTATGGTTGAGATCCAGATCTTAGAAGGCCAGATAAAAACAACGCTTTCATCCAAAATTTTTACAAAACAACAGGATGAAAACAATAAGGCCAATAAAGAATTTAAAGACTCTGTCCTGTTTTCTAAACTAGAGAAATGTAAAAAAGACTTAGCTAAGTTCTCTAAAGAAAAAATCTATCCCTACACAAGTGCAACATACACACCAGCACCATATAATAAAAATGGGAGGAGAGGCGGCTCGACTTATGGAACTTCCACATCGGAAGACCTCTCCAGTGACTCTGACTCTTCTAACCAGGGCCCTCACATGAACACAAACCGGGGAAGAGGTAATAGAAGACCGAGAAGGGGCAACAACTTCAACCAAGGACAATTCAACCCTTGGTGGACCCCAAACCCATGGGCACCAGGCCAATTCCCGTTTATGCATCAAGTAGGGCCGTATGGCCCAGCCCAATTTCCACAAGGTCAAAATATGACTCCTTTTTTAGGGTTTGGCCAAGGGAGACCCCGCGGCAGGAGAAGAGCCGCACAGAACCAAGTACAGTGGAATCTGCCCCCACAGTCAATGGATCTGCGGAGTGGGAAGAAAGTTCCACAGGACCAGGCGAGCACGAGTACAAGCATGGAGAAGGGCTCGTAGTTAATCTTAGTTCACGAGCACTGACCCCCATAGAGGAGAAACTGCTCAATCGCGGTCTTGGCTTTGTAGCAACTACTCCTGGAGATGCCTTTCAAACTCAGGTAGAGATTTCCAAATTCTTCCGTAAAATACGGCTTCACTTCTTTTTTGAAAAGAACACGATGGAAGATAACATAGAGAACACCGCTGAGGTGCAGAACACAGGTTTGAGGAATGCATCAACGTTCACACCTCTAAGTTCCACGGTCCCAGCTAAGGTCATTACTTTTGAAGAAGCAGTCACACACGATGTAAAAAACCTGTTCAAGGAAAGACAGAAACCATTTGTTAACATCACCAAAGTTGAACAGCAGGCGCTACAAGATCTGTCAAAAGACCCCCTTATCACCATAAAACCAGCTGATAAGGGTGGAGCGACAGTCCTCCTTGACACTACAACTTACAAAGCAGAGTGTTCTAAACACTTGGGTGACAGCCGATCTTACCGTCGTCTAGCGGAAGATCCAACACCCAGACTGACTACTATGATTGGTCATTTGGTAGAAGAAGCCCTCTCGAAGGATGGATAACCCCGAATGAAGGAAGCTATCTACGTAGAGCACATCCTATGATGCCTTACTTTTACATCTTACCGAAGATACACAAGAAGCAGAGACCCCCACCAGGCCGGCCGATAATATCAGGCATCGGTTCATTAATGGAACCCCTCTCATCCTTTGTGGATGTCTTCCTGAGGCCGCTAGTACAGTCTATGCCGTCTTATTTGCAAGATACTAAAGGCGTGCTGAGGCTTCTGCCAGAGATCGAATTCGATTCCGGATTAGACATTCTGGTGCGCTTCGATGTGGAATCGCTTTACACCTCGATTCCACAGGACGAGACCCTTGAGGTTATTGAACAGCTTCTAAATGCGAGTGATCACGATTCCATCACGCCAGTCTCTTTTGTCATGGATCTCGCTTCCATAGCGATGAAAGAAAATTTCTTTCAAAATGAGGACAACTACTATCTGCAAACGTCGGGCACCAGCATGGGCAGCGTTTTTGCGCCAAGCCTGGCGAACCTCTACATGCACAATTTTGAACAGGACCACGCACTCAATACCACAAACCTGTATCTACCATCTGTACGGGTTTGGAAAAGATACATAGACGACATCCTAATCGTATGGCGTGGCAGTGTGCAGGACTTGATGGATTTCCACAGTTGGTTGAATAATTGCAACAACTTCTTGAAATTCCCCATAGAGTACGACCATCAATCGCTGGCCTTCCTTGACTTGTTAATAACTGTATGTCCAGGAGGATTGAGATCTGAGCTATATAAGAAACCCATGGCTCGGAACTCTCTCTTAGAATATGGGAGTTGCCACCCTAAATCCCTCCGGGACAATCTCCCATTCGGACAATTTATACGTTTTGAACGCAACTGCTCAACTAAGGAGACCTTTAATAAGCATGCCCAAGATCTTGAAGAAAAGTTGCTTGAAAGGAAATACCCGAAAAAACTGGTTCGTACCTCAAAAAAGAGGGCTGCCAATAACAACCGGGAGGCCTTATTGGAACCGCCCCACCCCAAAGCACAGAGTGACAGGATAACATGCGTGAATACATTCAGCACAAGATCTAATGCCATTCAACAGATCATCCGTAAGCATTGGAAGATCCTGAATACAGGCCGTGACAAGTTGGAACAACCTTTGTTTGCCTTTAAGAGAGGCACCAGCATTAGAGATCAGCTGGTCCACACAAGGCCCAGCACGGATAATATTTGCCAAATTGGGACACTCTGGGACATGCCCGCAGTGACAGGGCATCACCCGTGTGGTAACTGTGCCGCATGTCCACAAACAAGAAAATCTACCAGCATTGATATTGGAACAAGCAGAGCTTGGGAACAAAGGCGGTTCACGAACTGCAATAGCAGTAACCTAATATTCTTAATTACCTGGCCCTGTTCCCTAAGATACGTAGGAATAACAACGAGAAAAATAAGAACGAGGATCTCCGAGCATAAGAGTACCATTCGCTGTAAAAAACAGGCAACTCGGCTTACAAACCATTTCCTGGAAGTCAACCACAAACCTACAGACTTCCAATGGACCGTATTGGAGCAACCTTACATTCCTACTCACATTGCAGATGTTTCCAAACACCTCTTTATGATCGAACAGAAATGGGTGTATAAACTTAACACGGATAAGGCTGGCCTGAACGAGGACATCCCTTGGATGTCCCTCTAATTACATCGCAGGATTTCTTGAATTATATACAGCGCTTGTCTCTGCCTATGCACCTACATTTAGCGATCTCTGATGAAAGTACACTGCTCAAGGTACCTAGATTGTGATTACTCATACGCATTCATACTCCACTTGGTGACCCTGTTCCAACTTAGTTTTATTTTCATCTATATACATTCGGTGGTTTAAGAAACATTACTTGCTCTCAGATGTTATCTTAACTGGACACTCTTACTCCACTTGGTGAGGCGGGTATCTCTGATTGGGTGTGTAACATCAACCAATTGGACATGTTCCACACCTGATTTATTGGTACATGTCCAGTCGGTATTGGGGACCTGGTGTGCAACACTAAGCATTTCAACATGTAATTATATCGACAAGGTCTACCATATTAATGGAGTCTTTCCAAGGTGAGGGCCTTGAAATCCTAGATTTTGAGAAAAACCCTTAGGATTTCCCATATAAATCATTAGGGGTATTTAGTTTTTGGTGCATTTTTACACCATAAATCACACATACAAATCATCATGGATATTCCGATTTCAGTGTATTTAAATCCTAAATTGTGTGTAAATCCCTTAGGATTTCCCGTAGAAATCATCGGCGATATTCCGTGTTCGGAACTCTAACTAATAAACACCACAACAAACTACAAATCCCGGCATACATACTATGTCATCTTTCAGCGCTGGCCATTAGCAGTGACTGACAGGAACTACAGATACCGGCATGCTTAGTCGCATGCTTATGACGTAGTTGTCGTAGTTTCGAGCAAACAAATAATGGCGCCTGACTCGGGTTCGATACCTCCCCAAGCAGCACAGACGGCTGCCGAGTGTACCGACGGGCAGGTAAGCCCCCACGTTTTCACTTGTCTGCAATGATTTTAGTGGGTTGCGCGATAGGCGCCCGACAATTGCGAGCGCCAAGCACGTTTTGTGAGTAAGCTGATACCCTAGTACCTCGCTACCAGGGCTAAATGTAACCAGGGTACAGCTTCGGAAACGGGCATCTAATAGCTGTGAGATCGCGTCCCTAGTACTATTCACTAATTGTTGTGAGTGAGACAGTTGCACCATTATACCGGCTTATATCTATTATAGTGAGTCGCGTTTCAGGTGTTTGTAGAATCACGACTGTCTAGGAGCAAGCCTAGCCGATTCTAGTAGATACATACTAACTGGGACTCCGGTATTGTGAGCTCTAGACTAAATATAATAAGGGATTAGTTCCGAATACGGTCATATGTATGTTGTGGGATCATGCTCCCAGTACTATTTGTTGAGAATGCGAATAATACAGTTGTACCAAGTAAATCACTACACTCGCATAAGAATGGGTGTACGTCTATGGGCATATAACACTACAAGTGTTGTTGTATATGTGGTCCCTCTTGATGACACCTGGAGGTATACGACATATTAACAACATAAGATCAAAACTCAAGAAAACAAACCCTAGAGAACTACAGATTGGTTTGTTTTTTCTTAACAAAAAATAGGACGGATATATCTTAAGTATACTCTGTGTGGCGCCCGCATGTCAGGCTCTCGCATTGGTTTTTGGCTTTACAAGTCTCATTTCCTCTATATTTTAGAGCGGTGCACTATCTTCCTGAGCTGTAGCCAGGCGAGGAGTGGCATGTTCCTCTTACCCTAAAGGTGAGCGAGAGGATTATAAATGATTGGTAATTAGTCTAACAGGAATGCCATATCATGAAACGAAAATGTAAAATGACTTACACTAACCATGTAAATGTCGTTTTTATCTTTGTATATGTCTTTTTATTTGTGTTGTCTGTGACTTGGTGACGTCTTTCCTGGACTTCCCCCACATACTTAGGAGGATCACCAGGTTTGATCAGGTGATATCTGTATCAAATATTTTTTATCGCACGTTGAGCAGTAGCATATACTATAGGTCCTGATGAAGCGGGTGATACTTATTGATCTATAAACCGCAGAAACATGTCGACCACAACGATACAAGCCAGTGATTATTAGGGTTACTCACTGGTTGTTTTGCACTGAATCTTTTAACCTTGGAAATGAACGGCACCAGAATAAAGTCCCTTGGCGTTCATTATCCAATTTTAACATAGAGCACTTTTTCTCCTTCCTTTTTGATTTTCACGAATTCTTTTCTTGCACTGCTCCTCAGTTATCAAGTAACATCCCATTTACCGCGCACCACCTTCTCCTTGTTGAAGTGGCAACAACTTTGCTTCCACGCTTTGGGAAGGGCTTCAAATGATGACAGGGCGGCAAAGGACGATAAACTGATGGATATCTTCCCATCTAGTGCGATACTTGGTTGTGTGCTGTTCTAACAAATTGCTCAACACACATTCATTCACCCAGACTAACTTTATAAAAGACATACCCCCTTTTGACCCATAGTTATTTTGTTGTTTAGTTGTGCTTGTGTTCAGGGGGCTATAACTGTGTGGTCATTAAAGATTCCCTGGGACCCTCCACTCACCATTTTGTTGTTTCTTGCTCTAGAGCAGCCCCGGCTGCGGGTCCGACTACAAGTGGGTTCCTTTGTGAACTCCGTCTTCACAAATAAGGTTATTTTTTGTGAATAAGTGAGATCTATGCTGAGTCATTGGGACCTCGCTTGAGGGCCTTTCACTGCTGGCGCTACCTGAGATATACTGCGTCTGACTTGTATTACCAATTTAGTGATTGGGTATTACTTTGAACAGTTTCACAAATGGCAACAAATCTAGGCTTAGCCTATGATGAGGCAGAAATACAGTCAATCCTAGATGATAATCCAAGTATGTTGGACCTCATGCCCAAACCACAAGACACTGGGGATGAAGGATGGTCCAAGATTCTCATCTTAAAAAAGAGTCACTCTCGCACCTGTATTCATGGTATTACGATGGCTGAATACCTGAGAGGCAATGGTGCCCCAACGGGCCTAATAGTCAACAATGCCCCAAGATTATTTCTAGATGACAAAGATTTCATCAGAGATTGGTATCTTATTGCTTGGAAGTGTACGCGAGACTGGCTAGTTTTAATTATTAAAACTGCAAAAAAAGCCGCTGATAAGATTATGGTTGAGATCCAGATCTTAGAAGGCCAGATAAAAACAACGCTTTCATCCAAAGTTTTTACAAAACAACAGGATGAAAACAATAAGGCCAATAAAGAATTTAAAGACTCTGTCCTGTTTTCTAAACTAGAGAAATGTAAAAAAGACTTAGCTAAGTTCTCTAAAGAAAAAATCTATCCCTACACAAGTGCAACATACACACCAGCACCATATAATAAAAATGGGAGGAGAGGCGGCTCGACTTATGGAACTTCCACATCGGAAGACCTCTCATGTGACTCTGACTCTTCTAACCAGGGCCCTCACATGAACACGAACCGGGGAAGAGGTAATAGAAGACAGAGAAGGGGCAACAACTTCAACCAAGGACAATTCAACCCTTGGTGGACCCCAAACCCATGGGCACCAGGCCAATTCCCGTTTATGCATCAAGTAGGGCCGTATGGCCCAGCCCAATTTCCACAAGGTCAAAAGATGACTCCTTTTTTAGGGTTTGGCCAAGGGAGACCCCGCGGCAGGAGAAGAGCCGCACAGAACCAAGTACAGTGGAATCTGCCCCCACAGTCAATGGATCTGCGGAGTTGGAAGAAAGTTCCACAGAACCAGGCGAGCACAAGTACAAGCATGGAGAAGGGCTCGTAGTTAATCTTAGTTCACGACCACTGACCCCCATAGAGGAGAAACTGCTCAATCGCGGTCTTGGCTTTGTAGCAACTACTCCTGGAGATGCCTTTCAAACTCAGGTAGAGATTTCCAAATTCTTCCATAAAATACGGCTTCACTTCTTTTTTGAAAAGAACACGATGGAAGATAACATAGAGAACACCGCTGAGGTGCAGAACACAGGTTTGAGGAATGCATCAACGTTCACACCTCTAAGTTCCACGGTCCCAGCTAAGGTCATTACTTTTGAAGAAGCAGTCACACACGATGTAAAAAACCTGTTCAAGGAAAGAAAGAAACCATTTGTTAACATCACCAAAGTTGAACAGCAGGCGCTACAAGATCTGTCAAAAGACCCCCTTATCACCATAAAACCAGCTGATAAGGGTGGAGCGACAGTCCTCCTTGACACTACAACTTACAAAGCAGAGTGTTCTAAACACTTGAGTGACAGCCGATCTTACCATCGTCTAGCGGAAGATCCAACACCCAGACTGACTACTATGATTGGTCATTTGGTAGAAGAAGCCCTCTCGGAAGGATGGATAACCCCGAATGAAGGAAGCTATCTACGTAGAGCACATCCTATGATGCCTTACTTTTACATCTTACCGAAGATACACAAGAAGCAGAGACCCCCACCAGGCCGGCCGATAATATCAGGCATCGGTTCATTAATGGAACCCCTCTCATCCTTTGTGGATGTCTTCCTGAGGCCGCTAGTACGGTCTATGCCGTCTTATTTGCAAGATACTAAAGACGTGCTGAGGCTTCTGCCAGAGATCGAATTCGATTCCGGATTAGACATTCTGGTGTCCTTCGATGTGGAATCGCTTTACACCTCGATTCCACAGGACGAGACCCTTGAGGTTATTGAACAGCTTCTAAATGCGAGTGATCACGATTCCATTACGCCAGTCTCTTTTGTCATGGATCTCGCTTCCATAGCGATGAAAGAAAATTTCTTTCAATATGAGGACAACTACTATCTGCAAACGTCGGGCACCAGCATGGGCAGCGTTTTTGCGCCAAGCCTGGCGAACCTCTACATGCACAATTTTGAACAGGACCACGCACTCAATACCACAAACCCGTATCTACCATCTGTACGGGTTTGGAAAAGATACATAGACGACATCCTAATGGTATGGCGTGGCAGTGTGCAGGACTTGATGGATTTCCACAGTTGGTTGAATAATTGCAACAACTTCTTGAAATTCACCATAGAGTACGACCATCAATCGCTGGCCTTCCTTGACTTGTTAATAACTGCATGTCCAGGAGATTGAGATCTGAGCTATATAAGAAACCCATGGCTCAGAACTCTCTCTTAGAATATGGGAGTTGCCACCCTAAATCCCTCCGGGACAATCTCCCATTCGGACAATTTTTACGTGTTCAACGCAACTGCTCAACTAAGGAGACCTTTATTAAGCATGCCCAAGATCTTGAAGAAAAGTTGCTTGAAAGGAAATACCTGAAAAAACTGGTTCGTACCTCAAAAAAGAGGGCTGCCAATAACAACCGGGAGGCCTTATTGGAGCCGGCCCCCCCCAAAGCACAGAGTGACAGGATAACATGCGTGAATACATTCAGCACAAGATCTAATGCCATTCAACAGATCATCCGTAAGCATTGGAAGATCCTGAATACAGGCCGTGACAAGTTGGAACAACCTTTGTTTGCCTTTAAGAGAGGCACCAGCATTAGAGATCAGCTGGTCCACACAAGGCCCAGCACGGATAATATTCGCCAAATTGGGACACTCTGGGACATGCCCGCAGTGACAGGACATCACCCGTGTGGTAACTGTGCCGCATGTCCGCAAACAAGAAAATCTACCAGCATTGATATTGGAACAAGCAGAGCTTGGGAACAAAGGCGGTTCACAAACTGCAATAGCAGTAACCTAATATACTTAATTACCTGCCCCTGTTCCCTAAGATACGTAGGAATGACAACGAGAAAAATAAGAACGAGGATCTCCGAGCATAAGAGTACCATTCGCTGTAAAAAACAGGCAACTCGGCTTACAAACCATTTCCTGGAAGTCAACCACAAACCTACAGACTTCCAATGGACAGTATTGGAGCAACCTTACATTCCTACTCACATTGCAGATGTTTCCAAACACCTCTTTATGATCGAACAGAAATGGGTGTATAAACTTAACACGGCTAAGGCTGGCCTGAACGAGGACATCCCTTGGATGTCCCTCTAATTACATCGCAGGATTTCTTGAATTATATACAGCGCTTGTCTCTGCCTATGCACCTACATTTAGCGATCTCTGATGAAAGTACACTGCTCAAGGTACCTAGATTGTGATTACTCAAACGCATTCATACTCCACTTGGTGACCCTGTTCCAACTTAGTTTTATTTTCATCTATATACATTCGGTGGTTTAAGAAACATTACTTGCTCTCAGATGTTCACTTAACTGGACACTCTTACTCCACTTGGTGAGGCGGGTATCTCTGATTGGGTGTGTAACATCAACAAGTTGGACATGTTCCACACCTGATTTATTGGTACATGTCCAGTCGGTATTGGGGACCTGGTGTGCAACACTAAGCATTTCAACATGTAATTATATCGACAAGGTCTACCATATTAATGGAGTCTTTCCAAGCTGAGGGCATTGAAATCCTAAATTTTTAGAACAACCCTTAGGATTTCCCATATAAATCATTAGGGGTATTTGGTTTTTGGTGCATTTTTACACCATAAATCACACATACAAATCATCATGGATATTCCGATTTCGGTGTATTTAAATCCTAAATTGTGTGTAAATCCCTTAGGATTTCCCATAGAAATCATCGGCGATATTCCGTGTTCGGAACTCTATAACTAATAAACACCACAACAAACTACAAATCCCGGCATACATACTATGTCATCTTTCAGCACTGGCCATTAGCAGTTACTGACAGGAACTACAGATACCGGCATGCTTAGTCGCATGCTTATGACGTAGTTGTCGTAGTTTTGAGCAAACAAATAATGGCGCCTGACCCGGGTTCGATACCTCCCCAAGCAGCACAGACGGCTGCCGAGTGTACCGACGGGCAGGTAAGCCCCCAAGTTTTCACTTGTCTGCAATGATTTTAGTGGGTTGCGCGATAGGCGCCCGACAATTACGAACGCCAAGCACGTTTTGTGAGTAAGCTGATACCCTAGTACCTCGCTACCAGGGCTAAATGTAACCAGGGTACAGCTTCGGAAACGGGCATCTATTAGCTGTGAGATCGCGTCCCTAGTACTATTCACTAATTGTTGTGAGTGAGACAGTTGCACCATTATACCGGCTTATATCTATTATAGTGAGTCGCATTTCAGGTGTTTGTAGAATCACGACTGTCTAGGAGCAAGCCTAGCCGATTCTAGTAGATACATACTAACTGGGACTCCGGTATTGTGAGCTCTAGACTAAATATAATAAGGGATTAGTTCCGAATACGGTCATATGTATGTTGTGGGATCATGCTCCCAGTACTATTTATTGAGAATGCGAATAATACAGTTGTACCAATTAAATCACTACACTCGCATAAGAATGGGTGTACGTCTATGGGCATATAACACTACAAGTGTTGTTGTATATGTGGTCCCTCTTGATGACACCTGGAGGTATACGACATATTAACAACACAAGATCAAAACTCAAGAAAACAAACCTAGAGAACTACAGATTAGTTTGTTTTTTCTTAACAAAAAATAGGACGGATATATCTTAAGTATACTCTGTGTGGCGCCCGCATGTCAGGCTCTCGCATTGGTTTTTTGGCTTAACAAATCTCATTTCCTCTATATTTTGGAGCGGTGCACTATCTTCCTGAGCTGTAGTCAGGCGAGGAGTGGCACGTTCCTCTTACCCTAAAGGTGAGCGACAGGATTATAAATGATTGGTAATTAGTCTAACAGGAATGCCATATCATGAAACGAAAATGTAAAATGACTTACACTAACCATGTAAATGTCGTTTTTATCTTTGTATATGTCTTTTTATTTGTGTTGTCTGTGACTTGGTGACGTCTTTCCTGGACTTCCCCCACATACTTAGGAGGATCACCAGGTTTGATCAGGTGATATCTGTATCAAATACTTTTTATCGCACGTTGAGCAGTAGCATATACTATAGGTCCTGATGAAGCGGGTGATACTTATTGATCTATAAACCGCAGAAACATGTAGACCACAACGATACAAGCCAGTGATTATTAGGGTTACTCACTGGTTGTTTTGCACTGAATCTTTTAACCTTGGAAATGAACGGCACCAGAATAAAGTCCCTTAGCGTTCATTATCCAATTTTAACATAGAGCACTTTTTCTCCTTCCTTTTTGATTTTCACGAATTATTTTCTTGCACTGCTCCTCAGTTATCAAGTAACATCCCATTTACCGCGCACCACCTTCTCCTTGTTGAAGTGGCAACAACTTTGCTTCCACGCTTTGGGAAGGGCTTCAAATGATGACAGGGCGGCAAAGGACGATAAACTGATGGATATCTTCCCATCTAGTGCGATACTTGGTTGTGTGCTGTTCTAACAAATTGCTCAACACACATTCATTCACCCAGACACACTTTATAAAAGACATACCCCATTTTGACCCATAGTTATTTTGTTGTTTAGTTGTGCTTGTGTTCAGGGGGCTATAACTGTGTGGTCATTAAAGATTCCCTGGGACCCTCCACTCACCATTTTGTTGTTTCATAAACTATTATACCACATGAAGCAATGGCATCAACCTATATTTAAAGATTTTGCTCACCTTTCAAAATGTATTGGTGAGGGAATACAGACTTACCCAAAATCTTGGAAAAAATGTTTCTATTTTTTTTTATTGTGTGGTAATTGGGCTGGGAAAGACTTTTCTCTGAATCTTTAAAGAGTAGGCTTGCCACATCTGATTATTAGAAATATGGGAATTCACTGGCATTAAAACACTACATATCAGTTACTTCTAAAAGTACTTTTTCACGTCCTATTGAAGGTTGGTATACATCCCTCTTTTTGATTGGCTAGGCAGAGCATTTTGTAGAAACTAACTATTGTGATTTTTCACATGGCATTTCACAATAGAGAAAGGCCCATATTTACTAACAACTTGTGTTGTCCTTGCGCCATTGCAAAACAATGCAAGTCCTCAAGTGATATATACTAAGTAATGCAAGAGGTGATTTGCGCTGCCTTGAGTGACTTTGTAAAGAAATGCAGTGCAGCGCTACAGCTTGCGCTGCTTTGCGTTACATTCGTAGTAGTAGGCATTCCTTGGGTGGAGCATGAGCATTCCCTGCATGCCGCTATGGAATTTAACCTAATACCAGGTATACTAAAATCAGTAAATCTGGGATTGTGCCAAAATGGGTGCGCCTCCTGAAGATAGCATAACAAGGAGAAATATTTTTTTTTCTCTTCGTTCCTTCCTTTTCCTATGCATGATTCATTCTGCATCACAGATAGAAAGATGAAATTGCCTCTTAGGATTATTTTTGTGTAGGAACATTTATTTCCTGCGCAAAAATAATACTGCATGTAATGCAGGCAACCTTCCACCATAGCACAAGGGTCCCTGTGTTTATGCTAATCAGCTCAAGGAGGGAGTGTGTCATATCTTTTTATTTATTTATTTATTTTATTTGAAAAGTTTTATATGGCGCTGGCTAGACCCGGAGGTATCAGATCGCTTTACATGAGGTAGAACATTGTTCCAGAGGTATCAGAGTGCTTTACATCAGGTAGAACATTCTTTCAGAACATTGTTACATAGTTACATTAGTTGCTGGAGCGTCGCATAACATAGAAAGGTAAACAGTATAACATAGTTACATGAGTTACTAAAGCATGGCATAACATGGAAAAAACCGACAAGGGGGAAAGTACTTCAGGGGATACAGAAAAAGCAGGCTGGAAAAGGGGAGGTAGTCAAAGAATCACGAAGGGAGGAGGCGGGGGAGGAAAAAGAAACACAACGGGGAGACGAGGAAAGCAATGTCTGATTTCCAGCTGGGTAGGTGGCGGCCGAGGGGTGAACCAGAGCCAGACTCCTCTCAAGCTGCATAGGACAGCTCCATCGGGCATTGGCAAAGGCTGCTCGGGCACCGCAGTAAGTACAGACAGTTATGGTTTCCGCCCAGGGTGCTCGTCAAAAGTTCCATCAAGAGCACTGTTCATGGTGTTATTGGGAGTCGCCTCCCGCCTCATCCTCTAGCTCGCCCCCAGGTCAAGAGTGGTGAGAGGGGACGTGGAAGGGACAGTTCCAAAGTCTGCAGATCTACCCCATTCCCAGCAGTAGTAGTGAGTGTTGGGCATTTGTGCAGGATCCCAATGGTAGGGGGACCACTCCCAATCCTCTTCTGGGTGTGGCTCCCTTGCAAATGTGGTCACTCACAGAGAGGTCCCAGTAGCACCGGAGAACGAATGCTGGATCCCTTGCCAAACAGGGGAGAAAAGCGTGCTTTCGTGGCATATGTGCAGGTAAGTAGGCTCAGTTTGAGGGGGAGCGGTCCCCCCGAGACCCGACCCTGTGTAGTCACCAGTGTATCTGAAGTGTTCTGTCAGCATGCTTCTCTTCCAGCAGTGACAGCTCCCCAAGTAGAGGACGGTGGCCATCTTAGGGTCAGGCACAGAGTGAGTAGTTGGTCTGATTGTGAGAGGAGGTGCTTCCCAAGACTTGCACACTTGCTTCTGCGGGTTCAGCATCACAGCTATCCCCCTCTAGGGTGGATGCAGCAACATTCAAGGCTAATCATTGAAATGAAGCTCCGCGTCGCAGCAACCACAGACGGCTATATTGCTGATTGATTTGATGATAGCTACATCATGGGCACCATCTTAGGGCCTGGCTCCACTCTGGAGAAAATAGTTGTCCTGGTGAAATCAGATTTGTGCAAAAAGCATTCCTTACAGTAAGCGGACACAGTCTTACTTAAAACATTGGCTTGTGTTGCTGATCTTTACAACACACCTCCGCAAGGAAAGATAGAGCGCTTCCTGTACACTTCAGCCGCCATCTTAGTGTCAGGCCACTTGAATTGATGATTGGCGCAAGGATAGGAAACACTGGTCATGGCAACAAAATTAATTATGCCTTGTCGGAAAATTAGGTCGGAAAAATCCTTACGAAGAGGGCGCTCAGGAGGGCAAGCCGGTTGTTATTCTGTACCTTCTGTGCTGGTTTTGTTGATGTCTTTAATAATCCGCAATTTTTAATTGCCACGTTACTTCGTCCAACAAGGATGCAGCAGTGATTCTGCTTTAATCAGCGCCTTACAGCCTGTGTGCCTCGCGCTCAGATCAGCAGTCACCCTGCAGCCCCACGCATACAACATATCTGCACGAGACACCTCATAGGCTCCAAACTTCAGAAGCTGTCTGGCCAGTGGAGGGAGTAGACATACGAGAGCACATGGGGTTCCTCCAGTGAGTCACAACATGTATAGATGCGGAGGACAGGTGCGTGGTTGTTGAGGGAACCCTAGGTGGGGATCTACTTACACTGGTTGAGGTATATGTTCTCAATCATAATTACTCCATATTCCTGGACTCTCTCAACCAGACTTGCTCCAAGAATGCCTCTAGCCTTGGGGAGTCATTTTAACTGTGTACACAATACTCACATGGACAGGTCGCCTGCCCTCTGCCAGGTATGCAAGTTGTCAGGGCATCAACATTTTCAGCACTGGCCATCTAAGAGTCAGCTGCATGATATTTGGTGTTTAATGCACTATGAGGCCAGGGTATACTCACTGGTGCATCAGCTCCACACAAGTCTAGACTATTTATTTTGTACTGACGCACTGCACTCTGGCCTAAAATTGCAGACACTGAATATTTAGATTGCACCCGGTCTGATACTTTTCCTCCTTTGCCTGGTCCTCACAGGAGTTCGAGCGTGTACGAATACACCCATGTAGAAGCTACACAGAGGCGTTGCTGGGTGCCCTATTCTGGGAAAATGGATACCTACAGCAAGTGCAATTTTGCAAAAAACAAACTCTGCCTAAAGCAAATGCTAAATGGGAGATATTCAAAGGGGTTGCCACTACTTGAAGCACCAGACTAGCATTGAATAGGTGCATTCTGGGAAAAGAAAAGATACAGCAACTTGGAAAATTGACGAGCACATCACAGGAGGTGGAGCATCAGGTTAGGGAAATGCAGAAATTGGATGCAGAACATGTGCAGTGTTGAGGGCTTATGGACTACAGGGCGTATATTGGCCCAGCGACAAGGAGAGAGTTAAACCGTGACTTGTATTGGCCTGGCTGCTGAGATCTTAGATACCTAGGACTGACAGGTGCCATCAAAATGAAGGGAGGGTTGCTACTTAACAGTCAGGAAGGCATTAATAGAGTCTTTGTGGATTGTTCTTCTAAACTGTACTCCGCTCCAGTAGCTTGATTAGGGGCTTATGTGTGCTCTATTCCCTTTTCTTAAAGTAGACCTGTTGCAATTCCAGGAACTACAGACTGAAAGAATTCAGGCGGTTATGCCCCAAATGGCTACGAATAAAACACGAGGCCCAGATGGGCTCTCCGGGTAATTGTGTAGCACATAGTGCTATACCATACAGAAATGGTTAAATATGTATCATGCCGGTAGGCACACTGGCTGCCTCCCAGAGACTCCTTGCGAGAAGCATTTATAGTGGTATTCCCGAAACAGGGGCGAGATTCCCTAGTAGTGTGCTCGCACCGTCCTTTGCTAGTGCCTTGCACAGGAATTTATAATCTGTATAACGACAAACAGTTTGTTGCCAGTAGTTGAGAAATTGATTCACCTGGCCCACTGCTGGTGTATACCATGGAGGTGCACATTTTACAACATTCGGTGGCTTCTCTTTTTGAAAGGGGAGGTTGGGGAGTGAGACGATAGGCATTCTGTCGGTGTCACTTGATAAAAAGCATTCAACACCACGGTTGGTCTTTCCTTATGGCAGCATTGGCAGCTAAGGGCTTAGTGACCAGTTATTAGCTGGACTAAATTGCTCTATGCAGGCCCTCTGGCTAGAGTTAAAACTGTCCCAGAGATTTCAGAGCATTTCACTAGGCAGGATTTTCCCCAATTGTTTTTGCTCTTCCAATAGAACCTTTGGCATGCTTGTTGCACTTAAGGCCCAATGAGGGGTACTCCCTTAAATGATACTGAGCACATTATTGCACTATGTGCTGACTATAAACTCATTTATACCTAGGAAATTTATGGGGTGTTTTATAAGTTGATGAAAGTATTAGACTAGTTTAGGGCGTTCTCTGGCCTTAGAATTGAGATGAGTCTTATCTGTTCACCCGGCTATCGGCCTCCAGACATTCAAGACAATTTACTATGTACAAGATTAGATTTGAAATTAAATACTTTCAAATATCTGCGTTAGTGGTAATGTCTATCATGCAGAAGATAAGCTGATTGACAGTAGTTTGGGCAAGGTTCTGCCAGCATCCCACCAGCCGATTCCTTTTGAATTGGTCTGCCATTGGTCCATTTGCAGTATGTGGTAGTGGTCAAAATGTCGCTGTTACTGGGGTTAATGTGTTTGCAACCTTACCGATGTTCTGGGAGGGCCTTTTTTTTGCAGAGCTCCACAGTCCGCTATCCAATTTAATTTGGAGTAATGGTAGGAACAGGGTAGCGCTCAGTAAAATACAAAGTCCCCTGATGGACGGGGCACAGAGGCCTCGGACTACGACTTCTATTATGCAGTGGCCCAATTCCAATGATTGATGTGTTGGCTGTGAGACACGCCTCACAAGGAGTGGAAGCCTTAGAAGAAGCACTGCAGGGGGGGCTCGAACATAGGCTGGTAGTTGGATCCTGCTCACTGACCTGAGGCTCAGCAGACTTGAGACCACGACAAACACACGCTGACACAAGTTTGTGCAAATGCATGGACACTGTTTTCCATATGCCCTGTAGGTACCACCATGGTGGTTTCTCACCCTAAAAAAGAAGGTACCTCGGTACACAAATGCAGACCGTGGCTAGATGCTTGTGTGCATGAGGGGGGGGGGCGGGGATTTGAACACCTAGATTGGCTTCAGCACTTTCAGACTTGCAAGGGAACTATGGGTTGAGTGGGTCTCTTCTGGGCCTATAATGCTTTAGCGGCTGACCTTCGTTGAACGTGGGGTTCAGAGTACTCTACGCCTAGTACCCAACATGCTGCAAATGTTGGTTAACCCCTTCGCTGCTAGGCCTTTTCCCCTCCTGTGCTAAGCCTTTTTTTGGCGATTTGGGGTAGTGCGCGCTTAGGCCCCTGTAACTGTTTGACCACATAAGGTATCCACGCCAAATTTGTGTCCTTTTCTTCCAACATCATGTGGATTCTAAAGGTGCCCCGGGTTTGTGGATTCCCTTGCAGGGGTCCCAGAAATTAAGCAAAATAAAGTGAAATTTTTTTTTTCAGAAAAATTGGAAAAACGGGCTGCAAATGAAAGCCTCTGGGTTTTTCCCTGCAAATGTTATCAAAAAAGGGTTTGTGGGGCTGAAATCTCCATTTTCTCAGCTTTTAGGGAGTGACAGTCTTTTGTCAGAGAACCAACATTTTTTACACAGTTTTGGCATTTTTCTGGGACATAGCCTATTTTTGCTATTTTTAGAGCTTTCCACTTCCTTCCAGTTAATGGTAGAAATTAGTTTGAAAGCAATAATGGATCCTAGAAAGCTATACATTTTCGAACAGTAGACAAAATTCTGAATTCAGAAAGGGGTAATTTGTCTAAATCCATGAAGGTTTCTTTATAGAAACTAACAGTTAAATATTGGAATAATTGAACATTTGTTGAAAAAAACAGCCTTTTGTCTCAACGTTTTCACATATAACTTCTTGTAATTTTGACAGCTCTTAGAAAGCAATATACCGTTACATCCGTTAGACATTCCTGGTTGTGGGGATATATAGGACTTACTGGGTTTAGAGCACTTTTTCTTGGAAAATGTATACATGGAAAAATCTGTATGAAAGACACCTATGTATTTCTGAATTGGGTACAAATTATAGAGTTTAGAAACAGTATATAATTGCTCATTTTCAAAATTGGGAATACTCATACTAGCATGAGAATTATTGGTCATTTTTTAAAAAGATTTTTTTTTTACACAATGTCTTTCATTGGGAAGGGAGAAATGCATGAAAACTCGAATGGTTATAACAGTTGATTTACAAATCTGAATTACCCTAAGTCTCCCGATAAAAACGGTACCTTACTTGTGTGGGTTGGCCTTGTGCCTGCGACAGGAAACGGCGCAAAATGCAACCTGGTCACACCTCAATTTTGCAGTTAAGAATTGACCCTTTTATGGCAAAGTGCCTAGCTGTAGTTTTTGCACCCTAGCTCTGCCGGCACCTAGGGAAACCTAGGAAACCTATACATTTTTTAAAACTAGACACGCAGGGAAATTCAGGATGGGGTGACTCGACTGCCTACCAACAGGTTCTGTTACCCAAAATTCCTTTCAAATCTAGGAAATTGACAAAAAAAACACATTTTCCTCACATTTCTGTGGTGGAAAGTTCTGGAATCTGCGTGGATCAACAAATTTCACCCCCACCCAGCGTTCCCCCGGGTCTCCCGAAAAAAATGCTACCTCACTTGCCTGGGTCTGCCTAGTGCCTGCGACAGGATACAGCGCAAAACGCAACGTGGTCGCACCTCAATTTCGCAGTGAAATCGTGCCCTTTTTGGGGAAAGAGACTACCTTTTGTTTTTTAACCCTAGCTCCGCCGGCACCTAGGAAAACCTAGCAAACCTATACATTTTTGAAAACTAGACACCCAGGGAAATTTAGGATGGGGTGACTCGACTGCCTACCACCAGGTTCTGTTACCCAGAATCCCTTGCAAAGCTAAGAAATTGACCAAAAAAACGCATTTTTCTCACATTTCTGTGGTGGAAAGTTCTGGAATCTGCGTGGATCAACAAATGTCCACCCACCCAGCGTTCCCCTGCGTCTCTCGAAAAAAATGGTACCTCACTTGCCTGGGTCTGCCTAGTGCCTGTGACAGGAAACAGCGCAAAACGCAACCTGGTCGCACCTCAATTTCGCAGGGAAATCGTGCCCGTTTTGGGCAAAGAGACTCCCTTTTGTTTTTGAACCCTAGCTCTGCTGGCATCTAGGGAAACCTAGCAAACCTATACATTTTTGAAACCTAGACACCCAGGGGAATTCAGGATGGGGTGACTCGACTGCCTACCACCAAGTTCTGTTACCCAGAATCCCTTGCAAAGCTAAGCAATTGACAAAAAAAATGCATTTTCGTCACATTTCTGTGGTGGAATGTTCTGGAATCTGTGTGGTTCAACAAATTTCCACCCACCCAGCGTTCCCCCGGGTCTCTCGAAAAAAATGGTACCTCACTTGCCTGGGTCTGCCTAGTGCCTACGACAGGAAACAGCGCAAAACGCAACGTGGTCGCACCTCAATTTCGCAGTGAGATCGTGCCCTTTTTGGGCAAAGAGACTACCTTTTGTTTTTGCACCCTAGCTCTGCCGGCACCTAGGGAAACCTAGCAAACCTATACATTTTTGAAAACTAGACACCCAGGGAAATTCAGGATGGGGTGACTCGACTGCCTACCACCAGATTCTGTTACCCAGAATCCCTTGCAAAGCTAAGAAATTGACAAAAAAATGCATTTTCCTCACATTTCTGTGGTGGAAAGTTCTGGAATCTGCAAGGATCAACAAATTTCCACTCACCCAGCGTTCCCCCGGCTCTCCCCAAAAAAATGCTACCTCACTTGCCTGGGTCTGCCTAGTGCCTGCGACAGGAAACAGCGCTAAACGCAACGTGGTCGAACCTCAATTTCACAGTGAAATCGTGCCCTTTTTGGACAAAGAGACTACCTTTTTTTTTTTAACACTAGCTCTGCCGGCACCTAGGGAAACCTAGCAAACCTATACATTTTTGAAAACTAGACACCCAGGGAAGTTCAGGATGGGGTGACTCGACTGCCTACCACCAGATTCTGTGACCCAGAATCTCTTGCAAATCTAAGAAATTGACAAAAAAAACACATTTTCCTCACATTTCTGTGGTGGAAAGTTCTGGAATCTGCGTGGATCAACACATTTCCACCCACCCAGCGTTCCCCGGGTCTCCCGAAAAAAATGGTACCTCACTTGCCTGGGTCTACCTAGTGCCTGCAACAGGAAACAGCGCAAAACGCAACGTGGTCGCACCTCAATTTCGCAGTGAGATCGTGCCCTTTTTGGGCAAAGAGACTACCTTTTGTTTTTGCACCCTAGCTCTGCCGGCACCTAGGGAAACCTAGCAAACCTATACATTTGTGAAAACTAGACACCCAGGGGAATTCAGGATGGGGTGACTCGACTGCCTACCACCAGGTTCTGTTACCCAGAATCCCTTGCAAAGCTAAGAAATTGACCAAAAAAACGCATTTTTCTCACATTTCTGTGGTGGAAAGTTCTGGAATCTGCGTGGATCAACAAATGTCCACCCACCCAGCGTTCCCCCGGGTCTCTCAAAAAAAATGGTACCTCACTTGCCTGGGTCTGCCTAGTGCCTGTGACAGGAAACAGCGCAAAACGCAACGTGATCGCACCTCAATTTCGCAGTGAGATCGTGCCCTTTTTGGGCAAAGAGACTACCTTTTGTTTTTGCACCCTAGCTCTGCCGGCACCTAGGGAAACCTAGCAAACCTATACATTTTTGAAAACTAGACACCCAGGGAAATTCAGGATGGGGTGACTCGACTGCCTACCACCAGGTTCTGTTACCTAGAATCCCTTGTAAAGCTAAGAAATTGACCAAAAAAACGCATTTTTCTCACATTTCTGTGGTGGAAAGTTCTGGAATCTGCGTGGATCAACAAATGTCCACCCACCCAGCGTTCCCCCGGGTCTCTCAAAAAAAATGGTACCTTACTTGCCTGGGTCTGCCTAGTGCCTGTGACAGGAAACAGCGCAAAACGCAACGTGGTCGCACCTCAATTTCGCAGTGAAATCGTGCCCTTTTTGGGCAAAGAGACTACCTTTTGTTTTTGAACCCTAGCTCTGCTGGCATCTAGGGAAACCTAGCAAACCTATACATGTTTGAAAACTAGACACCCAGGGAAATTCAGGATGGGGTGACTCGACTGCCTACCACCAGGTTCTGTTACCCAGAATCCCTTGCAAAGCTAAGCAATTGACAAAAAACATGCATTTTCGTCACATTTCTGTGGTGGAAAGTTCTGGAATCTGTGTAGTTCAACAAATTTCCACCCACCCAGCGTTCCCCCGGAACTCTCGAAAAAAATGGTACCTCACTTGCCTGGGTCTGCCTAGTGCCTACGACAGGAAACAGCGCAAAACGCAACGTGGTCGCACCTCAATTTCGCAGTGAGATCGTGCCCTTTTTGGGCAAAGAGACTACCTTTTGTTTTTGCACCCTAGCTCTGCTGGCACCTAGGGAAACCTAGCAAACCTATACATTTTTGAAAACTAGACACCCAGGGAAATTCAGGATGGGGTGACTCGACTGCCTACCACCAGATTCTGTTACCCAGAATCCCTTGCAAAGCTAAGAAATTGACAAAAAAATGCATTTTCCTCACATTTCTGTGGTGGAAAGTTCTGGAATCTACAAGGATCAACAAATTTCCACCCACCCAGCGTTCCCCCGGCTCTCCCAAAAAAAATGCTACCTCACTTGCCTGGGTCTGCCTAGTGCCTGCGACAGGAAACAGCGCAAAACGCAACGTGGTCGCACCTCAATTTCGCAGTGAAATCGTGCCCTTTTTGGGGAAAGAGACTACCTTTTGTTTTTTAACCCTAGCTCCGCCGGCACCTAGGAAAACCTAGCAAACCTATACATTTGTGAAAACTAGACACCCAGGGGAATTCAGGATGGGGTGACTCGACTGCCTACCACCAGGTTCTGTTACGCAGAATCCCTTGCAAAGCTAAGAAATTGACCAAAAAAACGCATTTTTCTCACATTTCTGTGGTGGAAAGTTCTGGAATCTGCGTGGATCAACAAATGTCCACCCACCCAGCGTTCCCCTGGGTCTCTCAAAAAAAATGGTACCTCACTTGCCTGGGTCTGCCTAGTGCCTGTGACAGGAAACAGCGCAAAACGCAACGTGGTCGCACCTCAATTTCGCAGTGAAATCGTGCCCGTTTTGGGCAAAGAGACTACCTTTTGTTTTTGAACCCTAGCTCTGCTGGCATCTAGGGAAACCTAGCAAACCTATACATTTTTGAAAACTAGACACCCAGGGGAATTCAGGATGGGGTGACTCGACTGCCTACCACCAGGTTCTGTTACCCAGAATCCCTTGCAAAGCTAAGCAATTGACAAAAAAATGCATTTTCGTCACATTTCTGTGGTGGAAAGTTCTGGAATCTGTGTGGTTCAACAAATGTCCACCCACCCAGCGTTCCCCCGGGTCTCTTGAAAAAAATGGTACCTCACTTGCCTGGGTCTGCCTAGTGCCTACGACAGGAAACAGCGCAAAACCCAACTGGTCGCACCTCAATTTCGCAGTGAGATCGTGCCCTTTTTGGGCAAAGAGACTACCTTTTGTTTTTGCACCCTAGCTCTGCCGGCACCTAGGGAAACCTAGCAAACCTATACATTTTTGAAAACTAGACTCCCAGGGAAATTCAGGATGGGGTGACTCGACTGCCTACCACCAGATTCTGTTACCCAGAATCCCTTGCAAAGCTAAGAAATTGACAAAAAAATGCATTTTCCTCACATTTCTGTGGTGGAAAGTTCTGGAATCTGCAAGGATCAACAAATTTCCACCCACCCAGCGTTCCCCCGGCTCTCCCGAAAAAAATGCTACCTCACTTGCCTGGGTCTGCCTAGTGCCTGCGACAGGAAACAGCGCAAAACGCAAGGTAGTTGCACCTCAATTTCGCAGTGAAATCGTGCCTTTTTTGGGCAAAGAGACTACCTTTTGTTTTTGAACCCTAGCTCTGCCTGCACCTAGGGAAACCTAGCAAACCTATACATTCTTGAAAACTAGACACCCAGGGAAATTAAGGATGGGGTGACTCCACTGCCTACCACCAGGTTCTGTTACCCAGAATCCATTGCAAAGCTTAGAAATTGACAAACAAATGCATTTTCCTCACATTTCTGTGCTGGAAAGTTATGGAATCTGCGTGGATCAACACATTTCCACCCACCCAGCGTTCCCTAGGGTCTCCCGAACAAAATGCTACCTCACTTGCCTGGGTCTGCCTAGTGCCTGCGACAGGAAACAGCGCAAAACGCAACGTGGTCGAACCTCAATTTCGCAGTGAAATCGTGCCCTTTTTGGACAAAGAGACTACCTTTTTTTTTTTTAACCCTAGCTCTGCCGGCACCTAGGGAAACCTAGCAAACCTATACATTTTTGAAAACTAGACACCCAGGGAAGTTCAGGATGGGGTGACTCGACTGCCTACCACCAGATTCTGTGACCCAGAATCTCTTGCAAATCTAAGAAATTGACAACAAAAAAACATTTTCCTCACATTTCTGTGGTGGAAAGTTCTGGAATCTGCGTGGATCAACACATTTCCACCCACCCAGCGTTCCCCGGGTCTCCCGAAAAAAATGGTACCTCACTTGCCTGGGTCTACCTAGTGCCTGCAACAGGAAACAGCGCAAAACGCAACGTGGTCGCACCTCAATTTCGCAGTGAGATCGTGCCCTTTTTGGGCAAAGAGACTAGCTCTTGTTTTTGCACCCTAGCTCTGCCGGCACCTAGGGAAACCTAGCAAACCTATACATTTTTGAAAACTAGACACCCAGGAAAATTCAGGATGGGGTGACTCGACTGCCTACCACCAGGTTCTGTTACCCAGAATCCCTTGCAAAGCTAAGAAATTGACCAAAAAAACGCATTTTTCTCACATTTCTGTGGTGGAAAGTTCTGGAATCTGCGTGGATCAACAAATGTCCACCCACCCAGCGTTCCCCCGGGTCTCTCAAAAAAAATGATACCTCACTTGCCTGGGTCAGCCTAGTGCCTGTGACAGGAAACAGCGCAAAACGCAACGTGGTCGCACCTCAATTTCGCAGTGAAATCGTGCCCTTTTTGGGCAAAGAGACTACCTTTTGTTTTTGAACCCTAGCTCTGCTGGCATCTAGGGAAACCTAGCAAACCTATACATTTTTTAAAACTAGACACCCAGCGGAATTCAGGATGGGGTGACTCGACTGCCTACCACCAGGTTCTGTTACCCAGAATCCCTTGCAAAGCTAAGCAATTGACAAAAAAAGCATTTTCGTCACATTTCTGTGGTGGAAAGTTCTGGAATCTGTGTAGTTCAACAAATTTCCACCCACCCAGCGTTCCCCCGGAACTCTCGAAAAAAATGGTACCTCACTTGCCTGGGTCTGCCTAGTGCCTACGACAGGAAACAGCGCAAAACGCAACGTGGTCGCACCTCAATTTCGCAGTGAGATCGTGCCCTTTTTGGGCAAAGAGACTACCTTTTGTTTTTGCACCCTAGCTCTGCCGGCACCTAGGGAAACCTAGCAAACCTATACATTTTTGAAAACTAGACACCCAGGGAAATTTAGGATGGGGTGACTCGACTGCCTACCACCAGATTCTGTTACCCAGAATCCCTTGCAAAGCTATGAAATTGACAAAAAAAAGCATTTTCCTCACATTTCTGTGGTGGAAAGTTCTGGAATCTGCAAGGATCAACAAATTTCCACCCACCCAGCGTTCCCCGGCTCTCCCCAAAAAAATGCTACCTCACTTGCCTGGGTCTGCCTAGTGCCTGCGACAGGAAACAGCGCAAAACGCAACGTGGTCGCACCTCAATTTCGCAGTGAGATCGTGCCCTTTTTGGGCAAAGAGACTACCTTTTGTTTTTGCACCCTAGCTCTGCCGGCACCTAGGGAAACCTAGCAAACCTATACATTTTTGAAAACTAGACACCCAGGGAAATTTAGGATGGGGTGACTCGACTGCCTACCACCAGATTCTGTTACCCAGAATCCCTTGCAAAGCTATGAAATTGACAAAAAAATGCATTTTCCTCACATTTCTGTGGTGGAAAGTTCTGGAATCTGCAAGGATCAACAAATTTCCACCCACCCAGCGTTCCCCCGGCTCTCCCCAAAAAAATGGTACCTCACTTGCCTGGGTCAGCCTAGTGCCTGTGACAGGAAACAGCGCAAAACGCAACGTGGTCGCACCTCAATTTCGCAGTGAAATCGTGCCCTTTTTGGGCAAAGAGACTACCTTTTGTTTTTGAACCCTAGCTCTGCTGGCATCTAGGGAAACCTAGCAAACCTATACATTTTTTAAAACTAGACACCCAGGGGAATTCAGGATGGGGTGACTCGACTGCCTACCACCAGGTTCTGTTACCCAGAATCCCTTGCAAAGCTAAGCAATTGACAAAAAAAAGCATTTTCGTCACATTTCTGTGGTGGAAAGTTCTGGAATCTGTGTAGTTCAACAAATTTCCACCCACCCAGCGTTCCCCCGGAACTCTCGAAAAAAATGGTACCTCACTTGCCTGGGTCTGCCTAGTGCCTACGACAGGAAACAGCGCAAAACGCAACGTGGTCGCACCTCAATTTCGCAGTGAGATCGTGCCCTTTTTGGTTAAAGAGACTACCTTTTGTTTTTGCACCCTAGCTCTGCCGGCACCTAGGGAAACCTAGCAAACCTATACATTTTTGAAAACTAGACACCCAGGGAAATTTAGGATGGGGTGACTCGACTGCCTACCACCAGATTCTGTTACCCAGAATCCCTTGCAAAGCTATGAAATTGACAAAAAAATGCATTTTCCTCACATTTCTGTGGTGGAAAGTTCTGGAATCTGCAAGGATCAACAAATTTCCACCCACCCAGCGTTCCCCCGGCTCTCCCCAAAAAAATGCTACCTCACTTGCCTGGGTCTGCCTAGTGCCTGCGACAGGAAACAGCGCAAAACGCAAGGTAGTCGCACCTCAATTTCGCAGTGAAATCGTGCCTTTTTTGGGCAAAGAGACTACCTTTTGTTTTTGAACCCTAGCTCTGCCGGCACCTAGTAAAACCTAGCAAACCTATCCATTTTTGAAAACTAGACACCCAGGGGAATTCAGGATGGGGTGACTCGACTGCCTACCACCAGGTTTTGTTACCCAGAATCCCATGCAGAGCTAAGAAATTGACAAAAAAAAACCTTTTTCCTCAAATTTCTGTGGTGGAAAGTTCTGGAATCTCTTAGTGGATCAACACATTTCTACCCACCCAGCGTTCCCCTGGGTCTCCCGAAAAAAATGGGTAGGCATAGTGGCTGCAACCGGAAAAGGTCAAAATCGTACGGTGGTGAATTTAAAATACCCTATAGCAAAACTACCTTCTTTTTTGGGGGGGCACCTGAGTTTTTGGCCCAGGGCCTGGTGGCCATCTTTGGAAACTACCAAACCCAAACAGTTTTGAAAACTAGACACCCGGGGGAGTCCAGGGAGGTATGGCATGCGTGGGTCTCCCAATGTTTTCATACACAGAATTCCTTGCAAACCTTAAAATTAGGTAAAAAAATCCCTTTTCCAAACTTTTTTGTGTGGGATCTCCGTGCAGGCAAAAATTTCCTACCACCCAGCGTTCCCCTTGTTCTCCCGAGTAAAATGATACCTCACTTGTGTGGGTGCCCCAAAGCAGAACAGGCTAAAAATGAATTTTTATAAAATGTAGTATTTAGGTATGACAAATTAAGCACCCAACCATAGTCACAGGCCTTTGGCCCACTCACACAAGTGAGGTATCATTTTACTCGGGAGATCAAGGGGAACGCTGGGTGGTAGGACATTTGTGCCGGTAGGGAGATCCCACCCAAAAATGTATGGAAAAGTGTTTTTTTTAACCTAAATTTAAGGTTTGCAGGGATTTCTGGGTAGGAAAACATTGGGGGACACACGCATGCCATACCTCCCTGGACTTTGACATAGGTGACTTCAACATTGACTCTGTCAAACCCACCAGCTTTTGAAAGTGTGGTCATCTGGGTTTTTGGCCCCGTGCTAGATGGACATCTAGGGAAACCTACCAAACCCACACATTTCTACAAAGTAGACACCCGGTGGCTTTCAAGGAGCTATGGCTTGCGTGGATCCCCCAACGTTCTCTTACCCAGAATCCCTTGCAAACCTCATTTTTTGCTGGAAAAAAAACGTTTTTATCACACCTTTATGCGTGGTAATGCGTGGCACCACTGGGCTCACGCAAATTTCCTCCCGCCCAGTGTCCCCCCAGGTCTCCCGATAAAAATGGTACCTCACTTGTGTGGGTGGCTCAAGGACCCGCGACAGGCAAGGGCCCCAAACCTAAGGAGGCGACATCAAAATAACCTATCACTAACCAACCTGGTTTTGCAAGGGGGTTCCCATGAGATTTTGGCCCGGGAGCTCGGCGGCCATGTAGGGAAACCTACCTAACCCACACATTTCTGGAAACTAGACACCCGGGGGAGTCCAGAGAGGTATGGCATGAATGGGTCCCCCAAGGTTTGCCTACCCAGAATTCCCTGCAAACCTTAAAATTAGGTTAAAAAAACAATTTTTCATACATTTTTGCGTGGGATCTCCGTGACGGCACAAATGTCCTACAGCCCAGTGTTCCCCTTGTTCTCCCGAGTAAAATGATACCTCACTTGTGTGGGTGCCACAAAGCAGAAAAGGCTAAAAATGAATTTTTAAAAATTGTAGTGTTTGGGATTCACAAATTAAGCACCTCACCTTAGTCACAGGCCTTTGGCCCACCCACACAAATGAGGTATCATTTTACTCGGGAGAACAAGGGAAACACCGGGTGGTAGGTCATTTGTGCCGGCACGGAGATCCCACGCAAAAAAGTTTGGAAAAGTGATTTTTTTACCTAAATTTAAGGTTTGCAAGGAATTCTAGGTAGGAAAACATTAGGGGACCCACGCATGCCATACCTCCCTGGACTCCCCCGGGTGTCTAGTTTTCACAACTGTTTGGGTTTGGTAGTGTCACAAGTTTGCCGCCGAGCCCCGGGCCAAAAACTCTGGTGCCCCCCCCCCAAAAAAAGAAGGTAGTTTTGCTATAGGTTATTTTAAATTCTCCACCGTACGATTTGGGCCTTTTCCTGTTGCAGCCACTATGCCTACCCACGCAAGTGAGGTACCATTTTTTCCAGGAGACCTGGGGGAACGCGGGGTGGGTGGAAATTTGTTGATCCACGCAGGTTCCAGAACTTTCCACCACAGAAATGTGAAGAAAATGCATTTTTTTTGTCAATTTTTAAGGTTTGCAAGGGATTCTGGGTAACAGACCCTGGTGGGAGGCAGTCGTGTCACCCCATCCTGAATTCCCCTGGGTGTCTAGTTTTAAAAAATGTACAGGTTTGCCAGGTTTCCCTATGTGGCAGCTGCGCTAGGGCCCAAAATCCACTGGTAGGCATATTGCTAAAAACAAATCTGTGCCTAGTCGGCTTTCTGCTGCCCTGGGGGGAAGATTTCGGGGCTGGGGTTGCCCCAGATATGCCCCCAAGGGGGGCAGAAACATTGTGGCTATATTTTTGGGGGAGAGGGGGCATTGGTATGCCCATTCTGGGCAGCCCCCACCCCCACACATAAAAAAGCCAGCGTAATCGTTGGCGTCAAGTGGGCTTTTTGCCCCCCCGGGGGGGCAGATTCGGGGCTACTGCCCCCATCCTCCCTCCAGGGGGGTATAAAGGCTGTCATTGTTGCAGGTGGGGGCTGGGGGCATTGGCATGCCCATTTTGGGCAGCCTCCAACCTAAGACAAATGTGCCCAAAAATCCAGTGTGTCTGGTGGGTTTTTTGCCCCCCCCCGGGGGGGGGGCAGACTGGGGATACTGCCCCATCTGTCCCCGGGAGGGGCAGGAAGTCTGTAATTTTAGCGGGAGAGGGGGTGGGCATGGGCATGCCAGTTGTGGGCAGCCCACCCTATTTCAAATTTGCCCCCCCAAAAAAGTCCCTTGCGTCTAGTGGGCTTTTTGCCCCCCCGGCAGGGCAGATTGGGGGGTAATGCCCCCATCTACCCCCAGGGGGGTCAGAAAGTCCACTAGATGCCAGGGAGTTTTGGGGGCAAATTTTGATTAGGGTGGGGTCTGCCCAAGACGGGCATGCCAATGCCCCCACCCCAATAAAAATTTGCCTAAAAAAATCCCTGGTGTCTAGTGGGCTTTTTGCCCCCCCCCCAAGGGGGGGCAGATTGGAGGCTACTGCCCCATCAGCTCTCAGGGGGGCAGGAAGGCTGTTATTATTGTGGGGGAGGGGGGGCATAGGCATGCCCGTTTTGGGCAGCTCATCCAACTTCAAGTTTGCCCGCAAAAAAATCTCTGGCGTCTAGTGGGCTTTTTGCCCCCCCCCCCCCCGGCGGGGCAGATTGGGGGGTAATGCCCCCATATGCCCCCCAGGGGGGTCAGAAAGACCACTAGACGCCAGGGAGTTTTTTGGGTAAATTTTAATTAGGGAAGGGTCTGCCCAAGACTGGCATGCCAATGCCCCCACCCTAATAAAAAGTTGCCTAAAAAAATCCCTGGTGTCTAGTGGACTTTTTGCCCCCGTGGGGGGGGGGGGCAGATTGGGGGCTACTGCCTCATCTGCCCCCCAGGGGGGGGCAGGAAGGCTGTAATTGTTGCGGGGAGGGGGTGGCGGCATGGGCATGCCTGTTTTGGGCAGCCACACACTATTTCATATTTGCCCCCTCAAAAAATCCCTGGCGTCTAGTGGGGTTTTTGCTCCCCCTGGCGGGGCAGATTGGGGGCTAATGCCCCCAACTGCCCCCCAGGGCGGGCAGAAAGTCCACTAGACATCAGGGGGTTTTTGGGGCAAATTTTGATTAGGGTGGGGTCTGCCCAAGATGGGTATGCCTAATAAAAATTTGCCTAAAAAAATCCCTGGTGTCTAGTGGGATTTTTGCCCCCCAGGGGGGGGCAGATTGGAGGCTACTGCCCCATCAGCCCCCAGGGGGGGCAGGAAGGCTGTTATTTTTGTGGGGGAGGGGGTGGGGGCATAGGCATGCCCGTTTAGGGCAGCCCATCCAAATTCAAATTTGCCCGCAAAAAAATCCCTGGCGTCTAGTGGGCTTTCTGCCCCCCCGGGGGGGCAAATTGGGGGCTAATGCCCCCATCTGTCCCCCGGGGGGCAGAAAGTCTGTAATGGTGGCGGGGGTGGGGGCATTGGCATGCTCGTTTCGGGCAGCCCCCACCCTAAAAAAAGTGCACAAAATAAAATCCCTGGTGCATAGTGGGCTTTCTGTCCCCCCGGGGGGGGGCAAATTGGGGGCTACTGCTCCCATTTGCCCCCAGGGGGGGCATAAAGGATGTAATGGTGCCGGGGGTGGGGGCATTGGCATGCTTGTTTCGGGCAGCCCCCACCCTAAAAAAAGTGCACAAAATAAAATCCCTGGTGCATAGTGGGCTTTCTGTCCCCCCGGGGGGGGGGCAAATTGGGGGCTACTGCTCCCATTTGCCCCCAGGGGGGGCATAAAGGATGTAATGGTGCCGGGGGGTGGGGGCATTGGCGCGCCCATTTCGGGCAGCCCCCACCCTAAAAAAAGGTGCCACCAAAAGTATTCCCTGGTGTATAGTGGGCTTTCTGCCCCCCGGGGGGGGCAGATTGGGGGGCTATTGCCCCATCTGCCCCCCAGGGGGTGCAGAAAGATTAAATACTATAAATTTATTTATGGGGGGAGTGAAGGCTCTTGCCCGAGGGGCCGCTCCCCCCTCCCTGGTGTCTAGTGGGTGGATCCCTGCTTGGGGATCGCCCTCCTGGGGTGATCCCCAAGCAGGGATCCCCTCGGGATGGGTACCATTGGAAAGGGAAATTCTACGTGCTCAGGGGGCTGAGATAGCCCACTGAGCATGTAGAAAGTGAAACTGAAATGAGCCTAAAGGCTCATTTTAGTTTCGGTTTGTGTTCAATGACGACAGCGCGAAGTGCGCGCTGATCGTCATTGAACAGAAACCAGGGAGGGGGCCTCGAGAGGGGGCCTTGGGAGCTGGGGAGTCTCCTCCCCAGCTCCCAAGGTCAGAGGGGTGAAAAGGAAATCCCTCTGCTGTCTGAAGCAGAGGGATTTCGTGCCCCTGGCCTCATGACGGAATGGTTCCGTCATCAGCACAGGAGCACCGATGCTCATGACTGAACCATTCCGTCATGAGCATGGAAGGGGTTAACTCGCACACAGGGTGGAAAAGTAGTTACTGCCCTGTACTCTGCACCATTAGAGCAGCCTTCCCTGCCAACCCAGGCACAAAATAAATGGTAAAGAGGACAGGGCCTGGAGCTCTCCGACAAACAATGGGCTACGGCATTCGCATAGGTTATGTAGGTGTCGCAGAATCCCAGGCTTAAATTTATGCAGTTTAAGTATTTTTACTAAACTTATTTTACTCCTCCGCAAACACCCCAATCATGTGATATGGCCCTGTCCAAATCTACTAAAGGAGTGTGCAAAACTATGGACGTCATAGCTGACCTGACTTGCACCCGACACCCCAGATGTGCTTGCTAGGTCTCTTACCTAGGCTACACACCAGGTCCATGAACCTGGTACACACGCAGGTTCACGGACCTGGTGCTGGTCCCGTTTAATATGCGGAGGGAGGGGGGGGGGGAATTAATGGGCAATTTTACAAATGAGAAAGAGGCAAAAAGCCAGAAGTCCTTGTTAAATGTATGTTGGGCAAGATAATCTACTCTATCATCAAGGCATCAAATAATGTACCTTCATTAGGTTGCAATAAGACTAAACCCTGTCTCGCCTCCTACCTGTTCAGTCCTTTAGAAAAGGATTGTAGTTTACCCATAAACCATCTTAAACCTCTGTAAATGTATATATTTATATGCAATCTCATTAGCTTTCCAGACCCTGTGCTTCTCCCTAAACTTCAACACTTTAGAAAGCAGATTTTGGTTTAAAGACTACCCTGTGTGAATTATGATTTTTAATAACAATGAAAGCATTTTCTAAGAAAATTTAGGCGAACATTTTTAAAGTGATAAATTCTACTACTTATAGGTCCCATGATTGTTGCTTGCCAAAGGAACATATCATCGTAGATGTAGTGCATTTCTGCTCTCTAGTTTCACTGAACCCAGAGCAGCAAGTTCCCTTCCTGTGTTGCGTTGCTGTTAAACTTTTGTAAATCTGGCTCTACATATTTTGTCTACACTACGGTTTCTATATTGTATGATTATCAGATAGGTGTAGCACACGAGCAACTTTTGAATGTCACATCTGTTAAAGCAGAAGAAGTTCTCTCGCTGATTTAGAAGGAACTTTTGTAGAACAATTATAGTGGCACACAGCATTTTTGTTCAAAACTGCAGCCTCAAAAGCAAAATTCCATATTTCCTGAATTTGCACACATTAAGAAATATGTTGGCAAAAGGCAGACCTTCAGCTCCTTGATGATAGACCTGAAAAACGCATATTAATTAGTAATTGTAATTTTCGTGTGAAATATCACAAAAGATCACAGTTCTTTTCTGCCTCGCTGACACTAAAACATGTCAGTGGTGAAGGTAAACATATGCATCCATCTGCTTGGAACTATTGATTATAAGAGTCCCAGGCCAGTACAGACATTAAAAAAATTTGGAGTAACTGCATTGGCTAAAAACAAAAAGAAACAGCACGCGCAAATGAATGGAACTCATGTAGACAACGATTGTTACTAATCTGAAACTAGTGTCATTCATTGCAACAAATAATGCCACATATTAAGCAATATATGACAATAATTGACAACAATAAATATTTCTCATATTATGATTAATAAAACCACTCATTGTCCCTTGGGGCCTTATTACAAATTCAGCAGTCCATAGGACAGCCAAACCTGTGGTGACGGTCTAACCATCACCACACTGTGGGACCACCTGCAGTATTACGACTGCGGTGGTTGGACCGCCAGCACCACTGGGATCAAGTATCCCACTGGGCAGGCGGCCTTTCACTGGCAGGAACATGGTGGCGATGTTGCAGACAGCACAGCCAAACATATTCCAAGTTGCCATTTAACCGCCCTTTTCAGGACAGTCAACCCGCCATGAAAAGGGTGGAGTAATAGCAACAGGGGCCCCCTGCCAGAATTGGGCCTGGAGTTGCATGCGGGTGGGCGTATGTAGTGCCCTTCTGTATTTGCACACATTTCCTGCACATATGCCACACCTTGCAGGAAAGTGCAGTTGACGGTCTGGCAGCGGCGGTCTGGATACAAGGCTCTTCTGTGAGCCTCACTGACTGCCACTGTAAGACCTCCACAGGACTGCCCCCAGACCAGAAAGGAATCCCTAACCTGGTGGGGGCAGCATCATGGCTTTGGCGATCCTAAAGCCGACCGCGCATTGCACCTTCCACTGTAGGACTGCCAAAGTCATAATAAGGTCCTAAATATTGCCACTTATTAAAACGAAAAATATCACTCATTGGGATTAACAAAGGGGCTCATTTAGAGTTTGGTGACTAGTCCGTCGCTCTGTCCGCACTACAGAGGGACTTACCCCACTGCTCTTGAGGAAGACTGACAGCCATATTTAGAAATCTTCAATGGGGACTGGGCTGGTGGAGAACTCTCTGCTTTTAGCGGAGCCTAGGTTCTGGTGACTCTGTTGAAAGCACAGAACGTTTGCGCAGTAGCCACCATGTTTAATGCAGCTACTAAGCAAACTGTGTGGTTCTTCAAAATAAATATCCAAAGCGGGAGTTAATTTTTGACAAAACAAAAAATATTTGTGCCTGACATTCTGGAAGTTTCCTCCTAGAATGTGGGGGTACATTTTGTGCTTTCCTGTCCAGGACTGCTAGGCTTTCCATGGTAGTCTCAAACAGAAAATAGTATGGCATAATGCCTTTAGTATGGCTGACAGCCTGAGGTACCTTGATTGACAGCCCAATGTCAGTCTTGTCTTTGTTCAAAGATTTTCAGTAGCGGATCCACCGGAAGTTCTTACAACAGAAACATGGTGGTTCACCCGATTCTAAGTAGAACTCTCAGACTGAGAGTTTAATGGCAGCAGAGTACCTTACTCTAAACAAACCCCGTAGCTATTAGCCAGATGAACCAGTTCAAGCCCAGCAACTCCAATGGTATGATTTAATTGAGCTTCAGTAATGCTTGTGGATGATCAGCTGTGCTGAGCTTTAGCAAACCTCATAACCAGGATAACCATGTCTTGAGCGTCCTGCCTCGAGACAGTGATGAGTGCTCAATTATGTTCTACTTATTGCAAATGTAATCGCTGCAACTACCAGCAATGCACAAAGCTAAAATATGGCATTTAAAGGCGATAAAACGTGATGCAATGGTCATCAATACCTCCAGCCTGAACACTCTCCTCCACATTGTCTTTTCTGCCATTTAAAATGAACTTTCAGAAAGCAATAGCTTATTTCTCCTTTCCACTTGCATAAAATACCGGGCCATTAGCTGCAGCGCAGTTTTGCAAAAATGCTCACATTTGTTCAGCAGATTCTGCTACCATTAAATATCTTGAACAGACCTGGAGAAGACATCTGTTTATTTAATAAAACCTTTCATTAATCACAATGCATCGCCTTTCAGTTCATTCAGAGCGTGCAGGGTTTGGATTTGATAACCATTGCAACTTTATGTGGGGGTGGAATGGATCCCAATAAGATGAGGTGTGAATACTATGCAAAGTTGAAACCATCTCGAAATAACTCACTTTTCTGAGGACTCATCAACTGCTTGTAGTAAGGTTCTACTGTCAAGTTTGGGCTCGGGGCATTCCATATTTCGGGGCTTGTACTCTGAAGGTCTGCGTCCATCACCCAGCATCTTGAAAGCCCGTTAGTTAATCAAGTGTTCAGTCACTGTGCAAAGATTTCTTGGTAGATGCAATGTGATGCCTGTTTTTTCAAGAATTTTTAACCTGTAAGTAGACAAGACCTTCCACCTGCGTATTGCATCCACTAAAGACTAGTGTGTGCTTTAATAATAAGTTTGACTTAGTCATGTTTTCAAAGGCGTTAAGAACTTTCTGTCTGACTTGTACTTTTGTTTTTGCAGCCTGGCATTGGGATTCTTGACAAGAGACCCAACTGATGATGTTACACCAGTGATGTTACACTTGTCAAGAAAGGCAGTTGCATGTTAGAATACAGAGTACAATTATTGCAATGCCATTATATAATTGGCAAAATATTGACAAGCAAAATATCAAGGGGATAAGTTTACATTGGCAAGAATGGATTTCCTATCCTTAACTTCACCTCTACGTACCTTGAAGATATGTATCAACAAGATAAGTACATGTGGAGTTAAAGTATAGTAAATGTATGCTTACCTATACATACTTCACTTGTTGACATTTTTGGAGTCCATATTTTGGTACTCAGTTTCGGTAATGATATTAAGGTATCAGGAAATGTAGTACTTGATTATACTGGCACCATACCAAAGACGCCAAAGCAAGGCCTTTTGTCAGTTCTAGCCAGTGGACTGTTCAAGTAGACAGAGGACTTCTTGGTAAAGAGAGATGCAGATTGACAAACTGAACCACTCCATTTACTTATGAAGAAAACAATTACCAGTGACATGGAGTGCAGTCACGGAGGAAGTTGTTAACTGTGAGTATCAGTCTGGCCTGATGTTAAGTTATTGAAGTCTGTTTGAGTAAAACATGCTAGGCCTAGTCTGAGTAACACGGTCGTGTTTAGTCATTACAGGCAGGAGTGGTCTGAACAATTGGGAAGGTTTTTCTCTGTAGTTTGATTGTCTCCTTTGAAGAAATGGAAGAGAGGTAATTAGAGGATGGCTGTAATATAAGCATAATTTATTTTATTTATTATTTTTCTTTCTGTAGTTGACGTCAGTTCTGAGTCCTGATGAGAACCTTGAAATAATAAGGGTTAGAAACGCGTTGCCATATCTTCAGCCAATGAGTTCACAATATTAATGAGTGTTGCGACCTGTGGTAGATGGTATTTAATATCAACAGAGTCACTCCTTTGTTCCCAATCAGCTTGGTACTGTGAGGCTGTTAGGCCCGGTAAGGAGGAGCTCACATTCACGTGGAAGCTGGTGACAAAGAATATTTCCTCTTGGGCATTCAAATTCAGAACTGTCTTATTTGTTTGTGAGGTTGCATATGATGTTTTGTAATGATTTTGATTGTAATTGAATTTGTTGTTTGTGGGATGGGAGATATGTTTTGTAATGTACATGTGTGAAACGTTCATATTTAGTTTTCTGTGTACTGAAATGTGAAGCACCAAAGTCATTTTTGCTAAGACTGATGTGTTAAAAATAAATGGTAATCAATCTTTTTAAGTATAGTGGTCATGAATAAAAACAAAGGTATGAAGCAATAGAGTCAGTACTGGCAATTTGAGTAGTGTTTTGAACTTTCTATAAGTGGCATTTTCAGACATACAATTTAAAATCCGGCTTCACAATAAGTTGTGGTTTAAAATTGTGAGCCCAGAGACACCAGACTCCAAATCTCCATCTTTTGCCAATAGGGAATTACACTTAAAAGATGTTTTAAGGCAATCACAATGTTAACCTATGGGAGGGATAGGCTTTTCAGTAGTGAAAAGTGAATTTAGTGTTTTTTCACTACCAGGATATGTAAAACTCAAAATTACATGTGCTACATTTTAAATACACTGCACGCTGCCCCTAGGGTCTACCTTAGAGGTGACATACATGTAAAAAGGAAGGTTTGGGCCTGGCAACTAGGTTACCTTTCCAGGTCAAAACAGAAGTTTAAAACTGCACACACAGGCTCTGCAGGGGCAGGCCTGAGTCCCATTTACACTGCTACTGAGGTGGGTGGCACAATCAGTGCTGCAGGCCCACTAGTAACATGTAATTTACAGGCCCTGGACACACGGGAATGTACATTGACTACGCCAATTGTAGATAAGCCAATTTTACTATATTTTTGGGAGAGAGCAAATGCACTTCAGCATTGTGTAGCAGTGGTAAAGTGCCCAGAGTCCTAATGACAATAAAAACAAGGTCAGAAAAAAGGGAGGAGAAAGGCAAAACCTTTAGGGGTGACCCTGCAGAAAGGGCCGGGTCAAACAACTTGTGTGACTTTCACTAGGTTTTTTACCCAGGCACCCTTGCAAACCTCAAACTTTGGCTAAAAACACACATTTTCTGTGATGGAAAGTTCTGGAATCTTTGGGAAGCCACATATTTCCGACCACACAGTGTTCCTCCATGTCTCCCAATAAAAGTTGCACCTCACTTGTGTGTGTTGCCTAGCTTTCATGACACGAAAGCGCCCAAAATGCAACACAGCACGTCAACTTTTCTAGCTGAAACTAGACCCTTATTTCCAATTTGGTTAATTGTAGATTTTGGGTCATAACTCAGCCGACACTTAGGGAAACCTACCAAGTCTGCAAATTTCTGAGACAAATGGGGGAGTCTAAGGTTGCATGACTTGTGTGGCTCACGCCAGGTTTCTATTCACCCAGAAGCTCTTACAAACCTAGAACTCAGGCAAAAAACACACATGTTCCTCACATTTCAGTGACAGAAAGTACTGGAATCTGTGGGGAGCCACACATTTCCAACCACCCAAAGTTCCCCCAAGATTCCCAATAAAAATGGTGCCTCACTTGTGTGGTTGGGCCCAGTGGTAGCTGGTGACATTTGAAAGTGGTGTGACGCAAAGTTTGTGGTGAGTACGCGGTGGCGAGTGAGCTTAGTGAGCGAGCCCCAATGTCATAGGGAGTGTTCGGGGGGTTCTCCCTGAGAACATTTTGAGAAAAGAGTGGGCAAATAGTCCATTTTAAAGCATATTTGTGAAAGCAAGAAGGTTAATAAAGCAATTGTCATAGTGTCTTTTCAGGCTCACAAGCCTGTCAATAAATTTGGTGGCACTACTCCAGCTCAGTTGTCCTTTAAGACTCCCAGTACACCCTTTAACACTCCGAGGACTGCCAGTAAGCAGAAGGGGGATGGGAGCACACTGCTTCACCTCCCAGCACAGTTCGCCCCTTTGCATCCTGATAAATGCTGTTCAATTTACATCCTTACTTGACGTTTTGCAGGGTGTTTCACCAAAGTTGGTGCAGGTTAGTGCTGTTAATCTCTAGACACGTGTTTCTGGATTGTATCCTTCATCAGTAGAGATAAAACGAAATGACACATGTGTTTCTGGATTATATCCTTCATCAGTAGAGATAAAACAAAATTCTTCTGGGGTTTGCTGAGAAAGCTGCCACAATACTCTCAGGTCTCTGTACCTCTCCCTGGCGCACAGGTGCATCTCCAAGAGCTCGTCAGCCCAGTGGCTCAAGGGAGCCTTTTTAAACAGAAGGGGGATGGGAGCACACTGCTTCACCTCCCATCACAGTTCACCCCTTTGCATCCTGGTAAATGCAGTTCACTTTAAATGCTTACTTGAAATTTTGCTGAGTGTTTCACTAAAGTTGGTGCACTAACCAACTTTGGTGAAACACTCTGCAAAATGTCAAGTAAGCATTTAAATTGAACTGTATTTACCAGGATGCAAAGGGGCGAACTGTGCTTGGAGGTGAAGCAGTGTGCTCCCATCCCCCTTCTGTTTAAAAAAGCCTGCCAGTAAGCTTACTGTCACTGCCCCAGCTTCACTGTCCTTTCATACTTCCAGGTGTGCCTGTAAGTCTACAGACACTGCCCCAGCTTCACTGTCCTATCAGACTCCCAGAACCGTCAGCAAATCTACTGGCACTACCCCCAGTTCCGCTATGCTCTCTCTTTGGCAGGAGAGGGCCCTCTAGGCGCTAGCAGTAATTTCTCATCCACTGTCTGACAGGAGTGGACCCTGGCAGGGGCTGGTAGTGGTTGCTGGGAGGACAATGTCCAATAAATCATACTTTTTGCGGCTCAAGCCATGTTTCCCAGATCCAAGTGCACTAGCTGGGAACTTTTAAAGGATTTGAAATCACTCTTATTGAATGGGATCCTCATGCACCTGGCAGTGCCACAGGCTGCCAATAATGGGCATCAGGGGTGGGGAACCCCACCACCAGAGTGCGGGCATCGGGGTCAGTAGGGGAGACTGCCTTCCCTATCACAGACACTAGGAGGGAGAGAAGGCGAGAGGCAGGGGAAAGAGAGGGGGAGAAAGGAAGCACAAGGGAAGAAAAGTGGGGAAAGGAGGGACGAGAAAAGGAGACAGTGAGTCAGAGGGGACAAAGAGACAAGAGAGGACAAGAAAGAGATGGACGGGGAGACTGAAGAAACTAGAGATAAAAGAGAAGGAGTAGTGTGGCAGAGGAAGGGAAGACCAGAAAGTAATAGAAGAGAGTGCAAATAAAGTGATAGAGTGACAGAGTCAGAGAGAGGGAGCCAGGGGCAACAAGAGAAGGAATGAAAGCGGGAGAAAGGTAGGGAGATAAAAAAAGGAAGATGCAAAAATGTGTGCAACTGTCTCTGGAGTACGAGACGGTGTTTCAAGGGCCTCGCCTCGAAAAGAAGAGACAACAGGGTGAGAGGACAGCTCAGAGTCGATTGAAAGGAGACCGGGCAAGGTTGGCCCTACAAAATCATCCATTAGCAACAGGCCAGCCCAGACAGGAAACCGAAGTGAGGCGCAAACACCTCAGCTGATCTATGGGACCCGACAGTCAGCAGTTCTAAGGTTTTTGCTGCCCTTGACAAAAGGTCTCTAGAGAGCCTTCACTAGCAGCCAGTGTGCGCACATGAAGGAACAACTTATTTGACTTGTATGGGGTGACCTGATGCATTTCAAGGTGCAGTCAACCCCATACTTGCAAACCTATCTCAGAAGACAGAACCACCACCCTGTGCCCCTAATCACCCACCGCACAGCTTCAGAAAAGAAGGAATTACTTTAAGAAATTAGACTTTATTGTTGTCATTTGAAATTCAAACTCACCAAATCGACGGCAGGGATACATTATAGTCAAACATGGCATTTAAAAGGCTTGATGCGCCCTCCTAAGAACCTGAATACCATGTAAAAGCGAGGAATGCATTAAACACTCCCCCGCAAATAAATATGCAACGTGTGTGCGTATGCCATTGATGGAGCGAGATAGAAAACAAAATTTTGTTTAAACTCGTGAAGTCACATTTCCATAACATGAATAATAATATTAATGATTTGTGATATGTCGTGCTAATACAACTTAAATTAAACTTTACACATGGGGGGACTAACATGTGTGCTCATAAACGTGCATAATTGTTGCATCTTTTTGTTCGTGCAAAATAATAAAATAATTTATTGTTTTCGTTTTTGTCATTACTAACTGCTGCAAACTTAAAAGAAGCATGTGCTTGTTTTGCTTTTCCTTGTCTGTGTAATGTCATTTCCATATTCTAGGTGCATATAAGTCTCATGGATTATCGAAGACTGGTAGATATAAACGCTGCTTTATTTGTTTGCATTGGCTAGGTAACATTTGATTAATCGGGTGGGTTAATTAATTAGTAAATCTTGGGGTGGATACAGAATCTACATTATTTCTTACATTAATACTTTTCTTGTGTTTGTTTTATACTAGAAAGCATAAGTTGCCTGCTTTTGGGCCTAGCCTGCTCGAGCTACAAAAAAAAGTTGAATTTTACTTCTGCAAAAGTCCCGAGACGCCCATTCTGAAATAAAATGTTCGTCAAAAACTGCGTTCACAAAGCAAAAGCTGACGTGCTATCATCATTCTGTCGGACATGGCCAAGGTCGAAAAAGAACATTTTGACAGTCCTTAACTTGGCATCCGCGGAAGTCAATTGGAAGTAATGAGACATTTGTAGCAAACCTAGGAAGCTCCTGGTTGCATACAGAAAAGACAATGGTCCTTAAGAAAAGTGACCTAATGGAACTTTTGAAATGTGGGTGACATGTCACTTGTCACTCTCAGCCAATGGGACGTCGAAGATTTCTGAAAACTTTCCTTTGCGTAGTTTAGTTAGCGTAGAAAGGTATAAAAAGTCATGCCCCTAGGGATGGGCTGGCTGCTGCTTTCTGACTTTCTGATGAGGGTGAAGTGCTGTCGGACATTGCGTGGAGCACGTAAGAATCCTCAAAGAACTTTACTTTAATTTCTATCTATTTAGCTTAGCTAGGGACTTAGGTTTTAGAAATGCTAAACTTTAAATATTCGCTTTAATTTTGATTCACTTGCTTAAATTGTATTTTTCTCACGTTTCTTTACAATCATGCTTGCTTTATTGCTAATAAAATTCATTTATAAAACTATCAACTTATATACCATAATTTAGTAAATAAAATCTTACTTTTGACAAACAAGCTGGTCTTGATTATTCAAGAGTGTAGGTTACTATTAGCTAGATCACGTCGCCAATAGTGGTCATTTAAATAGTTAGGTTTTATTCTAATGACAATATTCTTTCCGCAGATGTATAAAATTGTATATAGTTTGTAGATAATGTGTATATAGATTTAATCTGACCACCTGATTCAGTAGGCCCAAAATATGTCAGGTTTATAAATGGGTCCATAATTTAGTATAAAATTTTGTTTATAGGTTATGAAGTTGGGTAGCGTTGTTTATGATATATTTTCTATAGGCCGCTAGATCAATTCTCTGGTAGCAGAAATTGATGGTTGCTAAGAGTAACCAAGGTAATATGTTGGTTGCTAAGGATTACTAAAGTGTTTTGGTATGGAAATAGGATCGATGTTTTAACACATGTTGAGTTCGTTTTTCGTGCTATCTGTAAGCTATACCGGTATAGATTGTGTGATGAGAAATTAGTCACGCAAGCCATCTGTTCTGTTTGTAGTGATATCGCCGAGTATCACAAGAGGTATCGCCGTGTACCATAGTGTTGTCGCCGAGCAACACAGTTTTAGGGCTAGGTGTGAATCTTGTATAGTGAGGGTTTTCTAAGAAATTAAAGCAGCATGAGAATAGGGACAAAGCGCCTTCCATAAAACTCACTGTGATAAGAGTATTAGTTATATCCGAGCTTGAGTGAAGGGTAAATTAGCGTCGGTGCATGATTATCTATAAACAGGTTAGAGTCCTGTACGGGTACATGTTTCATATCTATAAACAGGTGAGAGCCCTGTACGGATAACGTCGTTATTTTACTAACGGTGCATGATCTCTATAAACAGGTGAGAGTCCTCTACGGATTTCATGTGTGTTTGAAATTAGGGAATTTTCAGTGTGAAAGTGCGAGTTTGATTTGTATTTTATGTTCAAGTGGAACTCTTAGAACTGTCACTTCGCGGTGCGTTCAGAGCAAAGCGAGTTCATAATTATACGTGTTAGAAGGGTGGGGTAAGGGTTACTCTACTGACAACTGAATATTATCCTTAGTGTGAATAGCGCCGTCTATTCCGAAGTGTGGATACTTGAATGTATGTAAACTATCCTAAATAGTGAAACGAACAGATGTTGTCCTTATAGTCATTGTTAAGAATTAATTTACACTGAAAAGTGTTCTTAAAATGGCGCTGTGAAAAGATTTTGTGAAGGAGGGGTAAGCGCCAGGAGTGAGAAACGAGAAACCGCAGCTGCTGTGTACGTCACAGAGCCGCGCTGGGATTGGGTGACCTACGTCACAAGCTATATTCTGATTGGCTCTTGAGTCTATGACGACCTGTGAGCTGATTGGTCCTTCAGAAAAACTCCAATTTTATTGGTTGAGCAGAAAAGTGACGTAGCTCAACTGTCATTGGCTTGTTGGTGTGTTTCGCGCACGGATTGGTTGTTTTGCGGAACATCCCGGAAATATTTTACGAACGATTTTGTGAATTAGATTTAACTCTTAAAAATGAGTTATCATTTTAAACATATTGAGAAAAAGCCAACATTATTTCAGAAGTTTAAGAATTTATTTTCACCTGATAAGAAAATCGAAACGCGAGGTGGTAAACTACTTCATAAGTATAAAACACCTGCAGCGTATATGGAAGGTGAATATGGATATCATACTGTCTTATGGTTCGACAGTTGGAAACGCTATACAAAGAACGACGGTGTTTTAACTTGGCCTGATGATGGTTCATTTAATGTAAAAGTCTTGAGAAATTTACGAGAGAAAATGAACGCTCTTGTTCCGAAACCGAGACCAACTCAATTTGAAGCTTTAGTTGAGTGGGAAGACGAGATGTATCAGTTACAAAGAGAAGCTAGTGGAATTAAAAGACCTTCTAAAAATCCACCTTGGAGAAGAGAAACTCATGAAGATAGATTGCGAATGTGGAGACAGGGAAACATGAGTGAAGGATTGTATTTAATTCAGGAAATGGTAATGGGAACTCCTACAGGGAAATCTATGGAAAGCGAGTCTGAGGATGCAGTTATGGAAGAAATATATACAACAGCTAGAAAGAATCAGCCTTTGAGACCTCCTAGATCATGGTCTACTCCGGTGGTTTCTACTGAAACTTCACCGAGTGCACCTCCAATTAATGAAGCTCCTAAACTTTATCCAAATAATTGTGAAATCATTGAAACTCCTAGAAGACCAGAATTTGATAATGTTCGAAATGAAGGTAGACATTTTACAATGGCTCCAAGGGCAAGAGAAGCTCCAAAAGATTATACAAGAGAGACAAGAAATGTTGAAGATGCTGATTATAATGAATATTTAAGATCTAAAGAAGAATTAATAAAAAGAATGACAAAAGGCATGGAAGCTGTGACAGTTCCAGTAACGATTGGTCCTGTTCAGCCTGTATTTGACCAAAAGGAAACAAACAAAACAGGATTAACTATTCCTTTAAATACAGAAATTCAAAAGGCTGCTGAAAAATTTTATTCAGACTTATCTGAAATAAACTCTTCTAAATCGAGAATGCCTGATTTAACCTTTAATGAGGACTTATCTCCAAAAACACCAATGGGTGCTATATCAGATATAGGGAGTCCTGAAGTCAGGGTAACCACACCAAAACTTGATGTGGCCAAATTAAAAGCGAATATCGAAGAATTAATAATTGGAACAATCGGTCCAGATAGTTTAAATTACTATCGAGATGATGAACTACTGTTCATTTGCAAAAGCATACAATGGAAAACAAAAAATAAATATGATCAACTAGAGGATCTAGCAGCAGAACTTGAAATCGATGTGAGCAAACAAAAGAATTTTGCGAAACATTACAGATTAGACTTTTCAGAAAATGACATTGAGAGTTTGAACTCAATGGGAAGAATAGTACATATAAAAGATTTGATTGTCTATATCAAAAAGCTAGGAGAACTGAATAAGTGGAGAGTAAAATGGACGAAAAAGAAGGAAGATGAAAGATTGGAAAAATTGTCAAAACAATTTCCAATGAGAGAAATTGCAGGTGGAGGATATGTTCATGTCCCTTGGTCGAGACAGGACATTCTGTTATTTACAAATGACTTTCCGAAATTGAGGGAAAAACCAGTTGAGTGGTACAGGCAAGTCGATAGATTTATCAAAGTGTCAAAAGTTCTGTGGATTGATTTAGATGGATTTTTTGATATTGTTGTTCCATCAGATCTTTGGACAGAATGCAAGATATCGATTAGTTGGCCAAAAACAGAACCTGAGCGAATCAAAGAAACAGGTGCTCCAAATCCACTTGTAATGGATTTTTATGAAAAAGTGATTGTTTGGATGAAGAACAAAATTCCACCCAAAGAAGTCGATTGGGTTAAAATAGAAAGGACTGAACAGGAAACTAAAGAATCAGTTCATTCTTTTTATGAAAGACTACTGTTAATCTTTAAACAATACAGTGGTTATGAAAAACTAGACGAAAAAGACATGAGCCATTTTGTCTATAGATTTGTTTATGGACTAAAACCTGAAATTGGAGAAATGATCAGAAATAGCATTGTCGGATGGCAATCACTATCTGTAGATGATATTCTAAGAAAGGCTAAATATTGCAGCGATGAAATAGAAGTAAAACAGAAGAAGCTCAAGGAGAAAGCCATGTGGGCTCAGGTAAAAGTGGCTGAGCAACAAATTGCCAGCATGGGTAATAAGAACACTAATTTTGTTCAAACTGGAAATACAAACCAGATACAAGGAAAGTTTAAAAGTAATAATTTCCCAAAGAAATTTAGCCCAAAAATTGAGGAGTTGAAACAAAGATTACCTTGTTTTAATTGTGGCGAAATTGGACATTGGAGAGACGAGTGTCCTCATCCTCCTAAAAACTTAAAGAATCCCTTATTGAATCCACAGATGCAGAATGGTGTTGACCTGCAGCGACAGCTACAGATGCAACAGGGGTTAAACGAATTAAATATTCAGCGACAGTTGCAGCAACAGCAACAGCAACAGGTGAATAATCGTCAAGACCAATTGCCACAACCACCGTTTCCGAATTGTGGGGGAGTTCAAAAATATAATCCAAACGTGGGATTTCAGGGAAGTGAACAGGTAATAAAACCACAAAAACAGCAAAAGCAGCAAAGAGTTCAAATGCAAAATGCTACACAACAGTTTTTATTAACAGAAAGTCAAGACAGCGATTCTGATGATTATTGCTGACGGTGCCCGAGAGAGGAGGAAGAGTGTGTTGTTGGAGCCACTCTTGAGGTTGACCAGTCTGGTCCTTTTGTAAACGGGAAAGTTAATGATGTAGACATCACTTTTCTAGTGGACACTGGTGCTACCCGTTCTACTGTTAGATCAGTGGAAATTGAAAACCTACCTCTCTCTGGGGATACCATCCAAGTTGTCGGAGTAAGTAATCAGCAAATTAAAACTGACTTAACTGATCCAGTACCAGTTGAAATTGGAAATTACAGAGACAAACACAGATTTGTGGTTTGTAATAGTAGTCCAGTGAATCTATTGGGCAGAGACATCCTATGTAAAATGAATTGTAGAATATATTGTTCTCCTGATGGAGTTGAGTTACAAACAATGGAGGAAGATGGTTTATACAGAATGACAATGATGATGATGGAAGCAGAAGAAACAAAATTGTTTCCTGCATTTGAAGAAAAAGATTTACCTGAAGAACTCAAGGAAACAGTGAAATCTGAAATATGGGATTTTACTGGAAATGAGATGGGTCTGATGAAAAACGTAGATCCAGTAAAAATTACATTGAAACAGGGAATAGAATTTCCAAACATTCCACAATATAAAATGAAAACAGAAACAATTGAAGGTATTACACCAATAATTGAAAAATTAATCAAACAAGGTGTATTAAAAGAAATGGAGAGTAGTCCTTGTAATTCACCAATTATGGGAGTTAAAAAGTCTAACGGAACATTTAGAATCGTACAAGATTTGAGAAAGGTTAATCAAATTGTTGTTCCATGTTGTCCTGTGGTTCCAAATCCAGCAGTAATTTTATTCCAGATTCCACATGATGCTGAATGGTATACAGTCATTGACCTTTGCAATGCATTCTTTACTGTTCCCTTACATCCAGACAGTTATGAAATCTTTGCTTTCAGATTCCAAGGTAAGACCCTCGGATGGTCAAGAATCCCTCAGGGCTATACAGAAAGTCCTTCAATCTTTAATGAACTGTTAAAAAGATCATTAGAAGACCTAGACTTACCTGGTAGGTCTACGCTAGTGCAGTATATTGATGATTTGTTAATAGCTGCAAAGACAAGAGAAAACTGTGTGACAGACACAATAATTCTGTTAAATCGCCTTGCAGAAGAAGGACATAAAGTGTCCCCAGCAAAACTACAGTTTTGCAAACAAGAAGTAAAATATCTTGGTCACAGAATTGCAAAGGGAAAAAGACAAGTAACAATAGAGAGAATAAAAATGATTCAAGCAATGTTACCACCAAGAACACAGAGACAGGTCAGAATGTTCTTGGGAATGGTAGGTTACTGTCGACAATGGATAAGTGGATTTTCAGTAATTGCAAAACCACTACAAAGACTAACAAAGTCAGATGTAAAAGATCCAATTATTCTCAATGATGCTGAGATGGATTCTTTTGAGAACCTGAAAAAGAGCTTATGCCAAGCTCCTGCTTTAGGTATGCCAAATTATGAGAAAGATTTCGAACTGTATTGTAGTGAGAGAGAAGGATGTGCATTATCTGTGTTAATTCAGAGACACGGAAATTTAAAGAAACCTATTGCATACTTCTCTGCAGTTCTTGATTCAATTGCAAAAGCATTACCAGGTTGCTTAAAAGCAGTTGCAGCTACAAGTATCAGCCTCGAACAAAGTGAAGGGATCATTATGGGATTTCCTGTGAAAGTTTTTGTGCCTCATTCAGTAGAAATATTATTGACAAGAGGTAAGACTCAGCATTTAACAAGTAGCAGATTGACAAAGTATGAGAAAATCATACTAGGAGCAGACAATGTTTCGATTTCAAGATGTTTAAATCTGAATCCTTCTACATTACTGCCTGATTCTGAAATTGTTGATGACATCGAAACAGAACATGAATGTTTAGATGTCATGGAATTCTGCACAAAACCAAGAAAAGACATCAAAGACAGACCTTTGTCTGAATCGGATTTTGTCTACTTTGTAGATGGTTCATGCTTAAGATCCGAAGGAGGTGTCTTAAAAGCTTCATATTCAGTTTGTACAGTCACAGATGTCGAAGAAGCATCATGTCTTGAAGGAGTTCGTTCAGCACAAGTGGCTGAATTAATTGCTTTAATTCGTGCATGTGAAATATCAAAGGATATAAGAGTTACCATCATTACTGATAGTCAGTATGAATACGGAGTTGTGCATGATTATGGACAACTCTGGTCACAGAGAGGATACATGACATCAGCAGGATCACCAATTAAAAATGCAGTTTTCATTAGGAGATTAATTGAAGCAATACAATTGCCAAAAGAAATCGCCATTGTTAAGTGTGCAGCGCACACTAGAGGAATTGATTATATTTCCAAGGGAAATGCCTTCGCAGATGAAACAGCTAAATACTGCGCAAGGAAAAATTATTCTTACAATCGGGAGAGGAGTAAAGAAACTGATTCAAATTCATTAATGCTAACAACAGTTGAGGCAAGCTTTTGTACCTGTAGGTAAACTGTTGAGCATAAATGACAGTGCTATTTTGGATTACTGTAAAAGGTTATCTGATATGGTAACTTCTGTGTCTAATCAGGTGGGAACTGAAGCACAATCAGATGAAAAGGTTTTGACACATGATCTGAGACCTGGCGATTGGGTCAGAACGAAAGTACATCGGAGAAGGAATTGTCTAGCTCCTAGATGGCAGAAACCTAGGCAGATAATTTTGATCACTACTAATGCTGTAAAGTGCAGAGGATTGAAACGCTGGATTCATCCTAGTCATACTATTCCAGTACCAACTCCTGAGAGTTCTGATGTTGAAAGTGATACCACAGATGATTCTGATTCTGAAGTAGAAGGCGAAACAGAAGGTGAAATAATTCCAGATTCTGAAGATCGACAAGAAAGTCGACATCTGGAAACTGTGCCAGTGAATGGAAATTTGACAAGAAAAGACTTAGAAATCATTGAAATAAATTCTGAAGGTGAAGAGAATCTGTTAAAGGGAAAGATAACTGAGGATTCGGTTGTCTCTATTAAAGACAAAGAAGCAGAACAAAAAGAAGTTTCAGACCAGGAGAGTATCGAAAGGCAGAAAATAAACTCTGGAGTAAGGAACAAAAATCCGAAATCTGGGAAGTTGGGGGTAATTGAAGAAGAGGAGGAAGAAGAATTACCGAGTACCAGTGATGGAAGACAAAGTGAAGTTCCTGAAGGAGTGAAATTGCCGAATAGAGAAGTTCCTGAGTCAATTGAAATTTCAGACTACGAAACTGAAGAAAGTGACGTGGATGGTGAAAGTGAAAACAGAAAGAAAAGGACTTGGAAGTCAGAATCAAATAATTCTGAACCAAAGAAGAAGTACGTGAGAAAAGCAGACTACTGGCCTGGTGGAAGATTGAGAGTCAGATTGATCAAGAAACCAAAAGAACAAGTTGAAGAAATCAGTAGTCAAAAGAGTCCTGGAAAAGAAGTTGGAGTTGGAAGAAAAATTGAAGTGATATCGAGAAAAGGAAAGAGAATAGTAAGACCAAACCAAAAATACAAGTCTCCTGAGTGGACTTACTTAGTAATTCCACCTGTTATTGACATATATGATAGTAGTGAAGAAGAAAACGAAATCCAAGAAATTAGTGACAATGATTGAAGTACAGATATATTAAAGTGGCAAAAGGCTGAAGAAAAATTGTTAGTTGACACAAGGTCGAAAAAAAAAAAATGTTTAGTTGAAGAAAACTTATGTATGACATAAGGTCGAAGAAATCTTGTTTAGGGTTTTAAAAAAAATATATATATATTTTAAAAGGGGGGTGTAAATATAAATTTAGAATTTAAAAAAAAATTTATTTTTATTTTTTGAGGCTAAACTAACCAAAAATGCCTTATGTTAAGGAGAGCACTTCAAAGTGTTCTGTTTTTAAAAGATGCTGTAAGATGACTCTGGTGTGTCTGCTCATTTTAATTCTGCTCTGGTTGATATTAGCTGTGATTATCCCTTTGGAGATGAATAGAGAATTACACAAAGTTAACATAACAAGCAAAGCTCTGGTTAGCCAAACTAAACATAGTGCGTCTGCAAAAGTTATTGATCATCAGCCTAACATTCATCAAGATAAATCAATTGGTGATTTTTCAAGTAATACATTCACAAAGCTATTGAGTGAATATGTTAAGGTAATGGATGCAAAAGACTGCTACGTCTGCGTTAAATTACCTGCTTCTGTTTCTGAGGGAGTAACATATAATATGCTTCCTCTCACTTATGCTGTAACATGTAGTGTGTTAACTAGTTTATTTTATCAAACTGGACGTTTAGAATATTACTATTCAAATTATGATGAAATTTTTGCAAATATTAAGATTGAAAATGCTTTAAATAAGCATAAGAAAGCAAAGCAAATGAGAGAATTTTTCCTTGTTACTAACGAACTTACTTATGAGTATGCTTATAAAAATAATCTAACTTGTAAATTAAGTGCTGAAGGAAAGAAATTTTTGAATATGGTTGAGGAGAGAAGAGCAATTTATAAGAGGAATGAATTAGTCAAGCAGACTAAGTCAAGTTTCTGGCAGAAAGAGGATGAGAAGTTAAATGGCAAAATGCTTGAAAATATTGCAATTCACATAGACAAACCAGTTAGTGGAAAACTTTGCATTAGAAGAGATAATACACTTTTTGATAATTACTTTGTAGGTGCAAGTAACTGTGAAGAGGGAGGTTGGGGATTCAAAGGTGGAAAAGATCCAATCTTTCCTGGGATTTATTTTGTTTGTGGTGACAAAGCTTATTACAACCTTCCAGACCACTGGTATGGAACTTGTTATGTGGGAATTGTTTTTCCTAAAGTGTTTCATGTTGACAGAGATTCAGAAGGATTGTTTAAAATTCATAATTATGTAAATAGAGTTAAAAGAGAAACTTTTACTGAAGTTCTGGGAGATATTTTTCAAGCAGTAATACCTTTTGTTGGTATAACCTTAAATGCAGGGAGAATCAGAAAATTATCCACTATAGTTGATAGATTATCAACTGACACAGCTGATGGGTTTCAATTAGTAAATGTTGAAGTTATTGCAATTAGATCCATGGTAATTCAAGATCGCCTTGCTTTAGACATACTCCTAGCAAAAGAGGGAGGAGTCTGTGGCATTTTACATGTACAACATTGTTGCACATATATACCTGACGAAAGTAAGAATATTGAAATGTACATTAAGAATATTACACAAATGCATTCAGAGATAATTCCTCTAGAAGAAGATGATTTTACAGGGAAACTTTCAAAAAGGTTTCAAGCAATTAAAAACTGGTTTCATGATATCGGAAGTTCAATTCTTGGCAAGATTTTGGCACCTTTGATTATAATAATATTCATTTTTATTTTGACCAAAATAGGTTGTTTGTTACATAAAAGAAAGAAACAATTGAAAGAAAAGAAAAGAATCTATAAACTAAGAAAAGAAGAAGAAAGGGAGATCGAATTACAGGAGTTACATAGAGAGCGTTATGCTAATTCCAAAGATTATGCAGAAACAGACTTTTAGGTTTACTGATACAAATGAATTTGAATCGATTTCTTAGAAATTTAATTTACCAAAATTTTGAGTGCTGGTGTGGTGATTTGTTAATCACCAGATGAGGGAGTTGATGGAGCGAGATAGAAAACAAAATTTTGTTTAAACTCGTGAAGTCACATTTCCATAACATGAATAATAATATTAATGATTTGTGATATGTCGTGCTAATACAACTTAAATTAAACTTTACACATGGGGGGACTAACATGTGTGCTCATAAACGTGCATAATTGTTGCATCTTTTTGTTCGTGCAAAATAATAAAATAATTTATTGTTTTCGTTTTTGTCATTACTAACTGCTGCAAACTTAAAAGAAGCATGTGCTTGTTTTGCTTTTCCTTGTCTGTGTAATGTCATTTCCACTATTCTAGGTGCATATAAGTCTCATGGATTATCGAAGACTGGTAGATATAAACGCTGCTTTATTTGTTTGCATTGGCTAGGTAACATTTGATTAATCGGGTGGGTTAATTAATTAGTAAATCTTGGGGTGGATACAGAATCTACATTATTTCTTACATTAATACTTTTCTTGTGTTTGTTTTATACTAGAAAGCATAAGTTGCCTGCTTTTGGGCCTAGCCTGCTCGAGCTACAAAAAAAAGTTGAATTTTACTTCTGCAAAAGTCACGAGACGCCCATTCTGAAATAAAATGTTCGTCAAAAACTGCGTTCACAAAGCAAAAGCTGACGTGCTATCATCATTCTGTCGGACATGGCCAAGGTCGAAAAAGAACATTTTGTCAGTCCTTAACTTGGCATCCGCGGAAGTCAATTGGAAGTAATGAGACATTTGTAGCAAACCTAGGAAGCTCCTGGTTGCATACAGAAAAGACAATGGTCCTTAAGAAAAGTGACCTAATGGAACTTTTGAAATGTGGGTGACATGTCACTTGTCACTCTCAGCCAATGGGACGTCGAAGATTTCTGAAAACTTTCCTTTGCGTAGTTTAGTTAGCGTAGAAAGGTATAAAAAGTCATGCCCCTAGGGATGGGCTGGCTGCTGCTTTCTGACTTTCTGATGAGGGTGAAGTGCTGTCGGACATTGCGTGGAGCACGTAAGAATCCTCAAAGAACTTTACTTTAATTTCTATCTATTTAGCTTAGCTAGGGACTTAGGTTTTAGAAATGCTAAACTTTAAATATTCGCTTTAATTTTGATTCACTTGCTTAAATTGTATTTTTCTCACGTTTCTTTACAATCATGCTTGCTTTATTGCTAATAAAATTCATTTATAAAACTATCAACTTATATACCATAATTTAGTAAATAAAATCTTACTTTTGACAAACAAGCTGGTCTTGATTATTCAAGAGTGTAGGTTACTATTAGCTAGATCACGTCGCCAATAGTGGTCATTTAAATAGTTAGGTTTTATTCTAATGACAATATTCTTTCCGCAGATGTATAAAATTGTATATAGTTTGTAGATAATGTGTATATAGATTTAATCTGACCACCTGATTCAGTAGGCCCAAAATATGTCAGGTTTATAAATGGGTCCATAATTTAATATAAAATTTTGTTTATAGGTTATGAAGTTGGGTAGCGTTGTTTATGATATATTTTCTATAGGCCGCTGGATCACCATCTTCTTGTATTGTAAATGACAAACAAGGTTATAAACGAGTCTAAAAACTACTGAAATTAAATAATGTCTGAAGAAACCGGAAGTTATCTTCTGAGCACTCTTGAAGATGCACTCTCATTGTCTCAGTGAGCAGTACAGCCTGCTATTCACTTAGCAGCACGGACTAAAATGCTACTCACTGGTACAGCCAGGAGCAGGAAGGTGAAGCAATGAGATTTAGAAGGGGCACCGGAGGGAAGCGGCAAGTGTTGAAGGGGCCTTGCAGCTAATTTACCGACAGCACTGACTAGAGATACAAATAGAAAAAAGGCTTTAGATGAATGCTGCAATGTCAGCATTATTGGCCTCCATTACAGCAGTAGCACACAATTACAATACTGACCAAGAGTGTGTTGCAACCCAATGCTGACAACATGGCTGTACAAATAATTATTCCTATGCAGATGGAAGACAGCACTAAAAGAGGTGTTGACAGTGAGCCCCTTCATCCCATTTTATAAGCAAACAAATCAAACTGTCTCTGCCTGTACGTTTGACTAAGTAACCATGACAAGGGCTATGCACAGACACATTTTACATGTGTAAACTCTGTTTTTTAAGTTCAAAATCAAGTTTATTAAAGAAGAACATGTTAATAATACAGATCTGGAACAATACTAATAAGGAAGCAATGATGTAGAAATAATAAGGAGGGAATGGGGGGGGAGGGGAAATAAAAATGTACAATGATGATACAATAAATAAGAAGAACAATTCAATGCAATAGAATCATTACAATAACAAAATAGAGAAGTGAATCATAATAAGGAATGCACAAAAATGAAGGATATAGTAAATAAAGAATGTAATAAAATGCAAATACGGCAATGCAGTAACATAGAATGGTTAAACAGAAAGGAACGTGAAGGGCATCACGGAGGTTTAGAGACCTCCTGCTGCGCAGGTCGAGGGCGAAAGGAACTTAGTGCACACTTATCTAAAAACAATGTAATAGGAAGCCATAATTCAGCACGCTTAGTAGCCAGCTGCGGAGGAAAAACAAAAGCAGTATCGAGTCTATGGTTATGGCAGACATTATACCACCAAGCTTTAAAAGTAATACTGGATGTAGACTTCCAATTGATTGTGATCTGTTGAAAAGCAACTGCTAATAATAAGTCAACAATTCGAACATTAAAGTCAGTATGATCCCAACAAGGGGATAGGCTACCTAAAAAAACATGAGCATTCGAAAAGGGAATATTAGTGGAAAAAATGACATTGATTTGAGCCCAAACTTGCAACCAGAAGGCATGAACATTCTTGCAAAGGAACAACATGTGAAATAGGGTGGCGTGTGGGGAAGCACATGACCAACAAGTATCGGGTGTGTCGGGAAAACGTTTGTGAAGGGTGAAAGGAGTGTGTAATAAACGGTTATAAATGAAGAATAGGGATTGGACCAAGGAAGCAGCCCTGGAGGATTTACGAATCTTTAACCAGAGCCTATCCCAAAGGGGGATCGGCCAGGAGAGGGAAAAGTCAGTCTCCCACTGCTCCTCAACTTTGCTTTTAAGTCTGGGAATAGTGTGTACATGGAGCTGTTTATAAAGAACAGAAGCCTTTGGAAGGGTAAGTAACGTGGAGTGAAGGTGTGCGACAGGGTCTGGAGTAGGTGTAGGAGGAGGAGAGGCAGGAAGTGTAACAAAGACGTCCATAACTGATGCCTTGAGGAGAAGATACTGGGAAAGACAGGAGAGGGGTAAGTGAAAGGTGAGACGGAGAGTGGAAAAGGGTATAAAAGTGGATTGTGAAAACAATTGGGAAATCCAAAGCAGTCCTTTGGATCTCCAAGACTTCCATAGGATGGGTTTGCCTCGGATCAGAAGGTATTTATTATGCCATATAGTTGAGGAGAGGAAGTCAGCAATACAAGTAGGAGCCGGAGGGTGAGAAGAAAGGAGGAGTTTGAGGGTGAACTTATGAATAGAGGTAAGGAGCGAGGCAGGCTTGCGGGAAAAGGAGATGCATTCAGCAAAAGAGAAAGGTGAAAGAAAGAGGCGCTCTACCTTCGTCCATAAAGGGCATGGAGACTCAGGATCTTGCAACCAGAAGGAAGATTGACGTAGCAAAAAGGCCTTATGATAAGCAGAGAAATTTGGAAAGTTTACTCCACCTTCGGAGGTGGGACGACTAAGTCTAGCTAAAGACATTCTAGGTTTGTTTTTATGCCAAAGAAAGGAAGATAAAACCGAATGTATTTTTTTGATGAGTTTGGCTGGAATAGGAACAGGAATGTTGGACAAGGTATAAAGAATAATAGGGGTGAGCATCATCTTGATGGTATCGAGGCGACCCCACCAGGACAAGTAAAGGGGATGCCATCTAGCCGTGAGATCAGATATTTTCTGGATGCACTTGGTTAAACAAAGGGAGACGGTGTCACGAATGGAGGGGGTAATATGTAAACCAAGGTATTTAATATTGGAAGGGCTCCAGGTGAAATTTGAAGCAATGAAATCATGTTTAAAAGTAAACTTTGTTAAAGGTAAAATTTCACATTTGTCATTATTAAGTTTATAACCAGAGACTGAGGAATAATGTTGTACTTCTGTTAAAAAAGCAGGGATGGAAACAGTAGGGTTTGAAACAAATAACAAAATGTCGTCCGCATAAGCAGCCAGTTTTATGGAGAGCTCAGTAGTACTGAAACCAGTAATATTAGGGTTTTGACGAAGTTTGGATAAAAAGGGTTCGAGGGCCAGGTTAAAAAGGAAGGGAGAAAGGGGACATCCTTGACGGACACCTCTACCAAGATTAAAATAAGGAGAAATTTGGCCATTAGCGAAAACTGCAGCTCGGGGATGAGAGTATAACAATGAGACTAGGGAGATAAACTTAGGACCGAATCCAAACCAAGTTAGGGTGTGAAAAAGGTATGGCCACTCGACCCTGTCGAATGCCTTTTCAGCATCTAATGCTATGGCTGCAAGGGGAGATTGGAGACGAGAAGATTTCGTTAAGATGTTGAATAGGAGCCGTGTATTATCTGTAATGTAACGGCCTTTAACAAAACCTGATTGTTCATCTCCAAGCAGGTCAGGGAGCAAATGATCCAGTCTGGTTGCCAATAATTTAGCAAAAATTTTGTAATCTATATTAACTAATGAAATAGGTCTGTAATTTTTACAATATTGGACGTCTTTTCCGGGTTTGGGAATTAAACAAATATGGGCGTCAGAAAAAGTACCAGAAGAAGTGCCCATGTCAGTAAAGGAGGATATAAGGGAGTGAAGTTTTGGAATAAGAAGCTTCGAAAAGTGAAGATAGAACTCAACAGTGAACCCGTCAGGGCCAGGGGCTTTGTTCAATTTCAAACGATGGAGAGCAGCAAATAATTCCGTTGGTGATGCTTCAGATTCTAAGGAGGAGAGGTCAAGAGGGAAGGAAGGGGGAGCTCGAATAGTGGAAAAAAAGTGAGTAAGAGACTGAGGAGAAGAGGGTGTATCTGAAGTGTATAAAGACTCATAAAAACGTGAGAAAGTAGCAAGAATGTCAGCATCTTTATGTTGTAAATGGGCATTATCATCATAGATTGATTCAATATTGACCTTATTCTGTTTGATCTTTAAGTAGTTAGCAAGAATCTTCCCGGCCTTGTTCCTACCACCATAAAATTTGGCACTAGATTTAAGCAAGTACAGAGAAGCATCTTCAGTGGACCGTTCATTAAATTTAATCTTGGCAGCAACCAGAGATGTCAGACTATCTGAGGAATGAGAAGTGAAGTAGGCGTGTTCCAATCTTTTAATGTCATGAAGAAGGGTTTTGGTAAATTGGCGGGCAGATTTACGTTTTTTAGCAACATAAGTAATAATAAAATCGCGAGCCGCTGCTTTAAAGGTATCCCAGAGGGTATGTTTCGAAACGAGTGGGGTATCATTGAAGAGGAAAAACTCATCAAAAAAGGCAGAGAAAGAAGCGGAGAAATTGGGATCCAAAAGAAGGGCATTGTTGAAACGCCATCTTTTAGGACCATCAGTTTTGGGTGAAACTTCGAGACTGACCAATACAGGGGCGTGATCAGAAAGTAAAATCGGGCCGATTTCTGCTGCGTGGAGGGTTTGAGTGAGTGCGTGGGAAACAAAAATGTAATCGAGCCGTGATTGGGACCGATGGTGGGGGGAATAAAAAGTGAATTCTTGTAAAGTTGGGTTGCATAAACGCCAGGAGTCCACAAGCTTATGTTGTAAGATAGCTTGGGTGAACAATTTGTGTGATTTCGTAGGAATATAATTGGCATCAGACTTCCTGTCCAAAAAAGGATCATAAGGGTGATTGCAATCACCCGCAAGGATAAAATTATCGTCCATGAATTGGGTGATGCGGGGAGAAAGATCTGCCCAAAAAAGGGGTTCACCGGCTGTGGGACCATAGACATTAAGGAGAGAGATTGGAACACCTCTAAGTGATAGTCTGACATGAATCCATCTGCCATTGGTATCTGACTCTTGGGAGATAAGCGTTAGAGGAAGTGACCTGCGACATAAAATGGCAACACCATTACGTTTCCCATCACCCTGTGAGAAAAAGACGTCACCCACCCAACCTCTCTTAAGTTTGTCAGATTCTAGGTCCGAAAGGTGAGTTTCTTGAAGAAACGCAATGTCGATATTCAATTTAGCTAAGTGAGATAAAATGCGTTGACGCTTAATTGGGGAGTTAATACCCTTAACATTCCATGAAACCAAATTCAGAGACATAGTATATACATAAAAGCCATATAGTTCTTGAGCAATGATTCAAAAAAGTAATGAGAAATAGAAAAAAAAGAAGGTAAAAGAAAATGAAAGAACGAGGAAAAAGAGACGAAAAAAGAAGACAGGAAGCTGTGGAGGGTGGGAGAGATATGTGTAGAGATAGAAATGAGAGAGAGGGAAGAGATCAAAGAGTGATGAGGAGTAAGTGAGAGGCAGAGGAGGAGTACAGAAGCATTGAGATAGGGGTAAGAAGTAAATAGAAAAAGAAAGGAAAGATGTAATATAACCGGAGGTGAAAAAAATCATCATCATAAAGTAAAACATGTAGTCATTGTTAAAGAAAGGGGAAATAAGGAGGAATAAAAAACAAGGAAGGTACAGAGAACATGAAAACGACATACTTACAAAGGGGAGGTACGAGAAGAGGTTGGGGGGGAGGAGCCAGGTGGGAGAGGCAACACAACCGAGGGCTTCCGGCAGGGAACCAGGGAGACGACATCGTACGATGGGGAGTTCCTGCAGAAACAAAGACGGATTAAAACTGAGAACAATAACACAAAGAGCAATAGCAAAAAATGAAGAGAGGGAAATGAAACTAAGTAAAAGCATTACTGTAGTAAAAAGGGAATAGGATAAACAAGCAATCAGAAATTTCCAAAAAAAGGGAAAGACACGTTAATTGAACCTAGGAGGAAAAAGAACTATGCCAGCAGAACCAGGTAATCAGCCTAAAAACAAGAGGCAAACAACAACATAGCATTAAAAGAACTGTAATGTGAGAACAAGTATATGATGCGAAAAGTCAACCAGGAGAGGAAGACGAAGGACCAGAGGTATCCATGGTAGAGGTACGGTGTGCAATGATGAAGCTCTGCAATCGCACAGGATCCTCGTAAGTGGTGGTCTTATTATTGTAGGTGACCTTAAACAGACATGGGTGATACAGGCCATATCGGGCACCCATGACTCGGAGGGACTCTCTCATGCTGAGGAAGGCTTTTCTACGATTAGCAGTTGCTTTGGCATAATCCTGGGCAAAGAACAATGGAGAATCGAGCCAAGACAATTTGGGAATAGCCTTGGCAGCTGCTAGAACTTTCAGGAGGTCCGTGTATTCCAGGAAATAAAGAATAACCCCTCTTGGCTTTTGTGACATGGAGAGGGAAGTAGGCAGACGGCCTAGACGATGCACCCGTTGAATGTTGAGAGAAGTATCCTGTGGCATATGTAGCAATTTGGGAAGGAAGGACTTGAAAAAGGCAGGCGGGTCAGACCCTTCAAGATTTTCCGCCAGGCCGTAAATGCGAAGATTATTACGTCTGCCTCTATTTTCCAACTCCTCCACCTGCTTCTGAAGGGCACCTACTTGTGAGGACAGGTGCGTAACTTTAGTTTGAGATTCTTGAAAAGATGCGACAGAGTGTTCTACCGTAGAGACTCTCGTTTCAATTTGAGACCAATTTTCTGTCAGAACTTGGAGTTTGGTGTTAGTTTCCTCCATGAAGGGGCGTAGGGTCCCAATTTCCTCAAGGAAAGGACGAAAAGAGCGGATTTCTTCCAATAAAAGTTCCATGGATACAGGTGACGATGATTTAGGTGGAGACGGAGGATGTTTTTTGAGCCGTTTGGCAGTGACTTTTGCTGAAGAAGTGGGAGAAGGCGCTTCCATGAGTGACTCCGAGTCTGAGGGTGGAAGGGAGTCTTCCAGTTGGGATAAAGCCGAAAAAACTTTAGAGTTCTTAACAAAAGCCACTTTGGCAGGTACCTTCGGTGAGAAGCGAGACATTTGTTGTTGTTTGCCCATGTAGAGGAGCCCAAACGAAGAGTGGCAAACACTTGGTGATAGCGCTCAAGAACACTAGCCACAGACTTTGTAGAAGCACTAGACCACCTCTCCAATTATGAGGAATAAAGCCTGAGGAAACGAAAGAGGTAAAATGGATAAATACATGCGATGGAGGCAGTAAGGAGTTGAGTCATTGAAGAAAATACTGCAGACAGGGAACATGCACCATTGGAGGAGGAAAACACCCAGCCATTTGCATCGCGTTGAACAGTAAAACCTTCACTGAGAAACAGGGAGCATGAAATTGTACATGAAGGAAGAAAATTGTCCAACTCAAAAAATATACATTGAGAAGTGTAGCATCATGGCAGTGCTGAGAGTAGAAGCAGGCATGTGAGGAGTGGCTGCAGCATAGATTCAAATCTTAGGGAGAGAAATGTCACTGTTGAAATGAGTCTCGAGGTAAGACATTAACTGGCAGGGATAACAAGTAATCTACCACCCCTGCTGAAAAATAGCTATAATTAAGGCAGAAGAAAAAAAAAACAAAAAAAAAAACAAAAAAAAAAAAAACGTTGTAGCAGGCAACCAGACAAGAATGCGTCATGTAGAGATTAAGCCTGGAGGTGGAAATAATCCAGAGCGCACAAAATGGCGGTCGCGCTATAAGGAGAGGCAAAGAGAACTGCCGGCATGAAGTGGCAATTAAGCAGAATAGCAGGCTTGTACCTCAGGAGGGCTGGAGAAGCATTTCATAAATATCGCAGCACACGCTCTGGTGCTGGGCAGGCGAACCGCTTACATCGCCGTCAGGGGCCGCCTCAGGACGGGACTCGCGGAATGGCGTCTGTGAACGCTGGAGCGCCCTCGCAAGTAAACCGGTGATTACTTGCTTCTCCGGCGTCAGGAATGAAGATGCAGCATCACCGCCTCATGCCAAGGTTAGTCCGACGGCTACACAGGGACGCAGGACAGGAACTGCGCGCTGACAGAAGAAGGTCTCCCGGTGCCGCTTCGGAGCCTCACGGAGTCGCCGCCATCTTCCACGGCGCCAAGCCACGCCCCCTCCATGTAAACTCTGTTAAGTGCGGCCCTGCCCTGAACAGCGTGGTGCTGCGCCTCACGCTATACCTACTAACTCCTATACATTCAGTCCTCCTCAAGCAATATGCTGATGCTCCCACCAGTCATGGGGAATATGCTCTCCTCTCCCATACAGGTCTTGCCAAGATCAATCAAGATGTATTCTGGCATTGGTTCATGTGGACTAAGCGCAGGCCCAATTACAACTATTGAATGGACATGGACAGGGCCCGGCAGCAGTAAATTGTATTTTATTCTTACATGGGCTGGAGTACACAGAACACACGATGTCCACGAGTCCCAACATGCAGTGCTGTGCTCGAGCAGCCATTAGGACTGGCAGCCAGCTCTGCAGTATATCATGTGGCTGGCTCAACACAGACACAAAAGCAGTGTACTAAAATGTCGTCCAGGATTTAGAGCCTCACTAGAGGTCGAGTCTGCGTGGACGCGATTTCTTGACTTTCTGCCTGCCACACCCCTTTCCAACTCGTCACAGGGTGGTGGGGTCCCACCCTACACCATGTAATCAGTTGGGAAAGGGTGTGGTGACAATGCTATACACTCCCTGATTGGCGTGGAAGCTTAGCAATACCAGGCTGGTATAAAAAATGCCCAGGGCTAACTTTACCTCCACGCCATCAGGGGGTGGAGACTGGGCCTTGGTGTTAGGCCTTTGCAAAGTTGATGATCTCACAGGCCTCAGAGCTGTGAGATTGTCAGCCCAGCAAACACTAACACTTTGGGCCCACCCAGGGGAGCAACTTAACGCACGCAGTGAAAGTGAAGTCACATGTCTGTGGAAAAGTAAATTTTGCCATGTTCTGTGTCCCTACGCCTCATCCATCATATGTTATGTGTGCATGACCAATATACATATGTTATTCCCCATGTCTGATTAATGACGCAATTACAGTTGTGTCCACCTTTAGTATGCTAGTTTCCAGTCCTCGTGAATACTACGAATATCAGGCCTATGTAAAGTATGTTGCCACGTTTCTCAGTGTGCACGTTATTCCATTGTAAAGTCCCCGTTTCCAGGCCTCAAAAGGGCCCGGACATCAGATTCAGCTCCTGTCTCCTGAAAGCCTCGCTGAGGAGCGATACAGCCCCCACCTGTATCCTCGACCCTTCACTTACTTCCTGCCTCGCAGTGCCCGGTGCAGCTTGGCTCTGCCTCTGAGTCTGCCAAGAGTATGTTATAGTTCCAGCTATCAGTTCAGTCCTCCTCCTCTGCATTCCTAAGCTACTGAACTGCATCAATAGTTTCCGTCATTGTCTAGCCTATGTGGCTCCACGTTAGAGAAATACTGTATTAATGGTCATTTAATATTCTTCATCACGCACTACATGTAGAATAATGCATGGTCCAGTCTTAGAATCAAGTTAGCTTTTCCCCTCATGACTTCTAGTTTATATCAACATGTTCCCTAAACACCAGATACCAGATAGGGTTTAGGTACATGTCGCTCCGACCCTCCAGACTCTAGTCTCTGCTCCTAGCACAGAGTTCGTAGCCCCCAGCTTCTCCTAGTAACACGTCATTGCCAGTTTTCGCGCACCATTAGGTTAGAGGTCCCGGCTCCTTAGGTAGCCCCCTCCAATGTTTCCGCCCCATTTCATGACATATTCTGTTACGTTTGCCTCACATGTCTATGTATACTCCCAGTTACACCTCTTTTTACTGTTATCTTTCGCGACTGCTACGCGTCACGCCTTCTGCTCCACCCACTGCTACGCCTACTGCAATGTAATGCTATGTGTTTGCGCTATGTATATAAGTCGATGTATTGTTATTAAAAGTTAGCGCGCTCATCCCAGACCTAACCCCAGCAGCTGCTGGGTCATCCTATGCAGGTTGTCCTGATCCTGTCCTTATGCTGTAATAAACCTGCAGAAACTCCTACTACCTCGAATCTTGACTCTTATTTTATTTTATTGAGCTATCTGTTATTCATTCATTCATCCAAAAATAGATCCGGTATTATTTATTTATATACCACATAATGGCGCCCGAACAGGGACTTGCCCTTTCCCCACGCGTCGGTGAAGCCACGCCGGCCCCCTGACCCTCTGCAGTCGTGACGGAACCATACCGTGCACTGGCAGATATTTCTGCTCCAAGTATCCCTCAGGCCCACGGAGGAGACGGAGGAGGCGGTCCAGCATCCGAACGAGACGGTGGAGGAACGCGGCGAGTCCCGACCAGAGCCCAAGCCGAGAGTCCAAGGTCCGAGGTATCCGGAGGCCCACCCATAACTGAAGTCCGAAGTCCGAAGTTCGTCGTCGTAGCAGTCCAGTCCCGTTCGAGGCCTTCCGTTCCGTGCTGCCCGGTGAGTACCATTGCTGGGGTAGTATCTAGACAGGACCAATCTAAATTGACTCCTGGTCCGTGGGTTGGTGGTGCCCAGACTCACAAACAAAGTGTTCGCCTAGGTGGATACGGGTCTTGATGCGTCCCTTTATGGGACCGGTATGTTCCGTACTGTTACAGCAGTGCATCCAGTAACTCTAGTCTGTTCCGTTCTCGAGAAATTCTGTTCTGTTTCTGTTTTCAGTATTCCAGGTAATATTCTGTTCGAACTGTTATTTATAATGTTCTTCATGTATTTTACTGTTGTGGTATGAGTGCGACGTGATTTCGTGTTTTCATCGTATATTGTATTGTGTCTAGATTACAGTTCAGTCATGCCTATATTTTCCAAGTTACGTCAGTTAAAAACTAGAAAGGGTCTGTTAGAGGAAGCGGTTCCTGTCCCGCCTAGGGACAGTCCAGGTCACTTTATGTATCAGAAACATGGCATAAGCGCCATAATGTATCTAGATTTATGGGTAGAGTATACCAAACAGTTAGAAGAAAAGTATAGATGGCCCGTATCGGGTACATGGGATGCCGAATGTATCATGTGAGTAGAAGAAGCATTATGGAAAAAGAAAGCCAGACAGTCACAGAAAGATGCCATCGAGTTATGGCGTAAGGAAGCTCATAGAAGAACCGAGAAAGAAGTCAGAAAGTCAGAGTTAAGTAGAGAATCGCAGGAACGAGCCCAAGAAAGAGAATTAATCGAGATAGGTGAACAAGTCAAAACCGAACAGTCAGACAGACAGAGGCATGCCCTCATTAAGGGTATGTATCCTCTTCTTGCCGAAGGTGTGCCAAAAGCGACCCCAGAGGCATCTAGTAATTTCCCGCCACCATTAGTTCCGACCAAGCTACGTCACAAACCGACCGCAGCTGATATTTTTATTTCGTCCTATCTGGACGACACAGTCCCCGAATATGCAAATCCTGTTCGCGCTCCGCCAGTCCCTGTAAACCAGGTAATTCATGCTCCTTCAGACACCGGGGTGCCCTTAACAGCTCCCCCGGTCCAGTCCGCCATACAAGTCCAGCCCACGTTACAATTACCGACTCTGCCAGGACGAAGAATGTCAGTCGACGATTCTAGTCTAGGGGCCGCAGGAGGAGGTCCTCCTCAAACCCCGCCGCCACACAAGCGTTCAACATTACTCGAATTACATGCTCAAGCATTACAGCGTACGCCCAAACATCAGTCTGTTACAGAAATCAGGCAAACCCTTATCGAATGTGTCTATGATCCAGTTCCAGGCGAATACAATATGGTTTTATACTCCTTACGTGTAAGGAGAGTGACCGAGTATCTAGTCACCTTACCGAATATGAAAGAAGATCTAGACAGAATATATCGTTTCATCCGTACAGGGGATGATCCAGAAAGTATTGGCGAGATTATGTCTCAAAGGAAAGCCGAGATTCAGCTCATGATATTAAAGTTCCTGATCAATTGTCTAATAAGAGAACAAGATTACCCGTCTAAAGATTCCGCCGAAATGAGAATCCTGACAAGGTGGAGCGATAATATAGCCGAGGGTAAGCACAAGACCGTCGGTGCCATGGAGAGTATGTACAAGAAAATTCGTAAAGAAATAGTAAAGATACACGAACAGCGTAAAGCAGCACAAGTAAGCGAGAAAGAAAGTATCTCTGATCCTGAAGAGGAAGACGAGAATCCCGCCAGAATAGCGTATGTAGGAAAATCTAGATTTCCAGATCGCCATTTACGCCTAGAACCCAAGTCTATTTTTCATCATCCAGCACCAGAACAAGGTTCTCTAGAACAAGTATTTCAAGCTACCGATCACATTCTGAAATCACGAATCGGTTATAGTGAATTAAGTACCATGCATGAACAAGAACTAGCCCGATCAGCAGTCCGATGGATTACTGATTCTACCACTTTTCCAGACGAAATAGTGGCACAAATGTTTCTGAAAATGCCCCCAGCCGAGCAACGACTGGTGGGTACGTATATGATTCAGCACCTCATTACTTTGTATGAGGATCAACATTCTGATCCAGGTCCGTTGCACGATGTCCTGAACGAGTTACTCCAGTATAGATGGAGAGGTCTAGGTACCGATTTAATTAGTGTCATTTTAGAACAGCGCCACAAATACAGAACGTTTCTGAACCCGCATTTTGTTCATGTCTCACCCCCAGAAAGTAAATCATTCTACATAGACAGACAGAATCCGTTACGAGAAGTCCACCCAGTCCAAGGGGCGGGTGGCGTAATGCAACGAGTGTTTGTATACACTCCAATATCAAAGATGGAACTTCTTGAAATGAAGAAATTAATTCCCTGTCATGATAAAGATCCAGCAGGGTTCCATAGAGAATTAAAAGACATGCTCCGTATGGGAGAATACACTTACCCAGATATCATTAAAATGTTAAAGGTCCTGTTACCCGCAGGGGTATATGAAAAATTAAAAGAAAAAGAATGGGAGGTGGGAGAGAAAAAGATCGATTGGACAGCTCTAGAAGCTGAAGACAAGGCGCGAGTACCAGGTACCGGTCTTGGAGATAAATGTAAAGAATTACCAGAATTACTGATTCAAGTTTTACCCAGATTATTGACAACGAGAAAAGAAGACTGGGATGCAATCTCAGCCTGTAAACAGAAACAAGATGAAGATATTAGTGATTTTTATTCTAGATTCGAGAAATGTTTCAGTATTAATAGTGGTCTCAAGACAAGTAGTGAGTCATACCCTCACCTTTTCGTTACCAAATTAGTCGAGAATTCAAGCCCACAAATTAAAAATCGAGTTTTGAAAGTCGAAAGCACCTGGCAAGCAAATACCCCGTCCCAGATGCTCCAGATGCTCCAGTATCACCAGAATAGAATTAGAGAAGAGCAAGAACACGAAAGAAAACGTATGAAAGACACGAAAATGAAAGTGCTAGTTGCACAATCTGTTCCTCAAGACAGTCAGAAGAGGGGTCCAAATCAAGCCAATCAAGCCAGTCATCCTGCAGCTCCCGTTAAAGGGAACTGCAATTATTGTAAACAACCAGGTCATTTTATAAACGAGTGTGCAGTTCTGAAACATAACATAGCTACTGGTAAGACTAAAGAAAGACCACGTCCGCCTAGACAAGAACAAGTTTCACAGATTCCTCAGTCACAGAATGCACAACAGACAGTTACAGTACCGCAGCCTATTGCTGCAACACAGCATGTCACATCGCAGATGTACCAGTATGCGCAGTCTGAGTATCCAGAGTACCAGTCATATTCATGAAACAGCCTAGAGAGGGAGGTAGGCTTGCCTCTCATCGAGATACCTGTAGATCAAGAAGGTCCCTATGTTCACAGTCAAGTATTAGGGAAAGATAGAAAGTTTTTGATCGATACAGGGGCAAGTAGGACCACAATTAATCATGCCGAAGTTCCAGGGGCTCCGCTCTCAGGCTCAAGAAATGTTTCCCTTGGATTTTCAGGAAAGCCAATAGTTAATGAGATATCAAAGCCAGTCACTCTAGAAGTAGGTCCATTGTCCCGTACTACTGATCTGTTACTTACTAAGTCATGTCCAGAAAACCTATTAGGCATTAAGACACTGAAAGAATTAGGTGCAGTTATTTGCTGTTCCCCAGAGGGAATACGTCTGTTCCTACGTGACTTTAAGGGTCACTATGTATTACGAGATTTTGATTCAAGACTGTCTAATGTTCCGCAGCACTTATGGGCGCAAGGTCCAACTGATGTAGGTTACATGCAAATCACACCCCATCGTGTGACTCTCAAGCCAGGTGTAGTGTTACCCCGAATCAGACAGTACAGATTGCCACCTGAGGCTGTAGCAGCCTTATCCAAAATTATTGACGAGCTCATGGCTCAAGGAGTAGTTGTAGAAACTGACTCCAATGTATGCAATTCTCCGATCATTCCAGTCATGAAACGTACTGATCCAAATGCACCCCCAGTATATCGATTAGTGATTGATTTACGAGAGCTTAATAAATGTATTATTCCTCAGTACCCAGTTGTCCCAGATATTTCTTCCCTGTTAACAGCCATTGATTCCGAAGCCATGTTTTTCACTGTCATTGACCTCAAGAATGCATTTTTTAGTGTTCCAATTCATCCAGACAGCCAGTTCCTTTTCGGATTTTGTTTAAATGGAAGGAGCTATATGTTTACACGCGCTCCTCAAGGTTTCACAGAAAGCCCTAGTATTTACAGTCAAGCACTCAAGAGACAACTAGACAACATTCACATGCCAACTGACACTGCCCTGCTCCAGTATGTTGATGATCTACTGATCACAGCCCGTTCTGAACGTGCTTGCGAGCGAGCATCACTTACAGTCTTGTATTTTCTAGCCGAGATGGGGCACAAGGTGTCACCTTCGAAGCTTCAATTCTGTGTCCAGCAAGTGGTATACTTAGGACACTTGCTGTCCAAGAGGGGTAGGCAGTTGACACCCGACCGTATCCAGTTAATAGCGAGTCTTCCCCAGCCCAGAACCCAGAAGGAGGTACGTGCCTTTATCGGCCTTACTTCTTATTGTAGACAATGGATTCCCCAGTATGCATTTCTAGCCAAGCCACTGATACAGTTAACGACACAGGAGGCAGCCGTATCGACTGTCCTCCCTTGGACATCTGACCATACACTTAGTTTCAACGAGTTAAAGAAAGCCCTATGTCAAGCTCCAGTTCTAGCAACACCGAACTACAGTAAGCCTTTTACACTTTTCGTTACTGAACGTGAAGGTACAGCATTATCTGTTCTCACACAAGATCAAGCAGGACAATACAAGCCCTGTGCTTATTTTTCGAGCACATTAGATCCAGTCGCCCAGGCGTTGCCTGCGTGCCTCAAGTCAGTTGCAGCCACAGCACTAGCTATCAGACAAAGTGATTCCATAGTTTTAGGACATTCCCTGACAGTACAAGTCCCACATTCAGTAGAAGTTCTTTTAAACCGAACACAAACTCAGCACTTGACAATTGCACGTTTAACAGGTTATGAATTGACACTGTTCCAGCCACACATAGAAATTAGACGCTGCAACGTCCTGAATCCCGCTACACTGTTACCATCAGTTAATTCAAATCCAGACCCACATGATTGTGTGGAAGTAGTTAATATTACGACAAAGCCAAGACAAGACCTGACAGACATTCCGTTACCAGATCCTGACCTGACACTTTATGTGGATGGTTCATGTATGAGAACTAGTACAGGAGAACTAGTCGCCGCATATGCAGTAACTACTGACACCGAAGTTATTGAGACACACCGTATTGACACCCTGTCCGCTCAAGCAGCAGAGCTAGTCGCTCTGACACAAGCCTGTATACATGCCAAGAACCTGAAAGTTAATGTTTACACAGATTCACGTTACGCATTCGGAGTTGTACACGACTTCGGAGTGCTCTGGCAGGAGAGAGGTTTCATGACTTCTCATGGAACCAAGATTCAGCATGGTCTCCTTATTCAAGCCCTGTTAGATGCCATACATTTACCGACATCCATTGCTATCATGAAATGTAAAGCACATACGAAAGTTACTGACATTATTTCTCAAGGTAATGATCTAGCAGATTGCACAGCCAAGCTTACAGCACAGACTCCAGACATTCCAGTTAATCAGACACATACTCCAGATCTGACTACCTGCATGACAGTTAAGGACCCTACACAAGATGTCATAGATATCCAGTTACATGCTACTCCCGATGAAATCAAGAAATGGTCTGAACAAGGAGGGGTCCAGACAGATCAAGGATGGTTAACGAAGGGTAGAGCCACATGGTTTCTTCCCGACTCTATGGTTCAAGTCATTATCAACACCGCACATAGTCCAGCACATTTAGGAGAAAAAGCTATGTTAGACAGTATCCAGAACATTTGGTTCAACAAGCATTTACGAGCTGCAGCCAAGCAGAAAGTCCGCACCTGTATGATATGTTGTCAGTTTAATCCAGGTAAAAGTGTCCCGGTGGAACAAGGTGGTTTCCAGCCCCCTGACCACCCTTTTGAGGTCCTCCAGATGGATTATATTCAGATGGAGCGATGTCGAGGTTTCAAGTATGTCCTTGTAGTTGTATGCGCTTTGTCCAGGTGGACAGAAGCATATCCAGTCCCAGATTACACAGCCGCGACCACTGCCAAGCAGTTGGTTCGTGAATTCTTCCCTAGATACGGACTCCCTAGAGTCGTATATTCTGATAACGGTCAGCCATTCTCATCCGAACTCATGAAGCACGTTTCCCTTTTGTTAGGGTACCAGTGGAAGTTCCATTGTGTACGCCATCCTGAAGCAGCCGGTCTCGTAGAGAGACATAATCAGACCCTGAAAATCCGTATTGCCAAAGTCTGTAAAGAAAAAGGTGTGGACTGGCTAGTAGCTCTGCCAGTTGCTCTGTTTTATATGCGCATGGTCGCACATTCCAGATCAGGTCTGTCCCCGTATGAGGTCGTATTCGGCCGCCCCCCTAACATGTGGGGTACTCCTAGACCCCGAAGTATTACCGATGTTTCATGTAATATGCTGACAGATTACCTAGCTTCCTTGATGTCTGCCCTCAACTCATGTCGTTCACAGGTTGCCGCCGCATTTCCAGACAATACCGAGGTGGCACCGCACGAGATCGTTCCAGGCTCCCTAGTGATGGTCCGGAATTTCGACAGATCAAGTCCGCTGGAACCACGTTGGAAGGAACCACGTCAGGTCCTCCTCACCACCCGTACAGCCGTCAAGTTGGAAGGCAGAAAAGGATGGATCCACCTTTCTCATGTTAAACTTTTTAAAGGACTGAAATCCGTTTCTAAAAACATTTCCCAGGATTTGAAGGACTGCCAGAATATTGCTCTTAAGGACTGTCCCGCACAAGACATTATTACAACCCCTCCCTTGTTAGAGAAAACTCCGCAGCAGGAGTATAAGTTAAAGCTCAGGTCTAGTAAAATAAGTCAGTCAGTTTGATTGTATAAGTCCTCCCCTAGGTGAAACGGTTAGACTGTTTCTGACATGTATAAAATAGACCCCCATAGTGAGAGAGTCAGTCAAAGTTCAATCAGATGTATCGTTTTTCTGAGTTTCGTATTATTCATCAGCATTTTGATTTCCTGCACCAGCTATGCGTTCTATCTGTATTTTCCAGTTCCTCATGTAAATATGTCTGCTAATGCTACAGTAGAGCACACGTTTAGTGATCTGCCTCCTCATGAACTCTCTTACCGCCTCGCTATGCGCAACAACACATTTATCCGTATGTTACATTACTCACACCAGACCAGCAATGCCACTAATTGTTGGGTGTGTGGTCGACTCCCCCCTTTCCAGACCTCGAAGGGAGTTCTGCCACTCTTTCCTTATCCATTCTCACACAATGGTTCGTGTGGAGCATGGTCCACGTTAACGTCATCCTCAACAGATATGTCTTTTCTTAACAGTACATGTTTCTCAGACAAGCAAGGTTTCCCCCACAGAACAGGTTTAGATTTGGAAAATGAAGTATATAATTTAGGTAATTATTCGTCGAATTTCATGGTCCTGAATGTTCAGTCTGATACTACTCCAGACTTACCTGCTATTTCAGTACTACCAGTCAAAGGCGAATTATGTGTCCGTAATTATGGTTCCATACATGTAGGTCATAGTGAATGTACTACTGTTATCCAGTATAGTGACAGTGGGAAATCTGTTTTCAAAGCTTCACGTCATTCTTATTTTATTTGTGGTCAAACTGCATATGTTCGTCTGCCCCTCGATTGGGAGGGAACCTGTTACATTGCTTTCCTACTGCCACCTGTTTTCCTAGCCCCATCTGATTATCACAGAAACACACATCTAGTACACATTAGACATAGAAGGGAGTCCCCAATTGTCGATTATACTGAAACTACTCTAGAACAGTATACAGATTTCAATAAAGGCTTCTTCTTCTTTGTAGGACCTGTCCAGAATAGTAAACTGATCCGTAGGTTAACAAGAACCCTTGAAGCTGTAGTAAATGAGACTGCCTCTGCTCTAGGTAACTTAACCGAAGAACAATCTGCTATGAGATTTGTCGTTTTGCAAAATCGTCTCGTCCTTGACGTCATACTGGCCGATAGGGGCGGGGCCTGTAGAGTCATCGGATCTAGTTGCTGCATTTTCATTCCAAATAACGCGCCGTCTGTTTATTCAGCTATAACCAGACTCCATAAAATTGCCCATCTGTTACACCAAGATCCAGGCACCTGGACATGGTCCGGTTGGTTCTGGAATATAATTTCCGCATGGGGATGGAAAGTCCTGTCCTTTCTAGGTATTGCAGTAGCGATCATATTTAGCTGCTGCCTCTGTATACAATGTGGCCCTGCGATTTGCAGCATGTGCGCTACCTCTTGTATTCCTAGTCCCAAGCCCCGTTCTAAATCCCGTTCCAAGACAATTCGAGACGAGCAAATGGTACTGTATGAAATGATAGATGGTATCATGAAAATTGATGTTTCCTGATGGAAACGTAGTGACAAGGAGGGAATGTGGAAAAGTAAATTTTGCCATGTTCTGTGTCCCTACGCCTCATCCATCATATGTTATGTGTGCATGACCAATATGCATATGTTATTCCCCATGTCTGATTAATGACGCAATTACAGTTGTGTCCACCTTTAGTATGCTAGTTTCCAGTCCTCGTGAATACTACGAATATCAGGCCTATGTAAAGTATGTTGCCACGTTTCTCAGTGTGCACGTTATTCCATTGTAAATTCCCCGTTTCCAGGCCTCAAAAGGGCCCGGACATCAGATTCAGCTCCTGTCTCCTGAAAGCCTCGCTGAGGAGCGATACAGCCCCCACCTGTATCCTCGACCCTTCACTTACTTCCTGCCTCGCAGTGCCCGGTGCAGCTTGGCTCTGCCTCTGAGTCTGCCAAGAGTATGTTATAGTTCCAGCTATCAGTTCAGTCCTCCTCCTCTGCATTCCTAAGCTACTGAACTGCATCAATAGTTTCCGTCATTGTCTAGCCTATGTGGCTCCACGTTAGAGAAATACTGTATTAATGGTCATTTAATATTCTTCATCACGCACTACATGTAGAATAATGCATGGTCCAGTCTTAGAATCAAGTTAGCTTTTCCCCTCATGACTTCTAGTTTATATCAACATGTTCCCTAAACACCAGATACCAGATAGGGTTTAGGTACATGTCGCTCCGACCCTCCAGACTCTAGTCTCTGCTCCTAGCACAGAGTTCGTAGCCCCCAGCTTCTCCTAGTAACACGTCATTGCCAGTTTTCGCGCACCATTAGGTTAGAGGTCCCGGCTCCTTAGGTAGCCCCCTCCAATGTTTCCGCCCCATTTCATGACATATTCTGTTACGTTTGCCTCACATGTCTATGTATACTCCCAGTTACACCTCTTTTTACTGTTATCTTTCGCGACTGCTACGCGTCACGCCTTCTGCTCCACCCACTGCTACGCCTACTGCAATGTAATGCTATGTGTTTGCGCTATGTATATAAGTCGATGTATTGTTATTAAAAGTTAGCGCGCTCATCCCAGACCTAACCCCAGCAGCTGCTGGGTCATCCTATGCAGGTTGTCCTGATCCTGTCCTTATGCTGTAATAAACCTGCAGAAACTCCTACTACCTCGAATCTTGACTCTTATTTTATTTTATTGAGCTATCTGTTATTCATTCATTCATCCAAAAATAGATCCGGTATTATTTATTTATATACCACATGTCCAGCAAACTCCGGTGTCGGTGTATGGGGAAGACAGTGCTTACTGTGGGGATTATTTTAAAATTAAAAACAAGATACGAGCATTGCTATGATTGTTTTGTACAGTAGTTGTGAATGTAAAGGGGGGGTGCCCAGCCGCTTGCATTGAGAAACTGCCTGTTTGCGTTGAGAAAGCTGCAGCTTGCGTAAACATCTACTCGAGCGGCAAACAAAGGTTAGCTTGTGCTGTGCATGGTGCTGTTCGCAATGATTGCACAGTATCGACAAGCATCCGGCACTGTGCAATCACTGCGAGCAGCATTTTTCTACTGTACTCCACCGCTCGCAGAGCTCCGCATAGTGCGACTGGGTTTTTTGTTGCACTTTGCGTATCTTCGCGTAGTGCAACTCCGTGAACTGTTTCCAGGGTTACTAAAAACACCCATTTTCTCCCATTTCTATTATGTAAACATTTAAAATCAGCAGGCATACAGAAAATTCCTACTAGACAGCATTTCCCCACTTGTTCTGACAAAAATTGTACCCCACTTTTGTGGTTGGATCTACTGGCCGCACCAGGATTGGATAAAATAAAGGTCAATGGGAGTCCCCCTGTGAGGACTACTATTGACCTTTGTTTTCTCCGTTTCTGTAGCAGAGAGTAAGCTCAGCCATACAAGTGGGATAACCTTTTATTGTGACAAGTGGAGGAATGCTGGGTGGTAGGAATGTTGTGTATAGCTGCAGATTCCAGCAGGTAATGTCACAAAACTTCTAGGAAAATAGATGATTTAAGGCACTATTTTACATTGTGGGTAAAAATACGTCATAGGATACATGCAAGGCCCACCACCATGGATGCCCCAGGGTATCTAGTTTAAAAAAATAAATGTGTTTGGTAGGTTTCTCTTGGTGGCCACGCAGTCGGGGTCCAAATCCCTCCACTATTCCTAATGCCGATTTCTCCATGTTCCATTTTTGGGCCTTTTATGTTGAGGGGGCTGGGCCCAGCCATACAAATGGTGTACTGTTTTTATAGAGAAAAGTGGGGGAGCACTGGGTGGATGGAACTTTTTGATTCCTGGCAGATTCTAGAACTTTACTTCACAGAAATGTGTGGAAAATGTGTGATTCTAGCCAAGATGTGAGGTTTTCAGGGCTTTGTGGGTATGAAAATGATGTGATATCCACACAAGGCACACCATCCTGGAGTCCTCATAATATCTCATTTTCAAAATGTCTGGTTTTAGTCGGTTTCTCTGGGTCGCAGAGCTTGCGCCTGAATAGTGCAACAATTCATTATAGCAAGAAGGAGGAAATTAGGGTTTACATCTATTCTGTGGGTCCATATGTCAAACTATGGCCCAAAAAAAATCCACATTCCCTAATAATTTCCATGGGAACCCCCAGTGGGTGTAAATATACTAATAGAGCCTGTGGCATGGGGGAGCACAGGCCCATGTCATTGGGAAGCTGCCCCCAAATAATACTGCCATATAAATGTTTCTGGTGTCTACTGAGCTTTCTCCCGCCTTAGGTGTCAGATTCGGTGTGAACACCCCCATCCTCCCCCTGGGGGGGAGGGCAGAAGGTCTAATTGGTTCTGGGGCAGGTGGGGACCATAGTTCCATGCTATTGGGGCTGCTCCCTTCACAAAAAATAATGCCATGAAAAAGCAGAGGTGTCTAGCAGGCTTTCTGCCCCTCTAGGGGCAGATTGGGTGTGAACACCCCATCCACCCTCCTGGGGGGCAGAAAGACTAATTGTGCCCATGGCAGGGGGGCACAACCTCTTGTCATTGGGGCCAATTACCCCCAAAAACTACATACATAATGTTATCCCTGGTGCCCAGTGGGCTTTGCCCCCCCCCGGAGGCAGATTAGGGTGGGGTGAGCACCCCCTTCTATCCCCATGGTGGGCATAAATGCTAAATGAGCCTGGTTTGGGGAGCACATGCCCATGTCATTGGGGTCCGTCCCCAAAGAAATACTGTAATAATATATTCTCTAGTTTTTTAATGGGCTTTCTGCCCCCCCCCACACCCTGGAGGTTGAGGTTGAACACCACCATCCATCCCTAGGGAAAGCTTGGGGTCAGGAGAACAAAGGCCCATATCATTGGGGCCGCTCCCCCACCACAAAAGCTGCCATATTAACATACCATGTGTCTAGTAAGATTTTTGCCACCCCAGGGGCAGATTGGGGGTGAACACCCCTATCCCCCCTTGGGGGTGGGCAGAAAGACTAAATGGGCTCTGGCTGGGGAGTACAGGCCCATGTCAGTGGGGCCACTCCTCACACAAATAAATATTGCCATAATATCTTTCCTGGTGTCTGATGGGCTTTGTGCCCTGGGCCAGATTGCGGGTGGGTTGAAAGACTAACTGAGCCTGGGGTGGGTGGGAGCACAGGAGAATGCCCGGGGGTTAGGGCATTCCACCCTAGCCTTATCCCTGGAGGCCTAGTGGAGCAGATCTCTGCTTAGGGATTACACAAAGAGTGCTTCCAAAGCAGTGATCCTCTTGGGAAAGGACATTGTACTCTTTCCAATGCTGTCTCTCACTTGATGTTCAGTGCTCAAGCGGCATAGTTATGTCCCCCTAGCACTGATTAAAAGTAAAAGCAGACCCCACCATTGGCGTGGTCTACTTTCACATTTATTTTGCTGTGACATGATTGCGCTGTATGTGCTGTTGTTAGAGCCAAGCATAAAAAACTTCAACTTGGGACGTGAGGGAAACTGTTACCTCGCATCCCGACTTTGAAAAAGAAAATGTTTCTGATTTAGGCCTTTTATTTCTAAGTACCGAGGACAAATCATTGACATCCTTATTCTTTGGCAGTGAACATGTTGTCCTCAGTACTTACGATTCTAATGCATTTTAAGTTAATTGTTTTGATTATATGTAAAATATGTTTAAATAATTGAAATTTTACATTTCCCTCCCCTACCCCTTACAGCATAGTTTATGTTGAAAGTGTCACAATCTACAAGTTTTGCAATATTTTATATGTGATTTAATTAAAGAAATACAAATTCTTTACAAAGCATTGCATTAAACTGGGATAATATATGTATTAAACGTTAATACATTATTGTACAGTAATATTAAACATGAATTTAAATAAAGTTTCATTTAAAATATGATTTAAATAATTTTAATCTAGTTTATATGTGTCTCAATGTTAGTCTAATTTCCTGTTCCTGTTTATTTCTTTGGGACTTGTGCTGTAGTGCAAGTGGCTGGCCATGAGTGGTGCTTGAGTTACTCCAAGGCTAGGCTGTACTTTAGGATTCCTCGAGGGAAGAACAGATATCATTATATGCAGATGATGTATTACACTATGTGAAGGACCCCAAGCTTACTATATCTAGATTGATGCAGATCCTGCATAACTATGGCACTTATGCAGGCTTAACTGAGGCAAATCATTCATCTACCTCCTGGTGGGAGGAATACTTCATTTTCCTCCTGGCTGTGCTATGTCTGTGGTTCACGAGGGATGCAAATATTTAGAAATGTATGTCACTGCCATTCCGGAGGCATTCGTGAAACAAAACCTATATTCCCTCCTTGGCCGAATAAGAAGAGACTTCCAGCATTGGCGGATGCTCCTCCTCGCTCTCCTGGGGATGGCACACATGTTCAAGATGATGAACCTGCCTAGATTTCTGTATCCGCTCCAAAATGTGCCCTTTAGTATACCTCCAGAGTTCTTTCTAAAAGGTGAAGCAGAGCAGAGATTAATACTGTGAGGTGCTCCCCGCATTTCCCTAAATAAACTGATATGCGGTTGCCCTAAATAAACTGATGTGTAGAGTCTGTGGTGGGGTAATTGCCCTACCAGATATACAAAAATACTTTTGGGCATCCCAGCTGGTAGTGATCAGTGGCTGGGTCGATATGACGCAGGCTGAGCCATTGGTGAGGATGGATAGATACGAAATGGGTGAGAATGGCTATCCTGTGGCACTTTACAGAAAGAGACCCCCTATACATTTGCTGACTCACACCGCAATGGTGATCTTTATATGGAGGAAGGCAACAACAATCTTCAACGTTTGAAAAGGCAGCGGTAAGCAACCTGGGAGGAAGGTGATACCATCCACTAGACACCCTCCACAGAGAATACAAATGAGCAATAACTGAGACCCACCATTACATACAAATTAGGCATGCACTGACCTCCCACATCACAAAGGAGCCAGAGATCCCAGACACTTTGCCATTTGAGGATGGTGCACTGATGGACCCATTCCCCAAGTGAGCTGTTGGTAAGGAAACGTCTTCTGCATGCTAATTGTACTTCTACCCTGAGTAGGCAGTTGTACTGTTGTTTGCTTCATCCCTAAAGCTGATTTTTGTTGTCACAGGTAAACACAAATCATGTGTGGGTACCATGCAATTTGCCTGTCTGACAGATTGTGGTCTTGTTGGACTGGGAGAATCACCAAAAGAGATACCCTCATACTGGTGGATGATTACTACCTTCACCAGGAGTTAAGCAGCACAAGCATGGTGGTAGCAGCATACTGTGTAATGATTAGTAGCCGTGAACAGGTCCTTCTTTACCCTATGTCACTGTAGTGAGGCCTACAGGTCCACTCACTTTTTAAAGTTCCGCTGCTGTGTGCTTAACATGCCCTTTGACCTGTGTCTGCATTGGTTGTATGTGTGCCTATGAAGGGTACAGTACAAGATAGAGCAGTATTTTGCAGTGCTCGCATGGGCAGTACATTACTGGGTGTATGTGTGCTTGTGAGGAGTACAGTACAGGAAGGGTGTAGTGTTGTGCCGCAGGTTCACGGTAAAAGTGTATGATGGCTGCATGTGAGCATTCAGGTGGCAACACAGAAAGGCTACAGTACTAAGCAGTTCATGCAGCGACAAATGTGTGCTGAGTGTATGTGTGCCTGTGGTGGCACAGCACATGGAGGTAGCAGTGCAGGACAATGTGTGTGCTGTGTACATACACGGAGTGCAAGTGTGTCTGTAATGGTAATGCTACATTACATGGAGGACCTTGGGTTTTATTGTGGGGTGCCAAGGCCTGCAAGGGAAGAAATGATGAGGTAGAGGAGTCCCCACTGACAGCTTTGTGTATTTATGCACTCCTGTGAACTGGGTGGGACACCCTATAGGACTCCCCTAGTACAATTTAAAAGGTTCTCTCTGCTTCAGTGAGAGATCGTAAGGAAGGGGCCTGGACACATCTCAGAAAGAAGATGGGACTGATAAGGGAATCATAAAGAGTGAGGCTGAGATCATGGGATTAACCTTTGGATGCACATACCAGGTATGAACTCTAGACGCTCCCCTGGTCTGTGTTATGGGACTATCAGCTTCGAAGTCTCTCATGCTGTGACAGATGGTTTTTCAAGAGGAAAAGTGAGAGAAGTATGTACATATGAAAGCAGCACCCTAACATAAAACTTCAAAGACCAGACCCTAAATCGTATTGGTGTCTGGAAATAGACTATAAGAAGACCTCAAAAATTGTTATCTGCCAAGTAGCCAGATGGGCTGTGTGAGGAAGGGGAGCTCTGCAAGACTTCTGTCTGTGACCAGAATTGGGACCAAGGCCTACTTGGTGAGGGGAGCTTTCCCAGGGAAACCAAGGCCATATGCTCTGGATCCTGGAGCACCTTCCTGCTTGCCAGGACCATTGTGCCCTCTGAGAAAGAGGAGAGCATTGGAGAGAGTGAGGTCCAGTGGAGAGCCCTGATGAGTCGGCTCCTGGTGCGAGGGTTGACTAGACAGCTGCTGCAGCAACCAGGTCGTTGCATATGTGCAGACTTGTGTCAGCAGAGGAGAGGGCCACCATAAAGGTAGCCCTGTAAAGATTGGTGTGTGGTTAGGGTGGAAGCCTGTGAGGACCGCTGTGGCCACCCTATGTGCCAGGAGGGGCCGCTGAGGAAAAGAATGCCTTGCAGAAAAGGACTGAAGCCTCTACAACTCCGCAGTGGTGATCACAAATGCCAGGATTGGCCATCGTGGTAAGGCTTGCAATGCAGTAAGGGCTGAAGCTTTGTGTGGAAGTGGTGGGGCAACCCCGTATGCCAGGAGGAATTAATGTGCCATGTGGATCAGGCAGGAACCAGCGAACTGTGAGCCATGGTGACTCATAGGTCACCAGGAGCAATGAGAACTGCATCTGACCTGACCCCGTGGATCAGGTGAGGATGCTGTGGATGCATCGCTGCATCAACAGAATTGAGATCAGGAGCACTGGAATCCCCCACCTCCTTGGTAGCTAGGACACTTACCCAGCAGGAGGAGCGTGAAAACACCTCAGATCACTGTTGAAGCACGACCACGTAGAATTAGAGAAGGGCCTGCACCTGCCAAGTGCTGCTGCAACATTCATATGCAGCTGACTCATCTGAGTAGGACTTGAGCTGTTGAGAGTGCCCATGGATGGGACACTCTCCAAGACACTGCACACTTCCTCTCTGCTGGAACGGGTAAGACGTGCTATGGGCCTACCGGGCATGGGGACGTTCTGTTAAAAGCATTTTGACATTAAGAAACGTTTGACTGCAATTGAAGAGTCTGAGTAAACTCTTGAGTCAAGGCCCACTTGCGAGCATTCTCTGGATGCAGCCACCAGTGAATGGGGAATAACCCTGATCACATTATGAGGAGCAGGTGGGCAAACTCTGAAAGGGGTTCTGACATGAACCATATCATTTCTTTACAACAAAAACCATGAACAATTCTCCTGACCAATTGGGGTCACTTAGGGAGTGCTAGGAAGGCAACCTTGGGGTCTTTGAGGACGGGGAATGGGAGGAAGCATTAGAAGGCCTAAGATATATTGCCATATACCCAGGTTTCTTACTTGTGTAGATATGAATTCTACATTGTACGACCCTATAGCAATCTTGTAAACATGGGGAGTCCTTGTGACAGACGTCTGAGGGGCAATGAGCAGGTGGGATCTTTTTTTCATATCATTTTGACTGCCTCGCATACAAATATATTGGAAGGACCTCACAGGATGTGTATCCCAGGTGTCAGGGTTCCCCTAAGTAACTTACCCAAAAGAACCATTGTATATTTATGGGGTGATGAGTCAGTCCAGAAGTATCAGAAACTCTGGCTCACAATTGGATTCATTGTGGCGAAGCGAAAAATTTCACGCATATTGGGGAGTGGGACATCCACTGATTCTTCAGGAATGGAGTACAGATACGAACTAGTGTAAAATGGCAGAAAAAACAATATATGGCAGCAGAGACTGACCAAAGAAGAGGGAAAATGTTTGGAATGTGTGGGGTACATACCGGGGCTATTGACTGCTATAAAACACCAATGTCCCGCTAGACATGGGTTGGGGCCTTCTGAACCACTGGGCAATGGAAATAGATGGCGGTTGGGTGGGGGCAATGGCGGTACTCCTGCAGCCTTATTTTGCCTACACCTGGTTGTCTATTATATGGTAGAAATAAAACATGCTTAAAAAAATACTGGGCTGGAGTACATTTAAACCTGGTTTGTCAATAATACTACTGTATTTAAACAAAAAATAGGGAACCCAATATGGTATACAAGGACGATGGGTAGCAATAATTTAGAGAACAATGGTCCTTCATAGAGGATACGTTAAAAGAGCAATGAATATAGACTGGAATCAATACTATATTGCTACTGTCCAGCAGGACAGTCAGATTTAACTATTAACAATTTTAAGGATCAAGTAAGACACAAATAAAGTGGGACACAGTCCTGCATCCAAAACATAAAAAAAGTGAACAAAAATAACGAAAACAAACCATACAATAAGGCAAGACAAGAGGCTTGTTTTTCAAATGTGAAGGGTTAAACAAGCGTGATAAAGAACACAGCGGTTACATAAAAATAGATTTGTGTGCACGGTATCAAGCGAGTCGACGACTTTTCGATCCCTTTTAAAAGAATAATGAGATCATCATCAGGACAGAATAAAGTAAATGACTGAAAGACATACAACCAGTACAACAATACATCAGATCCAGGAGAAAAGGGGAATAAAGAAAAAAGGAGAATTGAGAGTGCAGTACTCAAAAGGGAAGCCTCACTCAATTGCAAAGTACAGACGGCGCAGTGACAAGTGCTAATCATTTGAACATACCAAGTGAGGGAGGTGAACGTGGTGGGTGGATTATCCTAATAAGCGAGTGAAAATTGCCTTTGGGGCTGGAGAGGGGTCTATGCACCATGTCGTGGTAGAGATTCAGACTATCATAGCCAAGTGGGCAGGAAGACTAAGGCACTTACCACTGATGCTGTGGCAGAACTGCAAAACTTGCACGGGGTCAACAAGGATATGGAGAGAGCAATGGAAAGTGAAATAAATAAAAGAGAGGGTCCGATCAGGTGATACTGGTCGGGGCTCCAGTATTGTGCAAAAACGCGGGGTGGGGCAACTGTTTACCTCTGTGTTTGGACAAGAAGTAAGTTGCGATAGTAGACTTCAAGGAAGGCGGAAGATGTTCCTAGGTTCCTGGGTAGAATGGCAAGGATGGCGCGGGGACCGTAGCGGGCCATGGGTTAGTCAGGGTAGAGGGGAGCCTGCGGGAAAAGGAATACGAGTGAGTACGAGGTAGGGTCGGGGCCAGAAAGGACACTGAAGGACACGCTCTCACCTCTAATAAAGCAGGAAAATGTGGCTGTGGCTTCAAGAGCATTCATTGAATGCTGCTCGGATCTCTAAAAGTGAAGAAGATCATGCGATTCCTACCACGTGTGGTGGTGGCATGGAGGAACCGGAAAGGGGGTGAGGGCAGGCAGTGGATAGATTACCTTTAATCTGAAAACGCGAGCGGTGCTCAGAAGCAGGGGGTCAGGAATCAATCGGGTGCTATCTGCATGGTGCTCAATTGCTCAATGGGCAGACCGGGGAGATGTCCGCGCCTACTGGTTTAAATAGCACGAGAGAGGGGACAATTCGGTCTGGAATAAAGCAGGCAATTGCGGCGGCCATATTGGGTGTGGGGGTGCGTGACCAGGAAAGAATGGATATCCATGTGCTTAAATATTCAGGTGCTCGATAAAGATTATCAAACTACCGATTATTCTGTAACTGCAATTGCATGTAGCTAACAGAGTTAGAAGATGAGGTAAAGCATGGAAAAAAATAAAATAGGAAACATTTTACAGGAATCAAACTACATTTTTCAGGAATCGAACTACATGGAGTAGAACAATTAATTATTATACTGACAGGTGAAGGTATGCAGTAACATATTACAAAATCGAATGGTGGCAAAGAATGAAGCAAGAGTTTTAAAATAGTCTGTGACAACGCGGCAGACCTTACAATAGGGTAGTCCAATTTCCGTTTCTATTTAGTCCATTTTTTTTATGTTCTCAGTGTGCAGAATCGATTTGAGTTCTTCCTTATTAAGAAGATTGCTGATACCTGCGCCTCTTGGTGGGGGCTTAACTGCACTGAGTATTGTCCATTTGATGTCATCTTCACTGTGGCCCAAACTGGAGAAGTGTTCAACGAGAGGGGCATTGGGAGTTTTGCCGCGGATTCTATTGAGAAGTTGGCATATCCGGATTCGTGCTTTCTGGATGGTTTTTCCAATATATTTTTTTTTGCACAGACATCCTATTAAATAGATAACATTGCATGAATTACAGTTGGCAAAACATTTAGACTTTATTTTTACATTGTTAAATGTGAATTTTTTGCCTTCAATATTGAGATCACATACACTACAATTGACACATTTTGCATGTCCTAAAAGGGGGAAAGGCCCCAGAGTTAATTCAGTTTGGAAGCTGGTCTTGGGTTGGGGAGAGCTGCTCTGACAAGGTGGTCTTTTATATTTCGACTTTTGCAAAATGCAAAAAGTGGACGTTCAATTGTAATGGTACCTGCGTTGAGTATGTTTCAAAATGCATTTCCGTGTGAGACTGGCGAAAAGGTGGTGACGTAAACCATGTGATTTTGATTAGGCTTAGGTTTGGAGGACAAGAGAATGTCTCTGGGACAATACCATGCTCTCTTAAGTGCAGTGCGTACCAGTCGTTGGGAATATCCGCAAGCGAGTAGCTTAGTGGAAAGGAAAGAAGCCTCATGAAAGTAGTCTACTTTCAGGAAACAGTTACGCCTGATATATAGGAACTGTGAGTAAGGTAGAAAGTCACATAAGGCATGTGGATGATTGCTTTCATACCTCAACAGGGTATTCCGTTCGGTAGGCTTTCTCTAGAGACTGGTGATTAATTCACCATCGGAGTTTTGAATGGTATGATCAAGGAACAGTATGGAGGTTCTGCTGTGTGAAAGAGTGAAAGTCAGCCCTTGGCAGCTATTGTTGAGCCAGTGTAGGAAGTGATTAAGGTTATCTTCAGTAGCATACCAGATAAGCAAGTTGTTGTCAATGTATCTTTTACATAAGGATATCCCTGAGTGGAAGGGATTGTTGGGAGTGAGAATTTTAGACATTTCCAGATGGTCCAAGAATAGTATAGCCAAGATGGGTGCAAAGACTGCGCCCATAGAAGTACCCTTAACCTGTTGGAAGTACTCATTGTCGAAAGAGAAAAAGTATCTCGTGAGGCACAGCTCAAGCAACTGTAGTATAAAGATGGTGGGTACAGCATGAGGACGTGGTCTCAGGTCAAGTGTGTGTTCGATGACCAGTAATGCCTGAACCTGTGGGATGTTTGTGTACAAGGATTCAACATTAATTGCACACAGAATATCTGAATACATTTTGAAGGGATGATGTTCGACTAAGTTAATCATGGCCATACCGTCATTCTGTTTTAGGGACAAAGTCCTTTATAAAATAGTCTACGGATTGGCCTAATGGCTCCACAGCCTGACACTATGGGGCTTCCAGGGGGATCTGTGAGGCTTTTATGAATTTTAGGGAGTGTATATATCACTGGGTTATGTGGAGATTCAACATTGAGGAACAGAAATTCTTTCTGGCTTAAAAAGCCTTGTGATCTGACATCGGTGGTAATCTGCAGAATCAGTTGGTTGGATTGGTAGGTAATATTCAATAATGGTCAGTGCTGGAGAGTTGGCGTGTAACTTCCAATTTGTATCCTTCTCTTTCATGTAACACTATGCCACCACCTTTGTCGGCTGATTTGATAACGAGACAGTCATTATTCTTTAATATGTCAATGGCCTTTTTCTCTTCTAGTGAGAGATTATAGGGACTCACAGTTCCAACGCATCAGGCGTAACTGTTTCCTGAAAGAAGACTACTTTCATGAGGCTTTTTTCCTTTCCACTAAGCTACTCTCTCGCAGATAGCCCTGACAACTGGTACTCACTGCACTCAAGAGTGCATGGTATTGTCCCAGGGACATTCTCTTGTCCCCCAAAACTAATCCTAATCAAAATTGCCAGCTTTGCATCACCACCTTTTCACCAGTCTCACATACCATTGGGAAATGCATTTTGATATATTGGTCCATACTCAACACAGGTACCATTAGAATTGGACATCCACTTTTTGCATTTTGCAAAAGTTGGAATATAAAAGACCACCTTGTCAGAGCAGCTCTCCCCAACCCATCTTCCACACTGAATGAACTGTGGGGCTTTGACCCCCTTTTAGGACATGCAAAATTAATTGTAGTGTATGTGATCTCAATATTGAAGGCAAATAATTCACATTTAACAATTTAAAAATAAAGTCTAAATGTTTCACCAACTGTAATTCATGCAATGTTATCTATTTAATTACATTTCTGTGCCAAAAAATCTCTATTGAACAAACCACCCAGAAAGCACGAATTCGGATATGCCAACATCGCAGTAGAATCCGCTGCAAAACTCCCAATGCCCCTCAGTTTGAACACTTCTCCAGTTTGAGCCACAGTGAAGATGACATCAAATGGACAATAATCAGTGCAGTTAAGCCCCCATCAAGAGGCGCAGATATTGGCAATCTTCTTAATAGGAAAAAACTCATATGGATTCTGCGCGCTGAGAGCATAAAAAATGAACTAAATAGAAACAAGGATTGGACTACCTGATTGAAATGTCTGCCGTGTTGTCACAGACTATTTTAAAACTCTTGCTTCATTCTTTGCCACCACTTGATATTGTAAAATGTCACTGTATACCTTCACCTGTCAGTATAATAATTAATTGTTATACTCCATGTAGTTCGATTCCTGAAAAATGTAGTTCGGTTCCTGTAAAATGTTTCCTTTTTAATTTTTTCAATGCTGTACCTCATCTTCTAGCTCGGTTAGCTACACGCAATTGCAGTAACAGAATAATCAGTGGTTTGGTAATCTTTATTGAGCAGCTGAATATTTAAGCACATGAATAGCCATTCTTACCTAGTCACGCACCCCCACACCCAATAGGGCTGCCGCAATTGCCTGCTTTATTCCAGACCGGCTTGTCCCCCCACTCACGCTATTTAAACCAGTAGGCGCGGACATCTTCCCCATCTGCCCATTGAGCACCGTGCAGATAGCACCAGATTGATTCCTGACCCCCTGCCTCCAAGCACCACTTGTGTTTTCAGATGAAAGGTAAGCCCTTCACTGCCTGCTCTGACCCCCTGTCCAGTTCCTCCGTGCCACCACCACACATTGTAGTAATCCCTTGATCTTCTCCACTTTTAGAGTTCCGAGCAGCATTAAATTAATGCACTTGAAGACACATTTTCATACTTCATTATAGGTAAGAGCGTGTCCATCAGTGTCCTTTCTGGCACGACCCCACCTCGTACTCACTCGTATTCCTTTTTCCTGCAAGCTCCCCTCTATCCTGACTAACCCAATGCCCGCTACTGTCACCACGCCGTCCTTCCATTCTACCCAGGAACCTAGGCGCATCTTCCACCTTCCTTGAGGGCTACTACCGCAACTTACTTCTTGGCCAAACACGGAGGTAAATAGCTGCCCCCCGCGTTTTTGCACAATACTGAAGCCCCGACCAGTATCACCTGATCGGCTCATCTCCCTCCCTTTTTAGGTTTCGTAACCTGGCGAGGGGCGAAGCCCCTCCCAGATCGAAATCTGTTGTTTTTAATAGTGGGGTTAGAACCGCCTCTGCCTCTCATTGGCTAGCTCCATAAATGGAGGCTAGCCATTGGGAGGCAGAGGCTGTCAATCGCGTTTTCTCTCGAAAACGCGATTCGGGGGCGTTTCTGGTGCTTTTTTTAAGCCCCGCCCCTTTGTCCCGGGCCGCGCTGCCATTGGCTGCCGGCCCGGGACACCCCCGTGACGTCATTCCAGGGCCGCGCTGTGATTGGCTGCCGGCCGGGACACCCCCGTGACGTCAGCCAATCACAGCGCGGCCCGGGACCTGACTTGTTTGTAATGTACTTCTCATACGTAAAATAGTCACTCGTGACAAAAAGTCCACTATATGTAGAATTCTTTTTTTGCGGATAACAATGCCGTAGAGCCAGGCAAAAAAATATCATTCGAGTTTAAACTTTAGAGTAAGTAGGTAATGTCAGCGCTGTATTTATACGCACTCTGAGGTAAATTGGCCCACTCGATCCGTTCGAAGATGGCGCTCGCTGCTGCTTCTCTACGAACGCCGGTAAAATGACCCATTTCAAGAGGGACGTTTCTCAGACGAACGGCTGCAAATTCCTGCTCTGACATCAGCCCGCCCCCTTCAGCTGGTAGATCCACCTGATTGGTATATGACCGGCTAACCTGATGCATGGCGATCTAGTATTCGTTACAATTCTTGGTTCAATGTGATGTCTCTTCCAATTGGTGGAATTGGCTTGTGAAACGAAAACAAACGGTTTCGGTTGGCGGAGCCGCGCCCGAGTCGACTACAGCTAGTATCTGCTGCAGGGAAGCGTTCGTGGCAAATTGCCCGCCGTGGCGGCACAGAAACAGGAAGTTACCAGTTCAAGACCGGAAGTATGGTTAACGATGGGCACCTGGAGTGCTAAAAGTGGCCGGTGAGGACGTAAAAAAGTTGGATTGGGGACCTTTTATGGTGCAAGAGCCTTTAGAGAATGACCACTCAGCAGTTCATACACGAATCAGTCGGCGCAGGACGAGAATATCTGGTCCCCTAATGGAAAAGGGAATAAGCTACCTTCCAAAGCGAGAGGGAGGGTTCGTTAATGGGGGCACCAGAAAGAGCTCACGCGCGCTGAGCGCATTGTGTGACGTCGGTTGTAGTTCAATAGAGTCACTCTCCCACCTAAGGGACGGGCGCGCACCGAAGGGACTCGAGCATATCTGGCAAGTAGACCCATGTCCTGTCTGACACGTTTCATAGTTCTGGCTTTTTGCTCCTCTGCATACTGGCACACGAGACAGTGGTTTATAGTGCTACGAGTGAGTCCCAGAAAAACCATAATGTGGGGTACGAATAGAGCTGCAGAATTCTCTAGGTTCACGCATGGGTTGCCCGTTAAGTTCACTTTGGTGTGTGTTGCCGCGAAATTAAAATGTAACTATACTATTAATAACATTAAAGGAAAGGATGGATAACAATGATCTACTCGCACGTACAGCTACCCGGTACACTTACAAGCTCCGCATGAACGTCAAGTTTGGCTGAAAGGGTTGAACTTGACATAGGTCTTCGGACCGACTTTGCGGCGGTGGGGGAAGGGGATGCTAAGCAGCGGTAGTTACAGTATGAGTGGATTGACTCCTTTGACAAATAGGAATAATGGGTCAACTTGAGTGGGTGCGGGGTGGGGTTGGTGGACATTCAGAAATGGGCTGGAGAATGTAGTGTGACTGCGAATGTGAAGGCTGGGCCTAGGAACTTTTTTGTTTATGCCGCCGCAATCTTTGGTATTTTGCATTACCCTTTTTACACGAAATGCCTGATATTGCTTTCGGGTTAAGACCTTATCTCACGAGCACGGCAATCACGCAATGAATAGTACGTGAATGCTTGTTAGCAACGTTTGTGCTCCCCAACCCCCTCTCTTTTAGAGCGAAATCCTTCTTTGCAAAGATATATAACACGCTTGAAAAATAGTGCAACGTGCCAGAGTGGCATTTAGCACAATTACATTTTGTTGGGGGTTTGGAACTCCTTCAGTACAATATCGCGTAATTTTGTAACGTTTGGAAAGCCACTTGATGACAAAGACTAGACTTCTAGCTTTGCCAATTTTTTTTGTAGGTCCTTTCTAAAGCAGAGCCCCTACTTTTCGTTGATGATAAAATATACAAACCTTGTTTATTTGCTTATTGCACTTGATCTTTGCATTCTAGTTAAGGACGGTTTTATTGTTGGCATTCTGTAAAGAGTTACAAAATAACCTCTGCAGTCAATATTGAACCTCCAGGTACACGACGCCTTGTTTAAACAGTTGCACTAAACTCGTGTTGGTTCAGGCATGGTTTATAAGGAAATATTCCAAATTGTAACATTCTTAGTGGCTGTAATATTAAATGAATGGCGAGCTTTCTTTTGATGCAGTGACTCCACGGTGCACTAGGCTCGGGACTTATCACGTTACAATCAATTCAATCTTTATTTCGGTGTAAAAGACCATAAAAGCTTAACAAAGTAAAATACAGTACAACAATTTCGACAATGCAAGAATTTTGACAATGCATGGTGTCGAGCATAGGAAACAATACTGCTAGACACACTGGATACTACATGGAATAATCAACCAATTTTGTGATGTTGAAAGGATTTATCAAATGTTTTGCAATTTTGCATGGTAGTATAAAAAATTAATAAAAACAGATATGAGGAATAGACATAACAGGTCATTAAAAAAAAGATTCAACTGTACAGTTAGATTACTACCTCTAAAAAAAATATATATAATAAAGACAATTGCTTCATTAATAAATACTAAGAATAGTCTAAAAATCATTATACATTTTATTTTATATTCATAAAGTGCACGTGCCAAGCTCATTATACTTTTAATTCTTGTCAGCCTAGGGTGTCAGGCCTTCCCTATTCCTTGCCAAACAAATACCTGATAATACTAATGGGTTTAATCCATTTCTTCCTACATTGCAAATAGTATGGGCAGAAGAACAGTAGGTGTGTTTTCATTCTCTATTGCACCTAAATCACATAATACACATCTGCCCTCCTCTGTTTTGCCTGGCGCCCATTTCACAGTATTTGCCTTTGTGTAGGACACCATAGCGGTATTTAAGGTATAAAGATTTAGCTAGCTGCGGCTGTATTTCGTCCAGAAAGTGCTCAAACTTCCAAACTGTTTTTATTTGGAGGAAACGTGATGTCAATGATCCCACATTAGAGGAATGGGACGAAATACCATGTATAAAAGACCAATATGTCTTCTTTAAAAGCTTTTTAGGTTTCGCCCTGGCGTTGCAACTGCGTAGCAGTTGCTCCGCCCAAGGGCGAAATCTAATGTTAGCTCTATAGGCTGACCCTCCCCCACCCCGCGCCCACAGACTGCACCTGTCTACCCCCCGGTGATTCACGGTGACGTCCGTTACATTACCGGGCACTGCGGGTCACCCCCGAGAACTTCAAACGCTGATTTATGCCTCGAGACTGCACCCTCATCTAAATATTCGCATTATACTACACCTGTATGCTGGTGAGCAGCCAATGTTGGGGGGGGGGGGGGGCTCGCAGTGTGTGGGGGGGCTGTGTGTGGGGGGGCTCTGTGTGTGTGTGGGGGGGCTCTGTGGCTCTGTGGGTGTGTGGGGGGGCTCTGTGGGTGTGTGTGTGGGGGGGGCTCTGTGGGTGTGTGTGTGTGTGGGGCTCTGTGTGTGTGTGGGGGGGCTCTGTGTGGGTGTGGCATTTGCGAGAGATTAAGCTATTGGGATTGTAAATGACAATGCCATTTATTTATCTGTTTTCAAAACCAACACATAAATACAAATGTTGTCATTTAAAATGCCAATAGCTCTAACTTTTGCAAAGGCGAAACCGTTGCATTGTAAATGCTTGTTTTATTTCACCTTCCAGGCCATTAAGCTCTCCGTCTCCTTGTTGACCCCGCACAATTTTTGCAATCCTGCCACAGTATCAGTGGTAAGTGCCTTAGTCTTCCTGCCCGCTTGGCTGTGCTTGTTTGAATCTCTACCATGACAGACCCCTCTCCAGCCCCCCAGGCGATTTTCACACGCTTATTAGGCTGATGCCGCCCACCACATTCACCTCCCTCACTTGTTATGCTGAAATGATTAGCACTTTGCAATTGAGGGAGGCTCTCTATTGAGTACAGCACTCTCAATTCTCCTTTTTTCTTTCTACACCATTTCTCCTGGAATTAATGTATTTTTGTACAGGTTGTATGTCTTTTGGTCATTTACTTTATTCTGTCCTGATGATAATGCCATTATTCTTTTAAAAGGGATCGAAATGTCGCTGACTCGCTTGACACCGTGCACACAAATCTATTTTTATGTAACTTGTAATGGCTGTGTTCTTTATTGCTCTTGTTTAACCATTCACATTTGCATTTGCAAAAAGCCTGTTGTCTTGCCTGATTGTTTCTTTCCCCATTATTTGTGTTCACTTTTATTTGTGTTCACTTTGATGTTTTGGATGCAGGACTTTGTCCCACTTTATTTGTGTCTTACTTGATCCTTAAAATTGTTAATTATTAAATCTGACTGTCCGGCTTGACAGTAGCAATATAGTATTTATTCCAGTCTATATTCATTGCTCTTTTAACGTATCCTCTATCAAGAACCACTGTCCCCTAAATTAATAATACTACTGTAGCAAATTTAAATGTGCATTTCATAATTATAATTGTCTTATTCTTTACATTAGCATGTCCCTCTACCCCTCCTTCATTCTTCCTTATCCCTACCCATTTACGAGTATTTCCCATTTTCCCCGCTCCATCATTTATCTGTGTGTAAACATACCACTAAATTCAGTAGAATGCTAAACATGACCTCCCATTGTACTAAGTCGAAGGCCTTTTCGGCATCGAGCATGATTGCCACTTTTGAGGAATTATTAGGAAATAATCAATTGCCTGAAACAAGAACATGGTTTTAGATGAGATAATCCTGGCAGGCAATAAAACGCTTTGGTCAAAATGGACCAAATTTTGCACTGGAAGGCTAGCCTGGCCTCAATGATTTTGGTGAATATTTTATAGTTGCTATTCAGCAAGCTAATTGGGCAATAAGAGCATGGTTTGCTGGGGGGCTGTAAATTTCGTCCAGTAGGCTATTGCATCCGCAGGCTTTTCCATTGGGGAAGATTTTACTTGTACTCTTGTACTTCGGCCATGGTAGTAGGTGCTGTAGCAGTAGCTCGTAACTCACTAGACAGGGCGGCAACCAAATAGAATGCAAAAATTCCTCAATATGCAGTGGAGCAGAACTATTAGTTAAGGCATACAGCCTTGTATAGTGGTCTACGAAAACCTTGCCTATTAAATCTGATTGGGTAACTACTCTGCCTTCAACTTTATAAGAAATTGTCATAATAACTTAGTCCTTTTTTTCTTGACAGACCATGCCAAAAAAGTGTTCAACGTGCTTGCTTTCCTCATAATAATGATGAAAGCAAGTATTTTCATTAACAATTCCCCTAGAAATATAATAGTCTTTTAGATTTTGGCACGCTCGTTGAACCTTGGTTCTAGGAACTTGGTGTTTTGGCCAAGGAGTAAGTGTGCATGCCCAGATCGAGTTCATACTGACCAGCTGCAGCCTGTTCCTTTCTAAGTTTATTAATTTGCATTCTAAAAGAGATAGCCTCACATCGTAAAAATACTTTAAACACCCCCCCAAACTGAAATAGAGAAGCTGAGCCTACATTTCTTTGGAGAAATGAATCCATGCCTGAACACATATTCATAATCCAGCTCTCATCACTTAGTAATGATCTGTCGAGGCGCCAGCAAAGCCGTTGGCACCTCGGATCCTCCAATGATGGGGAGAGGGGTTGGCCTAACGGCTAGGGCGTTCGATCTCGCACCTGGGGTTCTGGGTTCGAGTCTCGGTAACGACGCCAAAAACCTCCTGTGATTCTGGGCAAATCACTTAATCTCTCTGTGCCTAAAATGAATGCGTGCCCTCATGTAACGTAACTGGTGCTATGTAAAGCTCTCTGATACCTGATTCAGTTCGGGTCTAGTTCGCGCTATATAAAACTCTGCAAAACAAAATGATACCTCAACAAACATGACTGAATGATCTGAACAATGATTTGCTAAAATACCAGAAGCAGCTTTGATCCACAAATGGGAAATCCCTCGCAAAAATTCTTGGAACAGAGTTATATTGTTTTGAGAAATACGTATATTCTCTCTGTTCTGTGTAAATGACCCGCTACTAATCTAATAAGGCAAAGTCGCTACAAAATGGAGTCAACCAATACAATGACCTCAGTTTATTTTGCTGTTTGCTGATATGTGAGCAATCAAGTTTATTATTCTGGATAATGTTGAAGTCTCTCCCAAATACAACAAGCCCTTCTAGAGATCACATAAGATTGTAGATTTCACTGAGTGAAGCCTCATAGTCTTTGATGGGACCATAATTACTGATAAGGTGGATGAGCTGCTCATGGAACCTCAGACTCACCAATATCCACTTAGCCCTAGGATCCCTTAGCACTTGTTGCACTTAAAATGCTAGGTCTCATGAGATCAGTACCGCCACCCCCTTACTACAGCGCTAGCGGGTGCATTATAAGCTCGTGAAATAGATCCAGGGACACTGGGCTGCTTGGCTGAGACTTTAAGATGTGAAAGATCTGTGCTTTTGACAACTTAAGCTATGCTAAAAAGAGCCTAAATTTAGTATGATTGTTTATGCCATTAGCATGCGGTATACAGTCCTCAAGGACCTAAAATCCAGGGTTTTCCAACTCATTGAGAGCTTGCTCCATTTTCACCCTGGTTCCTATGCTCACACCTATCACCACCTCAACACATTGATGGCAAATTCAAAAAGGAAAAACCTTTTTGACTTTTCTACCTGAATTTTTCAGAGTTACAAGGAACCTCACCCTAAAACCCAGGAGCTCCACCACCTCAGGCACCTTATGAAGCAGATCCCCTCCCACCCAAATGTGCCCACCCTCCCTTGACGATCCATCCATTTAATGAGTGCCCTGACTTGGTACTCAAGTGACTGCAACTTCTGGTGATCTGAAGCCATCCTGCCTGCTAACCTACCTATTGTCCTACCAAAATGGCCTGGAAAACATAAAGCCGCACCTGGGCTAAGGAAAAATGTTGAATCTAAAGACTGATTAAGAAAAATACAAGGAAACAGAGGTACATATAGACAACTGTCCAAATCCCCTAGACCCACTTCCTCATATCAGACTTTTGGACAACTTGTAGAAACCCCATGAAATGAAATGAATGAAATGAAAAAAACTCTTATATAGCGCATGGCTACTCGGGAGCATCCCAGCGCATAGGAGTGACCAGAAGGGAAAGGGCAGAGTGCGGAGAGCCCAGGCAAGCCTGGGGATCTAGGCCCTAGGGAAAAGCCAGGTTTTTAACTTTCTTCGAAACGCGAGGAGATTGGGCTCCTGGCGAAAGGACGGGGGCAGGGAGTTCCACAATTTTGCCGCATAATATGAAAAAATACGGCCGCCAGAGCGGGCCCTAGTGATTCTAGGGATCTCTGCAAGGTTCAAATCGTTAGAGCGCAGAGTATCAAATATCTGAAACTGGCCCTTATAATGGACTTTCAATTTTGACTCTTGGACAATCCCAGCTGGCGTCCCCAGACTCTTAAAATGTTCTATCATCGATTTAAACTTTTTGCAGTGCTATGCTGTGGATACAGACATATCCGTTATATTCTGAAACAGTAGATATCTGAGGTACGGTACACTTTGTCGCTTATAGCATTAGTCAGGATACGCTTCCTGTCGCTTTCAGAAGCCGTCGCTCCCTTCGCCCACAGCCATCACCTGGTATGGTTACTCACGCTCTGAACCTGATCTGCTGCTTATTATCTGCTGGCTCCTAGATTGATTATCGCTATAGCGCGATAACCATTGTTGAACTCAGAATCATTTGTAGCGCTTTTGGGGGTTTGTAGCACTGTGCTCGGAATCGCGCATTTACAGCTGTAGCGCTATTTGTGCAGCGTTGTTTAAAAGAGCATTGCCTGTATTTTAAAGCGATAGTGGTCGCACTCGCCAGACACATTGTCCCAGCCATTGTTTGACTCTATGCCCCAGCCTATCTCCACTTTCGATTCTCGCAGCCATTTTACTTGTTGTTGTGCCGCGGAGCCCGTCCTCCACAGCCCGCCCCGCCTCCCAGCTGACCCTCCCTCCCACGGACTGTATAGCCTGCTCCAACTTCCTTAGCGCTGTGACCGTCCTGTCGCTTTCAGAAGCGGTCGCTCCCTTCGCCCACAGCCATCACCTGGTATCGTTACTCACGCTCTGAACCTGATCTGCTGCTTATTATCTGCTGGCTCCTAGATTGATTATCGCTATAGCGCGATAACCATTGTTGAACTCAGAATCATTTGTAGCGCTTTTGGGGGTTTGTAGCACTGTGCTCGGAATCGCGCATTTACAGCTGTAGCGCTATTTGTGCAGCGTTGTTTAAAAGAGCATTGCCTGTATTTTAAAGCGATAGTGGTCGCACTCGCCAGACACATTGTCCCAGCCATTGTTTGACTCTATGCCCCAGCCTATCTCCACTTTCGATTCTCGCTGCCATTTTACTTGTTGTTGTGCCGCGGAGCCCGTCCTCCACAGCCCGCCCCGCCTCCCAGCTGACCCTCCCTCGCCCCTCCCCTCCCATTATCCATATATGACAGATGCTCTTGCGCGCAGCGTTCACGCGCAGCAGGCACGCCCCATGCGTGCTAAAGGTGCGCCAAAGGTAAGCCCGTCTGCGCCCGTCCGCGTCTGGACCGCGCCCAGCGTTTGGACCCCTGGTCCCCGCAAACCGCACTCCTCCCGCATTACGTTTGACGCCGCCACCCTCCTAGCCCTTAACCCCGGACGCACAGCTCAATGCTACGAAGCTGCCCCGAGACGTACCCATGGTCCCTTCGCATGCCACTCCTGCAAATTTACCAGCATCAAGACCCATACCACACCCACTAACCCCAAACACAGCTCCGACCCTAATCACCTGAAGTGCATCCTGCTGAACGCCCGCTCAGTCCACAGACACGCCACCGAAATCTGGGATCTACTCGACACTACATCACCGGACGTCGCCTTCCTCACTGAAACATGGATGAACGCATCATCAGCACCCGACATCACCATAGCCATCCCGGACAATTACAAGATTATCCGAAAAGACCGCACCATCCAAACAGGAGGAGGCATCGCCATCGTCCATAAGAACACCATCAAAATCACAACCAGCTCCGACGTTCACCTCACAACCGCCAAACACCTCCATTTCCAGATCCACACCGACCCTAGGACCACACTTAGAGGCACCCTCATCTACAGACCACCTGGAACACGCACACAATTTAACGAAGACATCACCGACTTCAGATTTCCTTCCCAGTCCTGAGGCGAAAAGCCGGGAGCTGGTGGTACGAGGACTTTGTTCACTTGACTTTTAAAAAAACTGCTTTTTAAACATCGTGTGGTGTCACTTACTTGTGTTCTGTATCTAAAAGCGCCACCACTAAAACTCCTCTTCAGCGCACAGCCGATCTCAACGCTGTTCGCGCTTTACATTTCTTGAGCGGCCGCCATCAGCACAGGCGTGCGCGCTGACCACGCCCCCTCCAGGCCACGCCCCCTATACCTTCCTACATAAGCGCTGATTCACTAGCGTTTGTCAGATTTCCTTCCCAGTCCTGAGGCGAAAAGCCGGGAGCTGGTGGTACGAGGACTTTGTTCACTTGATTTAAAAAAAAAACTGCTTTTTAAACATCGTGTGGTGTCACTTACTTGTGTTCTGTATCTAAAAGCGCCACTACTAAAACTCCTCTTCAGCGCACAGCCAATCTCAACGCTGTTCGCGCTTTGCATTTCTTGAGCGGCCGCCATCAGCACAGGCGTGCGCGCTGACCACGCCCCCTCCAGGCCACGCCCCCTATACCTTCCTACATAAGCGCTGATTCACTAGCGTTTGCCAGATTTCCTTCCCAGTCCTGAGGCGAAAAGCCGGGAGCTGGTGGTACGAGGACTTTGTTCACTTGACTTTTAAAAAAACTGCTTTTTAAACATCGTGTGGTGTCACTTACTTGTGTTCTGTATCTAAAAGCGCCACCACTAAAACTCCTCTTCAGCGCACAGCCGATCTCAACGCTGTTCGCGCTTTACATTTCTTGAGCGGCCGCCATCAACACAGGCGTGCGCGCTGACCACGCCCCCTCCAGGCCACGCCCCCTATACCTTCCTACATAAGTGCTGATTCACTAGCGTTTGTCAGATTTCCTTCCCAGTCCTGAGGCGAAAAGCCGGGAGCTGGTGTTACGAGGACTTTGTTCACTTGACTTTTAAAAAAAAAACTGCTTTTTAAACATCGTGTGGTGTCACTTACTTGTGTTCTGTATCTAAAAGCGCCACTACTAAAACTCCTCTTCAGCGCACAGCCGATCTCAACGCTGTTCGCGCTTTACATTTCTTGAGTGGCCGCCATCAGCACAGGCGTGCGCGCTGACCACGCCCCCTCCAGGCCATGCCCCCTTCTCTTATACAAATGTGCATGCATAGGAAGCGCAGCGGACGAGCGCAGCCCGTCTGCGCCCGTCCGCGCCAAGACCGCGACAGGTGCAGGAAACTCTGCCCAATCCACCACGCATATCAGGCACCCTCCCAGCGCCCTCCACTTACTGCGGGGTAAGAACTACTGCTCATGCAAAATTGACTTGTCCATTGTTGCCGGCTCGAGCAGCTGCAAGTACTGCCACTGGTCCTTCACCTCAAACCAAACCTACTCCCCCACCCCCCCTCCCCTTCCTAAAGTTTCCCTGCCGCCCTTTACAGGCGGTTTGATAAACGCTCGGTCTATGTGTAAACATAGTCAAGACATTCATGACCTCATCGTAGACTCTGATCTTGACTGTCTTCTGATCACCGAAACCTGGCTAACGGATGACTGCAACCCAGATATAGCCAACACCCTTCCCCAGGGATACTCCTTTTTTAGACAAGATAGACCGAAAGGAAGAGGGGGAGGCGTCGCAATCATACTGAAAAATACCTACACCTGTCACACGTTTAACCTGGATATATGACGTTAAAACGCATGTTTTTACAACGCATACCGTTACAACGGGACTTTTACAACGCCAATACTATTACCACGCATGTATTTACAACGCATTTTTTTTACAACGCAGGTACCTTTACAACGCATACCATTACAACGTAAGTATTGGTAAGTATATATATTTTTTTTAATTATATATTATTTAAAATTAATATAATGTAATGTAATTGTATTTAATTTAATTTAATTTAATTTAATTTCATTTAATTAATTTAATTTAAATTTAATTTTATTTTATTTTTACCCTGTACCCCTTTACCCAAAAACCCAAAACTGACCCTGAACCCTAAAAATACCCCTTTACCCAAAAACCCAAAACTGACCCTGAACCCTAAAAATACCCCTTTACCCAAAAACCCAAAACTGACCCTAAACCCTAAAAATACCCCTTTACCCAAAAACTGAAAACTGACCCTGAACCCTAAAAATACCCCTTTACCCAAAAACCCAAAACTGACCCTGAACCCTAAAAATACCCCATTACCCAAAAACCCAAAACTGACCCTGAACCCTAAAAATACCCCTTTACCCAAAAACCTAAAACTGACCCTGAACCCTAAAAATACCCCTTTACCCAAAAACCCAAAACTGACCCTAAACCCTAAAAATACCCCTTTACCCAAAAACCCAAAACTGACCCTAAACCCTAAAAATACCCCTTTAAAAAAAACCTAACATATAACATTTTAAATATAATTATATACTTACCAATACTTACGTTGTAATGGTATGCGTTGTAAAAGTACCTGCGTTGTAAAAACATGCGTTGTAAATAAATGCGTGGTAATGGTATTTGCGTTGTAAAAGTTCCGTTGTAATGGTAGTGCGTTGTAAAAAATGCGTTGTAATGTGTGTTTACCGTTTAACCTAGACCCCTTAACCAACACTGAAGGTTTGGGTTTTTCTATTAAACTCAGTCAATCCTCCTCTTTCTCAGGTGGTTTGATCTACCGTCCTCCCGGAAACGCTTCTAAATTCCTAGATTCCCTGAGCGACTCTCTGGGCCACTTCCTACTCCGTTACCCACATTTCACTCTTCTTGGGGATTTTAATTTACACCTTGAGTCCTCATCTGACTCTCAAACCAATAGCTTCCTGCAGACCCTTGAAGTCTTTAATCTTCAACAAAGTGTCACTTTGCCAACCCATTCACTAGGACACACCCTTGATGGTGTATGCTCTAATTTCCCTTCACTTATCACCTCACCTCCTCTCCCCTTGATATGGACAGACCACAGTTTGATCCCTTTCCATATCACTAAGGTACACCCTCAAACCACCAACAGAATAAAGCCACATCGCGTCAATTCCGTCAACTGGAAAACAGTACAAGAAAACCTTACTCTTAACCCCATCCCTCAATCTCAATCCCCCGTCTTATCTGGTAACATTGAACTAGACGCAATACTCTTCAACAATTGGATTTCACAATAAGTCAAAATACGGGACCCCACAAACCGCCCCTGTAGAACCCATAAAACAACCAAAATCAACGCCCCTTGGTTTACCCCTGCTTTAGCTACCGCCCATCTACTCTGCAGGAAAGCCGAGCGTAAATGGCGCAGAACTTACGACAACGACGACCGCCTTTCTTTTATTCAACAAAGAAAAAACTACTTTTCCGATATCAAATCAGCTAAGAAAATCTTCTACGTCAATGCCATTAACAAAGCTAGCCATAAACAAAAAACCTTGTTTTCAATAGTCAAATCATTCACCCAGCCCAAAGCACTTCAACCTGAAATCCCCCCTTCCCAAGATTTTTGCGACAAGATATCAGATTATTTTGACGAAAAAATCGCCTCCATTCAAAATAACTTCCCCCCCCCACATACGTCTCCAGGGCCTTCTATTTCTTACCAACTAGATCCCTCAGTTGGCGGACTTAAAAACTTCACTCCTGTCACCCTTGCACAAACCAGAGAAGCTTATTTTATCATGTAAGTCCGGTTCCCCCGCCGACCCCTGCCCCCCCAGGATTCTCCACCAACTCATAGACGTGGTGAATCCTACCATCAATGACATCGTCAACTCGTCTCTTAGTACCGGATCTGTCCCCCGCATTTGGAAAATGGGAGTAGTTAAGCCTCTCATGAAGAAGACTAATAAATCCCCGACGGACCTGACCAATCTCCGCCCGATCACTCTTCTCCCGGCTTTGGGAAAAATAACAGAACAGTTGGTCCATAGAGAACTCAAAACCTATCTGGACGCTCAGAATATACTCCACCCGCAACAATTGGGTTTTCGTCCCAAACACTCGACCGAAACAGCTCTGATTGAATTATCAGATACAATTAAACTGCTGCAAGACCAGAGGAAGAAGGCTATTCTTATTCTTCTTGACCTCACAGCAGCTTTCGACACCATATCCCACTCAATCCTGATCAACAGACTGACGGACATAGGGATCTCAGATACTGCCCTAGCATGGATTAATTCATTCCTTACTGACAGGTGCCAAACCGTTGCTCTTGGCCCCTTTCAATCCAAAGAGAAAAAGGTCCCCTCAGGAGTACCCCAAGGCTCCATCCTGAGTCCCCTTCTCTTCAATATCTACCTCATCCCTCTCCTATCCCTGATTGAATCATTCGGCATACCGGTAACCTCGTATGCCGATGACACACAGCTGATAGTACCCCTACAGGACAACTCAACCTCAGCTGAGCTCAACCTTAAAAACTGTTTAACAGCGGTCTTCCACTGGATGGACTCTAACCATCTTAGATGTAACTCTAGCAAAACAGAGATCCTCCCCATCGGAAAGAACACCTCCTTCTGCCCAGCCCTCTGGTGGCCGGAAAACTCTGTCGCCCCTCCCCAGACCGTAACAACAGCCAGAAACCTTGGCGTACTTTTTGACTCAGATCTCTCATTCGACCAGCACGCCAGGAATGTCGCCGGCAGATGCTTTGGGATAATAAAATCTCTAAAAAAGTTTTTCGACTTTCTGCCACTTGCCGCCAGGAAAACAGTAACAGTAGCCCTCATAATCTCACGCCTAGATTACTGCAACGGCCTCCTGGCAGGGACAAAAAAGTCTACTCTGACCAAACTTCAAAGCGTTCTTCACACTGCCGCCCGACTGGTTTTAAAATTACCCCGTAAATCTTCTGCCTCTACAGCCCTTAGATCCCTGCATTGGCTTCCCCTCCATAAAAGAATACTTTTCAAAATTCTTACCATCGCCTTCCGGGCGTTTAACACCACTGGCCCAAAATATCTAATCAGACGTTTCCACCACTACATTCCGACGCGTCTCCTCCGTTCTGCCCATGACAACCTCATGTCCCCTGCCAGGTACAATTTGAAGACGAAAGGCGGAAAAACATTAAGCTTCCTGGCCATTAAAGCTTGGAATAGCATGCCCAAACACCTGAGACAACAAACCCTGGAGAAACCCTTCAGACATCTCCTAAAGACTTGGATCTTTAACCTCCCCGATGACTGGACTAAAACTGCTATCTAGCCTCCGTCATCCTCCAACACTGGGCTTCAGGAATCTTAGCGCCATGATGCTCCCTCCGGAGCGAACGCTGCGCTTTAGAAATACCCCATCAAATATCAAATATCAAATATCAGCCCACATGCCCTCACCTCCGAAAACTATATTCTACTAGGAGACCTCAACTTCCACCTGGAAAAGAAAAGCGACTGCAACACCACCTCCCTTCTGGACAACCTAGCCAATCTTGGTCTCAAACAACTTGTTGACACCCCCACCCATATAGCCGGACATACGCTCGACCCTATCTTCACCTCCAGTAAGCACATCTCCTTCGATCACACCACAGCTCTCCACTGGACGGACCACAGTTGCGTTCACTTCAGCTACAAAAGCACCTCAACCCACAACCCCCCACAACCTATTCCCCGAAGAAAATGGAACAAAATAACCACCGAACAACTCCTCACATCGCTCAACCTTAACCCACCCGCCCCCTCATCAGACCCAAACCAAGCTGCCATCAAATTCAAACAATGGATCACTCACAGCGCTGACGAATTAGCACCCTTGAAAAACCATCACACCACACAAGACAGCAAAAAGGCCCCTTGGTTCAACGATGACCTTAAGAAATTCAAGAAGCTATGCCGCACTCTCGAGAAAACATGGAGAAAAAACCCAACCACCGACAACATGACCACGTTCAAGGCAGCCACCCGCAAACACCACCAGCTGATTCGATCCACCAAGAAATCAGCTTTCAAGAATCGACTCGACAACAACGCCCACAACAGCAAGGAACTATTCAACATCGTCAAAGAATTCACCAACCCCACCACAGCCTCAAACGACATCACTCCCTCCCAAGACCTTTGCGATTCGTTATCTGCCTTCTTCTACAACAAAATTGCCGACATACATAACAGCTTCGGAAACAGTCCCAACGAACAATCCTCTCCACCCCCCTCAGAACATAAACCGCCCTCCAACACCCTCAACGCCTGGAACCCAGTCACCACTGAAAACACCATCCGTCTAATGAATTCCATCCACTCTGGCTCGCCAACCGACCCATGTCCCCACCACATCTTCAACAAAGCAGACTCCATCATCGCCCCCCATCTCCGTGATGTCATCAACTGCTCCTTCAACTTTGCTACCTTCCCAGAAAGCTGGAAACATGCCGAAGTCAGCGCCCTCCTGAAGAAAACCACAGCAGACCCCTCTGAACTCAAAAACTACCGCCCCATCTCCCTCCTCCCATTCCTGGCCAAAGTCATTGAGAAAGCCGTCAATAGCCACCTCGCCGCCTTCCTCGAATCCAACAACTCCCTCGATCCCTCACAGTCCGGCTTCCGAGCCAAACACAGCACCGAAACCGCCCTCATCGCAGCAACAGACGACATCCGAACACTACTGGACAACGGAGAAACAGTGGCCCTCATACTACTCGACCTCTCCGCCGCCTTCGACACTGTCTGTCACAGCACCCTCATACAACGCCTCAACAACATCGGCATAAAAGGAAAAGCCCTGGACTGGATCATCTCGTTCCTTGCTGGAAGAACCCAGAAAGTCCGACTCCCCCCATTCAAATCAGAGGTCACCGAAGTCATCTGCGGAGTACCACAAGGATCATCACTCAGTCCCACCCTCTTCAACGTTTACATGAGTCCACTCGCTTCCATCGCGCGTCAACACAACCTTAACATCATCTCCTACGCTGATGACACTCAGCTGATCCTTTCCCTCACCAAAGACCCCAACACCGCCAAAACCAACCTTCACAAAGGCATGAAAGAAGTAGCCACATGGATGAAAAACAGCCGCTTAAAACTTAACTCCGACAAAACGGAAGTGCTCATCCTAGGTTCATCCCCCTCTGCCTGGGACGACTCATGGTGGCCTTCGGATCTGGGATCTGCACCCATACCCACAGACCACGCACGTAACCTAGGCTTTATTCTAGACTCTTCCCTCTCGATGACAAAACAAGTCAATGCCGTCTCATCCTCCTGCTTCAACGTACTTCGTATGCTCAAAAAAATCTTCCGTTGGATCCCCACCGAGACAAGAAAGACCGTCACCCACGCACTGGTTACGAGTCGACTAGACTACGGAAACACCCTCTACGCCGGAATCACAGCCAAATTACAGAAAAAACTCCAACGCATCCAAATCGCATCGGCGAGACTCATTCTGGACATCCCTCGCCAAAATCACATTACCAGCCACCTGAAAGAGCTCCACTGGCTCCCCGTCAAGAAGAGAATAACATTCCGTCTCCTCACCCACGCGCACAAGGCCCTCTACGAACTTGGGCCCGAATGCCTCAACACTCGACTTTCCTTCTACACACCCTCCCGCCAACTAAGATCCTCCAAATAAGGCCTCGCTGCAGTTCCGCGTATCCAAAGATCCACCATGGGAGGTAGATCCTTCTCCTACTTGGCGGCCAAAACCTGGAACTCACTCCCCACTCACCTCCGCCTTACACAGAACCACATCTCATTCAGAAAAGAACTTAAAACCTGGCTATTCGATAAATAATTAACCCCTTCCCCAAGCGCCTTGAGACCCTCTGGGTGAGTAGTGCGCTATATAAATCCTTGAACTCGAAATTGAACTTGAACTCCGTCGCATGAAAGTCTCCAAAATTCACTAAGATAGTTCATAGGTTCTTAGAGTTGGGAGACTGTAATGCTGTAACATTGTGGGCATGTGAAATAGTAAGATCCATGTCCTTAGCTGGAATCACATGCTTAAGAATTAAATCTGTGATCAATTTTGTGACAGTATGACCATTCTCTTGGCCCTTGGGGACCCCAACAAAACTCAGGTTGCATTACCTGTTTTTCACATCTTCAGATTTAAGTTTCAGAGTTAAGGACTATTGGGTGTTCCTAAAATCTTCGAGATCGGGCACTCTTTGCTTGAGTTGCGTGACCCATGAGGAGAGTAGCTGTATGTTAGTTTTGATCTGTCCCAACTGACCTTGTGTGTCCAGGAGTGCTTTCTGTGAGATTTTCATCTCCCTAATTTCATCCAGTATTTGTTGTAGAATTGCTTCAATGGGGAGGGATTAAGTCATATCTGGTACAGGCATTGGGGGAGTGGAAAGAAGCTGCTCCTTTAGGAGATTTGAATCTGAGGCTGTCTTATCTCCCTCTCCACTAGGGTTTTTCACTTCTCTGTGTGAGTCCATACTCTCCCTAGGGTTATCAAGCGATGCTAAGTATGGTCCTAGGCCTGAATCAATGGGGTTCAATGCAGCCTCACTCATGACCTTACTTATAGCAAGACTGGTGCCTAGATTAACTAACTTTCCATTTTTATCCCTTCGAGTCAGGGACAGTGAACAACTAGTAGATTGACAACTTTTTTGATCTACAAGCCTTGTCCAAGGAAGGTGTATGGGAGACGCTGGCAGGGCCACGGGGAGCAGAATCAGGGGATGACTGCAGTTCTGGACTTGAGACGGATGGAGTGGGTATAGCGGGGAACTTCAGTGAATCAGTACCAAGCTTATCAACTAGATCCTTAGCTTGTCTATCCCCGACAATGACAATCTTGCTTGACGGTGTGTATGCTAATAAAAGAGTATTGGACCCCCTTCCTCAGTGGCTGGCTGATACCCTGCAGTCGTCTGTTCTTTAGCATAGGCCTCCTGCAAAAGTTGCGTCGGGCCATGTACCTGACATTCACTTTCAAAATTTCTGGTCCTAAGCACTGAAATAGATGTTGTATGGACCTGGTGTTTCATTTCTCTTGGGAGGTTGCCCAGTGCACAAGCTGTGACCACATTCTTTGAAAATCGCTTTACTGGTGCCTGGGGCATAAGTTGAACCCTTCTCTATTAGAGCCGAGAGGAGAATAAAGGTGAAGATTATAAATGGCTTTACAAAATAATCAGAGTTGCGGGCCAACACTTTTAGGGTGCTTATGAAGTAGTAAGGCCAGAGAGGTCAAGCACATCTCAACAGAATTGAGGGGTAAGCTGGGTTTCCCTGAGTAGTCATAAGCCGCATCCACTGCTACATGGACTGCCTCCGCAACCCCTCCAGGGTCTCCCCGCACTTGTAAGGCCTCCTAAGGAGGCCAGACGGTTCCCTATTTGAGGTTGTGTTGTCTTGATGCAATATCTTAATGTCTTGGTGACTTAGTGCCTTGGTGGATTAATGCCTACAAAGCCTTGAAGCATACGTGCCATATATACCCTTACAGCTTCACTCCCACTTCACTCTGCTCAAAGCTGCCACCATGCTCAATCTGCCAAAGCTGCCATGCAGAATATGGCCCCACGCTTCTACTGGCTCACTGAAAATGTCCCACTTGCATTGGCAGCTTCCTCCCTTTCCATAATACGTATGACTGCTCCTGGCTGTTCATGGCTGCTCGTGGTCGCAAGTCCTGAACTCCTCGGGCAAAGTCCTTAGCTCCCCAAGTCTCTAGGGATTCCTGTTTAGTGAAAATCGGGGAAGGGGGGACAGAAGTAAGTTGGGCTGCTGATGAGGCCGCTGAAGAGCGGTGTGTGTAAATTATGTTCTGTAACGCGCTGAGCAGGAGCTTCCTCAGAGCGAAGTCGACTCGGTAAAAAGTTACTTCTTCTCGGACACCTTACCATACAAATTTAGGTGTGCAAAGTACTGACGGTCCTCCATCTCTGCACCAGTGGGACGGGGTACCGTCCAGGGAGAGACAACATGGCATCACAACAATCGCTGCAGGCTTCATGAATGCGACATCATGCCTGATCACCTGGAAGCAATCACTCAACCAAGCAGCATGCCAGAAGCTCTACGTGGACATCCACATTTACCTATGTGTGTAGAGATCACTGTAAAGAAAAGATGGGATAGATGAAATCTCCTGTTGGAGGTTTCTGAGTTGCATTTTGGAATATGCAATGTACTATTTCTTTAGGTATCCAAAAAGGCATTTGGGATAGACTCCTTATAATTTAAAGCTCTCTTTGATTTTCTTACTTTTGTTTCGTATTGGAACTTTGAGAACGGACAAAATCGTATGGTAAAAATAGCATTTGTAGAAGAATAGTCATGGAGGTGTTTTAAGTGGGTGACTCAGAAAGTAAAGGTAATACCGTGGCAGCTTGACCGCGTCCATAATCAATCCAACATTTCCTACTAAAAGCCTCCAGATGCTGTGTGACAAATTGGCAGTACACAGTGGGAAACCAGCCAAGCAGGGGACACAAATGAATTGATTTGCAAAAAGAGTAATGCATGTCGGTTCAGATTGAAGATGCTGTAATGGCCCTGTAAAAATATTACTTTTTCATATTTGTTTTCTTCAGTAAGAAGGTCTCTTCTTTTTTTTACAATTCTCATATGATATTATGTTTTTGCATTGTTGTAGTAGTACAAACTTCAAGTGGAACAGTTTTTATTGAAAGAGAATACAAAGTAGTAGTAGCAGCCTGCAGTAATCAGGAGACCACACTGGAGTGATGATGTCAACGTAGGTTTATTCAGGTATCAGGTAAGCAGGTACACAGGTAGTATAAGTCCAGGTATAAGTCATAGGGAACCCCACCGGGAGCAGACTGCTAGCTGCTCAGCCCCATCCATCAACTGTCATCTCTCATTCAGTCACCCAAACATTCCACTCATAGCCCACACACCGACATTCCATTCAGAACATTCACACAGGCTGGGCAGCCAGGGACAGGGAAACATGGGAGAGGCAATCCATCACATCAGGATACTACATACCTCTTTCCTAATGAACAGAAGATAGATGTACCGTAAACAAAGCATAAAAGATAAAAACAGCATATAACTATAAACAATTTCAGCAAGGATAAATAGTTCACAACCCAGGGATGAGGAAAAAACAACATCGCAAGGGGAAAAGAACTAATAAAGATGAATCTAAAGCCCAGACCCAGGGATGGCAGAAAACACACATCACTAGAGGGAAAGGAACAGAAGACTATAGAGAAAGAAGGATACACAATAATACCCACCCCCCTCCTCTAATGTAAAAAAAGGAGAAGACGTAAAATTGTAGTATTGCCATGTAAGGAGTATAGTCAATGTGGACAGAAGGGACTAGTACCCAGCGTCCTGCCCCCACCCTAAGTAAGGGACAACTTGTACGTAAATGTGGACTATAGGGACTTAAACCCAATGTCCTGCCTAAACTAAAATAAGGGACACCAAAAGTAAAATCATTATGAATTGAGAACTGTTGGACCTGGCCCTTTTTGCAGCTTCACCCCGAAACTTTTTGCTTTTTCCTAGCCTATTTCTGTAACCTGGTGTTGGTGATTTTAGGTCTCTGCGCACTTTTTCACTGTGGTACAGTGTAAAGTGCGTGTGCTCACTGTGTATGTGTGGTGAGTGACCTGCCCTCCCATAGGAATGCATGGGGAATATGTGTGAACATGGTAGTTCCTGATGTGTGGGGAGTGCAGGGTCGAGTTTGGTATGTGCGAACTTGTGAGATTGAATGCTGCGTAATGATGTATGCGGCATGATTGTGTCTAGTGTGGAAGTGCCACTTCTAGACATGGGTGTGCGTGTGTAGTGAGTGTGCTGGCACGTGATTGGCTGGAGATGGCTGATTACCCTGGCTCCAGGAGTCTGGATGGGTCTGCCCCGGTGGTGAGAGGAGAGATTAACATGCTGATGTGAGGGAGGGGTGCACCTGGGACCTGAATAGGGCTGGGCTTACCCCACACAATGCTGGCTCCTCCCCCTGTGGTGTGACTGATGACCCTATCCCGACTAGTGAATGGGAGGGGTGGCTGAGCACATCAAGAGTGCTCCCAAACCAGCTGCGCCTGGTTTTCCCCCCACCCTGCAGACACAGACAAAGGGAAATGCTGTATAAAAAGGGTGCTGTGACACCCTGAGGATGTTCTTGTTTCTGACTTGAATCCTGCCATGGGCATGCTGCTGCTTGGGCCCAGGGGAAGGCTTGCCTCCCTGGGCCCTGCCCAGCCCCTGGATACCTGATGGACCTGGATGCCTGGAGGATCTTTTCTTTCTTGGGGTCCTCTTTGCTTCACTTTGCCATCAGGACCTTTGTCTTTGAATCCTGTGTTGCTGAGACCCTTCTTGCTATAGGGGTCATCTCTGGGGGCCTGTGGGTGCTATCTATGCCCCCAGCACCTTGAGAGCGCTTTATTTTCCTTGCTGGGCAGAGCGCTGTCGTTTTCCCTTGGAGGGAAGCGCTCCTGCCCCTTTTATGCTTATTTGCAATTTTTTTATTATACGGGAGCCCACCCCGTTTATGTGCTCCTTAGCGAGTGCCCACCTCTCTTCTATATTTTGTTTTGGATTTCGAGGGTCCTCATGTGGCACCAGGAGAATCACCGCCGCGACCCGAGCCGTTTTTAATAATGGCCGCCGCGGCCCGCCTGGTTGTGGGCGGGGCCATGGACAGAAGAGGAAGTGCGGCGTGAGAGGAAGGAGGATGGCGGCCGAGGGTGCAGGCGGGGCTCCGGTGGTTGAGGAGAGCCCCGCGCTGTCCAAAGGAGACCAGGGATGCGGCCACCGACGTCGGCGAGGCTCTCAAGAGTGAGAGAGCCCCGCTTGCTGCCGCCATGGAGGAAGTTGCCGCCCGGAGGAGCCCCAGCCAGCGAACAGCCCGGTGAGTGAGGGGCTGCGGGGGAAGCTCCGGGCGTGGGTGTAAGTGCCTGAGTGAGGCACTGTGACCGACAATGCTAGGAGCGGCCCTGTCTGTGCAGCGGGCCGCTCCCCAAAAGGCCTCACTGACATCAGGAGCCCAGAGTGGTTCCACCATGGGGTCCTGTTTTGTGTTGGGAGCCAGTGCGCTCCGAAGAAGGGGCAAGTTGTTTTCGAGCCCGAGGGGCTCTGGGGGCATTTTGAAAGATTCTGAGTCCCCAGAGAGGGGACTCCAATGATGGGGGGCATGTTTGTTTAAGGAGCTGAATTGGCTCCCCCGCCCCCCTTATTTTGAGAGGAGCCAGGGTGCTCCAAGGCCCACAGTGATTTTAGAGTCCCCACGAGGGACTTGGGGAACATGTGTTGCTTAAAGCCTCTATCGCTCCACATTGGGACATAATTACTTTGAGGGCATTATGTTGTTGAGTAGCCAGAGTGCTCCAGAGGGCCCATGTAGTGTGTGTAGAGCCTAGAGGGCTCCCCCCATTTTGGCGCAATGTGGATTTCCAGAGCCAGATGGGCGAGTTTGGTGCAGTTTTGTTCTAGGAGGGACAGAGATGGCGCAGTGGTGCCAGGCCTGCTACAGCTGCGCAACACTTAGTGCCAGCCGCAACATTTAGGCCCTGTTACTGTTCCCAGCTGCCCAGCAATTAGTGGGTCAGCTGCAACGTTTAGCTTTGCGCCGGTGGCGCACCCCTGACTGGCGCTGCGATGGCAGCGCGCCCTGACATTTTGGACACAGGGCATTTGAGCCCTTTCTTGAGATGGCCAGTTGGCCAGGGGACTGGTATGTGGGTAGGGCGCAAGGCCCTAATGTGATTTTTGCGCAATGTGATTTTACTATGTTTATGACGGTAATTGCCTAATGTGATTTTTGCGCAATGTGATATTACTTTGATAATGAGGTTATTTTACCTATGTGGGTTTATGTCAGTGAGAGTTTACTTCACTGTGAGGTACGCCCCTAAATGTGATTTATTCTTAGGAGGCAGAGTCTAATGTGTTTAGACTAGTGAGGAGATTGCCTACTGTATCTTTACTGGTTATGCATAAATGTGATTGTTGCGTAATGTGCTTTGCCTTTATGCTTGTGTTATACTTCTAAATGTGCTCATGCTTAGAAGTTTGCTTTGCCTAGTATGTTATACTAGTGAGTTTGTGTCCCTGCGTGGTCTAGGCCTATGGTTATTAGTATTGCGTTGTGTGTACCTACCTTTACCAGTAGTTGCTGGTAGTGTTCTATAATTGTTATTTGATATTACAGTTATGCTAAGTGCTAGTTCTACTAAGTCCTAATTCTGACTGTGGCCCACGTGGCCCTCTCCTGGTGTAAATAGTCCCTCGTGAATATTGCCCGTGCCAGTTGGCACAATGTATATTGTGTGTTTACTATCTGATGTATTTTGACAATACAAACGTTATTTTTATATAACCTTGTGTGGAGTTCCTTTTGTGGTGTGCCTGGGATGTTGTTGCTGTGTGCGTGCGCAAATGCTTTACACATTGCCTCCGGGCTAAGCCTGTCTGCTCGTGTCAAGCTACCAAGGAGGTGAGCAGGGGTTATCTTGGCGTGTGACTCCCTTGCCCTGACTAGAATGGTGGTTTCTGCCTGGCTTTGGCGTAAGCCTTAGCCAACCAGAAGTCCTAGTTCTAACAAGAACAAAAGGGACTACACCCAATGTCCTGCCCCCACTAGTAACTAAGGGACAACCTGTGAAGAGAACATAAGAGCTCTCCAATGTGAGAAGTAAGACAGGATGAAAACCCTCCAACATAAACTCGTGCGGCGCAAGGCGTCTTAAGCACACAGACACCCCATACTACATAAACTCGTAAAACTTACCCCATGTAAGGGTTCACCGCTGTGTAGGAGCCACGTGTAACACTTTTTAAAAAATATGACATGTACCTAGACCCATGCCCACCCCTCATGTAAGGGAGCGTGAAGAATAAATAACATAGAAAGAGACTAACAGCCCAGCCATAACTGTACTTAGAACACCCCTCCTGTAAGGGACATTTCAACCACCCAAAATGCGATAAGTTAGGCAGAAAGTCAAAAACAATTGAAAGATTACACTAAAATCAACGTCCAGCAACAGTTATCAGCATAAATACATTTCCTCTGTGGACGAGGGAAACAGCAAAACAATTTAAACACTCTGGTGAGCGAATCTCTCACCCGAGAAGGTTGAAAAAATGACAACATGTCACTGAATTACATAGCATAGACAAACATTGGTGTGGTAAAAAAGACCTCCTCTAAGTGATAAGTCACACGAAATAGCAACACGACTCAGTAGAGAGCAGATATCACATCACCTATGTGAAAGCAGAACTGTGAGTTTGTCTTTAACAAAAACTGTTATTGCAACGAGAGTTCCATCTGCAATCTGAGCTTGCGACAGGCAATAATGAAATGAAAACAGTCTGTCAAAAGCACCTGGTGTGCTTGTTACCAGGATCGCAGAACTGCTCCAAGCAAATACCAAGGTCCAGCGTGTAGAACTTCATGAGGACCAGACACAAAAAGTACAAACTGCCACTCAACACCAGAACTTGAAGAAGTGACCACAGTCCACTGCACATTGAGCCTTCACATCTCGTGGAAGTGTCATGGAAGCCAGTGAATACATCCAAATGGCAGGGCATCTTGACAGACACAATTTGAACGTCCGAAATGTACTTACACACCTGACATCTTGGATCTGTGGAATCGTGGTTGGCATAGAAAAGCGGTTGAATGGCGGCACGTTGTGTACTTCGAGCTGGATGGCTCACGGCACATATGTACATCACAGCATCAAGCAGAAACCGCCGGTCGGGAAGACTGAAGGACGTCACAGGGGATCCACAACGACTTCGCTGGACACCGCAGAAGACAAGACTGCACGCGCATTGAGCTACATGACGCATCCTTTGAAAACTGCATGCGCAAGGTGAGCGCAATGTTTGGCTAGTGGGCATGAATTTTTGAATTATGAAAGCGGCGGTTGAACTGCCAAATGTTGAGGGGACACATGGGGCGCAAAAAATAAATTGAACTAAACTTTCCCCCACATGATTTTGTTTCTGAATATTTGGCAAAGTCCATCTCAACTCACATCGCCCGCAGGAGCCTGAGAAACACCACAGCTGTGTGCCCCCAAATACGTCTTGTCACTTGTCTTCACTCTTCCAGGCACAACCACAGATGAGATAAGGGAGTCACTGTGTCATGCTCACCTCCGTGTGGAGTTTCAGTGTTGGAAACATCCACAACTGACCATTTGCTGAAGAGAGTCCTTATTGTGCAAGGTCATGTGTAGAGATCTCTGCACACGTTGTAGAAAACATTAGCACATACAGTCATTCTTCAGGCACCTCCAAGTAGCGCCCACCTCTGGCAGTAGACAGATTAAGCTCAAGACAGCTGTCTATGTGAATCATAATGTGTGCTGCGTCTAAGGAGTATGTACTCACGTAGAAAATCATTTTAAAGGAGTAGACTAACCTTATAGGCGCAGGACTCCTTGTGCAGTCAGCTCCACACAGCCAGAAATCAGGCAGCCACATGTAAAGTTATTAAGACTTGTTAGAAATAAAATGTCCTTGAGAGTCACAATCTGCGCAGCATCACTGAAGTAGATAAAAAGGCTTACTGTACTTGAAGGTTCAGTTAGCACAGAATCCTTGAAGTGGCTAGTTGTAGTAGCTTCATGAGATGGGGTACAGCACTCTTGTGTGGGGCTGTCCGATGTGATGGACACCGGTGGGGTTGAAGTGCGTGCTGTTGCTGTACTTGTTTCACATTTCTTTTTTCTAGCTTCATGTCTTTTGAGTGGCACAGTTGTGTGTCCTCTTGTGACTCTTGTCTTTTGTGCCTTGTACCTGTTGCTTGTGTTATTTGGCTTCTCCAAGTAGTGACTCCTTCCCAGCTAGATGAAGAAGGCATCTTGAAGTTTTTCTTGTCCACTTGTACCACTGTAGAGCGTGGGGATTTCTTCACCTCGTCACCAAAAATAAGTGTAGTAATCAGGAGACCACATTGGAGTGATGATGTCAACGTAGGTTTCTTCAGGTATCAGGTAAGCAGGTACACAGGTAGAATAAGTCCAGGTATAAGTCATAGGGAACCGCACTGGGAGCAACCTGCTAGCTGCTCAGACCCATCCATCAACTGTCATCTCTCATTCAGTCACCCAAGCATTCCACTCATAGCCCACACACCAACATTCCATTCAGAACATTTACACAGGCTGGGCAGCCAGGGACATGGGAGAGGCAATCCATAGCATCAGTTTACCACACCCCCATTTACAAGGTGCCCTGCGATAAAAAAAAGTTATTGCATATATAGAACTATGAGTGCATGTCGTCACATTTTTCCAAAGGTAAATTTCAGCAGGTCAAACCTCTCAGGTTAATGTTGAGAAATGTGGAATTTGAGGAGAAAAGCACTTGTAATCAGAGCTTAAATGGGAATATTATAAGTTTCACGCACCATTCATTTGGCTAAAAAATAAAAAATTAGTGGCTGAAAAGTAGTCAACTTACTCAAAAGTGTATATTTCTTAAAAGTGTAAGTTACCTATGCGAATCAGGTCCTTTGCCATTAGTTTTGTTTGAAAAGCCTTATTTCGGTACATTGACCATAAAACCATCACAAGAATAAATAAAACATATAAAATTACCACAGGAATCAAGAAACATTGGTTAAATTTTACATCCAGTCTCCATGGCATAAACAGTTAGAATAAAGTGCAGGTGCATATGGTCAGTACTTTAACACAACGAAGGATTAAAAAACATACTAAAACCCTCTAAGGGTAATAAAATAATTTATAAAACCGGAGCAGAAGCTCTTTTTAAAAAAAACACAGTTTACAAGTTGTTTACCATGGGTCAAAGAGTGATAGCAGGCCTGGGCAGACCGTATTCTACGTTCAGCCACTAGATGGAAGCTCCAGAAACTTCCTCCTCATGCACCACATTGAGAATAAAAAGCGGGAAACTGAGTAAACTATTGGGAGGTGCAGCTCAGTTTTCAATATTCTATAGGCCTCGCTAAAGTGTCTTGTGCCCAAGTTCTTACAAATTTGCACAAGCCAGCGTCTTCTTGGCGACCTATAGGAATCACATTGGAAGAAGACATGCACCTCTGTTTCATCCACTAAACCACAAGCAGGGCATTCAATCATAACCTGCCCCCCCCCCATTTTTTGACATACGATCGTTGGGGGAGGCATCCATGCCTAAACTGTAGAAACAATTTTCTTGCCATCACTGGTTGGATGCTATCCAGGATGGGCTCTGCCTGGTAAGTATTTTTGATTGTAAGGAAATCACTTGTCAACCATCCCGATGAGGAGCTACACATCAACTTGGACAGCCGGTATTCCCTATAGGCAGTCACCAGTGTGTTTCTACTTAATGATTGTGACACGGTTTAGGGGTCATCCCACAGGTCAACGCGTCCCAGTTCCACACATAGCGCCTTAAGGTGTCTCAGCCAGGGTAACTTGCCCACCCCATTCAGCCCCAATATCTCAGTTAGTTCCTCACTATACGGGGCTAGCTCGGGAGTGCCCCACAAGCGTCTCCAAAAGGTTAATGGTCTAAGTGCAGCGTCCTCGGCAATGGATCTAATTCCTAGGTCCATTCTCAACGGGATCAGTGGGGTGCTTTTGAGGAGGCTAAGAAGCTGCCTAATGAACGCATTCTCAGTGCGTTCAAGAGATAAGAGTGCACAGTGGCCCCAAATTTCTGCACCATATAATGCAGCACTTCTTGCCTGTGCCCTGTAGGCTTCCATGGGTGCATAGAGCTGCTTATGAGTTGCCCCCTTGAAGAACTTGTGGTTGCCTCCTGATACCTGAGTGAGCTTCAAGTTACACTTATTAATCTGCGCTCCCCAGTCCATACTCTCCGTCAGGGTAATGCCAAGGTAGTCGAACACCACCACTCTTTCAAGGGGTTGGCCCCCGAGGGTTGGATTGCTGCGTGTGCTTTTGCCACCGTGAAAGACCATGTATTTGGTCTTCTGGAGATTTATCTCCAGGCCCGATGTTTGCAGAAGACAACGAAGTTGTCGAGCATCCTCTGGATACCCATTGGGGAATTAGCCAGCAACAAGGTGTTGTCTGCAAACATCAGGGCTGGCACACTACGCCCTGCCAATTTGGGGGCATCAATGTTAGGGTCTTTATTGAGATCGTCTATAAGCCCATTTATGAATAGGGCAAAGAGTGTTGGGGCCAGGACACATCCCTGGCGGACTCCTCGCTTAACTGGGATTGGGGAGGTTAGATTGCCATATTTGCCGTACCTGATTTGAGCGTAATTGCCCTCATGCAGGCGGGCAAACAAATGGCAAAGGTAATCCAGGACACCCATCTCCAAGAGGATCGTCCACAGCTTCTCTCTGGGGACCAGGTCGAAAGCAGATTTCAGGTCCACAAAGATTAAGTACAGAGTGCCACTCTCTATACTCACGATCTTCCAGTGAATCATTTGTAATCTGAAAATCTGGTCGACCGTAGATATCCGTGCTCTAAACCCAGCTTGGAGAGGTGTTAGGATGTTGTATTCCTCCATCCATCCATGTAGGCGCTCAAGGAGAATGCGAGCGAAGATTTTTTGGGTTACATCCAAAAGGCTTATGGGCCGGTAATTCAATGGCAGGAGTGGGGACCCTTTTTAAAAAATCGGTATAATTTCAGCCCCTGCCCCCGTAGGGGGCGTGGGCATGCCCTCCAGTAAGGCATTAAAAAACAAAGTAAGATAGGGACCCGAAACTGAGACTTCACTGTGGAAAAGATCTCCAGGTATTCTGTCCTGCCCTGGTGCTTTATTCGGGGCTATTTTCTCCAGTGCAAACTTAACTTCACTTAGTTGAATACGTGGCCCAGTGACCCCTCTTGGTTCTTCATGCCCTCCCTTCCTTGTATTATAGGAGCCATTAACTGGGGACGCGTAAAGGGGTTCAAAATGGGCAACCCAGACATCCTCACTAATATTTGGCTCGATGGCTGATTTGTGGTTCCTAGTGCCCTCGTTGACCAAATTACAGGAAGCTCTAAGATCCCGTGCTAGCAGGGCTGCCCTGATGTCTTCCCACTTCTGATTTTCCCAGCTTTTTTTAGCCTGTTTCAATTCCCAAGTATAAGCGGCTCGTGCTTCCGAGAGATCTATCCTTGTATTACTCTTGATTGCAATCAGTAAATTTTGCTTAGCAACTCTACAGTTACTATTATACCATTGATGTCTAGGTTTGGGCTTATCCCTTGATTTAGTATGGTTAACAAAGAAGGGAGCCAAAGTATCCATTAATTCTTTATGGTTTTCACAGATGATTAAGTTAGAATCCATGGAACTGGATTCAGTCGCTAGGGAATCTGCTTTTGCAAAAAAAGGGAGTGCAGTCTGATACAGGCTGGCCAGCTTTTCTTGGGAGAGTATGAGGTCCCCCCAACGCACCCTTCTCCCTCAACTGTCATCTCTCATTCAGTCACCCAAGCATTCCACTCATAGCCCACACACCAACATTCCATTCAGAACATTTACACAGGCTGGGCAGCCAGGGACATGGAAACATGGGAGAGGCAATCCATAGCATCAATTTACCACACCCCCATTTACAAGGTGCCCTGCGATAAAAAAAGTTATTGCATATATAGAACTATGAGTGCATGTCGTCCCATTTTTCCAAAGGTAAATTTCAGCAGGTCAAACCTGTCAGGTTAATGTTGAGAAATGTGGAATTTGAGGAGAAAAGCACTTGTAATCAGAGCTTAAATGGGAATATTATAAGTTTCACGCACCATTCATTTGGCTAAAAAATAAAAAATGAGTGGCTGAAAAGTAGTCAACTTACTCAAAAGTGTATATTTCTCAAAAGTGTAAGTTACCTATGCGAATCAGGTCCTTTGCGATTAGACAGAAGTAGTAAAGTTACTCAAAAGTGTAGATGATCTTTGGAATCAGGCCCTCTTGAATGGCTAAACGTAGTAAAGTTATTCAAATGTTTAGGTTACCTGTGTGAATCAGGGCCTATGTGTTTAGATATAACTATACAAATAAACACAATGATGGCAATTAAAGTGATTAACAAACAATATTAAAAAGAATTGCAAATTGTGAGGGTATTACAATAATTCATTGCATTGAAAGATTAAATTAGACTCGGGCACCAACCCCTCCCTTCTAGGGCCTAGTTAAACTTAGAACCAAAGCCGTATTTCTAAATTTCTGACATGACTTCTAGCTTACATACCTTAGCTAACCAATAAAATAGTTGGTACTTAACATCTGTAAATAAACAGGCATTTGCAATGCAACAGGTCTCTCATTTACGCAAGTTTAACCTATTAGCATTGTAAATGACAATGCCTTTTATTTACATTTTAAAAACTAAAACACAAATAAAAGGCATTGTCATTTACAATGCCAATAGGTAAAACTCACGTAAATGCGAGACCTATTGCATTGTAAATGCTTGTTCTACAATGTACATACATGGTGCAATCCCAGAAGCACAGCCAGGCCTGCGGGTGGCGTCCTCCGGGCCTCCTGGCAGCAGCTCAGCTGGCCGAGAGCTCCTGCCCGCCTTTGAATCCCCGCCTCTCCTCACCTCCATTCCCCTAGGCAGGGCCATGTGGCCCCGAGCATCTCCCTGCAGGGCCCCATCTCCTCTCGTCCTCATTGTTGTCCAGGACCCCCAGAAGAGATCTAGCAGTGCCATGAAGAGTGCGTGCTGCCGGCTGTGTCCTCTCTGACTGACCTCCCAGCCTTCACCCTCCCTGCGTAACCAAAAGCGAAAGTGAAGGTGTCAGAGCTCAACGTGGAAGGAGTAAACAGAAAACCGAGGAGGGTGATGGTGGGTGGGGAAGAAGGGAGCGAAGCTGCACGGAGGGTAAAGACTGAAAGCATGTCTGCCAAGAACTTTTTTTTCAGCGCTAGATAGCGCTAACTGAACCTGGAGGTAGAGCGCTTCACATGAGCACAAGACACATAACATAAGGACAGATTCATGTTTTTAGTCACAGGGAGATTAAGGGCCACATATATGAAGCCAATTTGGGATCGCAAACGCTGAAATTCGCAGAATTTCAGCGTGTGCGATTGCAAATTAGCAGTGTGCAATGTAGCACACAAAAACCCCTTACAAAATAAGGAATAACAAATTTTGCGATTCCCTATTTAGCGATTGCATTTAAGGAATCGCAAATTGCGATTCCTTAAATGCAATGTAAGAGGCACATAAGTAAGTGCGATTTGGCCTTAGGGAATCGCAAATGACCACCAACTTCAAGTTAGTGGTAATTTGCAATTTCACTTAAAAATACACTATTTTGCATTTTTTAAGTGCCATGTGGCACACATGCATGCCCTTAGGGCATGTATGTGTGCCACATGTGCAGACATGCACATTTCAGGGGTGCAACAGGATGTCCTTTTGACACCCTGGCACCCTTGAAATTGCTTCTCACTTTGCGATTCGCAAAGAAGGAATATGTGGGATTCGCAAAATTATTAGCAAATCCCACATACATTGCATTTTGCGATTCTCAAATTGCGATTCGCTGTAAATCGTAATATGAGAATCCCAAAACTCTTATTTTCACACATATGGCCCTAAATGATTCGCCAAATTGTAGTGATCACGTACAAAGGAGGGGGCAGCATGGACAACATGAGGGGCGGGTTATTTGAAAGCACGAACAACGGGAGGAAGGGGGGTGAGTAAAGAAGGCACCAAAGCACGTTGTGCCTGCAGAAGGACTGCCACCACTGTCAAAGTAAATAGTGCTCACGCACTAGGTAAAGCATGACGTGTTAGGATCAAAGTAAAACATCCAGTCCTTATGGGCGGCAACAAATGGAGACAGGGTGGTAACAAATAAAGACAGGACATTACTAACGTTACTAACCAGCCTCATTATCAATCGGAAGCTAGCGTTTACCAAAAAGAATACCACCAGCCAATGAAAAGTATGGGAGGAGAGCGGACGGGACTTCCACACCACTTCAACATTATACCCTACTACTGCATGCCTTGCAAAGTGTCAGCGCATGCGCTGCAACGCTAGGCTCGACCGAAAAAGGTGGCTCTTTCTCAGTTAAGGAATGTCTGTGCTGATAAAGATCTCCTGGCTCCAAGGAGCCTGCGGCCTTCACTAGGTATATTTGCAGCATAGCTCACATGAATCTCCCAAGGTGCTGAAAATGCCTCTCCACCTAATGTATGTCTAGACCAGGCTCAAATATACTCTTCTGATTACTTTGAAAAGACAATACCTTTTGATGAATGATCTAAAATGTAAGTCATAGCATAAGAATTCTGTTGCACAATCTCTAAAATCTATCAAACCATATAAATCATAATAATACATCTGTAAGAATAAATAATGCACTGTCAACCTATAATAATGCAAACAATACATGCTGTACATGCGCATTCAATAGATTTAGCACATGCCTAAAGACTACTTTTTTTCACTTAGATACATGAATACATCAAATGCAACAGGTTTACATAAGCAGAGAACACAAGGATCACATCATCACCAAGTTTATAATGCAACAATTCTAATGAATATATGTGTAAATAAATCTATGTGCATTGATAAATGAAAATACCTAGCAAAAAAACGTATGCCTAATTCAACAATGTGACATGGTATAAAAGACAAAAGTGCAATCCAAAAACGGTTTAACAAGCAAAAATGTATGGCTTAATACGGTTATGAAGGCAACCAAAAGCAGCTATAGATTGTCTTTCTCTTGTTTCAGTGAGATAATTTAATTCTGAAATAGATGAAACTATCAAGTCTACAGCGCTGAAGAGACAATGCATTTGGGGATGATGATGTTCAATAAGTCTCACTTGCAACAGGAAAGATGAAAAGGTTGAAACTAATTGCAGTGATACTGGTACTTGCCAACTGTAAATGATGGCAAAGGTAGGATGAGGTCAAAGATTGAAGGCTGTTGATGCCGCAGATGAATACGGCATCAAAGGTAGAGTCGAAGGTGCAGCTGAAGTCATCAGAACACTCTACCGAACGCATCCAAAAATGATGAGATTGTCAGTCCGACACAAGGTGGCACATGTGTCAGCACAAGTGAAGATTCAAAAACAGTAGCTTAGACGATGGGCAATTGCATTGCACTGCATATTCAAAATACTTTATTTAGACAATCAAGTCTATCAAAGTGCGAAACTGCCAGATAGAAATAAAATAATGATCAGTACCTCATTTTTTACAGAAATGTAGGCGATTAAAAAAAGCGAAAATATTCAAGCGGGTTCAATCAATGATGGTGCATTGCAGAACACTTGATGATTTCTGATTGGTTGAGTCAGCTCCAGCAATCAACAGTAAGCATGCTTTGTTGTTCCAGCGAAAAGAGGACAATTTGAAAACAGTTCAAGCATTGAAGCATTGGTGTCACATTGAGAGATTGATGTTTTAGAAAACACCTAGGGCTACTCACAAAAGTAACTTACACTTGTGAGTAAGTTACACATGTAACTTTACTCTTTCACTTTAGAATAACTTTGCTGCTCTTGGCTATTCAAAAAATCTGAGTGTAAAATTACTCAAAAGTGTATATTTGCTCATCTAACCCCCTGAAATAGGGCGAGGTGCCAATTTTAGAAAAGTATGTTACCACTTAAATGCAGTAGTAAGTCCAGGACCACTGACTGCAAACCACTGGTGCTGCAACACTTTTCTATAGAAAATAATGAAGACATTAACTTAAATGGAAACCCCCCCTAATAAATAATTTTATATTAAATTAGTTAGAATAGTGAACAATATAAGTAAACATAATTTAATGTTAAAATAATATAAAAGCAGTACATATTTTTTATTACAAAATATTCTAATTCCCTATTTTCAAATTAAAACCGAAATATGAAAATATCATTAACTTACTTTCAACTAATGGTATTCATTACCTATTATTAATTATTGATGCATAATAAAACAAATCTTTTTTTAAATTTTAGGTGGGTATATATGTTTTTTATTTAAGCCTGAAAAAATTGATATTTCAATATGTATTCAATTTGTTTTCATTCATAATTAACTTATTAATGACGTGGCATTTTTTCTTTTGTTCTACAATTAAATCAAATATATACATTTTTAACATCTTTATTTATTGTATTTTTCATTCATAAAAAAAACATACAGAGACGAAACCCCACCTCTTCCAACCAGTAAGCAGTGCTGGAACAAATGCCATAATGACTGCTGTCCCATAATTCAAGATAGAATGCCCATGTGGGGTTATCAGAATGTTGCACTCATTGACCCTGTTCCAGGCAGGTCGCTCCCCATGCCGCACAACACCACCTGTGTGTCCGTGCCCCTTAGCCCGCTGCTGCTGCTGTGCTGGAAGTTCGAGGCCCTCTTCCACCCGCAGGCTCCACCTGCGCCTCATCCCTGGTGGCCAGTGGTAGGCTGTAGGTTCTCGGTGCTCGCTCTGCCCCTTTTTTCCCTGCCTGCCTTGCTGTGATTGTGCATTCTGCTTTTGTATTGTAATTGGTTTTATTCCTCCTTACTCCTTTTTTGTACTGTTATTGTGCCCTTTTTGCCTTCTGTATCCTCCGCCCGTTCTAACCTCCTGTTTTTCCCACCACTGCGTCCCCGCCCCCCTGCTAACCCATTCGTCACGCTCCCACCTCCCAGCTGCTCCCCCCTCCCATCTCCCCTTCTTATAGCGGGCGCTGTGCGGCCACTCACAGTGGGTGCGCCAAAGGCTAGCCCATCTGCGCCTGTCCATGCCTGGACTGCGCCCATCATCAGAATCCTTGGCCCCCGCAAACGCCACGACACCCGATGCCAGCACCCTCCACGCACTCAACGTCGGCCAATCACACACCTGCTTCCGGGTCACCCGGAAGCGCACCTATGGACCCTTCTCCTGCCGGAACTGCAATTACACCAGCCTACAAACCACCACCACGCCCACTGGAGTAGGAAGCAACAGCCTCCAGTGCCTTCTACTCAACACCCGCTCTGCCCGCAAACACACCAGAATCACCATTCTACACAGAAACACCCTCAGAATCTCGACCAGCATCGACTAAACGCCAATCACCATGTACACCCGCACTTTCAGATCCCCACCGACCCCAACACCACCCTCAGAGGAACCCTCATCTACAGACCACCCGGCCGCAGTTCAGTGACTCCATCGCCGACTTCGTCACCATGTACACCCTTGCATCCACGGACTACGTCCTCCTCGGAGACCTGAACTTCCACCTCGAGAACATCAACGACAGCAACTCCGTCACCCTGCTCGACAACCTCTCCAACCTCAGACTCGAACAGCTTGTCATAACTCCCACCCACACCACCGGACACACGCTGGACCCCATCTTCTCCACCAGCAACCATGTCACCTTCAGCCACACCATTGAACTCCACTGGACCGACCACCGCTGACTCTACTTCACCTTCAAGAAGCCCACCACGCACCACTGCACACAACGGGCCCCCCACCGCAGCTGGAGCAAAGTCACCGAAGACAAGCTAATCACCACCCTCACCTGAAACCCACCAATGGGCATTACCGACACCGACTCCGCCGCCCTTAACCTCAGGCAATGGATCGTCAACTGCGCCAACACTCTTGCCCTGATCAAGAAACCCTCGAACAGACGCACCAACAGAAAAGCCATCTGGCTCACCGCCGACCTCCAGGCATCCAAACAGGCCTGCCGTAGACTCAAGAAGCAGTGGCTCCACGAACAGACACCGGACAGCAACACAGCCAACACAGCCTACAAGAGCGCCATCCACAGACACCACCAACTGATCTAGACCACCAAAAGGACCTCCTTCAAAGAGCGCATTGACAACAACGCACACAACAGCAAAGAGCTCATCAACATCGTGAAGGAACTCTCCAACCCCAGCACCAACATCCCACCATCACAAGACCTCTGCGACTCCCTAGGCACCTTCTTCCACCGCAAGATCACAGACATCCACGACAGCTTCAGCAACCAGGCCCCCACGACAGACACAGACACCCCAGACCCACCGCCCCCGAGCCACATCGACCCCCTGCTCTGATGGACCCACGTCAACGACAAAGACACCATCAAAATCATAAACACCATCCACTCCGGCTCACCATTTGACCCCTGCCCACACCACATCTTCAACAAAGCAAGCTCCACCATCGCACCTCATCTCCGCAAGATCATCAACAGCTCCTTTGAGACCGCCACCTTCCCGGAGAGCTGGAAGCACACCGAGGTCAACGCCCTACTCAAGAAACCCAAAGCAGACCACAAGGACCTCAAGAACTTCCGGCCCATCTCCCTCCTCCTGTTCCCAGCGAAAGTCATCGAGAAGATTGTCAACAGGCAACTGACCTCCTTGCTCGAAAAGAACAACATCCTGAACCCATCCCAATCTGGATTCCACAGCAACCACAGCACCGAAACAGCCCTCATCGCGCCACCAACAACATCAGGGCCATGGTGGACAACGGAGAAACCACAGCCCTCATCCTCCTGGACCTTTCGGCTGCCTTCAACACCGTCTGTCACCACACCCTCCGCACACATCTCCACAACAGAGGCATCCACGACAACGCCCTGGACTGGACCTCCTCCTTCCTCAACGGCAGAACCCAGAGTGTCCACCTCCCCCCATTCCGCTCCAAAGACACCAAGATCATCTGCGGCGTACTCCAAGGATCGTCCCTCAGCCCAACACTCTTCAACGTCTACATGGCATCGCTCGCCAACATTACCCGATCGCACAACCTCAACATCATCTCATACGCAGACAACACCCAGTTGATCCTCTCCCTCACCAAGGCCCCCACCACTGCCAAGTCCAACCTCCATGAAGGGATGAAGGCCATCACCGAATGGATGATGAACAGCCGCCTGAAACTGAACTCAGACAAGACGGAGGTCCTCATCATCGGATCCATCCCCTCCGCTTGGGAAGACTCGTGGTGGCTGGCTGCGCTGGGAGCTGCACCGACGCCCACTGACCACGCACGCAACCTGGGAGTCATCCTGGACTCCGCACTGTCTATGACCCAGCAAGAAAATGCTGTCTCTGCCTCCTGCTTCAACACCCTTCGTATGCTCCGCATGATCTACAGATGGATCCCCACTGGAACCAGACAGATGGTCACCCAGGCCCTGGTCAACAGCAGACTGGACTATGGCACCGCTCTCTACGCAGGAACCTCAGCCAAACTCCAGAAATGACTAAAATGCATACAGAACGCCTCTGCACGCCTCATCCTCGACATCCGCTGCCACAACCACATCACAGCCCACCTGAAAAACCTGCACTGGCTCCCCGTCAACAAGAGGAACACCTTCAAGCTCCTCACCCATGCTCAGAAAGCACTCCACAACACCGGATCAGCGTACCTCAGCGAATGACTCACCTTCTACACTCCGCTGGCCTCGCCCTCGCCACGGTCCCCCGTATCCGTCGAGCGACCACAGGGGGCAGATCGTTCTCCCACCTTGCTGCAAAAACTTGAACACTCTCCCCATCTACCTAGGACAGACCCAGGACCTGCTGGCCTTCAGGAGACTCCTCAAGACCTGGCTCTTTGAGCAGTAGCAGCACCCCCACTTCCCCCCAGAGCCTTGAGACCCTCATGGGTATGTAGTGTGCTCTACAAATGTATTGATTAATTGATTTCCCCCCTAATCTTCTGGGGCCACCCATACAGGGTCCCGCCTATCCATGATCATTAAAGGGGGTGTCTCCGAGGGCTGCTTTCACTCACTAACAAACCCTCTCTAGCGAGAGCACCCCAATGGTGCCTCCCTGTATTGTTTCTGGCTCTCTACTGGGAGAGGGGTGGCCTCCTATGAATCTTGGGCTAATCAGCCCCGTTCTCTGGGGCAGATACTCTCCCTCCAGGTCTACCAAAGTGCACCACAGATCGACACATATCATACAATCCTCTTACACTTTCTCAACAGTTCTCACTTCTCTCATTCTATGCTCTTCCGCCACAGTCCATTTCTAGATGTCTCTCATCCATGCCAACAATATAGCATTTGCCATTCAATGGATAGTAACTCGCCTTTTGGCAAATATGAGCCCCAATTGTGTAAACAGTCTCTGAATCTTACTATCCCTGGGGGAAGTAATGAGTTCCAATAAAGAAAGCATAATAAAGGCCTCTAGTTGGAAACTTTGTTGTGGCCCAGAATTTGGATGTATGACGTTACAACGCATGCATTTACATCGCATGCCTTTACAACGTAAGTATTACAACGCAGTCCATTACAACGCATAGTGCTTTTGGGCGCTGCATAGTGAATAGTTTAATTTACTATTCCAACTCCAGTCCCCGTGGACTCTAGGGAAGGTTATTGGATAGTAAATTAACCTATTCCCTATCCTAGAGCACCCCCCCAGAGCAATGCGTTGTAATAGTTTGCGTTGTAATGGTTGCGTTGTAAAGGCTCTGCGATGTAAAAGTTGCGTTGTAAGTGTTGTTCACCCCAGAATTTACCTACAACCTTAACCCAATTTGGCACTACCTTGGGGCACTTCCGGCTCATATGAAGGAAGTCAGCCTAATCTATTTTCCAACTAGGGTATTCATGTGGTTGTTGGGGTTAAATATGATGCATCCTTGCTGGTATAAGGCATGTCCGATCAAGGAAATGCGCCAGTATAAACCGGGTGTTACTATACCACCCTCACTTGGGCGAATGTCTGTCCCCATTCTGTCTGTCAGTGTAAGTCCTCATCCCAACCATGTTGTGCTTTCATAACTAGCTACTTGATTTGATGCTGCATAGAGCCTGGAGACAGCCCTCACCTAGAATCCCCCCTCCAGTAATCCTGTCAGCTTCTGTGAGGCCACTGGAGCCACCGAAAACCCGGCCCATACTTCCCTAGTCATCCTGGTCAATTTGCAACCTGCAAAAAAGTCCTTACTCCCGCTCTGAAGGTCTCCCGTAACTCCTGGAATGTTATACAGGTATCTCCTGAAAATTGGTCTCCCAGTGTGGTGCACCCTCCCTCTGTGCCCCATCTCCAGAACGTCACAACCGATATGTATAAACATCTGAAGCCATTCCAAGGGTAGCTCCCTAGAAAAAGGTTATTGTACTCAAGATCCGCCTCACCACTGATTCCTTTGTCTTGGCCACTTGATGCATTATGTAAGGGCATGTGGTCAGATGGCATGCTCCTGCTGAGAGGCAGACTGGTACATTCTCTGCCCCCCTCATCCCCTCTAACAATCTCTTCTCTGAAACATTCTCAAGACCTGGCTTAAGTAATTAAGTATCCTACCCTGCTCCTTTTCCTTGCCCAAAACAACAATAGCAGCAGGCTGTCCAACTTTTAAAATGTATTACAAGGTATTGGACATAGGGAGTTATGCAGTTCATAGAGGTACCATGGGTGAAACACCATTATAGCAACCACTACTCTACCAATTGTGGACAAGGGCAGGGTATTCTAAAAGTGTACAGAGGACTGAAGTCTATCTACCGCTCTATGTACATTATAAGCTAGCAGCTGTGGGGGCGTGTGCGCCACCTGGATGCCCAAATAGCGGAACGTATTCTTCTCCCCCAAATTCCCACCTACGATAGCCCTTACACTGGCACAGTGGATAACAACGTCAATGGAAACAATAAAGATTTACCCTGGTTAACATGTAAACCTGTGACATTCACAAATGTCTGAAGCTCCGTATGTAGTTTCTGGATGGAACACTGTGGTTGTATTAAATAAAGAAGTATATCATCTGCATACAATGAAAGAACATGCATTGTATTCCCCACTTCACCAATGCCCCTCATAGGAGAATGGCCAATGGCTCCACGGCGAGAGTGAACAAACGGGGACAGCGTGGGTACCCCTGTCTGGTCCCCTGCTTGATCCCCCAACTGCTCAAGACATAACATTCTGGTGCGCAGTCCCGCCAAAGGGTGTGAATATAACAGTGCAACTCACTGCAAGAACTTGACCCCAAATCCCATCCTCCTTACAACCTCCATCACATATCCCCAATCCTACCTATCAAATACCTTTTGCATAGCTAAGGCCACTGAAGCACCCTCAGAGTCTGACTCTTAGAGCATACGCATAACATGTGTTAACCATTGGATATTCATCATGGTACTTCGTGCAAGTATAAACCCACAATGATCCTCATGCACCAAAGCCCCTGTATGGGTTCTACAGTACTGGCTAGTATTTTTGCTAATCCTTTTACAACAAGGTTTATCATGGACAATGGGTATATATGGTAATAAGGTGTCTCTGTCAGGCTTGGGCAACCAAATGATGGCCGCCTCCCTCATAGACTTCAGGCCTCCTGGAATACTTCCAGCAGGTGCACCAACAGCGGTCAGCAAAAGCCCCAGTGGCCTTGTTATGTGACATATCACTTATCACTACTCAAACTCCCTCAACTGTAATATCTTCCACCAATGCGTTCTGCCCATCGTCTGACAAACTGGGGGGTATCAATCCCATCAGGAATCTTTGGATGGGTAGTTTCTGGCTCTGCCTCGAACTTTTCAGGTAATCCTTTATCACCCTCTGGGTAGAGATCTTCTTGCCATTTTCTCCAGTAAGTGCCAACATCATGGGCAGGGAGTCTCCTTCTTGAGCAACCAGGCAAGGAGTCATCATGGCTTATCCCTGTGTTTTAAAATAAAAATATAAAATTTGTTTACAGTAATATTTAACATACATTTTTTTTACCTATACTTTACCATACAGAGATCTCCGCCACTCTGACTGACAGAGTACATATCACCATTCTTAAAATTAGGCCTATATTCCTTCCTAACATCATTGATTGCAGGCATAACACATCAGCTGTCTTCCCATCTCTCCTTACCTATTTTTGTCATGACTCCCCATTTATCTTCTCGGACTGTTCTCCACATTACCCATTGTGCCCCACTGTACCAATTCCCATACATGGCACCTGTCCGAGAAAGTCTTGCATGATGTGGTGAATGTCTGCCTAAATATTTATGGCGGATTGAGGACAGAATGGCATGGGATGTTATCAGAGGACTCATTGGGTTAGAGCGGTGTAGAGTTCTTACCTTATCAAATAGGGTTCTAGGTACAAGAGTGGCATACAGTAGGCTTCAGTGCGTATGCTCCTCGAATGTGGTGAGATGAAGAAGAGCTCCAAATCCGCCTCCCGGGATACCCTTTTCCACCTGAATCCAGGAGACCTTCTCTTTCATTTGTCTCCTCTCTGCCTGGCATTTTTTTTATATACACCATAGGGTGTGCCCCCCCCCCCCCGATGCATTCACAGAATCTGTCACCTCCTGCCACATTGTTGCCTTATCGGCTCCACAGATGATGTGTCATGGCAGAACATTTAGTCACCATGTTGTGATTCTTCACAAAGTTAACTACAAGCCCTGTCTTCTCCTCAATAAAGTTATTCTTCCTCTTGGGTGAGGCTGGCTTCTTTCTAGGGTCTGGAGCAGGTGAGTGGCCTCCTGATAGTGACTCCTAGGAGAAGAGGGCAGAACTAAGGCCTTGATTTACATTCATGTGTTTGTTGTGATAATGTGTGGCAGGTGAGTGTGATGTATGTCAGATGTATACTGTTTCCCTATTCACTTATACTCGGAGCTCTCCACCCAAATGGGGGAGATCGCCGCCAAATAGGCAGAACATAGAATTCTAACCATAAAGTTACTTGAAGTAACTCTACAGTTGTAAACCAAGTCATGGGAGACTCCACCCACTCATTTGAGGGAAATGGTAGAGACTTGTAAGTCTTCTTTTAGACAGAGATTTCCACTCTGAATTGGTCAATTCTAGGCAGGCGAAGATCTCTGACAAAACATAGATAGATATTTCCGCATCTTGAGATCTCCAAATAGAAACTTACCTTTGTGAATAGAGTCTTGTTATCTTATACATACCTCATAGGCGGGAACACTGGAACTATGCGACTGTGTGGCAGTTTTTGTATAATTATGGATACGTTGCATTTGCTACCTACTCTATCATATGCTGCATAATCTGCAGATTTGAACAACAATAAAATTGTTTCAAGCTCAAAAGGATCACAAATTACTAGAAATGCAGAGCTACATGCTGCAGCGAAGTGGAAGGTCCGGTGAAACATTGACTTAAACTTTCTGTTGCTTACTGCTATTTTTGGGTGTTAAACTGATACTTATGAGGTGCAACCTATGCCCCAACAGTGCTAACAAGTGTAAAAATGACAAAATAATAAGTAATAAATCTTTATTGCTCAGTTAAATAAAACCATTGCAATCAGTAACATATAATACATTAAATACCAATTTATCGGATGCTGCCCTTTTTGTAAATAAGATTGTTACATTTCTTTTTATAAAAAACATTAAAACAAGTTTCATGGGACAAAAAGTGCTTTGTGGAAAGATTAAGCTTCATTCACGCTGTACATAGATTAAGATTAGAACAAATCATTATATGGACTAAAGTGTCTATAATAAAATACTTGCACCTGCATGGTCTTAGAGCAGGTTTAAGCAGCACTGTCAGGTTGGAGTGACCCTTGGAGGCTAGGATTTTGAGGGAGTCTTATGGCTCGTTGCAGGCAGCTTCCGCTGTTTTGTTGCGTGCAGACTTGCGTCGGGGTGATTGTTCCTTGGCCATGCTGAACAAGTAATTAGATTTCATTTGCCGTTTGGATTTGCTTCGTCCGGTCCCTCCCTGCTGTCATTCTGTTTTTTTTCAGCTTTTTCCAGAAATTTGACAGAATGGCTTGCTAACTGGATGTTTTTGCCATCAAAGCATGCCTTGACCGCCTGCCGGCATGATCTTATTCCTAACTTCCTTAGGGATGGTTTTAGATTATGTTTACGCTCTTTTTCCAGTCCTTTGCAGATGCATATTAAATGAAGGATGTCCTCTTTTGGGTCCCCACATAAACGGCAGTTCCTTATCATTTGGGGCCTTTTCCATGGGGGAAGGTGGTTTTGTGACGGAAGTATGCCCAGCCGTAGGCGTATAAACCTCTCCTTTGTGCACCGAGTGAACCCGACTCCTAGATAGCTTTGACAGGAGCTGCTGGTATAGTTTTGGATGACTGTCCAGCCATGAGCCCTGTTGGCTAGTCTTGCTTTATCCTCTGTTAGCGAGATTATTCTTACTGATTTATTTACCAGCTGTTTAAAGGTGTTATGTGATCCAGTGATCTTCCAGGCTTCTTTTAATTCCAAGGAGTCTTTTGAGTGCTTTAGATACTTTGTGGCTGCACAATTATTTTTTCTTTCTATCTCCTTCCATAGATGGTAATTCAAACTTGCGTCTTCATCTCTCTGGATTTTATGCCAACTTTTGGCATAGGCACCCATTCGTTCTACTCTTTGGTTCCTCAGGCCGAATTCAAGCCTTATTTGTGCCTGCGAGCTGTAATTAGGCAGGTTGAATATCATTCTCATTGCCTTGGCTGTTATATTGTCCTATGTTTGCGCATCCCACCCTCAGAGGCATTCACTTCCGTAAGTGATGGCCAGTGTTAATTTTGCCTGAATCATTTGTAGAAGTGGGGTGAAGCTACGGCCGGCTACTTTCATTTTGAGATTCGTTAGTGCGATCGCTGTGCTGAATCCTCTCCGTTTTATTGCTTCCTTCTGGTGTTGAAATGACTCTTTTCTGTCCACGATTACGCCCGAATATTTATATTCGTCCACTGTTTCCAGTGTGAAGCCTCCCATTTGCCAGCAGAACTTTGGTGTGGATGTCTTAGCGTTTATTCTCATAGTTTTTGTTTTTGAGAGATTAATGCTGAGGCTATTCGTAGTCGAGTAATTGTATGTTGTATTGATTAGATGCTGTAACCCTATAGGCTTTCGGCTGATCAAAACACAATGTCGTCAGCATACATCAGGTTGGAGAGGGGAAGACCTCCTAAGCTCGAGGCATGAGAGTTACTTTCGTCAAGCTTCTGTGAGAGGTCCGACATAAAGATGTTAAAAAGTGTCGGAGCTAACACGCACCCTTGTTTGAGGCCCTTGGTTGTCCGTATTTTCCTTGACAGACGGTCTCCTGATCCCAACTTAACTTGAACCCACGGATCCGTATGTAGTAACATCAATTGAGATAGTACGGTTGATGGAATTTTCCCGTTTGCCAGCTTCTCCCATAATAGCTTTCTGTTGATGTTATTGAAAGCTGAAGTGAAATCAATAAAACATACGTAAGAGGCAGATTGGCTAGTTTAACGGCATCTACTAGAAGTGTTAAAGCCAGGATATTTGACGTTGTACCCATTTGTTTACGAAAACCTGTCCAGGTGATGGGGATCACAGCATTTTTGTTCGTCCATTCCGTAAGCTCCTCTAATAAAAGACCGGCATAATATTTGGCCTCTTTGTCAATTAAGGCAACAAGTCTGTAATTTTTTGGGTCATTTATGTTGCCTTTCTTGTGAATTAGAGCTATTATTGAGCCTTTCCAAGAGGCTGGAATTGTTTCAGTGTCTGTGATCTGTTTATACAGTGGAAATAGAGCCGCTGCCCAGTATTCCGGGTTTTGTTTGTACAAAATGGGAGGAATTCCGTTGGGGCCGGCGCCCCTTCTGACTTTCCTTTCGCTATCCTACGTATAATTTGTTTTTCAGTGAAGGCCAGTGAAGTAGTGTCTGGTTGTAGGGAGCAGACTTGGGTTTCGCTGTCGGGTGGGTCGCCTCAATATGGAAATCTTTTGTGCTGTGTTAAAATGAAGCAGAAGGTGTTTGGATCAAGCTTCTTCAGTAAGATGAGAATTAATGCTAGGACAATATGGATTCTGGAGGGTGTTCACCATTTTCAAGAATCTTCCACTGGTGTTATTTCCTTTTGCATCCTGCAGCAGCTTCGCCCATAGCTCTTCTTCTACTTCCCTTTTTATGTGCCAAGTTAATTTCTTTTTAGTAACTTTTAGTTTTTGCAGTTCCTTTTAAACAGCGATGTCCGGTCCCTCTCAGTGTAATTGCTGCAGTAGTTTGTTGATATTTTTTTAAGGTGCTTTAGGTTTGTGTTATGTTTTATGGCCTTATCATAACCATCCATGGAGTGGGGACACTTTATGGGGCTTTGAAGATTTACGGTCTTAGTTTTCCGTATGAGCTAACCCAAGATCGCTCGTGAATTGCTCCCAGAGTCTTTGATTGTCTGTCTGAATCGCAGTGCTTTTTTCCCACAGCTTGTTTGCTTCATTCACGAATCCTTCCGGGTTATTCTTGTTACATTTTATTCTTTTGTGTACCACCGAAAGTGAAGATCCTAAATTTACAGCTGGCATGGATACCGCTACCCCATAGATGTTAAGGGTGATTTCTTGCGGTAGGTGGTCGCTGGCTGACATTGTTCCTTTTTGGAAGTCCGTGACTGTACCGAAAAGTTGTAAATATGAAAATGTGAAGTCTATGGTTGAACTGGCAGTCGAATTGTGAAAAGTGGCTGTCGAAGGCCTGTCGTTGGTGAAGCGACCGTTTAAAGCTACCAGGTTAAGATGTTCTACATCCTTTACGCTGACCCTTGCCAGCCGGTTTTGTTTGCCCCATTTGCTTGCCTCCTGGTGTGGAATGTCCCACACCGAGAACTGGTCTTCCAAGAGTGAGTCCCTTATCTGGGGCCCCCCAAGATACATGTTGAAGTCCTCTGTTACTATGAGGATGTATGTTGCCTCCTCTGCCAATGTTTTTGTCACTTCTGCCGTCAATAGATTCATCCCGGCTTTTTTCTCACGAGGATGTAAGTATACATTTAGCAGTGTTAACTTTTTGGTTTTGTTCTTTTCCCCATACGTCCAGTTCTGTTATTATTATGCTGTTGTTGCCTGACTGTTTAGCAACTTTGTTCTTTATTTCATTGAAACTCTTTATTGAGTTGTATATTGTTAGGCCTCCTTTTAGATGACCCAATTTAGCGTTTCTTATAGCTGGTAGATGATATGATTTAAAGCACTGAGTTTGGTGCTGTTGATCTGACCAGGTCTCTTGGAGGGCTATTATATCAATTTTTTAAGGTAAAGTAGAAGTTGAATGTCATCAGCTTTGTTCCCTAGACCGTTTATGTTCCAGGAACATATTTTTAATTGTTGTTTTGTTGTGGTATTTGGTTGAGTCTTTTGTCATGGGTTCAAGGCCCTTGTGGTAATGGCCCTTGCAATCCAATTCCAGTCATCTTGTCCAGGTGACCCTTGCGCTTGCCTGTTGGTCTGTGAGTTAGTGTCCAGCCTAGAAACTGAAGAGCTTCAGGCCCCCTTCAGGACACTTTCCGTGTTCAATGTTTTTTGTTTGATTTCAGAGCTACGATCGTTTCTCTCTTTGTAAGCCTGGCATAGTGGTTCTGGGTACCCTATTTTTATGCCTGAAAGCATGTTTCCATTTCCATGATTCTTTTCACTATTTCCTTCATCGCCCATGTTGTTTTGGTGACCTCATGGTCTGACAGGTAATTATAATGAGCAAACTCCACCGCTTCTAGGTCATTCGTATTAATGTCAGTCAAGTTACTGATAGCATATAGTAGACGTAAAATGTTACCTCGATTGAGGATGTCCCCTCTGCCTCTTGACTTGTACTCAGGAATGAACATGATTATACCTCTTTCGGCTCCCTCCTGCCTGTCGTCCCATTGTTTAAGGTCTTCGATTACTAGATTAGCCTGTGTGCTGGCAGATCTCTTGCCGGGCATTGGCTCTTCTTCCCGCGCATCTTGATCCTCCATGTCTTCTGCTGGTGTGGGTCCCTATTTCAGGGAAGCTCCCTTGATTCCGTCTTCCGATATTCCCACCATCTGGGTTTTTGGGGGATCTATACTGTCTGCCGTCTTTCTTCCATCGATGTATTTGATTTTTCGCTGGATGGTTTCTGTTTGGTGCTTGGTATTTATACCTTTACTTGAGTGATTGGAATTCTGCCTTTCTATGATTTGTACCGTCTCCTTGACCGGGGGAGTTCTTATGGTCACAGTTGGCATGTCTATTTCTGCTTCGTCTTCTTCTTCTGTGGTCGAGTTTGCTGCTTTGAAGAAGGCTTTTATGTTACATTCTTTTTTTCTCCCTTTCCTTTTTTTGTTTTTGCCCTCTTTTATTTTGTTCCCTGGATTTTTTCGTACTTCCTTTCCCTATGCTTTGGCCATGTAAGCTTTGATGAGTGTGGTTATCTATGACCTTCCCGGCTGACTGGGCTATTTAACTCACCACTTCCGCTTAGGCTACTGAGGTTGTTTGCTATGATCTGCGGATTTGCGATGCCTAGCTGTTCTCTTAGCTGGCTATCATGTAATTTAGTTGGTTCGTTCACAATCTCTGAGTTAATTTCTCTTGCATTATTAGTAGTCTTTTTTAGATCCGACAAGATGCCCCCCAATAGTTGTGGAATTGTTAAGAGTTTGTCCACAATTGAGTAGCAGGCGCAACTCTGCTGCTCTATTTTTGTTTCTGCTTGAGCCCTCTTGATCATACCATTCTTGTCTGCCAGCTTGTTATCAATTTTGGCTACATGTATGGCTAGGAAATTTAGGAGGGATAGTTGCATATCCATTTTGTCCGAGTGGTACTGCATAGCCTCTATTGATAACTGTAACGTGTTTAGCAAGGAAGACCATAACATTTCTGGGTTTTTTAAGCGCTCTTCTATATTTGAGGTCGTGTCGGGTTCCCGTTTGATGTCTCGTTCAATGTCATCCTCCTGAGGGGTAACTGGGGTGTATGATGCTCCTAGCCTCTCCCACTCCTCTGGTGAGATGTATTTTCTATTTTAAGCGTTTCCGATTGGTCGTGTTTGTCAGAATTGCTATCCTTGGCTCAAGCGGGTAGCCCCTTTTGTTAGTGGTGCAATTGTGAGTCTCCCCGCTATCGCCGTTGCCGGTCGTTTTGGCTTGTGCAGGGATTTCCTTGGGGGTATGAAATCTCCAATCGCCGTCGTCCAATCTCTCCCTCCCATTTCCTTGCACTTGCCCCCAGCCAACCCTCGTGCCTCCCTCATGTCTCGTTATGTCTTGTATCTCCTTTTCAGCTTTTTCACTTTTTTCACTTTCTTCACCTCCTGTGGTGGAGTTTTGAACGCTCCCCTTGCGTTCCATGTACGACGGGAGCCCCTTAAGTTTACTATTTGAGGTGCTTAGGAACGAGCCAGGTTCTTTCAGAAAGGAGAAGATTGCGTACATTTTTGGTTGGTGGCCTTTGTTTCTGTTCTGCTGGTTCCTGTGTCCCCCCGCTTCACAAATCAGGTCTTCTGGTTATGTTATGTTATGTTATGTTATTAGTTTTTATAACGCGCACAGCTGCCCCAGCGAAGGGGCGTCCTGGCGCGTGAACAGGTACTAAACATAACAGAGTAAAAAGGAAAAGATCCTAGTCGAAAGCAGGGAACAGGAAGGTTTTAATCATACGTCTAAAAACAGTAAGATTATTCAGCGCACGGATATGCACCGGGAGAGCATTCCACAGACCAGCGGCGAGTACTCGGTAAGATCATTCAGCACGACAGGAGGCACAGTTGAGCAGAACAGAGTGGAGTGGCAGCAGCAAAGCCGCGGGGACCAGCCGTTCTCCCGTCAGCGCTTTTTCCGTCTTCTCCATTTTTTCCGCTGCTGAATCGCCCGCAACTCTGCCCCGTGTGCCCCGCTTGCCCTACATTCTACATCTCCTGGATGCAGAGCAGTAGCAGTGTAGGTGGCGGTGCAGGGGCAGGGAGGCTGGCGCCAGGGTCAGGCACTAGGCACTGGGTCCAGGAGCCGGAGACAGAGTCAGGAACAGAGCTGAGTTCTGCCTGGTGAGGACGCCACCTGTACCAGCAGCGAATTGTTTGTAGTGTTTAAAGCTTTGTGCTTGCTGGACCCGCGCCATCTCACCGGGGCGCTGGCTGTTGCTTTCCTAACTTTCCCTGACCTCATAGCGCTCTTGAGGGGCAACTACTGTAACTGACCTCCAGATGATTCGTGCTCAATTGGTTGTATGGTTGTATGTTAATGTGCTCAGTTGTTGGCTCGACTATTTACTTGTTTTGCTTTGTGTGCTTCCTTGCTTGCTTTCTTGCTTGCTTGCCACAGGAGATCGATTACTTGATGTTGCTTAGTCTTGTTTTGTGATTTGTGTTTCCTCGATTGCTTGATTTAGTTTGATATTGGTTGATAAGTTGGAGCTGTTTATCTGGTTTGGATAGTTTCCTGTCCAGGTTTTCGGGTACTTATTGGGCTTATTCAGCTCCTTCTTAATGTAACGTCCTGTTTGTGAGGAGTGATGCCGTAATGATTGGCCTTATATGCCCCTGTTCAGCCCCTGTTCTGGCTGTTTTCCGCCTGTGGCCACCAGGCAGAACTCAGCTCTGTTCCTGACTCTGTCTCCGGCTCCTGGACCGAGTGCCTACTGCCTGCCCCTGCCCCCAGCCTCCCTGCCCCTGCACCGGCACCCACACTGCTACTGCTCTGTATCCAGGAGATGTAGAATGTAGGGCAAGCCGGCAATTCAGCAGCGGAAAAAACGGAGAAGACGGAAAAAGCGCTGACGGGAGAACTGCTGGTCTCCGCTGCTTTGCGGCTGCCACTCTGCTCCGCTCTGCTCAACGGTGTCTCCTGTCGTGCTGAATGAAAAGTTTTAGGTAGTACCTGCCGCAGTGGAGATTACTTGTTTGCATCAGCCGCCCTTAAAAACTAATTCTAGCAGCTCCTACCATGGTTAACATTGGATCACCATTGTATTGCCAATACATATATTGGCTTCTCTTGATGCATAATTAATTTGGTCAAACTTGCCCCATAATTATACCTCTCGTCTGCTGCATAATTCCAGTGGCCCTACTCATAGGTAACTGGAGTGAGTATGGTTCACCAGCACAAAGGTTAGTCAGAAGACCATCCTAAGCCTAGATTATGTCTCTGAAGTACTTAATAGATATACTACTAATGACTGAATGAACGTCAACCACTGTTCGTGTCACGATAATTACGAGGCTAATCCTGTGCTGCTTGTGCTCCAGTTAAGTGAGGACCTGGATTGGCAGGCAATACGGGCTGGACTGTACCTATTGGAGCAGGGTCAAGACTGATTTGCGTATAGCTGGGTCCAAACTGAGGTTGCATGGTGTGAAAAAAAAGGATGGATTGTTATTGGGCCCTGAATGACTACCCGATTGCCAGTGGCTGAGATTAATTCAAACATTCCATCCATCACTGTTTTGTATACAATAATGGTTGCACATGGTTGACCATTATAATGCTACCAGTTAGGGCATCACATGGAAAATAATGGAGGTATTCTATGACAGCCACTATTTGTTTAATATGACACACAACAGTAACATGAATAAAGAGCTAAACACAAAAAATGGCCTAACAATGTTTGCATAAAAACGTTCACATTCAAATGGAACGGTCTAGCAAAGTGGACCGTAGTTGGTATGAAAGGAATTAAAGGAGACAATTAAAAATTAATTGTTTTTGAAAAGGCACTATCCAGCATATAGCCAAGGCAGAAAAGTCATAAATGCTTTGATCAACAGGCAGATGAACAATGCGAGCCCTGATTGTGCTGGTGCCCCCCTGCTATAGAGAAGCAGACCAATGAGATACAATCCATTAGGACATAAACGCTCCACAAGTATGTCTTAAAAGGCCTTACTAAAGAGCAACAACAAATGTAAACAAGCATAGGCAAAAGAAACTGGTCTGGCAATTTATAGCTTGACTAGCGGCAGCTTCAGCTATCCACCATACCTTTAGCAAGCTCAACAAATAAACATAAATAAAGCAAAAAAACAACTAATTAAACATACCTAATGCGTACAGAACAGAACTCTGTAGCAGCCCTCTTCAGTCTCTGCATGTGTTAGCCACACACTGAAACATCCTGCAGGTGAGTAATTCCATGATGACACTGCCAGTCAATTGTGTGTGTGTTTGTGTTTTGCTTGTACATGCAGCTGACATTGTGTTACAATTGTATGGGATTGCCTACTAAGGATCTGCAGGTAAAATGTTTTCTTTTTATTTCTTTGCTCTTTTTTATGAGTGTGATAATTTTGATCCACTGATCTTTTGTTTAACTTTTCTATCAGACAAAGAGGCAGCCTAGAGCAGGAGATTATTTGCTGCAGGGGGGTGGGCGAGCAACAGCACTTCAAGAGAAGCATACATAATTAAAATAAAGCCTGATGGAAGAAACATCATTGGTTTGTGAAGTTAATAGTGGCAGCTGAGAATGCCACCAGGTGAGCATAATGCTGTACCAGTCATCTTCAATGAGTGGATGCCACTCAAAATCCAGAGGGGTCCATGAGCCATCTTAAGTTTCTCTCAGGTGGCAAGAGACCAGAGACTGCTTCTCCACTGGTCCAGGTCAAATGACCGGGATGAGTAATGTGCAGTGTGAGTCTGTGGACCAACAATTTGTCTGTCCACATCCTTAGCGTAAAAGGGTCAAATCCTCGCAGAACCAAATCGGCTTTATATGCACCTATTTAGACATGTAAGAATTAGTGTAATACTGAGTCCAGGGTATAAAATAGATTATTATCTTTCTCATTTGATCAGGAGACAAGAGTCTTTCACTCGTAGATCAGGATTTATTTAAACTAATGATAGAAACTAAAACAAAATATTTTAAGCTGTGCATCACGCTAGAATAGCCACGAGGCATGCCAAAAAAGAGTCTTTTGAATATCCTCAGGGGGGTGGTTGACTCTGAAAACCAATTGAGTGTAATGTGCATAATATATACGCCCCAACTGAAGGTATCTTCTGTTATTAATGAGAGGCTTCATGTGTTAAGTAAGCAGAATGCATGATAGCGGGAATCCCTAGTGGGTGCTGCTGATCTAAAAGAGGAGAAAGTCAACGGACGAATGGCGAAAAACAGGTGAGAGCACACCACCAATTCCAACAGCTGCCAGCCGTTCAATTATTATGGAATGATCCATTGTATCAAAGGCAGTGGAAAAGTCCAAAAATTTGAGCCAGGTTGCGCAACACAAAAAAAAGTGGTGGATGGACTATTTGAATTAATCTCAGCTACTGGTAATTAATAATTACACTTCATTTTGCCGTCAATGGGTGGTTTCTCATGTCAGGCTGGGCTGTTTCTATTGAACCAGGGCCAAGTCTGATATGTTTAGGACTGGTCCATGTATGGAGCGGTCTAGTGTGAAAACTATGTATTGGATTGCGGCCTGAGTATTTTTCAATTGCTTCAAGCTTTGTGCTATCACTTTTTGTTTTTCCAAGTGAAGGACTTTAAGTGCGAAGGTAATGTCCAGATGTTGTCTGTTGCACACTGGTCCACTGGACTCAGACTGCACCTCACCCAAGATGTCCAACAATATCAAAACAGATCTGTGGCTCCTGGGGTTCCCTTCAAGAGTGTATCTGACCTGGTGGTTTAGGCATGACCAAGCCTGATTTGCATATGATTTCTTCCTGTCTAGAGTGGTACAGTGGGCAAAACAAATGATGCGCTGCAGCCTAGTGTTGAATACCAGTAACTGAGATTAATCAAACCATTTAACCTATCACTTTTTAGGTCTCGTCCTTTACCATTGCGAAGCAATGGGAAATGGGGGAGAATTATAGTGCTTGATCGGCTAGTGAAACCACTGGCGTTTCTTCACAGTGCATGTGAGGTCACGTGGCCACAAAGCGGGTCACGTGACCACACAAGCACGAGCATCTCCCTAATCCGCCTGCCCCCACCAGGCTCGCATTCCCGCCCCCTCACCAGGCCGCACATCTGCCTGCCACACTTCTCCTCCCCTCGCACGCATTCCGCTGCCCCTCCTTTCTCCCCCCGCCAGAAGCCTCGCAAAATCACCCCTCCTGCTCTACCTCCAAATAACGCCTCTCAGTCGTCTTCAGCGTCTTCTCTCTTGCTTCCCTCCCTCTTCCACCCTATCCCATTGCCAGGGCTCCCGCAGTCTTTTTTGTCTCCTCTCTCTCGCTGTATGTCCCCTCTCCCTCTTCTTGCCTTCTTGCCTTGTTTTTTATGCTCTCCTCCTCTCCTGTCAGACCATGCCTCCCTCCTCTCCTTCCGTACCGCAACCTCTCGTCCTTTTCAGCCCCACTCCTCCACTCTGTTTTCCTAAACCTTCCCTGCTCAGCTTTCTTCTCTCTTTCTTCCCGTCTCCGCTTCCCCCACCAGCTTCTCCTGTTCGTAAACAAGCTCGGCACACACAACTCAACTGCCCCGGACTGGCGCGAAGTAACGCACAGCATTGCTTCAAGTTACTTCATTCTCAAACTCCCATGGGCATGATGCGGCTGCCAGGCCGTGTCTCGCATTTATCCCCCTGCTTTCACTTTTTCTTTTCGCTCTCCTCCTCTCCTGTCGGACCATGCCTCCCTCCTCGCCTTCCGTACCGCAACCTCTCATCCTTTTCAGCCCCACTCCTCGACTCTGTTTTCCTAAACCCTCCCTGCTCAGCTTTCTTCTCTCTTTCTCCCCGTCTCCGCTTCCCCCACCAGCTTCTCCTGTTTGTAAACAAGCTCGGCACACACAACTCAGCTGCCCCGGACTGGCGCGAAGTAACGCACAGCATTGCTTCAAGTTACTTCCTTCTCAAACTCCCGTGGGCATGTTGGCAGCCAGGCCGTGTCTCACATTTCTCCCCCTGCTTTCACTTTTTTTTTTCGCTCTCCTCCTCTCCAGTCGGACCATACCTCCCTCCTCTCCTTCCGTACCACAACCTCTCGTCCTTTTCAGCCCCACTCCTCCACTCTTTTTTCCTAAACCCTCCCTGCTCAGTTTTCTTCTCTCTTTATCCCCTTCTCTGCTTCCCCCACCAGCTTCACCTGTTCGTAAGCAAGCTCGGCACACACAACTCAGCTGCACCGGACTGGAGCGAAGTAACGCACAGCATTGCTTCAAGTTACTTCCTTTTCAAACTCCCGTGGGCATGATGCAAAAGTGCGCAAAGCCACCCAAGCAACCCTTAGCAATAAAACCTACACTGTCTCAGAGTGCTTTGAAGTGGCCATCAGGCACCACAACAGCACTATATACAACGAACAATATTGGCCATTATCTCTGTCCAACGCTCCCATCATTTTCACTATGTCATTAAGATGCTACTGTACTGTTTTCACTCATGTTGTTATTTTAATACTCTTCGCATGTCTAATTTGATTAAAGATGGGCGCATCATCTCTGAAGTCATTTGCACAATTTGTTTTGCAAACTGCATTTCGTGAATGGGCCGTCTGCACTCCAGCCATCTGGTCTCTCCTTCCCTCCCTCCTTCATGCACTCCTTTTTCAACGAGTGCATGAGGTCTCGTGAACGCGCTTCAATTAGCCCGAGCTGCCTGCCTCCACATCAAAGCCATCTGTTGCTTTGCGCTCGGCCTCAGGCCGGCATTTCTCCTCCCCTAATTATTCACTGCATGGCCGGCCGGCCGGCACATCAAAGGCTGCTGCTCCCCATGCGTCTCGTCAGCCCCCCATTAAACAGCACAAGCGTCAATCCTGGTTTCCTCTATGCAGCGCTTCTTCCCCTCAACATGCCATGTTGACCAGACCACCAAAACCTTTCACCACTGCCTCCTCTCCTTATTTATTTGGGAGTGATGCCACAAATTATATTTTTAGGGCTCGTCCTTTCCTATTAAGCGCAAACTCGACCAACGTAATTGGAGTGCTTTACTTGTCCTAAAATGCCGTGTTGTCTGTCCCTCGAGCTTGCCGTTTTTTTTCTCCGGGTATCCTCCCTTGTTATAGTAGTGTAGACACGTGTCTCTTCTTTAAGCAACTTCCGGGCCCAGGCTTTACCCCCGTCCCCATGACATGCTGGAATTCAACATGGTGCCACTTACTGGTTCAACTTTATTTATTTTCTCCCCATTTTCCCCCGTTTGTACTCATCTTTTTTGCGATTCCCACTGTCCATTCCAGTTTATCCCTTCTTCTCTGTTCGTCTCACAGTCTTTCTTCCTTTCTGCCTTATCAAGCATGCATCCTGGTTCCCTAACAACCATCAACGGGAGACTCCGTCTTTTTATACTCTTCTCTCTCCGCCGTGGGCTTGGTCTCTCGTCTCTCTGTCCCTCCTTTCATCCTATGCTCTGTCCCCTCATAGTCTTCCTCTGTCCGTGGCGGGCTCGATCTCTCCTCTCCCTGTTTCCTCCCTTCATCACATCCGTTATCTTCTCATACTCTTCCTCTCTCCATAGCGCCCTCTGTCTCTCAGCTTCCTATCCTTCCTTTCATCACATGCTCAACCATCAACGGGAGACTCCGTCTTTTTATACTCTTCTCTCTCCGACATGGGCTTGGTCTCTCGTCTCCCTGTCCCTCCTTTCATCCTATACTCTGTCCCCTCATGGTCTTCCTCTGTCCGTGGCGGGCTCCATCTCTCCTCTCCCTGTTTCCTCCCTTCATCACATGCGCTATCTTCTCGTACTCTTCCTCTCTCCAAAGCGCACTCTGTCTCTCAGCTTCCAATCCCTCCTTTCATCACATGCTCTGTCTCCTCGTACTCTTCCTCTCTCCGTCATGGGATCTGTCTCCTCTCTCCCTGTCTCCTCCTTTCATCACATGCTCTATCTTCTCATACTCTTCCTCTGTCCATAGCGCCCTCTGTCTCTCGTCCCTCATGTTCACGAGCTGTCTGTCGTGTCGCTCTCTGTCCATCCACTCCTCGCAGGATCTGTAATGCCTGGCTGTATAGCGCCTAGATAGCTCGAGCTATATTAGTGGCTCTCCACACCTACACACATTGTAGAAGGGTGAAGTGCGGGGGGTCTGCGGCTCAGTGATGAGCCTAATGCATGTAGCAGACTGCGGGAGGGGTGGGTCACGTGACAGGCAGATAGGGGTTCCAGTGTGTAATTCTGCAAGGTGCTACAGAGCCAGTCCTCATCAGATGTCCAGACTGACTGCTGCGAACCGTCAGTAGGCTGGTGGGGCTTTTGGTATTGTAAATAACAATGCCTTTTCATTTTTGTAAAGTAAACATTGATCAGCGTGAAGGGAACTATCATAGCAATTTATTTTTTGTTGCATTCTATGGGGGATTACAGGAAGTATAGAATCTTTTTGCATTTTTCTACCCGTTCACAACTTATTTTTTTCTTTGGGTTTCCGATTTTCATTAGGATGATTGTGATATATTTGGAGCAGATTACTAACTGCTTTTTGGTGTATTTAATTGTGTACTACAGATCAAAATTGTAATCTTCATGCATGCATCCATACTATCATTTCATCTGACAACACAAGACAACAAGGATGTATACGGTTTATGGGAAGTGTGATGGTATGACTTTGTATGATAAGCTATAAAATACCTTCTGCCATACATTAAAAGGGTATTAAAAGTCACCTCTGAGTTTCATGCTCTTATAAAGGAAGTTGGCCTTCCGTATCGCTCATATGCACAGAATATGCCTGAAACAAATGTCTGTATAAAAATTATAAATTATGGACAATACTAATTAGATTTTAGGTAGCTTTTTCAACACACTTCTGCTGTTTCTATGCCTTGTAAGAAAGTTACTACCAAAACCAGTTTAATGGTACTAAACTCACTGACCTCAGAAGGATGAAAGGCTAAATTGGCCTTACCAGGATTCAAAAGTGTAAACTGCTTGCTATCTACAAGTCATGAATGGACATCTAGGGACACACAAGCATACGTTTCATTTTTGCACACCATAATTTCACAAGTTTTTTTGTCCCTATGGTCCAAAGTTGAAAATGCATTGAAAATGCAATAGGTCTCGCTTTTGATTAAGTTAAAGCGATTTGCTTTGCTAATGGTATTGTATAGCAAAGCAAATGGCTTTAACTTAATTAAAGGCGAGACCTATTGCATTTTCAATGCTTGTTTTATTTTCTTTCCAGATGTAGGTATGTGTGAAATCTGTAGCCAACCTTATTGCCTGTTGTTCATAGAGTCCTCGAGGTGTACTCAGCACTGTACAAACAAATGCAGATTAAAGCTCTAGGGATCAAACCATGTCTAGGGCATTGCCACACAATACGAGTTGCAACTGGTAAATAGAAATTGAAGGAAAGGTTTGAATACTTTCTCATGCCTCCCCCAGCTAGGGCCCTGGAAGTAGTTGGTATGCTAACTGGAGTAACTAAGTATTACAAAGTGAAAACACATCAGGGCCCCTTTTCTGACAGCCAAAAGATTCATCATTGTTTATTTCAGATGGCAGTGACACAACACTGTATATTCCATTCCATTTAGGCCTCGCCACTCGACGGAGACAACTTTGATTTTATCCACGGAAGGGATACAGAAGATTGTGGATGCTGGGGGCAGAGCGGTACTCATCCTCCTGAACTTGTCGGCTGTGTTCGACACCGTGAATCACACGGTGTTGGTGCAGCGGCTGCAAGAGGTGGGAATAGTGGATACCGCTCTGTCTCTCCTTTCTTCCTTTCTAAAAGACAGAGAATGTCCACTGGGAAAATTTACAATCTAAAACCTTCTATCTCCCATGTGGTGTCCCGCAGGGATCAGCTCTGTCACCTACCCTTTTTAATATATATATGTCCCCGTTGGCCAATGTTGTAAGAAAACATGGCTTTTCCTTGATCATGTATGCCGATGACTCCCCGCTCACGATATCAGTGTCTAAACAACCAGAGCTGGTAGCCGGCAGTTTCCATGCATTTCTGAAAGACATCATGTCCTGGATGAGCCTAAATTTTTTGAAAATTAACACTGATAAAACTGAGGTTCTCGAATTGGGCAAGGGACCCTCTCTGTGGAACAACAGCTGGTGGCCAACAGAGGCGCGGGAGTGCCCATGCCCTGTCACCAAGGTCAGGAATTTAGGTGTGATCCTTGATGATCAAATTAAACTTTCATCCCAGGTTAATCAGCTGACCTCTTCTTTCTTTTTCCTCATGAAAGCACTTAGGAAAATATTTCCGTTCATTTCACAGGTACTCCAAAAGACTGTGTAGTGGCACTTTTTCTTTCTAAGATCGATTACTGCAATGCGCTCTTCATAGGGATTGACAAAGCGCAGATCAGTTCGTTGCAATCGTTGCAAAATGCAGCAGCTAGACTGCTTATGAATATTCCTAAAGGCCGCCCTACGTCGGATGCCATTAGGTCCTTACACTGGCTTCCAGTACAGCAACGGGTCGATTTTAAGTCACTTTGCTTGGTACATAAGGGTCTCCATGGAGGAATCTCCGGGGAGATACAGAAACTGTTCTCTAGGTCTTCACCTACTAGAACACGTAGATCTGCTACGCTGGGTCTTGTCTGTGTTCCAAAAACCTGGAAGATAAGGTGGGGGTGCGCTCCCTGTCCTTCTGTGCTGCCAAGCTATGGAACAAGTTGCCATCTACACTTCGACTCCAGCCTAACCTTTGTATGTTTAGGAATGAGCTGAAAACTTGGCTATTTTCTAGGATTTAACATTTTTCATGACGTTCTGACCTGTGTTCTACTACCGAAGTATGTAAACAATGGTTCTGTCGGGTTCAAACAAATTACTTCCACAAATTACTGAATTAACTCAGCACTTCATTTCTTTTCAATTGGGACAATCAAAACAAAAAGCCAAAAGCCCTAAAAACTATGTCATAAAGCTGATCCAACTGTTTTTCGTCGACAGATTAGTCAGTTGATTCACGTAAGAGGGACAGACGCGCCGGGTTTCTCCTCGCTGTTTGTCCTTGCAAATTGTTCACATCTCTGAATAATTTGCAAGGACAAACAGCGTGGAGGAAGGAAATTTACACCTGCTCTGACCTGGTGCAAAGCCGGACGGCAGCCTACACGATACAAGGGAGCCCACAGCCACACCTGAAGAACAGCAGATGCCATGGAGTTACTGATCATGCAGCTCAGAGTCCCAACAGGCCCACAACACACACCGCCTCCGCCCCCAGGTCCGCCACCACCCCCTGGTCCCCCCCCCCCGGACCACCACAGAGGCAGAGCAGACACAGACCGCAGACCTTCAGAAAACGCACCAGCCTCACAGACATGACACCAGAGTATGTCACTGCCCACTACAGGCTCAAAAGGACAACCATCCTCCGCATCCTGAACATCATTGCCCACAGGCTGATGGTACCAATACAGCAGACAACCAACATCCCTCCGCAGACAAAGCTGCTGCCGGTGCTGCATCTGTTGACCTCTGGTACCTTCCAACCAACAACCGCCAGTGTCAGAGGAGTTTTACAACCAGCCCTATCAAAGTTCCTCCAACCTGTCCTGGATGCCATCATCAGCTTGGTACCCCAGTACCTGTACTTCCCCACACTGCGCAGCAACAGCTGGAGACCAAGCAAGGCTTCTATGCCATAGCTGGATTCCCGCATGTTTTAGGGGCAATTGACTGCACACATGTCCTACTTGTGCCCCCTGTCGACACTGCACACTATTACTGCAACTTAAAGCACACGCATTCCATCAATGTGCGGGCAATAGTAGACCACCGGGGACTCTTCACCATTGTCCTCGCCAACGTACCCAGGCAGTGTGCATGATTCCTTCATCTTCCGATAGCTCATCATCGACCGGCGCTTCCAGGATGGCAGCTACGGAACACCACTGCTCGTTGGTAAGTACCAAATGAACACACCACACACCTCAGCTTCACAATCATGCAACTCACAACTCTGGGAATGAACACGTTTCAAACTCACATGCAACATGCAAAACAACATGCCCACCCACCAGACACGACAGCCCAATTTACTGTGGGAACCTGGGCTAGCCATGTACACAAGCCATCAACGGTATGGCACCTCAGCCACACAATAGCAAATTTTGGGGAGAGGTGGAAACCAGGCATGTGCAAAGGAGGCAAGTGACCCATGAATAAGCATGTACACTATGCCAAGTGTGGCGTGGATGTGCTGGCCAGACTACAGTATGCATACCACACACATATCCATCTCGACACTCACCGCTGGTGTTTGGAGTGTAGTGGACAGTGGACGCAACCATGTCACCCCAGCCAGTGGGGGAGATCAAGGAAATGCAGTTTGTCACGTCCCCAGCGTGAGCGGAGTGGGCTGGCCCGAGTTACGCCAGGCCAGCGTAGGGGTGTGGATAAAAGGCACATAACTCTGGGCGTGGTCTACTTCCGAATGCCCAACGTCTCTGCCAGGGTGGCGCCTCACACCCCACCATGAGGCCGACGCCGTCACCGTGAGCTGTGTTGCCTGCGATCCTGTGCGCCTGCTGCACCCAGGTCCGCTGGTCCCCAAACCCGTCTTGCCCACCCCGGCACACACAGGCTTCAATGCCCAACTGCCGAAACCGGCGTGTGTTGAAGAGGGTCCACCACGTACCCGTGCAAGCTCCAAGCCTGAGGCCCAGGACCTTGGCAACCTCCTCGGACCATCACGGGCTCCATGACACAGGCCCGCAGACCTCCATGCTCGTTGACATACTCCACCGACATACACAGCAGACGAGTAGGACACACATTTGGAACTGAGTCTTGATTAAACCATGGCAGAGTAAATTTTTTAAGGCTGAGGTTATGTCACTATACTCCCTTCAATGTGGTGCCACCAAGGCTGTGCATAGGACTCCCACCAAATGTGTCTGTGGGCACTTGCTGACTGCGGCCTTCACCCTACGCTGCAGTCCTGCAGGACTCACACCAATCCAATGCAGTCCATCACCGGCAGGACATGGCATTGTCACTGGCTAAACACACAATCAGCTCTGGTGCCACTACATATGTCACCCACAAATCTAATACAAAGGCCATTCCAAAGTCATGTATTAGAGATCCAATAGGAGTTGGCTGGACAGTGGTTAACCCGTGGTGACCGCAGCCTCCGTCCGACACTGCGGCCAACTAGGTTGCATTTTTAGAACTGAGTCTTGATATCTTCATGGCAGTGTACATGTCACTGTACGCAAGGAGATGAATAAGGGGAAGACGCGCTTCAGTCCGGAGGAGAAAAGGCTCACCTTTACGGAGGTGATGGAACATTACCAACAACTGCACTTTTGCCACTGACTGTGCAGCGCATGCCTACCACACGTGGCTGTGGGTCCCTGATAACCGCTGGCTCCGGCACACACAGCGGTGGAGTAGGTCACACATTTTAAACTGAGTCTTGCCCTCTACATGGCAGAGTCAATGTCATCGGACAGGCCTCATCGCAGACTACATCCCCTTCCAGCTCTGGTGCCCCTGAGTGTGTGCCCTGAAATTTATGGTCCATCTCTGTTTGTACGGTGCTGGCGTTTGGGCCCATGGGCTGGAGGTTGTCTTCCTCTACATGTAGCTGATACTGACAAGGTGGAAAAGTGAACTCTGTAGCATTCAACTCCACCATTTGCCTGTTCCTGCTTGCTTCTGCCCTCTGCATCATGCCCTGGAGGGACACCTTCCACTGTCCTCCGCAACCCTTCACGACATTCCTCTTGGACATTGACGAGTACAAGCTCAGCTCGTACGGCCCTACCTCAGGGCACCGCAAATCACTGTCCCATGGCGGTGTGCCTGTGCCGGCCGCTGTGCATCCAGGGCCACAAACTCTGTCCTGCTCAAGTCTGTGACACATGATGTCCATACCTTGTACGGCTGATTGTCTGCTCACTGTTGTGGTTTTTGCCAGCACTAACCAACCCCTGAGTGGTGGCTTACACTACCCAACACCCATCCAGCACATGTGTCACTGGAGATGCGACCCTGGCAATAAAAGGGGCCAGGCGCACGTGCCCATAGCCAGTCCCACAAACTCACTCAGTGTGTCCGTGTGCTCATTATGTATGCATGTGGGACCGGGGCCATTTCACATTACATTGTACTGTGTACAGCGTGCCCAACCATGGCACCACAGGCAGTGGTGTAGACCTGGGACATGTAACCGTGTCATATCTTCATCTTCATCTTCATGTGAGCGTAAGTGGGATGCACAGGCGTATGACAGTACTGCATAGGGGTGTGGCTCCTTCACACGTGGATCTGGGTGTCGTTCAGCATGGGCCTTACCAAGGATGTGGCAGATGCATGTGTCTCTGTTGTAGTGTCTGTGACAATGTTGCTATGTGCCATGCCCCCGGTGTGCGTGGTCAGCTGAACGGGTACATGGGGGAGGGCATGCCTGCTCGGGGTCAGGGATCACACATGCCAAATGTTGTGTGTGTCGCTATTAGCGCAGCATGAGCCAAAGATGTACCCTCAACTGCATGTCCAGTGCAGCCAGGCAGGTGCCCTACATCTGTGTCAGACTTGTCCTTGCAATGGGCCTACACACATGTGGCCGGCCACATTCTGCGCAGCATCTTCACTTTGCTGTACTCAGGCGTGTAGACATTCGCAGACAGGCATGTCAATGGTGTGCCGTAGGGGTGCATGTGATGTAATCGCGCTGCGAACACTAGTGAATGTGCTATGGGGGGAGGTGCAGCAGTGAGGCTACGTAGTACACAGTGATGCAGCTCATGTGCAACACGCAGTACATAGATAAACATGTGTGTCCTATGAACATAAGACTCACTCCATCCTTGCACTCCTTTATAGTTTCATACAAAATTACTCCATTTTTCCGTTTTTGGATTTTATTTAATTTTCATTATTCAAACTTGTTTTGTAGCGAGATTTTCAATCGTTATATTCCATTATTTTTTGATACAATTCTTTATACATTTCATTAAGTCCCAATGCATTTCAAGCTACACAGCTCTTCATCAGGGGATAACTTTTCTGAAAATATAATACGTCATATTAAGTAATAGGTCTCTTACGTTGTGCATAATTATAACGTGAAAATAACATGTATGGCGTAAAAATAACATTTTGTCATATTCATATTGAAAACTGATGTACGACATTGGTATTGTTCAGTATATGCCTCTGCAAACTTCGGTAAACAAAAAACGTGCCCGTTATTATTCCAATGTACCACATGCATTTTGTGCCTTATAACCCTTATCTTGGTGACACTCATATTTCACTAACCTTAAGATTTCGCTTAAGTTCCATGAACCATCAAACTGTAAAAAATGAATGAAAGACCTCGGTAAAACGCTACTCTGTCTGACAGTAAAACGCTATTTAATATGCATTATACTCCGTTCTTATCCGATGCGTCTTGACAGTGTTCCTTTCTCGCTACCTCGGCGTTCGTCGCTCTATCCTTCCCTACGGCTCTATGATCACCACCCGCTCACGTGACTACGTGACTAGTGGCTCAACTCTTCCTTGCCGGTTAAAACTCTGTGATCACATCCCGCTCACGTGACTACGTGACTATGTGTATGATATTCGCTCGCGGTTCAAGTGGCTATATCTTCCATAATTGTAATGTGATGTTATTATTAATTATAAGTACACAAAGAGTGTGGTAAATTGCTGCAAAATATAAATCGCTGCAAAATATAAATCAAGTCACTTTGACTATGTTCAGTCGTAAAAAAATGTAAAAAATGTGAAACAAATACATAAGATAAATTCAACAGTTGTCACACGGTACATATTTACAATTTTCATTTGCATATTACATATCTGGTCCGCATCGTAAATTGTCTATAGAAAACAATGTAAATCCATCCGTTCATTAAGACCCTTTGGCTGCATGGTACATAAAAAGTTAATCCAAAAGGCTTCTCTTCTCAGCAAATGATTGTTATTGTCTCTTCCAGGTGTCATTGCCACCATTTCCAAAATGCAAAATTTCAGCTGGCTTACGTTGTGGTGAGCCTGATTGAAGTGAACTGCGACTGTAGATTTCTGGTTATTGAGTCTGATGTTACTTTTATGTTCTACTATCCGCGTTTTTATTTTTCTTTGGGTTTTGCCCACATAGGACAATCCACACGGACATCGTAACATATATATTACATTGCTGGAATTGCATGTACCTGATACTTTCAAATTTATGATTGTGCCTCTGGTTGGATGATTAATGGTACTGCCTTTTATGATAGCTGAACAGTTGCCGCAATTATAACATGGTAATGTTCCATTGTATTTGCTCACCACTTCTGATTTTCGTTGTTTCAATAATTCTTTCAGATTTCTTGTTCGTTCATATGCAAAGATCGATGGATTAGAAAATAGTCCTTTGAAATCCTCTTCTAATGCCAGTAAAGGCCAATGTTTCCTGATTGTTTTCTTGATTTTGGCACTTCGTGTTGAAAACTTAGACACAAAGACACTTCTTTTGTCATCCTGTTTATTTACTGGTTTTAGTAAATGTTGTCGCTGTAATTTATCTGCTCTCTCAGCTGCAGATTCCAAAATGGCTTCAGGGTATCCTCTTTTTTTGAATTTTTCTAATGTGGTGTATTTGTGTTTGACATACAGTTCATTGGTAGATGCTATTCTTTTTATCCTGAGTAGTTGGGAAAATGGTAAATGTTGTTTCAACGGAGTTTGGTGGAAACTGTTGTAGTGTAATAGATTATTTCTATCCGTACTCTTGGTGTATACACTAGTTATGATATTTCCATCCTTGTTGGTCAATAGTACATCTAGAAATGATAATTCTGTTTTGCTCATGGTAAATGTAAATTGGATTCTCTCATTGATTCGATTTAACTCCTGTAACGCTTGTTTTAAGCTCTCTTCATTACCTCTCCATAGGACAAAAATGTCATCTATGTATCTTTTATACACAATTAAGTTGTTCCTCCAAATTTCATTGTTCAGTATGTGATCTGTCTCGAATCTGTGCATGAATATATTTGCATAGGTAGGCACGGCACAATTGCCCATAGACGTTCCAGATGCTTGTATGTAGAATTTATCTTCCCATTTGAAGTAGCTGTGAAACAGCGTGAAATGTAATAATTCAATGATGAATATTTTCAGATCTAAAGTTTTGTCTTCAAGTACAAGTAAACTCTCAACAGCAGCTATGCCTTGATCATGTGGTATTGATGTATACAACGATGTCACGTCTATACTTGCCATTATCATCTCTTTGGTAAAATTTGTTTGCTCTGCTTCCAAAATGTTTAAGAAGTGGGTGGTGTCCTTTATATAAGTGCTGGTTTTTTGCACTATGTTTTGCAAATGCTTGTCTATATATTTCCCAATAGGTTCATGTATCGAGCCTATGGTTGACACTATTGGACGTAGAGGTGAAGATTTCAGGTCTTTGTGTATTTTAGGTGTCATATATATATATATGGAATGGTTGGGTTGCTTTGCATAAGATAATCTTTCTCTTTTTGACCGATGGTACCATTTTTCATTGCTTTGTCTATGATCGTCTTCAGAATTTCAATGAATTCCTTGGTGGGATCTGTAGTCATGCACGTGTATGTATTGGAATCTTGAACATGTATTTCCACTTTGCTACGATAATAGCTGGTGTCCATTATCACTAATGCGCCGCCTTTGTCGGCTTGTCTAATTGTAATTTGGTCATTGTTCGCAAAATTTTGCAAGATGTTTCTTTCTTGAATTGTCATGTTTGATTGTTTACTCTTGGGGTATTTGAATATGTCTTCAATTTCAGTGATTACGACTCTTTCAAATGCATCTAACACTTTATGGCTCACAGGAGCCATAAATTTGCTCTTACTTCTCAATCCCATTAATGTAGTTTCTTTGGTTTGAGTGAGTGTTGGCTCAATGATGTTATCAAAGAAATGTCTAAGTCTTAATGATCTTAAAAATCTGTATAGACAGACTTTTGTCTCCAGTAAGTTTGAGTGATATGTAGGAACAAATGATGATCCTTTCTGAAGTGTCTTCAGTTCTTTTTCGTTCAATTTATGATTCGATATGTTGATAACTAAATTTTCAGGATCTGACTCCTTGTGTTTTGAGCTTTGCTTATTTGTTTTTTTGCTCCTCCTGGTTCTATTTCCGGTCCTGGACCTGTTACTAAAAAAGTAACCGGGGATTGTGTGGATGAATGTGCTTCAGATCTAACGTCTGTATTTTGAGTACTTGATCCAGTAGATGGACCTGGTTTAGGTCTCCTGTCATATGTAGGGCGTTTCTGTTGAGATTCATCTGATGACGTGTCATCTGTGGATGCGTTAGGTTTTTGTTGTCGTCTTTTTGCATATATATCTGCCCATGAGTACACTTCTCCCAAACGGTAATCTGTGGTGTCCCTTTTGAATTTCCTCAGTTTCCTATCGTTTATTTCCTTTGTGTATTCATCTAGTTTTTTGTTAGTATCGTCAAGTATTTTGTCCCATTCTTCTTTAGTAGTTGATTTTAGTAGCTCGTCTTTAACTTGATTTATTTCCTTTCCCAATTCTTCAATTAGTTTTGCTAACTCTTCAACAATGAGTAATATAAGATCTAATGAACATTTGTTCAATATAGCTTGCCAACGTTCGGTAAATCTTGCGTTATTCTTACATAATGTAGATTTTAGAGAAATCCTTAGCCCACGTGGAATTCGTTGTGCTTTGTGGTATTTAATTAAAGTGCTGGCATGTAATTTTTGATTTACGATCCTTTTAGATATGTATAGGAGTTGTTTGATTGTGGCTTCTTTTGACCCAGTACTTTGACATATTTCTTCCGTTTCCTCAATGAGTGAGTAAATGCGACTTGTGTCATCTTCTGTAAACACGAGTGTTTCTGCTCTGTGTTCCGTGGTGTGTGCTATTTCCGCAAATTGCATTCTTGGTAATCGTTGGTGCACTTACCACCGTTGCTCAGTGGTTGATAGATAACTAATTGTTTGGGGGCGGGGTAATGCACTCAGTTTCCTTGGTTGTATATATCTTTTCTTGGATGAGTTAACAAGCGTCGTTGGTGCAAAGGTGGGTACCCTACTGAGCCATTCAGGGTATAGACGTAATAGATAAACATGTGTGTCCTATGAACATAAGACTCACTCCATCCTTGCACTCCTTTATAGTTTCATACAAAATTACTCAATTTTTCCGTTTTTGGATTTTATTTAATTTTCATTATTCAAACTTGTTTTGTAGCGAGATTTTCAATCGTTATATTCCATTATTTTTTGATACAATTCTTTATACATTTCATTAAGTCCCAATGCATTTCAAGCTACACAGCTCCACAGCTCTTCATCAGGGGATAACTTTTCTGAAAATATAATACGTCATATTAAGTAATAGGTCTCTTACGTTGTGCATAATTATAACGTGAAAATAACATGTATGGCGTAAAAATAACATTTTGTCATATTCATATTGAAAACTGATGTACGACATTGGTATTGTTCAGTATATGCCTCTGCAAACTTCGGTAAACAAAAAACGTGCCCGTTATTATTCCAATGTACCACATGCATTTTGTGCCTTATAACCCTTATCTTGGTGACACTCATATTTCACTAACCTTAAGATTTCGCTTAAGTTCCATGAACCATCTAACTGTAAAAAATGAATGAAAGACCTCGGTAAAACGCTACTCTGTCTGACAGTAAAACGCTATTTAATATGCATCACGTGAGCGGGTGGTGATCATAGAGCCGTAGGGAAGGATAGAGCGACGAACGCCGAGGTAGCGAGAAAGGAACACTGTCAAGACGCATCGGGTAAGAACGGAGTATAATGCATATTAAATAGCGTTTTACTGTCAGACAGAGTAGCGTTTTACCGAGGTCTTTCATTCATTTTTTACAGTTTGATGGTTCATGGAACTTAAGCGAAATCTTAAGGTTAGTGAAATATGAGTGTCACCAAGATAAGGGTTATAAGGCACAAAATGCATGTGGTACATTGGAATAATAACGGGCACGTTTTTTGTTTACCGAAGTTTGCAGAGGCATATACTGAACAATACCAATGTCGTACATCAGTTTTCAATATGAATATGACAAAATGTTATTTTTACGCCATACATGTTATTTTCACGTTATAATTATGCACAACGTAAGAGACCTATTACTTAATATGACGTATTATATTTTCAGAAAAGTTATCCCCTGATGAAGAGCTGTGTAGCTTGAAATGCATTGGGACTTAATGAAATGTATAAAGAATTGTATCAAAAAATAATGGAATATAACGATTGAAAATCTCGCTACAAAACAAGTTTGAATAATGAAAATTAAATAAAATCCAAAAACAGAAAAATTGAGTAATTTTGTATGAAACTATAAAGGAGTGCAAGGATGGAGTGAGTCTTATGTTCATAGGACACACATGTTTATCTATTACGTCTATACCCTGAATGGCTCAGTAGGGTACCCACCTTTGAACCAACGACGCTTGTTAACTCATCCAAGAAAAGATATATACAACCAAGGAACCTGAGTGCATTACCCCGCCCCCAAACAATTAGTTATCAACACGCAGTACATGTCATACAAGAATCACTAAGTCACACACACTAATGAACCAGTGATCCTGCTAACACATCATGCAGTACTTAGTCGTGACTCATGTCTCTCTGCACTGTCACAGGTGACCAAGGATATGCACTCTGCGATTGGATGATGACACCCCTCCGAGCCCCGAACACATAGGCCCAGAGGGGTGAACAGTCACAATATCACATTTTGTAATATCGAATTGGCAAAATGTTGAGTTCTAAATATCGAGTGAACATAATATCGACTCACAAAAATATAGTGGTGCAGAATATTGAAATTCAGGTAAGAAATAACAAATTCCATAATATCGAAGTTAGTAATATTGACAGTTATCACCTGCTTCTGTTAGGTCTAAATCACCTGTTGAGAATGTCTGGGAAACTGATTTCTCTGTTTCTTTATCTGTTGATGTATGGGATCATTTATGGTCCAAATTATTTAAGGTTTCAGTTTCTGCACGCATCACTCAATCTTTGTTCTTCATCTACCATAGAGCTGTTATTACGCCTGTTAGTATTTCTAGGTTTTCCTCATCATCCTCCTCACTGTGCTGGTCGTGTTCTTTAGAAACAGGTACACTTAAACATCTTTTATACGAATGTTCTTCTGTTTTCTCCTTTTGGAACTCTGTTTGGAGTATTTGCATGAAAATTTTTCATTACTCTTCTCCTTTGTCATTTTTGAACATATTTCTAGGTTCTGTTTCAACTGATATTGATATTGTATTGCCTCATGCTTGATTGCTTGATCTTTTTCTTGCTCTCGCTTTTAAAGTTATTTTATCTTGTTAGAAAGATAACTCAAAGCTCACTGTTATTTCCTGGTGGAACTTCATATGTGATGAACACAGGATTGCTGTCGCTTCCTCTTCCTCTGTATCCCTCAAAATCAAATCTGATCTTCTTTGGCTTCCCTTTACTTCTTATCTTTCCACTACGTCACCCACTTCCTTTCCTCATTAACTTTTCTCTCATTTCTTTCCTTTTCCTTTATTTCTATCATGGATCCCCTTCTATCTTTAACTTCTGTTTGCCCTCTCCTTCCCTCTTTTCCTTCCTCCTTCTTTCTTCTTCCTCTCTTTTCTTTCCTTTGACCCTCTCTTTATTTCACTTCTCCTCACACATATGCCTTATGAGCTATATTGTTATGATTTTTCATTTGTACTTATGTAAGGCTTTGTATTGTGTTATCTTAAAACCAAATAAAAATGTCTTAAACTGAAAAAAAGTAATATTGACAGTCATAATATATTTGTTAAAAATAATTATAGTGTTTTAAGTATGTGTGTTAAAAGTATGTATTATTTTTGTAATGTATGCTTGCATTATTTTTAAGTAATGAATTTTATGTTATTTAATATTTGCGTAATTTAATTCCGTAGCGGTTTGTGGGTTTATAGGGGAATAGGGTGTGAAGTCATTCAATTATAGTAAATTAAATATACATTTTTAGGAATTATTAATTATTTATAATTTTATTTTGCATTTTAGTTCTGTAGCTGGCTGTGGGTTTATAGGGGAATAGGTTGGGAAGTAATTTAATTGTAATTAAGCAATTATTTATTATTATTTATTGGTATTGATAACTAATTTATTGTTAATTAATTATTCATTGGTAATAAATTATTATTTGGTAAGTAATTTTTATTAATTGATTAATTGATAATTATTTTAATTGTTTACATTTATTATTTGGAGCGGGTTGCGGGTTTATAGGGTAATAGGGTGGGAAGTAATTTAATTGTAAATTAAGTAATTATTTTTATTTATTGGTATTGATAATTAATGTATTGTTAATTAATTATTAATTGGTAATTAATTTTTATTAATTGTAATTCATTTTTATTAATTGATAATTATATTAATTGCAATAGTTTATTATTCGGAGCGGGTTGTGGGTACATAGGAGAATAGTAATTTATTTGCAATTAAGTAATTATTGAAATTATTTTGTGTATTGATAATTAATTTACTGTTCATTAATTATTCATTGGTATTTCTATGTATTACTTATTAGTTTTTGGTATTGAAAATTAATTTGTTGTTTATTAATTATTAATATGTAATTCATGTTTAATAATTAATATGTATTGTAATTATAATTAATTAATTATTAAATAATTTGTAAGTGGTAATTTATTTTTCATATTTTTTATTGGTATTGATAATTTATTTTTATAAAATTAATTAAGAAATCAATACTTTCTCTACTGTTGCACTCACTGGAGTGGGGATAGGAATTTTTACCCCTACGCTATCCAACGTTTTCCCTACTGTTGCACTCACTGGAGTAGGAATAGTAAATGTTACCCTCTCGCTATCAACACTAAAAATATTTAATATTTTGTAATATTATTAAGTTAACATTTATATGTATTAAAAAATAAAAATGCATGTTTTTTTCTAAATTACATTAATTATTTATTGATTTTAAGGTTAAGTATTTTTAAATATGTTTTACTACATCCCGAGCGGGTGCTCACTGTGCTGTTTCCTGCCTAAGGAGGGGTTATCACAAGCTCCTGCGCCGAGGGAGAAATCTGCCGCCCCAGGAGGGGTTTGCTAATTTGGGACAATTGTTGCTGCCTAGCGCACGGGACTCCACTGACCAGGAGCCCGTGCGCTCTTCACCTGTGACAGAGGGGAGGGACGCCCTCGCAGCTGACGTCACGTAAGCCAGGCTACATCACACCTCGTGGAACCCGCTGGCGCGGGTCCCGCATCGCTGTCCCGAGCGGGTGCTCATTGTGCTGTTTCCTGCCCAAGGAGGGGTTATCACCAGCTCCTGCGCCGAGGGAGAAATCTGCCGCCCCAGGAGGGGTTTGCTAATTTGGGACAATTGCTGCTGCCTAGCGCACGAGACTCCACTGACCAGGAGCCCGTGCGCTCTTCACCTGTGACAGAGGGGAGGGACGCCCTCGCAGCTGACGTCACTATATAACGCCTAGCATCTCCCGCAGCGCGGGTCGCGCCGGGCGAAGTCCGGGCAAAGGGCGGGCCCTCTGTGGCCCTCAGAGGGCCGAGGAGGACGGGACGGGCCACCCCCATTGCATTCCGTACCGGAGGAGGTAAAGTGAGATGAACTATCGTATGCTTCCTTACATCTAATGGACACGTAGTTGTAAACTCCAAACTCTTACACCGTGTTGAGGACACATATTACCCCAATCCAACTGAACGGAACCATGACTCAGAAAGGGCCCTCCAAAAATTCTATCAACCAGAGGGGTTCATGTAATGGTACTCAAGACCACCATTTAACCAGGTTACCATGGCCTACACCCACTGATTCAGATGTGAACTTTTTTCCTCAGGCGACAGCTAGTACCCCCAGTGAACAATCTCCCTTAGAAACATCAGGTATCTCGCAAAACTACTCACTAAGGAACTTAATAATTTGTGTAATACCAAGTATGCCCAAATAGATTGGAGACCTAAATTAGATAGTGCTTCTCCCTGTACGGCTAAAAGTCTTAGTTCTTCGCTCTACAATGATTCTGCGCAGGATTCCACCCCATTACACACTAAAGTTAACACTCTAAGCGCAGCGCCTACACAGACCTCACCCGTTAACTGCAAAAGTGACAAGGCGCAACATAATGAGAATGACCTAAAGGTACAAGATTTGCACTTAAGCGCGTCACTGACTGTCACTAACCCCCCTTGATCCCAGAGGTTGCAGAAGAATTAGATAGTTTAGCATCCCCTCTTCAATTGGCTCTAGCATCTCTGATTGAACCATTGCTTAAATCTCTTATATCGCCACTGTTGGAGAAAATAAATACCTTGGAGAATAAGTTGCTGGAAATAGAGGAATTGATTAAGATTGACTTAATTCCCGCTAAAACCACCGAAATAACTAATCGTCATCAATCTCCTGTTGCCCCCATAGTGCCAACGCAACTTACACTATGTAACAATTTTAAAACTCACCAACTAGCCAACCAATAAAATAACCCCTATGATCGCCCCCAAATCGGTATCACCACAGCATACTATTGCTAGAGATGAGAAGGCACCTTCGATATACCTTCCACCTGAGGCCGTTCCATACGTGTGTGTGCTCTCTGGAGTACCACCACTCAAACATGGGAAATGCGAAAGGCAACACGACCTACTAAATAAAGTAACCTCCTGGCTATCAATAAACAGACCTTTTCCATCGGATTTGAATGGAACAATAATGTGTGTTAGAAGGGTGGGCTGGTTAGGCTCCCTCCCAAAAGACATCCCTGGTGATTTAGTGTTGGTAAAATTTAGATTTAGACATATTGTCCCGTACCTACGATCCTGGCAGCCACAAGAAGACGATGGTCCAATATCGATCTGGGATTTACATGATTTTTATCCCAGAGTGCCATACATAAGACCAGAGGTAGGGCACAATTTTAAATACGTGATGGGTAGAAAACCCTATGCCTCCGCACCTAACTGCTTTCCCCCAGCGCACAGCATATATAAACATGGAATGCGCTATTAACTTGCCCCTATTAAGGGTGAAGACGACGCAAGGGTAGTATTGTGAATGCCTACAGTATGTAAATACGTAAATTTAAAGGAAAGTATCACCACTGGAGGGCAAATGCAGATCAACCCTTTCTATGTTTTTCGAATAATAGCTGCTTCCACGACAAATTAATTTTTTAATTATATGCTCTTATCGAAACCCGTGCTAAGTTCTAAGAAACCAGTTAGACTAAATGTTATTACCTGACTTCCTATTTTTAAATTATTACGATGAACTTTTAATGAATGTGATTGTTGTATATGCTTTTATGAATTGTTTTTACATTTCGAATAAAGCTTTTTGAATAAGAATAAGTTTTACTACATTATATTCATCATTTTATTATTTTACATTACTTTTAAGACATTTAAAAGAAATTGATATTTTTACAAACTATATTTTTTACAACAATGTTTTGGATTCGATATTTTTGTACTTACCTGTTTGTAGATAGGAAGTCGATATTCTGGCATTCTATATTTTTTCATCGATATTTTGCCAGGTCGATATTTTGCTCCTCGATATTTTGTCAGTAATCCGCCCAGAGGCAGTACAATGTGGCCCACAAACGCGCCAGGGGCATCATGGAGCGCACATTAGGCATGTTGAAGTCATGTTTCAGGTGCCTGGACATCACAGGTGGTAAGCTCCTGTACAGCCCAGACCTCGTGTGCAAGATGATAGGTACATGTTGTGTGTTGCACAACATATGTGTATGCAGCAAGGCCCCATGGATACGAGTGCCAGATGCACCGGATGATGATGATGAAGATGAGGCAGGTGGACAACACCCCACTGCAGCTGCAGCAGTAATAGATCGTAGGGACTACATCATTAACAATTTCTTCTCTGGTTGACGTCACATTGTGTGGGTCCTTAGTAGTCATGGCACAGTACGTTGACTGACCACAAGCACTGCATGTGCTAATAAAAGCATTCCGATACACATTCCCTGCATGCATGTCACTCATCTGTACAGGCACTTCACTCAGACAAGTGTGGGTGTGACATGTTGTGTTGTCAATTGAGGGATTTGTTAATGGATGGTGGGTGTGTCACCTCTGTGCAGTGAGGCTGTTTATTGTGTCACATATTCAAACTGCCAATTCTATGTGTCACAGTTGTTAAGGTATCCCACTCTTCGGTGTTCCACATCTGTCATTTGTGGCCGACAAGTGACAACAGGGTTCTTTTGTGCTCTGATATGTGCCGCCATGATGCAGGGATGCACCCTGTGTCTCAAGTCCCGTGTCATGGGCGACATGTACGTAAGGGGGAGTCACTGCCCCTACGTTAGTCCACGCTTTCATTCTTGTTTTCTCATGGACATGGCACATCGGTGAGCAGGGGGTGTTGTTTGTCCCTCTGCAATGTGAGGGGGAGATGCAGATTCCTAGTGTGTACCATGTTTGCTTTCGCATTGGCGCTGGTTACATACTGAATGCATGTCGATGTACATTGTGGCTGTTTGTGGGGAATTGCCTATCTGATTTGGACAATGGTCATGTGTTCTGCGTCACAGCTGTGGGGTTGTGCTAGCACGTTGTCATTTCAATGTTTTTTTACTGTACTTTTATGGTGCATTTTCCCACCAGACGCATGGGATTAGCAGGCCGGTCGCTGTTTTTCAGTGTTTTGTGTACCACGATTGGCCTCATCACAAGATTTTTTGCTTTCACATTTCGCATTTTTTGCGGCATGCCGTTGATTTCAACACTGACATTTGACGCCCTATCTGGAGACTATGGCAGGGTACCGCCGTGTTGAGAATGCTTGGTTGACACAACATACTTTTCCAGCGATAGGTTGCTTTGTTGGGAGATGCGTTAAGTTACTTTTGAAATGGTTATCACACTGTCTAGAGAATATGCCCCATAATCTTTTTCCTTAAGGGGCCAATTCCGATCCGGGTCGGAAGGGCACCGAATGCATCTGGACGTAAAAACTACGAGCTGTATACATGTTTTCCGCCCGACACGTACAGTTGTACGAGCGAGCAAGTATGATGCGAGCTACGTGAAATTCACAGACCGAGTCGTTTCTGGGTCCGAACCACTCCGTACGTCTCGGCCTGTAGTGTAGTTCCTATAGTCCCAATAGGCTCTGCGCATTGGAATAATATATTCAGCAGTGTAGACGCAGGACTGAGGTCGACTAGGTCTCTACTGACTATATTAGACTTAAGGTTTGCCAGCTAGCTCAGAGGTCACTAGAAACTTTCTCGAATAAATAAGGAGGAGTTTAACTTCCCTGGATAGACAAGAAGGGATTAGCTTCTGACAACCATAAAACATGACAACTTTGCTCCCTCAGAATAAGAGTATTTCTAGAGTCGTGTGAAAACAATAGACAGCTATTTCACTCAGTCAAGTGTGCATACTTAGTTTCACCAGAGTACAGAGAAAAGAGAGACGGGCGTTTTCAATAAAAGGTGTTATTTATTGAGCAGTCTTCTTTCTCATGCAAGAGAAATGAATTGCCACAATTGCAATACTTAGAGTAATGTAAAGTGCGTACAGTAAAAGCAGTACTATGAAATAATACTGTAAAAGCATTGATATGGTTTCTTAGCCATATGTTACTTTAAAATAGATAAAATATATACATACACATATACATTGACTAACATACTCAACTGGTGCTTCTAAATACGCCTACCCCGATGTACCTGACCTAAGCCTAATACGTGGGAAGGAGTAAGTAAGTAGCAGTTTAAGTTAAGTTGGTTTTGCCAAGGAATCTGAATCAAGAATTCTCTTTAAGGGTTTAGTCAGCTCCGTACCTGAGTATTAGAAAGCAGGAGGTCTAGTATCTCTCTCTCAGGACTCGATATCCCAGTAACCCGTGAGGGTATCTGGAAACACCAGAGCTGGATTTCTTGGCAGGAGAAAAGACAGCGCCTCTCTCAGTGCGTCAAAGGGGAGGGTCGGCGTCCGTGGGCTCTCACATCAGCTGGGCTCTCGGGCAAGTAGATAGCCGCTCTGCTCCAAACCACGGTGTGTTTGCTTAAGGCAACGTTGGTATATTTATACCTGAAAGGTGCCGGGTTTGACGTAAGGTTGGACATAAGACGTCAATAAAGATGTCACTAAGAATTGGCCATTCTTAGAGTGCTCACAGGAGTTCTAGGACGAAATCAAAACAAAAGCAATGGGGAATTCCCAGGTTGCTGGAGGTTTGGTTTGTTTACAGAACTCGTTGTACTTTCTAGGAGCCTGGGGAAGTATCCTTGCTTAATTTGGACAGCATGGGCTATGACTAAATATGGATATGATTCTGCCTTTATAAGGATATTATTTATTATAACCACACAAGGGCATAAATCAGGAATATCGAATTAGGGTCCTAGATAGAACTACAACACCCACTCCACGATCTAATGTCCCTCATTACTTAAAACTAAGCAAAAGTAAACATATAAACATATAATGATGCATGTGTTTTCCAACCTACCCCAAAATACATAAATTTGCATATTGAAATGGTATATGGTAATACACGAAAATGAGTATTGGTACTGTACGCTTTTCAAGCAGTGTTATCATTCAGAAAAAAGGATTGCATATAATTATCAGCTGAATGATTTGTGAAAATTACACATGAAATGGCTCTTAATACAGAAGAGAAGGTCGAGATTAAGGGTGGGCGTAGTTCGCGAAGTAGCGCTACACGAAGCTACGCGAAGTGCACTTCGCACTACGCGAACTTCACGTAGCACTACGCGAGCTGCGTAGTAGCATGTTCGCACTGTGCAAGATGCGTTTTCAATGATTGCACAGTGCGGACAAGCATCCGGCACTGTGCAAGCATTGAAAACGGCATCTTGCACAGTGCGAGCTGTAGTTTTCTGCTGCTCGAGGAGATTATTACTCGAGCGGCAGCTTTCTCAACGCGAACAGGTAGTTTCTCATTGAGAGCGGTCGCGAGCATGCGCAACCACTCACAATGAGAAACCTGACCTCCTCGCGTTGAGAATCTCGCCGGGATGTCATTTTGCTTGCTCGCGGTCGCGAACATGACGTTCAGGACCGCGAACAAGCAAAAAATGAGCGCTGCACTACGCTACGCTGCACTACGCATGTTCGTACTGTGCTACGTGCCGCTCGCGTAGTGCGAAGTTGTAAAAACTTCGCAAACTCCGCGAGCGGAGCGTAGTGCTTCGCCCAGGCCTAGTCGAGATCATTCCATCACATATTAATACAAAATGTTGTACATGTGCTAGAGGCTGAGGTAATATATTGTCTCTAGAGTTCCTAAAATAGAAGCTCTGCTCTCTAAGAATAGTTCTACTTTAAGCAGAGTACATGTGCCTAAAAAAAAGTAAATATTTTTGGAAGTGAGAAAAAATAATTTCGCTTTCAGGGGAAAAAAACAGTTCCAAAAGTTTTCAGTAGCTTTTGTTTATGAAAGCTGAAGGCCGAATTCAGAGTTCAGGGAACGCTGTGTGCTCGTTGCTTAAAAAGTTATTCTTTATGTTCAGGGGAGAACATCATTTCAGACAGACTCTCAAAAAATTGGTCTACGGCTTCAGGTTAAAGTTCGACCAAGTTTGAAAATGCCGCAATAGTACAGTCGTGAGAATGATTGCTATCATCGATGTCAGGATCAGCAATGCTCACAGAAGGTCGTACCTGGGTGATGCTGCTCTCACCTCGTACTTCACTACCCCCTAATCGTAGTGGTGAAGTCTCAACGAATGCCGTCATCAGAATGGGTAGCCGCTGGGGACAACACGATGCATGAGCCGTTACAGGACTTAGCAAAGTATCTGTATCCAATGGTACTGCTGATGGTAGTGTAAGACAGACGTCCAACATGCATTCTTCTCCGCATAGCATAAATCGAAGCACAGGTAAGATGCAATTCTGCCAGATGGGTCTGAATGAAAGAAACCAGGTCATATTCAGATCTCTTAGCCGGGCTAATCCAAGGACTTTAGTTATGCGGTCCCGATAGCGTATAGCTAGGATCGTTTCTTCCATCGTTGCCGGAGTCTTGTCTGCGACTTGGCTTGCCATATCAGAGCAGAAGGATCAAAAATAAAATTCCTGCTGCGAGTCCCAAAAGAAGTGGTAGGCCGCCAAAGACAGAATGGACAAAATTAGGAAAAATGCCGAGAACTGTTTCGAAGGGTGTTAACAGTCCCGAAAAAATTGTCTTAAATACATGTGGGATACCACTGGAATCTGACATATTTAGGATTTGGCTTAGCATTTCTACGAAATGCACGGGCAATTTGTTGATAAAAGGGTATGTATCTCTGCCTTTGTCCTTGCGACTTGCAGATCCTACGTTTCTTTTGATGACGTTAAGGGCACAGTTGTCTGTAAAAGAACAGACTTTATTCTGCTTAAAGTATCAATTCGAATAGAAGAGATATTCAAAGAAGGCCAAATTGTTGCCTCCGTATCTGGAGTGCTGTATGGCTACAATACTTGCATAAAGCAAGTGACCATGGAACTCACGCTGACGAGATAGGCTTTTCCTGGCACCATGCCACAACAGCTGTGGTCTTTTATTAGAATATAACTCCCGTTAGAAAGTTGTCTAAAGAATGGCTCTATCTGTGTTGCAGGTGTGCCTTGCTGGTGACATGAAAGGTTATTTGAAGACCCTTCGCAGGCTCCTTGCAGGTTAATGCCTTCACAAAGAAGTGTACCGCTCAGTGATCTTTTACATTTGTTACCACTAAGAAATACATTCTTTTTCTTTTCACTGTAGCATGGGTGTGTATAAGGTAATTTCCATGTTGACTTGATGTACCCTTTACCCAACCTTTCATACTGGCCAGCTGGTATATACTCTTGGCAGTATTTAAATTGGAAAGTTGTTATCGAAATTGTGATTATTCCGTGTATTATCCATTCAATGACAGGTCTTTCTGACATTGTCAATGGTAATCTCTCAAGTTTTTCAATGCTCAGAATCGTATAGTCTCCTCCTTTTTGTGCCAAACTGATTTGTTTATCAGTAAGGTTAAAGATAGAGAATAAAGAGGTTGTGTTGATTAAACGCCATGGTACGTAGCCTGAACGCAGATTTTGCAACGTCCAGCCAAACTGTACAATAGAACGTAATTGGGACTGATCGTGTTGTAACATTAGTAAGTCCTGCTCTATTATATCAATAGCAGATGATACAATACTGTCCAGTGAATATATTCTGGAGGACAGAGTCATTAACCCATTGTCCACAACAGAAAGTGATTTTTCCAAATTAATACGATCAATTTCTCGTATTTTTTCTGCTGTTTCAATTTGCATTACTTTCCAAGCTTCGTTGTACGCAGCATATATACCGGCCGCTATGACACGTTTTTGACGCTGTTTGCGTGGTCCCAGAATAAAATCACGCAAGTCAGCACCGTCTTTAAATAAAGTCAAGTGTTGCTTAATGTCAGCCAGTGTGGATTTCAGTAGCCTTTCGAGGCAGAGTTTCCCTACACTGTATGTTGTGACTATCCCTGGATGTTGTCTTTGGGAGTATCTTGGGTCTGGCCTGGTCATTTTTAACCCCGGTATTTTGTTCAGGAATCTATCTTGACAGTTATTTGTGTCTGTGGGCCAGATCAACCATTTTTTCCAATCAGGATGTGTTCTGTTTTGGTTAAAAATATGGGATACGTCTATCTCAGCATCTGTAGTGCTATTACTGTCAGGTGTTGGCTTTGGAATAGACGGTTTATTTAAATCTTTTATCTTGGCTAGGCCAAGATAAGTAGTCTGTTGAATGGTATCATTCAAGAATATTATTTGTTCTGGAATCATGCAGGCTCTAAATAATGCTTCTAAACCTTGGACCTGCCAATCTTTGGTACCCCAGATGGTTTTTGTTTCAATGTTGTTTTTCCAGAATTCAAAACCAAATGTAATCATTTTTTCATAAAATGTTTCCGAATAGATCAATTTAGTATTTGTCAGCATTGTTTTTACCCCTGTCTGATTTAACAGTTTGAAATAAAACATTTCTGCATCACTTGTGTTAAACCCTGAGAAGTATGGAAATTTCTCATAAAATGTTTTCGAACTGCTTTTCGGGGGAGTTGCACAATGTTCCCATTGATTATAATTTAAAAAAATTCTAGGCTGAGCAGATTTATGCAAATAGTGATGTGCAAAGTGATTATAACAATACATTTCTTCATGATTTGATGAACCCTGTAAGTAATCATGTTCTGTAAATTTTGCTGACATTACTAAATCTGACATCATATCATTAATACTTTCAAAGTCCCAATCATCAGAGAATGTAATCTGTTTTACAAAGTCACTTAATGAAACCTTGAACTGATGTGGATATTTCAAGAGCTCAACCGGGCCATAGATTTCATAATCCGTTTTGTCCCATGCTACCCCACCGGGTATTAGATTGGCTGTGACATTCACTGATGATAGTTCTCTTTTCTCGATGTGAGATGACTTGTGAGGCTTTAGGACCAAGTTGATGTTCTGACTTGCTGTGTCCATTGTACTGTATTTTCCTTCAATTAATTTTCCCAAACAAAGAACCATGATGAGCCAAAGCAGGAGGAAAAGTACACCTAACACAATCCAAAATTCAATCCATGGAGAAATCAGATAGGTTTCTTTGAGTTGATGTAGAAGTTCAGTTACTTTGTCTTTAAAAGTTTTTATTGCTGGCGTTTCTTCCGGTTCGCTTGGATCTTCAGAAAAGTTATCGAAATTGATGAAGTAGCCAGATGCAGTTCTGTCAATTGTTGGAATTGCTTCCGAATTTTCATTTGCTTTGGGATTTTTTCTTTGTTTCACTAGCATAGTCTGAGGCTACATCGTTGTAGACTGGTGTTTCTTGACGAACTGTTGCAATTTGGGTTTCAAGAGGCACAAGTTCCATGGCATTGTTGCATAGTCCTTTTTTATTCACTGCAGGTTTATCGAATGTGATCAGTCTCTCATTTTGAACCTCTTGTATTGTAGCAAATTTTGGTACTCTGCTAATTCTTGGGAGTCCACTGGGCCTACTACTTATTATTGCCCAGATGATTGTGGTTTTACCAGGTCGATGGATACAACTCGGATCTCCTTTTTACCAGCAAGGGGCATAGTACAACTGATCTTGTTCTGCTGACAGCTAAGACAGGTACTGCTTTTCTGTCAGAAGGCCCAAATTCCTTCTTCACCGCGATCTTCTCTCTGACCAGATCCCCAATCTTTGGAATCCAGACAGGCCTAGCTGGGACAGGTGGTTTATCTTCAGTGGCTGTTGGCTGCTGTTTCAACTTTACGTTGCTCAGGCCTTTTCTTGTTTCATTTAAGTCCTGTAAAATAGCCAAACGATCTTTGATATCAAAGCATTTTTCTTCTACCACTGAAGTCTGACTATCAAGCTCCTGAATATGCATTCTAGTCCCGAACAATAGTTCGTACGGACTGAAACCTTTCAGAGAATTTCTTGGCAGATTATTAAGACTACGTTGGACATTTGTTAAATGTTGGACCCACCCATCACCCGAACTTAATACCCTCGCCGTTATAGATTGCTTTATGTCCCGGTTTTTTCTTTCCACTATTTCATTTCCCTCAGGATGGAAGGGAAAAGAGTACCGCAATGCAATGCCCATGCTGGTCATGGCCTCCTTATAAGCTCGAGAGCTAAAAGCAGGACCCTGGTCAGAATGTAGCATGCCAATTGCGTATATGCCGATAAAGACTCGCAAATCTTTTATAACAGTTCTGGCGTCAGCCGAGCGCTGGGGTCTACATTTTAAGTGAATATAGTCTTGAACATCAATGGGACGCATTTCTCCTATTGGTTTTTTGCGTATAGATAGCCTTATACTTTCTAAAAGAAGGGTCCTGGCATTACTCCGGTCGGTTTGCCACTGCGATCTCTGTTGCAGTTTGGACAGCCCATTGCAAATTTGTAAAATTGCAGGCTCATCCCCGGCCACCAGTATTCTGATTGTAATTCTTTCAGAGATTCCTTGATCTCTTGGTGCCTTAGACCTTCACCCATGTGTGCGTTTGCTATTAACAAGACTCTCCTGTTCGTGTTTGGAATTACCCTATCCCCCACTCCAGGGATTTGAGCATAAGGAACGGAGTTTGCATCAATTATGTATGTATAAGTGAATGGATAGTTCAGAGGTAATGCTGCATAGTCGCCTTTTAAAGACGCTTTTACCGCCAGCATAGTTTCTCCATCTATATATTTATCTGAACGCTTTTTTGTGGCTACGGAAGCCGGATTAGTTGCTTCCGCTGTGGCTATGTTAGCCAATTCATTCCCTGCAGCGCGAACGCCATCACACTGATGACTCAGTGTATGTATCACGTGAGTCTTTCGTAGTTCTTTCTGCAAAAGAACTACTTGTTCCCAAAGCTTTTTATGCTTTATTGTGGCACTTGTGTCATCTTTGTAATCGTTTTGAACCCAGATCTGCAAGTCATTGTTGTAAGATTTGACGCAGTAATGCAAATCGCACACTATTAGTGTGGGGAATTCGGGATCGGCATTTTCAAGCGCCATCTTTAAAGATCTTATTTCAGCTCGCTGAGTTTAACAGTTTCTGACTGATTCAGTTTTGGTAATTAAAGGTTTGAATTTACCCAAGCGCCAGCGACCTTTAACAATTGCGCACGCTGCGTTGTAGGATTTTTTCTCTACATCGTAATGCTGTGCAAATCTGTCCATATAGATTACACATGTGTATTGTTCGAGAGGCAGAATTTCGATAGGCAGAGGATATTCTTTTTCATATGTTAGATTGTTCAGTTTTTTCATTTCCGGGTCAAAATAGTATTTCACGTCTTCTGCAGCAAGAGAATTCTCCCATTGTATCCATTTTGGATCTAATGCCACATTAGTCAGATTGCGGAGGCTTGTTAATGCCTCAAATGCTGATTCTGCTGTAAAAACAGTTATCCTCTTGCTTTGGGCTTGGGCTCTTTCTTTTGCTACAGCAGTTTGAACCGCATTTATAATATTTTCCGTAAGACTGAACATCTTTTCGGCTTGTGAGTACAAGTGTGATTTATAAGCTAATGGTACCGTTTCTCCCTCATTAGAGGTCAGGTACGTGAATCCGCATCTTCCTGGGATGACTCGGATTACAAGGTTGCGTATGTTTTCGCGTGTTTGCAATTTTGTTTTAGCTAACATGTCTGTTTGCAATGATCTCAAAATTTCTGTGCGTTTCTGAGTCCAATTGATTGGTTTGAAATCAGGTTTTATTAATTCATAGAGAGGTTTAACCCTCTCCGCATAATTTAGAATGTATGTTCTACCGAAATTCATGAAACCTAGTATTAATTGTAAGTTCTTCAGCGTTTTAGGTGCCTGGAGTACAGCGCACTTCTTTAAGAAGTTGTCTGCTAGGCTTTTGCCTTCACTTGATAATTCATATCCTAAAAACAGGACAGTTAGATGGTCAATTCGTGACTTTTTAAAGTTGAATTTGTAACCCTCAGCTGCGAACCCAAGTATTATGATGTTCACTCTTTTCAAGTGAGTATCCAGGTCATCGTTTGTTAGGTAGATGTCATTGACATAAGATAATGCTTCATCATCATATATTTGTAGTAACTCTGTTACTCTTGCTGAGAATAATCCTGGGCTATTCTTGAATCCCTGTGGGAGTCGACAGTAGTGTTTTTGCGACCCCATTATTGAGAACGCGGTCAAATACCTGCTCTCAGGTGCAATGTTTTGACAAAAGAACCCATTAGAGATGTCTAATGTCGTTTTGTATTTTTTGCACACAATGTTATTCATTAGTGCTGCACTGTGTGAGTTTTGTACTGCAAATGTTTTGCAACATGAGTTAAGGTGTCTGTAGTCCAAAACTAGACGATATGAATCGTCTGGCTTGGAGACAGGAAACAAAGGATTGTTCATCTGAGAGGCGCATGTTTCAATCACCCCTTGGTATTCAAGTTGATCTAAGATCTCCCTGACTTGCTTTTTTGCTTCTTGCTTAATTGGGTACTGCCTTTGTGCAGTGGGTTGACATTTTAACTGGATTTTGTGAGGAGGAGAGTCCTCATCCCATCCTACATGATTTTTGTATAATGCAGGAGCTTGGGCTACTGCCCATTTTCTTGCATATGTATATTTTCTATGAATTGGAATATGATTTGAGAAGGCAGGCATAATCATTTCTTCGCCATGAGTGCACTCCCTGACAAACTCAGGTGGCCAGTCTTTCTCAGCTAAAAGGATGTCATAGCCTTTCGAAAGATTATCCCAAAAGAGACCCCTTACTTTCCTGGTCTTGTCCCCCTCTATACGTAAAGTTATCTCATATATTTTATGAGGTTTGCTAACTCTGGTATCTGCAGTTTCCACTTGAATGTATTCATTCGTGTCCACTGTCTCCAGAAGATTCATCTAGATCTTGCGAGCTATGGTCACTTCTGCTGCGCTGTCTAGCATTGTCTGGGCCCACTCTCCATTTTTCAGTTGTGTCCTCAGTATCCTCGGCATGTTTAATTATTTTAATACTGGCTACCTTCTTTCTTGGAAATTGTAATTTTTTACTTTGATGAGCAGGTTCCTTGTCTTTGGACTTGACGTGCTCTTCCTTGTGTTCTGACCGTCCTCTTCTTTCCGATTTCTGTGAGGAAGTCTGAAAAGATCGAGAGGGACGTGTATCAATATCTTGATATCTATCAGGTTTTCTTAAATTATCCCTATTTCTAAGGTTGTATCTTTTCTCAGAGGGCTCCCTCTGGGGAGACTTGTTTTCTCGGTCAGGAGATCTTTCTCTTCGTTGAGGAGACCTTCCTCTGGACTGGAATCTTTTTTCTTTGGGAGTGGATTATTTATTTCCATCCCAACTCTTTTTTGGAGTATTTAGATTATTTTTAATAAAGATTTTTTTCAGGATTTTCAGTTAGTTGGGGTTTTACTGGTTTCCCACCCAAACTATCTCTACCTAGTTCTTCATAGGATTTTTCTATGATTCTGGCAAGTTCAAATGGCTGTTCTGCTATATCTGTTTCTTTCAATTTCTGGCGGATCGCCACAGATGCTGCTTCTCCTTTTATGTTGGCTAATAATATAGCCGAGACCTGCTTGAAGTCTTTCAGTAATTTCATACCCAGAGTTAAAGCAGGTTCTGGACCGTATTCATTTTCAATCTGTCTTAGCACATCTGGTATTACCGCCATGGACGGAACACCATGTGTTTTTGTGCAAATGGAAGCAAAGACTGTGCCCCAAGTGTCACAGTCCTCCACATGTGGTGCGATCCCCACTGGAAGACAGATAGTCAGAATTCTGTGTTTCTCAGTAGGTGTAGTTTCAGGAAATACTGCCTCTATTTGAGTGATTTTTTGTGCTAACCAGAATGGAATTTGTTCCCGTTTTGCGGGTGTTTTACCAAGACAGGATTGTATGTTCTGTGGTGTTATTTTGTTTGTGTTCCCCTGTTGAGGGGTCAGCTGTAGAATGTTAATTGCTGGTTGGACCGTTGTAGTCCGCATTACATATTGGACTAATTGTCTATGTATTTTAATCAGTTGTTTTAGCTGGGCTAAAAGTTCTGGTACTGACATTTTATCAATGTCTGGATGTGGTGTGTAGCTGCCTAGAACAGGCCACGTTGCTCCAGGTCTACCTAGTGGACCGAGCCTGGTGATGTGATTGTGATGTTTTTAGGGCGCCTTTAAACCAGAGCAGGTGCTCTTGGTAATTTAATGGGATTTAAATCTCCTCGAAAGGAGTGTATACATCCAGAGGTTCCTCTATTTTGTAATAGTGGAATTCGTGTGTTACAGCGTTTGCTGCTGGAAAGTTTATCCATGAATAGAATACCTCTGTCTGCCGATATTCATGGGCCTCTATCACGAATATGGCTATACCACCTCGTGATGTCAGTCCATTTTCTATAAGTTTAAGAGTTATAGTTTTTCTTATGTTGACCGGAATGATTATAACACTCGGGTCATTTTCTTGGAGACTTGTGTCATCCGCTAGGAGTCGAGCTGCTATTGTAGCTGCCTCCCTTTCTTCTTCACTTTCCGTCATTTTTACTAACAGAAAGGTTTTTGTTGTAGATTAAGTTTCAAGGAAACAAAGATTAGGTGCACAATATTTTGGAACACTGTATCCTTCAACGTTGACTAAACCAAAAACTATACACAGGAATCTCTTCCTACTAAGTTCCGGCGGATTTTAACCTTTTACCCACTCCAGACGTCTTTTGGAGTATTTACGGGAAAAAAGGGGTCTGTGTGAAAAAGCACGACTGAGTTACTCTAACGTCTTACGTTAAATTTATCGCCTTAGCAAACGTTGGGCGCCATGTAGTGTAGTTCCTATATTCCCAATAGGCTCTGCGCATTGGAATAATATATTCAGCAGTGTAGACGTAGGACTGAGGTCGACTAGGTCTCTACTGACTATATTAGACTTAAGGTTTGCCAGCTAGCTCAGAGGTCACTAGAAACTTTCTCGAATAAACAAGGAGGAGTTTAACTTCCCTGGATAGACAAGAAGGGATTAGCTTCTGACAACCATAAAACATGACAACTTTGCTCCCTCAGAATAAGAGTGTATCTCTAGAGCCGTGTGAAAACAATAGACAGCTATTTCACTCAGTCAAGTGTGCATACTTAGTTTCACCAGAGTGCAGAGAAAAGAGAGACGGGCGTTTTCAATAAAAGGTGTTATTTATTGAGCAGTCTTCTTTCTCATGCAAGAGAAATGAATTGCCACAATTGCAATACTTAAAGTAAAGTAATGTGCGTACAGTAAAAGGAGTACTATGAAATAATACTGTTTTTTTGACTGAGTGTTCCCGTGTCCCTCCTGAGGCGGAAGCCGGGAGGTTGTGCTGCTGTGTTTTAATTTAATTGAAATCTATTTTACTGTTAAAACTGTGTTTTAAAATTTACCTGCAACACTGCCTTATGTGCTTGATTTAAAAAGCTTCCATTGCTGATTCCATCCCCCTTCTCCCTGTTGCCCTGGGCCACTCCCAGCCGAGCGTTGACGATGTGGAGTTGGTCCGAGGTTCTGACAAGCGGCGGCCATATTGGGTGTAGCTCTAATCCCCCACGCTCTAGTCGCGCATAAAAGGGGTTTCCTTGAGCCCTCACACTTGTTTGATTGAGTGTTCCCGTGTCCCTCCTGAGGCGGAAGCCGGGAGGTTGTGCTGCTGTGTTTTAATTTAATTGAAATCTATTTTACTGTTAAAACTGCGTTTTTAAATTTACCTGCAACACTGCCTTATGTGCTTGATTTAAAAAGCTTCCATTGCTGATTCCATCCCCCTTCTCCCTGTTGCCCTGGGCCACTCCCAGCCGAGCGTTGACGCTGTGGAGTTGGTCCCAGGTTCTGACGAGCGGCGCCCATATTGGGTGTAGCTCTAATCCCCCGCGCTCTAGTCGTGCATAAAAAGGAACGTTCATACTACCGCGCAGCGGACGCGGAAGCGGACGCGCCGGACCTGCGCCGGAGTCGTGCCAGAGTCCTGCCCGTCTGCGCCCGTCCGCGACAGGACGCGGCCAGGGGCCATGGCGACTGTTACAACAGACTCACAAAGACCTTTTCCTAAATGTATAACGTATACTCCTCAGGTATTGCTGGGACTCAACACAGATCCATTACTGGGCTGTGGGTGTGGGGATTTTCCTGAGGTTGAAGGACCTTTTTCCTGCCTCTATTGCCACACTCAGTTTTCCACACATATGAGGGAGGCTTGCAATACTAGATGTCTAAAACCAATGATTTCTAACATTAATAATGTTGTTGAAAATAAACACGCTCTCATGGGGAGGAAAAACATCCTTTGCAATATCAGGTCACTCTCCAAACATTACGCGGAGGTTTGGGACTTGATTTCTTCTAAACAACCTGACATGTGTTATCTCACAGAGACGTGGCTCAAACCCCACTCTAATCCTGCCATAACATTGGGAATTCAGAGTAACTATAAAATAGTCAGATTAGACTGTCCCTCTAAAATAGGTGGTGGGATTGCTATTGTACATAAAGAAGAAACTAACATCTTAGTCCTAGAAGAATTAAGTACCTCGGAAATCGAACTTTTAGTTTTTAAAATTACACTCTCCCCCAAAGAAAGTCAGAAGGGTGCCCTGGTATATCGCCCACCCGGTCCATGTAATAACTTTTCCAATACGCTGATAGAGCTATTAGCCCCACATGTCAACAATGATAGTGATTTTACGCTAGTTGGAGACTTTAATGTACATTGCGATAGGTCGGACTGTAGCGAGGCGCAATCCCTACTAACAGATCTGTCCTCTTTAGGACTAATATTGAGGAATAGTGGGCCCACACATCAGGCAGGTCATACCCTGGACCTGATACTTTCCAACGTCCCACTAGCTTTTTGCCCACCCGCAACACAGGTCAATTGGACTGATCATTTTATTGTAGAATTTATTACACCTTATTCTACACCCATTCCCTCACGCTCAATTTTACTACCGAGTGTACGTAGACAGTGGCATAAAGTTACTGACACCACCTTCAAGGAAAAATTCAACCCCCCCTCCTCACTCCTCAGGAAAATATTGTAACCGCTCTTAACAAATTTGAAAGGACAACTAGGGAAGCCATAGATATAATTGCCCCTTTAAAACAGTTCAAACCTAGACCGGCTAACAAACACGAAATCTGGTTCTCTGATCACCTAAGGATACTCACACGAACTACCAGGAAATTAAAAAAGAGGTGGAGAACCTCCCACCTGGTAGAGGATAAGAAAGAGTATTGGGATGCACTATCTACTTATCATAAAGCTATTCGTATAGCACGCAAATCCTATATTGCATCACAAATTAAAGATGCAGGGAACTCTTCAAGGGTCCTCTATCAAATCTTACAAACGTTTGTTAAGCCAGTTGCATGTGAGTCCTCTGAGATGGCCTCTCAACAGCTCTGTGACGAAATCTCCTGTTTTTTCACTAATAAAATTAATATGATCTACGATAAAATAGTTTCCGCTAACAAGGCGATTACCACAGACTCGGCGCTCCCTCAGGTAGATACAGAACTGAAGCAGGATATATATTCTCTAGATATTTTCCCTCCTATTTCTTTACAAGAAACTTCCTCATTAATCCTACAGATTAAAAGTGGTAGTCCAGATGATACCATTCCTGCTAGGTTAATGCCTGTCCTAGCAGAACAACTCTGCCCCGCGATTGAAATACTGGTGAATCTTTCACTCAGTTCAGGTACCGTCCCCAGAGAATGGAAACGGGCCCTTGTCAGACCCATAAGGAAAAATACTGCCATCTCATGTACTGAGCTAGCCAATCTTAGACCCATATCTCTACTACCATTCTTAGGGAAACTGACTGAAAAGTATGTAAACCATCACCTGTCCAGATACATCGAACTTACTGACACCCTGGATTACTCTCAGTCAGGATTCAGGCCAAAATATAGTACGGCATCCACCCTTTTATCTGTCACTGATGATCTACATATGTACCAGGACAAGGGTCTTTCAGTGATCTTGATTCTATTAGATCTGTCGGCTTCGTTCGACACCGTGTCTCATACCATCTTGACTGATCGGTTGTCGAACGCTGGCATAAAGAACAAAGCCCTTGACTGGTTGAAGAGCTTCTTATCCGAGCGCACCCAGAGAGTCACCATGGGTGCGTATCGTTCAACGGAAGTAGAGATCTTAAAAGGGGTGCCACAGGGCTCTTGTTTAAGCCCAACCCTTTTCAACATCTATGTGGCACCCCTGGCAAGAGTAATGCGTAGATATGGTTTCATCCCAGTATCATACGCGGATGATACGCAGCTCCTCTTCCCCTTTAAGACTCTCTCTGCTTATGTAAGAAACTCTTTTTCATCAGGGATGAAAGCAGTGGCAAACTGGATGTCCGTCAATTGCCTTCAGTGTAATGTCAGCAAAACTGAGGTAATGTTGTTTGGGGAAGCTAAAATTCTATGGACTCCAGATTTGTGGCCACAAGACCTAGGAGTAGTTCCAGAACCCAAACAGGTTGTGAAGAATCTGGGGATTCGATTTGACCAAGATCTGTCACTAAAACAACACATTACCTATATCTCGGGAATATGTTTTCACACCATTAGTCTATTAAGCAAAGTCTTCCCTTTGCTACCTGACTTTGTCAGGAAGACTCTTGTTCAGGCTCTGGTTTTAAGTTGGATTGACTCTTGTAATGGCCTGTTGCTTTCTGTCAACGAAGGCGTGCTGGCTAAGCTCCAGGTCATTCAGAACACTGCAGCTCGCCTTGTTCTCAATGTCCCCCCGAGAACAGAATCTAAACCCCTTCTTGAGCAGCTGCACTGGCTTTCAATCCGACAGAGAACTAATTTTAAAATATGCTGTCTGATTCATAAATGTCTAAATGGACAAGGGCCTGCCTACCTTGAAAAGAAATGTGTTCCCTACATTCCTACTCGATCTCTTAGATCGAGCAACCATCTTCTTTTAGAGGTTCCCCGTGCCAAAAAAGCCAGACATGGAAGTAAAGCGCTATCCATCACTGGACCCACTCTATGGAACAAACTTCCTCTGTCTCTGAGACAATGTAAAGAACATCTCACATTTAGAAAACTTTTGAAAACGTCTTTGTTCAGAAATGACATCTAGCTCTCACTCATTCCCACTCAATCATAACTTCCGTTTACCACCTACTCTATAAGCGCAGAGATACTCCTACTGGAGTCGATTCGAGCGCTATACAAACCAACAAATAAATAAATAAATAAATAAAAGCATTGATATGGTTTCTTAGCCATATGTTACTTTAAAATAGATAAAATATATACATATACATTGACTAACGTACTCAACTGGTGCTTCTACATACGCCTACCCCGGTCTACCTGACCTAAGCCTAATATGTGGGAGGGAGTAAGTAAGTAGCAGTTTAGGTTAAGTTGGTTTTACCAAGGAATCTGAATCAAGAATTCTCTTTAAGGGTTTAGTCAGCTCCGTACCTGGGCATTAGAAAGCAGGAGGTCTGGTATCTCTCTCTCAGGACTCGATATCCCAGTAACCCGCGAGGGTATCTGGAAACACCGGAGCTGAATTTCTCGGCAGGAGAAAAGACAGCGTCTCTCTCAGTGCGTCAAAGGGGAGGGGCGGCGTCCGTGGGCTCTCGCATCAGCTGGGCTCTCGGGCAAGTAGATAGCCGCTCTGCTCCAAACCACCGTGTGTTTGCTTACGGCATCGTTGGTATATTTATACCTGAAAGGTGCCGGGTTTGACGTAAGGTTGGACATAAGACGTCAATAAAGATGTCACTAAGAACTGGCCGTTCTTAGAGTGCTCACAGGAGTTCTAGGACGAAATCAAAACAAAAGCAATGGGGAATTCCCAGGTTGCTGGAGGTTTGGTTTGTTTACAGAACTCGTTGTACTTTCTAGGAGCCTGGGGAAGTAGCCTTGCTTAATTTGGACAGCATGGGCTATGACTAAATATGGATATGATTCTTATGCCTTTATAAGGATATTATTTATTATAACCACACAAGGGCATAAATCAGGAATATCGAATTAGGGTCCTAGATAGAACTACAACAGGGCGTAAGCTAACCGTGGCGTGCAATGGATACGATTTAAGACCGAGCCAGTACGATGCACTCGTATCACAGCCGGTGCGAGCTGGAGTGTCCAGCTCGTAAAACGTCCAAGAAGTTGCCTTTGGGGGTCCGCGTCGGACCCCCTGTCACCCGCAGCCCTACGACTTGAGCACAGGGGGAGACACAAGGGTCTCCCCAACACAGGCATGTACGGTGCAGATGGCACCGACGCGTACCCACTGTAGGGTGCACCCTTGTGAGACGTACCCATTCAGTCAATGGGAGCCGATGTACGCATCGTATGACCGGCTCCCATTGACTTCAATGGGTGTCCGACCGAACCGAGTCCGGCAGCATACGGCCGCATCGTACTCGTTCGGTCGGACTGCAGGACTCTGGCTCGGTCGGAAAACACTCCGGATCCGGCTCGGTCGGAGAGCTTTAAGACCAGGATCGGAATCGGCCCCTAAGTATGATATTATATTTCTTTTGACTTTCCATCCATTCAGTCAGTTATTGCCCCCTCACTCATGTCTATTGCATCGACATGTGCCACACACATTCCATATCTTCCAAGCTTTCTTCTTGAATATCTGAGATCGGTAACGTAGATAGAAAATCATCTCTGCATTTTAAGCCTCCTGGTATATGTCTGATACTAAAGTTAAATTCTTGTAGTTTTGTAATCAGCCTGACCAATATTGAAGATGCTTTTCCATTGCCTCTGTCAGAACCATTCATCATGTAAATTAATGGTTTATGATCAGTTATTATTTCAAATTCTTTTCCCTATAAGTACATCTTTAACTTTTCCACTACCCAGACGCACGCTATGGTCTCACGTTCAGTTGTGCTGTAAAACGTTTCTGCATTTTTTATTCTTCTTGAGATATAAGCAATGGTATACTCCTCATCTTCTTTTTTGTTACTAAAAATGCCTCAAATTCCTACTCATCTTGCATCCACAGTAATTATATTTGCATCATATGGTTGTAAAACTAGTGCATCAACAATTGCTTTCTTAACTACTTCAAATGCACCTTCTTGTTTGTGTGTCCACTCAAATTTCACTCCCTTCTTTAAAAGGTTGCATAAAGGTTCTACTTTGTCTGCATACTCTGAAATAAATCGAGAGTAGTGCTCGCTGAGACCCATGAACGATTTCAATGAGTCTTTATTGGTAGGTCTTCACGCATCCTTTATGGCTTTCACCAAATCATTTTTAGGTTTTATCCCCTCTCCTGTAAGTAAATGTCCTACGTAATCTATGTTTTTCTGTAAAAATATGCATTTAACTTTTGATACTGTCATGCATCTTTCTTTTAAAATGGATAAAACAGTATTTAACTTCTCATTGAGTTCTTTTTCAGTTTTTGTGTGTTTAAGTATGTTGTCCTGAAGCTTTTTGACACCATCTACACCTTTAAATAATATATCCATACATTTTTGGAAGACACTAGCAGAAGAAGCTGTGCAAAAAGACAACCTCACATATCTATATGCACCATAAGGTGTTAAAAATTTAGTAAGATCCTTAGAGTCCTCTGTCAACCTAATCTGGTGGTATGCTGACTTGAGATAAATAAACGAGAAGAACTTAGGCCCCCATTAGGATAACGGGCGGGCGGACCCATTGTATATGGTGACCGCCCGCCATAAGGCGGGGTCCTGTGCCTGCAATTAGGATGCGCCCGCCAAAGTGACGGGCGTACCCAGCATTCCTGACATTGTGGCGGGAGGTGCACTCAGCATCGCCCGCCACAATGCCAGGAAGGCATGCTGTGCACTTCCATGCACAACATGGCAGGCACCTCGCGGTGCCTGCCATGTTGTGCATGGAACTGCTGGTCCCAAAGTGGATGCCAAAATGTCTTCAAACTTTGGTAGGGGATGACAATCCACAACAATGTTCCTGTTTAGTGATCTCAAGTCAGCACAGAGTCTGATTTCACCATTCTTGTTTTTTTTGTGACTTCGATAGCCAAAACCCTTTCCGAGAAATAAGTAGACTCAATTACGCCTTCCTCACAAAGTTTTAGCAATAAATCTTTTAAATCCATTCTCACTGAAAGTGGAACGGGTCTACATTTGTGTGTTATATATATATAGCACCCTCTTTGAGTTTGATTTGTTTTCAAGTCCTTTCGCACAACCTATATGTTCTTCAAAAATGTCACTATTATTCTTTAAAACAACATCTAAATCAATATTTACATTGGAAATTACCATACTACTTGTGTGATTTTCATCAAGAATAATCAGTTCTGCTGATCCCGGTTTTAATATAACTCCAATTTTAGCTAGCTCTTTCCACCCAACAATGTTACGACCTCTCCCTGCAACATATATTTTAGCTTTAATCGCCCTTCCTTTAAACTTTAAGATGCCTGAAATTATCGATCCATGTCTATGTCAAAATCTCCAAAAGCTATGGGATTTGCATCCGTTTCCTTAAGCTTAACATTATCCCACAAATTGTAAAATTAGTATCCAAAATAATTGTTATTGGAGAACCTGAATCAGCCATAATTTGCAGCTCAATCTTAACTATAAGTACACTACCCAAAGGTGCTACAATTTTACCATCGGGTGCATCAATAGTTAATACGTTTGAGTATATTTCCTCAACAAAATCTTCGATTGAATTAATTTTCACTTTTCCATTTAACTTTCATATTGTGTTTTTGCAAAATGTTGAAAAATGCCCCATTTTCAGACACTTAATATATTTTTTGCCAATTGCAGGCCAACCCTGAAAATTTGCCAAATTATGTTTTGAACCAGTCCTGTAACATACATACGTTTTACCTTCAATTACTCTTCCTCCACTTCTTTCACTGCCCCTTTTGTTCAATATTCTTCTTTTCCTGTAAGGCAAAAACATTAGTAGAATATGCACTTTCATACAGTAAAACTTTAGATGACAACATAGAGTGTTCTATTCCCTTTTCAATGTCAATCACTTCCTGAAGACTAGGATTAGGAAATTGTATTTATTTATTTCTTTATATGATAGGAACATTTCAGAAATTATGCTGTCCTGTTTCGATGTTCATGATTGTTTCTTTAAAAAAATGCACCCTTTCCCGTTTCCACTTGCAGTGGAAAAAGATGCACCGCCAAATCGCGTCCTGTCGCCCTTATGAGTTCTCATTTTGAATAAAGTAGCAGATTTTCCACCAGAGTTGAGTGCGATCGTCCTTGTTTCCAGAGGAGACGAGTTTTGGAGCTGATGTTGTTTATTTATTACTGTGTTTTATGGAGCGCAAACTTGACCCATTAGGGTATCAGAGTGCTTTACAGGAAACATAGCATTGTACAAAAAGGCATAGAATCACCAAGTAAAAAAAATAAAAACGGATAGTAGGGGGTGGGGTATAGGATACATAAGAGATAGAAGGACACATATTTACACGTATTTACAAATCTGCACAACACAATGGTTCTTCAATATTCTTTGCTGCTTTACCAGATGTGAACATGGAACAGACTTTTTCTCACAGTCTCAAGATGAGACACGTATTTACAGATTACATATACCCTTACTCAAGACAAGATCCCAGGTTTCTGGGTGTGGTGACTAGGTAATCCGAGTGGAGGCAATTAATAGACAGACGTAGATCAGGGCCATAGTGGTGGTTGAAGGCAAAGTTTAAACAAGTAATTTACTCATAAGGAAGGTATTGCTGTCCTTTTTGAAACGGGCCAGAGAAGGGATTTTTCTGATGTCAGGTGGGAGAGAGTTCCATATTCCTGGAGTGGCTCCAGGGAAAGCCAGATTGTAGTTTTTTTTTCCCCGAAAGCCTGAAGGTTGGAGCAAGAGGTTTCTGGCAGCCCAGGAGTTTCTGATTCCTCTGGAAATCACAAGTTTCCGTGCAAGATATACAGGGGAGTTTGAGTACAAAGCCGTGTGTGTGTGATGCATGCTAGCTTGAGCTGTATACTTGCTTCAAAGGGAAACCAGTTCAGAGCTTTTAGGTGTGAGGAAATATGGTCGAATTTCCTTGCGTTGGTAAGTAGTCTGGCTGTCGCATTGAGGCAGGCTTTTAAAGGTGCCAGGGAGATCTTGGGCCATTTTCAAGTCAGGAGCATAAAGGAAGGGTTTCAGTTCCTAAGGTAGCTCGAATTGATGTGGTGCTGCATGTTCAGGTTGCTTTCAAGGGTAATTCCCAGGGATTTAACCGAGTCCACGATGGTCAGTGGGCAATTTAAGGCTGTGATAGCGTTAATCCATGTTTGAATCTCGTGGTTGGTATTAGTAGGTGAAAGTAGGAGAAATTCGGTTTTCTTAGCATTGAGTTTGAGATGATTGGAGGCGAGCCATTGGGCAGTGAGTTTAAGGGATTCGTTCAGGGAGAGAATCTCTTTGAGAGATGAGGTTTTGATGTAGATCTGAGTGTCATCAGCATACATATGGCAGGAGATATTTGTAGTGCGTAGCACTTCGGCCAGAGGTTCTAGGTAAAGGTTGAAGAGGGTGGGGGACAGGGTTGAACCTTGAGGGACTCCACCGTGACCAGGGAGGGTGCAGATAGGTTGCCGTTGATTAGGAATTGCTGTGATCGGTTTAGGAGGAAGGATCTAAACCATTCTAGAACAGTGCCATCCAATCCCATCCTGAGTTTGAGGTGTTCAAGTAGTTTTTCATGGTTGACTGTGTCTAAGGCCGAGGATAGATCTAGGAGGATTAGGAGACATGTTTTACCATGGTCAAGGGCTTGGAAGGCATCATCAACAATGTGGAGCATGGTGGTTTCAGTGTTGTGCCCAGGTCTAAATCCGTATTGGAAGTCATTGAGTAGGTGGAAGTTGTTGATGTGTCGACTTAGCTGCTGTTGCACACACTTCTCCAGCACTTTGGCTAGGAGGGGGATGTTGGAGATGGGTCTGAAGTTGTCTGGGGAAGCTGGATCCAGCGACAACTTTTTCAAAATGGGGAGGACTTGGCCGGCTTTTAGCGAGTCAGGCATCGATCCCTGCTGGAGAGAGGCATTCATTATTGTAGTCAAGCTAGGAATAATGGATTGGGTGATGGCAGCTAGACAGTTGGAAGGGAGCGGGTCATTAAAATGGTCATTCGGTTTTAAGGAAGATAGGATTTTAGAGACGGAGTCTTTGTCATAGACCTTGAGTCGGTCCAGAGAGCTTGATTTTTAGGTGGAGCCTGTGGGAGCATCGCGTCAGGAGGAGGGCAGATCAGGAAGGGGTTGAGAGTATGTGGCAGAGCTGAGTTCGATTCTAGGGTTTTGATTTTGTCAGCGAAGAAAGAAGAGAATTCCTCAGATGATATAAGAGACATAGGGGTTTCTTTTGATGTTTTGGTCAGTTCATTAGATTGTTTTTTGACTAGTTCAAAGAGCGTGTGGGGTCTGTTCTTGGCCTTCTCTCGTTCAGTTATGAAAAATTATTTTTTTGAATTGAGGATGTTCCTGTTATAGACATTTCTGGCCTGGTGGAGAAGTTTTAGATGTGCGGCAGAGGGGTGCTGCCCCCAGGTTCTTTCAGATTGCCAGAGGGATCTCCTCTCATTGTTGAGGGATCCTGTGAACCAGGGGTTTCTGAGTTTCATTTGGGCTCTTTTCAGTTTAAGTGGGGCTAGATCATCCAGAATGTTCGATATAGTAGCAGAGTAGTGATCATTGAGGCCACTGACCGTTGTGATATGCGAGTACTTTGAGGTCCAGGTTCTTGGTGTCTCTGACCCAGCATTTAGGAATCACTGGTTGCTGTGCTCTTGTCTTATTTTTATTGTTTGAGCATTCATTTCTCAAAATAAGTGTATTCCAGAGAGCACTGAATCTAGATTGCATTAATAAGTAGTGTCAAAGCAATGTGTCTTACCCAACAGAACCAATTTTTTGTTTAACCATTAACTACCCAGGTTCTGAGGGACACAGGGTTACCCCTTTTCTTTAATTACTTGTCTTCTGGGTGCCAGGAAGGAGGAAGGTGATGGCATGGTGGTCAGACCAGTTGCATGGGTCTATAGCGATAAGCTTGACTATTAATTCTTTAGAGATGATCCTGTCAAGAGTGGCCCCTTTCGAGTGAGTTGGGAGTAGGCAGGCTTGGGTCAGGGCTTGATCGGTAAGGAGGTCTTTGATGGCCTTGACATGTGGATCCTTGGAATCATTCCAGTGCAAGTTAAAGTCACCAAGGCAAATATCTTTAGTGTTAGTGGTGATTTTGGCTGTGGTGATTTCCATGAGGTGGTCGGTGAAGGAGTCGTTCATGTCTGGGGGTGGTACAAGATGTGCAGGTTACACAGTGGGGTGGAGTTGCTGTGAATAGCGAGGGCGAGGTATTAGCAGGATTTGGTGGTGTCTGCCAGAAGTTCTGTGACAAGAAGGTTAGAGCGGTAAATGCAGGCGTTGCCTCCTCCTTTCCTGTTAGATTGCCTGTCCAGCCTTGCAATGTTGTAGTTTGGAGGGACTAGGAGGTCCAGGCATGGAGATGAGGATTCGTTGAGCCATGATTCTATTAGGATTGCTAAGTCGAAACTTTTGTACAGGATAAGGTCTGCAATATCGGCAGAGTGTTTAGCTGCCAATCGGCAGTTTATTAAGAGACCAGACAGAGAAGATTTGGAGGGAGTTTCGGGAGACTGGGCAGACAGGTGAACAGCCGCTAGATTACTTTTGACTGCATTTCTGTTGTGGAGGGTTGCTGGTCTGGTGGGGTTGATAGTGATCGTGCGGATGGCATGTTCGGCCTTCACATCAAGAGGATAAGGGGTAGCTGGGGTAGAGTTGTAGTCCTGAAGGATGGCAAGGATTTCCATTTCAGTGAGGTCAAGCGGACTAGGAATGGCAAGAGTAGAGTTGTAGGAGAGGACAAGAGCAAAGGTTTCCTCCTCTGAGAGGTGGCATGGTTGTTGCGGGGTGAAGATGTCTCAAAGATAGCAGAAGAGGCTGTTTAGTGAACTCTGTGGTATGTGGGGTGGTGGAGTTTGGCAGGGGAATGAAGTTGGCGAAAGAGAGTTCAGCAAGGTGAAGTAGGTTCATTAGGTCCAGAATGGAAATATGAATGCTCTGAGTTATTTTGGCAGCTCTGGAGTGAAGGGATTTGAGGTCCATATCAGATGGAGGTGCTAAAGGGCAGGGGGGCAGTGGTTAAGGAGCAGTTCTATCGGCATGTATAGGTGAAAGGGTGGAAGGCCTAGCTCGACTTGTATCGTAGGTCATTGGAGGCGAACCAGTATCTCAGTCCGGATGGAGAGCTAGCGGGGGGCAATGGTCTTGGGGCGTTTCTGCTGGCAAGGCCGGGAGATGTGATAAAGGGGTTAAGATGAACTGTATTGGAGCCCCTTAGCAGGTTGGTTTGAGGGCTGGAAGGGCTAGCTCGACCTGCATTGTAGGTCTTTGGAGGCATATTAGTGGCACAGTCGACTTGGGGAGTTAGATGGGAGGAGACCAAAGGTCTAGGGACGATTCTGTTGGTAAGGCTGGGGTGGTTAGGATGGTCAGTGTTGGAAAACCTTAGAGGGTTTTGTGAGTGGCGAGACACGCTAGATGAGCTGATCGAAGGCTCATCAGGGCAGGAGTTAGTTGCCCTGCCAGTGTCAACAGTGATGACATCATAAAAGTCATTCTTGTATCTTCTTTGAAAAACAATGAAACACAAAATGGTCTCTGATGTATATGTTCACCATCTCATTAAATTCACAATTCGTAGCGAGGACCCTTAAAGCCGCAATGTATTCCTCAATTGTTTCACTTTCAGTTTGTTTGCGCATTGCAAATATATGCTGCAAACCATAATGTTTGCCTTTTCCATACATTTAACTGCCTCTTGATATTCATTTAAGAGGTATGATCTGCCCTGGCATGTTTTAATTCTCCAGTAAACTATTGAATATGTCTTGCCCTGCATTTCCCAATAGGCCAAACCTAATTGCCTTCTTCCTTTCTGCATTGTATTATTTTCCATCTATTGCAATTAAGTAATTCTCAAATGTCCTATGCCCATTTTTCACCTTCTATATTGATATTGTTTTTTCCTTTCAACATGAAATGTTTGAAATATATTTTTGGACTTAATAAGGAGAATGTTGTCCAAAATTCTGCAAAATAACTTCAACTTTTAGCTTATAATGCACTTTAAATGACACATTTATTAAAAAAAATCTTTTTTAATTTACTCTTACTGGCTTTAATTTCCACTTAAGTATCGGCTCAGTCTTCTAGAATTTCTCATATACTACCTCAAAAGCCTGCAATTTCTATTTTCCAAAATGGCGGCATGTTGGTATATCACGTATGTGCTTCAGCAGTACGGTCACAATGTGTGAACAAATGATGACGTAACAGAGCAATTCGCCACTCACCTCAAGCACTCAGGCAATGTGTTGCGAGCCTCCAACCTCCATACATATCAGATAACTGTTGTCCTTCTCAAAGTTAACCTGACTATATTAACTCAATTTTAGTCGGAAAAACAGCAAACAATACCTTGTACTTCCAATTTTCTAAAGTGCTTAACACCTTGGCTGCTTGAGATATTTTCCTCTTGTGCTGGGCCATAATGATAATGGGTGTGGTCATGACGAGCTCAGCTCGTCATGAGCACCCTAGAGGTATACCTCATGACGAGCTGAGCTCGTCATGAGCATCGAAGGGGTTAATGTTCCTTTGACCATAATGAGGCTCCACTCTTATTTTCAATTACGGTATTAGCACTGCTGTGATGGGTCTTTCTCTATTCTTTTATGATCATAACCACATTTGTTATGACAGGAACATGAGGTGATCTTTAAAATATTTATTGAAGAAATAAATATATCTAAAGGCCCAAACACATGTGGAAAAAGGACGTTGAACCAACCATGAATAAAGATAAGACTTGTCAACATTCTAACAATTTCATATATAAGCTAAACTGAAATTCTAAGAAATTGCATCACAATACTGGTGGCCACCAATTAAGCAATGTTATGCAAAACGTGAATATAACTGTGGTACAAAAGATATCAAGCTTTGACAATGCAAATAATGATATGTATAACAGTGACGTACTCCTGCCTTTTGTATGAATTACCCCTGAATTTCCAGGAGTGGGATAAACTCATTAATGAAAAAAGCATTACAATTTTGCGGCTTAAGCAATGTTCTAAGATCACGTAGGTATCAAGGACCCCCTGGTGAGGATATACTCCTGGATCCTCTCTTTCTACACGAACCGCTGAAGAAAGCAGACGTGTCTGACACTACTGAACGCTAGAACGTGGGCGTTGTATCTTTAACGGACATCGCGAAAAAGTTTGTAGCAACCCTTTTTGCTCCAAGAAGCAAATTTGAGGACTGGTCACAGACCACATTTATAAACGGACAAACTTTCAGATAAAATCGTATGCCTTCGACTCTGGTAGAACTAACCAACTTATAAGATCGTTTTCTTGCCATCCATCCTTTGTGAAAAACCATCTTCTATAAAAAGGGATCCGAATATAATAGTGACAACGCATCGTAACAACGCTTTAGAGTGGCAGAAAATGATGGAGAACGCTTGATGTCCCACCTTTTTAAAACCGGTGATAATTAGATGAAGGTAGAAGCGAGATGGAAGCAGTGAACACTGTGTAAACAGAAACAGAAATCACTTACCTACTCCAAATACTAAAGGAAAGGTGCCTCACTCCCTTCATCAACTTTGAATGGTTTCAAATCACTAACTGTGAATGGTTTATATCAGATTTTGCTTTTAGAAAAAGTGGCTGAATACTCATTTGTCCTGATGAAGACAAAAGACTTTGTCGAAACGCGTTGACATACACAGCCCAACTCTGCAAAAACGGAGATACCCAAATAATCTTTTATTATCAAATTGTCAAGAATTTTTATGATGTATTATAGAAAAGTCACACAAAGAATTGATATTTTTTTATGGTGTAGATCTAATGTATAGATCTATATGTATTTATCTTTTTCACATATTGAAATTAAAAATTATTTTTTGATATCACTACAGTCCATTGCACTAATTCCTTGTTTGATGTCGATATAATATGTTCTTTTAAATAGCCAGTTTCTTGTGTTTGAAGTCTGCCTGGGCATATACCTTTACACAAAAAAAAAAAAAAAATGTTCTAAGATCACTAAAGAGGTTTTCTACTGATGAACAATATGAGGTTATGGATGATGTCAAATGTATATAGAGTAAACTGTTTTAAATAAGAATCCTTAGAAAGACCACACAGTGTTAATCCTAAAAATATGTGTATCATTAAATGTTTTTTAAAATACAAACAAGAGATATCTTGTTGTTGCTAGAGAAACCCGCATGCATACTTATTGCAGTGCAGAAGCGTATTGTGTGCCAAATGACAGTCATCTGTCAGGGCAGGAGGACGGAGGAAAAACAAATCGATTTAAAGAATAGGATGTACTAGGAGATCTCTAGCCCAGCTTCCTCTGATCAAGATTAACACGAACCTTCGGGGGAGGGCAATTGCACATTTTTAACGGAAACTTAACCACAGATAAGTAAAATCCAAAATATCCACAAGGGGTGAACGATCTAAAAGGCAAATTAACATTTGATTGCCCGACTAGTCATTGACAACAAACTTGTTATTCTTGATAGTTCTCTCAGAGAACACAATCCTCACCTGAGGAAACTTTCTATCTCTTTCCTATTCTGTTTTAAAATTACACTCTTGTACTGAATGCATGGAACATTATGATTAGGAAACCTCCCTATCAGGCCTTCTTCGATGTAATGTTTGCAATCAGCCACATACCCTAAAGCCTAGTATTCTTTTTTACCTGGAAAGCTGAAACCCAAAAATGTACTTTGCCCTTTAGAAGTTGAATGGTCTCCATTTTTTCTGTGGTGGGTGGAATCACAACAGAATGTATCTGAAGGTGTATGCCAGAGAAGAAATGTATTGTCAGTGTCAGAATATGAAGACCTGTAATGGCAATGCTACTTAGGGTGTTCTTATGATTTTGTTTCAAAGTTGGATGCTAATCTAATAGGAAGAAGAGCCATTAAATAACACATGGAAACAGGAGCAGTGAACATCAGTCTGAGGGATTTATGGGCCCGGTAAAATGTTGAAACAAAGCCTCATATCAGTTTTCACACTATCAGTCATCCCAATGCCCAATGCTAGCTTGGAATAGCTGTAAACGTACATTTTATAAAATGAGATGAAAGTGGAAAGTTGCAGCTTCTATAGCATGTAGCAGAGCACTATCTCTTAAATTTGTGAATGTCAATGTCACCATTTGAACCAAGAGGAAGAAATGCTCATGGTCACCTTAATAGTTGTCCAGGGGTGAGGTTTGTATCACCACTCTTGTCAATGTAACATGGAGATATTTGCCTGAAAGCAAGAAAAATTGCTGCTAAACTGTAGTACACCTAAAATGCAGGATACCAACCTCTAATTGTTTTTAATGATGATATTTAAATAAATGTTCTTTTGATTTTAATTAAGATATATGTTAAGGGTGTGATACATTTAAAATAATATATATTTTAGTCAATATTAAAAACATATCAAGTTATTTTTAAATAAGTAGAATATTTAGATTTTTTTATGCGTTAAAGTAAGTAAAAAATTTTATTGCACAATTATTTAAAATCATTGCAATATGCACATACTAAAATGACCATTAAAATAAAAAGTGTTTTCAGGTCTGTTAAAAGAAACAGTAGAATTGATGGGTAGGGTAAAGGGAAGGGAAAGCAGAAAAAGCCAAGGGAATGTCACTTAGGGGGGGTAAAGTTCAGGCTTGATCAGATGATAGAGTCAAGCAGTTAATTTCTGTGATGAATTTTACAAAGCGAGTTGCCAACTGTGGCGAGTCCCCCCTCATACATGCCTTGAGCGCTTCTTGACAGGTCCTGATGCCTAAAAGAAGCCAAATTGGTCTCAGCCAGAACATGTTAAAGAAATGTAATCATTAAAAATCCTAAAATAAAAATCGTATATTTTTTTAATTGTTTTTACATAAAATATATTTTAAAATGTGGAAAATTTCTTTGTAAATGTTAAAAAATATGAAATGTGTACACATTTTTTCAAAATGTATATTTTTAAATTTTGTGTTTTTTAAACAAATATTACTTTTATAAATATTATTAAATGTTTTTTATGTTTTTACTTTTTCATAGTATTTAAAATAGTACTTTTAACATTCAAAATATAACTGAATATGAAGGTTTGTAGTTAAATTAGTGTGTTTTTGCAAAATAGTTTATTACATAACAAATGTGAGGATATGTAGTATTGATTTTGTTTATAAGATGTTTATTTTGTGATATGTTATGTAAAATGTTTTATGTTGATGTGGATATTGTCATTTAAAACTAATATGAACTAGATTGGAATGGGAATAGTAAATGTTACCTCTTTAACGTCAAACACCTTCCTTAATGTGGTTACATTGGAGTGGGAATATTAAATGTTACCCCTATAGTGTCCTACACCTCCCCCAATATGGTTTAGATTGGAGTGGTAATAGTGAATGTTACCTCTTAAGTGTCAAACACCTTCCTTAATGTGGTTACATTGGAGAGGGAATAGTAAATGTCACCCATTTAGTGTCGAACACCTTCCTTGTATTGGTTTAGATTGGAGTGGGAATAGTAAATGTAACATATTTAGTGTCCAACACCTTCCCCAAATTGGTTTAGATTGGAGTGGGAATAGTAAGTGTTACCCTTTCAGTGCCCAATACCTTCCCCAATATGGTTAGATTGGAGTGGGAATAATAATTGTCACCGCTTAGAGTCTAACACCTTCTTCAAATTGGTTCAGATTTGAGTGGGAATAGGAAATGTCACCCATTTAATGTCCAACACCTTCCTTGAATTGGTTAAGATTGGAGTGGGAATAGTATGTTTTTCCCTTTTGGTGTCCAACATCTTCCTTGAATTAGTTTAGATTGCAGTGGGAATACTAAATATCACCCTTTTATTATCAAATACCTTCCCCAAATTGGTTTACATTGGAGTGGGAATAGTAAATGTTACTTCTTTAGTGACCAACTCCTTCCCCAATATGGTTAGATTAGAATGGTTAGAGTAAATGTCAGCAATTTAGTATCCAACACCTTTATTCATTTGGTTTTGATTGGAGTGGGAATAGTAAATATCACCATTTTAGTGTCCAACAACTTCCTTGAATTAATTTAGATTGTAGTAGGAATAGTAAATGTTACCCTTTTAGTGTCCAAAGCCTTCTCCAATATGATTAGGTTTGAGTGGGACTAGTAAATGTCACCCCTTTAGTGTCCAACAACTTCCTTCAATTGGTTTAGATTGGAGTGGGAATAGTAAATGTTTCCTCTTAGGGTCCCATGCCTTCTTAGAATTGGTTTAGGTAAAGGTTTGTAGTTAAATGAGTGTGTTTTTGCACAATATTTTATTACATTTTATTACACAAAAAAATGTGAGGATATGTAGTATTGATTTTGTTTGTAATATGTGTATTTTGTAATATGTTATGTAAAATGTTTTTGTTGAAGTGGATATTGTCATTTTAAACTATGTTGAATACAACACCTTACCCAATATGGTTCAGATTGGAATGGGAATAGTAAATGCCACTCCTTTGTAGTCCAACATCTTTCCCAATCTGATTTAGATTTGAGTGGGAATAGTGAATGTTACCTCTTTAGTGTCAAACACCTTCCTTAATGTGGTTGCATTTGAGTGTGAATAGTAAATGTTACTACTGTAGTATCCAACACCTTCCCCAGATTGGTTTAGCTTGGAGTGGGAATTGTAAATGTTACCCCTATAGTGTCCTACATCTCCCCCAACAGGGTTTAGATTGGAGTGGGAATAGTGAATGCTACCTCTTTAGTGTCAAACACTTTCCTTAATATGGTTACATTGGGGAGGGAATAGTAAATGTCACCCATTTAGGGGCCGATTCCGATCTCGGTCGGAAGGGCACCGAATCGGGTTCGGCATTAGCGGATCGGATTCGGAGGCAAAATTTCAGTCCGGTTCGTACACGGGTCCGGATGTCGAAGTAGGTTGCAAACAAGCGCGAAATCTCGGTCCAAATCGTTTCCGGGTCCAAACCGCTCCGTACGTCTCGGCCGTAAGGTAACCGTGGCGCGCAATGGAGGCGAGTTCCGACCGAGCCAGTACGATGCTCGATTCGGACAGCTGGATCGTGTCAGAGCTTCCCGCTCGCAATAGCTCCCGGAGTTGGGCTTTGGGGGTCCGCATCGGACCCCCTGTTACCTGCAGCCTTACGACTCGGACACAGGGGGAGCCCAACACAGGCAGGTACGGTGCGGATGGCACCAATGCGTACCCACTGTAGGGGGCGCACTTGTCCGCAACGTACCCATTCAGTCAATGGGAGCCCATGCACGCGTTGCACGACCGGCTCCCATTGACTTCTTTGGGAGTCCACCGAACCAAGTCCGACACCATACGGCCGCATCGTACTCGCTCGGTCGGACTGCAGTAGTCCTGATCGGTCGGAAAACAACCAGGATCCGGCCCGGTCAGAGTGCTTTCCAACCCAGATCGGAATTGGCCCCTTAGTGTCGAACACCTTCCTTGTATTGGTTTAGATTGGAGTGGGAATAGTAAATGCAACAAATTTTGTGTCCAACGCCTTCCCCAAATTGGTTTAGATTGCAGTGGGAATAGTAAGTGTTACCATTTTAGTGCCCAATACCTCCCCCAATATGGTTAGATTGGAGTTGGAATAGTAATTGTCACCGCTTTAGAGGGCAACACCTTCCTCACATTGGTTCATATTGGAGTGGGAATAGTAAATGTTGCCCTTTTAATGTCCAACACCTTTTTTGAATTGATTAAGATTGGAGTAGGAATAGTACATTTTTACCTTTTGGTGTCCGACATCTTCCTTGAATTGGTTTAGTTTGGAGTGGGAATAGTAATTGTCACCCTTTTAGTGTCCAGTACCTTCCCCAACATTGGTTTACATTGGATTGGGAATAGTAAATGTTACTTCTTTAGTGTCCAACACCTGCCCCAATATGGTTAGATTGGAGTGGGTATAGTAAATGTCACCGATTTGGTATCCAACACCTTCCTTCAGTTGGTTTAGATTTGAGTGGGAATAGTAAATGTGACGTTTTAGTGTCCAACACCTTCCTTCAATTGGTTTAGATTGGAGTGGGAATAGTAAATGTTTCCCCTTTAGTGTCCCACACCTTCCTAGAAATGGTTTAGGTAAAGGTTTGTAGTTAAATTAGTGTGTTTTTGCACAATATTCTATTACACAAAAAATGTGAGGACATGTAGTATTGATTGTGTTTGTAACATGTTTATTTTGTAATATATTATGTAACATGTTTTATGTTGAAGTGGATATTGTTATTTTAAACTATTTAGTGAACAACACCTTCCCCGCAATGGTTTAGATTGGAATGGGTTTAGTAAATGCCACCCCTTTGTTGTCAAACATCTTCCCCAATATGATTTAAATTGGAGTGGAAATAGTGAATATTACCTCTTTAGTGTCAAACTCATTCCTTAATGTGGTTACATTGGAGTGGGAATAGTAAAATGTTACCCCTGTAGTATACAACACCTTCCCCAAATTGGTTTAGCTTGTAGTGGGAATAGTAAATGGTACCCCTGTAGTGTCCTATACAACCCCCAATATGGTTTAGATTGGAGTGGGAATAGGGAATGTTACCTCTTTAGTGTCAAACACCTTCCTTAATGTGGTTACATTGGAGAGGCAATAGTAAATTTCACCCATTTAGTGTTGAACACCTTCCTTGTATCGGTTTAAATTGGAGTGGGAATAGTAAATGTAACATATTTAGTGTCCAATACCTTCCCCAAATTGGTTTAGATTGGGGTGGGAATAATAAGTTTTACCCTTTTAATGCCCAATACCTTACCCAATATGCTTAGATTGGAGTGGGAATAGTATTTGTCACCGCTTTAGAGTCCAACACCTTCCTCAAATTGGTTCAGATTGGAGTGGGAATAGTAAATGTTAATTCCTTAGTGTCCAACATCTTCCCCAATGTGGTTAGATTGGAGTGGGTATAGTAAAGGTCACGAATTAAGTATCACCTTCCTTCATTTGCTTTAGATTAGAGTGGAAAGAGTAAATGTCACTCCTTTAGTGTCCAACACCTTCCTTGAATTAATTTAGATTGTAGTGGGAATAATAAATGTTACCCTTTTGGTGTCCAAAGCCTTCCCCAATATGGTTAGATTGGAGTGGGAATAGTAAATGTCACCCATTTAGTGTCCAACACCTTCCTTCAATTGCTTTAGATTGGAGTGGGAATAGTAAATGTTTCCCCTTTAGTGTCCCACACATTCCTAGATGTGGTTTAGATTGGAGTGTGATTTGCAAATGTCACCCATTTAGTGTCCATCACCTTCCCCAAATTGGTTTACATTGGAGTGGGAATAGTACATGTTACCTCTTAGTGCCCAACACCTTTCCCATTATAGTTAGATTGGAGAGGGAATAGTAAACGTCACTTTTTTAGTGTCCAACCACTTCCTCAAATTGTTTTAGATTGGAGCGGGAATAGTAAAGGTTCCCCCTTTAGTGTCCAACATATTTTTCCCAATATGGTTGCTCCTGGAATCAGGGAGCTGCAAAACATGCAGCTCCCAGTGTGCATGAGCACTCTTTTTTTTTCTTCCTGCCTGCTGTCCAGACAAAAACTCAGGTCCCAGCAAACGGCAGCAGTTTGACAGCCCCTACTTGCTGAGAGCGGAGTTAGTGTTTGTTCTCACTTGGCATGAGCTGTCAACGAAAGCAAACTGCTATGTCCCAGTGGTGGGCACCCCGGGACAAAGCAGGAGGTGGCCCTGGGGGGGCGGCAGTCCCCAGGGCCAGTAATGTGTTGGATTCCCACTCAGCCCGCACACTGCAGGAACGAGGTATGTTCCAATCCACTTTCCCAGCTCAACAGCCACTCACGAGGTATTACCAATGAGTGTACCAATGACCCAGAAAAGGGGGTGGATTGTGGGGAGACACCAAGTCTACCACCCCTGTAGAGCGAAGAACGAACCACTCCCTCCTCCACACTTCTGCACCTGTGTAAACAGGAAAAATACACTTCACAATGCAAACCTTTCCTAGAAACCCAACTCCAATTACCATATCCTGTTAAAACAATCGTATTGCACTTACCAGTTGAGAGTACAGGTTTGGTATCGTGGAGACTTCAATCAACCAATAATACTCCTCCAAGATAACTTCTCTTGGATCCAAATGGCTGACTGTTAGGACAAGGTGTCTCTCTTAAGTTTACTTTGTCAGGGGAAAAACATGTCTTATCCTTGACATGGACAAAAAAAACCTTCACGCTACAACCACGCGTGAATACCGGCACTGAATGTCAACACAGAGAGTGTTACGATAGCAGCCTGGCTATCCACACACACGGGATTGGACAACGCTCGCGGAGTGACCTAAAACGTAATTTCCTGCACCCAATGATATGGAGCGGTGCTTTAAGGAGCCGCCGAAAAGTAAAGAAAGCACGTCTCAATCACCGCGTTATCCTTACAAAGAAAAGGGACAAGGGTGCCGGTTAGAAGGGAAACAAAAAAAAACTCAAGGTTTGCATAAAACGGGATAGTGCACAATAATCAACGGGACGGACACAGGGAAAAGGGTCTCTAACTCACTAAACTCACTACACAGGGACGGCAAGGGAAGGGCAAAAAAGATCGTCAGTGCTCCAAGGAAGGGGAAGGGAAGGGTAACGATTCTCACGAGCCCGTGAGACACAGCTAAACGAATCCAGGAACACAGGAACCAGCATACAGGAACCCACAGGTTAGCAATAACAAGCACTGACAGGAAGGTAGGACTGACCTATATCCCAAACTGGCAGGTCATGTGATAACAGTACATGGTCACAAAGAGAGGACTGAAACCTGATTTCTAACAGTACCCCCTCAATAATCCTCCCCACCGGCCGAGGCTTCAAGGGATGCTGTCTGAAACAATCTGACTAAACGAGGTGAATGCACCCCCCCAGCTGGCTCCCATGTCCTATCCTCCGGGGAATATCCTTTCCAATCGACCAGGTAATATAGATGACCTCTCCTACGCCTGGAATCAATAATGGCATGGACCTCAAACTCTTCCTGACCATCAACAACCAAAGGAGCAGGAGGGGGCAACACCCTATCCGAGGGAACAATGGGCTTCAACAACGATGTGTGGAATACAGGATGGATCTTATAGTCCTGTGGCAACTGAAGCTTCATAGCCACCGGATTAACTACCTGAACCACAGAAAAAGGGCCCACAAACCGCGGTTGCAACTTGCGAGACCCCAGCAATCTCAAATTGCGAGAAGCCAACCAAACTTGGTCACCCACCTGATAACAGGGGGCAGGGGCCCGATGCAGGTCTGCCTGCTGTTTCATAGCAGCCTTAGCTCCGTGCAGCCGCACTCTTGCCACCTCCCAGATGTCACTCAACCTCTTACACACGTCATCAATGGCTGGCACATGCCCAGTGGGTTGGATAGCTAACGCTCTCGGATGATACCCTGATGAACAAAAAAAAGGAGTCATGCCCAAGGCGGCATGCAAACTGTTATTGTACGCGAATTCGGCTATGGGAAGAGCAGTCACCCAGTCACATGAAAGAGACGAAATAAGGCACCTCAGGTACTGTTCCATGGTCTGGTTGGTGCGCTCAGTCTGACCATCGGACTGCGGATGATATGCCGACGACAATCGTATTTCCATCTTGAGCACCAAACAAAGCTCCGTCCAGAAATGGGACACAAACTGAGCCCCCCTGTCAGATATTACCACAGACGGTAAGCCATGTATCCTTACAACCGAGGTCATAAACACCAAGGCCATCTCCTTCGCTGTAGGGATCTTAGATAGCGGGATGAAATGCGCCATCTTCGTAAACAAATCCTCCACCACAAAAATGGCGGTGAACCCAGACACAGATGGAAGGTCAGTTACGAAATCCATACTGATGGTATGCCAAGGAGAAGGAGGGACCTCTAGGGGCTGCAAAAGACCAGAGGGCTTACAGTGTGAAGGCTTGCTAACGGCACAAACAGGACAAGCAGTCACATAACTCTGGATGTCTCGCGCCAAAGTCTCCCACCAGAGCCATCTCAAACATATTTCCTTCGTCTTACACATCCCAGGATGTGCCACCAATACAGATGAATGACACCACTCCAAAACCATTTCTCTCAAGTCAGGGGGGACAAACAACCGATTCTCACAATACAATAACCCATCCTGGGACACCACCTGGGGTAAGGCTAACCAAGGAGTGAGATCCTTATGACGTAACCGTTCCTTCACTATAGCAGGGAAGTCATCAGCTGTTACAACCCCAATGATCCTCTCGCCATCGATCATCGGTCTGTCTTCCTTCAAGGGACTCACTTCACCTGGAACAACATGGATTCGGGAAAGGGCGTCAGATTTAATCTTCTGGGCTGCAGGCCTGTATGTTATGACAAAGTCATATTCATTAAAGAATAGGACCCACCGCATCTGTCGCGGAGTCAAAGCCCGGAAAAACTCCAGAGTTTTTATGGTCTGTGTAGATCGTAATAGTATGCTGGGCACGCCATAAATAATGACGCCATTCCTCGAAGGACAGCTTCACAGCCAATAACTCCCTCTCCGCCACTGTATAGTTGCGTTCTGCTGGCAACAAGGTTTTAGAGAAATAGGCGATAGGGTGCATATGGCCCGAACCCTCCTCCCGTTGTGATAACACCCCACCCACCGCACACGATGAGGCATCCGTTTCAACAAAGAACGGCAGGGCAGGGTCAGGATGCGCCAACACAGGTACCTACGTAAACTTCCTTAATAACAACTGGAAGGCGTCCTGAGTCTCAATAGCCCAAACCAAGGGTACCCCCTTCCTCAGCAGGCGGGTCATGGGTGCTACAATATCGGAAAAATGGGATATAAAACGCCGATAAAAGTTGGCAAACCCTAAAAGCACCTGAATGTGCTTCACTGTAGATGGTATAGGCCAGGTCACAATCGCCTGTATCTTTTTTGGGTCCATTCGAATACCTTCCGCTGAGATAAGAAAACCCAAAAACTCCACCTCAGGGGTACTGAACTGACATTTTTCCAGTTTGGCATAAAGCTGATGTTCCCGCAGCTTCTGTAGGACTTGTATCACATGTTCCTGATGTTCTGCCCCATTCTCTGAAAAGATAAGAATGTCATCCAGATAGACTATGACAGTCCTATCCAGATACTCACTAAGGACTTTATTGTTAAAGAATTGGAATGCCGCTGGCGCATTACATAAGCCAAACGGCATTACACAGTATTCAAACAAACCGTGTTTGGTCTTAAAAGCCGTCTTCCATTCATCCCCGGGCTGAACACGAATAAGATGGTATGCGCCCCGCAAATCCAGTTTGGTGAACACCGTGGCTTTGCAGAGCTGGTCCAACAACACGGGGATGAGTGGAAGAGGGTATTTGTTCTTCACCGTGGCCTTGTTTAAAGTCCTATAGTCTACACAGGCCCTCAACGTCCCCTCCTTCTTTGGTATGAAGAATATCGCAGATGACACAGGCGAGGAGGAGGGACGGATGAAACCCAACTGCAGCATCTCATCCAGATATTCCTTGAGATGCACCTCTTTGGGTTCGGACAGTGCATATATGCAACTGCATGGCAAAGGAATACCGGGCACCAAATCAATCCTACAATCAAATGATCGGTGCGGGGGAAGACCCTGAGCATGTCCCTTATCAAAGACATCTTTATAAGCGGAATACTGCGGTGGAACAGAGCCCACCTCCATCGCCGCACAAGACAGAGGGGGAACCCTGTCACTGGCCTCACGGTAGCAATGCCTCAAACAGAAAGCAGGATCCAGCGTCACCAAACGCTGCACCCAATCGATCTTAGGATTGTGTTCCTGCAGCCATGGAACCCCCAACACCAAACCGAAGGAAGGAGCATCGATTAAGTCAAACACTACCATCTCCGAGTGCCCATTCTCGCACAATAAGCGTAAAGGAACGGTTTGACGGGTAATACACCCTGACGTCAATTCCGTCCCATCAATGGCTCTCACAGGCTCCGGTTGTTGTTTATAGTGGCAGGAAATCCCCAATTCGTCCGCCAAAGACATATCTATAAAATTACCGGTGGCACCAGAATCCAACAACACAAACACCGGTACTTTTTTGTGCACCGAAAGCAAAAGATGGGCTGTTATGATGAAATGCCTAGGAGCCAGATCTACTGCCCGCAATACTTCGTACTGTCCCCTGTCCACATCCTCCCGTTGGGGGCAACAGTCCACCTGGACAAAAGCTACCTTCTTTCCATACCCAACTCCAGACGGTTTGACTGGACATTCCCTAGCGAAATGGCCACCCTGTCCGCAGTACAGGCATAGATTCAACTCTCTTCTCCTTTTTTTCCCTCAGGGGTCAAGGGCCCTCTTATTCCCCCTATCTCCATGGGTTCGGGCGCCTTCTTATGCTCTCCAAGCGGCTTAACATCTGGTTTTATATAACTGCCCCGGGATACCTGGAAACGGTTGCGATCACCTCGCCTCTCTGATAACCGATGGTTCAGTTTCACAACAAGATCTATGAACGCAGTGCAGTCATCTGGTGGATCCACCATCTGCGATACCACGTCCTTAAGTTCCTCACACAGGCCCTGGTAAAACAAGGAGGTTCGCTTCTCCGCCGGCCAATGAGTCTCGGACACCAACCGGTTGAATGTGGATATATACGTTAGGAGATCCTGTCTGCCCTGCCGTAGCTTCAGTAGTTCCGTATCGCTTGCTTGCATAAAAGCATGCTTAGCGAATAATCCCCGCATCAACTCCTTAAAAGCCGTGTAATTATACAGTACTCGATCATCGCTTTCCACCAAGGGAATAGACCACTGAGCAGCGGTGCCCGCCAAATATGAAATAGTGAAAGCGACTTTGGTAGAGTCATCGGGAAAGGCACCAGGCTTGCACATAAAATGTAACTGGCACTGATTCATGAATGTCCCAAACTTATCACTGTCCCCAGTAAACCTCTCCGGGGGAGCCAAGGGAACAGGAACAGGGGATGTCACGGTAACTGCAATAGGGACCCCACTTCCACTGGTACTCTGTCCCGCCCCTCCGTACTGGAATGTTGCAGGCTGTATAACCGGTCCAAGCCCTCTTGTTTGTGACTGTTCTCTAGCCCTCACCGCCCCCAGTTCCTGCCTTAAGCCCACATTCTCCTGACGTAAGTCCTGTACCTGGGCCTGCAAGGCTGCTAGAGCCCCCATCACATCTTGCATGGTAGGGGCATCAGCTCCCCCACCCGTTGGGATTCCCGCATCCACATCCATACCCGTCCAGGCAGTGTGATTATTCGTGGGCTTGTTATTCTGTTGGATTCCCACTCAGCCCGCACACTGCAGGAACGAGGTATTTTCCAATCCACTTTCCCAGCTCAACAGCCACTCACGAGGTATTACCAATGAGTGTACCAATGACCCAGAAAAGGGGGTGGATTGTGGGGTGACACCAAGTCTACCACCCCTGTAGAGCGAAGAACGAACCGCTTCCTCCTCCACACTTCTGCACCTGTGTAAACAGGAAAAATACACTTCACAATGCAAACCATTCCTAGAAACCCAACTCCAATGACCATATCCTGTTAAAACAATCGTATTGCACTAACCAGTTGAGAGTACAGGTTTGGTATCGTGGAGACTTCAATCAACCAATAATACTCCTCCAAGATAACTTCTCTTGGATCCAAATGGCTGACTGTTAGGACAAGGTGTCTTTTTTAAGTTTACTTTGTCAAGGGAAAAACATGTCTTATCCTTGACATGGACAAAAAAACCTTCACGCTACAACCACGCGTGAATACCGGCACTGAATGTCAACACAGAGAGTGTTACGATAGCAGCCTGGCTATCCACACACACGGGATTGGACAGCGCTCGCGGAATGACCTAAAACGTCATTTCCTGCGCCCAACGATGTGGAGCGGTGCTTTAAGGAGCCGCGGAAAAGTAAAGAAAGCACGTCTCAATCACCGCGTTATCCTCACAAAGAAAAGGGACAAGGGTGCCGGTTAGAAGGGAAACAAAAAAAACCTCAAGGTTTGCATAAAACGGGATAGTGCACAATAATCAACGGGACGGACACAGGGAAAAGGGTCTCTAACTCACTAAACTCACTACACAGGGACGGCAAGGGAAGGGCAAAAAAGATCGTCAGTGCTCCAAGGAAGGGGAAGGGAAGGGTAACGATTCTCACGAGCCCGTGAGAAACAGCTAAACAAATCCAGGAACACAGGAACCAGCATACAGGTACCCACAGGTTAGCAATAACAAGCACTGACAGGAAGGTAGGACTGACCTATATCCCAAACTGGCAGGTCATGTGATAACAGTACATGGTCACAAAGAGAGGACTGAAACCTGATTCCTAACAGTCCCCCGCCAATAATCCTCCCCACCGGCCGAGGCTTCAAGGGATGCTGTCTATGAAACAATCTGACTAACCGAGGTGAATGCACCCCCCCAGCTGGCTCCCATGTCCTATCCTCCGGGGAATATCCTTTCCAATCGACCAGGTAATATAGATGACCTCTCCTACGCCTGGAATCAATAATGGCATGGACCTCAAACTCTTCCTGACCATCAACAACCAAAGGAGTAGGAGGGGGCAACACCCTATCCGAGGGAACAATGGGCTTCAACAACGATGTGTAGAATACAGGATGGATCTTATAGTCCTGTGGCAACTGAAGCTTCATAGCCACCGGATTAACTACCTGAACCACGGAAAAAAGGCCCACAAACCGCGGTTGCAACTTGCGAGACCCCAGCAATCTCAAATTGCGAGAAGCCAACCAAACTTGGTCACCCACCTGATAACAGGGGGCGGGGGCCCGATGCAGGTCTGCCTGCTGTTTCATAGCAGCCTTAGCTTCGTGCAGCCGCACTCTTGCCACCTCCCAGATGTCACTCAACCTCTTACACACGTCATCAATGGCTGGCACATGCCCAGTGGGTTGGATAGCTAACGCTCTCGGATGATACCCTGATGAACAAAAAAAGGAGTCATGCCCAAGGCGGCATGCAAACTGTTATTGTACGCGAATTCGGCTATGGGAAGAGCAGTCACCCAGTCACATGACAGAGACGAAATCAGGCACCTCAGGTACTGTTCCATGGTCTGGTTGGTGCGCTCAGTCTGACCATCGGACTGCGGATGATATGCCGACGACAACCGTATTTCCATCTTGAGCACCAAACAAAGCTCCGTCCAGAAACGGGACACAAACTGAGCCCCCCTGTCAGATATTACCACAGACGGTAAGCCATGTATCCTTATAACCGAGGTCATAAACACCAAGGCCATCTCCTTCGCTGTAGGGATCTTAGATAGCGGGATGAAATGCGCCATCTTCGTAAACAAATCCACCACCACAAAAATAGCGGTGAACCCAGACACAGATGGAAGGTCAGTTACGAAATCCATACTGATGGTATGCCAAGGAGAAGGAGGGACCTCTAGGGGCTGCAAAAGACCAGAGGGCTTACAGTGTGAAGGCTTGCTAACGGCACAAACAGGACAAGCAGTCACATAACTCTGGATGTCTCGCGCCAAAGTCTCCCACCAGAGCCATCTCAAACATAATTCCTTCGTCTTACACATCCCAGGATGTGCCACCAATACAGATGAATGACACCACTCCAAAACCATTTCTCTCAAGTCAGGGGGGACAAACAACCGATTCTCACAATACAATAACCCATCCTGGGACACCACCTGGGGTAAGGCTAACCAAGGAGTGAGATCCTTATGACGTAACCGTTCCTTCACCATAGCGGGGAAGTCATCAGCTGTTACAACCCCAATGATCCTCTCGCCATCGATCATCGGTCTGTCTTCCTTCAAGGGACTCACTTTACCTGGATCAACATGGATTCGGGAAAGGGCGTCAGATTTAATCTGCTGGGCTGCAGGCCTGTATGTTATGACAAAGTCATATTCATTAAAGAATAGGACCCACCGCATCTGTCGCGGAGTCAAAGCCCGGAAAAACTCCAGATTTTTATGGTCGGTGTAGATCGTAATAGTATGCCGGGCACCCCATAAATAATGACGCCATTCCTCGAAGGACAGCTTCACAGCCAATAACTCCCTCTCCGCCACTGTATAGTTGCGTTCTGCTGGCAACAAGGTTTTAGAGAAATAGGCGATAGGGTGCATATGGCCCGAACCCTCCTCCCGTTGTGATAACACCCCACCCACCGCACACGATGAGGCATCCGTTTCAACAAAGAACGGCAGGGCAGGGTCAGGATGCGCCAACACAGGTGCCTACGTAAACTTCCTTAATAACAAATGGAAGGCGTCCTGAGTCTCAATAGCCCAAACGAAGAGAACCCCCTTCCTCAGCAGGCGGGTCATGGGTGCCACAATATCGGAAAAATGGGATATAAAACGCCGATAACAGTTGGCAAACCCTAAAAGCACCTGAATGTGCTTCACTGTAGATGGTATAGGCCAGGTCACAATCGCCTGTATCTTTTTTGGGTCCATTCGAATACCTTCCGCTGAGATAAGAAAACCCAAAAACTCCACCTCAGGGGTACTGAACTGACATTTTTCCAGTTTGGCATAAAGCTGATGTTCCCGCAGCTTCTGTAGGACTTGTATCACATGTTCCTGATGTTCTGCCCCATTCTCTGAAAAGATAAGAATGTCATCCAGATAGACTATGACAGTCCTATCCAGATACTCACTAAGGACTTTATTGATGAAGAATTGGAATGCCGCTGGCGCATTACATAAGCCAAACGGCATTACACAGTATTCAAACAAACCGTGTTTGGTCTTAAAAGCCGTCTTCCATTCATCCCCGGGCTGAACACGAATAAGATGGTTACGATAGCAGCCTGGCTATCCACACACACGGGATTGGACAGCGCTCGCGGAATGACCTAAAACGTCATTTCCTGAGCCCAAGGATGTGGAGCGGTGCTTTAAGGAGCCGCGGAAAAGTAAAGAAAGCACGTCTCAATCACCGCGTTATCCTCACAAAAAAAGGGACAAGGGTGCCGGTTAGAAGGGAAACAAAAAAAACTCAAGGTTTGCATAAAACGGGATAGTGCACAATAATCAACGGGACGGACACAGCGAAAAGGGTCTCTAACTCACTAAACTCACTACACAGGTACGGCAAGGGAAGGGCAAAAAAGATCGTCAGTGCTCCAAGGAAGGGGAAGGGAAGGGTAACGATTCTCACGAGCCCGTGAGAAACAGCTAAACGAATCCAGGAACACAGGAACCAGCATACAGGTACCCACAGGTTAGCAATAACAATCACTGACAGGAAGGTAGGACTGACCTATATCCCAAACTGGCAGGTCATGTGATAACAGTACATGGTCACAAAGAGTGGACTGAAACCTGATTCCTAACAGTTCCCCGCCAATAATCCTCCCCACCGGCCGAGGCTTCAAGGGATGCTTCAAGGGATGCTGTCTATGAAACAATCTGACTAAACGAGGTGAATGCACCCCCCCAGCTGGCTCCCATGTCCTATCCACCGGGGAATATCCTTTCCAATCGACCAGGTAATATAGATGACCTCTCCTACGCCTGGAATCAATAATGGCATGGACCTCAAACTCTTCCTGACCATCAACAACCAAAGGAGCAGGAGGGGGCAACACCCTATCCGAGGGAACAATGGGCTTCAACAACGATGTGTAGAATACAGGATGGATCTTATAGTCCTGTGGCAACTGAAGCTTCATAGCCACCGGATTAACTACCTGAACCACGGAAAAAGGGCCCACAAACCGCGGTTGCAACTTGCGAGACCCCAGCAATCTCAAATTGCGAGAAGCCAACCAAACTTGGTCACCCACCTGATAACAGGGGGCAGGGGCCCGATGCAGGTCTGCCTGCTGTTTCATAGCAGCCTTAGCTTCGTGCAGCCGCACTCTTGCCACCTCCCAGATGTCACTCAACCTCTTACACACGTCATCAATGGCTGGCACATGCCCAGTGGGTTGGATAGCTAACGCTCTCGGATGATACCCTGATGAACAAAAAAAAGGAGTCATGCCCAAGGCGGCATGCAAACTGTTATTGTACGCGAATTCGGCTATGGGAAGAGCAGTCACCCAGTCACATGACAGAGACGAAATCAGGCACCTCAGGTACTGTTCCATGGTCTGGTTGGTGCGCTCAGTCTGACCATCGGACTGCGGGTGATATGCCGACGACAACCGTATTTCCATCTTGAGCACCAAACAAAGCTCCGTCCAGAAACGGGACACAAACTGAGCCCCCCTGTCAGATACCACCACAGACGGTAAGCCATGTATCCTTATAACCGAGGTCATAAACACCAAGGCCATGTCCTTCGCTGTAGGGATCTTAGATAGCGGGATGAAATGCGCCATCTTCGTAAACAAATCCACCACCACAAAAATAGCGGTGAACCCAGACACAGATGGAAGGTCAGTTACGAAATCCATACTGATGGTATGCCAAGGAGAAGGAGGGACCTCTAGGGGCTGCAAAAGACCAGAGGGCTTACAGTGTGAAGGCTTGCTAACGGCACAAACAGGACAAGCAGTCACATAACTCTGGATGTCTCGCGCCAAAGTCTCCCACCAGAGCCATCTCAAACATAATTCCTTTGTCTTACACATCCCAGGATGTGCCACCAATACAGATGAATGACACCACTCCAAAACCATTTCTCTCAAGTCAGGGGGGACAAACAACCAATTCTCACAATACAATAACCCATCCTGGGACACCACCTGGGGTAAGGCTAACCAAGGAGTGAGATCCTTATGACGTAACCGTTCCTTCACCATAGCGGGGAAGTCATCAGCTGTTACAACCCCAATGATCCTCTCGCCATCGATCATCGGTCTGTCTTCCTTCAAGGGACTCACTTCACCTGGATCAACATGGATTCAGGAAAGGGCGTCAGATTTAATCTGCTGGGCTGCAGGCCTGTATGTTATGACAAAGTCATATTCATTAAAGAATAGGACCCACCGCATCTGTCGCGGAGTCAAAGCCCGGAAAAACTCCAGATTTTTATGGTCGGTGTAGATCGTAATAGTATGCCGGGCACCCCATAAATAATGATGCCATTCCTCGAAGGACAGCTTCACAGCCAATAACTCCCTCTCCGCCACTGTATAGTTGCGTTCTGCTGGCAACAAGGTTTTAGAGAAATAGGCGATAAGGTGCATATGGCCCGAACCCTCCTCCCGTTGTGATAACACCCCACCCACCGCACACGATGAGGCATCCGTTTCAACAAAGAACGGCAGGGCAGGGTCAGGATGCGCCAACACAGGTGCCTACGTAAACTTCCTTAATAACAACTGGAAGGCGTCCTGAGTCTCAATAGCCCAAACGAAGGGAACCCCCTTCCTCAGCAGGCGGGGGTCATGGGTGCCACAATATCGGAAAAATGGGATATAAAATGCCGATAAAAGTTGGCAAACCCTAAAAGCACCTGAATGTGCTTCACTGTAGATGGTATAGGCCAGGTCACAATCGCCTGTTCTTTTTTGGGTCCATTCAAATACCTTCCGCTGAGATAATAAAACCCAAAAACTCCACCTCAGGGGTACTGAACTGACATTTTTCCCGTTTGGCATAAAGCTGATGTTCCCGCATCTTCTGTAGGACTTGTATCACATGTTCCTGATGTTCTGCCCCATTCTCTGAAAAGATAAGAATGTCATCCAGATAGACTATGACAGTCCTATCCAGATACTCACTTGGGACTTTATTGATGAAGAATTGGAACGCCGCTGGCGCATTACATAAGCCAAACGGCATTACACAGTATTCAAACAAACCGTGTTTGGTCTTAAAAGCTGTCTTCCATTCATCCCCGGGCTGAACACGAATAAGATGGTATGCACCCCGCAAATCCAGTTTGGTGAACACCGTGGCTTTGCGGAGCTGGACCAACAACACGGGGATGAGTGGAAGAGGGTATTTGTTCTTCACCGTGGCCTTGTTTAAAGTCCTATAGTCTACACAGGCCCTCAACGTCCCCTCCTTCTTTGGTATGAAGAATATCGCAGATGACACAGGCGAGGAGGAGGGACGGATGAAACCCAACTGCAGCATCTCATCCAGATATTCCTTGAGATGCAACTCTTTGGGTTCGGACAGTGCATATATGCGACTGCATGGCAAAGGAATACCGGGCACCAAATCAATCCTACAATCAAATGATCGGTGCGGGGGAAGACCCTGAGCATGTCCCTTATCAAAGACATCTTTATAAGCGGAATACTGCGGTGGAACAGAGCCCACCTCCATCGCCGCACAAGACAGAGGGGGAACACTGTCACTGGCCTCACGGTAGCAATGCCTCAAACAGAAAGCAGAATCCAGCGTCACCAAATGCTGCACCCCATCGATCTTAGGATTGTGTTCCTGCAGCCATGGAACCCCCAACACCAAACCGAAGGAAGGAGCATCGATTAAGTCAAACACTACCATCTCCGAGTGCCCATTCTCACACAATAAGCGTAAAGGAACGGTTTGACGGGTAATACACCCTGACGTCAATTCCGTCCCATCAATGGCTCTCACAGGCTCCGGTTGTTGTTTATAGTGGCAGGAAATCCCCAATTCGTCCGCCAAAGACATATCTATAAAATTACCGGTGGTACCAGAATCCAACAACACAGACACCGGTACTTTTTTGTGCACCGAAAGCAAAAGATGGGCTGTTATGATGAAATGCCTAGGAGCCAGATCTACTGCCCGCAATACTTCGTACTGTCCCCTGTCCACATCCTCCCGTTGGGGGCAACAGTCCACCTGGACAAAAGCTACCTTCTTTCCATACTCAACTCCAGACGGTTTGACTGGACATTCCCCAGCGAAATGGCCACCCTGTCCGCAGTACAGGCATAGATTCAACTCTCTTCTCCTTTTCTTTTCCTCAGGGGTCAAGGGCCCTCTTATTCCCCCTATCTCCATGGGTTCGGGCGCCGTCTTATGCTCTCCAAGCGGCTTAACGTCTGGTTTTATATAACTGCCCCGGGATACCTGGAAACGGTTGGGATCACCTCGCCTCTCTTATAACCGATGGTTCAGTTTCACAACAAGATCTATGAACGCAGTGCAGTCATCTGGTGGATCCACCACCTGCGATACCACGTCCTTAAGTTCCTCACACAGGCCCTGGTAAAACAAGGAGGTTTGCTTCTCCGCCGGCCAATGAGTCTCGGACACCAACCGGTTGAATGTGGCTATATATGTTAGGAGATCCTGTCTGCCCTGCCGTAGCTTCAGTAGTTCCGTATCGCTTGCTTGCATAAAAGCATGCTTAGCGAATAATCCCCGCATCAACTCCTTAAAAGCCGCGTAATTATACAGTACTCGATCATCGCTTTCCACCAAGGGAATAGACCACTGAGCAGCGGTGCCCGCCAAATATGAAATAGTGAAAGCGACTTTGGCAGAGTCATCGGGAAAGGCACCAGGTTTGCACATAAAATGTAACTGGCACTGATTCATGAATGTCCCAAACTTATCACTGTCCCCAGTAAACCTCTCCGGGGGAGCCATGGGAACAGGAACAGGGGATGTCACGGTAACTGCAATAGGGACCCCACTTCCACTGGTACTCTGTCCCGCCCCTCCGTACTGGAATGTTGCAGGCTGTATAACCGGTCCAAGCCCTCTTGTATGTGACTGTTCTCTAGCCCTCACCGCCCCCAGTTCCTGCCTTAAGCCCACATTCTCCTGACATAAGTCCTGTACCTGGGCCTGCAAAGCTGCTAGAGCCCCCATCACATCTTGCATGGTAGGGGCATCAGCTCCCCCACCCGTTGGGATTCCCGCATCCACATCCATACCCGTCCAGGCAGTGGGATTATTCGTGGGCTTGTTATTCTGTTAGATTCCCACTCAGCCCGCACACTGCAGGAACGAGGTATTTTCCAATCCACTTTCCCAGCTCAACAGCCACTCACCAGGTATTACCAATGAGTGTGCCAATGGCCCAGAAAAGGGGGTGGATTGTGGGGAGACACCAAGTCTACCACCCCTGTAGAGCGAAGAACGAACCGCTCCCTCCTCCACACCTCTGCACCTGTGTAAACAGGAAAAATACACTTCACAATGCAAACCATTCCTAGAAACCCAACTCCAATGACCATATCCTGTTACAACAATCGTATTGCACTTACCAGTTGAGAGTACAGGTTTGGTATCGTGGAGACTTCAATCAACCAATAATACACCTCCAAGATAACTTCTCTTGGATCCAAATGGCTGACTGTTAGGACAAGGTGTCTCTCTTAAGTTTACTTTGTCAGGGGAAAAACATGTCTTATCCTTGACATGGACAAAAAAAACCTCGCGGAATGACCTAAAACGTCATTTCCTGCGCCCAACGATGTGGAGCGGTGCTTTAAGGAGCCGCGAAAAAGTAAAGAAAGCACGTCTCAATCACCGCGTTATCCTCACAAAGAAAAGGGACAAGGGTGCCGGTTAGAAGGGAAACAAAAAAAAAACCAAGGTTTGCATAAAACGGGATAGTGCACAATAATCAACGCGACAAACACAGGGAAAAGGGTCTCTAACTCACTAAACTCACTACACAGGGACGGCAAGGGAAGGGCAAAAAAGATCATCAGTGCTCCAAGGAAGGGGAAGGGAAGGGTAACGATTCTCACGAGCCCGTGAGAAACAGCTAAACAAATCCAGGAACACAGGAACCAGCATACAGGAACCCACAGGTTAGCAATAACAAGCACTGACAGGAAGGTAGGACTGACCTATATCCCAAACTGGCAGGTCATGTGATAACAGTACATGGTCACAAAGAGAGGACTGAAACCTGATTCCTAACATAATGGCTCCACGAGGTGGGCTGCGTGGCTCCCATTTTTTAGAGTGCATGCAGTGGTCCCGGGGAGATAGTGGTTCCTGGGGGTGTATATGGCCTGGGAGGCACCCCGTTACTTTTTATTTAGCCCAGGGAAGTTGGTGGTTCATGCTAAAGCTTCTGGAGGTGGCCATGCGGCCCTCCACTATTTTTAGTAAGCCTGGGAGGAGGTGGCCCCTGGGGCTAAATTAGGGAGGAGCGTACGAGTGGTCCCCCTCCCAAATTTAAATAAAGCCCCGGTGAGCTGGTGGTCCTCTGGGCTAAAAAGACCCCTAGGTGAGGGGCCCCCTGCGGCCCCTCCTATAAAAAAAAACTTGGTGCATGCCCCCGAGACCAGGCCTAACCGGAGACTTTTTAAAAACAAGCGTGGGAAACTGTGCATGCTTTTTAACATCTTTTTTGCCATGGATTTGTGACTCTTTCACGATTCCATGGCAACTATTAAATATAAAAACTTTTTTTCCTTGGCGAGGTCCCAGGGGGACTCTAGGACCAGGGCTACGGGGCAGGATATTCCTACCCTGCCCTCTTTTCTTTTTTTCTAACTTTTTTGGGGGATTCGGCTGAAAACTGAATCCCAAGATGGCCGCCAACACTTTCTGGTTGGAGTGTTGGCAGCCAATCAGATTTCAGCATAGGGACTGTTGGATCCTAAAAGAATTCTTATCCCTATATATACAAATTTGGTTTTCTTTTAATATCTTGGAAACTAGTGAACTGATTACATAATTTACAAAAAGTTCGCTTTCTGGACCAACTACCACCTTTCTGCTAAATTTGGTGTCATTCTGTTCAGCAGTTTGGGCTGTAGTCATGTAAAAAATCCCTATGAAAAATTGCATGGGGTAAACGTGTTTTGGCACCCATCCTTTTTCTAATCCCCTCTTGACGAATCACCCCGAAACTGTCAACACAGCAGCTGAACTAACTGTCATACTAATTTTGAAAATTTCATGAAGATTCGTCATGTGGCACTAAAGTTATTAGTAAAACAAAAAAATGCTTTTCTCATGGAAACTAGGTCCAAACTATAACTACCTAATAGCGGCTGCCAGTAAGTAATATATATATGTCACTGACCATGAGTGATGTAATATGTGAGGTAACAAGCAGTGCATTGCGGGGGCATACATTTTAGTAAGCTCAGGTAAATATAATTGCTGAATTTCATTGGTTTTGTACAAGTGAAATCTGAGCCTAACCATAACGTCCCTGCAATCTTTGTGTTTTCAGTGAATTTCATAGGTTTTTCAATTTCCATTTCTAAAGTATTATGTCCCTCTAATGGTTTGTTTGTTTTAATATTAAGTGTATTACATTTTATTTGATTTTTTATTTAGTTTTTATACATTTAAAAACATAAAAATCACATATGTACCGAATGTAAAGTATATGAAGTTTTTTAATGCAATTAAACAAATGTAATTTTTGAAAATTTTTTTTTTGGTACTGCAGTACCTTTGCGGATTTGTAAACATAGAAGGACTACTACTCTATGGTTTCTTATCCTGATCACTTGATCAGAACAAATCTGCGAGCCTGAATCCACGTTTTCACAGATCATTTTATAATTTAAATATGTACACCCCTCCATTGTTATTAATGACATCAGTGTGGCAACAACAGCTAATAGCCTTCAGAAATCCCTCAATATGTTTACTGATTTGATATCTTCACTTGACCTACATGTGAATTTCACTAAATCATACATTATTGTGTGCGGCCCTAAGACTACAAGATCTAAAAACTGTTGTGCGGGACAAGAGGATCGAAAAAGTACACAACTTCCTGTACCTGGGGAATGTATATAATAACCAGCTGAACTGGGATCCTCTTGTCACAGCAAGAGCTCATCTTACAACTAGGTCCGTGGATGGGCTATTTCGTTTTGAACTTAGATTGGGCCACAAGCCAGTGAGGGAATTAATTACTGTATATAACGCAAAGTATCTTTCTATTGCATCATCTGCGACAGGGGTGTGGTGACATCACCAAAAGCCACCAGCGTCAAATATTGGAAAGTAAATTTATCCAGAGGTCATTGATGACCCTGAATAGTGCTTCTAACTCCCTATGTCAGAAGGAACTGGGGGCATATTATCAAGACCAGCGATGAAATTATCGCCGCTTTAGCGGCAGGAAACTGTTGCTAAAGCGGCGATAATGGACTTGATAATATGCCCTTGTGAATTCCTATAGAAGCCCAGGTTCTGGTGTGAACCTGGGCTTCAATGGGAATTCACAAGGGCATATTATCAAGCCCCTTTAGGCCGCTTTAGCGGCAGTTTCCTGCCGCTAAAGCACCGATAATGTTATCGCCCCAGGTTTAAAGTTTGTAGAGGATCATTTAGCTTGTGCTCCCTTGTTTCTATGGACAAAGATTTGGCTCTCCAAAGAATTCATGTTCTCACGTGAAGTTATTATAGATTGCCAAAACATGGCCAATTCCTTAAAAATACCATGGCTCAGTTTTGTGAAGGACATTTTGTAGTGTAGCTCCTATTTTCCCAATAGGCTCTGCGCATTGGAATAGTACCTACAGCAGTAAAGGCCTAGGCCAGACGTTAACTAGGTCTACTACTGTCGATACTAGACTTAATTTTTGGGTTTGCCAGCTAAGCTCAGAGTTCGCTAGAAACTTTCTCGAATGTTCAAGGAAGGATTAACTCCCCTGATTAGACAAGAAGGGATTTAGTTTCTGACAACCATAGAACATGACAACTTTGCTCTCCCCTAATCAAGAGTCAATCTCAAGAGTCGTGTGAGCACAAGGCAATTATTTTACTCAGTCAGTACGTGCATTCTTAGTCTCATCAGAATGTAGAGAAAAGGAAGAGACGGGCGTGTTCAATAAAAGATGTTATTTATTGATCAGTCTCTTTTCTCGTACAAGAGAAATGGATCGATATTATTGCAATACTTATAGTTAAGTAAAGTGCATACGTTAAAAGCAATAGTACAAAATAATACTGTAAAAACATTGATATGGTTTCTGAGCCATATGATGTTTAAAATGATTAAAATATATTTACATACACATATACATTTGACTAAACGCACTCAACTGGTGTTTCTAAATACGCCTACCCCGTGTACCTGACCTAAGTCTAATGCGTGGGCGGGAATAGAAAGTTACAGTTTAAGTTAAGTTTGTTTTTGCCAAGTGAATAACTAAAGAATTCTCTAGGAGGGGTTATTCAGTTCTGTACCTGGAATTTAGGATGAATGAGGAATGGTATCTCTTTCTCTGCTCTCGATATCCCAGGCTGCCTGCGAGGGCTACCCGGAAGCGCCGGTGCTGGGTCTCTCAGCTTGAGATAGCAGCGCGTCTCTCAGCGCGTCAGGAAGGCGGGGCTGCTGCCTGCGGGGTCTGCTTCTGCTCTCTGCTTCGGCAAGTAGGGCTGCTCCGTCTTGTCACCACGCGTGTGTTTGCATAGGGCAAGGTCGGCAATATTTATACCTTAAAGGTGCCGGGATTGACGTAAGGATGGACATAGGTACGTCAATAAAGATGTCATACGACTTGCTCGTTAGCACATTCTTTACTAAAGTTCTCTGTGAAATCAAAACAATGGCCGCACGGATTATCCAGGTTGTCATAGGTTTGATTTGTTATGAGAACGTCGTATGCCTTATCAGGGGCTGGAGGAATGTCGCTTGTCTAATTAGATCTCAAGCGTTATGACCTAATCAGATAACACGTTCCTGTGCCGTAGTGTGACTGCGTCAGATAACGGTATCTGCATCATGGGGGTTTTCTTGCCTCATGGGCTGACTGTTAGTTAACTAGCTAGTAAGTTTAACCAGAATAGGGTCAGGAATAGGGGGATCGATTCAGAACCTATAGAAATACACGACACCCACTCCACGCTAACTATGGTCATATCTACTAATCTATGCATAGTATAACATAGTACAACATACTATAGAGTATAGTGTATACCTTACCACCCCAAAATACATAAATGCATTTTGAAATTTTCAAATATACTGAAAAATTGCAGTCATATATATTGTATGCACTTAAGCTATGAATTAAACGCAAAAGTAAACACGCATTTTATGCATTATTGCTTGTTGGTATATGAGAAATACACATGAAATGGCTCTTAATAAGGCTATACAGAAAAAAAGTCGAAACCATTTCATCACATAAAATATATTGTGAACATACCAGCGGGCAGCTAAAGTCTATATAAAGTCTATAAAGTATCTAAAAAAATAGAAATCTTAGTTCTCTAGGAATAGTTTCTTACTTTAAGCAGAAGATCAGTGTCCCGGGAAAAAATATATAGAAAAATATTTTAGGGGCTTGCTGAAAAAAGTTGCTGTCCGTGAACTGGATTGTAATTGTTCATGTGACTTTATTTTTAAAGTTGAAGGCCGAATTCAGGGAACGCCGTGTGCGAGTTTACTCAAAAGTCTCTATTTCTGTTCCGGAGAGAACATCATATCATTCAGGCTTTCGAAAAAACTGTCAACAGCTTCATGGGAAAGTTCCACTAAGTCGGAAATAGGGGTAACCATGCATTCGTGCGCATGATTGTCTCCATTGACATTCTGATTTGCATTGCTGACAGAAGGTCGTACCTGTTCGATGCTGCTTTCATCTTGAACTTCACTACTCTTCAATCGCAGTGGTGAAGATTCCAGGAATGCCGTCATCAGAATTGGCAGCCTTTGAGGGCAGCACAGTGCGTGAACCTTGGTAGGAACCAACAGTGTATCTGCATCCACCGGCGCATCCGATTGTAGCGTCAGACAGGTGTCTAACACGCATTCTTCTCCGCATAGCAGACACCTTAGTACAGGTAAAACACACCTTTGCCACATTGGTCGAAATGATAGAAACCAAGTCATGTTCAGGTCTCCAAGCCGGGAGAGTCCCAGGATTTTTGATATCCGGTCCCGGTATCCAATGGCTAGGATCGTATCTTCCATTGTCGCGAGAGTTTGATCTGTGACATGGGTTGCCATAACGAAAAATAAGGACTAGGAATAGGATTCCTGCAATTAGTCCCAGGATCAAGGGAAGTCCGCCAAAAATCGAATGGACGAAATCTGGAAAAATACCCAGTATGGCTTTGAATGGTGTTAATGCCATCGAAAATACTGTCTTAAATACCTTTGAGACCCCAGTGGTATCAGAAATATTTAAGATTTCGCTCAGGATTTCCGCGAAATGTACGGGGGAATTAGTTGATAATAATGTATGTATCTCTGCAGTCGTCCTTGCGACTTGTAGATCATACGTTTCTTTTGATGACGTGAGCCTTTTAGGCGTCTGAAGAAGCACTGTTTTCATTCTGCTTAAAGTGTCTATTCGAATAGAAGTAATTTTCAGACCGGGCCATGCCCTTGCCTCCCTGTCTGGAAAGGAGCTGGGGAACAAAGAACGTCCACAGCACTTGACCTTCGCCGTCGTAGTGACGAGATAAGGAGTCCCGGGCATAAGACTACAACATCTGCGGTCTTCAATAAGAATGTAACTCCCATTATAGAGTCTTTGAAAGAATGGTTCTATTTCAGTTGCAGGTGCGCCTTGCTGGTGACATGAAAGGTTGTATGAATTCCCTTCACAGACTCCGTGCAAACTAATACCGTTACACAGAAGCGTGCCGCTTAGTGACATAGCACAATTGTTGCCACTAAGAAACACTTTCTGTCCTTTGTTACTGACACATGCATGTGAATAGGGCAGGTTCCAAGTTGTTTTAAGGTACCCCTTTCCCAATTTCTCGTACATGCCAGCCTGTATATATTTTTGGCAGTATTGAAACCTGAAGGTTGAGATTGGAATATTTATCATTCCGTGGAGTGACGTTGTGTTGATTAAACGCCAAGGCACGTAGCCTGAACGCAGATTTTGTAACGTCCAGCCAAGCTGTACAATAGAACGCAATTGTGACTGACCATGTTGTAATAACAGTAAGTCTTGCGATAATATATCGATTGCTGAAGACACAATGCTGTCCAATGAAAAAATTCTGGAGGACAGAGTCATTAACCCATTGTCCACTACAGAAAGTGATTTTTCCAAATTAATACGGTCAATTTCCCGTATTCTTTCTGCTGTCTCAATTTGAGTAACCTTCCAGGCCTCATTGTATGCTGCATATACAGAGGCTGCTATGAAACGCTTATGACGCTGTTTGCGTGGTCCCAGTATGAAATCACGCAAGTCAGCACCATCAGTAAGTAAAGTTAGGTGTTGCTTAATTTCAGGCAGTGTGGAAGTTTGTAGCCATTGAAGGCATAATTTGCCCACACTGTAGGTTGTTATTATCCCTGGGTGATGTCTTTGGGGATATCTAGGGTCTGGCCTGGTCATTTTGAAACCCTGTGTTTTATTCAGGAATCTATCTTGACAGTTATTTGTATCTGTGGGCCAGATCAACCATTGTTTCCAATCAGGATGTGTTCTGTTTTGGTTAAGTATATGGTTTATGTCTATTTCTTCATCTGTATCAGAGTTATTGCTAAACATTGTTGGCTTTGGAATAGACAGGTTATTTAAATCTTTGATTTTGGCTAAGCCAAGACAGGTAGTTTGTTGAACAGTGTCATTTAAAAATATCATTTGTTCTGGGATCATGCAGGCTCTAAACAAAGCTTCTATACCCTGTACTTGCCATTCTTTTGTACCCCAAACACTTTTCAAATCAACATTTTTGTCCCAATAATTAAATCCAAAAGTATTCATTTGTTCAAAGAATAAGTCAGAATAAATCAATTTTGTGTTGGTTATCATGGTTTTGGTCCCTGTCTTGTTTGACAATTTAAAATAAAATGTTTCCGCATTACTTGTGTTAAAACCTGAAAAATATGAATATTTGCCATACACGGTTCTTGAGCTCCCTTTTGGAGGTGTAGCACAATGTTCCCATTGATTAAAATTTAAAACATTTCTAGGTTGTGCAGATTTATGCAAGAAATGGTTACCATAATGGTTATAGCAGTACATGCTGTCATAATTTGTAGAACCCTGCAAATAATCATGTTTTGTAAATTTAGCAGACATTACTAAGTCAGACATCATATTGTTAATACTTTCAAAGTCCCAATCATCAGCAAATGAGTTTGGTTTTGCAAAGTCACTCAAGGAGATCTTGATTTGGTGTGGATATTTCAGGATCTCGACCGGACCATAAATTTCATAGTCAGTGTTGTCCCAGGCTACCCCACCAGGTATTGGAATTGCTGTGAAGTTGGCTGAAGAAAGTTCTGAAGAAAGTTCTCGTTTCTCGACGTGTGAAGATGTGTGTGGTTTGAGGACCAAGTTGATGTTCTGACTTGCTGTGTCCATTTTAGCATATTTTCCCTCAATGAAGCGTCCCAAGGTAAATACCATGATGAGCCAAAGTATGAGGATAAATGCACCAAAACCCACCCAAAATTCAATCCATGGAGAAATCAGATATGTTTCTTTTAGTTGTTTCAAAAGTTCCTTCGCTTTGTCTTTAAAGGATTTTGATGATGGCTGTGTCTTTTGTTCGCTGAAACCGTCAGAGGAATCATCGAAGTTGATGAAGTAACCGGATGCAGTTCTGTCAATTGTTCCAATTGGTTCAGGATTTTTGTTTCTTGCATTTTCACTTGGTACTTCTGTATAGATTGGTGTGTCTCTGCTAAATGTCTTTATTTGGGTTTTCAGAGGTCTTAGTTCTATTGCATTGTTGCATAGTCCTTGTTGTTCTTCTGTAGGCGTTTCGAATGTGATGAGCCTCTTTGATAGGACCTCTGTACTGGTAGCAAACCTTGGTGTTCTGCTACTTATTGGGAGTCCACTTGGCCTACCGTTGGTTATCGGCCACATGTTGTGGTTTTACCAGGTCGATGGATACAACTCGGTTCTCCTTTTTTCCAGCAAGTGGCGGTAGTACAACTGATCTTGTCCCGTTGACAGACAAGACAGGAACTGCTTTTCTGTAAGAAGGCCCAAATTCCTTCTTTACCGCGATCTTCTCCCTGACTAGATCCCCGACTTTTGGAATCCAGACAGGTCTTGCTGGGACAGGTGGTGAATCTTCAGTGGTCGTTGGCTGTTCTTTCAACTGTATGTTGCTCAGGTCTTTTCTTGTTTTGTTTAAGTCCTGCAAAATAGCCAAACGGTCTTTGACATCAAAGCTTTTTTCTGCTACCACTGAAGTCTGACTATCAAGGTCAGAGATCAACATCCTAGTTCCGAATAATAATTCGTACGGACTGAATCCCTTCAGAGAATTTCTTGGCAAGTTATTTAGACTACGTTGGACACTTATTAGATGTTTGACCCACCCAGCTCCCGAACCTAATATCCTTTCTATTATAGATTGCTCTCTGTCTTGGTTTTTTCTTTACACCATCCCATACCCTCAGGAAGGAAGTGAGAAGATTCCCGCTGGGCTGTGCTCATTTGGCCATTCTTTCCCCCCCCCAGGCTGGATTGCCTGAGAAAAAGAAAAAAATGGTCGAACGTAGCATGCTCTTAGCGTATATGCCATTTAGACTCGCAAATCTTGTATAACAGTCCGGACGTCAGCCGAGTGCTGTGGATCTACATGATAAGTGGAACTAGCCTGTGTATGTTAATCGCAAGCCATTCTTTTTGTTGGTAATATTATCTGCCTTGCTACGACGAGGTATTAAACTGCTTCTCTCCCCACTGCGATCTCTGTTGCAGTTTGGGCAGTTTTTTACAAACATGGTGTAGTGCAGGCTCATGCCTGGCCACCAGTACCGTGATTGTAATTCTTCCAGAGAATCTTTTAATTTAAGGTGTCTGAGACCCTCGCCCATGTGTGCGTCTGCGATTAACAAGTTTCTCCTGTCCATGTTTGGAATCACTCTATCCCCCACTCCAGGGATTCGAGCAAAAGGGACGGAGTTTGCATCGATTATGTATGTATAATTGAGTGGATAGTTGATCGGTAACGCTGAGCAGTCGCCTTTTGATGACGTTTTCACCGCCAGCAATGTTTCGCCGTCAATGTATTTGAATGTACGCTTTTTTCGATCTACGGGAGCCGGTTTACTGGCTGCCGCTGCGGCTGTTTCAGCCAATGAATTCCCTACAACGTGAACGCCATCACGCTGGTGACTCAGTGAGTGTGTCACGTGAGTCTTTGGTAGTTCTTTTTTCAAAAGAGCTACCTGTTCCCAGAGCAGTCTCTGCTTTATTGGTGCATCCGTGTCATCTTTGTAATCGTTCTGAATCCAGGTCTGCAAATCCTTGTTATATGCTTTGTCGCAGAAATATGAATCTGACACTATAAGTGTCGGGAATTCGCGATCCGCATTATCTAGCGCCATTTTCAAAGCTAATATTTCAGTTTGTAGTTCTGAATTAGTTTCTACTGAGTGTGATTTTGTTAATAGAGGTCTTAGTTTACCTCCGTGCCACACTTCTTTTGTAATCTCACATGTGGGATTGTATGCATGTTCTCCCCAAACGGAGGGTTGAGCATGTCCGTCTGTATAGATTACACAGGCGTAATGTCGTAGAGGCAGAATGTCGATTGGCAGAGGATACGTTTTTTCATATTTTAGATTTTTTAATTCTTCTAGTTCTGGATCAAAGAAGTAATATACTTTGTCCGTTGTGATTGAATTTACCCATTGTAACCATTCTGGATCCAATGTTGTTGTTGGTAAATTACACGGTGTTGTTAATGCCTCAAAGGCTGATTCTGCTGTTCTGACTGTGATATGTCTACCGTCAGCTATGTCTTTTTCTCTAGCTATTGCGGTTTGAACTGCTTGAACAATTTTTCCTTTGTTGTTGAATCTCTGTTCAGCTTTTGTGTACAAATGTGATATGAATGCAATTGGTACCTTATCTCCCTCATTAGAGGTTAGGTATGTGAATCCGCATCTCCCTGGGCTGACTCGGATCACAAGGTTGCGTGTATTATCACGGGTTTCTAATTTTGTTTTAATTAGCATGTCTGTTTGTAAGGATCTCAAAATTTCTGTGTGTGCTTGAGTCCAACTGGATCTTTTAAAGTCTGGTTTAATTAGATCATAAAGGGGTTTGACCCTTTCTGCGTAATTTGCAATATATGTTCTTCCGAAATTTAGGAAGCCTAGAATTGACTGTAGGTTTTTTAGTGTTTTAGGAGCTTGGATTACGGCACATTTCTCTAGGAAATTGTCTGCCAGGCTTTTGCCTTCACTTGATAACTCATATCCTAAGAATAGGACCGTCAGATGGGCAATTCTGGATTTTTTGAAGTTGAATTTGTAACCCTCTGCAGCGAAACCAAGTATTATGGTGTTCACTCTTTTCAAGTGAGTCTCCAAGTCATCATCTGTTAAGTAAATGTCATCGACATAAGATAATGCTTCATCATCATATAGTTGTAGTAATTCTGTTACTCTCGCTGAGAATACCCCCGGGCTGTTCTTGTACCCCTGGGCTAACCGACAGAATTGTTTTTGAGTGCCATTTACTGAGAAAGCTGTTAAATATCTGCTCTCTGGTGCTATGTTTTGACAAAAGAATCCATTGGAGATGTCCAAGGTTGTTTTGTATTTTTTGCGCACTATGTTATTCATTAGTGCAGCACTGTGTGAGTTTTGCACTGCAAAAGTTTTGCAACATGTGTTAAGGTGTCGGTAATCCAAAACTAGACGGTAGGGAATTGTCTGGTTTGGAGACCGGAAACAAAGGATTGTTCATTTGTGAGGTGCAAGTTTCAATCACCCCCTGGTATTCTAGCTGATCTAGTATTTCATTTACTTGTTTTTTAGCTTCTTGCTTAATTGGGTACTGCCTTTGTGCAGTAGGTTGTGATTTTAACTGGATTTTGTGAGGAGGAGAATCCTCATCCCATCCTACATGATTTTTATATAAAGCAGGTGCTAAGGCCACTGCCCACTTTCTTGCAAGTGTATATTTTTTATGAATCGGTATTTGATTCGAGAAGGCAGGCATAATTACTTCTTCGCCATGAGGGCACTCCCTGACAAACTCTGGTGGCCAGTCTTTTTCAGCTAGAAGGATGTCATAGCCTTTGGATAGGTTATCCCAAAATAGTCCCCTTATTTTCCTAGTCTTATCTCCCTCTATACGTAATGTTATCTCGTATATTTTGTGGGGCTTGCTAACTCTGGTATCTGCAGTTTCCACTTGAAGGTATTCATTCGTGTCCACTGTCTCCAGATGATCCATAAGGACTTTGCGAGCTATGCTCACCTCTGCTGCGCTGTCTAGCATTGTCTGAGCCCATTCTCCGTTTTTCAGTTGTGTCCTCAGTATTCTCGGCATTGTTAACTACCTTGATACTGGCTACCTTCTTTTTTGGAAATTGTGATTTCTTTTTCAGTTGAGCAGGTTCCTTGTCTTTGGACTTGGCGTGCTCTTCTGATCGTCCTCTTCTTTCCGATTTCTGCGAGGAATTCTGAAAAGATTGAGAGGGACGTGTATCAATGTCTTGATATCTATCAGGTTTTTTAATATTATCCCTATTTCTAAGGTTATATCTATTCCCAGAGGGTTCACTCTGAGGTGACCTTTGTCTCGGGTTTGGAGATTTCTCTCTTCGCCTAGGAGACCTTCCTCTGGACTGGAATTTCTTTTCTTTTGGATTGGATTGTTTGTTTCCATCCCAGTTCTTTTTTGGTGAATTATTATTATTATTAAAAAACATTTTTTCTGGACTTGTAGTCAGTTGCGGTTTTACTGGTATTCCACCTAGACTATCTCTGCCTAGTTCTTCATAGGATTTTTCTATGATTCTGGCAATTTCAGCTGGTTGGTCTGCTATATCTGTCTCTTTTAACCTCTGGCGGATCGCCACGTTTGCTGCTTCACCCTTTATGTTGGCTAGTAATATAGCCGATACCTGCTTGAAGTCTTTTAGTAATTTCATACCAAGAGTTAAAGCAGGTTCTGGACCGTATTCATCTTGAATTTGTTTTAGCACATCTGGTATTACCGAAATGGATGGAACACCGTGCGTTTTTGTGTAGATGGAAGCAAAGACTGTACCCCAAGTGTCACAGTCCTCAATGTGTGGTGCGATTCCCATTGGGAGACATATAGTCAGAATTCTGTGTTTTTCTAATGGGGTGGTGTCAGGAAACACCGCCTCTATTTGGGTAATTTTCTGTGCCAACCAGAATGGTATCTGTTCCCGTTTAGCTGGAACTTTACCTAGGCAGGATTGGATGTTCTGTGGTGTAATTTTATTTGTGTTCCCCTGGTGAGGGGTCAGCTGTGGAAGTTTAATCGCTGGCTGAATTGTTGAAGTCCGCATTACATACTGAACTAATTGTCTGTGAATTTTTAGTAGTTGTTTTAGCTGTATTAACAGCTCTGCTGCAGGCATTCTTTCGATGTCTGGATATGGTGTGTATCCGGCTAAGACCGGCCACGTTGCTCCTGGTCTTCCTAAAGGACCGAGCCTTGTAATGTGATTATTATGTTTTAGGGCGCCATCAAATAAGAGCAAATGCTCTTGGAATTTGAGTGGTACTTCCACCTCCTCGAAAGGAGTGTACTCATTAGGAGGTTCCTCTACTTTGTAATAGTGGAAGTACTTTGTTATAGTATTAGCTGCTGGAAAATGTATCCATGTATAGTATACCTCTGTCTGCCGATATTCGTGTGCCTCGATTACGAATATGACTGTGCCACCTCTAGGTGTCAGTCCATTTTCTATAAGTTTTAAGGTTATAGATCTCCTTTTGGCGACCGGAATGAGTATTATATCCGCGTCTGCTGCTTGCATGGTAGCATCAGCATCTGCTATTTCAGTAGCTAATCTAGTAACCTCTCGTTCTTCATCGCTGTCCATTTTGCTGACAGGATGGTATTATGTTTATTTGCAGATCAGGTTTCTTTATGGAAACAGAGATTAGATGCACAATATTTTGGAACTGTTTTATCCTTCAACGTTGACTAGACCAAGAACCATACATAGGAGTTCCCTCCTGCGAGGTTTTGGAGGATATTATAACCTTTCACCCACTCCAGACGTCTTTGGAGTATTTGGGAAAAGGGGTCTGAGTGAGAAAGCACGACTGAGTTACTCTAAATGTCTTACGTTAGTTTTATCGCCCTTTCCAAACGCGTTGGGCGCCATGTAGTGTAGCTCCTATTTTCCCAATAGGCTCTGCGCATTGGAATAGTACCTACAGCAGTAAAGGCCTAGGCCAGACGTTAACTAGGTCTACTACTGTCGATACTAGACTTAATTTTTGGGTTTGCCAGCTAAGCTCAGAGTTCGCTAGAAACTTTCTCGAATGTTCAAGGAAGGATTAACTCCCCTGATTAGACAAGAAGGGATTTAGTTTCTGACAACCATAGAACATGACAACTTTGCTCTCCCCTAATCAAGAGTCAATCTCAAGAGTCGTGTGAGCACAAGGCAATTATTTTACTCAGTCAGTACGTGCATTCTTAGTCTCATCAGAATGTAGAGAAAAGGAAGAGACGGGCGTGTTCAATAAAAGATGTTATTTATTGATCAGTCTCTTTTCTCGTACAAGAGAAATGGATCGATATTATTGCAATACTTATAGTTAAGTAAAGTGCATACGTTAAAAGCAATAGTACAAAATAATACTGTAAAAACATTGATATGGTTTCTGAGCCATATGATGTTTAAAATGATTAAAATATATTTACATACACATATACATTTGACTAAACGCACTCAACTGGTGTTTCTAAATACGCCTACCCCGTGTACCTGACCTAAGTCTAATGCGTGGGCGGGAATAGAAAGTTACAGTTTAAGTTAAGTTTGTTTTTGCCAAGTGAATAACTAAAGAATTCTCTAGGAGGGGTTATTCAGTTCTGTACCTGGAATTTAGGATGAATGAGGAATGGTATCTCTTTCTCTGCTCTCGATATTCCAGGCTGCCTGCGAGGGCTACCCGGAAGCGCCGGTGCTGGGTCTCTCAGCTTGAGATAGCAGCGCGTCTCTCAGCGCGTCAGGAAGGCGGGGCTGCTGCCTGCGGGGTCTGCTTCTGCTCTCTGCTTCGGCAAGTAGGGCTGCTCCGTCTTGTCACCACGCGTGTGTTTGCATAGGGCAAGGTCGGCAATATTTATACCTTAAAGGTGCCGGGATTGACGTAAGGATGGACATAGGTACGTCAATAAAGATGTCATACGACTTGCTCGTTAGCACATTCTTTACTAAAGTTCTCTGTGAAATCAAAACAATGGCCGCACGGATTATCCAGGTTGTCATAGGTTTGATTTGTTATGAGAACGTCGTATGCCTTATCAGGGGCTGGAGGAATGTCGCTTGTCTAATTAGATCTCAAGCGTTATGACCTAATCAGATAACACGTTCCTGTGCCGTAGTGTGACTGCGTCAGATAACGGTATCTGCATCATGGGGGTTTTCTTGCCTCATGGGCTGACTGTTAGTTAACTAGCTAGTAAGTTTAACCAGAATAGGGTCAGGAATAGGGGGATCGATTCAGAACCTATAGAAATACACGACAATTTACCATCAAATAGGTCTGGGTCATTGTTATGATAATCCAAGAAATATCCCACCAAATGCTAAAGCCATTATTTAAAGAGGTACTCTTTTTCAGGGCCAACTCGCATTATCTTGAACAAGACGAGATGGGCCCACTAAAGATGTCTCCTGCCCGCTGCAATGCTATTTATCTTTTACTACTGATTTTCAGATTAGATTTTATTTAACTAGATTTCGCATAGGTACAGTGCACTTTTTAATGGCATTTCCACATCAAAGAGGGTGGGCCGAAAAGCTCACACCCTGTCTGTGTGATAACTTTATGGAATAAACCACTATTCACTTTATTTTATTTTGCACTTCATATAAAACGGCGAGGAGTAAACTTTTAGTTTCATTACTAAGGAAAATCGGCCCTTGCACATATATTGATGGTTATACTTTTTGCACTTATTGGCTGCCCCTGATATTTGCATTGCGGTAGCCAATTACATAAAAGTCTCTTTGGCTATCAGAAAACGCTATGATTAAGCCCTCCCGTATAATAAATGGTTTTAAAGTATGTTATTTTAAACTGATTATTGTAGTCTCAGAATGTTAATCTTTTTGGAACATTGATGATCTATGCATGATTATGTGGCTCCAATTCAGTTAGTGTATGTAAAGAATTTTATCTCTCCGGAATTTTATGAATTATTTTTCTTTTAATTTATTGTTTGTAATTGTTATACACATTGTGATGATTTTGTAAATTTTATGGTTCAGATGAACCGAAATGAAGTTGTTGAGTTGAGTTAACATCAGTGTGAACATCTTTACAAGTATATATAAACTGCTGTTTATCTGTTTTTCAACAAAGTTACCCATTTGACGAGTTTACAGCCCGAATTCACAAATTCACTAGAAAACACACCCAAACTTTGTATTCTGATTGGATATATTCTCCAGTGAAATCTCTGGCAGGAGGATCGAGAACCAGTAGTGCTTTGCTTTTACACAATGGCTGAGGCTACATCCAAGATGAGCATCCGCAACCTGTTGAGGATGAGGAGGAAGATACACCACCTCGCAGAAATTAAAGTACTGTGTGGAAGCACTTTACTATGCTTTCTGGGAAAAAGAAGGTAACAGCAAAATATGTGCAGTGCAATATTTGCAGCGAGCATTTATTCAGAGGCAGTACCAAGAAGTATTCACATGGGACAAGTTCCATGTGGAAGCACCTAAAACAATTCATCAAAGGCTCTACAGTAGGCCTGGGTGGTGAACTTTGCTCCGTTTGCAGAGTTTGCCGAGTCTTCTGCACTCCGCGGAGCTCGCAGAGTGCAGAAACTCCACTTTGCGAAGTGCAGCGGATTTTTTCCCCTGCCCGTGATCGTGAACAGTAAGTTTGCAAGCGAGAACGGCCACTCGGGTAGAATTTCTACCCGAGCGGCAGGAATACCAGCAAAACTACAGTTCGCACTGCACTCCGCCACTCGCTGAACTTCGCTGAGTTTTTTTGTAACTTCGCGGAGTTCTGCATAGCAAAACTCCAAGAACTACGCCCAGGCCTGCTCTACAGCCAGATAATGCAGGAGAAAGCAGGTGCAGCAGGACAGTCGACCTCTATAGAAGCCTTGGGAGAACCATCATCAGCTGCAGTCATTACAATACCAGCTGCCTGCAAAGAATTGAGTGATATGATTAATTACTGGGAGAAATGCCACATGCTTGTCACTTAAAAATGTCCTCTCTGGGTCCATTCTTGGATACAGTAAAGAAGCATCGCTGTTATTTATTTATTTTTCTTGCTTCCAGCGACCACATAATGTTTTTTGAGTACTGCATTTACCCATCCTTACCCTTCTTACTTCCCTGTTCACTTTTTGTTAAAAAAAGTAAAAGTAAAAATTAAAAAACTGTTAGCAAACCCTCTAGATAAAAATACCTTCTTATTAGAACCACCATCTAGTCAAACAAAGAGCTAACTCTGTCTTTTTAATGTGTCAGTGACTGTAACGGTGTGCGTGTGAGTGTGTCAGTGTGTGAATCAGTGTATGCCTGGATGTGTTAGTGGATGCATTAGTGTTTGGTTGTGTGTGCCACTGTTTGCTTTGGTGTATGTCTGGGTGTGTTATCATTTGCATTGGTATGTCACTGGGTATGTTTGTGTATGCATCAGTGTGTGCCTGGTTGTCTTATTGTATGCATCAGTCTATGGCTGGGTATGTGAGTTTCTGCTTTGCTGTATGCCTGGGTGTATTGGAGTCTGCCTCAGTGTAGGCATCAGTGTAGGCATCAGTGTATGCATAAGTGGGTGCCTAAGTGTGTTGTTGAATGCATTTGTGTTTGGCTGGGTGTGTCAGTGTCTGCATTGCTATATGCCTGTATGTGTCAGTATATTCTTCGGTATATGCCTGGGTGTGTCAGTGTGCGCCTTCCGGTGTTATGAATGCATTAGTGTTTGACTGGTTGTGTCAGAGTCTATATTGCTGTAATCATGGGTGTGTCAGTGTCTGCGTCAGTGTGTGCCTGAGTGTTCAGTGTTTGCATGGGTGTGGGCCTGGCTATATCAGTGCATGCATCAGTGTCTGTCTGGATGTGTGAGCATATCCATTAGTGTTTGACAGAGTGTGTTAGTGTATCGGTGAGTGTCTTCCTGGCTGTCTCCGTGTATGCAGTAGTGTGTGCCTGGGTTTACTTTTGAATGCAGCAATAATGTATGCCTGGCTGTTTCAGTGTCTGCATTGGTGTATGACTGGGTGTGTCAGTTTATGAATCAGTGTGGGCCTGTGTATATTATTGGATGTATAAGTGTGTGCCTGGATGTGTTAGTGTTTGTATTATTGTGTGGTTGGGTATGTAAATGGCTGTATCAGTATGTATATGGGTGTTTGAGACACTGTATCAGTGTTTGCCTGAATGTCTATGGGGCTGAATAAATCTGTGACTGGGATTGCCATAGTCTGTATGAGTATACTATGTGCCTGGTTGTGTCAGTTTCTGTATCGGAGTGTGCTTGAGTGTATCAGTAGTTGTATCAGTGTTTGTCAGGGTATGCCAGTGACTGTATCAGTGTGTCCCTAGGTGAGTTAGGGGTTGGAACAGTGTGAGCCTGGGTCTGTCAGTCAGTGTATTGGTGAGTGTCTGTGTGTGTGTCAGTGGCTGCATTGGTCTGTGCATGAATGTGTCAGTTTCTGTGTATCTGTGTATAGCTGGGTGTATGAGTCACTATATTGGTGTGTGCCTTGGTGTACAGATGACTGTATGAGTGTGTGAGTCGATGTATGCATGGTTGTATGGGTGTATTAGTCTATCTAAGTAGCCGTTTCCATGTGTAACTGGGTGTGTGATGACTGTATGGGATTTGGAAGTGGCTGTATGAGTCTATGTGTGGGTGTGTTGTTATCAATCAATCAATCAATCAAGGGTTTGTAAAGCGCAGCTACTCACCCAAATGGGTGTCAAGGTGCTGAGGGGGAGTACCGCTCCTGATGTTCATGGAGTTCCGACAAAGAGTCAGGTCTTGAGATCCTTCAAGAACTTTGGGAGTGATGGTGTCTGTCAGAGGTGAAGAGTGAGGTAGTTCCATCCCTTGGCAGCGAGGAGGAAAAAGGCACATCCTCCTGATTTCGTCTTCTTGATGTGTGGTACCATCGCAAGGGAGAGCTGGGCTGAGCAGAGAAATCTTTGGGGTACATCGAACGAGAGGCAGCAGTTCACGTAGACAGGACCAAGTGTGTGGAGGGCTTTGTGGGCATGGGTGAGAAGTTTGAAGGTGATTCTCTTCTCGACGGGGAGCAAGTGTAGCGTCCATTTGTGTTGGTGATGTGGCAGTGGCACAGAGGTTGAGAACTAGTCTGGTGGCAATGTTCTGGAAGTTGTGGAGTTTGCGGGTGATGTTCTTGTTGATCCCCGTGTAGAGTGCATTGCCGTAGTCCAGTCTGCTGCTGATGAGGGCGTGGGTGACAATTTTCCTGTCTTCGAAAACAATCCAGTTGAAGGTCTTTCCGAGTAGGTGGAGGTTGTGGTAGTAGGAATAGGTGACAGCGTTGATCTGGTGGTCCATTTTGAATTTGGAGTCCAGGATGATACTGAGGTTGTGTGCTTGTTCTTCTGGGGAGGGATTGTCCCTGAGAGTGGGGGGCCACCAGGTGTCGTTCCAGGCGTCTGGATGTGGCCCATGATGAGCACCTCAGTTTTGTCCATGTTGAACTGTAGGCTTCTGTTCTTCATCTACCTGGTGGCTGCTTCCATTCCATCTTGAAAGTTGTGTTTGTAGATGTTGGGTTCGTTGGAGAGGGAGGTGATGAGTTGGGTGTAGTCTGCATACGATACGATGTTGCGTCCATGTCATCTGAGGATGGATGCGAGCAGGGCCATTGTAAATGATGTGCGAGTTCATGTATGGATACCTGTGTGGGTACTAAAATTACTAATATACATTTTCATAACTTTAGAAACACATTTTATTAACACATTACAAGACAATTTAAACAAAAAAGTTAACACATAAACATAGCATAATGTATGTAACTATTTACAAATGCAATTTTGTGCACAATTACTTCAGGAAGCGCAAAGCAAAAGCATGATTTGAAGCCTCTTACAATACCGTCAAGGGAAACAAGTTTATAGATAATTATCTGTACTGCAATACTTGCAGCAAACAGTTATCCAGGGGCAACACAAAGCATTATTTACATGGAACAACTTTCATGTGGAAGCACTTAAAAACAATTCCAGGAAGGGGCCACAGCTAAATCATTCAGAACAAAGTAGGTGCAGCAGGACAGTTCACCTGTACAGTACCCTTGGGAGAACCAGCACCGTCTGCAGTCATCATAATAGCACCTGCCTTCAAAGATTTAAGTGAGATGCTTACTCACTGTGCGAAATGCCACATGCTTCTCACCCTACAAATATCTTCTGTAGGGGCATTTTCCCTTTTTACTGTTCTCAGGTTTTATACTCATACACCAAAAGTGACGTACTGTTGAAAGAATTATCAATGAACAGTGGGAAAAAACAATCATAAAACTTGGCTTCTAATTATGAGCTATGCAGAATATATATGGGATAACTTTCATAACTTTTTCACACAAACTGTAAAATTAAAGGCAACAAATTCAAGACTCCAGGAGAACTTTGCTCTTTGGATTTAGCAAATATTTGCAGGTTCTTTAACCACAGATTTGAAATTATGCTGTCTTTGATCTGCAACAAAAAAAAGCTGCTTCTTGTAGAAATTACTGATCTTTGTTCAAAAAGAGTACCAAGTAAGAAGTGCTCCTCATATTCATTTGCTTTTGTGGGTAAAAGATTAACCTACATTTGGAACAGGCACAGATGACTCTGAACTTTCTTTCACAGAACAGTATATTCTATCTATCATTGCAAAAGACACTGAGGAAAAAAGTAGAAAGCAGAAAGTTTTGCATTTCCATTCAGATTCATGTCCAAAGTGCTGTCTGCGGAAATATTTAATGGTTTTCTTAGCTCCTTGTTGAACCTTCATGTTTCTCATAGTCTAAACCAGTTCTTTTTTCCCAGTTCTCTTTGAAAAAAAAATGAAAAAGTATAAAACTTTTAGAAAAAGCTTCTTAAAAATAAACAGTACTTTTTACAGGCATTTCAATCACACCCCACAAATTCCTCCCAGGACTGGTGATGCACTTTTTGACTGTCTCTGTATTTCAACCTCTGGGAAGAATTCATACTTACGGACAAGGGCCTCCTTCTTAATGGGATACCTCAACTTTTTCCCTTTCTCTAGAACCACTTGGGCGTCCCCTCCATCCCCAGGGATAAAACTTCGTAGGCAGGCCAGCTCCACAATGCTCCTCAGAGTTCCTCTGTACCTCTATGACTACTTCATATGCTTGAAACAACCTGTCTATATCTCCCCCATCCTGACAGACAGGCACAAAGTCTCTGGGTATGTTGACTCTTTGTTCTGTACCATGGATTAGTTTTGCTCCCATAATTTTTTCTACACTCTAACAGCTATTTGACCTATAAATCCCCCTCCTGACAGTCCCTTCATGAGCCTGTTCTCCTCTCAGCCTCAGCTTTTCTCTCCTCTGCAGGACCCTGGGCCAACTGCATTCTCAGGTTCCTCTCATTCTGTCGGTCCTGGGGTTCCTCAGGGTACTGGGTTTGGCAGGAGACACTACTTCCTGCATCACATCTAGTAGGGAATGCGCTCTCTCTGTGGGGAATCCCCTTCCTCCTCTGGAACCTTTGCCCAGTCATTTCTCTACTTCTTTCCCTCCTTTTCAGAGCCAGTACCCTAAGGAGCCTTGATTCTAGGTCAACTACAATCAGGGTTCTCTCTTCTCAAAAGTGATGAAATAGTCTTCTTAAATCTCTTCCTGTGGTGGAGATTGCATTCTGCGGATGTCCTCCCAGACTGTAAGGGCAAACTAGTACTCAAACTTGGGCGTACAGCTGAGTAAATATGGTGTGTGAATGGTATTATTGGTGTGTGAGTGAGTGTGGCAGTCACTGTCTGGATATATGTGTGATGGGTACATACATATTTTTGTAGGAGTGTAACTGGGTCTGTAAGGACCTGCCTCACGGTATGAGTGTATGCAAATTACATTCTGTTCAATTAAATGCTGTAAGCAAGCATCCACATCTAATTTCAAACACATTCATTTCTACTGGCATAATAAAACTAATATTCATTCAGTATACCAACTCCTCTATCTCCTTTCCTGCACACTGTGTTTTTAGTTAATGTTCTCATCTAAGTGGCCTTCTGTTTTCCCTTCTAGTATAGTGTCCAAAAGCAACACATTTTCTTTCAGCTTACATACACTCTCCTTCTTATTTCTAAACTGACTTTTATATTCCACAACCTAATTAACATACCTGCAAATGCTCTTTGCTGTTCTCTCAATTTTATTTCTGTGTCTGGTACACATTGTTTTAATGTGAAATCGTCAGTCAGAACTCCTGTAAACCACCTCCTCTCTCAGTAGAAAAGCAGGTAAAATGGCTACCCTTCACAATGTGCTCTTACTTATGGTGCTCTAGTTAACAAATCACAGAATTACTTTTATCTTTCTTTTTTGAAAACAGCTTCTAAATGGTCAATATGTCTTTAACCCTTTCCTTGTTTCCTGTGAAGAAGCCCAATTTTTTCCATGAATTCACAAATCCTCCACAACGCTCATCGCTGCCACCCCCGTGCTACTTTGTGGTGGATTCGCAAATCTATGCAGGAGTTTGTTAAACCATTTAAAATGATACTACAAGTTTGCACCCACATTTACCTTTTTAAGATCGCACTGATTTAGAAAATAACTCCTCCATAATAAGGAATGTGTCTAAACCACTCCACTTCTACGTTTAAAAGTGCAGTCCTTTCAGAACCCTTTCCCCACACTGCCTTCACTCAATTTCCATAGCAAACACCTTTGAACTCTCTCTTTTACCGGTTGCTCAAAAGTTTAGCATACTAGCTTCAAATTCAACTATAGCAGGAGTGGTTGACTGTTGGAAATATAAGCATATCCCAAAGAGCATACATTTCTTTTTGATTTGCCAAAGCCAATCACAGATCTAGTTTCTTTTTTCTCAAAATCATTACCTAATTTTAGCTACCTGCATATTTACACCTTCCAGTCAATTTATTTTTTAATTAGGTGCTGGCCACCATTTTAACTTCCACTCATTTTGAAAACTGTTAAATTCAGGTCCAGTCTTCTGTATGCTACTCCTCCTTGCCTTCAAAATTGTTAGTGTGTGGATCATAGCTTTGTGTTTTGGGCTATTGAGTGAGGTAGAAAGAGTGGAATTGACAAGGACTTGGGTTTGCTTAATGTGGACTATACGTGGGTTGCCCAAAGAGGGTTAAAGTGGCATCAACTGCTGTCTTTGGTTGAAAGCATTGAGGTTTGCACATATCCAGGCCTCATGATTGTGCACTGTGGTGGCATTGAGCTAGGCATACTTACTGAGGTTGGACTGGAAATGACAATTAATGATGCTTTTGCTCAGTTAATGGCACTTTTCCCTCACACTGCCCTGGTATTCTCTAACATTTGCCAAAGGTTGAAATCAAAGTGGTCAACCGTATTCTGTCCACAGATAGACAAAACCAAGAAACATGTCAATAAAACGGTTTCTTCATTCCTCAGAGACCACAGCATGGGTTCCATCTACAACAACAATTTATGCTTTGACATGGAGGGCATATATAGAAATGATGGTGTTTACGTGACAGAGAAAAACAACAGGGTGGTCCTCAAGAAATGTAAAGATTGCATCCTATATTATGTGTAGTTATCATCCATACATCCTAAACACAAAGGCTCTTCTCAAAGCCAACCCTTTCACTAACAACAGTTTTTTAAAGTTTTTTATTCCAATTCCTTAAATGTCATGCAGATCCATGGATCTTTTGCAAATTCACATACCAAAAGCACCCCCCCAGTACACACCAGTAACACTACAGAATGTCTTGTTGGATATGCCAGTGGCTTGTAACTCTAAAAGAAGGTGCATAAGTGAATATGTGGATGCGTGAGTAGGTATGTAAGTGTGTGTCAGGGTCTGTGAGTAGGTATGTGAGAATCTGAGTGTGTCTGTGAATGGATTTCTGCCTGTCTGTGTCAGTCTGTGAGAGGGTGTATGACTGTCTGGGTCAGTGTTTGTATAAGTATCAGAGTAGGTGTTAGAGTGTCTGTCTGTGTGTGAGTGAGTGTGAGAGAGTTTTTTATGGGTGTCAAAGTGGGTATGAGAGCATCTGTCTGGATGTCTGAGTGGGCGTGAGAGTGACTGAGTGTGTGAGAGTATCTGTATAGGCATCAGAGTGGGTGTGGAAGTGTCTGTGTGTGTCACTGGGTGTGAAGGTGTTTGTATGGGTGTCAGAGTGGGTGTGTGTGTCTGTGTGTGAGAGTGTCTGTATGGGTGTCAGAGTGGGTGTATGAGAATATATATATATATTTTAATTTACAGATTCATCGCATATTTACACGGGTGCCACCCTGAGCCCCCTGACTGCTCCGCAGATCTTCCATTTGTAAACAAAAACTTTTCTGGCATATTACTACCCATTAAACATACTTTCCCTCATTTATTACATACACAAGGGGTCAGGAAAGTTCTCAACTAACCGCTTCATTTAGTATACAAGCAAATCTTTTTGAGTCAGGGACTGTTTCCTGATATATGAAATGGTGGTAGCAACTTTCCTGCTGATTGTGGCCAGTCCATCAGGACACTGCTGTGGCACGTGTAACAGCAGAGTCACCGCAGGTGGATCCACAAAGGGTCCGCGTCCCTAGATTTATAAATTTGGTTTTCAGTTTATATCTCTAAACCTACTGAATGGATTTACACCATATCACAAACAGCATGTATTCTGGACCAAGTGCTAGCTTTCTGTCAAATTTGGTGCAAATCTGTCCAGTAGTTCGGGTTGGAGTCGTGTTCAAAATTCCTATGGAAAATTGCATGGGGAAAACACATTTTAGGACCCCTATTTTTCTCAGCCCCCACTTGACAAACCACCCGAGACGTTCTACACAGCAGCTAAACGAATTAGCCTAATAATTCTGCACATTTCATGCAGATTCATCGAATGGTGCCAACATTATTGGCAAAACTAAAAAAATGCTATACCCATGGAAACCAGGTTCTAACTATAGCTACCTACTGGCCACCACCAGAAGAGGGTATACCACCAGAAGAGGATGTATATATATACATATATATATATATATATATATATATATATATATATATATATATATATATATATATATATATATATATATATATATATATATATATATATATATATATATATTCCACAAGTTGTTGCTTCTGGTAAGCCAAAAGCTCACCTCCTGTATTCCACAACAAAGAGCCGACCCAAAGATTGCTGGTGCGAAGAGAATTTATTCCAATAAAGCCAGCGCTGCCGCCATGACGCGTTTCGCCTCCAGGGAGGCTTGATCACATGACAAACTACACAAGCTTGCTGAAGCTATTTAAAGTGACAGTGCAATTAATGAAATCATAGGCATAGACAACATACTATACAATAGAAACGTCGCTGCAGTGCAGGAAATAGTCAAAGGGTGGTTACAATGAACCACAAATCTAAATGACCATATGCACATTCCAAAAAGTCATATAACCCGACATTTTTAGAAAGAAGAGCGTGTTTAAATGGGAAAAGTTCATATGAGAAAAAGGAGCAAACAAATTGATATATTCACATGATAATTAACATCATCTATGTACAACTAATGTTCGCTTTACATATAAAAAAACCCCTCTTTTTAAAAAACAATCGCTCTTCAATCAAATGCAGTTGCGTTTGGTCAATATGCCTTTGATGATTAATTTTTCTGGGATAGAGCCCAAGTGGGCATGTCACATTAGCAAAGACTGGAATAGTCAAAAAAGTGCAAAGAGAAAAATAGTGCAAAGATCATTAAAGTGCTGATAGTCATTAAAAAAGTCCAATATTAAAAAACATGTGCCAACAAACTCAGTCATTCTAAAAAACATCAATTCATCATTGAATACAGTTACATGATACAGAAAAAAGGGGAAATATATACATAGATCAATGAGTTAAATGTAACCAGACAGGACTATGATAGGAAACTCCAAAAATCCTATAGACATGTATAAAGATCTTCTCTATCATTGAGACCGTTTGGATGCTTGGTATTGAGCTCCAAGATGTATCTTGTCTCAAGAAGACGGAGTTTGGCCTCACGGTCACCTCCTCTCCTTGAGGGTTCAACGCAGTCAATGAGGAAATATTGGAGTTTATCAGGGACACCAAGGTGTTTCTCCTGAAAGTGCCGGGCAACCGGGTAGCTCTGGTCGTGCCCCGTTATTGCTCGCATGTGCTGGAGAATGCGCCTGTGGGCGGGCAGCTTAGTGCTGCCCACATACTGGAGCCCACAGGGGCACTCCAACACATAAATAGCAAACTCAGTTTTGCAATTCAACCATTTAGTAATGGGAGTAGGATGTTGTAGGAAGGGGCTTTGGAAATGGGTTCTGTTGGTGCCCTGACGGCAGGCTTTACATTGAGGGCATATTTTGAAACCCTTTCTTAATGCTCCCCAAGTTGTAGAGATCTTGGGCTCTAAGGTGTTGCTCACCAAAGTTTTAGACATGGAAGGGGACTTCCTGAAAGTCAGGATGGGTTTGGTGCCAATGTCAGGACCGATAATGGGGTCACTGCGGACCAAATTCCAGTTTTTATTTACGATTTTACGTAAAGCTCCATGTTGACGATTAAAAGCTAAAATGAGTCGTGGAGCACTCATTTGTCCCTCTCTTGAAATGGAGTTCACCATGTCATCTCTCATAGATTTGGGAATAAGAGCCTCTTGCCTGCTTGTAGAGTTAGAACGACGCATAGCTTTCGTAATAACATCTAAAGAATAGCCCCTTTCAAGGAAACGTTCCTTGCATGCCTCTTGTGCAATAGCACATTCGGCATCCGTGCTGCAAATACGCCGGATTCGAAGCATTTCCCCGAAAGGAATGCTTCGAATCAAGTGGGCGGGATGTTGACTATTTGAGTGTAGTATGGTATTACCAGCACTCGGTTTCCGATAGAGCCTAGTATTCAGGGTAGAATCTTTCACAAAGACCTCCACATCCAAAAAGCAAATCACGTCAGAACTTACAGTTGCAGTGAAGTTAAGGTTAACACTATTCACATTGATCAAATTAACAAAAGCCCTGGCATCATCCTGGCTACCTCTCCAAATAATAAAGACATCATCGATATAGCGAAGATAAAGGGAGATGTTATTACACAAAGTCTCATGGTATTCAGTAGCCAAGACCTGCTCCTCCCACAGCCCCACGTGTAAACACGCGTAGCTGGGAGAGAAGCAGGCCCCCATTGCCACACCCCTTATCTGATGATAGATTGCGCCATGAAAAATGAAAAAATTCTGTTCCAAGCACATCTTGGTCATTTCAATCAACATTTTGCTATGTGCAATTGGATGAGGTAGATCTTTGTTGAGGTAATGCTCCAAGGCTTTAAGACCGTCCACATGCCTAATAGATGTATAGAGGGATGAAACATCCAAAGTCATGAGTACCATATCATCATCCCATGCGAAATCTGCAAGTTTGGCCAGGAAATCAAAAGAGTCCTTCACAAAAGAACCCAAGTTCCTGACATGGGACTGAAGAAAATAATCAATGTATTTGGATACATGTTCCAAGGAACTATCTATTGCCGAAATAATCGGGCGTCCGGGCGGTGTTGAACTGTCCTTATGCACTTTGGGGAGTAGATAGAAGGAGGGAATTACCGGATGTTCTTTTTTGAGGTATCTAAACTCCTCATGCGATAAAAGCCCTGCACTTCGCCAAATCTGAAGTTTGTTGGTTTGTTCCATCCATGAATTCTTCACAATTTGAATGTTACTCCTGCGGTAGCATGATATATCGTTGAGTTGCAGTTCCGCTTGATCAAGATACATCTTTCTCGGCCAAAGGACGACATTTCCGCCCTTGTCTGCCTCTTTCACAATGATGTCATTATTGGATCTTAATTTCTTGGTCAATTGGTAGTAACACTGGTTTTGTTTGGAAATTTGAAATTTCTTTTTGTTGATAGTGGTGTATAGTTGTTTGATATCATTCACCACCATCTCTTGAAAAGAATCCAAATTGTCATGGGCCATAATTGGCTGGAACGTAGATTTGGGCTTAAAAGATGTCGTTAAACTCCCAATGGAAGCAAGTGGGACTTCACTCAAGTTGCCCGCAGAGGATTGTTGTTGTAAGTCCCATATGGTATTAAAGGTGGCTTGGCTTTGGGTACTCTGGAAGGTTGGACTCGATGTTATTGATGATGGCAAAGGATCTTTTGGATGCAACTCGAAGAATTTTTTAAGTTTTAATTTCCTCGTGAATTTATAAAGATCCATTCGTGTGTCCGCATAGTTCATGTTACAAGGCGGACAGTATGAAAGTCCTAAACTTAGTACTGCTGTTTCTGCTGGTGTGAGTACCAAGTTTGTGAGATTGATCACTGATTTTGTTTGGGTTTGCGACTTCTTTTCTGATTGCGCTTCCAATAAGTTGACTTGCCTTGATTGGTGTCTTTTGATGTTCCTGGAGCCGCGTTTCCGGCGTTCCCAGCGTTTGCGGTTTGCCCGCTGTTTTTTGGAGCGCGGGCTTTGTGAGAACGGAGGGTCTCCCGTCGATCCTGACACAGGCAATCCACCTCCTGCGCCAAGGATAGTTTGGTAAACCCCAACCCTGCATCACGGCTGGAGTCCATTTCCGGGTCGCTTTCCACCGCCGAACTTAAACTAGAAAAAGAGGTTGCCGGGAGCAAGGTTTCTTCTCTTGCTTGTTGATTCGTCAAGTTGGAACGTGCTTTGGCTTTTACAGCGTCATACTTTTTGGCAAAAGTAAAAACCCGGCCATTCGCATAATCAGCTCTATCTCTTTCGAACTTAAATGTTTTCCTTCTTTTGATTGTTTCTTCCTCCTTGGCCAAGCGATTCATCATATCTGCCCGTATTTTGGCAATGGCATCATTGGTTTCATGTTTGGAAATCTCATCTTCCAATGCATCTATTTTCAACTGTAGCTTTATGCGGTCGCTTTCGGCATATTTAACCAAAATGCGCAAATATACTTTTGAGCAATCCAGGTTGGCTTCTGCCCATTCGGCTAGCATGGCCGGGTCTGGGTCGTCATAGCTGGGGGCAATAGTACTACGTAAACCCCTAGGCACCCGACCCACCTCCAAATAGCGGGAGAGAGAGCAATGCTCCCACCACTTGGATTGCTCTGCTCGCATTAGTCGCTCCAGTTGTTTAAAAAGGTCTTTAATTGTGGGGGTTCCCGTATCCTGTATTGGTGGTGTGGCACTCGTTGACCCCCCGGCCGGGGAATCAAGAAACATGGATTCTGCAGCCTGTGCACGATTGCGTAGTCTGTCAGCGGCCATTTCGTAAAGCGCTATATGTTTTGGCTAATATATTGAACAGCACAAAAAACGACAAACGGGTACCTGGGAATCAATGTCCTGCCCGTTGCCGCGCACCTTCTCACTGCTCGCTCCTGAGTGTTTTCCGAGGGTTGCCGTGGCTCAGCTCCGGTCCCGTAGCAGGTAGGAACACAGATTCTGGCCGACCGCCCACTGAAACACATTTACGGCCAAGCAGGGGCGTTGCTGCCTTCTCCACGCCGGAGAGCGTAATGGAGTTCCGAACCCGGAACTACTGCTTCCTGCCGCGTTGCCCTCGTCGAGAAGGGGTCTTGCTCGTACCTGGAAAGCCTCGGTACTATAGATTCCACAAGTTGTTGCTTCTGGTAAGCCAAAAGCTCACCTCCTGTATTCCACAACAAAGAGCCGACCCAAAGATTGCTGGTGCGAAGAAAATTTATTCCAATAAAGCCAGCGCTGCCGCCATGACGCGTTTCGCCTCCAGGGAGGCTTGATCACATGACAAACTACACAAGCTTGCTGAAGCTATTTAAAGTGACAGTGCAATTAATGAAATCATAGGCATAGACAACATACTATACAATAGAAACGTCGCTGCAGTGCAGGAAATAGTCAAAGGGTGGTTACAATGAACCACAAATCTAAATGACCATATGCACATTCCAAAAAGTCATATAACCCGACATTTTTAGAAAGAAGAGCGTGTTTAAATGGGAAAAGTTCATATGAGAAAAAGGAGCAAACAAATTGATATATTCACATGATAATTAACATCATCTATGTACAACTAATGTTCGCTTTACATATAAAAAAACCCCTCTTTTTAAAAAACAATCGCTCTTCAATCAAATGCAGTTGCGTTTGGTCAATATGCCTTTGATGATTAATTTTTCTGGGATAGAGCCCAAGTGGGCATGTCACATTAGCAAAGACTGGAATAGTCAAAAAAGTGCAAAGAGAAAAATAGTGCAAAGATCATTAAAGTGCTGATAGTCATTAAAAAAGTCCAATATTAAAAAACATGTGCCAACAAACTCAGTCATTCTAAAAAACATCAATTCATCATTGAATACAGTTACATGATACAGAAAAAAGGGGAAATATATACATAGATCAATGAGTTAAATGTAACCAGACAGGACTATGATAGGAAACTCCAAAAATCCTATAGACATGTATAAAGATCTTCTCTATCATTGAGACCGTTTGGATGCTTGGTATTGAGCTCCAAGATGTATCTTGTCTCAAGAAGACGGAGTTTGGCCTCACGGTCACCTCCTCTCCTTGAGGGTTCAACGCAGTCAATGAGGAAATATTGGAGTTTATCAGGGACACCAAGGTGTTTCTCCTGAAAGTGCCGGGCAACCGGGTAGCTCTGGTCGTGCCCCGTTATTGCTCGCATGTGCTGGAGAATGCGCCTGTGGGCGGGCAGCTTAGTGCTGCCCACATACTGGAGCCCACAGGGGCACTCCAACACATAAATAGCAAACTCAGTTTTGCAATTCAACCATTTAGTAATGGGAGTAGGATGTTGTAGGAAGGGGCTTTGGAAATGGGTTCTGTTGGTGCCCTGACGGCAGGCTTTACATTGAGGGCATATTTTGAAACCCTTTCTTAATGCTCCCCAAGTTGTAGAGATCTTGGGCTCTAAGGTGTTGCTCACCAAAGTTTTAGACATGGAAGGGGACTTCCTGAAAGTCAGGATGGGTTTGGTGCCAATGTCAGGACCGATAATGGGGTCACTGCGGACCAAATTCCAGTTTTTATTTACGATTTTACGTAAAGCTCCATGTTGACGATTAAAAGCTAAAATGAGTCGTGGAGCACTCATTTGTCCCTCTCTTGAAATGGAGTTCACCATGTCATCTCTCATAGATTTGGGAATAAGAGCCTCTTGCCTGCTTGTAGAGTTAGAACGACGCATAGCTTTCGTAATAACATCTAAAGAATAGCCCCTTTCAAGGAAACGTTCCTTGCATGCCTCTTGTGCAATAGCACATTCGGCATCCGTGCTGCAAATACGCCGGATTCGAAGCATTTCCCCGAAAGGAATGCTTCGAATCAAGTGGGCGGGATGTTGACTATTTGAGTGTAGTATGGTATTACCAGCACTCGGTTTCCGATAGAGCCTAGTATTCAGGGTAGAATCTTTCACAAAGACCTCCACATCCAAAAAGCAAATCACGTCAGAACTTACAGTTGCAGTGAAGTTAAGGTTAACACTATTCACATTGATCAAATTAACAAAAGCCCTGGCATCATCCTGGCTACCTCTCCAAATAATAAAGACATCATCGATATAGCGAAGATAAAGGGAGATGTTATTACACAAAGTCTCATGGTATTCAGTAGCCAAGACCTGCTCCTCCCACAGCCCCACGTGTAAACACGCGTAGCTGGGAGAGAAGCAGGCCCCCATTGCCACACCCCTTATCTGATGATAGATTGCGCCATGAAAAATGAAAAAATTCTGTTCCAAGCACATCTTGGTCATTTCAATCAACATTTTGCTATGTGCAATTGGATGAGGTAGATCTTTGTTGAGGTAATGCTCCAAGGCTTTAAGACCGTCCACATGCCTAATAGATGTATAGAGGGATGAAACATCCAAAGTCATGAGTACCATATCATCATCCCATGCGAAATCTGCAAGTTTGGCCAGGAAATCAAAAGAGTCCTTCACAAAAGAACCCAAGTTCCTGACATGGGACTGAAGAAAATAATCAATGTATTTGGATACATGTTCCAAGGAACTATCTATTGCCGAAATAATCGGGCGTCCGGGCGGTGTTGAACTGTCCTTATGCACTTTGGGGAGTAGATAGAAGGAGGGAATTACCGGATGTTCTTTTTTGAGGTATCTAAACTCCTCATGCGATAAAAGCCCTGCACTTCGCCAAATCTGAAGTTTGTTGGTTTGTTCCATCCATGAATTCTTCTATATGTATATATCTATCTATCTATCTATCTATATATATATATATATATATATATATATATATATATATATATATATCCACTCCAAACATTCCCAATGCCTTGGTGCACAAAAACAGGAACACAGACTAGTTTCTAAGCCAGAATCAGATTTCTTTATTTTTCAAAAATACGTGGAACTGTGCATGCCTCAGACGCGTTTCGGACACGAGCTGTGTCCTTGCTCACTTGATAAACGAGGATTCTGAACAGTGGAAATTTAAAACACCCCTTTGCGCCAAAACCAAGGTATAGCAAAAGAAAGTGGACTACAATGACAACAATGTAAGTGTCTAATACCGCGGCCATCTCAAATAATCTGTCGATCACAATGTCTGTCAAGACATGATTGTATAATACAAACTGCAAAGCATCTGCACAAATGCCCTGTAAAACATATTATTACAAATCCTTAATGTTATTAGTCATGCCTACATATGTGTATAATATTAAATATATTAAAACAGCAACTTAACAACAATACATATATGTACAACTCTATATACTGTATCATATATGATACGTAAAGTGCGTCGTGCAAAATTTCATATATATACAATATAATATACAATTTGATATATAATGCAGTAATCACAATATGGCATGAGTAGATAATGTTAAAATCTTCATCTGATGTGCAAAAGTGCAAGGAATTAAGCTTATGAAACCAGAATGCTCGACTGTCAGATAGTTGGTTAATAAAATGTACAAATACATTGGAGACCATACGGAGCTATAGTGCTAGTGCAAAATAATATTCCTTGTCAGCTGTCACTGCATTAGTGCAAGCAGCTATATAAATTTCGTAGGGTATGTCCCAAATACTGAGACAATATATCCATAAAAATATGAAAAGTGAACTAAGGATAAATAGCAACACTATAAGAAAGCAAAAAAAAAACCACAGGTCCTCCTACATAATTAGATGTCAGATGTCAGAATGTTGAATACTATCTTGCTAAAAATAACTAAAAGACGCGAATCTATAAAATAATCAAATAAAAGGTGTGTAGTGCTATGTGAAAACTAAATGATTATATAAGCATGTATAATGCGAAAAATAATAACAAGGCATAGCAATCAGCCGATTACTATTGTAGTCATATGCCTAGATAGGTACAGGGAGAAGGAATCATATTCAAATATATAACTGAGAACTGTAAATAAATCTAATTCATGAGTATCTACATAAGTTCATAAGGGTAAGTACTACCGAATGTCTCTGACAGATGGTCTGACTGATGGTATATGCTATGTCGAGCCAGACTCTCACAGGTAATTATAAAGATCTTCCCCCAAGTTCAAACCTGCCGGTGCCTTACTGTTCAGGTTGACTATGTACTTGGACTCCAGCTGTCTCAAGAGTTTTTCTCTGTTGCCCCCTTTCCTATTCGTAGTGACAGCATCAATGATAAAATATTGCAGGTGACTCAACTCGTTGTTATGAAAAGCTTTAAAATACCGAGCTACCGGAATAGTTGAATCTGAATTTACCATAGCTCTAAGATGTTGTAATATACGCATATGAGCTTGTAGCTTGGTGCTGCCTACATAGATCATATTGCAGCTGCATTTCAAAACATATACCACGAATTCAGTGCGACATGTATAATGCGCTTTAAGAGTTACTGGGATGCTTGAAAAGGGGGTCAGATATGATGTGGTGTTAACACCGAATTTACACGCTCGGCATGAGCTGCACTTGAAGAAACTTTTGCGGGAAGACAGCCAGTTACCTGTCTTTCTAATCTCAGGACAGTTGGTCACTAGTTCATTACGCATGGAGTATGCTCTTCTGAACGTAACTGTGGGTCTCATGGGCACTACCTCCTTCGGCACTTGGTCAGTTAAAATAATGGACCATTCTTTTTTCACAATTTTGGTAATCTGCCTGGCTTGTCTACTATAGCCTGTGATCAATCTAATTTCCCCTATACTCGCTAGGTCTATATCACTAGTATCAGTATTCCTATTAGCGTCTAACAGGGATAGACGGTCGAGGGCATTGGCTTTGCTCATAGCTGAGTCTAAACGATCAGAATTATAGCCTCTTGCTGTCAATCTATTCTTGGCCTCTTGTTGGTGTTGCCGCCTTGTTTCACTAGTACTACAGGCTCTATGGATCCTAAGGGATTCCCCATAGGGGATGCTGGCTATCGTGTGTTGCGGGTGAAAACTGCCAGCGTGGAGCATACTGTTCCCTGAGGTACTTTTCCTAAAAAGACAGGTTTCAATTTTGCCATCCTGAATTTCTACCTGTACATCAAGGAAATCAACTTTGATAGGATTGATATTGGCAGTAAAGTGAAGGTTAAGCTCATTAACATTAATGTTGCTAACAAACTCATGTGCTTGTAAAATGCTGCCTAGCCATATTATGATCACATCATCGATGTAACGCCAGAATCTGAAAACGTGTTTAGCCCAAGTGGTAGCATGTTGTACTTTGAGGACATGTTCCTCCCACCAGCCAACGTGGAGCCCAGCGTAGCTGGGGGAGAAACATGCCCCCATTGCCACACCTCTCAATTGTTTAAAGACAGAGTTGTCAAACATAAATACATTATTATGTAGGCACTTTTCAATCATTTTGATAATCATTTGGTTGTGGCGATACATCTCGATAGGTCTCTTGTCCAAATAATATTTGGCGGCTCGTAGGTCATCCTCATGGGCGATACTGGTATAGAGGCTCGATATGTCCATAGTTAAAAACAAAAGATCTTCAGACCATTCACAGTTGTTTAAATGGTGTAGAAACTCAGTAGTGTCTTGGATATATGCTGGTAAAGTTGTTACAAATTCTTGAAGATAAAAGTCAATGTACTTCGAGGTGTTTTCAAAGGTGCTGTTTATTGAAGAGACAATTGGTCTCCGTGGTACAGGAATTTCTTCTTTATGAACCTTTGGTGTAAAATATAGATTAGGCAAGATGGGAAATTCTTTGTGGAGAAATTTGTGTTCGTCTTTCGAAATTAGCCCTTCACTTTTCCATTCATTCAAGTCATATTTATAAGTTCTCTGTATCGTTTTGACTGTTGCCATATCAATTTTGGTGTAGCATTGTTTGTCATTTAAATGCCGATACGCCTCTTTGATGTAAGCGTCTTTGCTCCAGAGAACTACGTTACCGCCTTTATCTGATTGATTAATTATGATAGAGTTGTTGGTTTTTAGTTTCTTCATAAGGTCAGAATAACGTTTCATTTGTCCACTGGGCTGTTTGACATGCTTCTTGGTTGCAAATTGCAATTTTTTAAGCTGTTCAGTGACGCGATCAGAATAAATGTCAATGGCGTCACGTGGCATACTAGGAATAAATGTTGATACAGCTTTGAAAGGGCTTTTAGAAGTGTGTGAGATATTAATGCCCTCCTTCTCAGCTACTTCTTGTGAGCTACATATTGTCGTAGTGCTATCCTTTAGCTCATGTAATGTGCGCATGAGACCAATATCTCTGGCTTGGAGCCCACTTCGATCCGTGACACTGCTGCAGGAAAGTTGTTTCTTATTTTCAAGTTGGTTTTTGATAGCATAATATTTTCTGAGTTTGATTTTTCTTATAAATTTGAAAACATCAATGTGTGTGTTGCAGTAATTAAAGTTACTTTCTGGTCAAAACGACAGACCCAGGGACAGCAACTGTTGCTCCGCCTGATTTAAAACAGTGTCCGTCAAATTGACTATAGTATTATCTGCTCTAATTTCTCTTCTTCCAAAAGTGTTTCTTTTGCTTTTTCCCTCTTCCTGTTTGCGCATTTGCGCCGCTGTCTCCGCCTTGTATTTTTCCTTTGTTTATTGAGGAGTTTTGATTCCTCGGGCGTAATGTTAGTTTTCTCTGCATCCGTATGTATTCTAACTCTTCTGAGTTAACTGCCCCAGATCCCCTTGCTTTGAACCAGGGATACTGTCCTCGTACTCGGTTTCACTCGGGGCTAGGCTTGCATCTGACACCGATGGAGTTGAATCATTGTTAGCCGATTGTACTTGCCCCTTGGTTGCAGCCTGTTTAGCTATTACACCTTTTTGTTTGGGGAGGTGATAAAATTTGTGGGCAAATGTGAAAATTTGTCCGGACTCGTAATATATATATATATATATATATATATATATATATATATATATATATATATATTCAAGCTACCTCGTTTTTGCACCTTACTTCACGCACTCAAGGGACGGGTGCTTTCGCGGGCGGGGCCTCCCGCTGTAAATTGAAGCTCAACCTTGCCTCGAATTTCAAGAAAGAGAAAGCACTCTCAGGGTTTTATTTTAAGAACCCACAGCGACCAGACGCGTTTCGGCGTTTTGCCTTTATCGATGGTAAAATGCGCGTCTGAGGCAGACATTTTTATATTCTCTTACACGTGCAAATAATAAACATGAAAAGAGGACAAGAATGCGGAAAGCAAACCAAAAGTATCCAGGACTTTTGAGTGAGGAGGAGAAAAAGTTCTTACAGATGGATTTTCCACTTATTCCCACAATCTATTTTATGCCCAAAATTCACAAGACTTTAATCGATCCACCGGGGCGACCAATAGTCTCCTCCTGTGAAAGTCTATATGAAAATGTCTCCCTATATGTGGATGAATTTCTTGGACCAATTGCTAAAAGCATGAGTTCTTACCTTCAAGATTCGAGAGATTTCTTGAGAATCCTACAAAACACAACCTGGGATAAGAACTATGTTTTGATAACGATTGACGTAGTGTCTCTATACACTTCGATCAAACATGATATAGGACTCAATGCTTGTGCCTACTTTCTAAAACAACGGAATGTGGAACATAAAAAGCACACAGAAATGTTGATGCAAATGATTGACCTTTGTCTAAGAAATAATGTGTTTATTTTCAACCATCAACTATACAAACAAGAATGTGGGACATCAATGGGCATGGCATTTTCACCCAATTATGCCAATGTCACCATGGGATGGTGGGAAAAGACTATAGCATGGGATTCCACCAATCAGGAAGATCTGAATAAAATTATGTTATGGGTGCGTTACATCGACGACCTGTTCATAATCTGGAATGGTTCAATATCAGATTTTGACGCCTACTTTGCCAAATTGAAATGTAATGATGTGGGATTACCATTCACTCATTCAATCAGTAAAAAGAAAATTGATTTCTTGGACCTCACTGTGTATATTGAAAATGATCAAATTCAAACGACTCTTTTCAGAAAAAAGACAGCCACAAATAGCATCTTGCATGGCACTAGTTTCCACCCACAAGCCCTGCTATCCAGTATACCATATGGAAAATTTATCCGCATGAAGCGGAATTGTACCACAGAGAGTGATGCAGAAATAAAAATTATGGAAACCTCAGACCGCCTAAAAACAAGAGGGTATAATAACAGAATCCTCAAGAAATGCAAAAAAAGAGTAGATCTGAAAAATCGAACAGCAATTCTTGCATCGCAAGTTAAAGAGAAAGAGAGTGACAGGCCACCACGATTTGTGATGACATTCAGCAAGGAGAGCGGGATTATCAGAAATAAGATTAAAAAATATTGGCATCTTATTTCAGGAGATCTGGATATAGGCAAAATGGCAGGAAAGGGACCATTGATCAGTTACAGGAAGACAACATCTTTAAGAAATTGTCTAATACAAAGCCATTTTAAAGGAAAACAAATAGCCAGTAAAAGTAATTGGCTGTCAGAACAACAAAATGGATTTCACAGATGTAACACATGCAAAGCGTGCAAAATTGGTCAAAATAAAACATGTTATGAGGAACCAAATGGTAAACAAATACCAATTCAAAGACAAATTTCGTGTTCGTCAACTCATGTAGTATATGTGGTACAATGTAAATGCGGCTCCAAATACATCGGAAGTACAACGTGTGCACTGAAAAAACGAATATTGGAACACATAAGGGCGGTAAAAAACAAAGACATGTCCTATGCTACTGCCAAACACATGGGAAACTGTCAGAACAGTGATTGGAGAGCCATGTCGTATTATGGAATCTTTATGTTGGCTGCAGATGAAAGAGGTGGAAATCGGTTGAGGAAACTAAGACAAATTGAATCCAAATTGATCATTAGACTCAAAACTAAAATGCCGAGGGGGATGAATTTTGATGAGGAGCTTTATGTGCATCTTGAGTAAATTGATTTGGACTACATGCTGAGACAATAACCATTCATTGGTGGGGTACTATACTCTGGTTACGAAAACAACGATCACTATTATCTAAATGGAATTTCAAAATGTATATTTGGAAAATGTGAATCAGTAAATGTGCATTGAATTGTGAATGCATTGCAAATTTTGATAATTTAGAGAAAGTTCTAATTTAAAATGTAATAATCACTTTGCAAATGCATTACCATGTGGAGATAATGGTTAAATAATGATGAGTAGGGGTACTTTACCCATTCACTTTGTTTAAACTTTAAACTAAAAGCTGTAAATAATGATGAAAGAATATGATTTATATTGATTTAGCAGCACACACTCAGTTAAGTAAATGATTTGACTTTATTAATACATATAAAAACAGCGTCCCTGATGCATATGTATGTATATATTGTGCAATTGCAATTATGATGAACTGCTAGTCCCAGAAAGCACCCTAATTGCTAACTGAGATAAATAGTGGACTTAGAAAATCATTCACTCACCGTGAACAAAGCCTGCTGAGGCTGAAACGCGTTGTTCCAAGTACGAGTGAATAAAGAATCTTTATAGAAGATTTCTACCTGTGTGCCGCTCCTTTTGGAGTAAAAAAAAAAAAAATATATATATATATATATATATATATATATATATATATATATATATATATATATATATATATATATATATATATATATGTATATGTATATATATATATATATATATTACTGCTCCAACTCCTCCGTTTGAAAACAAAGAATTCTCCGCACTCCGGGGTAAATTTCCAATGGTTGCTTTATTTAGACATGACAGACGCCCTCGCGTTTCGGCAATTAGCCTTTCTCAATGTCAATGACCCTCATACAACATCCTGTTTTTAAACAATTACTGAGGTAGAGGAAGGACTACAGGCCAACTGGTGATAACCAGCGCCATCTTAGAGTGGTGCATATTTACATATTTACAAATAAACATATATTGCAAGCATGTTTCCTCGTTTTGTTTTTCTCAAAAACATGTCTGTCCACCCTTAACATAAGTCTTTCAGATAGGTGATTTGTGCAAAAGGTTTTTGACAACATCACAGACACTTTCATAGTGCTTACTATCGATTTGACCCATGTTACAAACACAAAAATTAAGCCGTGTATCGGCAATTCTCCTTCCCTACCAGTATTCAAAATTGTTTAACCAAATCCATAATAAATCAACCATATGTTCTTTACCAAACCTATACACATTTTTTTACAGTATCATGTTTAAATTCATTTTTCATAGTTACTATTTACAACAAAACACTTGAAATCGAATTCATCCATTGATCATATTCCTGAGGGAGGAAACCAAGGTTACTTAAGGCTACCGTAAATCATTCACAGTTCCATTACATCTGAATCCAAAAGATGAAGCCCTATTTACATATATATACCTATATACAAATGTGCATACTCAATTTTATGAATTCATCACTGGTATGATTGCCATGTACATACATTCAGATTTAAGTCTCTATCCAAAGCTCTACACCTCACAGGTTATATGTCAAGTTTCTACGCATGTTGTGATTCATTCATATACCTATGTGTACCATCATGTCCTCGCCACTGTTCAGACCCCAAGGCGTTTTGGTATGGAGATCTATAATATATCTTGACTCCAACCTACGCAGTTTTCTAAGTCTGTCCCCCCCTCTGATGTTATCAGGGACTAAGTCTAGGCCACAGCACTGTAACTGGTTACGGTCACCCTTATGCTTATCTGCGAAGTGCCTTGCCACGGGGTATGCTTGATCCACTTTGTCAATGGCCCTCATGTGCTCCAGTATCCTGATTTTAAACGGATGTACTGTGCTTCCAATATACTGGAGCCCACAGGGGCACACTAAGCAGTACACAACATATGGTGTACTGCAAGTGATAAACTTGCTGATCTTTTTCACCCTACCAGTATCTTGGATGGTGTATGTAAGGGTCCTTTTGCTGTTACTGCAAGCTTTACACTTATGACATGGAAAGAAACCTCTCATGTGCTTTAAGGTGTTAGTTTTTGGAGGTATTTTTTCAAGATGGCTGTGTACCAATTTGTCACGGATAGACCTGGATTTTCTGAATGTGACTAGGGGAAAATTAGGGACATCCTCACCAATGACACTGTCTGCTTTTAAAATGTGCCAATTTTTTCTAAGCATAGATTTCAAATGATTAGCTTCTGATGAATAAGGGGTGATTAGTCTAAATTTGCCGGTTACAGATTTTTTATCTTCCTTTTCACCCAACAAACTCTCCCTAGTCATGGCTTTCACTTTACACAGTGTTTTGTTCAGTGATGTGGGATTATACCCACGAATGGCAAACCTAGCCAGAGATTCCGAGGCAGCCTGATCAAAGTCACAATCGCGCGTGCAGTTTCTTTTTAGTCTTAATAGTTCCCCATAGGGGATGCTTTGCACTAATTTGGGTGGGTGACTGCTGGTTGCGTGAAGTATCGAATTGCCAGCAGTGATTTTACGATACAGAGATGTTTCAATCTGACCCCCTATAATCTGTACCTTAAGGTCCAAATAGTCCACAGAGCATGGACTAATGGTGCCCGTAAAATGCAGATTTAAATTGTTGTTATTCAAACTCGCGATGTACTTCAGGGCAGTCTCTTCAGTTCCCTGCCAAATGATAAATAAATCATCGATATATCGATGCCATCTAATCACTCTACCATTTGACAGATCGTCACTGTAGGTTCTGGGCACCTGCTCCTCCCACCAGCCAACGAACAAGTTCGCATAGCTGGGGGCGAAGCAGGTACCCATCGCCGTACCAGACACTTGTTTGTAGTAGGTGGTTTCAAAGAGAAAAATGTTATTGTTCAAACAGAATTGTAAAAATTCTAATAACATGCAGTTGTGCTGAGCATATCTCAGTTGTCTTTTTTGCAAATACACATTAACTGCCTCGATTCCCTTTGAATGTTCGATACAAGTGTAAAGACTTGTTATGTCTAGGACGACAAGTAGATAGTCAGGTTGCCATTGCACATTTTGGATTTTTGTTAAAAAGTCCTTGGTGTCTTTTACATAGGAGGTTAACTTTTTTACAAGACTTGCCAGGAAAAAATCAAGAAACTTGGAAACATGTTCCGTCAGTCCTTGCATTGAAGAAACGATCGGTCTTCCTGGGGGGTGTACATTGTCTTTGTGCAACTTGGGGATATGGTAAAAGGTCGGGCAGGTTGGATTAGAACTACGGAGGTATAAGTGTTCTTCATCCCCAAGCATTCCTTTTTTGTACCACTTACTTATCAGTTCGTCATATGCTTGGATACTCTGTTGGTATGCTTTGAAAGTGGTTACTTCGTAGCTTTTTCCATCTGATAACTGCCTTATCGCCTCTTTATGATATTCATCCCTTGTTTGCACCACGACATTTCCCCCTTTGTCAGAGGGCTTTATAATAATTGAATGATCATTAGCCAACTTCGTTAACGCCAATTTTTCTTCCTGGGAAAGATTTAAACCGCCATTTTCCATTTTTTGATTTTTACGAAAATGTTGCAGATCTTTGATCATTGCATCCGAAAATGTGTCCAGGGCATCAAATGGCATTTGTGGATTGAAAGTGGAGGATGGTTTTTACGGGCTTTCCTCCCTGTCCTGTTCAATCCCAACCTCTAAGGCTCGTTCCGCTACTTCTTGGCTGCTTGATATATTTGCCATCGTTTCGTTTCTAAGATCTTCAAGTGTTTCTATTCCTGTAAGATCCTTCACAGTCAATCTGTCTGTTGCTGTTAACCACGCTGTTTGTTTTTTGCTTTTTGTCAAATGAGTCCTGATTTTGAAATACTTGTGAAGTTTCAATTTCCTCATGAAGCTAAACAGGTCAATCCTGGTCTGAGTGTATTCCAGGTGCGCATCAGGGCAGAAGGTCAGGCCAAGACTTAGTACTTTTTGTTCCGCGTCAGTTAGTGGTTTCTGTGTTAAATTCACCACTGTGAGATTGTTAGTTCCAATTACCTCCTGTTGTTCCTTCTGCGGTTGGTCCAAGTCACACTTTTTGGCTTTTCTGCCACCGCCAGATCTCCTTGTCTTCCTACGCTTATGTTTGGTTCTGGGGGCTTGTTCTTTCCTCCCCTTAGCCATGACTGTCGAATAACTTGGAATTCTGACTGAAAAGGGGTTTGTTTGCCTCCAACACTTGCTCCCAGTGTGGCATGGTCATCACTTGATTCATTCCCCGTCAGATCAGACTCTGATGTTTCAATTATCGTCGTTGGCACTATTTTAGAACTCAGTTCTTTCTTCGGGACATCAAATTTTTTAGCGTAGGTTAATACTCTGCCCTGCGCGTAATCTCTTTCGTCCCTTTGGAACTTTTCCTGTTTGCGCATCTTGATCTTTTGTTCGTATCTCAATAATCTGGGTTTCATTTGATCCAAGGCATCAGTGACTTTCTTATCGTCTTCCTCCTTGCGTAGATCCTCCTCCATCTGTTTAATTTCTGCCAAAGTTTTATCGCGGTCACTCCACGCATATTTCACAAGCAGTCCCAAAGTTCCTTTGCAGTAATGGGCGGTGTGTTCCGCCCAGTCAGTCAGGAGTTGGGGGTCGGGGTTTTCATATGAGGGGACGGTGTAAACACGCAGTCCCCTAGGGACTCTGTCCACCTCAATATAGCCCTGAAGGCTAGTAGCCTCCCACCACTTCCTGACTTCGCGCTCGTACAGGCGCTCCAGTTTCAACATTACCTCGTTAAATTTGCTTGTCGGTTGCTTTGGATCTTGCTTGCTCGGTGGGGCTCCGCCTCCATTCGATTTCTTGAACATGTCTTTGGCATCCTCATGCCTGGTTGATTCACAAAACATATTGGTGTCTGAGGGCTGATGTCTAGGACACACAAGTTCTTAATATTCGTGCAATAGCACGCAGCTCCTTCCAGGAAAAAATACTCCTTACGTCGCGCTGCCACGCATCCCTGTCTCTTAATTCTGAAAACAGTAGGACAGGCGTCTCGCTTACCCAGCGCCGATGTTCGCGTCTCACCGCGCCCCCTCCGAAGCGCCGTTCCTCGCTTTCACCCGCAGCAGGCAATGCTCGACAATCCTCTCCCTGTGGCTCAGCGCGGTGCCCCGCCTTCTGTCCGTTCCGGACCCAGCTACAAAAAACCACAAGTAGCGGTGCACTCTTCGACGGGTGCGGATAGCGGATGTGGTCACCGCCAATATTACTGCTCCAACTCCTCCGTTTGAAAACAAAGAATTCTCCGCACTCCGGGGTAAATTTCCAACGGTTGCTTTATTTAGACATGACAGACGCCCTCGCGTTTCGGCAATTAGCCTTTGTCAATGTCAATGACCCTCATACAACATCCTGTTTTTAAACAATTACTGAGGTAGAGGAAGGACTACAGGCCAACTGGTGATAACCAGCGCCATCTTAGAGTGGTGCATATTTACATATTTACAAATAAACATATATTGCAAGCATGTTTCCTCGTTTTGTTTTTCTCAAAAACATGTCTGTCCACCCTTAACATAAGTCTTTCAGATAGGTGATTTGTGCAAAATGTTTTTGACAACATCACAGACACTTTCATAGTGCTTACTATCGATTTGACCCATGTTACAAACACAAAAATTAAGCCGTGTATCGGCAATTCTCCTTCCCTACCAGTATTCAAAATTGTTTAACCAAATCCATAATAAATCAACCATATGTTCTTTACCAAACCTATACACATTTTTTTACAGTATCATGTTTAAATTCATTTTTCATAGTTACTATTTACAACAAAACACTTGAAATCGAATTCATCCATTGATCATATTCCTGAGGGAGGAAACCAAGGTTACTTAAGGCTACCGTAAATCATTCACAGTTCCATTATGTATATATCAAAGTTCGAAGGTGTCCACCTTTGAGTAGCACGCGAACAGCAGCTTGGTTTATGTATAGGTGAGGACGGGGATCCACTCGTAGACGCCGCTCCGTACGGGATCAGCCCGACGCGTTTCGAAGCTCCATATGCTTCTCTTCAGGGGCTTTAACGGAAGCGGTGTGCGCAACCACCGACCCACTTCTCCATTTTATATACAACACACCCACCGATGGGAGGCTCAAATGAGACTGTGCATTCTGGGAAGTGTGGTCCAGAAGCACACAATCAAGTCCTGTATGGACTCCACAAGTGGGCCCGTCCTCGATTCCAAGTATATGTATATATATATATATATATATATATATGCCAAACACTTTTCCGACTCCTCTGTCCTTAGTTTTTGTATTCTGGATTCTGGAACAGATTAGCAAGAACCCTAGGGGAGGGGACAGAACACTCAGATTAAGACAGAAAGAGTCCAAATATGTAGTAGACTTTCAAACCAAGAAGCCGGGGGGATTGAAACAAGATGAGGAATTAGCCATTCATCTCAAAGAACAACAGTTTGTCAACTTGTCAAAACAAAATTGGAGATGCTCCACTTAGTAGCAATATTCAATAAAGTCCTTCAAATAATAATTCTCTAAGGATCCATACAGTCGTTGTACACTGGTCAAGTTATTTTCTTTTCCTTTATTTAGTTCTTTTTATAAAGCAGACAGCCAATGCGTTTCATCCTAAAAAGACAGGACTTCTTCAGGGCGATGTAGAAAATAGGTAGCCAATTGTGGCATGATAATCTTGACCAAATGATGTGTTGCAACTAGGATGGTACTCAGACCCTTGTGTTCCGTTAAGCAATTTATTTAACTCTTCTATCTGAGCCAGTATGTAGTCCAATCAAAGCAACAAGTATAAGAACACTAGGTGGTCTTTCGTTTCCTTGAGATTCTCTGTAATTTTGTAGCCCGGAATGCAGCTTATGTGGTTTGATAGCCAAACCAAGGTTTGGTGGCAGGAGAACGCCACTTGAGATGTGGCGCAGGATTGCAAGATAGAAAAGCCATTGGCTATATTCTCGAAATGGCTTAGGGATTAATAACTACATTGTGATACTCTTTTCTGTGGCTATCATACCACATTATTCGGAGGACCTGAATATTGCTGCTAAGTGGTGCATCTCCAATTTTGTTTTGATTAGGTTGCCCCTGGTAACAGGGGAGTGCTCTTGGACAGGGGGCACTTTTGGAGATTCTGCACACAAGAATTCACTTTTGCATTTGAATATTTTGATTTGGTGATTGTATTGGATTGGTGCCTGACTGGTTGCTCGTTTGGTCCAGTGTCATCTTGTGTGTAGTTTGTCAACTTGTGTCTCACCAGGACATTTTCTCTATTGTACTCTCTGTGACATGTTCCCCTTTTCCAATGATGTTATAGTTCCTATTGCTTGATTTTCCTCCTTTTCAACACCAGTGCATTAAGAAAGGTAATTATTACATTTGATCCCTGTTCGTTTTGGGGCCCAGTTTTTAACAACCTGTAATTTTCTGTTTCTTTTTGCAGGAAGAAAGGAAGGGGTCCATTTCACCTGATATTTCACCTGATACCGCGAGCATGGCCGCCTAACCTTTTCTTCGGTTATCACCTAAGCTGGCTGATGTTTCCATGCCATGTTGGCTGATGGTTCCCCATTTCTCACCTTGGACACTTGGTTTGCTATTAGCAATTTGCATTTTAGGTGTAACACTTCTCCAGCTGCATACTTTTTAATCTCACCTTACCCCTTGTAGTTTGCACTCGGGCACTTGCCCGTGATTTCAACGACACTGTGCTGGGGTCTCACATTTGAGACTTTTTCCTCGCTTTACACTTCAGGGGTACAGATTCATGCTACTTCGCTCTTGCCCACATGGGCTTGATCCCACTCCCTCACACGAGGTATGTTTATCCACCTTATTCCAGGACATTGTTCTGTGTGAGAGAGATGGGTGTGCATTATCAGTCTTAACACAAAAAGATGGTATGGCACGTAGTCCAGTGGCATATTTTTCTGCTTCTTTGGATTCAGTGGCTGCAGCGTTATCAGGTTGTTTGAAAGCAGTAGCTGCTAACTGTGTGAGTCTTTAGCAAAGTGAAGCAATTGTAATGGGACATCCAGTGAAGGTATATGTGCCACATTCTGTTGCGATTCTATTTACAAGGACTCAAACTCAGCATATGACGTACAGTCGGCTGACTAGATATGAGAGAGTGATTTTGGGTGCTGAAAATGTGACAGTGATATGATGCACAACATTGAATCCAGCAACTTTGTTGGCGAGTTAAAATTGTGAAGAAGTGAAAGATGAAGCAAATCAAGATTGTTTGGATATGACAGAATTGTGCATGAAACCCAGACCTGACATAAAAGACACACCTTTAGAAGAATCAGATAGTGTAATGTTTGTGTATGGATCTTGTTTGAGAGATGAAAAGGGTGTGTTGAGTGCTGCTTATGCTGTTTGTACAGTGGCTATGGTTAATGAAGCATCCTGTCTGAAGGGGATACATTCTGCTCAAATTTCTGAGCTAATTGCTTTGACAAGAGCATGCATAATTTGCAAAAATCTCACAGAACCACATTCACTGATACTCAATATGGTTTTGCGGTGGTGCATGTTTTTGGTCAGGTGTGGATGCAACAAGGATTTCTGACTTCTTTAGGATCCCCAATCTGGAACAGCAACAATGTGAAGGATTTATTGAATGCATTACAATTACCCAAAAGGATTGCTGTGGTTAAAGTTTCAGCACATAAGTCAGGAGCTGACTATGTGACAAAAGGTAACAGATACGCAGACCAAGTGGCTCATTTCTGGGCAAAAAATTCAATTTCAATCAATAGAGGGTTGGAAAAGAAAAAAGATACAAACTGCCACTTGATGTTTTCTTCTTTGGAAACACGGGAGGAAATTAGACAACTGCAGGAGGAAGCAAATGAGGAAGAAAAAGACATTTGGAGTAAATCAGGTTGTAAAAAAAGAGCAGAAGATGAATTGTGGGTGTATGTTGATGAAAGACAAGTAATGCCTGATTGTTTACTTTCTCAGATGGCAAGGATGTACCATGGAATTGAACATATCGGGAGCGATGCTGTCGAGGCTGAATACCTGTACCTTGCTTCCACAGGATCAGAAGAGCATTTCCCAACTCCTCTACTCCACTGCAGCTGAAATAAATTCAACTCACAGTAAAGAGGGGGAAAGGGGAATGGGAGATAAAGAGTGGCTGCCACTGTGGTGTCTGCTCTACTGGAATACCTGTCTGTAAGGGCATCCAACACCTGCAACAACAAATCACAAAAACACTGGTTCTCAAAAGATTCTACCAAACTTCCTACTTATTTAACAAGCCCTCCCTCTTGAATGAATTCCTAAACCTATTACCTGAAAATACAGTGGGGTGAGCTTCTCTCTAATGTAAAGGTCAGTTTTAAGGTTGAAGATGCAGTTCATAAAAGTTCTTGATAAGTCTTTATATTTCTCTTTTCCAGTTGCTAAACTCTGAGCTAAGAGGATACCCTTAGAAAATGGTGGTAAGTAAAAATATATATATATTTATATCTACTCTAGGTCTCTTCGTTATTTCCAAAAGGCAATGACTGAAAAAAGTAAGGTCCTGCGCTAAAAGCAATAGACTAAATGAGCGCAGATAGTCTATAAGATTTCTGGTAGAATAAGGAGTAATTTTGAGGATTGCTGGCTGATTCTACGGTGATGTGCTAGACCCTGCACACAGTAAGTAATGTCCAAGCAGAGCTTCTACAGTACTATCAACTTGCTGCTTACAGAAGACTCTGCAATAACGCTCATCTGATTCACTGACTCAAGACTGAAATATATGTAAACTCCAGCGAAGGGAAGGTTGGCTCCAATGGTAAATACTGCAAATACCTGGAACCTCTTGTAATGTAACTCTGACCACGAATATTCCAGCAAAATAACGACAGAATGCCAAAAGGAACTTTGCAGTTAATACTTCAACCTCCAAAACTGAAGAGACAACGAGCAAAGAAGAAACGCTGTCTCCTCAACTCGAACGACGGTTGAAGTGCGCAGTGCTTCCAGAGCATGCGCACGAAGACAACAATCCCTTCAGTTAGAGCCTAACCACTAGAACGATAACCTAACAGGAGTGGCAGCCGCCATATTGGAGTTCCGCGAGTGACTGTGACCAGAATCTTTCAATTAAATAGGGATCTTAGAGCCATCAATTGCCTCCAAGTCAGCTGCAAATCCTTCTGCCAGACCTGATTCCACTACTTTTTATTTATTTATTTATTTAGGAAGTTTTCTATAGCGCTGTCAAGACCCGGAGGTAGCAGAGCGCTTTACAGTAATAGAATGACAAAAATCTGAATAAGCATATACATAGCGTAAACATAAACATAGCATATGTAAGGTATAAGCATTCAATGAGTGACATTGTAAGCGGAACATGGGTGAGTTGCCGAGCTTCTTTGGTTATGGGATTCACTGTAGTCACATAGTTCAGGGGTTGCTTGCTGACTCCGGTTATGCACAGCCAAGGGAGCGGATCAGGAACAAGGATTTGAGTTGCCTTTTGAATTCCACAAAAGAAGGAATAGTTCTGATGTGCGGGGGGATGGAGTTCCAGATTTTGGGGGCGTTATGTTATGTTATGTTATTAAATTATTTATTGAGCGCACTATCACTGATTAGTTTCTTGGCGCTTAGATCAACAGTGGCACAGTCAGGGTGAGAAGTGGAGAGAAATTAAAATGCTTGTCTGAATAACCAAGTTTTCAGCACTTTCCGAAAAGATAAAAGATCTTGACAGTAACGGATCTCCAGTGGGAAGGTATTCCATAAACAAGGGGCAAGTGTTGCAAACCTCCGTCCACCAGCCCGTTTAAGTTTGAAAGGAGGGATCTGAAGAAGGCTTTGATGGAGTGAACGAAGGTTGCGAGAAGGGACGTATCTAGTGATTAATTGGTTGATGAATTTAGGGCTGTTACCATGCAGTGACTTAAAGATCATGCAGCCTGCCTTGAAGGCACAACGTTGCGTGACCGGAAGCCAGTGTAGTTTGGTGAGTAGGGGAGTAGCTGCATGCCACCTTGGTTGCTTTAAAATCAGCCTAGCGGCATAGTTCTGTACCATCTGGAGACGCTTGAGTAAATAATTTGGAAGACCCAAATAGATGGCATTCGCGTAATCCAGATGAGGCAGAACCGTGGCAATCACAACCTGGGTGGTTGCTTCTGGCGTTAATAGTCGCCGGACCTTCCTAATTTTTTTTAACTGGAAACAGCACTTGGAAACCACCTGGCCCACTTGTGCTTTTAGTGAGAGTTCACTGTCCACGATGACTCCAAGCGTTTTGGCCGATGGTGATGGTAGCGGAGCTTGACCCAGATCTAATGGCCAGTAGTGAGGGCCCCAATGTTTAGCACTGTCCCCAGTCAATACCAGTTCGGTTTTACCTGGATTTAATTTCAGCTGGTTTTGGTCCATCCAGGATTTGATAAACCTCATGGTTGACTGGAAATGGCTAATAGATTTTTCAGAATTGTCAATGGTAAAAAGAAGCTGCAAGTCGTCAGCATAATTGAAAACTCTCACCTGTTTGTCTCTAAGGGTTTGTATGAGAGGGAGTATATATATATTAAAAAGGTGAGGTGACAAAGAGGAGCCCTGTGGCACTCCACATAAGATGGACTGTTTGACACCGGTTAGGTCTCCCAGGCGCACTGCTTGGGAGCGGTCCTCCAAGAAGGACCTCAGCCAGCGTGCAGCCGTGTCCCATATGCCGGCCTGTCCGACACGGTCGACCAAGATGTTGTGGTCGACCGTGTCAAACGCGGCCGACAAATCTAGGAGCACCAGGGCCTGGGGGGAGCGTCTGTCTGCACAGTCACGAAGTGTGTCCAAAACTGCGGTGACCACTCCCTCTGTTGAATGTGCTGGCCGGAATCCGGCCTGATGGGGGTCAAAACAGGATTATTCCTCCAGAAAATTAGAGAGGCTTTTCGCCACATGTGCCTCCAGGACTTTTGCTAAGTAAGGCAGCAGGGAGATGGGCCGGTAATTAGCCTTACATGCAGGATCAGCCCTTGTTTTTTTTAATAGAGGTATAACTGTGGCCTCTTTAAAAGCAGATGGGACTATGCCAGAGGTAAGGGAATCGTTTAAGAGTGCGAGAGCAGGGGTTGGATAAGTAGAGAAGCACTCTTTTAGGATACGAGGGGGGCAGATGTCCAATGGGGAACCGGATTTGACTCTTGTCATTAGTTCCATGAGCTGGACCTGGATTATGGGCTGAAAGTTGGAGAGGATGGCCGTACTGGTTTTAATTGCCATACCGGTAGTGATTGGAGTCGTGGATTGGGGAATGCTAGTTTTTATATCTGCAATTTTATCACTAAAGTAGGAATTAAGTGAGTCACACAGGCACTGGGTAGGAATTACTTTGGGACGGTCATTCTCCAGGTTCGTCAGTTCATTAAAAATAGAAAAAATATCCTTAGATTTGTTCGAGGAATCTAGGATTCGAGAAGAAAAGTACTCCGCTTTTGCTGCGGAGATGGCATTCATATAATCCTTTCTCGCCCTGGTATATTTACTTTTTTCCTCAGGATCATATACGCGGCGCCAACGGCGTTCAAGATGCCGGAGGGCCAGTTTCCTAATTTTCAAGTCAGATGAAAACCATCTGTTGGCATCCGTGCGGCGTGCCAGTCTAATTCTTTTGTACGGGGCATGAAGATTACTAGCTGCTTGTAGCCAGCCAGTGAGGGTAGATACGGACAGGTTTATATCGTTGTCCAGAGGGGGGATAGAGTCAGCTAGTGACTGTAAAAAAGCATTTTTGTCCATTGCATTCCAATTTCTGGCTAACCTGCCGGTGACTGGCACAGAGGTCAAAGTGGGGGTAAAACAGACCTTAAATTTAAGAATGAGATGGTCTGACCAGAGGCATGGCAAGGTTATCGGGGTGGTTATGCCTGTGGTATTGGACCACACCTGGTCTCGTATATGGCCTTTACAGTGGGTAGGGGAGAGCACTAGTTGGTTAAAATTTAGATTGGACAGAAGATCAGTCAGTTCTGCCGATTGAGGGCCCTCTGAGGGGTCTTTATACCAGTAGTTAAAGTCCCCTACTAAAAGGATCCTAGCATGATCGAGTGCCAGATTAGCAACTTGATCACTTAGGGCCATGGGAAACAATGGCATCGAGGTGGGCGGTCTGTACAGAAGGACGCATGCTATAGTCATGTGGGGAGTAGCAATTTTTAGCACTAGGTTATCTGTATTGGCTAGCGTTAAGCAGGTAAGAGTGGTAACATTTAGATCAGAGTGGATAATTGCGGCGACTCCGCCTCCTCCTTTCCCAGTGGTTCGATCTGCCTGAATGATATAGTAGTTGGGTGGCAGAGCTGCTATTATGTCGGGTGCGGAGGTAGGAGTTAGCCACGTTTCTGCCAGTAGGAGAATATCTGGTTTCTCCGTATCTAGTATCAGAAAAATGTCCATCTGATGCTTGACAAGAGAACGGGTGTTTAAGTATACAATAGTAAGCGACTGGGCAGGTAAATCAGGCAGTTCCTGATTGTCTGCACGGGTGGTCAAATGGCAGCCCTGACCCAGTATACCATACTTGCAAAGCCGGTGGAGTGTGTCCTTTGGCAGGTATAAATGGGCTTTGTTATTATTACACTCCAAGAGGTCGGCCCTGGAGTAGTGAATGGGTTGAGCAGCATGGCATGCCCCTGGTCCCGGCCGGTCGCGGACGGGCGCAGACGGGCTCGTCTTTGGCGCGTCTTCGGCGCGTCTTCGGCGCGCCGTCGACGCGCCCGCTGCGCCCGTCCGCTGCGCTTCCGGGGAGGGGGTTTCATTTTATGCCCGTAAGGTGGGAGGGGCCGAGCACTGTGCCGCTCGCCTGCTCCTCACCTAAGATGGTGTCTTGCACTCTGACCTCAGCAGCGCCTAATCTGCTGCAATGAGGCGAGCAAGATTAGTGGGCGGATACAAAGGCAGATAGAGTATGTGCCCAGGGAGTGAGCGATCGGTAAGTGGAGCGAAAATAAACTTTTAAAACGTAGTCTTTCAAAAGTTATACAGGGTACACAGTTTACACAATAAAATAATTTTCAGCAGCAGTTAGTCCACTCTCACAGGCACGGTCCCGGCTTCCGCCTCAAGACCCAACACCCGCGAGTTTCCAGTGAAAGAGCAGTCCGCTGTTCTTTTCTTTCTGGTTTTGGGTAGGATGAGCAGGAAGGAGTTAGAGATTCTCAGATTCCTGGCTTGGCCTGCTTTTTTGAGTTTATTTGCCAGGTATTCGGGTTTGCTGGTATGGAGGGCTTTGTGGGTTAGGCAGGCCGTTCTGAAGTTACTACGCATTTCTACTGGAAGCCATTTGAGTTCCTTGAGTGCTGGGGAGATGTGATCCGATTTTTTGATGCCGGTAATCATTCTAGCTGCAGCATGTAGTGTTGTTTTGATCGGGGCCAAGTTCGATTTCGGGATGTCTGTTAGGATTGTGTTCCCATAGTCATACTCACTTGCAGGTCCTACACTATGTGTAGGACCTGCAAGTGAGCGAGTATGGCCAATCCTGACAGATGCCATGATCAGACTCTTCAAGCAGTCATGGTCCAACCCAAAGTTTAGGGTTATTGCAGAGAGTTTATGCCATAGATGCACAGTGTGCCAGCAGGAAAACCCAGGTAGAAAGACAGTTGTTAGTTGAGGACGAATTGTAAAAGCAGCAGGACCATTTACTAGGTTGCAGCTGGATTTTATAGAGCTTACCCCTTGTAATGGACTGAAATATGTGTTGGTGGCTGTTTGTTTGTTTTCTCGTTGGGTAGAGGCTTTTCCAACAAGAAGGAATGACTGTCTTACTGTTGCTAAACTGCTTTTGAGGGAGATAATTCCTTGGTTTGGATTTCCAGTCTCTTTAGAAACAGATGGGGTACACATTTCAACAATGAAATAATTCTGATGATTTGTGCAGCATTACAAATTGAGCAAACGCTGCATTATGCCTATCGACTAGAAGCCTCAGGGGTGTTTGAGCAAATTAATGGCACTAATAAGTCCAGACTGTCAAAAGTATGTGCGTCTACAACACTGAAATGGCCAGATGCTTTACCCTTGGTATTGATGAGTCTTAGAAGCATTCCTGATAAAAAAGACTGCATTGAGTCCTCATGAAGTTTGAAGTTTTGATGGGAAGAGCAATGAGATAAGCAATTGTACCAGCAAACAAATGATGAATATAACTGATGTTCTAGTGCTTGATTATTGCAAAGGTTTGGCTGATCTGGTGCGTTCTGTGTCTCACCAGATTAGAGAAATTGCAACTCCAGTGTTTAGAACCGGGGTGGCATGGACCATATCAGATTATTTTGGTGACAGCAAAGCAGTGAAGTGTGGTGGCTTGCCAAACTGGATATATGCAAGACATACAAGAAGAACCAAGCACAAGTCGAATAAAGTGGGCACCAGATAATTGGGTCTCAAAAGTCTGCTGTTGAGAAAGAAAAGGAGAAAGTGAAAGAAGAGAATCAAGAGCACGTACTTGCAAACTTCACAATGAAGGTGCAGAAGCAGTTCAAGTTAAGAAAGCAAGAAAAGGCGATGTGTGATCAAAAGGAGTGAAAAGACTGAAATACACTCTTGAAAAGAAAAAGCCAGATTCAATAGATGAAATACCAAGTCAAACTGAACAAAGTGATTCAGAAAAAGAACTGGTGTGAAAAACAAAGAGAATAAGAATTCCAAATAAGAAATACACAGCTCCAGAATGGACATATGTGATGTTGGAAGAAATTGCAGACACAAATCAAAACGAAGAAGAAACTGGTATAGATCAAGTTGATGAAAGCAAATTAAGACAACCTTAAAAAAATGGTGAAAATTAAGGTGTGATAAAGTCAAAGAAAATTATTTTGAAAGTTACGAAAGATTGAAGAAGAAGATATATAAAAAGAAAATTACAAAAAGAAAAAGTGGGGGTAAAGAGGAGAGGCCTAAAGTGTAGGGATACACTGCTCAAGATGGTTTTTGGATACAAAAAATTATTTTTTAGAATATTTAGGTTTTTCTTGTATTTTTAATTTTTATATAGTGTCCGAAATGGCAAAAGCAAGAGAGAATGGATATCAAAATCATAGTTTTTAAACGTAAATGTGTTAATGCTTGTTTATGTAGTGTTTTACTACTAACATGGGTGTGGTTAAGATTGATTGTTATTGTGCCTGTTCTAATGGTGACTAATCACAAAAATAATACTAATAATGTTGAAAGTGAGAAAGTAGATACTGTTACTGAAGAAAATGTAAACACTAATATGTAAAAGATAGATGATGATAGTGTTTATCATGATGATAAATAAATTAATGATTTCTCGTTAACTGTTTTTACTAAATTGTTGTATAAGTATATTAATACAATGAACGCAAGGTTGTTATGTGTGTATGCAATTACCATTGTCTGTCTCAGAGGGGGTGACATATCATCACCTACCTTTAACCTATGGTGTGTCTTGTAGTGTTTTAACCAGTTTATTCTATGAGAGGGAAGGTTTAGAATAATACTATTCTAATTTGTATTTAATATTTTCAGAGATTCCTATTAGGAGAGATTGGAAGGTTGTTTATGGACCTATTTATGCTGCATATATGGGGGATTATTTCATTAGTAACAAACCAATAGATACAATAGAGGCACATAGAAATAATTTAACTTGTAAATTACGGCATGAGGAGATTGAATTTATGAAAATGGTAGAAGATAGAAGACGAGATTTCAAAAAGAAAGCTGCTGAGCAAACGTCTCATATACCTCCATGGGCTTTCAGAGGGAGTGATTATAAGAAGGGTGGGACTTACGCTGCCATGACTCTAGATTTTCAACAAAGAGGAAGGCTTTGTGTGTTTATGGAAAAAAATAACTTAATAGTTACTTCATTGGCTCTAGTGAATGTGAGCATACTTTCTTGATAAAAGGAAGTTGGGGATTGAAAGGAGGAACTGATCCTGTTTTCCTGGGAATTTATTATGTGTGTGGTAAGAATGCTTATTATCGGTTACCTGCAAGTTGGTATGGATGTTGTTATTTAGGCATAGTCTTTCCTAAGGTTTATCAAATAGATAAGAATAATAAGATTAATTAAATGAAACAAGGACTAACACGTAATAAGAGAGGAGTGAGTTATTCAGAGAAAATAGGGGATATTTTGGAGCACTGATACCTTCAGTTGGAGTTATTCTAAATTCACAAAAAATTTGAAAATTGTCCACAGTGGTTGATCGTTTATCAACTGACTCTGCTGGTGGGTTCTTAATGATTGATACTGAAATGGTTGCGATTAGGTCAATGGTTTTACAAAACCGACTTGCCCTTGATATATTATTGGCAAAAGAGGGTGGAGTCTGTAGCATGTTGAAAATACAACAATGCTGTACTTATATTCCTGACAAGAGCAAAAGTCTTGAAGGGTATATTAAAAATATTACTCAACTTCATGAAGATTTGACACAACTGAACGTTGATGGCGTTTGGGAGAAACTTGGTAAGAGTTTTTCATCAGTGGGAAATTGGTTTTCTACTTTTGGGATTACTCTATTAGGAAAAATATTGATACCTATTACTTCAGTAGTTGTAGTGATATTAATGATTCATATGATTTATAAATGTTGCAAATATAACTGTAGAAAAAAGAGACAGACCTCAAAGGTAGAGCTAAAAAAAGGAAGAGAGAAGAGATATTATTAGAGGATAAGAGAAGAAATTACTATGAGATCATGAAAGACTTAGATGGACGAATGATTAAATGAGAAAGGAGTACAGCCTTTTAAAATAAGTGGCAAATTATATCTTGTTGGGTATTTTTATGATGGCTGAAAAACACCATCAGAAGGGGGATTGATGGAGCAGGGTTTTGCAAAAATAAAACCTGCTTGGATTGAACCCTCAGTAACATTTTTAACAGTGTGCTGTGAAAACATATTAATTAACGCTAAAATAAGGGGAAATGCTTTTGTGCATGTGTAAATGAATGCATGTACTAATGCATGAAAACTAGGCTGCAGTTGCTTATGGCTTTAAGAAAAATAATGACTAATGTTGCTTTTGTGCACATTAATAATACATTGCTAGGACTAATGTGGGTTGTGCATGGGTTAGTGCAGAGGTCTTCAAACTTTTGTATGTTGAGCCCCCCCTGCTGAATCTTCTTAGATGTTGGGCCCCCCCATCACCTAACATTAACTGCAGGAACCGGGCACACTACACAATCGCCCGCCACGCGCATATCATGGGCCATATCCAGCAAATACTGTTCAACATAATAAGAGTGTTTAGGACACTGCAGGTTTGTGAGTGGGTGTGGTAAAATGACAGAGACTTATTACACAGCTCAAAACACAATTTTCCAAGATAAAATGTGCACAAATTGTTTTACTAGGATGTTTTGTTTTACACATGACATAGATTGTTAATAAGACCACAACATAAAAGTGACGGGTGTGCCTGTTTTTCACCACTGAGATGGTCAATCTGTGGATGGATTTTTGCTACTGCCATCCTCAGGTTGTGCTCCACATCCAGTCTTGAACGGTACTAATGCCGCAAGTGCTGAGAACCCAATCTCTCATAAATAGGACGTGCTGAAAGGCAAGAGAGTTTTGATAGCAGTTTCTCTTAAAGTTCAATATTCTGCAGACATTTTCAGCCAAACAGTGACTGCAAATTCTGAAAGTGTTTACATCTAACATTCAGAGATAGTGATGTGTGGTTTCACTGTTGTAACAAAGCAGGAGCTCACTAATTTTACAGTGAATATCTGTGATATCCTCCAATTTCTCATAGACGAGGACCCATTTTGATAAAAAATAAACTTTTTTATGGTTGTTACATGAAACAAAACATTTCTCTGCAAATAGTAATATACTCTCTCACATCAATCATATTAAAAAGAAATGAAACAAAACAGTATTTACAAGAATCTGTTTAGGAATTATTCCAGGCCATCAGGGCAAAAACAGAGCTGCCTCTATGAAGGGACCCTCTGAAAGGCTGGATTGCAGTGCATGTAAATGTATACTTTTGTAATTTAGGCCAAAAACCTTGATGGGGCACGACATACCCATACTTGTGTACAGGGGCGCAACTAGACCCGAACTTCAGGTGGGGGCTAACATTTCCAGCCAGGGTTGGCTCTAGCACTTATTGCACACAGTGCAACAGTCTGTTTTGGTGGCCCCTCCTCCATTTCCTCCCTCTCCATGAATTCCCTCACTACCACTCACCAACAATGCACCTCATCTCTCTATTGTACCTTTCGGCCAGTGCTGGTCCTAGCACTGGTCGCACATGGTGCAACAGTCTTTTTTGGTGCCCCTTCCCCCATTTCCTCTTTGTCCATGAATTCCCTCACTACCACTCACCAACAATCCACCTCATCACTATTTAGCACCTTTCTGGCAAACATTTAATTTTTTTTATAGCACTACTCATTGTTTATTCACACTCAGTTCTTTGATCTACATGGTACACATTCTTTGTAACAGGCACATTAACCCTCTGCGCTGTGTGGGTGGCCGGACTACCCATGTGAGTGCATGGTGAGCCGGGCTAAGTAGGGTAAGAGGAGTGACTGCAGGGTGAGTGAGGCGACCATATGAATTTGGGTGCGGATGTAAGTGCAGAGTGGGACAAATTAATGTATTGGTAATGGTGGGCTTATTTGAGTAAGATTCCAGATTGAGCAGTGAGTGTGACAGGTGAGCGAAGTGTCACATGAGTGCACGTTTAGTAGTGTGCTTGTGTGAATGCAGGGTAAGGTACAGGGTGAACAGCGCAAGTGAGTGCAGAGTGATCACTGTGAGTGCAGAGTGAGCGGTGTGCTCATGTGACCGCAGGGTATGTGAAGGAAGATTGGTGTGAGTTCAGGGCGAGTGGCATAAGTGCGGTGTGGTCACTGTGAGTGCAGGGTAAGTGGGTGAATGGTGTGAGTGCACCGGGATATTTTAATGTGACGTATTGTTGTGTTTTTTGTGTGTGCTTTTATGATCACATGTGACCGAAATAAAGTGAATTGATTGATTGATTGATTGAACACACACATCTGTGGGTATTTCCTGCGGCCTGTGCCAAAGCAAGCCAATGTTGAGCAGAGATTCTCTCTCATTGTGTCCAGTTCTAGAGCCCACCTCTGGCCCATGCCTTAGATCACAAGGCATATGAGTGGGAAGCTGTAATTCGAATGCCTCAATTTTCTGCCTCACAGCCACACACCGGCTTTAGTAAACTGAGTTGGATGCCACTCCATCAGTCCCGGCTTGTGAGCTAAGGTTTTTTGGTGCCCTCCCCATGACCTCCACCTCGGATTCCTTCACTACCACCTGCCAAAAGTGCTCCTCATCTCTCCTTAGCCCCTCTCTCACATACCTTTAATTTGTTTTAAAGCACTGGTAAAGGCTGGTTTTCCTAACCCACGGAGCTATCCACAAAAAATGCAGATCTGTTCTTTGCAGCAAGCATATTAACCCACTGTGCTACTTTATGGCGAGTCATAACTGCCAGTAGACAAAACACCATCTCTCTCTAGCAGGAACATTAACCACAACAGTTATCTTGACATTTTTATTACTGCCCGAAAGCTGGACCCACATGAAACTCTGCAGCAAGTGCCTTTCAATCGTAAGTTATTGTTCAACCCAGCATCCCCCCCCCCCCTCCCGAGTTCAGTGCCTCCCTCCAGGTCAGCGCCCAGCGCAGCTGCACCAGTAGCACTGACCTAAAGCCACCCCTGCACTCCAATATATCAGAATCACATTATGTAGTTGATTGTTTTATGCACGGGTACAGCTCAGGCGCAGCAGTGCAAGCACCCCTCGCTCACAGAACATTCCTGAAGTGGGAATTGTAAGAGGGGAGAAGGACTGTCTGGTCCGCTTGCTACCTAGGCACATGTTGGGTGCTCTGTAATGGAGGCACAGAATTGAGCATAAGATGAAGATGGAGCAATAGTACTCTGGGGTTTGGCTGGTATACAGAGTTGCCAAAGGAGATGGTGTGTTTGTGACGCAGTTTCAGGTGGACAGCACTCTTTGGCGGATCATACCTCAGAAGCTTTTGAGGGGCAGAGGCCAGTAAGCCAGGCATCCTTTGGGTAGAGTCCCCACAGATGAAGAACTCTGCTCTAGAGAGAAGGCACGTATATTCATTGCCATGTCAGGTGTGGGCAGCCTAGCGAGGGTTGGATTTGAAATGAGAAAAGGAAACTTACAAGTACTAGTAGGTTTGCTGAATATTATCATTTTGGCACACTTAGCAACCTTGCCTGCCGTCGGAGCAGTTTGCTCCAATCTTAAGAGACAGTATAGTGAGCGTGCCAAAATTGGTACAGATTGTTCAAGGCTCAAAAGTTATGAGGGGTGTCCCGAACTCCTCACTTTTCCAAATAACATTTTAGCTGCAGTGGAAGGCAAGGGTCTCCTCTGCTCTATGAAATCAAACCAAAGGAAAAGGACGGTCTGTTTGCTTTCGATTTAATCAGAGGAGACTTTCGCCTTCAGCTGCAGCTGAAGCATTTCAGCGCGAATTAACCCCCTCCTGGACCGATTAAAATAACTGTTCGCTTTTAACATGACAAAGCAAGGGCGTCTAATTCCCCTCCCTCCCCCCTCCAACCCTCTATTACGGAGTTCTGCTCAACAAAATGTTCCATTTGGAATGGGGGAAGACTTGCGACGCCGGAGAAGAAAAGACAAACAAAGGTAAGATTTCAGGGTGGAGTGCGCGCCCCCCCCCTGAGATGGTGTCTGGGCCCCACAGATTGAAGAACTCTGGGTTAGTGCAATGCGGAGATGGTGCATTTTGAAATTACATTTCATGAAAATAATAAATGTTTATGTTTGATTCTTGTAGAAAATACAAGAATGGGCCTACTTTCCTGCATGCCAGTTGGGGGTTAAATGTTTGTTAGAAGAAATAGAATGAAATAATGGGTTTGAAATAAGAGCAGAAAATGCAAAAGCATGAATCCGACCTTCACAGTGTGCTGACTGACTGCTAAGCTACAGAAGAAATTTTTGATAAGCAAGTGAAAGCAATGCAACTTCCTCATGAGATGGCAGAAGCAAACAATGAGAGTGTGAAAGACTTAATACATTCAAAACTCTTCAGGAAATATGTGCTCAAAATTGTTTCCTGGGTAGAATCAGACGTAATGCTGAATGTTCAAGACAATGAGGCATTTAATTTAGCGATAAAGCAGAGAGTGGTTTGACAGAACACCCCCGTTCTTAGCCAATGAGAGTCGGAGATTTTACGAATACTGAAACCATTGTGGTTTGGACGTTCAGGTGTTAGGGTATAATTGGGGATCCCCCGTGGGTGCGTTTTTGAAAGTGGGTCGGCTGGTGTTAGCTAGCCGGAGGTCGTCGCTGTCGTCGGTTTGCTGTTTCCAGATAGAGGCCTACCTGTTTCCTGATCCTGAATTCTTACTTAATCTTTTCCACTCGATTCTTCTCGAGGGGTCCTACTACTCTTCTTTGGCCAAGAGGGTAGATTGCCCTGATTTCCTTATTTGGGTTAGTATAGATGACATTTTGAATTTGCACAATCATTTGCAAATGCATTTTGTCTCTGGAACTTTTCTCTCTTCGTCTATCCACTACTTCAATACTTTGTTATTTTGCTATGAGTTTGTTTCTGTTCATTGCTAATATATTTTCACTGTGATGATCCATGGTTTGCATTGTATAACAAATACTTGATGAGCATTTTTTTACTTCACATTATTTAAGATAAATATTATAAAATGTACACTGAGTCTGTTATTATTTAGTAGTATAGTATAGATGAGTATATAATTATTGTCCTCAACTAATTAACTAAAAGGTCAGTCGACACAGATATTTACATATTTTATAGAGGAAATTCAGGTTCTGCAATGTACTTTGGTAAGTTGGGTTTAAACTTTCCTCACACTGACACCCAGCATGCAGGGATCAGTTGGGTAGTGTAAATGGGCCTATGTTTATGAAAACTTATCGATCCCTGATCGCTGAATCACGCACCTGGCTCCCTGCGGCTCTTTCATTGCATCTCTGTATTGAGGAGTACTGCTGTGCAGATTGAATCACTTTTTCAAGCAATCCCCTGGGACAAAGCACTCCTGCTTGTTTCAATTCTGATTTGCTGCATGTATAAATGCTTCATGACATGCAAATCAAATTTGCGTCACGTAGGGAGTACTTGGTTTCTGGCACTTTGCGCCATTACCGACACTGTTGCGTCAGTGTCCCTGACGCATCCTTGATCCTTGCACCATAGTGCGCTCTACCATAAATACTGGCAACAATGGTGCAGGGAAATACCACAACACAGCACAGATTTTTTGGGCTCAACACTGCGTTGTACAGTGTTGTGTCAGTAATGATAAATATGCCTGTGTTTGCAATTTTAGCTGCAAACTTTCAACAGCCACAGAAAGTATAACACCAAATAGGTACATGCCCGTATTCAGTGCTTAATTTGCGCCAGTGGTTGCATTTGGGACCCACCACAACCCATTCTGGGGACCATCATTTATTATACCTCAACAAACTTTGATCCAGAGCAAGAAGGTAAAAAAAAACACAAAAGGAAGAAGAGTAATACAGAAAAACAGTTACAAAGACAGAGAGAGAGCAAGGTTGAAAAAGAGCCTGCAAGAGTAAGATGAACAGAGAGGGGTGTCTGGTGCTGCTGTATTAAAAACGGTACAAAAGGGGGTGGTGATGGATGGAGCATCTGAATCAATCAAACACTTACACCCAGTCAAAAGCTCTGGGTTTAATCCATCACCGTTCTTTAGCCCACTTTGCCACCCCAGTTCAGACATGGCTTTATGCAAATCAGTCTGACCCTGTGCCTCATGGGAACAGTCCAGCCCGAACTGCCAAGCCATGTCTTCCCTGGACCGGAAACAAGCTTCCGAGGACCGGTTTCCGGCATTCCAGCCGTCTTCAGCCCGGCTTGCTTGCATCCAGCGGCAAAGTGAACAAGGGACTCACGTCTGAGCATACCCTGCCACTTATGGTGGCCAAAAGCGGTACAAAAGGGGGTGGTGATGGACGGAGCATCTGAATCAATCAAACACTCACACCCAGTCAAAGGATCTGGGTTTAATCCATCACCGTTCTTTAGCCCACTTTTCCACCCCAGTTCAGACATGGCTATATGCAAATCAGTCTGACCCTGTGCCTCATGGGAACAGTCCAGCCCGAACTGCCAAGCCATGTCTTCCCTGGACCGGAAACAAGCTTCCGAGGACCGGTTTCTGGCATTCCAGCCGTCTTCAGACCGGCTTGCTTGAATCCAGTGGCAAAGTGAGCAAGGGACTCACGTCTGAGCATACCCTGCCACACTTATGGCGGCCAAAAGCGGTACAAAAGGGGGTGGTGATGGACGGAGCATCTGAATCAATCAAACACTCACACCCAGTCAAAAGATCTGGGTTTAATCCATCACCACCCATGAGGTACAGGGTCAGACTGATTTGCATATAGCCATGTCTGAACTGGGGTGACAGAGTGGGCTAAAGAACAGTGATAGATCAAACCCAGATCTTTTGACTGGGTGTGAGTGTTTGATTGGTTCTGATGCTCCGTCCATCATCACCCCCTTTTGTACCGCTGTATTAAAAAGGCATGAGGTGGACTCAAGGCTGAGCAGCCTTGAGGTTCGGCACCCCAATCTTCGATAGTGCCAGCTGTTAGTTTCTGAACAAAAGTTTGGATCCAGTACTTTTTATTTTTTTTACAAATTAAACACTGCCTACAGTTGCCCCGCCAGCCAAGTCCGAAGTTTCAAAGATTTGATGCTTTCATTTTGATATACTTACCTTAATTGACCTCCTGCTAACAGAATTTCAGAATAATGTAATCTTATTTATTATTCATTTTGCACTACATCGCTTACAATGCATTTGCATCTGAAAGGACTTTGGCTACTGCAGCATACGGGCGGATGTTTTCAACCGCATCCAACTAAAGCCTGATTTAGATAGAGGCTGCCAAACCATAGGTAAACAATATGGTCCTGGCTACCCACATGTCTCGAGACAGATGCTGTGGGCTTTTACCTCATTTTTAAACCTTATCCTGATATGGAAAAATATGTACGTCTTGGCATTCAAGGTAACAGAACCTTTCCTAACGGATTTCAGAATGAAGGAAGATGTAATGTTGAATATAAAAACATGGCATGCTCCAAACAGAATGATGCCTGTCTTCGTTTTTATAGCCTGCATGATTTAGCGCTTTTTTTAATTTACTTTTTTAGGTGTGGAATAAGGCAAGCTCTTTTGATTTGCAACAACATTTCTAAAAAATACACGTTTGGCGTTGGCTAAGACGTTTTGTTTGGGGAGAAAAGTCGCAAAAATACATATATACACAGTTACATACAGAGGCTTTCAGACAGCCCTCTTCGTCCATTGGTCTGTTATAGTGTCATCAACATTTTGCTTGCATACTCCGCCGCATGCAGAGGGGCAATGGAGTTGTCCACGTCATGCTCTGGTTCGCCTCGATGTCAGCATTTTGTCAGTTCACATATGTGTATAGGTGCTCCAAAAAAATAATCCACTTTGAAGCCAGGACTAATGGGTCAAAGTCCCCCACTCATTTGATTGCATGCCGTTAGGCAACTTTTGTGTGTACCTCTGTTTAAATTCCTGGGTATATTTTGTTCATGTGACTGCAGCCATTCCTATTTCAGTATTTTGCTTTAACTACTGCTTAACTATATAAGGAGGCGCAAAAAATATAATTGAAAACAGTAGCACAGTGGGGCACTTGACTTGATGGCATGGAAGTGTATAATGATTCTCCTAAAGCTACAGCTTTGTGCTTCGTCCATGGAAACTCATTATTTTTTTCTGTTACAGTCCGACCGTGTTTATGTTTCCTTTTCTTCTGGGTCGTTGCCACCCTGCCTGCCCCACCCCGTCCCCGTTTTTCACATTCCATACCCAATCACAAGTTGATGTTAACGTTAAAAGCTACAAGACCGAAGTGTAATTTCAGAAAACCCTTTGGATTACTCGAAGTCTTTGCATATCCTTAGAATATAAATCCTCTATATAACAATGAAAAAAGTTGCGGGAGATACCACGCTGCCGGGCATAAATACTAGCATAGAATTCACCCAGATGCATTCTGGTAAATGTAGTGCATGATAACACTCACTTTAGTTGAAAGTCTTTAGGGTCTGAGAGAGCGCAAACTGATTTAAATGTATGAGTACATCACACTTACCTGTAGTAAGCACAAATCATGAAGAGAAATGCCATGAGTGCTAATAGTATCTGCAAATATATCAAAAATGTATAGCTAATGTAGAGATTTAATAGAAGTGGAACTAATACAGAAATGTGTGACATTATATGACTTTATTAGACGTGATTATTTTTGAATCCATGTCGTGAAGCTGCTAAAGCATAAGATGGTATGTGGTTAAAAGCGGAACGTGGTAGGCCTCAGAGCCAGAGCTGGAGGGAAAGGGAAGAAGGTTCTTTTCACGACACAGATTATATTAACGTTTTTGGTCATTGCATTAATAGACCATGATTTATAGAAATGTTTACTTAATAATAGAATAAGAGTATTAACATGCTTTAATTAATGAAGAAGTTGAATGTTATTATCATAATGAGAAATATTGTAGGCCTGAAATGTTTTAGCATTGATTTACACGTACATGTCTGGGCTGAGAAATGTTGCAAGCCTTTTTAGAAGTATATGAGAGTTGGGTTCTTGGCGGCAGATATCTGTCTGCAACAGGAAAGGGGGGATCCAATTATAAATGAATGAATAGAGGTCTGTTCAGTAGACGGCCCAGACATGGAGGAGGGTTCTGGAATGTTTAAGGGGTATCAGCGGGCCGGAGAAGAGTCTGAGAAGCAAGGTCAACTCTAACGTCTGAGGCCCAATACAAAGCATCATGGAAAAAGCCTGAAGTTGCACCACGTGAGAGGCGTTTCGCAAGGGGCGTCTCAAATGTTGTTGACTGTTTTGTATTAGGGACAGCACCCCTGGGTGGAGTTAGAGCAGAGACCTGAGGACCCTTTAGAGAGCGGATGGGTAGGCAGTGAGGGGTCATGACTGGAGAACTATAGGTTTTCACCAAGAGACTTAGAGTGGGTGACTTCCCTTGGGGGTCATTCATTGCTGACACCTTCGTTAGGTTGGGATTTGGTTAAGTAGGGATACCATCTAGAACAGGGTAGGGACGCCTAACCTGTGTTTGTTTTCCTCCAACCTAAATGAAGGAGAGATATGCGTCTATGCTGATAGCTTTACTATTCTTAGAACTTGTGTTAGTGATTTCTGTTGCTCGTCTGAGGGCTTTTCGAGAGCACATGTATGTAATTGGACCTGTGTATCTCGTGAATCTCATTCTGAGATGCCTGTATTTGCAGCTCATTATATCTTTACAATAAACTTTTGAAAACTAGAAGTTGTCCGTGATCTTTGAGAGTAGAGTCCTTTCTTGGGTGAACTGGCTTGGAAATGGGTGTACTGTTTTCCTCCTAGACAGGCAACAAAGGTTCAGTCGACCAGATCGAGGTTTGGATCAATAGATATAAGGTATCGATCAAAATCTCGCCCTTTCAGTTGGTAGCTATAGAGGATGGTTGCCTTCTTGAGGACGGTGACCTAGGCCAGGTTAGCTTACCCCAAGGCCCCTAGAAATCGATGATCGGAAGAACAGCCCGCAGATGAAGATCCGGATGACGTGAGACAGAAAAAGCAGCAGTATCGGTCGAGAGTGAGTATAAAGGGTTATGCGTGTTAGATTGCGGTGTTTTGTATTGTATCTATGTTGTAATGTCTGGCGGAGTTGAATGTCTGTAGAGTGACTGTGGAACAGGTTGTGAGCGCGCGCAACCGGTGGAAATCTTAAGTTCAAGGAGAGCTTAAGTGGTTCGGGTGTATCGGACACCCAGAGTAATTGTCAACTAGTGTGAAGGGGGTCATGAGGTACCATTGATCACCCGAGAGACCGAGATAGGGGGAACGTAAGAGTGAGTGCGTGAGTAACGGACGCTGGTCGGAAGTTACTGTGTGTGTAAGCAACCTATCAGAGAGACGATAGACATCTCGTCAGTTGTGTTGACAATTACAGATAGACTGTGGACGTACAGTCGAGAGAAGTGACCGCTTGGTCGAAAGTAGTCATTTTTCGGTGTATGAATGGGACGCATGCATAACCGGGAGACGAGTTGAGAAAGGAGGGGTGCTGCTGCGAAGCGGAGAAAAGTGACGTCAGGTGGTGTCGCGCAGTGATTGGCTGACCGGAGAAAGACCGCGCTGTGATAGGCCAGCTAGCGAACACGTCAGACAGGGTCGCGACGTGATTGGCCGACAGGAGAAAGACCGCGCTGTGATAGGCCAAGCTAGCAAAGCCGCGACAGGATTGGTGGATTGTCATCAGGAAGTAAACAGAGTAGCGAGGCTGGATTTTGTGCGCATAATTATGAAGTGTTTTAAATGGTTGAAAGCGCTGTTTAAAAAAGAGAAGCGGGGATCGTATGAAGGGGAAGAAGCCCCGCCGGAGGGTACGCCAGCTCGTTATATGGCAGTAAATGTTGGGTTGCATACGATCCTTTGGATATCAGAGTGGAGTAAGATTACTGAAGGAAATGAGGAACTGACGTTCCCGAAGTACGGGACGTTCAGATTAGAGGTGTTACATCGATTGAAATCAGTCATGACCTCAAAGAGACCCTTGCCTAGACCAACCCAGTTTGAAGCTCTTGAAGCATGGATTAGGGCAGCGCATGAAAAGAATATGAACAGACGACAAGAAAGGGTGAAACGCTCGGTAAGGGCAGTGCAGGATGCCAGGTGGGATGCGGATGCTAAAAGATGGAGAGTGCATAACCTGGAAGTGAATAAACTGTACCCAGTGTTAGAGGCGCCAGTAAATAAAAGTCCCCTGGAAGAAGATGATGAGAGCGAAACAGAGGACAGCCTGATAAACAGATTACTGACAGACAGGCCACCCCCGTATAATAGAGCAGGGGGAGAGGTCGAGAATACTGAAGGAGCAAAGGGGGGCAATGCAGGAGAGCATAGACCGCTTCCCAGTTCAGAGTGGGATCCTGAGCCAAAGAAAGAGTTGTTCCAGCCTAGTCAGGTGCAACAGGTAGTCGGTAGGTTTGTGGTACAAAGAGCGCCGGAAACGGAAAGCGCCACATCCTACCCATTACCAGATGCACTACAGGTACCTGTTACCATAGGTCCTATAATATCGATATATGACCAAGAGAGAGCAAAAGGGGAAGAACGGAAACGGAAAGACAGAGAAAGAGCAGAGGAGGCAAGGAGGAACGATACCACTAATTCCCCAAGTCAGATGCCGATACCCAGAGAGTGGAGCACCCCGATGCACACAGCAGGGGACCCAGGAGGAGATCCTGGGGGCCCTAGATGGCCAATGGATCTGAGGGGATCGGGACGAAAATCCTTTCAAGAGCTAAATGAGTACATGAAGCAGTGGGATGAGGCAGTGAAGGCTCAAAAGTGCATCAATGCTGCGGAAGCTGAAAGAGAAAGTCAGGACAGCAGAGCACGGACTCACTGCGGGGCTGGGGAGAGTAGCCCGGAGTGGGACTGTAGAGGGAGTAGGGGAGTCACCCATTGGGCCCGGAGTGGAGGTAGAATAGACCTGGAAAACGGGGGCCCCGGGAGTGGAGGGGTGGCGCGCCCAATACTCAGTGAAGAAAAGAGGAGAGCACAAGAGTACAGAAACAGCTTTAAGTGTCCACACTGTGTACCTGGCACCAGAGAACTGAATGGGAGTTGTGAGAGGACGCACCATAATCCCTGTGATGACAGAAATGAGCGCAGCCCAGGGAATATGGGGAACCAGGAAGGATCGTATCGGATACTGAGCGATACGAGGCAAAGGGAGAGTAGCGACCAGAGGGAAAATAACAGAGAGGTGTGCAGTGAGAGGAGAGAAGAAGAAGAGAATGGGCAGAGCCAGAATAGGGGTAACAGGCCCGTGTTCCATCACCTTCCAAGATCGGATGGCCGAGCATGGGACCTGGAGAGATGGGAGCAAGGGAGGCCGCCCATTAACTCTCCTGAGCCCAAACGCAGAGCTCGAAGTTGGGATGGTAGGGAGACCAGCGAGCCCCCTTCGAAAGACATATTGCGAGCTGAGATAAAAGCCAAGAGACTTGATGTCTCCAGCTTAAGGTCAGATCTGGATGACATGGTAGATGGTACCCTGCCTTTAGAAAGAATGGAAATGTATGAACAGGATGAAATACTGTATATGGCAAAGGACATCACTCGAAAGGCGAGAGCAGTCCATGAGAAGTTAGTCGAACTAGCAGGCAAATATATGGTGGACTTGTCAAGAACCAAAGCATTACAGGGTAACCACAGGCTACATTACTCAGATCGAGACCTAGATGAGAGGAGAACGATTGGGCTGAAAACACACATAAGGGAACTGATTACTGGAATAAGGACATGGAGGGCACTAGATAAGTGGGAAGAGAGGTGGTCCAAGAAAGGGACCGGCAGGAGAAGCATGATTGGTATGACACCAGGACAGCAGGGAATAGAAGCTTACCCTTTGCGTGAAGTTGCAAACGGGAACTATGTACATGTCCCTTGGAGTAGGGGAGATTTAGCTGCTTTTACCACCTCTTTCCCCAAATTACGTGAGAGCCCAGTGGAGTGGTATAAGCAAGTGGAGAGATTTGTAAAAATCTCAAAGGTCCTTTGGATAGATCTGAACACGCTGTTTGACATTGTAGTACCAGGCGATCTGTGGACAGCATGCAAGGTTAGCGCTGAGTGGCCCACAACGGAGCCAGAGAGAGATGCCAAGACTAATGGGCCGTCCGAGATTGTGATGGCAAAATTCGAGAGAGTGATGACTTGGCTGAAAGAGAAGGTGCCAATGCAAGACATAGATTGGGTCAGAATAGACCGAACAAGACAGGAACCCAAAGAGACAGTTCACGAATATTACGAGAGATTGCTGAAGGCGTTTAAACAGTATAGCGGCTTGGATGTAATGGACCCAAAAGACATAGGACAATTCGTGTCCAAGTTCGTTCTGGGACTGAGACCGGATATTAGTTTAATGATTCAGCAACACTCGATTTGTTGGCAAACTAAACCCCTAGATGAAATACTGAGATATGCAAGGTACTGCTGTGATGAGATAGATTCCAAGGCTAAGAAACTAAAGGAAAAGTTGATGGTGGTACAGATGCAGGCAGCAGGGAACGGGGGACAGCAGCCACAGCAGCAAGGAACAGGTACAGGAGGAAAGAAGCAGTACAGTCAGAACAAGGGTAATGAGGAGAGTTCCACCTTTAGACCCAGAATAGACATAGCTACCTTGAAGAAAACGACTAGGTGCCACCAGTGTAACGAGCTGGGGCATTGGAAACGCGAGTGCCCTTACAATGTAGAGATAGGAGGGCAAGAGATAGAGGAGGAAGAGGTTCAGAGCGCGCCTACAAGAGGGGTAACGCCATACCAAGGAAAGGTGCTTAAAGGGGGGGCTCCTCCCCGAGCCCAGTTCCCGCAACCTCCTCGGGTAGGGAGTATGGGTAAGACCTATAGACAAATGCCCCTGTTTGTGGAAGGGGAAGAGTGCTATTATGTGGACCCATTAACCGGACAGAGAGTGGAAAGAGAAGACTGCACCCTTGGGGCAGCCTTAGAGGTAGATCAGAGGGGACCCTATGTGGAAGCAGAAGTAGCAGGGTGCCCTACGACATTTCTGGTGGACACAGGAGCCACTAGATCCACGATCAGATCAGCTGCAGTTCCAGACCTGCCCATGTCTGGAGAGACTATACAGGTGGTAGGGGTCGCAAACAGAAGAATAACCAGCCAATTGACAGAACCGGTGCAGGTGAAAATAGGGAAGTACAGTGATGAGCACCAGTTTGTGGTTTGCGATTCAAGCCCTGTGTGTCTGCTAGGAAGAGACCTGTTGTGTAAATTGAATTGTACTATATATTGTACACCTCAAGGGGTGGAGGTATTGACCAATGATGATGACGCAGATTTCAAAGTTGCAAACTCTAGAATATGCGTGGAATTGTACCCTACTTTGACAGTAGATGAGCTTCCCTGGGACTTGAGAGAGACAGTGGCATCAGAAGTATGGGATTTCACTGGGGAAGAGATTGGATTGGTCAAAGGGGTGGACCCAGTGAAAATTGTAGTGAAACCGCATGCTGAGTTCCCAAGAACACCCCAATACAAATTGACTCCAGAAACGATTGCAGGCATAAAACCCGTGATCGAGTCCATGATTAAACAGGGAATACTGAAAGAAATCGTGGGTAGTCCATGCAACTCCCCGATTATGGGTCTGCAGAAACCCAATGGGAAATTTCGGATAGTACAGGACCTGCGAAAGATTAATAACATAGTCGTTTCATGTTGTCCAGTGGTACCGAATCCATCAGTGATACTGTTTCAGATTCCATTCCAAGCAGAGTGGTTCACAGTGATCGATCTTTGTCAGGCTTTCTTTTCGATCCCTTTGGACGAAGATAGCCATTTTCTTTTCGCATTTAAGCTGGAAAATCGCGTCCTAACATGGTGTCGTATCCCTCAGGGGTATACAGAGAGTCCATCGATCTTTAACCAGCTTTTGAAGAAAAATCTTGAAAGTCTAGTGCTGCCCCAGAAGTCAGTTCTGGTCCAGTACATAGACGACCTCCTTGTGGCGTCAGAAACAGAAGAAGCTTGCAGAGAAGACTCCATTGCTTTGTTAAATCACCTAGCTGCCAATGGGCATAAGGTGTCCCCGGGAAAATTGCAGTACTGCCTGACAGAAGTGCAGTACTTAGGACACCGAATTGAGAAAGGCAAACGAAAAGTGTCACCGGACAGGATAGAGGCGATTATGAAAATGAATGCGCCTAAGACACAGAGAGAGGTCAGGATGTTTCTAGGGATGGTGGGTTATTGCCGACAGTGGATCGTGAACTTTTCACTGAAAGCAAAGCCCTTGCAAAAACTGACGCACAAAGAGGTGAGTGATCCAGTACCATGGGACAAAGACTGTTTGATGGCGTTCCTACAGCTGAGAGAGGACCTGTGTCGTGCTCCGGCATTGGGAATGCCTGATTACACTAAACAATTTTTTCTTTACTGTTGTGAGAGAGAAGGTTGTGCGTTGTCTGTGTTGGTCCAAATCCATGGGAATGCCCGTAGACCAGTTGCTTATTTCTCGGCTACTTTAGACCCAGTAGCCGCAGCGTTGCCCGGATGTCTCAAGTCCGTTGCTGCAACGGGTGTCAGCATTGAAAGATGTGAAAATATCGTTATGGGGCACCCGTTAGAGGTGTGCGTGCCACATTCTGTTGAACTGTTAATGACCAGGACCAAAACACAGCATCTGACCAACAGCAGGCTCACGCGCTATGAGCAAGTTATTCTTGCTGCAGAGAACGTGACCCTCAAGAGATGCTCTGTTTTGAACCCTGCTACCTTGATGCCACTTCCAAATGATATCGATGATGATGATGAATGTACAGACCATGACTGTCTCGATGTGACTGAACTATGCACCAAACCCAGACCCGACATCGTAGATGAGCCACTGACCGACCCAGACGAAGTTTTCTTTGTTGATGGCTCATGTGTAAGAGACGAAGTTGGGCAGTTGAGAGCAGCTTATGCTGTTTGCACAATTGAAGGAGTTGTGGAAGCAGGGTGCCTGGAAGGAGTACACTCCGCTCAGGTAGCCGAGATTATTGCCCTGACACGTGCTTGCTTAGCAGGCAATCAAATTCGAGTCACCATATACACCGACAGCCAGTATGGCTATGGGGTAGTTCATGATTACGGGCAGTTATGGTCTCAAAGAGGGTTCATGACCTCTTCAGGCTCTCCCATTCGCAATGGAGAGTTTGTGCGCCTGTTGTTAGAAGCATTGCAATGCCCAGCAAGTATCGCAGTTGTAAAGTGCATCGCACATACCAGAAATGAGGACTTTGTTTCAAAAGGCAATAGATATGCTGATGAAGTTGCGCGGTATTGCGCGGAACAAGGTTACTCTTTCACAGAGGTGGATGTGGGTGGAATAAATGTAAGAACTGAATTAGCCATGATATTGGAAACTGTTGATACTTGGGATGAACTGTCAACCATGCAAGAAAATGCTCCTGATTCTGAAAAAGAAACATGGGAAAAGGCAGGATGTGTAATGGGTGAGACCCATTTTTGGGTCTCAGCAGACGGCAGAGCAGTGTTGCCCAATGAGATGGTGAGTCCAATGGCTAGACTCATACATGGTCCCGTACACTTAGGGAGAGATGCTATGCTGAGAGTGTTTAGACAGACTTGGTACAATCCTAAGTTTAGAATAGCAGCAGAAGCAGTGTGCCAGCGTTGTGTGACCTGCCAGCAGCTGAATGTAGGGAAAAGAACACCAGTTGCACTAAGTCACATAGGAAGGTCTGGAGGTCCATTCAATAGAATGCAGATAGATTTCATTGAAATGCCAAGGTGCAACCGCCTCCGCTATGTCCTGGTGGTTGTTTGTGTGTTCTCCAGATGGGTTGAGGCATACCCTACACGTAGGTGCGACACCCTCACAGTGGCCAAGTTACTGCTTAGAGAACTCATCCCTCGCTTCGGGGTGCCGGCCTTTTTGGAATCAGATAGGGGAACACATTTTAACAGCGAGCTTGTGAAGATGATCTGTGTAGCACTAAATATTGACCAAAAGCTGCATTGCAGTTACCGACCAGAAGCCTCAGGAATTGTGGAACAGATCAATGGAACAATCAAGGCCAGAATAGCGAAGGTGTGCTCCTCAACGACCCTGAGTTGGCCTGATGCCCTGCCATTAGTCCTCATGAGCCTTCGTAGTACCCCAGACAGAAGAACAGGGTTGTCACCACATGAGGTGTTAATGGGGAGAGCAATGAGGCTGCCATCTATTCCAGCTACTGCACTGTTAAATATCACAGATGATATGATCCTGGACTATTGTAAGGGGCTGTCTGACGCCATGCGTTCTGTGTCCCTTCAGGTGCAGGCTGCAGAGGTTCCAGCGTGCCAGGGCCCGTGCCATGACCTGAACCCTGGGGACTGGGTCCTGGTAAGAAAACACGTGAGAAGAAGCTGTCTGGATATTCGTTGGCGTGGGCCCTTCCAGGTCATCCTGATCACAAACACAGCTGTAAAGGTGGGAGGCCTGCCCAATTGGATCCACGCGTCACATACGAAAAGGGTTCCAGCACCTCTGGAAACAGCTCCTCTCTCGGATAGACGTCCAGCAGAGGACCGAGAAGCCATAGAGGGGGCTAGCCAAGCTGTAGAGGTGCCAGCGGAAGCAGGGAACGAGTCTGACCAAGCTGAGGACGGTCAGTACAACAGCGAAACAGAGGACGCTACAGAAGGAGAAAGTAGCTGGGAGTACGAGTCTGACCCTGACAGGTCTGAAAGAGAGCGAGAACAGACCAGAAGGAGAAGGAGTAGAAGGGCACGTGGAGAAGCTAATTGGCCGCAAAGAAGGAGCTCTAGCCTGAGGTCAACTCCAGAGTTAACCCTTCCTCCGATATCAGAAGACTCAGACCCAGAAGAAGGTGCTCAGGGCGCTGAAGCACCGGACCGAAGAAGGTCAAGAAGAGTGCGTGTGCCTAACAGAAGATACTCCACACCTGAGTGGACATATCTGGCGACAAATGTCTGTGAAACCGGAGACAGGGAGGATCCGAGCGGTGGTGGTGTCCAGTTCTGAGCCCATTATCACCGTGGAAATACGACTGTTGGTACCCGGTGTCGAACAAGAAGGGTCACTAACATTCGTGCTCCCCAGACCTCCCCGCCTCAGCAAGTTAAAACACATGTTTCTTACAGAATTGCAATTCCCCGACTTTGGTACAACGATAACAGCACATGAAGAGCACAATCTTCGTTTGGAAATACTGAACTATGCTATTGAAGCTGCAACCACAAATCTGATAGTAGACTGTTAAAGGACTTTGTAAATAAAGCAAGCAGAAAAAGAAGATTACCTAGCGCCCAGGAAGCAGAGAATTTTAGGGAACTTCCCTTGAGTTGATGGAGAAGGGCTAGGGTTGTCTTTTTGAACTGTTAAAGGACTTTTGCGAAGAAGGTTGTCAGCCTCCAGTTGTGTGGATTCTAAAGACAAAAGGATTGAAAAGAGACTGTAAAGGAACGAGAGGAAAAGAACTTTTTGCAAAGATAAAGAGAGAGCTAGATTGTCTGACGAAATGGAGGCCGGCACCCCGAACCGCAGAGCTAAATGTATAATAGGTACACTAATAGTAGGAGTGATAATATTGATAGCTTTAGTGGTAACAATTTCTTATGTAAAGGGAAATGAAGAAGAGGTAAAGGTAACTGATGCGAATTCTGTAGTAACGCTTACACCTATTGTTGCTGGTGAGAAAAGGGAAAACACTCAAGAGAAAGCGTTATTAGCTGCAGAAGCCCGCAGGTTACATGTAGACGAGTCCCAAGGAGACTTTAGGTCAAATGCTTATGCTAAACTCTTGTATGAATACGTGGATGCCATGGAGGTTAAGGATTGCTACGTCTGCATGCAGTTGCCTGCGTCTGTAGATGAAGGAATTCGCTATCATCACCTCCCTCTGACATATGGCATTACATGTAGCTTATTGCTTAGTATATTTTATGAGAGAGATAGTTTTGAATACTATTTCTCTAACTATGATTCAGTGTTGCCAGAAGTCCCGAATTATAAGCAGATGAATAAATGGGATTACTGGAAGAGTGAAGACAGATTGGCCAAATTCTTCATTCCTTGGATTACCTTAGATACTTCACATGCCCGTAGAAATAACCTGACATGCAAGGTGTCAGAAGTCGAGAAGAAGTTCATAGGGCAGGTGGATGATCGTTACAGGAGACAAAAGATTTTGAAGAAATCAGGACAAGGGAAAATAGATTGGACCGAGGAAGAGAAGTCACACAAGAGAAAGGGTAGTAGTGGTCCAATAGCTTTAGATAAAGCACAGAGAGGAAAGTTATGTCTTCACCGAGCCAAAACGTATTATGAAAATGTATACGTGGGTGAAGTTGACTGTGAGCATGCTTTTAATTTAGAGTACTACACTAAGGATTTCCTGAAGGGAATGCAAGTGATTCCAAATGTGTATTTTGTATGTGGAAGAAATGCTTACGTGAGACTACCTGACAACTGGTATGGATCATGTTACTTGGCAATTGTCTTCCCCAAAATATATCATGCACAAGATTTAGTGATCATTGAGGGTCAGACATCATCGAGGGGAAGGAGAGATGTAGGTGATGCCGAAATGGTTGGAGATGTCTTTGGAGCTATGTTTCCTCTTTTGGGAATAATCCTTAATGATGTTAAAATTAGACGACTGGCAACAGTTGTCGACAGGTTGTCTGCCAGCACTGCTCAGTCCTTAATGCTGGTAGAAGGAGAGATGCAATCGATAAGGGCTATGGTTCTTCAAAATCGTCTTGCATTAGATGTCCTACTAGCAAAAGAGGGCGGAGTCTGTAAGGCTTTGAAGGTCCAGGAATGTTGCACTTACATTCCAGACAATTCGAAGCCCCTTGAGAAAGTTATTAAGAACATAACTAGTATTCACAAGGAGATCGAAGACTTGAGTAGAGAAAATGTCTGGGAAAAGGTGGGCCACGGAATGAGTACAGTTGGAGGGTGGTTTTCCGCCTTAGGCAAAAGCTTTGTATGGTATATCCTAAAGCCTATCATCATAATATTGATCTGTGGGATAATATTGTGGGGATTGGTGAGGGTATTCAAATGGTACAGAGCAAGAAGGTCAGAAAGGGCCCAAAGAGAGCAGCTGCAGAGATTGGCTGCCATACAAGATAATCAGTACAGGAGCCTGAGAGCTCTGGAAGCGCAGAGAATGCCAGCAATAACTGCAGTTTAAATGTTAGTGATGACCCCGAGAGGTCATCAAAGGGGGGAACTGAGAGAGCGCAAACTGATTTAAATGTATGAGTACATCACACTTACCTGTAGTAAGCACAAATCATGAAGAGAAATGCCATGAGTGCTAATAGTATCTGCAAATATATCAAAAATGTATAGCTAATGTAGAGATTTAATAGAAGTGGAACTAATACAGAAATGTGTGACATTATATGACTTTATTAGACGTGATTATTTTTGAATCCATGTCGTGAAGCTGCTAAAGCATAAGATGGTATGTGGTTAAAAGCGGAACGTGGTAGGCCTCAGAGCCAGAGCTGGAGGGAAAGGGAAGAAGGTTCTTTTCACAACACAGATTATATTAACGTTTTTGGTCATTGCATTAATAGACCATGATTTATAGAAATGTTTACTTAATAATAGAATAAGAGTATTAACATGCTTTAATTAATGAAGAAGTTGAATGTTATTATCATAATGAGAAATATTGTAGGCCTGAAATGTTTTAGCATTGATTTACACGTACATGTCTGGGCTGAGAAATGTTGCAAGCCTTTTTAGAAGTATATGAGAGTTGGGTTCTTGGCGGCAGATATCTGTCTGCAACAGGAAAGGGGGGATCCAATTATAAATGAATGAATAGAGGTCTGTTCAGTAGACGGCCCAGACATGGAGGAGGGTTCTGGAATGTTTAAGGGGTATCAGCGGGCCGGAGAAGAGTCTGAGAAGCAAGGTCAACTCTAACGTCTGAGGCCCAATACAAAGCATCATGGAAAAAGCCTGAAGTTGCACCACGTGAGAGGCGTTTCGCAAGGGGCGTCTCAAATGTTGTTGACTGTTTTGTATTAGGGACAGCACCCCTGGGTGGAGTTAGAGCAGAGACCTGAGGACCCTTTAGAGAGCGGATGGGTAGGCAGTGAGGGGTCATGACTGGAGAACTATAGGTTTTCACCAAGAGACTTAGAGTGGGTGACTTCCCTTGGGGGTCATTCATTGCTGACACCTTCGTTAGGTTGGGATTTGGTTAAGTAGGGATACCATCTAGAACAGGGTAGGGACGCCTAACCTGTGTTTGTTTTCCTCCAACCTAAATGAAGGAGAGATATGCGTCTATGCTGATAGCTTTACTATTCTTAGAACTTGTGTTAGTGATTTCTGTTGCTCGTCTGAGGGCTTTTCGAGAGCACATGTATGTAATTGGACCTGTGTATCTCGTGAATCTCATTCTGAGATGCCTGTATTTGCAGCTCATTATATCTTTACAATAAACTTTTGAAAACTAGAAGTTGTCCGTGATCTTTGAGAGTAGAGTCCTTTCTTGGGTGAACTGGCTTGGAAATGGGTGTACTGTTTTCCTCCTAGACAGGCAACAAAGGTTCAGTCGACCAGATCGAGGTTTGGATCAATAGATATAAGGTATCGATCAAAATCTCGCCCTTTCAGGTCCACCATTGTTGGAGCAGTCAGCTCGGTGTATTTCTAGACACGTGTTTTAAGATACTTGTCCTTGTTCAGTAAAGAATAAGAACTTAGAATTCGGGGTGCTGGCAATGATACTCACTGTCTTCTCACAACTGTATCCTCCTACACCTTCCATTGTAGGTTTGATATAAACATATAAACGTGGGTTCTGATAAAAAAAAAAGGAGGCACTGGGAATTCATCTTTCTGTATGACTCTATTCCTAAGCAAGGTGGCGAGTTCTTGCCACATGACTGGAGCACCCCTACAAAATTCAAGCACTCCACCTAATGCTTCAATGGCATAGGCAATGACAATAAACTGAGACTCTACAAATCATGCTCAACAAATGGGATAGCATCATACAAACCACCAGAAAGCTGTTCAGGGCTTTGACACAGGTGTGAAGTGCTATGCACATGCAAAAATGCAATATAAAGCTTCATTGTGTTCCAACGGATCCTTCATTAAAGGATTTTCCTCCATTAAGCTCTCATCAATCGACTGCTGAGAAAAGTAGTCACACTACTTTGGCTCAATGAAGCAGGAGCAGTGTACAATCACAGAATCTCATATTTTCGTGGCTCCCCTTTCAAAAGTAAAACTTATAAGTTACTTTGGGTTTTCAACCATCTCCTATGCTGATGACACCCAAATCACTATGCCTATCACCAGTAACATCGAGGATGTGTCTGGTTTTTGAGTGACAGGAGCTGGGGTGGCTTCAGGAGACAGGGTGAGGCAGGCTGAATAGACCTCTCGGCAGTGGGAGTGATGGGTGGAGTAGCACCTGGGCCTGAATAGGGCTGTGCCTGCCTTCCACAATGCTGGTTCCACCCCCTGTGGTGTGTCCGATGACCCTGGCACACACTGGCAAAGGAAGAAGTTGTGCACTGGCAGAATGCACCCAGAACTGGTTTGGACTAGGTACAGGCACCCTCTGCCTTCAGAGACAAATGATTTGTGTGTGTATAAAAACGGGGACCCAGACCCCAGAAATTTAGATCACTTCTGGAAATCAAGACAAACATTTGCTGAGGAGAAGAACCAGGAAACTGAAAGAGGAGACTACCCCTGTGCTGTGTGCTGTTTGGGGGTTGGCCTGCAGTAGTTGCTTCATTGCCAAAGAAAGGAGAAAAAAGACTCAGTGTGCTTTCATCTTGAAGAAGAATCTCCAAGAGCTTGGACTGTGCTTGCCTCCTGCCTGAAGTCTCAGGGATACAAGACTTCACCACCAGCTCACCCCTGAATTCCCTTGCTGAGAATTAATAATAATAATCCACATTTGTAAAGCGCACAATCACCCGCAAGGGTCTCTAGGCACTGGGGGCCGTCGGAAAGTTTTAGCAAGCTATTGCCCAGAGTCACATGGTGCTGAGCTAATCTGCCGCCGGTGCCGGGGATCGAACCGTGATCCCCAGATTCTGGAGTCAGTCGCCCTAGCCGCGGCACCACACCTCAATTGAAGTGCTTGCTGCTGTGCTGAGCCTTCTAAGAGACTGCGTGTCGCTGGGAGCTGGAAGCGCGACTCAATGAAGAAGAACCGTGTCGCCGCTGCAGCTGCTGTCGTCCCATCGCCGAGTAAGCGTGCCACCGCTGTCGCCATCGCATCACCAAAGCGCGTCGGACATGCGGGCCGCCGCCGCAGAGGTTGCCGTCGCATCACAGGAGAAGCATGTTGCAGGGCCTGTCGTGGCTCCAAAGTTTCACCGAGTTGCTGCAAGGCCGTCAGGCGTGCACACATCACATCTACGTCGCTGCATCGTAACCAAGACTCTATTTTGTTGCATTGCACCAGAGCGCCATCACATCGGTTTGCAGTAAGAAACCAGTGCGTCAACACCCCACATAGTAAGGATGCGAGCCTCAAGTCCCCTGAGCAGCAGTAAGGAACCGACGCATCCACTCCCCTGAGTGTAAGGAATGGCGTATCACCTTCCCTGCGACCCTTTTATTTGTTTTGCGTTACGCATCCTAGGTACTGTGAGAGTAAAGTGTTGCATTTACCATCTAAGGTGAACTAAGCTATTTCTACCATTTTGAGACTTATTTGAAATACAGTATTGTGGATTTTTGTCATTTGTTCTTGTGTTAAGTCTAGTAAAGATTACTTATTTTTCTAAACTGGTGTGGTGTCCATTTGTAGTGCTTTCACTGAATTACTGAATGTGTTCACAAATACCTTTCACACTGCTCTGAGATAAACCTGCCTGCTTGTGCCAAGCTACCAAGGGGGTTAGCAGAGGTTATTTAGGAGTGTAGCCGCTAGAAGCAAGGGTCTCTATTTGGACAAAGGTGTATAACATTGCCAACTAGAGACCCCCCAGTTCTAACAGCCCTGAAGATGCATTTGGCAGGCAACTTCCAAAACAGTCAGGGTGCCCAGAATTCACACTGCCTCGTGGGGTGGCAGAAGTTTCGTACATTACACCTGTAGGCTCTGGAAACAGCCTCCCTGACACTTTAGAAGCCAGTCTAACATGTTGACTGTCAGGAAACACCTTAAAACATGGCCATTCCCACTCCCTATTTAATTGTGGTTTTTCTTTTCATTTGCAGCACTGGTTTACATTGCAGATGCTAGTGCCAAGACGCCTTCAGGCACATGTTGCGCTATAAAAAATAAAAATATATATCTGAAAAGCAAAGTTTCATAATGGTGACTGATTTGCACCACCCAAAACCAAGTTTATCCTTTCTGGCAAAACCTGATGATTCTCAGGTTGCTGTTGGCCATGTTTGCCACACAGGGAAAATGAAAGGGGCATTTATATACTAAGGACTTTCTTAGCACAAACTTAATTCACGAGAAATGTGTTATAATCAACTACTAGCTGATGATTTTAAAGAATGGAGATCAGGGGCAGTATTATGTATTGTGATTGTTTAAGCCTTTTAAAAGGTGCACCCGGAGCAACCAATCAAATGCGCCCTATTATGTTGCACTTTCAAAGGGATGTAGGGATCCCCTAGCATGCGGGTGCGGTTAGTGACTGCACCTGACTGCAAGGGGATGTCTGGGGGTCCATGGGACCCCCTTTACCACCTGCAGAGGGCTGATGTCAGGAGGCACACTGACAGTGCACCACCTTTTAAATGGTGCACCGTCAGTGTGCCTCCTGAGGGCACCTTTGACTCTGTGCCCCTCCACGTCTGTAATATGGCACAGGAATTCACTCATTTGCATAGGGCACGACCCCTCTGCAATTGAGGGAACACCCTCTGAAGGTAGCATTGGCGCTTTAAGTGCACCAGTGCTATCGGTATTATAGAAGGGGACGCACAAACATCTTTGTGCCCTTCTATAATACCAAAGTGCCACTTGTGTGCTCAAAGCGGGCGTAAACGCCTGCTGCGCCCCTAGGGCACTTATTCTAATATGGCCCGATATCTCTTTCTAGCAAGATACAATGCAACCATCTCCATCGACCAGTAGAACTTACAGGTACTCAAATCTGCCAGACTACCTGAGATATTTTGCAGTAAGCGTTAGCTAGAACACTTGTTTCAGACAATGGTCTATAGTCAGTGCCTAAAGAGATGAAAGAGTGTTTGGATGAGGATGGTGTAAAATATTTCAGGACAATTTCACATGGTTCCTAACATGAGGATCTGATGGTACCAGTCATTGGTGGTGAAGGAAGCAGGTTAATGGGTGTGGACAATTGGGAACCATGGGTGGCTATATTAAGGGTATCAGATTTGGAAGATGGTATTGCGTGGTGTAACGGGTGAGACTATTTAAGTTGCTAAAAGCATGGAAAGATGTTTCAGCAGCAGTGGCTCCTCCGAGCATCGCCCCACAGGGAAAATAAAATTATAATAATTCGGTGTTACTATAATTTTATTTTTCATTACTTGCTCTGTAGGTGCATTGTGGAATTGGGCTAAGCTGTCCACAGAGCAGGGAGGAGTGATGGGCACTTTCTAAGTGTGCATGACTATTTGGCCAACCGTCTTGGGTCGGCCAAACAGACATGTACACTTAGCAAGTTCTCCACCCGGCTGTATTGCATAGCCGGGCATGCAGAGGCTCCCATTACCTGTCTAAGCGTTGAAAAAGGCCGCTCAGACCAATCACACTGCTGCTGTCATGCTGTTTTAATTTGTTCTGCAGTCCGTCCATCAATTGTGTGTCTTTTGCTTTCTCACCCTAAGTGCTCCAGGTACGCCCAGACGTGGGTCCTGGGCTCACTGTGCCACTGGAATCAAGCTATCCTGGCTGAAGAGGGGTGAAACCCCAAAACCAGTCCTAGGATGCTTGTTTCCGGTCCAGAGAGGACCTGGCTTGGCTGTTCGGGCTGGACTGTTCCCATGAGGCACAGGGTCAAGACAGATTTGCATATGGCCAGGTCTAAACTGGGGTGGCATGGTGAGCAAAGGAATTATGGATTTAACCTAGATCTCTTGACTGGGGTGAATGTTTTGATTTGTTCTACATTCCGTCCGTTAATTGCGTGTCTTTTGCTTTCTCGCCCTAAGTGCGCCAGGTATGCCCAGCCGTGGGTCTTGGGCTAACTGTGCCACTGGAATCAAGCTATCATGGCTGAAGAGGGGTGAAAACCCTAAACCGGTCCTAGGATGCTTGTTTCCAGTGCAGGCAGGACCTGGCTTGGCAGTTTGGGCTGGACTGTTCCCATGAGGCACAGGGTCAAGACTGATTTGTATATGGCCAGGTCTAAACTGGGGTGGCATGGAGAGCAAAAGAATGATGGATTAACCCAGATTTCTTGGCTGAGGGTGAATGTTTCGATTTGTTCTGCATTCCGTCCATCAATTGTGTGTCTTTTGATATCTCGCTCTAAGTGCGCCAGGTATGCCCAGACGTGGGTCCTGGGCTCACTGTGCCATTGGAATCAAGCTACCCTGGCTGAAGAGGGGTGAAACTCCGAAACCGGTCCTAGGATGTTTGTTTCTGGTATAGGGAGGACCTGGCTTGGCAGTTTGGCTGGACTGTGCCCATGAAGCACAGGTTCAAGAATGATTTGCATATGGCCGGGTCTAAACTGGGGTGGCATGGTGAGCAAAAGAATGATGGATTTATCCCAGTTCTCTTGACTGGGGGTGAATGTTTTGATTTGTTCTGCATTCCGTTCATCAATTGTGTGTCTTTTGCTTTCTCGCCCTAAGTGAGCCAGGTATGCCCAGACATGGGTCCTGGGCTCACTGTACCACTGGAATCAAGCTATCCTGGCTGAAAAGAGGTGAAACCCCGAATCCGGTCCTAGGATGCTTGTTTCTGGTCCAGGGAGGACCTGGCTTGGCAGTTCGGGTTGGACTGTTCCCATGAGTCACAGGGTCAAGACTGATTTGCATATGGCCAGATCTAAACTGGGATGGCATGGTGAGCAAAAGAATGATGGATTTAACCCAGACCTCTTGACTAGGGGTGAATGTTTTGATTTGTTCTGCATTCCGTTCATCAATTGTGTGTCTTTTGCTTTCTCGCCCTAAGTGCGCCAGGTATCCCCAGACGTGGGTCCTGGGCTCACTGTGCCATTGAAATTAATCTATCCTGGCTGAAGAGGGATGAAACCCCGAATCCGGTCCTAGGATGCTTGTTTCTGGTCCAGGGAGGACCTGGCTTGGCAGTTCGGGTTGGACTGTTCCCATGAGTCACAGGGTCAAGACTGATTTGCATATGGCCAGATCTAAACTGGGATGGCATGGTGAGCAAAAGAATGATGGATTTAACCCAGACCTCTTGACTAGGGGTGAATGTTTCGATTTGTTCTGCATTCCGTCCATCAATTGTGTGTCCTTTGCTATCTCGCTCTAAGTGTGCCAGGTATGCCCAGACATGGGTCCTGGGCTCACTGTACCACTGGAATCAAGCTATCCTGGCTGAAAAGAGGTGAAACCCCGAATCCGGTCCTAGGATGCTTGTTTCTGGTCCAGGGAGGACCTGGCTTGGCAGTTCGGGTTGGACTGTTCCCATGAGTCACAGGGTCAAGACTGATTTGCATATGGCCAGATCTAAACTGGGATGGCATGGTGAGTAAAAGAATGATGGATTTAACCCAGACCTCTTGACTAGGGGTGAATGTTTTGATTTGTTCTGCATTCCGTTCATCAATTGTTTGTCTTTTGCTTTCTCGCCCTAAGTGCACCAGGTATGCCCAGACGTGGGTCCTGGGCTCACTGTGCCATTGAAATTAATCTATCCTGGCTGAAGAGGGATGAAACCCGGAAACCAGTCCTAGGATGCTTGTTTCCAGTCCAGGGAGGACCTGGCTTGGCAGTTCAGGCTGGACTGTTCCCATGAGGCACAGGGTCAAGACTGATTTGTATATGGCCAGGTCTAAACTGGGGTGGCATGGTGAGCAAAAGAACGATGGATTTAACCCAGATCTTTTGACTGGGGGTGAATGTTTTGATTTGTTCTGCATTCCATCCACCAATTGTGTGTCTTTTGCTTTCTCGCCCTAAGTGCGCCAGGTATGCCCAGACGAGGGTCCTGGGCTCACTGTGCCACTGGAATCAAGCTATCCTGACTGAAGAGGGGTGAAACCCCGAAACCGGTCCTAGGATGCTTGTTTCCAGTGCAGGGAGGACCTGGCTTGGCAGTTTGGGCTGGACTGTTCCCATGAGGCACAGGGTCAAGACAGATTTGTATATGGCCAGGTCTAAACTGGGGTGGCATGGACAGCAAAAGAATGATGGATTAACCCAGATTTCTTGACTGAGGGTGAATGTTTCAATTTGTTCTGCATTCCGTCCATCAATTGTGTGTCTTTTGCTATCTCGCTCTAAGTGCGCCAGGTATGCCCAGACGTGGGTCCTGGGCTCACTGTGCCACTGGAATCAAGCTATCCTGGCTGGAAAGAGGTGAAACCCCGAATCCGGTCCTAGGATGCTTGTTTCTGGTCCAGGGAGGACCTGGCTTGGCAGTTCGGGTTGGACTGTTCCCATGAGTCACAGGGTCAAGACTGATTTGCATATGGCCAGATCTAAACTGGGATGGCATGGTGAGCAAAAGAATGATGGATTTAACCCAGACCTCTTGACTAGGGGTGAATGTTTTGATTTGTTCTGCATTCCGTTCATCAATTGTGTGTCTTTTGCTTTCTCGCCCTAAGTGCGCCAGGTATGCCCAGACGTGGGTCCTGGGCTCACTGTGCCATTGAAATTAATCTATCCTGGCTGAAGAGGGATGAAACCCGGAAACCAGTCCTAGGATGCTTTCTTCCAGTCCAGGGAGGACCTGGCTTGGCAGATCAGGCTGGACTGTTCCCATGAGGCACAGGGTCAAGACTGATTTGTATATGGCCAGGTCTAAACTGGGGTGGCATGGTGAGCAAAAGAACGATGGATTTAACCCAGATCTCTTGACTGGGGGTGAATGTTTTGATTTGTTCTGCATTCCGTCCACCAATTGTGTGTCTTTTGCTTTCTCGCCCTAAGTGCGCCAGTTATGCCCAGACGAGGGTCCTGGGCTCACTGTACCACTGGAATCAAGCTATCCTGACTGCAGAGGGGTGAAACCCCGAAACCGGTCCTAGGATGCTTGTTTCCAGTGCAGGGAGGACCTGGCTTGGCAGTTTGGGCTGGACTGTTCCCATGAGGCACAGGGTCAAGACTGATTTGTATATGGCCAGGTCTAAACTGGGGTGGCATGGAGAGCAAAAGAATGATGGATTAACCCAGATTTCTTGACTGAGGGTGAATGTTTCAATTTGTTCTGCATTCCGTCCATCAATTGTGTGTCTTTTGCTATCTCGCTCTAAGTGCGCCAGGTATGCCCAGACGTGGGTCCTGGGCTCACTGTGCCACTGGAATTAAGCTATCCTGGCTGAAAAGAGGTGAAACCCCGAATCCGGTCCTAGGATGCTTGTTTCTGGTACAGGGAGGACCTGGCTTGGCAGTTCGGGTTGGACTGTTCCCATGAGTCACAGGGTCAAGACTGATTTGCATATGGCCAGATCTAAACTGGGATGGCATTGTGAGCAAAAGAGTGATGGATTTAACCCAGATCTCTTGACAGGGGGTGAATGTTTTGATTTGTTCTGCATTCCGTCCATCAATTGTGTGTCTTTTGCTGTCATGCTGGTGACAGCAGCGTTGTAATTGGCTGTGGGGAGTCTGGGCGCATGTGTGCTTCCTGCGTCTTCCGAAGAGGACGGAGGAGAGCTGGAGGCCTGCAGGTAAGTGAAATTCTCTTTAATTAATTTTTTTAAACCGTCCCTCCCCGTCCCACCACTACCGCCCCATAATAACCTGTACTGTGTTTCAGAGATAAGTTGGCCATTAAAAGTGACAACTGCTAACAAGTGGAGAAGTGTGGCTCAATGGTTAGAGCGGCAGACCCTGATGCAGATGTCTGGCCCGGGACCAGGGTTCAATTCCCACCTCGGTGGGTCTTGGGCTCAATTTCCTCGGACCTGATAATTCTCGCCTCGGTGCCTATTCTAATCATGGGTCCCACTCTGCAACTCTGGGCAATAGCTTGCTTAATCTCCACAACAGAGCTGGGATGCCTGGCTTCACCTTGGGGGTGCCCAGGAGTAGACATTGCAGGAGTACTGCTGAAAACGTATTGGCCCATAGGAATGAATGGGAAGACATATCAATGTGCGAATCGCTATTAGCGATTCGCATTTTGAGTTTGCGATTTCAAGGGTGCAGGGGTGTCCAAAGGACACCCTGTTGCACCCCTGAAATGATATTGGACGCTGGTGTTACGCACACACATGTCCCAAGGACATGTGTGTGTGTAACATACAACTTAGAAAAATGCACTTAAGTGCATTTTTCTAAGTTTCCGCTACTTACCACGAGGTTTGACTTTGCGGTAAATAGCGGCCCAAAATTGCGAATTCGCAATTTTTAAATGTTTCATGAATTGCATTTAAGGAATCTCAAATAGAGATTCCTTAAATGCAATTCCTCGCAAAATTGCGAATTCTATAATAGCGATTTTTGCATTTGGGATGATGAATCCCAAATGCAAAAATTGCGTGCGCAAACGGCCAGATTCTCAGAATCTGGCCCTTTGCGAGCCGATTTTACGTTGATGAATCTGGCCGTATGGTTCTAGTTCTATCCTAGTGGGACTGGGTACTCTGTCTCTAGGCTCCTATCCTACTCGGACAGCGGACCATGTCTCTAGTTCCTATCCTAGTGAGACAAGGGACTATCAGCCAGATTCATCAATGTCCCGTTTTGCGAGTCCTTAACAGCGATTATTAAGGAATCGCTATTAAAGACTCGCAAAACGGGATTCATGTAGAAATCGCAAAAAAATTGTGATTGCTACAGCTTCCTTATTTGCGATTAGCAATTTGCTAATCGCAAATAAGGATGCGATTTCAAGGGTGCCAGGGGTGTCCAAAGGACACCCTGTAGCACCTCTGAAATGTATATGTAGACTGATGTTGCGCACACACATGTCCAAAGGACATGTGTGTGTGTAACATACAACTTAGAAAAATGCACTAAAGTGCATTTTTCTAAGTTTTCGCTATTTACTACGAAGTCAGACTTCGCGGTAAATAGCGGCCAAAAATTGCGAATTCGCAATTCTAAATTGGTTCATGAATTGCATTTAAGGAATCTCAAATAGAGATTCCTTAAATGCAATTCCTCGCAAGTTAGTGATTTTAAAATTAGCGATTTTTGCATTTGGGATGATGAATCCCAAATGCAAAAAAAGCGCTCGCAAAGGGCCAGATTCGCATAATCTGGCCCTTTGCAAGCCGATTCTTGTTTCATGAATCTGGCTGATAGTCTTATATTCCTAGTCTAGTGGGACAGGGGACTTTGTATCTAGTTCCTATCGTATTGGGAGAGGGGACTATGCCCCTAGTTCCTATCCTAGTGGGACAAGGGACTACGCCTTTTGTTCCTATCCTATTGGGAGAGGGGACTATGTCACTCGTTCATATTCTATTGGGACAGGGTACTATATCCTAACTTCCTATTGTAGTGGTACAGGGAACTATGCCCCTAGTTCCTATCCTAGTGGGACAAGGGACTACGCCTTTTGTTCCTATCCTATTGGGACAGGGGACTATGTCACTATTTCATATCCTAGTGGGACGGGGTACTATGTCTTAAGTTCCTATTGTAGTGGGACAGGGGACTATGTTTCTAGTTCCTATCCTAGTCGGACAGTGGACCACGCCTCTAATTCCTATCGTAGCCGGACAGTGGACTACGCCTCTGGTTCCTTTCCTAGACGGGAGGGGGATTATGTCTCTAGTTTCAATCCTAGTGGGACAGGGGACTATGTCTCCAGTTCCTATCCTAGTGGGATGGGGAACTACCCCTCTAGTTACTATCCTAGTGAGAATTGGGACTATGGCTCTAGTTCTATCCTAGTGGGACTGGATACTCTGTCTCTAGGTTCCTATCCTACTCAGACAGGGGACTATGTCTCTAGTTCACATCCTAGTGGGACAAGTGCTTATGTATTAAGTTCCTATTCTAGTGGGACAAGGGACTTTGTCTCTAGTTCCTATCACAGTGGGAGAGAGGACCATGCACCTAGTTCCTATCGTAGTGGGACAAGGGACTACGCCTTTTGTTCCTATCCTACTGGGACAGGGGACTATGTCCCTAGTTCATATCCTAGTGGGACAGGGTACTCTGTTCTAAGTTCCTATTGTAGTGGGACAGGGGACTATGCCCCTAGTTCCTATCCTGGTGGGACAATGGACTACGCCTTTTGTTCCTATCCTACTATGTCTTTAGTTCCTGTTGTAGTGGGCGAGGTGACTATGCCTCTAGTTCCTATTGTAGTGGGTGATGGGACTATGACTCTAGTTGCTATCTTACTGAGACAGAGGACTATGTCTCTAGTTCCTATCCTACTGGGCTAGGGTGCTATGTCACTCGTTCATATCCAAGTGGGCCTGGGGACTATGGGCTCCATTAGGATGTCGGGCGGATTGCCTCCGCCAGGGTGGCGGTGGCCACCGCCACCCTGGCGGAGGCAATCCGCCCGACAACCACTCTCGATTTCCCCTCCGCCTGATTAGGATGGCGGAGGGGACCGCAGCGGTCGGAAACACCGCCCGCCTGTTTTCCGCCCCGGTCGCCTGGCGGCCGGGGCGGATAAGTGATAACATGGTGGCGGTGTCTATCAGACACCGCCAGCCATATTAGAATAGGCATCCGACAATGCCTTTCCGTGGCGGCAATGCTGCCACGGAAAGGCAGGCGGACTTCACTCTGGGGGCCCCCTGCGGGCCCCCAGAGTGCAGCACAGTAGGGGGGTGCACACAGGGGGGTACCTATGGTACCCCCCTGCATTTGCATAATGAAAGCGGCAGGCACCGCGCGGTGCCTGCCGCTTTCGTCATGCAAATGCTGCAATGCTTTTTCAGCATTGTGGCGGGCGGTGCAGAGTGCACCGCCCGCCACAATGATGGGAATACAGGATGCGCCCGCCACTGTGGCGGGCGCATCCTAATGCTGCCAACGGGACCCCCGCCCTCATGGCGGCCGGTCCCTAGTACCGTGAGGATGGCGGGCGGGCAAAGTCCGCCCGCCATCCTAATGGGGCCCTATGTCTCTAATTCCTATCATAGTGGAATAGGGGACTATGTCCCTAGTTCCTATCCTAGTGGGACAGGGGACTATGTCTCTAGTTCGTATCCTATTGGTACAGGGACTATGTCTCTGTTTGCTATCATAGTGAAATAGGGGACTATGGGCCATATGTATGTAAAAGTGAAATTCCGAATTCCTAATACCGAATTTTACCGATTCGGTATTAAGAATTCGGAATCTCTGATGTAGGTAAAAATTCGGTACTTTTTACAGAATCGGTAAAATTCAGAAAAAAAGTACAGATTCCTCAATACCGATTGGTATTACCGAATCTGTATTACCGATTTGGAAAATACTGAATCGGTAAATACCGAATTGGTAATTCAAAACACCAGTGATTGAGGATCCAGCCAATCCTGTACATCCACCCCACCTCCCAAACAGAAAGTGGCCACACCCATGCAGGTCCACTGAATCAGAACCTTCTGGAGAGGCTGGGAGTGCAGAGGAGAACACAGAAGCCACTGGGAGAACTTTTCCTGTAAAGCCTGCACAATGGCTAACAAGGAGACAGACAAAGAAGGAGGTGAAAGGAAGAGAAAGCTGTAATTCAGAGAAAGGGAGCTTCAGGTCCTGATTGAGAAGGTGGTTAAACAACATACCAAGCTGTTTGGGAAGCAGTCCTTGCAAGTAGCTGAATCTGAAAAAAGAAGATCTGGCTGGGAATTCAGGTACAAGTGAATGCCATAGGAGTGACCCCGGGAAATTGAAGTACTTAAAAAAAGGTGGTATGATGTCAGGAGCATCACCAAAAAGAAGATGGCGGATATTAAAAAACAAGCCAGCCAGACAGGAGGAGGAAGGAACAGGGCACCTGCCCTGACTGCACTTGAGCAGCTTGTAGAGTCTACCATAGAGCCTGAAAGTGTCTACGGAATCAGGGATGCAGACAGCTCAGCCAGAGCTGCCACCAAACATGGTAAAAAGCATGCACACCAAGCTGCACCCCCATTCCCCAACGAGGCTGTGTGAATCCCACTCCAGTACAGGTTTTAGTAAACACCAGCAATGCATTATGGGAGATGTAGTCAGTGAAACACGTATCATGACAGTCATCACACTGAACACCAAGGCTTGTGACTCACATCAGTGATAAGCAAGCAGAGGACATGAAGATAGTGTGGCAGAAATGAAAATGTATTATTGTTATGCAGGGCTGCCAGACTACTGAGATAATGTACAATTTGTGTCCACAAGCGAGACATTGCGCAGGTCTGCACACGACAAGGCAGGAAGGGCACCCCGGAAGGAAAGAGCAGAGGAGGCCAGTACAAGTGCAGGGTACACCAGACCACCACCACCGGCATCACCACCACTGCCAACATCCCCACCACTGCCAGCGTCACCACTACTGCCATCATCACCACCACTGCCAGCATCACCACCACTGCCAGCCTCACCACCACTGCCAGTGTCACCACTACTGCTAGCGTCACCAGCAGCAATAGCAGTGGCAAGACCCAGGAGGCATGCTGTTGCCACACTCCAAGAGATGGAGTCGTCCTTGGAAGACACCAGGAGGGAGAAATCTCAACTATGTCAGTGGATGGCAGTAATGCTGGTTCGCAGTCCATCTCAGAGAGAGCACACACAGGTGGCAGATGCTGCACGGCTAGGGAAACCAGTCCACCTTTGCAGGGTGAGGAGCATGGTCTCTTCACAGGGTTGGAGGCAAACATGGACAAGGTGCAGCGCCTGCAAGGGAAGGCAATACAGTCTGTACAGCGGCAAATTAAACACATCAACACCAACATTGTGAACATTGAGAAGGGCATCAGCACTATGACCTCCACGCTGGCTGAGGGCATGATGGAGATGGATGAGGGTCCCTTATGCCCTCAGCCATCTCCATCATGCCCTCAGCCAGCGTGGAGGTCATAATGCTGATGCCCTTCTCAATGTTCACAATGCGGCCATGTACAACACTACTGGATGCCACCAGTCAGTGATGCTGCTGTGCAGAAAACTTGATGAGGACAGGATGGCACAGCGCAGGGAGAGGCAAAAAAAGAAAAACTACACTAAGGCAATAAACCGCCTATCAAATGCCACTTCTCTGCTTTGCAGGCACTCCGTGGCCATGCAGGAAGGGATGGCACACTGCAGCCGTGATGTCTCTAGGGGGCTTGTCAAGGTAACGACTGCACTTGAAGTGCTGTTAACAACTCAGGCTGCCAATACTGGTGCTGTTGATGTGGGGGACAGTAAGGAGACGGCCAGTCGCAGCAGCATAACTCCCCCTGCAACTGAGACCCGGAGGAGCAGCAGATGGCATGGGACTGGCACTGGATCCGTAGCCAGTGAAGACAGTCTGCTGATGGCATCCAGTAGTGTTGTACATGGCCGCAGACTCTAATGCAGCCCATACTTTGTGTACTGAATTGGGTGAAGTGACCCATGACATCCTCTTAGGGTTGTCACAAATTGGACTGGCAAGTTGGGCCCTTTATGTAGTGGCGTAGTGCCCAAATATTAAAACTACATCATTTACATACAACAACTGGCTGTGTCTCCTTACTTACTCAAAAATAGTTGCGTGTGATCTCTGCCTGTCTTTGTCTCCCATCTGGTGCTGGCGCCACTCCTGCTGTGTTGGGCTCTGGCTATGCAAATTCATCATCATCTTCCTCAGAGTCAGTTAATTCAACTTCTGTACCTTTCTTAGTGGCAAGGTTGTGCAGCATAGCCAAGTTGCAATGACTTTGCAGCAGATGATGGATGTGTACTGACGTGCTCCTCAGCTTTTGTGGAGTCAGCAGAACCTGCTTTTCAATAGTCCAAATATGTGCTCCACAATGTTGCGTGTTGATTTGTGTGCCACATTATATCGTCTCTCTCTCGGGGTTGATGGGTTTAGGTAGGGAGTGAGGATAAATGATCGCACAGCATAAGCGCTATCACCGAGGTGAGAAAGAGAGTGCCATTAATTACCTACACCAACACATTCATCTGCAGTATCCATCTGGGTGTGTCACAGTGATTTACCAAGCACGTATACTTCTCCAAATTCTCCCGCAGCCAGGCGTGTGTAGATTCCACTGTTCTGGAAGATGTATGAGTCGTGGTTGCTCCCTGGAAATGTGGCCACGATGTCGGTGATTATGTTGGCAGCATCGCAGATTACCTGCACATTTATGGAGTGGGTGGATTTTCTGTTTCTGTAGATATACTCATTGGCTGCAGGTGGGGAGATTGGTATGTGTGTCCCATCAATGCATCCTATGACATGCGGGAACTGTGCCATTTGGTAAAAGTCTGTCTTGGTTTTCAGCAGTTCCGCCTGTGTGTTTGAGAAGCTTATGTAGTGATGCCTTCTCTGCATCATGGCATCCAGGAACTTCTTAAAGATACAGGGTAGGCAACTCTGTGACACCCCACCTACTGCAGCTATCACCCCCTGGTAAATGCCAGATGCAAGTAGGTGTAGGCTATAGAACACCTGCACATGTGGTATGGAGTGCGCCCTTGATGTTGGATGTTCCAGGAGTGGGTGCAGGTCCCTTATCAGGCCCAGGATGGTGTGGGGGTGTAGCCTGTACATTTCATGGATCTCAGCCTCAGTCAGTTGGAAGAGTGTGATGCGCTGTCTGTAAACGCGCTCCTCCCGTCTTCAGATCCTCACTCCTGCTGCTTGAAGCCGTAGCCGCCTTACAATTACATAGAAGGCCGCCATAGTGATCACACTGTTGCATTTTGGAACTGCTTATATACACTGCAGCTGATTACCACCTGCTTTCAGTCAGTGTTTATTACCGACTCCTAAATACCGAATTTCGTGAAATTCGGTATTATCGATTTTTCCTACATCTCTTTTCTCGTTTTTACCGTTTCTTATTTACCGTTTCGGTATTTGGGTGGTCGGTAATTCCGAATCGGTAAATTACCGATTCCTTCCTAGTTGGGCAGGGGACTGTGTGTCTAGTTCTTATCATAGTGGGACAGAGGACTATGACTCTAGTTCCTATCCTAGTGGGACAGGGGACTGTGGCTCTAGTTCCTATCCTCACAAATGGAAAAATCACAATTTAAGTAATCGCAAAATGTGCGATTACTTAAATTGTGATTGCATTTAGGGAATTGCAAACTGCGATTCCCTAACTGCAATGCAAAAACAAAAAAAATTGTGATTTCGCTTTTAAGAAAAGCAAATTACCATCAACTTAAAGTTGATGGTCATTTGCGAAAACTTTGAAAAATGCACAAAAGTGCATTTTTCAAAGTTCTTTGTTGCACACACACACACACACATGCCCTTGGCATGCAAATTGTGCTTGCAATTTCCTTTGATTCCCATGGGCCTCTAGGCCCATAGGAATGAATGGGAAGCCATTCATTATTTGCAATGTGCAATTTGCGAGTCATAAATAAGGAGCGTGTACGAATCGCACATTTTCTTGCAATTCCTACAAGCATATGGAATTGCGATTCCTAAATTGCGATTTCTTAAAAATCGCAATTTAGGAATCACAATTCCAAAGTTTGATGCATGTGGCCCTATGTCTCTAGTTCCTATCCTAGAGGGATAGGGGACCATGTATGACTCATTCTACTAGTGTCGGGGTTGAGGAGGCAGAGATAGCAGATATGATACATTGCTTTTATATGTTTATTAAGTTATGCCTTTCTCAAAACAGTAGGTTGTTTTGAGTTTGGTGATCATAACAATGGACATGAGGGCAGCATATTAAGATAGACAAAAAGTAAGGCCTATGTTTCCTAGTTGAGCCAGTACTCGCGCAAGGCATTGCGGTTCAACCAGTACAAACAACGGAAATGCTATCAACACTCATCTTTTGAGCGGACTAATGTATCTGTCCTGAAAGTTGATTTAAGTACTGCGCCCAATTCCTTTAAACTATGAAAGTGCCAAGATGGTGGCAGCTTAGAGGGCGAGCTCCGCGGTTGAAGCGGCCTCCAGATCTATCCGAGCACTAATCCGGAGCAGAATTGCACTTTGCGGGCAGGGACTGAAGCCCGGGACCGGGCGGCACACCCGACAGCAAACGGAAGGAAAATCCGACTGCGGGAAGTCAAGATATCCGATTCGCCCGCTCTGGCCTTGGGTGGACGAAGGAGCCGGGGGCCCGCCTGGCGAGACGGGGCCGACAGGAAGTGCCGCGGAATCGGTGTGGAGGGGCCAGAAGTGAGCGCCCACTGCGGAACACCAAGACCGCGAGTAGTGAGCAGCTCGGAGTAAACGGAGACACACCGGTGGCCCACAGGAGGAAGAGAGCCACGCATTGATTGAAACCCGGTGAGTGAACGGACGACTTAGACGTCGGTCCGGACCCGTCCCGTCAGAACCCAGGGCAGACATCTTACCTCCCGAGCATCGGAGGATCCAGGCAGCGGCCCCGCTGGGGGTCGGACTCGCGGACCCGACGTTACAAACAACAGGCAGCCAGCGGGGGACCTGGCAAGGGGGTCGCCAGGTTCCTAAGAGGGAATACGAGGGCAGCCATTAAAGAACTGGAAAAACGGTCACACGGCTAAGGCGGCACCTCACCCTGACGGGCTGCGCCGACCACCCAGGGCGCGCATACCATCAGGCATCCAGCTGGGATTGAGAGCGGCGGGACCGCGGACAACACGAAAGAGGCTCCTGATTTTTTGCCGGTCCGCTCAGAGACGCAGCCTGCGATACAGAGGCATCAGGGACTAAAGAGGACCGAGGGCCAACTGGCCACGCACACCACCCAGTCCCGGTGCGAAATACGCTCACTCAGGGACGCAGATCTGCGTCGGACCATACGGTAGAGCAACCCCAACAGCTGACCTCACCGAGGGACCCGGGAGCAGGGTCGTTGTCCATAGCTCCTTTGGCCGGCCGCACCTCAAGGCCGCAGTCACGATAGTGGACACACGCCGGGGCTCCATCTGGGGACATATATCTTTCTTACTGCTCTGCTCACAGAATCCGCCTGGGGGTGACTACGGTAGATATGGCGGGCAAGGGTCAGAAGGGAGGCAATGCACAGTCGCGTCTTGAGCGGTATGCGTTTGAAAAACCGACCGCCTCCCCACCAGATGCCAAAGTACAGGCGAGCAAGCCGGCCGACCAAAAGGGGGACAAAAAAGCAACCCTTGATGACGTTATGCGAGCCCTGACACAAGTTCAGGCTACGGTGGGATCAATCTCAACGGAAATAACCCTGATAAGAGCGGACTTCCACAAGATGTCCGAAAAAGTTTCATCAATGGAGGTGGTGACCAAATCTTTGGTAGAGGACGTCTCGGAACTCCAGATCAACGTGGAGCGAATCTCGAACGAAAACAGAGACCTACGTGCGAAGTTGGACGAGCAGGAAGGGCGCAAAAGGCGGAACAACATCCGCATTATAGGGGTTCCGGAATCGGAGGACACGAGAGCAATGGACCTCTACGTGGAAACCCTGATTGAACGAGAACTCAAACCCAAGGGCCTATCCGCTTTCTTCTCTGTGGAGAGAGCACATCGGATCCCAGGAGGCAGACCAAAGCAAGGCGCAGCTCCACGGCCGATCATTGCCCGTCTCTTCAATTTCAGGGACAGGGACGCGATCCTACAAGCGGCTAGAAACTCACCTCCAGTTAAGATCCAAAACTCAACGCTGGCGTTCTTTCCTGACTACACGGCGGAGGTCGCACGTCGAAGAAGGACATTCTTTGAAGTAAAAAAGGAACTGAGGGCGAGAGAACTCCCTTATGCCATGTTGTTCCCAGCCAAGTTGAGAGTGGTGGCAGACAACAAAACTTGGTTCTTCGACACGCCTGAGGCTGCGCACGACTGGCTAGAAGGATGGAGACAAGTGGACCCACCTCGCCGCTCCTCACGCCCAAATAAATACCGTGCAAATGGACCCCGTGCGGGCTCCCAAGCATCAGGAGGAGACCTGGATCCGCACTCACCCCTGAGTGAGGCACACGACACTGAGAATAACGATGAACAATGAAATCCCGGACCTAGTAGCGTAGGCCAAATGTACTGCTGATTGGACTGGTCGTCATGGACACCGGGCGGAGGTCCTCCGCGGACATGGAGGGAGGCCGCCGACTCCGGAGAGTCCCTCACCCCGACGAGCAAGTACTTTGTTTGGGTTTCGGGTCAGGCACTCTGCTAAGTTGGGGTGGCGGGCAGTTCTGGGTCCGTCAAGCAGGGGGGCAGGGAGGGGGGATGTTGGGGATGGGGGGGGTTCGGTTCTTTTGAATTGTTTTACAGGTGAAGATTGGTACCACGAGATGCACACATTGCACAAGGCATGCGCAGGCCAGGACCCTGCACCTCACTCCATACGACACATGGATTTTCTCTACCACGCACACAATGACGCACAATACACGGTCAGACATAGGGAGGGGGGACCCTGAGGCGGGACATGTGGAGCCACTACAGCTTATGTCCTGGAACGTTAGAGGCCTGGGAGACAAGATCAAGCGAGGGCTGGTACTACACAGTATAAAGAGGTTAGGCCCGGCTCTGGTCCTACTGCAAGAAACACACCTCACAGGCACAGCCACACAGGCCTTAGATAGGAAAGGCTACCGGATGATTGCCCACTCGGAGTTCACGAAAGGGTCCCGGGGGACGGGAATACTAATGCATCGATCCTCCAAATTTATACTTCAGTCCACGAAGGTAGACACACAAGGGCGCTTCGCAGCGGCACTGGGGCAGTGGGAGGGGAGGCGGCTGAATGTGGTCTCGGTATACATTCCACCGGCGCTGCACACGATAGCTCTCCCAGAATTGGGTACATTTCTGCTGGAACTCCCAGAAGGGGACCTCATAATAGGGGGGGATTTCAATGCAGTGGCACACACTTCGCTAGATAGGTTCCCATCACGAACACAGACACCAGGGCCCTCCCGGCTGCATGATTTCCTGGAAGCGCAGGGCCTGATAGACCTGTGGAGGCACATACACCCAACAGACCGTCACTACACTTATCACTCAGCGGTCCACGACAGTCTGTCACGGATCGATTATTTTCTTACCCCGGGGCAGGGGCTCCTCACTGTAGACGATGTACAGATCAGACCAAGGGGCGTCTCGGATCACTCCCCGTTGACGCTGACCCTCTCCAACCCGGAGCGGACACGAAAGCGCGTATACCCGATATTCCCAGGCTACCTCAGGGTCCCGCAGGTGACCAAAGCTCTTAAAACAGCGACCAGATGTTACCTCGCGGAAAACACTGGCTCGGTCTCCTCCCCGTCGATCCTCTGGGAAGCCTATAAAACGGTACTCCGAGGTCAGGCAATATCCACTATAACGAATTACAAACACACCCAGAAAGTGGAACTGCTGGACCTAGAGGACAGACTTGCCGAGGCGAACGAGCTTCATACGGCTGACCCGACCGGGGAAACGCTCCATATACTTCAGCTGTGTCAGAAGCGCCATGCGGATCTCCTGAGACGTAGAGTGATTGACAACATAGCAGCCACTACGCATAGGATATACGAGGTGGGGGATAAGGCAAGCAAGCTCCTGGCTTGGCTAGAAAAAAAAAGGGAGGGGCAGAGGAACATCTTACAGCTGAAGGATGGTGAAGGGGCGCTGCACACCGGCCCTGCCCAGATAGTAGAAATCCTGGCCGACCATTTCCAGACGGTGTATACCTCTGAGATAGAGGTTACACGAGAGATGGCGGAAATGGCGCTTGTGGGGGTGCCCACCCGAACCCTGCTCCCAGATAATGCCGAGGACCTAGAGACAGACCTGACGGCTGAGGAGGTACAGGCAGCTATCGCGGCACTACGTCCAGGGAAAGCTGTGGGACCTAACGGAATCCCGATTGAGTGGTATAAAACCATGTCGGAATCGCTTTCGACCCCTTTACTAAACATGTATATGGATAGCTTGGAACGAGGACACCTGCCGCCAGATCAGTGCATGGCCACTATTGTGGCGATCCCGAAACCTGGCAAGCCCCCTGAGGATTGCAGTTCTTATAGACCGATCTCCCTCCTCAATGCTGAAAGCAAGATCCTGGCAAAATTATTGGCCAACAGGCTGTTGCCTCACCTTAGTCACCTTATCCATCCAGACCAATCGGGATTTATGCCGCACAGAAGTACGGCGCTGAATCTCAGGCGCCTGCACGGTGTTATGGCGAGGGCCCCGTTGTTAAAAACTGATGCAGCAATCCTCTCGTTGGACGCTAAGATGGCGTTCGACTTGGTGGAATGGAGGTACCTTTTTGCAGTCCTACAACATATGGGCTTCGGCCCAAACTTCATAGCATGGATCAGGCTCCTATATAGTGCTCCCACGGCGCGAGTGACGGCTAACGGCCATCTCTCGAGAATCATTACACTGACACGGGGCACGAGACAAGGCTGCCCGCTCTCCCCGCTACTATTTGCCCTGGTGCTTGAGCCACTGGCCACGATTATTAGGACCACGACGCTGCTGCGTGGCATTACCTGGGGTGAAGGTTGGGAGGACAGAGTGTCCTTATACGCGGACGACATGCTAATCTACCTTGAGAACCCGGCAGAGGGAATTCCAGTGCTGCTGGCATTGTGTGAACGACAGGGCATAGCCTCAGGGTACAAGATTAACTGGATGAAGTCGGTGATCTATATGCTACATGGGTCCCCACCGTGTTTGGAAGTAGACTGCCCCTTGGTGGTGGAAACAATCTCCTTTCGATATTTAGGGATTCGGATCACCCGAGATCAGATGACTTTTCAGGATCTCAACCTCAGGCCCATGCTCGAAAGGCTGAAGGCGGACGTACGCCACTGGCGGTCACTCCCGCTGACATTACTGGGCAGAGCCGCACTTTTCAAAATGATGGCTCTGCCCAGGTTCCTATATGTTTTGGAAAACACGCCGGCACTGGTCCCACCTTTCTTTTTCAAACAGATAGCGGGGCAACTGTCAGGCCTATTGTGGGGAGATAAACCGGCGAGGGTAGCACAGGCGAAGCTGATTAGGGACTGGTACAGTGGAGGGATTGCACTCCCGAATCTGGAATTATATTACTGGGCAGCACACCTCAAGGTGATCAACCAATGGATGCATGCGCCGCAGGAGGACCCGGCATACCTAGCGGACAGACGTCAGCTCGGCACTACCACACTACTTGCCCCGCTCTACAACAAGGGCCTGACAACGAAACTAATAGGCCCGACTAAGCACACTGTAACTTTATGGCATAAAGCCCAATGTCGTCTGAAATGGGGGGGGGTGCTTACACGGCTTACACCCTTGTGGGACTCTAAGGCACTGGGCAACTTGCGACGCAGTAAAGGATTTGATCGATGGGACACTATAGGGATCTCCACGGTGGGGGATCTATGGACACGGGAGGGGGTGGTCCCATTCGACACCCTGAGAGAACAGTATGAGCTGAACACCACGGAGACATACCGCTACATTCAGATTAGACACGCATTGCTAGCAGTATTAACACCGGGAACTGACGTCCCGGAATCTGCCCCCTTGGAAGACCGACTACTCACTGATTACATGGAAGCCAGCGCCACCTCCCTCACATATCGCAAATTGATAAATAACTTACCTGACCCCTTACAACAATTGAAAGAGAAATGGGAGGATGATGTTGGGGACCTAGATGAGACAAATTGGAATGCCGCAATGGCATCACCTAGAGAGGCGGGACTATCAGCAAGATTCCGTCTGGTACAATTCAAGATACTACACAGAGTATACTACACGCGCACCACACTCCACAAATTCCAGAGGGCAGAACACCCATACTGCTTACGAAGTTGTGGGGAGGAGGGCACATTGTTTCATACCCTGTGGTCCTGTCCGTGTATAGCAAATTACTGGAAGCGAGTGGCACGTACGGTCGCCCAGACTTTGCAACTCCCGTTCACTCCAGACCCTAGAATTTGTTTGCTGAATGTGTGGGGCCCGACCGACCTTTCGCCACAAGGGCGACTATGGGTGGTCATAGGGATGATGCTAGCAAAGCGGGACATAGCACAGAAATGGGGAGTGGCAGAGACACCGACTTTGTCACAGTGGTGTAAAAATATGGACATGATCATGTTGACGGAACGGGCGATATACCAACAGAGGGGGAATCCACGTAAATGGAACAAAATATGGCTACCGTGGAATACATATAGAGGGGAGCCGTGTGACCCATTGCCGGAAGAGGAGGGAGGGGATAGCTCAGAGGAAGATGAGGATGTAGAAGGAGACCGGGCATGAGGGGGGAACAAGAAGGGAAGGACACGGGTATACTGGGTCTCCAAAGTCCCTTAGGCATATGAGATTAGGCGACTATCTGTGGGGGGAGGGATGAGGGGGCAGACATGCAATGCATAGATGGTAATGTGTACAAAATACGTTTCTGAAAAACCATGTGACACACCTGGATGTTATCGTTGTTAGTTGTAATAAATGAAAATGTTGCGATCCGGATGACAGCTGGCGGAATGTTGACGCCACTCGTCGTAATAACTGAGAGACTGAATTTGAGATTGTGATGCAACAATAAAAACAATTAAAAAAAAAAAAAAACTATGAAAGTGCCAACAGCCCAATAGTTTATGCAGAGGGTGTAACGAGGTGGAGATAGCACAAACACCCATTTGTTTTTATGCAAAGACAGAGTTACCAAAATAGCGTGACGTGACTTTGCCTAAAATCCTAACACCAAATTAAATCAGGCAAAAACCAGGGGCAAGCAGAATGTCTAGTGGAATCCCTATGCCTAAAATGTGTAACTGCAGAAACATTACAAATTTTCCTTAGCAGTGAGATTTTTACTGGTGGATTTTGCTCAGGACACATCTCACGCAAGGCGCCTCTGGGTCTCCTTTGTGCCTTAACACTATGATTAGTATCAATATATTACAGGATTTCTTAGCGCCACCGAAGGCATAATCGGCATGCAGCTACAGACTGGGACAGGAAGTAGGCCCAGGCACCAAAATGAAAGAGGCCTTTAATTAATCAAGTAGCATAAAAAGTGGCCTACATTTGCCAATCTGGCCAGTTTTGACCTTGGAAAGTCATGATTTATAGATGTTTTAAAAGGAATAGGAGACTGCTTGCATTTATGCTTGTGGCAGGCATTCTGTATGGCAATATCAGGAAATTCAACAGCAACTACCAGCACACCAGACCCTAAAACAGACTCACAAACGACCCAAAAGAATTGGCCGGCACACTACCCTCTCAAACCAGCTCTTGATTGATCAATAGGCCAGCCAGACCTTGTTGCCACATGATTTGTGTTAAATGTGGTGCTGCTCAACTTTTTATCATTTGTGCTACGCAGTGCTGCTGCTGATTTTCAAGGGTTAGTAAATGTGGATCTAAACAAACGTGTGTTTAGAAGAATTATATGAAATGGGGCTGCAGATATCTGTACAGATATATTTATGTGATATTTTAAATATATTGGAACAGCCCCCCAGAGATATGTGGTTCCCTTCTTTAGAAGTGTTGCAGTTACCTGGCTTCTCTGCCCCATTTGTATTTCCAAAATATCAGAATAAAATCATCATGTGTCATCTACAGCAACTTCGACCCCCAACTCAATAACCTTAAGCACCGCCACACCCTAACCAGTGCCACCAACACCCACTGACTAACCAACTGGAAGCAGCTCTCGATCCAAGACACCACCAACATCATGAACTCAATCCACTCCGGCGCTCCCTCAGACCCCTGCCTGCACCACATCTACAAGCTAGTGAGAGAATAAATTAGCATCAACCTAGCAGAGATCCTCAACACTTCCATTAGGACAACCACTGTCCCCACCTCATGGAAACAAGCAGCGGTCAAGCCTTTCCTGAATAAACCCTCTGTCGATCATACCATTCTCAAGAACTGTCAACTAATCTTGCTACTCCCGTTCCTAGCAAAGGCCTTAGAGAAGGCCATCAGCCACCAGCTTACAGGGTACCTCAAAGAGAACGACCTTCTTGATGCCTCCCAATCAGGCTTCTAGGCCAACCACTCCACCGAGACCACCCTTATCTCAGCTACGGATTACATCATATGCCTCCTCAACCAAGGGGAAACAGCAGCCCTGATTCTCCTTGACCTCTTGATGGTCTTCTAATCAATCAATCAATCAATCAAAGCATTTATATAGCGCACTACACACCCAGAGGGTCTCACGGCGCTAGGGGAGGGGGGTCCGCTACTGCTCGAACAGCCAGGTCTTGAGTTGCTTCCTGAAGGCGAGGTGGTCCTGGGTCAGGGGGAGGTGGGTCGGGAGGGAGTTCCATGTCTTGGCGGCGAGGTAGGAGAAGGACCGTCCCCCTGTGGTGGCTCTTCGGATGCGGGGGACGGCAGCGAGGGCGTGGCCGGTCGATCGGAGCTGGCGTTTGGGAGCGTAGAAGTTGAGGCGACTGTTGAGGTACCATAGGCCTTGGTTGTGTAGGGCTTTGTGTGCGTGGGTGAGGAGACGGAAGGTGATTCTCTTGTTGACCGGGAGCCAGTGCAGGTCTCTCAGGTGTCCGGAGATGTGGCTGCGACGGGGGATGTCCAGGATGAGTCGTGCTGAGGCGTTCTGGATCCGCTGGAGTCTCTTCTGGAGTTTGGCGGTGGTTCCGGCGTAGAGGGAGTTGCCGTAGTCCAGGCAGCTGGTGACGAGGGCCTGGGTGACCGTCTTCCTGGTCTCGGTGGGGATCCACCGGAAGATCTTACGTAGCATGCGCAGGATGTTGAAGCACGACGAGGAGACGGCGTTGATTTGTCTGCTCATGGAGAGGGAGGAGTCCAGGATGAATCCCAGGTTGCCTGCGTGGTCTGTTGGTTTGGGTGCGCTGCCCAGGGCGGGGGAGCACCAGGAGTCGTCCCAGGCGGAGGGTGAGGATCCCAAGATGAGGACTTCCGTCTTGTCCGAGTTCAGTTTCAGGCGGCTGTTCTTCATCCATTCGGCTACCTCTTTCATCCCTTCGTGAAGGTTGGCTCTGGCGGTGGCGGGGTCGTTGGTGAGGGAGAGGATCAGCTGGGTGTCATCGGCGTAGGAGATGATGTTGAGGTTGTGCTGGCGTGCGATGGCTGCGAGGGGGCTCATGTAGACGTTGAAGAGGGTAGGGCTGAGCGAGGAGCCTTGGGGAACGCCGCAGATGACTTCGGTGGCTTCAGATCTGAATGGTGGGAGGCGGACTCTCTGTGTCCTTCCGGCGAGGAAGGAGGTGATCCACTCCAGTGCCTTCTCCTGGATTCCGACGTTGCTGAGACGCTGTACTAGTGTACGGTGGCATACAGTGTCGAATGCCACGGAGAGGTCCAGGAGGATGAGGGCCGCTGTTTCTCCGTTGTCGAGCAGTGCTCGGATGTCATCGGTGGCTGCGATCAGGGCGGTCTCGGTGCTGTGGTTGGTCCGGAAGTCGGACTGCGAGAGGTCGAGGGATCCGTTCGTCTCGAGGAAGGCGGCCAGCTGCTTGTTGACGGTCTTCTCGATGACTTTTGCAGGGAACGGGAGCAGCGAGATGGGGCGGTAGTTTTTGAGGTCGGTGGGGTCGGCTGATGGCTTCTTGAGAAGAGCGCTGAGTTCGGCGTGCTTCCAGCTCTCCGGGAAGGTAGCGGTGTCGAAGGAGGTGTTGATGATGTCCCGCAGGTGGGGTGCGATGACAGCGTCGGCCTTGTTGAAGACGTGGTGGGGGCAGGGGTCGGTCGGAGATCCAGAGTGGATGGAGTTCATCGTGCGGACGGTGTCTTCGGTACTGATCGGGGTCCAGGCGCGGAGGGTGGTGGTGGGGGGCGGTGGTTCGGTTATGGCGTGCGTTGGTTGAGTGCTGAAGCTGTTGTGTATGTCCGCGATCTTGTTGTGGAAGTAGGTGGCGAGGGAGTTGCAGAGGTCTTGCGAAGGGGTGATGTCGTTGTTTCCGGCGTTGGGGTTGGAAAGCTCTTTAATGATGTAGAAGAGTTCCTTGCTGTTGTGTGCGTTGTAGTCCAGTCGTTCCTTGAAGGCAGTTTTCTTGGTGGCACGGATGAGTTGGTGGTGTTCTCGGGTGGCGAGCTTGAGGGCAGTCATGTTGTCCGGTGTTGGGTCTCTGCGCCAGGTTCTCTCGAGGTCTCGGCAGTTCTTCTTGGAGCTCTTGAGTTCGTCGGTGAATCATGGGGCTTTCTTGCTGCCGGGTCTGCTGGGCGGGGTCCTCTACACCATCTCCCATCACACTCTCATCACCAGACTCCCCCATCTGGGATTCCAAGGCAACTGTCTCAACTGGATTGCGTCCTTCCTCCCCGGCCAAACACAGAGGCATCACTTATCACCTTTTTCCTCCGAACCCAAGAACATCATCTGTGGTGACCCCCTGGGCTCGTCAATCAGCCCCACCCTCTTCTACACCTACATGAAGCTAGCAGACATCGCCCGCACCAGTGGACGCAGCATCATCTCATACGTCGACGACATGCAGCTCATCCTTTCACCCACAGAAGACACTGACATCACCAGAGCCAACTTCCAGAACACTTTGTCTGATGTTGACAACTGGATGAAGGCAAACTGCCAGAAACTTAGCTTGAAGAAAACAAAGGTACTAATGTTTGGAAACAATTCCTCCCCCTGGGATGACTCCTGGTGGCCCACTGCACTCGGCCAGTCTCCCACCACTTCCAACCATGCACGCAACCTCAGAATCATCCTGAACAGCCAACTGCTTCCACACTCTCCACTTGCTTCTTCTCCATTTGCCTCGACAAAGGGAACGCACTCAACACCAGAACCACCAAGCACCTACTCAGCTGCCTCTAGACCATCCAGAACCACGCAGCAGGAGTCATTCTCAACCTCCCCAAGAGAACAAGCACCACACCCCTACCTCAGGGCCCTCCACTTACTCCTGGTACAGACAAAATGCCTCTTCAAGCTCCTGACTCATGCCTATGAAGCCCTCAAGAACTCTGGGCCCACCTGCAACAACAAACGCTTGACGCTCTATCGTCCCACCAGGAAACTCCATTCCATCTCCCTCGCCCTGGTCCACAACCCTTGCATCCGCCAGAAAGACTGCGGAGGTCGTTCCTTTCTCCTGCCTTGCCGCCAAGTCCTGGAAGGAACTCCCCCTTCACCTACGCACCTGCCCCTCACTTGAAGAATTCCGAAAGATGCTCAAGACATTGCTCTTCGATCAAGGATGTAAGGACCCAGCACCTGGAGACCCCACTGCGTGACAAGCTCGCACTTTACAAGAATCCTTTGATTGACTATTGAGTCCAAAATATTTGTACTACCAAAGTATCATAGAATAGAATATTTAAGGTAAGAATATAATTTTTTTGCTTCACAATGTTGTATTTAAGAATATCCTTGTATTTAATATAGTTTTCTTAAACATAGTTTTAATAACTATAATTGTTGTTAATAATTTAATATCTATTAGTTAGTCTATTCATTTTAACTGATAGTATTATTAGAGTAATAATAAATTTTTCAATATAGTTTGCATTTTTAAAGGTGTGTTTTTTAAATGTAGTTAGTAATTTATAATGTAGTAGCAGGTTGTTAGGTTTGCATGGGTATAGGATAGGAAGTTAATTAAATTATAATAATTTGATTTCAATGTAAATTTTTTATTGTTAATTAAATATTTAATTGTTTATTAATGATGTAATTCGTTTGTTATTTTATTTTAGTAAGTTTGTTTTAATTCTAAATTGTATTTTTATTTTTATTTATGTTAGTATATTATATATTATTAGCGGGTTGTTACGTACGTTTGGACAGATTTATGGTGTCTGCCGAGCTTCTCCCAATGGTTACAGACGCACGATACATGGGGCGCACACACTCAGACCACAACCCGCACTTCCTAACCATAGCCTGGGAACGCCCACACCCGCCCATCCCCACCTGGCGCCTTCAACCGGCGCTGCTGCTAGACGCGGCTTTTCGCAACTCCCTTCTCGCACAAACTGCCCAATACTTTGAGGAAAACTCTGGCACAGCCTCCTCTCCCCAGGTTGAGTGGGATGCCTTTAAAGTTGTGATGCGGGGCCATTGCTTTGGGACACAGGGACACATGAGGCGTCAGCTGGAGGGCGACTTAACGCAACTGGAGACTGACCTACTTAATCGGGAACGGGAGGCGATTGATGGCACTGATGACCCACTAACGGAGGCACGCGCGGAACATGTGCGCCTCCTAGAGCGGCTACGCAACCTTAACTACTCTGCACACTCGGCGCGAACGCATCACCTAAGCGATAGGCCCGGCAAGTTATTGGCATGGTTGATTTCACAGGAGGACCGAGCGGCTCCGGTGGCAGCGTTGCATGTTGACGGGAGGGGACTAATATACTCCCAACGCCACATCCATGAGGCGTTCTCATCCCACTATGATGCCCTTTATCGCTCCCGACTTCGCGATCCCCGCCCCGACGTAATGGAATACCTCTCCCCTCTCCAGATGCCGCAACTTACCGTTGCGCAACAGGACGACCTAGGGGTCTTGCTCATGACAGAAGAGCTACGTGATGCCATATTCAACCTATCCAACGGTAAATCCACTGGCCCGGATGGCCTACTGGCCGAATTTTACAAGGCTGGTTTGGACATCCTCATTCCAGAACTTCTAAAAATTTACACTGCGGCTGCAGAAGACTCCTCCCTCCCTCCCACACTAAATGAAGCTAATCTGATCTCCATCCCCAAGCCCGGCAGAGACGCCACACGAGTGGGCTCTTATCGCCCCCTAGCCTTCCTGAATACAGATTATAAAATATTGGCCTCCACTCTGGCTCTGAGACTGGCCCCCCTGGTTCCCCTTCTGGTGCACCATGACCAAAATGGCTTTGTACCAGCGCGCCACACCTCATACAATATCCGTCGACTGTTTCGGATATAGGAATATACTGTCCGACACTGGCCGCGAGTGGGGTGCCTGGTGCTAGACCTCGAGAAGGTATTCGACTCTGTAGAGTGGCCGTATCTGAAGGCAGTGATGGAGAAGTACCACCTGGGTGACGGTTACAAGACTATGGTCAATCTGCTATACTGCAAGCCCACGGTCCGAGTCAGCACCGGTCCATTCCTATCTGACGCCATCTGCATGCGGAGGGGTACCAGACAGGGCTGCCCCCTGTCGCCCCTACTGTTCTCATTGGCCATGGAACCCCCGGCCACGATCCTCAGGGACCAAGGGCAGGAGTGGGGAATCCCAATGGCCGATGGACTACATGTGATCTCACTGTATGCAGACGATCTGCTGTTATATGTCAAAGACCTGACCAATGTACCGGCATCTCTTACGGAAATCTTCCGGACCTTCGAAAACATGTCGGGACTTCGGGTCAATTGGTCCAAGTCGAGAGCCTATTCCTTCAGCACAGATACGCCTGAAAGTGACATCCACATCGGCGGGGAGAGGCTGCAATGGTACCCCACCACGTTTCGGTATCTGGGAATTCATATTCACCGGGCCCCGGCAGACATCCTAGAGGGGAATCTGCTACGGGCGATCGCCTCCAACCACGCCCAAATAGGTTTCTGGAAGACCCTGCCCCTGAATGTGCCTAGTCGGGTGGCGCTGACCAAGATGATAGTCCTGACGAGGCTACTATACTACTTCGCCAACATCCTAACATACGTACCTAACAAAGTGTTTTGGGAGCTGGAGGTCCTGCTTCGTGGCCTAGTCTGGAATGCGGGTCGACCCAGAGTGGCATTGACTAAGATGTACATGACCACTGAATCGGGAGGCCTGGCAGCTGCAATGGGTGTTGGAATGGCTCTGCGGCAAGAATCTGGGGGACACTGCCTCGGACACAACTATCCGGGCCCAGACACAAATATACACATTATTTCACCCTATGACCCGCACCCCCTGCCCTTCACAATTAAGCCTGGCGGTGGCACGACAATGCTTTTTGCGTTGCCTGCGACTTACCCGCGCCACGAAGCCGTATGCCCCGATACTCCCACTCGTGGGCACTCCTGGAACGGCGGGAACACTGACAGAAGCCCACTTGACTAGCTGGACACGCGCTGGGGTGGAAACACTGGGCGACCTATATGCGGATGGCGCGCTACTTTCCTTCGCAGATCTCGCCACCAGCACAGATCTCCCTGCTGGACAGTTTCTTTTACATGCCTCCCTTACACACGCACTGACCACCTCTTGGGGCGATGTATCGGAAGAACTGCAGATGCACCATTTCATGCAGTACTTGCATGTCATGGGCAACGGCTTGCACATCATACATTGGCTAGCGCAGGCCATACTATTGCACACGCAGCCTTCCACACTGCCTCTCAGAGAGAAATGGGCAGCCGACAGAGGGAGGGACTGGACTGACAAGGAATGGGCAATGATACTAGTTGGGCCGACTAATATCCCACGCAACCCCCGTTTCAAACTTATCCAATTCTATATTTTGCACCGAGCCTACCTCACACCCGACAAGATAAACAGATACTTCTCGGCCACTGATACTGCCTGCCAAAGATGCTCTTTGATAGGGGCAGATCTCCTGCACATGCTTTGGCACTGCCCTGCCATACAAACATACTGGGATGAGGTCACGAAACTACTCACGCAGTGCACTGAAGAACAAGTAGCGAGGACGTGGGAAGCCTGTATTTTAGGGCTTTACAAGCGCATGAAGCTCAACAGGGTACAAACAAGATTCTGGGACATGGGCCTCATCACAGCTAAACGCTTACTCACTAAACACTGGAAGGCCAGCGCCCCCCCCCACACCCGACATTGGTAAACATCCTTCATTAATTGTGCACGGGCGGAGGGCACGGTGCTCCTCCGAGAGGGAACATCTGGACTATGGGAAATTCCCCATTGTGCCGCTCTGGGGCGATCTCCTTGCGTCCCTCCAACAAGCCTGTCAGGAGCAAGGAATAACTTGAGCAATCCTATACAACATCGAACTGCATCCACACATTCGTTCCTACCCGTTCACAGTGCACGCCCTGCTGCAGTCGGCGAACCGACGTATCTGACATGTCACATGATATCTCCCACATGACAGATCCAAACCATGTCCTTTGGAGAAAGATCCCTCCGATAGCTATAATCTGGAGACATAGTATATGCGCCTCCGCCCGGACCCTCTCCACACCTCAGTAACCGTCCTGCCACACCGCGCCCCAGAGCCGAGAACCACTCGCCGGAACTGCCACCACCCCTCCCCTATTACGCCAATGGACATGCAAATTCTTTCCCCTCCCTTCCCTGGTTCCTTTGCCACTGTGTTGATATTTGTAACTGTTTATTAACTGGTCACGTTCTTTGACCGAGTCCACTATTGTTATTAACGGAGACGGCCTACACGCCGTGACAAGTCGCGGAGTGACATATACCTGAAGACACATTACACCTTCGTTGCCATGACAGGCCGCAGCACACCACACACAAGGGATGCGGGCCATGCTCGGGATAACTATCAACTGACACCGGGCGAAGGCACCTACACGCGAACCCTCACCTCTAACATCCATATATGGGTCGTGGACACTGGTGGATTCAACTCGCGCTAGACCAACAGACACCCGGGACCCCGCTGAGGCGGCCGCAACCTAGCGTCGTCGACCACAAGTGCCTACTACTTTGCATTGGTGAGCTATACAACTGAGCACCTGCCCACAGCATGATGGCATCACAGGCACAAGACCTTTAGGGTCTCTATTCCGAGTCCACACCTTACCTGGAAATTGTTGCTACCTTTTGATTGGATTGGATTGTGGACTTAGATTACAGCTCATATGGTGCAGATGCCAATAATGCAACGATAGGTTTAAGCAGAGGAACATAGGAAAACTCAAAAAACACAGGCCTGATTGTCATTGTACAGTATGTTCCATGTTGTTTCCGTATTTTTTCCTGAGCTGCGCCGCCGGACCCCAGGGTTGCCGGCTAATTGGCTGTGTTAACCTATCAGCGTTTCTTTTGAATATCCTTTGTTTTTTTTTTCAGGTGCCGGCTCCTGCGGATCGCAGGTTATGTGCCATGTACAATTGTATTTCTTTATTCTTCGAACAATAAAGGTCTTTTAAAAAATAAAAAAATAGTAGCGGGTTGTTGGGTTTGTAGGGGAACAGGGAGGGAAGTTAATTACTTTGAATTAATTTTCTTAATATGTCAATAAATATTTTATTACTAAGTATTTAATTGAGCATTTTTTATTGCTTACTTATTTATTTTTATTTTACTTATTTAAGTATAATGTGTAAATGATTTCAAAATTATTATGCATGTCTTAATTTATACACTTCAGATAGTAATTCAAATGTTAGTGGCAGGTTGCTGGATTTGTAGGGGACTCGGATGTGAAGTTATTGAAAACAAAATAATCTATCTCTATATATATATATATATATATATATATATATATGTTCACACACACCTCCAATTCCCTCGGATAAAACAGGCGGCACTCCAAGTCAATATTTCCACCAGGATGGTTTATTTAGGCAGACCCCCCTGCCCCTCGACAAACGCGTTTCACCTTTTCGGCTTCGTCGTCAGTGAAAAAAAATATATATTTATATATATATACATACATACATATATACCTACATGTGTTTATATATATATATATATATATTCACTGAGAGAAACAATAGGTTACAAACACGTTATAGTTAGGAAATAGCGTTTAAAAAATCTTAGAAATTCACTGAAAGAACATAGGTTTCAGGGGTGTTATAGTTAGCTGAACGTTTCACTCATACAAAAGAGACAGAATGATACAGATATGATATTCACACAGTTTAATCACTATCCCATATATTTAGCGAGATACTTTAAATTAGTCACTTAAACAGTCAATCACACTGCTACTAAATTCTCCATCCAGACACTTATACATCCACTCATTCTTCAATGCTGATTGCTATATATATGTAATACATATTTAAATAACGAACCAAACCACATTCAATGAATGATGTCATCAGTGATGTCATTTAAGATGTCATCAGTGATGTCACTGACCATGTCATGAATGATGTAATATGTGATATCATCAGCAGTGGGTTGCGGGCCGCGAGTTACAGTTAGTAGAACTAACTATAACGGAGGAATTTCAATGGTTTTGTATGAGTGAAATGCCATGAAGCCTATGGTTTTTTCAGTGAATTTCAAAGGTTTTTTTAAATGCTAATTCCTAACTATGATGTGACTGTAACCTATGGTTTTTCAGTGAATTTCAAAGGTTTTTTAAATGATAATTTTTAAATATAATAATTGTTGTAATCTATTTTTATTTACTGATTTTCTACAGTTTTTTAACTGTTTATTTTTACATATTTTATTTTTTAAATTACATTATTTTTAATACAAATTGAAAAGTAAAGTTTTAAAAAATATTGAAACTCTAATATTGTTTTTTTTATATATATTTAAAAAAAATATATATTGGTCAAGACATTGCTCTTAGATCAAGGACGTAAGGACCCAACACCTAGAGACCGCACGGGGTGACAAGCTCGCACTTTACAAGAATCCTTTGATTGACTATTGAGTCCAAAATATTGGGACTACCAAAGTATCATAGAATAGAATATTTAAGGTAAGAATATCACTTTTTGCTAGATAGAGGCCAATTCTGATCTCAGTAGGAAGGGCTCCGAATGGGGTCCGGGATTAGCGGGTCGGATTCAGAGGCTGAATTTCCGTCCGGTTCGTACACGGGTCCAGAGGGCGAAGTACGATGCGAACAAGCGCGAAATCTCCGGCTGAATCATTTCCGGCTCCAAACCGCGCCGTACGTCTCGGCCGTAAGCAAACCGTGGCACGCAATGGAGGCGAATTCCGACCGAGCCAGTACGATGGGCGATTCGGACAGCCGGATCGAGTCGGAGCTTCCGGCTCGCAATAGCTTCCGGAGCTGGACACATGGGTCTCCCCAACACAGGCATGTACTGTGCAGATGGAACTGACGCGTACACACTGTAGGGGGCGCACTTGTCCGGAACAAACCCATTCAGTCAATGGGAGCCCATGTACGTGTTGTACGACCAGCTCCCATTGACTCCAATGGGAGTCCGACCGAAACGAGTCCGACAGCATACGGCTGCATCGTACTCTCTCGGTCGGACTACATATTTAAATACCGAACCATACCACATTCACTGAATGACGTCATCAGTGATGTCATTTGAAATGTCATCAGTGATGTCACTGACCATGTCATGAATGATGTAATATGTGACATCATCAGCAGTGGATTGCGGGCACGCGTGTTATAGTTAGTAGAACTAACTATAACGGAGGAATTTCAATGGTTTTGTATGAGTGAAATGCCATGAAACCTGTGTTTTTTTCAGTGAATTTCTAAGGTTTTTTAAATGCTAATTCCTAACTATAACGTGACTGTAACCTATGGTTTTTTCAGTGAATTTCAAAGGTTTTTTAAAAGATAATTTTTAATTGTAACAATAGTTATATGTATTTTTGTACTGATTTTCTACAGTTTTTTAACTGTTTATTCTTACATATTTTATTTTTTAAATTACATTATTTTTAAATATAAATTGAAAAAAGTTTTAAAAAAGATTGAAAGTCTAATATTGTTATTTTTTATATTTAAAAAAAAATATATTTATATTTTTTTCTTTATTGGTTTAAAAAAAAAATTGGGGGGGAGTCGCGCACCCAAAGCTTACCTTTCTTGATCACTGCATGAAACCTAGCCACCATTTTAGGATTGTTGTGTAGGATCCGCGTAGGGTGTGTGATGGGTGCGTATTTCTGTGCGCGATCGCTATGCGACCGGTGCGCGACTCTAGACGCATACCCGACACAAACGTATTACTTTACGCAACGCTTGAGCGCTTCCGCGTGACGTCATGTATGTGTTCGACGCAGTGTGTGCGGGACACCCACAAAATGTTTTAATGTCTAAAATTATATATATATATGTATTTAATATGCATATTAGGGCAATACATTATCTAAGCTAATCATAAAAATAATATACTTTTAATAAACTTATATTACTTTTAAACGCAATTTCGCGAACTCACCTTGGGTGCATGCTGCCTGTGCGCACGGTGCGCGGACCCCATTTGACCTGACAAAAAGAGATTTGATTGGTTCATAACACTTCCTATTCTAACTATTGAAGGATCCAACCCATTTCAATCATTCTTCTTAGACCTTCTTTGGAGGAACATCTCCCAACTGAGAAGAACCTTTTCTGATTCCATTCCTTTGTGCTATTTACTCAATACTGCACAAAATGGCTTCAGGACAGCAGTCACCATCAGATTCAGAGAACTCTTTGCATCAAGAATTTCTTCCTGAGCCACCATGCCATCAAAGAGCCACTTCAGTAGTCTGGAAACATTTTTTGATCCCATAAGTTAAAAAAAAGTAAATGCAACCAAGTGAGCTGCAGGATTTGCGAAAGGGTTCTTTCGAGAGGTGATCCTACCAAAAAAAATTGCTGTGGTACGGCAAGCATGTACAAACAACTCAAGACGCTGCACCTTGTCAACCTGGCTCATGAGGAGTGCAGAAGACATCGCGAAAACCCTCCACCTGCAGTGGTATGTACTTCTGGTACATCGTCATCGCCACAACAATCGGACATACATTCACAATTTGGCCAAAAGAAGGTGCAATGTATTAAGTGCAACAAATTACTCTGTTATCTAGAGCAGTCCGTAGATCTCCTCTGCAGACCACAAGAAAATCATCGGTGCTAGACTTTTTTTTTTCCTGAAGTTTTGTTCCTCCTGTTCATTTTTTTCTTTTGGAAAAAAACCAAAAAAATCACAAAATCGTTCAAAAAAGTACTAAATATATAAAACAAAAAAAAGTTATTTTGAGAACTAACTTCTCTGGTTAAAAAAAGAGCTATAAATGTATGATAGTGTGTGAAAGTCAAGTTGAATGTATGCACAGTGCATAATTGACTGAAAGAATGCATTAGTAGTGTATGGTAAATGTATAAGTGCAGAACTATAATGTAGTGCTGCAGCAGGAAACTGTAAGCTCTTTAGCTGCAGTGTGCTGTAGTACTTCCGGAGCACAGGAATGCAACAAATGTACATAATATGTTGCAAGTCTATGCTTCCCTCTGCACTGTTGCTTAAACTGCAGCCATGCAGTGACACAGGCACCCTTGCACCATGGTGCATGGATATCTGTGTCATACGAAGTTTGTTTTTGAGCAGAAAGACACACCTTCCTGCACAAAAACAATCAGAGAAAGGTATTTTTCTCCTTCAGTGTATGCTGTGCAATGAAGCATATATTGAAAGAGAAAAAATGAGGAGAAATGAAAACAATTCTCCTTGTTGTTCCTTGCTATACCAATTGGAACATGGTGCAGTATTCACACACATATCCAGATTTATGGTTTCTGATAAATCTGGAGAAGTGTCTTCTTCTATGCATGTTCTGTGCAAGCACCCACGGGAACACTTATAGAACGCCCCTTCAATACAAAGTTGTGTGTATGGTGAGATTGTATTTACAACTTGATTAAAAGCTACACAGAGTGCCTTTGTCTCTCCTTGTAAATATGAAAGAGTGTCTTGTGCCATCACTATGTTATAAAAAGTGACATATTTTTGGCACAGGATGCTTCTAAATTTGCCCCATAAGTGCTTAGGTATTGGTAGACTGTTACAATACGAACATATTGCTAGTTCATTGATTGAAAAATTGCATGAGAGTGACAGAAGGTAAACACAGAGTTATCTCTCCAAAGATTCTCAAAGAAGAATGATTGAAATGATTTCAGTCCTTCAATAGGTACAATGGGAAATGTTATAAACCAATCAAATCTATTTTTTTTCAGGTCACATGGGGTCCTATGACAGAGTGATTCCAAAACTACATAGGTATAACCTGGGTATTTTGAAGACTGTATTAATACTTTGTAGCTTCTTGCAGGTCTGCATGCATAGTATATAAAAAAAATTGACTTGTACTAGGCTTAGTGGCTAGGGTATATATGACTAATAAGTAGAGTCATTTCAGTACTGCAAAGAGAGAACAAGATACATTTATAAGTACTTAGGTTTTGACAAAGTGATAGGACATGTTTCTAGAGTGGTGAAGGGAAGGGATAGGGCCTCATGTGACATGTGCAAACACACTCTGTGACATGTTTTAAGTTGAGGTATTTAGTCTCTTTTAATCCTGAAAGTCCCTGGGTCCTACTAACCCACCATGTCTCTCTATTGAACACCATACAGGTGCGTTGCAGACAGATGGTCCAAAGCTATGTTCCATTTACACCTCTCTGCAATGTAACTCTCTGGCACTTTCTGCACATATCTGGTGGGTTAGTTGGCCCCCAGAGACAGTCAGAATTCAAGGCAACTGTATCCTGTAACTTAAAACGCCCACAGAGCATCTTTCCACACTTATCTACTCCGTCCACCTCCCCTTTATTCACCAGTGTGCAAACACAGCCCATTGTGCATTTTAATACTTAGTTAATCTTACCTTCACAGTAATAGATATAAAAAACACTAAACATTTTTTCAGTTTTTTTTTATAATTTAAATTTTTGAAAATTCCATATTCTAGAATTAGTATCTGGGAAAGAGAAGAAGAAATACAGTTATAATATATAATATTATATTTTTTACAACACAACATCATTTTAAAATTTTATAAACTATTTTCTTTGCCTTTCTTGCTGTTCTCAGAATGTATTGAATTTCACTACAAACAGTGATTTCAATTTTACTCATCACATATTAGCGGGCAAAAAAACCCCAATCAATAAGATTGTTTAAAAAAAAATCAAAGTACGTCTAACATATTTTTAATATACTCATCTATTTCTAAACATTCCACAAAAACAACATCCTCAATAACAAACCATATAATACAAATCACACATATATAAAATGCTTTCTTAAAGGAGAATTGTCTTACTTGAATATGAAAGAACTCAAATAATAATACGATGAACAATTATTTTGAATTTTTATACACTGTAAATAATATTCTTTAAAAATATATGCTGACAGACTGTGCAAGAAAAAGTCCTTAATTCAAATATATACTTTTCCTCTAGGCCAAATAGTATTCTTGAAATCCTATATATCGAAATTGTCCAATAGTAATCGCATTAATACATAATAATAAATTCCTCAGAGGCCGAATTATGTTCCTAAAACTTTGGCTTTAAAAATATTAGGTAGGAATTTGGTCATTCGTGAGGCAAACGTTGTTTAAAAACCAATTGAGCATCATTACAATATGTCCATCCTTTATCGCATTTTAAATAGGCAGTGTAATGTCCAGATGTTGTAGAAGGACCATCATGGAAAATGATTTCTACTGCTACAAAGGTTCTTCCTGATATTGATAGTTGACTTGCTACAAAATGTTTTATTAACGTTTCTAACTTTCTATCATCAGCTGTACAACGTTGTATCATTATAAATATATATTGTCCATATCTTTGTATAAATAATGTTGATAACATTTCTGATTTGCATTGGCTACACTCCATGTTTTGATTTGCTCCTTTAACTAGTTTGTTGAAAGACACTGATTTACAGTCTGGTAATGTCAAATATGTACATCTTTCAGTGTCTATGTTAGTGCTAGATGTAAACATACAATTAACACATTGATGTTCCCATTTATAATGAAGGCCAAAAATATTTTCAATTTCTATTCCTTCATTTTCCAATACTGAAAGCATATACATTAGAAATTCCTGAGCATCTTGTTGGATATTCTGCGTAAACTGTGTAGAACCAGAACATACATCCAACATTTGTTTTACTTCTTCAATCTGATCAAATTAAATTTTTAAACATTCAATTACATCTTTATTCTGATAATTAACAAAATCCACAACTTTACCCATTGCTCCAATAACTAAACCTAGTTCTACATCCAAATTACGCCTTAAAATTACCCGACAGTTTATACATGCATATAAATTCGTTTCTAAACCAGCAATTTTAGATATCAATTTTTCTAAAGAATCCAATTTTGTTTTCAATTTTTCTGTCAAAATAATAGTGATTCATTCATGCTCTTTTTTATCAATGGCTTCCATTTTTATTATTTCTTCATTTTCTAGCTTCAAAAGTTTTTAATTGCATAGAAGACTCGTGCAGCGTTGGCATTAAGCAGATTATAGATTTATTTTCTGAAATGTTCATATATATTTTTTCAGGAACTATATTTTCATTGCGAAACAAGTTTGTAAGCAGTTGACTTTGCAAAGCTTGTTTGCCATGTTTTGTTAGTACTCCAATTCTTATATCTTGAAGAATAGTTCCATAATCAACATCATTTGCCTGTTGCATATTTGTAATGAGTTCCTTGTATTCAAAATATGACCAAATATTCACGTTTCCAACACTACCCAAAGACTTTCTGGTGTCTTCATGCACAAGTGTTTTAAATACTGGTTGTCCTTTTACGGGAGTAAGTTGCAGTAGATCTCCAAAAACTATGACATGTTTTCCTCCAAATAAGACATCATACTCTGTTTTAAGAATTTGCTGCATTCTTAAATGCACAAAAGCAAGCATTAAGCTTGAGACCATGCTTACCTCTTCAATAATCAGAAGTTTCATTTTCTTTAGCACTCTTGAAACTTCATAACAAGCGTCTCCAGATAGCTTGTGATATTTCAATTTGTTATCATGCTCCACAGGTAGCAGATGTAAACAATGCGTTGTAATTCCTTTAATGTTGTGTGCTGCCAACCCATTTGGAGCAGTTACAACACAAGACAAATGTGAGTCAGTTGTTTTCTGTAGATTACTGGTCATTACTTTAATTAAAAAACTTTTTCTTGTTCCAGCTTGACCACTCGCATACATTTGGATAGGTTGAAATGATGTGCATTCTTTCTTTTCATGAAGCAATCCATGGTCAATCTGTTGTCTCACTTGCTGATATATTTCTTTCTGTTCAACATTTAGTTATTCTTCCAAATTTCCTAAGTCCATAATATCTTTTTGTGCTTGATGCATTGTTGCTTCCACTTCATTCATGGCGATTTCCGCTTCATTTTCAAGGTTTGGTTCTCCTAGTAGATCTTGATTCAGTGGAGCAGAACTTTGACTGTCTTGAGAACTGTCTCTAGTAATCTCAGCTGCATAGTAGCTTCTTGATCAATTTCATCATTCAACATTTTTACATAATGTGCAAAAACAGTACATTTTATGGTATCTTTACAAGCATTGAAGGAATCTTCATAGCTCTGAAAATCTCCAAGTAATTCCAATTCTGAACGCCACGGTTTGAACATTTGCAAAATCATTAAATAGAAAAATTCCCTTTTATCAGGAGTGTCACAACTCAGTTTTCTGTGATTAATCAAATTTCCTTTCCTTTGTTTCACCAAACATCCTTCGGAACCAATCACTGCATATTTTCCATCATTGATGTTTTCTGTAGTATTCCGTTTAAACGTGTAATTTTGCAGCACTTCATAGAGACATATGTTCTCAAGATGATGACTTCTACTTGGATAATACGTTCCAACATGTTTGTTTTCACAATGTCTGTACTTTCCAGATCTTTTTCTGCTAAATATTCAATTTCTTCAACAGATTTAAGTACTCGATTTCACATTGCAGCAAGACCTAGACTCACCCAAATGATTCTTCCAGATTTTGAGTATAAACTTGCAGATCATAACCGATCTGAGCATTCATACGCTCCAATTTCTTGATGGAATAACATCTTCAAACTGAAACTGTATAATTTCTTACTAAGACTCTTCTTGTGAGAAATGTCTTCCCACATTTTTTTCAATTCCATCTTTTCTGATTTTGTAATGTAAGATGTTACATACTGAGCGACATACTGAATATCCATATTAGCATTCCACATTGAGAGTATAACCGGATTATAATCATTTATTTAGGTAATTTATATCTCGCACAAATCATCCCCAAGGGATCTTTCGGCACCTGAGAAAGACAGGCAGTCTGTGAGGAGCAGGTTTTGAGCAACTTTTTAAATTGGGACAGATTCAAGCATTCTCAAATTTGTTCAGGAAGTTCGTTCCAGAGTTTAGTTGCCAGATAGGAGAAGGCACGACCTCCCATTTTTACCTCCCTGATTGTATGGCAGCACAGCAGCTTACGATTACTGGATCTGAGCTGACGTGCAGGGTGATACCATTTAAGCTTATTAGTCAAATAAGCCGGTCCCAAACCATGCAAGGACCTAAAGACCAGGCACAACAACTTAAAGGTTGCCTGTTTCTTAACTGGAAGCCAATGTAATTGGTGTAGGAGAGGCAACAAAGGAGTTCTAGCTGGTTTATCAAGGGCAAGGCGGGCAGCTGTATTTTGCATGAACTGTAGTTTGGCTAATAGGTCCTCCCTAATTCCTACTAGCAAGGAATTACCATACTCAAGGTGACTAATTAATAGCACCTGCATAAGAGTCTTCCTGGCGCTGAGCGGGATCCATGGGAAGATCTTTCTCAACATCCGCATGGTCCCGAAACAGGAGCCTGCAAGCGTCTTCACCTGCTCCTCCATTGAAAGCTGATTATCGATCTTTATCCCAAGATTCTTCACCCAACTTCTCGGGGAGGGGGCCTCTCCCAATTCTGAAGGCCACCAGTCTGAGGACCACAGGTCAGCAGCCTTCCCAAACAGGAGAATCTCTGTTTTTGAGGAATTCAGTTGTAGAAAGTGACTCTTCATCCAATCTGCTATATTGATCATACACTTTAAAAACTTAGCTTTCGTTTCAGCAGGATCCTTCTCTATATGTACAATCAGCTGCGTATCATCAGCGTAGGATATGGTTTCAAACCCACAGTTTCTAATGATTGAGGCCAAGGGGGCAACATATAGATTCGATAATGTAGGACTCAATATATAACCCTGCGGTACCCCCTTGTCCACTGCAGCTGTAGATGACACATAGGCATCAAGCTGAACAGATTGGGCTCTATCAGAGAAATAACTCTGAATCCATTTCAAGGCTAAGCCTCTGACACCAATCTCTTGTAGCCTGCTTAACAGAATGCGGTGGGAGATCGTGTCAAAGGCTGCAGACAGATCCAGCTGCACTAGCATGACTGGAGCATCCCGGTTGAGCGACACCCTAAGCGTATCCGTAACTTCGAGCAAGATGGCCTCCATGCTATAAGATGCCTGAAAGCCTGACTGAGAGGGGTCCAGGATCTTATTCTGTTCTAAGTAATTTGAAAGGTGTTGATTTATTATTGTTTCCATGATTTTGGACCAGCACAGGAGAATGGGGATGGGTCTATAATTTTGTGCATCGGTAGGGCTCGCTAGTGCTTTTTTCAACAGAGGTTTAATACGCGCTGCTTTCCAATTATGTGGAAAAGTGGCTGTAGCTAGGGAGATGTTGCATATGTCTGCCAGAGTATCTGCCAAGATGGGGGCAAGCTCATTCATGGCCCTTGGTGGTCTTAAATCGATCCTGATTTAGCCGTGGGCAATACTGCACCCACCTGTTCTCCCGTGATGATGGGAAATTCTTCTAGGCTCGGCGAACCAGGGATTGCCTTAAGAGTCTGACTCTCAATTGAGTCCTCTACTGCCCCAAAGGAGCAATATATGGTGTCAATCTTATTGGTAAAATGGGATGCTAGATGATCACAGAACTCCTGCGTTGCAGGCGGGAGCGGGTTATTAGCCCGCGGGCTTGTAAACTCTCTTAGGATTGTAAAAAGCTCCTGTGATGAGTCTTTGGCCTCCATAATCCGAGTGCCTAGATGAGCCCTCCTGGCTACATTGCAGCTGTTTAGATAAATTCTACGGGCCTCATGATAACAACGTTCATCTGCTACCACTTTGAACTTTCTCCACCTTCTTTATAGTGATCTACATAAGGCCTTCTCCTTTTTTAGTATGGCTGTGTACCATGGGGCAGGAGCTACTCTGGCCTGAGTTCTTACCATCTTCACAGGTGCGATCACATCAAGTGCATCTGTGATTGAGGCTTCAAATAACTCGAAGGCCAAATTACAGTCGCTCTTTCTCAGCGATCCAGGAAGGGCATAGAGCCTACTGAAAGCAGAGGATGTTACCTCTTTCCAGGCTCTACGTAATTCTGTGCGAGGTTGCGGATGCACCGATGACTTCAACGGAGTCCAATAGAAAAGTAGTGCTAAGGGGTCTGTCCAATCTACCTCTAATGGGGGGGGGTCTACTCTTAGGTCTGATATATTAGAAAAGATTGTATCCAATAAGTGGCCTGCCTGGTGGGTTGGGCTGGTTACTCTGGAGAAAAGCTCCAAAGATTCCACGGCTGCAAGCAAACTTGCCAATTCATTGTTTGTATGAGCCCCAAATAGTGGTTAAAATCCCCTACTAATAAACATTTAGTTGCCTGCAGTATGAAATAGGCCAACCTTTCTAAAAGAGATATGCAAAATTTTCTTTTATTACCTCCTGGAGAATGGCAGACTGGCACCCCTGTCAATTCAGTGATGTTTGCTTGCTGCACTCTGAAATCATTAGCTCTAGATTGGGGGAAGAGACCGTGTCCAGAATCGTAACGTGGTATGGAGGGCGTATAGCAAGACCTCCACCTCTCGTAACTACTCTGTCTAAACGCACAACAGAGTAGTCTGCCGGAAATGCCATTGCTAGCGTGGAAGCAGCCTTATTATTTAGCCAAGTTTCCGTAAATAGACATATGTCCTGATTGGTATAATCCAATAGCTCCCAGATTTCAGCCATGTGTTTGGGAAGAGATCACACATTAAGATAGAGTCCCTTCAGAGGGGCTGATGATTTCCCTCTTGTCTGCTTCCCCCTCTCCACAGCCTGGACTTGGGACAATTGGTGGTCCTGTCTGGTCAGACCCCAGGGTTACTGCCATATGGGTCCTGTCAACTAATAGGCGGCTGCAATAAGGACAGTATCTTCCTATGAGAGACTCTACTATGTGCGGCGTGTGCCTCCCTCCCAAACAGTGAGGGACCATCTGTCCCAATTGCATCAGTCTCTCCCTTGAATATACTAACCTGCAGGCATGCTGGACCAGGTCACAAATGGGCAGCATCTCCCGGCAGCAGGCAGCTTTCAGGCTCGGACGGACGCAGACAGGCTTGCCTTCTCAAATTATACGTATTTTTTGGAGACTTTCTAGTGATGGTATGTCTCATAACTGACATAAAACTGTTTACTCTTCCTTTAGATATTACGGGACATGGAAATCCAAAACAAAATTTGGTATAAAACTTTTCCTTTGACTTGTACTTTTGTCGACAGTATTTTCCACATCAATGACTTTGGAATCGTAAGACTTGTTGTCTTAAGTTGTTTTCTTCTGTTCATTTTGGTAGAGCACATGTGGCATATTCTTCAATAAAAGACAAAACAGTATAATCGGAATCAGTTCCGAATTTGGGGGCATCCTTGATCCATATCAGCATAAGCATATGAGGAGCACCTCTAGCTTGATTCTCCTTTATCCAAAAGAAATCCACATCTTCTCGAAGAGGAGGATTCTTTTTATTGCAGATAAAAGACATCATAGCTTCAAATCTATGATTGAAATATCTGCATACATTAACAGGATCCAAAGGGCACAATTCTCCAGGTGGCTTGTATTTAATATTTTTTATGTTCAAATTTGCCTCGCGAAGAAATTCAAGTAAATCATCCCAAGTGTATTCAGCACAGCTTAGGGTAAAGAACCACGTAGGAGTTCCTAAGTTTCTTAGCATACATTTAAGTTCTCCATGACAACAGTACCAATTCTCATTAGTACCACGCTTACATGCTATCAAATTATTCAGCTGAGATTCTAAATGATCATCTCTCTGATGTACTTTATCCATGAATTCCTTTGCCGAAACATTTCGAAGATGTACTCCTGTTTGCAATATGTGGTTGACTGGATATGAAAGTCCAGACATGTCACTCTCAAACAAAACATGAAATATATATGGGATACATTGTGGAAATCTTGGATCTTCTGCATACAATCTTGCTGTCCGATGTTCTGATGCAGGAATCTACACTGATCGTTCATCATATCGTCCACCTTTTCCTGTTGGGAACAACTGCGGAAAACAACGAGCTTCTAAACTTTTTCCCTATACACTCATGGGACATCCCTTTGCTTTTTTCATTTGGAATAATTCAATAGTATTACCCATCACTTCTTTCGAATGAAGTGGATGTACACTGCAATGTTCATAGATTTCTTCACTTTTGGACATGTCCACTTTTTTAATTTGACCCCTTGACGTTTCAGTATCATCTCCTAAAAATATTTCTTCTTCTTCCACATACACTTTTTTGTAGTACTCATTGTTCTTCATGAGATATAATGTTGCCTTTTGCACTTTCCTAACATCCACAAACTCTTGCCAGATTTTCTTACTCTTAGTAGGAACACTATTAACTAGAAAAACTAATGGTTCACTTTCTACATTATCGACACCAATAGTTTCAATATTTTTCTTTAAATCTAGAGGTAAATATACAACTCTTCCTTGTAATCCTCTCTGTAAATCTGTAGGAGGCAATTTACCTGTTTTATGTTCCATACGAACAATAGCCTGAAATGAGTGCACACATTGAATCAGAATAGACTCGTACGTATTTAAATCTATCAGTTCTGGAGAAATGGTTACCAACTCTAGATTATTATGGACAGCTCTAGCGGGCATTTTATTCTCATCTAATTTGTTATAACAATATTTACAAATACGCTGATCAGAACGCAAATCAAAACAATTCTCTACCAACAAATAAGTTGCAAATTCCTTCCACTTATCATTATTTTCTCTTTCACTTTTTAAATACAGATCAGATGTGTGTTACCGGGGTGTGTTACCGGCATCTTGGCATTTGGGGGCATTTACCTGTGTTTTCTCCTGCGCACACTGGTCCTGCCGTCCCGCAGTCAGTCTCCCTCCTCCACCGCCTCAGCTCCTCGCCAGCACAGCGCGGCCAGTAGCGAGGGGGGACTACAATCACCGGCAGCCTCTGTGGCAGGAAGCCGCCACCGCAGATTCCGCGCCAGGATGCACATAAACTAGAGGACAACCCCGGCAGGAGCGGGTGTGTTACCGGCATCTTGGCATTTGGGGGCATTTACCTGCGTTTTCTCCTGCGCACACTGGTCCTGCCGTCCCACAGTCAGTCTCCCTCCTCCACCGCCTCAGCTCCACGCCAGCACAGCGCGGCCAGCAGTGAGGGGGGACTACAATCACAGGCAGCCTCTGCGGCAGGAAGCGGCCACCGCAGATTCCGCGGCAGGAGGCGCATAAACTAGAGGACAACCCCGCATCGCCTGGGCCATGGGCGGGAACCGTCTGAGCACGTCCGAGCCAGGTGGAGGCTGGGCTGGGCCCCCCCCCTCGGTCCTCCAACAGGGACACCCACTGACGCCCCTAGTAAGTGATTCATTTTTCAATTTAACATCTGCCCCGTATTGCACAGTGGAGAGTAATGACAACTCGTGAGGGGCGGACAAGGAAAAATGCAGGAGTGGGCTATGTGGCTGGGACCCTTGACCAGTTTATTACAAGGGCATCTTCCGTTTTAGCCCATGAAATTGCAATTACTGAACGCATACTATCGTCAGACCCTGCATTCTGCAAAAGATCATCCTTGGGGGGAATACTAAATGCTCTCTCACCACCAAATGTTCCCCAGGCCCCCTTGTATCCTACCGTGCCGCCTCTAAGTTCTGGACTGCATCGGACTGATCCCCTAACCACTATTGACAAAGAGTAATCATAGCCCCTCTATTGATGCAGGGTGAAACTCAGAAAACTGGTTCAAGTAACACTGTTGTATGCACTGCCCTGGTGCATAATAAACCCGATAAACCTATTCAGCCTGAGCAGGGAGCTATACCGAAAAGGAAAAGAGGAGGAGCTCCCCTGAAGGAGAAGAACTCCAAGCTAGCAAAACGGAGTAAATTAGATGAAACCTCGAATGCGGGGCATGCACTGGAGACTATAGCCATATCACCCGTAGAGACAATGGAGAAGAGCCCAGAAGAGAGGACTAATTCACTCCCGAAGATTGATGAATAATATTGGTCAAAAATCAGTGCCTTAATTAAATTATCTTTGGAACCAATACTAGCGAGACTGATAATAGTTGAGAATAAACTTGGGCAGCTTGAGTCCTCGCTAAGTAAAGTTGTTAAAAATGTTGAGAACAACTTAGCTATGGACTCCCATGGTTCAGATGGCACAAGGGAAGGAGGAGGGACGGGGGCTGAAGGCATTACCCCAATTGAAAATATCTGTACTGGGCCGTCACCGTTAGCACCGTGTAACAGCACCAATATGCCTAGTAGTAAGGGTAAGCTGACGACATCAGTTCAACAGGGTGGTGGTTTGAGGAAAGCTAATAAGGGAGAAAATGGTTGTCAACATTTACATCTCCCCCCGGAATGTACCCCCTATGTCACAGTCCTGACGGGTGTTCCTGAGCTCAAGGAGGGGCAACCAGAAACACACGAGCAGCTAAAGAACGAAACACTACACTAGTTAAATTCTAATAGACCATTACCCCCCCCCCATGTCCAGTTCAGGATATTGCTTGTAAGAAGAGTGTCTTGGGTGGGGATAAAGCTGAAAAACATACCAGGAGATTGTATTGTTGTAAACTTTAATGATCCAATGGCTGCTTCGCATATTTGTGGGGGTCCCCGGGTAAACATGCACACCGCCATACAGGCAAGGGATCTCAGGTACTTCTATACACCCTTAGATAATGCTGTGAACCAAGGGATTTTTACCATAATGAAGGTAGGAGGGCCCAGTTTGAAGGAAATCGTATCTACCTATTTAGGGAAAATGGCGCCCGATTAACAACCCTTCCCCTCTACAATCGATTTAGTGCATTGGATTCAGTCGACTGACTTGTTGAGATTAATCCTGATTTGGAATTGACATCAAGTACTGGCACCCAGAAGAGTACAATTGCACCATCACAGGGGGCACTGTAGAGTCACGTATATTGACCTTTGGCCAGTCTAGGAGCCCTATCGCAGATAGAAACCCAGTATGTGCTGGCTTATCTATCTCTCTGATTGAGGGATTGGGAGGCGTATACACACAGCCAATTACTGCTGGCTCCAAAATACTGTCTTGGAACATTGCGGGTCTTGCGTCAAAACGTGAACAGCCAGACTGGGGGGAATATATTGACTCACATGAAATATGTGTTTTCCAGGAAACCTGGGTGGTAACTCCAAAGTACAGGGCAGGTTTTGTAGCGTATTGTGAGGGGGCTGTTAAAGGCAATATGGGGAGACCGTCGGGGGGACTCTGTATTTGGGTCACTTTACACCTAGGATGCAAGGTTAAGCGAATTGAGACACATTCCTTAGATTTAACCTGCATCATCCTGACCCTTAAGACGCAGCAAAAACTTGCAATTGTAAATGTCTATTCCCGCCCGACTCAGTACGGTGGCACCGCACCGACAATCATCAGTCTGTCAAAACTTTTAAGTAGACTGGAAGAAAAATTCTAATTTGTCATCTGCGGTGACTTTAACTGCCACTTTGAGCCACTAAGCGGTGATATAAACGCTATTACTGATGGAGAGGATTCAACCTGGTCAATCCCCCATCTTAATATGTACTCAATCAGTCGATGGACCCCACTTGCCCTCCAGAAAACATCTCTGACTCTCAATTTCTCATTGAGGGCCTGCAGTGGCCGTTTCCCTAGTGATATCCCTGGCCGGCCGACCTTTAGGAGACCCGGACAGTCCTCAGTTATTGACTATATAATGATTAGTATGGAACTATGGCAAAGCGTGGCCGACTTTGCTGTAGGAGATAGATGTGAGAGTGACCATAGCCCGATAGTCATGACTTTGGGACTGCCAGCGGTCTGATACTAATGGAACCATCGGTGAGGTGTTGGAAAACAATCTGGTGGTTGTAGAGGGGGGGAGGCAGATAAGATGGACCAAGCTAAAACAATCTGAGGAATCATTGTCAAAATTGTACGCTAGTATTATTCCAGTACTGGAGAGAGTTAGTGATATGGCTGGTAAATCAATGCACCCTGAATTTGATAGTGAACTAGGACCTCTTCATCAAAAACTTACTGAGCCGTTTTCTTTTTTAAGACTGGTACGAGCAATTTTAAACTTATAAGTTCTAACAACTCATGGTACATGAAAGCCTGTAGGGTAGTGAAACAGACCCTTCTCGCAGAACTGAAAGGGTCTGATCATTTGCGTATTAGGGAAGCTAGGAAGGAATATAAAAGTACCATTTCTAATGCAAAAACAGAGTGGGAAACAACAAGGTGGCAAGAAATTAAGTTGGCCCTCGATCAAAAAGATAGTAAAAGCTTCTGGAATCTTGTTCACCATGGGAAAGTGGAAGGAAGAACTACACTTGACCCTAATATTGACGAGGTTGCCTTATTTTCCCATTTTAAGAAACTGTATTCCTCCACCTTTTCGGACCCAAACATCAGTAACACTCCAGTCTGTAGTTTTAATTCTCAAACCCTGTCTGATGCGTCCCCATTTGTAATGGGAGAATTGACATTAGCCCTGGTGAAATTGCAGCCTAATAAAGCCCCAGGATTGGACAAAATTCCGGGCGATTTTTTTCAAAAGTGAGCAGCAAATTTGGGCCCCCTATCTTCTAACACTATTTAATGCAATTCAGTACGGTCTCCCTGCGCCACCAACTTGGGCAGGAGCTGAGATCGTTCCAATTTATAAGAAGGGATCCCCGCTGGAACCATCGAATTAGAGGCCTATTAGCCTTATTGATGTGCCTCAAAAATTATATGGGAGACTATTGTTAGGGAGACTCCAGGAATGGATGGAAGATCAGGCCATATTAACCACATTACAAGCAGGCTTTAGGGCCAAGATGTCCACAGTGGATCAATTGTTTAGGTTAGAGCTGATCCACTGGAAGCATGTTATACTTGAACAGGGGAGCTTATATCTCACGTTTGTTGGCCTAAAGTCAGCTTTTGATATGGTCGATCGAGACCTGCTGTGGAATATCTTGGGTACTATGGGTGTCCCACCCTACCTCTGTTTACAACTGCAGCGACTTCATGAGGGCACTTATGCTAGAGTGCGGTATGGAAAAGATGCACAACTGACAGCCCCCTTTTCGGTTGACAAGGGGGTTCGTCAGGGTTGTGTGCTGGCGCCAACCCTCTTTTCACTTTTCCTCAATGGCTTAGTGGAAGACCTATATCATGCAAAAGATCTTGATTCCCCAAAAATAGGTTCCCGTAAATTTCCTGCATTAATGTTTGCGGATGATACCCTGCTTCTCTCGAAGTCACCTATGGGGATTCATAGAGTATTAAGGGAATTCACTGATTTTTGCAAAAAGAGGAAATTGCAAGTTAATATCACCAAAACAAAATATATGGTTTATAGCGCCAAGCATTCCACCTATCCTCATCCAGTCATGGATGATAACCCACTGGAACGAGTTAATGTGTTTGAGTATCTGGGATTGACCCTGAATGACAAAATGACCTGGGTCCCCCAAATTGAGAAGGCAAATCTGAGGTTAACCCAGACAATAGGCGGTTTAAGGAAAGTCCAAAATGGTTGTTCACTGAAGACAATTAGTCCCCAGCTGGAGATTTACAAAGTACAAGCTCGCTCCGCGGCCTTGTACGGCGCGGAACTTTGGGGGCATAGCAAAATGAATTCACTAACGATAACTGAAAATAAATACCTCAGAAGTATCACGTTATTGCCAACCAATACCCCACTGGTTCCACTCAGGATGGACGTGGGCATCCTCTCTGTGGCGGATCTCATCTCGAGCCGACCACTGTTATATTGGCGCCGGCTCTGGAGCACAGAGGAGTTAACCCACTTCAGGGAGGAGCTCAGGTCGTTTTTACTGCTACCAGGAGCGGTGGGAAAAATACCATAATTGTCCTTTGTAAGAGATTCTTTTAAGGCAATTGGTAGAGAGGACCTATGGGCAACACATATGGAAGCATGTGTAATTACCCCAAAAAAACCTTATCTAAACAGCTGAAAGATTATAACTTACTGCTTTTAAACCAAGTCTATCCCACTACAAGTCTGACCTGGGTTTTTTTGAGTTATAAATCATCCTACCGTCAATAAGGAGGCTGTTTCTGCAATTCAGATACGGTACCCTCCCATTATTTGCAACAACATATAAGTGGACAGAGGGGTCCTGTTATCTTTGTCCCGGCTGTCATGTGAATGAAGAAACTGAAGCCCATGTGATCTTTTTTTGCCCGGCCTATAAACAGGCTAGGAAAAAATGGATCATACAGTTGTGCAGGAACCTAGGCATAAGGGACTGCTCGGTTACACTTAGAATTTTAAAATCTGAAATGGAACCACTGTTTGTCTTTGCAATTTCGAAATTTCTCCAGGCAATGTGGATGAAACGAGGGCGCCTTTTAGAAACTGATGTTTAATACTATGATTCTTATATTCTGGAGTCTTTTTTAATCCCAATATAGGCGCCTATTAGGATGGCGGACGGATATGCGTCCGTCCGCCAGCCCCGAGGTGGAGGGACCGTCCTCAGGGGCAGCGGCGGTCCCTCAGTGCGAATTAGGATGTGACCGCCACCCTGGCGGTCACATGCCGTATATTTTATATTGCGGCGGGTGCTGCTTTAAGCAACACCCGCCGCAATGTAAAATATGCATGTGTAGCCTTGGCATGCACAACTTGGCAGGCACCGTGTGGTGCCTGCCACCCTGTGCATGCCAAAGCAGGGGGGTACCATAGGTACCCCCCATGTGCACCCCCCACCCCCCAACACCCTGGGGGCTCGCAACAGGCCCCCAAACACGAAAAACCATATGCTTTTCCATGGCGGAAAAGCCGCAGCGGAAAAGCATGTTTTCTGCCCCATCCTAATATGGCTGGCGGTGTCTGATAGACACCGCCACCATATTAGAGCCTTTCCGCCACGGTCGGAAGGCGACCGCGGTGGAAAAGCGGCGGACAGTCTTCCCGTCCGCCGATGACCCCCCAGCCATCCTAATCTGGCGGGGGGGTCTTTGAATGCACTGCAGCGGTGAATCCGCATCCTCCGGGCCGGCGGTGACTTCTGCCGGCCCAGAGGATGCGGATTCACCGCAATCCTAATCGGCCCCAAAATGTTTAATAACTCTCTTAACGTTTTTATATTAATTAATTTTTTTAAAGAAAATATATAACTGTGAATTTTCACACTTAACTGTCTAAACACTATGAATGTTATGGGTCTCCATCCAATTTATTGTAATTTGCTAAGCTATAAACGCAATCCATGAAATTGATGTACCAACTGAAACTGCTTTTTAATTTTTGCACTTTTATGACTAGAAAAGTCGAAATAAAGTATAATGAATGAAATACAGATCAACACCCCTAGTCTGATTTTTATAGTGAGTTAGCTGGCAACAAATACAAGAATAATTTGGCCTTTCACCTGAAATCACCTCAAAGTTTGTAATTTGTTCTTCAAAATTTTTTGTAGTAGAATGTTGCACATTCTCTTCAACATTTTCTTCTACTAATGTGTCAGTTTCTGCACTCTCTTGATCAGGACCAAAGTAACAAAACTCAATTTCATCACAAACCTTCTTCACATCTGATACTGACCCACGCAAAAGAGCACTGTTCAACTCATTTGATTTTAGTGCTGGACTTTTCGCATGATACAATCTTCTAACTTCCGCATTTGAGAATGATGTACTGCTAACATCCTGAAATGATGAAAACCACTTTGACATACTTTTCTAGAAAGACAAGCCAGAGAATGACCTTGCAAACCAGTATTTTTTCTCACTCTGCAAGGATCTAGTCCTTGCAACATCTTAATCTTTTATTTAACACTTTTTTTTAGTATACTCTTGTAAGAAATTGCGTAAAATATCAATAGATTCCTGTCGTATACAAATACTACTGCAATCCCAAGTATACACTGGGGCTTTAGGACGTCTCTCTAGAACTTCATCAGCTATCACTTCTCCTACATTTCTGGGAACCATCTTCTCTTTCTCAATTTAACAGCCATTTCTAACCTCATAAGCTTGACCACTGGTATCAACTGCATGCAATACATTATTGGTCTGAAAGTAACTCTCTTCATTAAAGAAAGGCTCTGAACTTGAACTGTGTTTCCATTCACCCAAACAAATATCACAAAAATTAGTTCTGTTAATTACTCTTTTCTTCTTACTTTTGGCCTTCATAAAATGGATTTCTTTATCTAGCGATCGAATTCTGTTTAAAACTGAAATAAATAATTTCCTTTTTAATTCAAAAGCTTTTTGAACAATGGATTTAATATGCTTCTTCTTTTTATAAAATAGTGCTTTTTTAAAATATTTTTTCACGTCTTTTAGCAAGTTAAAAATAACTCTATTCCTGATTTCTTTATACTGATTTTGCCTTCTCTTACCATTCATTGTGTCTTTTGAATGTAATTTTCCATTTATTCCTGTCTGTTTACTCATATTCTTTTTTCTGGGCGAAGCATTGTTTGTACTTTGTACAATCTGCAAACTATTTCTAGGCTTTGAAAGTTTTTTAAGGAATTCTTTTGTTGTCTCACCGGAAGACTTTTTATTTTTACCCACATAATGTTGGTCATCCAATACTTGTTCTGCAATTGTATTCAAATAATTGTCCTTTTTCTGTCGTTCTCTCTTTCTTGATTTTTCAGGCATGATAACTTTATTTTAATGATGATAAACAATATCTGTAAAAAATATTTATAAATACATTAATTTTAAAACATTTATAAATTATATCTTTCCATTACTATACATACACATTGCACATGTTAAGGCCTAGCTCACTGTATGAGTAGTTGGGTAGCAAAACAATCATTAGAGTACTACAAGGACAGTGCCTCGGTGAATTTATAAGTGGTTCAGTTTTGGCACAGCGAATGGATTAGTACATGGTCCTGAATGGGTCACTACAACAGTGCAAGCACAGTTACAGGATGTTTGCTTGATTGTATGGATACTGCCTGGGGAAATGAAGGTGTGTAAGATAAGTGTGTAGGTGATTAAAGGACTCCATGCATATTCGTTAAAGATTTGTAGCAGTCCATGTGCTAAAGCCTGGATCACTGCATGACTACTTGTGTACTAATGAAATCATTAGAGTACTACAAGGAGAATGCCTGGGTGAATTTATAAGCGGTTGGTTTTGGCAAAGTGAATGCATTAGTACATGGTGCTGAATGGGTCAATACTGAATTGCAACGGGAGTGACAGGGTGCTTCCTGGAGTTTCAGGAGACTGACTGGGCAATTAAAGGCCTCAAACACAAGTGCGTAGATGGTTAGAGGACTACATGCAAGCGGATAGGAGTTTGAAGCAGTCTATGTGGTAAGGCTCTAAGTCACTGAATGTGTATTTGAGTACTAACTGAATGATTAGGGTACTGCAAAGTGAAAGACTGGTTGAATTTATAAATGGTTGAGTTTTGGCACAGTGAGTGGATTAGTACATGGGTGCTGAATGGGTCACTAGAGGAGTGCAAGGGGAGTAACGGTGTTTGCAGGAGTGTATGGATAGTGACGGGGTAATCAAAGGTGTGAAAGACAAGTCTGTAGGTGTTTAGAGGACTGCATGCATAGTGGATAGGAGTTTGAAGCACTGCATTTTGTAAGGCATGAGTCTCTCACAATGGTTGCCTAAATACAGACAGACTGAAAGTGTGATTCTAGACAACCAACACTATTCCTTGGACTTTAGCAAAACTGACTCACTAGTCTGGAAGAAGTAACGTGACTGCACACATTCTATATATCTCAGTACTGCAGTACAGTGGGGAAGCCTGACTCATTCTGTGAATGCATAAGCAATGACTGACTTCTAATTCTATCAAAACTTGATAACAAGATAGGTTTTTAAGCAGTTATGTGTCTGCAAAGACATGAAGTAACCAAATGCTTCTCCCACAATGGTTGCCCAAATTCACACAGACCGACAGTGTGATTCTAGACCAGCAACACTATTCCTTGGACTTTACCAAAACATATTCACTCATGTGGAAGCAGTAAGGTGATTGCACACATTCTACATATTTGAGTACTGCACTCTAGTGTGAAAGCCTGACTCATTTTGCGAATGCATAAGCAATGACTGGCTTCTAATACTACTAAAACTTGACAACATGGCAGGTTTTAAAGCAGTTTTCTATCTGCAAAGACATGGAGTAACCAAATGCTTCTCTCACAATGGTTGCCCAAATGCACACACACTCACAGTGTGATTCTAGACAAGCAACACTATTCCTTGGACTTTAGCAAAAACATACTCACTAGTCTGGAAGGGGTAAGTTGACTGCACACATTCTACATATTTAGGTACTGCACTCTAGGGTGAAAGCCTGACTCATTTTGCAAATGCATAAGCAATAACTGACTTCTAATTCTACTAAAACTTGAGAACAGGATAGGTTTTTAAGAAGTTATGTGTCACAAAAGACATGAATAAAGCAAATGCTTCTCTCACAGTGGTTGCCCAAATACACACAGATTGACAATATGATTCTAGACAAGCAAGACTACTCCCTGGACTTTAGCAGGAGACTTTAGCAGGAGAAACACATTAGTCTTATTAAAAACAAAGTCACCACATACAACCCCTCACAAATTAATAACTCACCTTTTAAATTAATGTGTAGATTAAGAAGTATGTCAGTCACACACCAGATGTCTGTACAGCACTGCTCTTAGCAAAACTAAAAAATGGCATACTTTCCCTCTCATTCTGCACACATATACGTGTAAATATCACATCACATTGCTTCCCACAATAATTCAAAAGCTAACACACATTTCTATTGGTTACACATTTCAACCCTTTCCAATTTACATAACTTTGAACCCTACCACCAATCTGCTTACTGCCTGTAACCGTAGTAACAGTTCATGGAACACACAGGTCATAAGTTCAGCACACAATGTTTCTAATCCAAACAGCAAGTAAGCTTGACTTTTCAAAATATCAGGTTATCCGATGTAATGTTCCTTTCAAACAGTTCTTGTTAACCAATAAGAAACATGCTTTTAAAAAACAGAAACATGCACCCTACTTTTCAGTCTATAATGTTCTCAAACAGCCAATAATTTCTTTTCTTTTTTCAAAACTGCATCTTATCCACATTTTAGAAAAATCTAGTTGTCAAACTGCCATTTCACATATGCCCTCCTGAGTGCATCCAGACCTCCCTTCAAAATGCTTAGAGTATGGATTGTGGGACACAACTATATTTTCTGGAGCCAAAGGTATGCAGAAAACAGAGGCATTGACAAAAACCTAGCTTTGCCAAATGTAGACATTAAATGGATTGGACAGAGAGGATTAAAGTGGCACCAATTGATGCCATTGGTTAAATCCTTTTTGAATCTCCAACACCCTGACCTCATAATAGTGCACTGTGGTGGCCATGACCTAGGCACTTTGACTGGGGTATGTCTGGAAATGCTTATGAAGGACACCTTTGGAGAATTTACGTCACTTTTCCTCCAGACTGCCTTTGTCTATTCTAACATATACCAAAGACAGAAATGGAACTGGCCCAATCAATTTTGTCCACAGATTGAGAAAGCTAAGAAACATGTCAATAAAGCTATTTCTGCTTATCTGAGAGATTGTAGAATGGGGTCCTTTTACAACAACAATCTGCATTTTAATATGGACGGCAACTGCAGGAGAGATGGTGTACATTTTTACATTTTACAGATGAGGGTAACAGTCTTCCTCAACAACTTTAGACTTTGCATTAGTATTTACTTGTAGGTACCAAAATCTCCCAATAAACACAACGGTTCTTTTTAGAACCACCCAAGATCTAAACACATAAGCTTGATATATATCTGAAAAATATAAAAATTTTTGCTTGGAGTCGCGCACCCAACACAATAGGAATCGTGCACCCAACGCGTTATACACAATATACAATGTTGGAGACCGTGGGGGGAGCCCCAATGCCCCCACTGTCCCGCCGACTCCCCGCGTCCTTCGGGAGCCGGCATTGCTTTTCCACATGGGGAGCTGCTAACACTGCTCTCACTTTCAAAATTCAAAACAAGTTTGCTATGGCAGGGCGGGATCCATGAGGCTCCCGCCCTGCCATAGCAAACTACAGTGTCTCGGGGGTGGGCACCCTAGGACACTGCAGGGTCATGACAGAGATCCAGGAGGGGGGCTGCTCGGCCCCCCTCCCAACAATAGCAAAGCCCCGGGGAGGTGGTGGTCTCCGGGGCTGGGGGGTCCATCACGGACCCCCCAATTTGAATATTTAGGGCCCTGGGAAGGTAGCAGTTCCCGGCCATGTGGGGGGGCTTGAGCCTCCACACTCAGGGTATTTAAAAAAAAATAAAGCCCCTCTGAGGAAGTGGTAACATCTACGAAACACGTCAGGCGGGACTTTAATTTTGTGAAGGCTGAGCTGATGTTTCCTCGCTTTGAACCTCTCCAATAATGTAATTTTGGGCATAAACAGATCCTGTGGTGAGGCGTCTCCTTCGAAAGGCAACTTTATGTGTGATAAAAAGCGGCTTGCCGGAGAAGCCCCGGTGCTTGATTAGCACTCCAGCAACGATGGTAATACACCGATGCTCATGGAACAGGAGCCGAACTTTTGGATTAGAAATGGTGAGACGGGGACTCAAGTTATGCGTCACCGCCCACTGTGGTGATTTATTTTGAACAATTTTTGGGGCGAATGCATGGCTCCTTACTGAAGGAAGACGAGTGCACTACGAAGATCAGGAGGCCATGGTCGTGGCCACACCCACTGGGTGGAGGTCTGATTATCAGATGTTTGCTCTTAAAATGCTGTGTTGCCGCCACTCTTGTGTCTGCCTCTGAGGAAGTGGTAACATCCACGAAACGCGTCAGGCGGGACTTTAATTTTGTGAAGGCTGAGCTGATGTTTCCTCGCTTTGAACCTCTCCAATAAAGTAATTTTGAGCATAAACAGATCCTGTGGTGAGGCGTCTCCTTCGAAAGGCAACTTTATGTGTGATATATATATAAAAAATATAAAACAAAAAAGAATTAAAAAAAATTTTCATCGTTTTTTTCTCCAGGGTACGCTCCCCGGTACGCTCCCCGGTGCGCGTACCGGGCGCTCCCCCCGCGAAAATCGAAAAACAAATAACATTTTTTTTTGCCCCGCGGGGCCCTTTTATGGCCCCCACATCAAATCTAGGGGGTCAGGGGCGTCTACCCTGCCCCCTTATGGTCATTTCCCCCTTTGTTTTTTGCCACCTCTTGTGTCTCGATCCTACCGAGACACAAGACTCCGGACTGTTTGGAATGTTGACAGACACCCGAGAGCCAATCAGCTTTCCGCTCGCGAACTCGCATAGCACGCTGGTGCGTGCCCCGGTGCGCGTACCGGGGCGCGCATATAGATATATATATTTTTTTGAACCTAAATTACTCAAAATCCACTGGAGCACATATCTTGAGACATAGCAAAGGCACATCGGGCTACCAGTCCCTACAATCTTGCCAAGTTTGGTGGAAATCCATTCAGCCGTTCGGGCTAAAAGTGAGTCCAACCGCCCTATGGAAATTAACATGGGGAAAACACATTTTGGGACCCCCCTTTTATCTCGGCCCCAGGTTGACGAATCCCCCCCAAACTTTCAGGGAAGGAGCGGAGCGGAGCTGGCCATTTTTTTTTAGAAATTCAGCCAATTCCATCCATCAACGCCAAAGTTATTCCCAATAGAATGTTGCGGATTTCCTATGCTAAAAGGATCCTAACTATAACTACCTACTGGCGACCGCCAGTAGGTAATATTCATTGAAAAAACCATAGGTTTCACACATGTTATAGTTAGCTGGACTTTTCACTCATACAAAACCATTGAGATTCCCCCATTATAGTTAGTTCAGCACTTTGTGTATAAGTGGCTGCATGGGTTGGCGAGTAGCAACATGAGTGTGTATATAGGTTATTAGTTGGTTTTTTGAGTATCAGTATGAGTGTCTGTATGGTTTGGTGGGGGGTATTACTTAGTGCATAGATGCATGAATGAGTGACTCAATGTTTGTATGTGTTTTGAAGACAGCATGTGTGCAGGACTGTGTGGGTGGATGAGTGTGTGTATAGGTGTGTTAGTGAGTGAATGACTGTCTCAATAGTATCTTTATGAGTAACTATATATGTTTTAATCTAGTATATGTGAGTATTGATGTATATAAGTGATTATATGTGAGAGTGAGAGATTGGAAGAGTTCCTGTATAAATAAGTATGCGTTTCTATAACTGATTGTTTAAGAGAGTAAGTTTGTGTACATTTCTGTAAAAGTAAGTGTAGTGGTGTGTGTATAGCTGTATATGCAAATAAATGGATGTTTGATAGTTTATTTGCATGTGTGAGTATGTGTGTGAGTAACTGTATGGATGAGTGTCGGTGTGTAACAGGATGTATAGGTGTATGAGTACATATGATGAGTGAGTACATGTATGAGTGACTATATAGAACTATTGGTGAATGAGTGGATGTGTATGTAGATGGTGGAATTACTGAATAGGTTGTTGTAACTGGTATTGGTATCTCCATTTTTTTGAAAATTTTAGTTTCTATTTTTGAATGTGTGTATCAAAGGTTATATTACGCTGAGAGGAGGTCTACCACTCTTTCACAAGGATGATGTCATCAGTGATGTCATCAGTGATATCATTTGAGATGTCATCAGTGATGTCATGAGTGATGTCACTGACCATGTCCTGAGTAATGTAATATGTGACATCATCAGCAGTGCATTGCGGGCGCGCGAGTTAAAGTTAGCTCAACTAACTATAACGGGGGAATTTCAATGGTTTTGTATGAGTGAAATGTCCAGCTAACTATAACATGTGTGAAACCTATGATTTTTTCAGTGAATTCCTAAGGTTTTTTAAATGCTAATTCCTAACTATAACGTGGCTGAAACCTATGGTTTTTAAGTGAATTTCTAAGGTTTTTTAAATGCTAATTCCTAACTATAACGTGGCTGAAACCTATGTTTTTTTTCAGTGAATTTCAAAGGTTTTGTAAATGATAATTTTTAAATGTATTAATTGTTATATTTTTTTATACTGATTTACTACATTGGTTTAAAGTATTTATTTTTAGATATTTTATTTTTTAAATTACATTACATATTTTTAATATAAATTGAAAAAAATGTTTTTAAAATATTGAAATTGTAATATTTTTTATTGTTATTTTATATTTTTTTAATGTATATATATTTGATATAGCAGGCAATGATATCCTATGGAAGGAAATTCAAGTTACTGGTAAGTACGGTTAAAATTACTTTTCAGGAACAGTAGTGAGCTGAAAGATGCAGTACTGAGGTCTCTCCTGATAACAGGTGAGTAAATCGGAATTCGTAGTTCGACTGATTTTAGAGGAATTTTTTAAAGTTCCAAAAATCCACACTTAGAAGAATTTTAAAAGTGAAACCAGTCAATGTTAGCCTATGGAAGGAAATTCAAGTTACCGTAAGTATGTTTAGAATTATTTTTCAGGATCAGTAGTGGGCTGAAAGATGCAGCACTGACATCTCTCCTGATAACAGGTGAGTAAATCAGAATTCGTAGTTCGGCTGATTTTAGAGGAATTTTTTTAAAATTCCAAAATTCCACACTTAAAAAAATTTCCAAGTGAAACCAGTCAATGTCAGCCTACGGAAGGAAACTCAAGTTACTGTAAGTATGGTTAGAATTACTTTTCAGGATCAATAGTGGGCTAAATGATGCAGCACTGAGGTCTCTCTTGATAACAGGTGAGTAAATCGGAATTCGTAGTTTGGCTGATTTTAGAGACATTTTTAAAAAGTTCCAAAACTCCACACACATAAGGATTTCCAAGTGAAACCAGTCAATGTTGGCCTATGGAGGGAAATTCAAGTTACTGTAAGTATGGTTAGAATTACTTTTCAGGATCAGTAGTGGGCTGAAAGATGCAGCACTGAGGTCTCTCCTGATAACAGGTGAGTAAATCGGAATTTGTAGATCAGCTGATTTTAGAGGAATATTTATACGTTTCAAAAATAGACACTTAGAAACATTTCTGGGGAAAACCACACAATAGATTCCTATGGAAGGAAATACAAGTTACTGGTAAGTATGCTTAGATTTACTTTTCAGGGTCCGTACTGATCTCAAAGATGCAGCACTGACATCTCTCGTGATAACAGGTGAGTAAATCGGAATTCGTAGTTCTGCTGATTTTAGAGGAATATTGTGCTCAATAGTGAAGGAAGGGGGCGGGGCCTGAGACAACATGTGTGCAAACACGCCCTGTGGCGTGTTTTAGGTGGGGAAATTAATTTCTCTTCAATCCTGAGGTCCCCTGTGAGCCAACTAGCCCACCAGGTACCTCCAGTATGCACCAGGGAGCTGCGTTGCAGAGAGGTGTTCAGAGGGCATGCCCCCTTTTCACAACACTCTGCAACGCAGCTCTGTGGCGCTTACTGGAGGTACCTTTTGGCCTAGTTGGCCCCTAGGAGACCTCTGGATTCAAGAGGAATTAATTCCCAAACTTAAAACGCGCCACAGGGCATGTTTGCACACATATCACCTCAAGCCCCGCCCCTACCTTCACCACTCTGCCCGTGTTAATGTGTGGCGACTTTAACATCCATATTGATTCATGTATGAATATCAGATCTAATCCAGTACATCCAGGAAGAAAGAAGATAGTTTATATGGCCTTAAGAAATTTGTTAATTGATCATGGTCTTTATGATGTTTGGAATGTAAAATATCCACGGGATTCTGGGTTTACCTTTTATTCTGCCCCGCATTCTAAATTTGTACGTTTGGAATATTTTTTTATAGCACCTGAGTTGTTACCTAAAGCTAAAATTGAGATTCATCCTAAATTGGTCTCCGACCACAACCCGATAGTTTTAGAGTTGGTTTTAGATTTGCAAGATAAAGAAGAACTCCAACAGTGGTCTTATGATAGGAAGCTTCTCCTGGATGAGGATTACTGTCAGGCTATGGCCAAAATAGTACAGGAATTTTTTTCTCTCAGGAAACAGTCTGGGATACGTTCAAATCCGTAATAAGGGGGGGAAACCCTTAGCTTTTCCAAGTTTAAATCCAAAAAGACTCGGACTAAGTATCGTCAGAATTTTGAACAGGTTCTTAGGGCGGAGGAGAAATTGGCAGAGGTTATTAGACAAGGTGCAGAGGTAGAAGTAATCCAACAGGCTCAAAAACCACTCACGGTTAAAAGATCTAGCATACATCCTTATATTACCGATCAAATTGCTGCAAATTATATACAACACAAAGAAACGACGTATGAGTTCGGGGAAAGAACAGAAAGAGGACAAGGGAGAAAGTGGTGTACAATGATATCCCTAAAATTAAAGATCTTCAGGGGGTACTGCAAGAGACCAAGGAAGGCGTGCTATTGGCTTTCCAAGAGTTTTACCAACGGCTATATAGCAAGGAGTCAGATAGGATAGATGCTGGGGACTATTTACGGGATCTGATTCCGAAAACTTTGTCGGAGGAACAAAAGATAGCACTGACGGCTACACCAGATTGGGGAGAAATCGAGTCAGCAATTTTAGGATTAGCCCAGGGTAAGGCCATGGGACCGGATAATATCCCTCTGGAATTCTACCGAATGTTTAGGAACATATTAAAAAAGAAATACTGGAAGTTTGTCAGCAAGCCTTTATGGGGAAGGCTCCCCGATCATGGGCGGAAGCTACGATAGTGGTTTTCAAGAAAAAAGGTAAAAATGCTGAGGAGATGGGGTCATATCGGCCGATATCTTTACTTAACTCGGACAGTAAAATTTACTCTAAGGTAATTGCTAATTGGTTAAATGATCTGATGTCAGGCTTAGTATCTCTCCGACAACACAGATTTATACAGTAAAGAGGTACTACCGATCATATTAGACGGATTATATCCTTGTAGGATTGGGCTCAGGGTACACGTTCTCCTGTCGGTGTGGCCCTGTTGGACGCAGAAAAAGCGTTCGACAGGGTCGCCTGGGATTTTATGTGGTTGATTTTAGAAAGGAAGGGGTTTTCTTTGGAATTTATTAGGGCAATTCGAACATTATATCTTCATCCGTCTGCTACTATTCGAATCTCAGGGAAGATGTCGGGAAAGGTATCAATAGCAAGGGGGACAAGGCAGGGGTGTCCTTGTTCCCCCTTGATGTTTGCTTGTATATTGATCCCTTTATTATTAGCTTAGAGGATAACATGGTAATTAAACCTGTGCAGATAATGAATCAGGATTTTAAAGTTTGCGCTTACGCGGATGATCTCTCGGTTGTGACGTCAGATTTTTGAGCCACATTCCCAAATATTATAGAGTAGGCCGAGAAATTCGGGCGATTCTCGGGGTATAAATTGAATGTCGATAAGACACAGCTTATTCACTCAGAAGCTGGCCGGCCAGAGAATATTAGGCTTGTAAAAGAAGCTAATTATTTAGGGATTACAATTACAGCTAATATTGAAGAAATTATCTCTATAAATTTGGACCCTATTATTGGACCTTCTAATAAATTGCTAGAAAGCATAAATAACTTAAAGCTTTCATTATTTGGCCGCAGTAATGTACTAAAAACGCGTATTTTCCCAAAGTTCCTGTACCTATTTCGTTCTATCCCATTTATTATTTCTTCAGGTTACTTTTCCCAAATAAATAGAATGTGCTCTAGATTTTTATGGGGATACCATCGGACACGGAGAGCGTTGGTAAAATTTGTGCTACCCCGAGAAAGAGGAGGCTGGGGTATTCCGAACTTTCAATTCTATCAATGGGTTGCGATTCTGCAGCATATGGGATTATTAATTCTCCCTGACGATTCGGTCGAGGATTTTGCCTCGCCATCTATCTATGAGATGCTTTTGGGTACCGAGGCTAAACAATGTTTAAATCGGATTATTGAGCCTAGTTACTACAACAAAACTAAATTTAAGACTATTTATTCTGCTTATGTTATTTGGAGGACAATAAAAAAGAGATGTAGAATAGGCCCTAACATAAATATATACACTCCTTTGCAGAAATGCTTTTTTCTCCCAGAATTATTCCGAGACGGGGTAATGCAAAGGTGGCACAATTTGGGGATAAGTAATTTTGGCGATCTGTTTCAGGGGAATGATTTTGTTTTATTTGATTATTTAATTAATGGATGCTAAGGCTATTTTGGATCTTTAATGCAATTTCCATTGAAATCAATGGAAACTCCATGACGAGTTACCCTTGTCATTAGCATCCAAGTGGTTAACCACTTGGATGCTAATGACAAGGGTAACTCGTCATGGAGTTTCCATTGATTTCAATGGAAATTGCATTAAAGATCCAAAATAGCCTTAGCATCCAAGTGGTTGGGAAAGAGTACCATCTGGGCCACGCGGATTATTTCAAGTATCTCCAGATACGAAGTTTTTGTGTTCAGAAACTCGCAAAACATATGATAATGTTGGGGAAAATTGGGATTGCTGAAGCCATGAAGGAACGGAAGAAGATAGGGTCTTTATATCAGCTGCTTTTGGAGAAGGTAGAAGACGATCTAGAGGATAGGGTACTCAAATGGCAAAATAAGTTGAATGTTGAGCATGTTAATTTGGAGAGAAGCATTGAGATTGCGGGGAATGTATTACTCAATGGGTCAATGATTAGTCAACATTTTATGTCAGTTTTTGAATTATATTACACGCCAGGTAAACTGGATAAATGGAACTCAGGGCGTGGGACGAATTGTAATCGATAACTTATATGCGGCGGACGCCGCTCATATGTTTTATAGATGCCCTAAACTATCTCATTTTATTGCAGATATCGAATTTTATCTTAGGTATAGTTTGAATATTTCTGTTAAATTAACAGCTCCTTTGGTCACTTTTGGGTGTGATGAAAGTACGATTTATCAGGGTTTTGAACCAGAGGAAGGCTTTATGTTTATCTGCATGTCGGCATATCACTCTTGTATCACATCTCAATGGCTCAATGAGGACCCCCCAAATTTCATTATGTGGCAAACTAAATTACTGTCTATGTACCATCTTGAGATAGCATTGTATAAAATCAAGGGCATTAAGAAGAAAACCTTAGGGCTTAAAGTATGGTCTCCTTTAGCTAATTGATTAGCTCTGTAAGAAAAATTATGGTCAAATTTATGTATATGGTACTTCGTTTTTTTCTTTTTATATCTGCTATAATTTGTTGAGTCTATGATTTGTCTGTGCTGCCATAAAAATTAATAAATAAATAAAAAGTAAGTTGGGGGATTAAGTCCCCTTGCATACTGAGGGTCCCTGGGGGTCAACTCGCCCACAAGGAACCTCCAGTATGCGCAAGGGAGCTGCGTTGCAGAGAGGTGTTCAGAGGGCATGCCCTTTTTACAACACTCTGCAATGCAGCTCTGTGGCGCTTACTGGAGGTACCTTTTGGCCTAGTTGGCCCCTAGGGGACCTCTGGATTGAAGAGGAATTAATTTGCAAACTTAAAACGCGCCACAGGGCATGTTGCACACATATCACCTCAAGCCCCGCCCCCTACCTTCACCACTGTGCAAACGCGCCCTGTAGCACGTTGTAAGTTGGGGATTAAGTCCCCTTGCATACTGGGGGCCCCTGGGGGCCAACTAGCCCACCACGAACCTCCAGCATGCGCCAGGGGGCTGTGTTGCAGAGAGGTGTAAAAGGGGCGTGGCCTCATTACACCTCTCTGCAACGCAGCCCTCTGGCACGTTTGCAGAGGGGAAACTAGATCCCCTTGCATACTGGGGTTCCCTGGGGGCCAACTAGCCCACCAGGAACCTCCAGTATGCGCCAGGGGGCTGCGTTGCAGAGAGGTGTAATGAGGCCACGCCCCCTTTTTCACCGTATCAAATTAAAGTGCTATTTATTTTAATTTAACTCCTCCCTTAATGGGCATGGCTATAACGATGTCACCCATCAGCATGCTGGTAGGTGCAGTTTTTAACGGTGAATAGTCATTAAATCCTTGAGTAGGTGCAGTTCTTTGTGTACTGATTAAAATGTGGAAACTGGAACATGACCTTTAACAGCAGCGCCCTCTGGAGGGTAAAAATCAGGAGGCTTACAGCGCACTACATGGACCAGCATGCTCAAAATTAGCCTAACGAGGTGCCCACCAGGGGGCAAACAGTGAATATTTAAACAGCAATTGTAGTGTTGTGTGCTGGGTTTACCTCGAGTTGCTGTGGCTCACCTCTGACGAAGGTCAAGATGTGACCGAAATGCATTAGGAAATGCCACTTTTGAAATAAAATCTTTGAATCATCGGAAGGCGTGCCGCTCGTTCCTTTCTCAGGCAGAGAGGTTTTGGAAATATATATATATATATATTCACTGAAAAAAACATAGGTTATAGACCATATATAGTTAGGGATTAGCATTTACAAAACCTTATTTTACTCGCACAAAACCATTGAAATTCGCATATATAGTTAGTTGCGCTAACTATATATCGCGCACCCGCAATCCACTGCTGATGATGTCACATATTACATCATTCATGACATGGTCAGTGACATCACTGATGACATCACTGATGACATCACTGATGACATCACTGATGACATCATCCAGTGACTGTGTATTTCTGTAAAGTTTAAATATGTTTGATATATTGAAGAATGAGTGGATGTATAAGTGTCTGGATGAAGGATTTAGTAGGTGCGTGACTGACTGTATGAGTGAGTGAATAAATGTGTCGTACTAAATGCATGGGTTAGTGACTAAACTGTCTGAATGTGTGCATCAGTATGTCTGTTTTGATGTAAACTGCTGCATGTGTTGATCATTAGCTATACGAGAGGCTATATGTGTTATTGATTGGTTGCCCAAGTATTTGTATGGGAGATTGAGTTTGTGTGGGGGTGGCAGGTAGGTGTGTGACTGTGCATAGATGTGTGAGCAGTTGATTCACTAGGTGTATGAGTTCAAGAGTGCATGTGGAAACAGCTACATGGGCGGTTGACTGTGTGCATGAGTGTATTGATGAGTGAATGGATATCTCAATGCTACATGTCATAGTAAGTACATATGTAAAACACAGTACATGTGAGAGTCGGCATATATAAATAACTGTGCATGAGAGCCACTGAATGTGTGAGTGGCTGTATGGATCATTGTGAACTTGTATCAGGGATTGTATAAGAGAGTAAATATGTGTTAGTATATGTTTGAATAAGTAAGGTGTGTATAACTGTATAGTTGAGGAAATGGAGGTGAGATTGTTTCTTTGCATGACTGACTAGGTGTGTGAGTAACTCCATGGATGAGTGACAGTGTGTGAGTGTCTGTATACACTGAGTGTATCTAAGGTTATATTAGAGTTTGAAGAGGTTCATCGTATTAGCACAAGAATGATGTCAAATGAGATGTCATCAGTGATGTCATCAGTGATGTCATCAGTGATGTCACTGACCATGTCATGAATGATGTAATATGTGACATCATCAGCAGTGGATTGCGGGTGCGCGATATATAGTTAGCGCAACTAACTATATATGCGAATTTCAATGGTTTTGTGCGAGTAAAATAAGGTTTTGTAAATGCTAATCCCTAACTATATATGGTCTATAACCTATGGTTTTTTCAGTGAATTTTCAAGGTTTTGTAAATGCTAATTCCTAACTATATATGGTCTCTAACCTATGGTTTTTTCAGTGAATTTCAATGGTTTTTTAATAGCAAATATCAAAAGCTGTCGAATGTCAAGTACGTGGTAAGTACAAATATTTTCGTGTTTATGCACACTGATCTGCTTTGAATGCTGCCCCCCCCCTCATTTCTATTAGGAGTACTCTCTCTTTGCAGATAGTGAAGGGTAGTTAACGCAGGCCTTTGCCCCCGTTGTAATCCGTCGTGCCTGCTTCTCTCTCCATTTGATTGATTGTTATCCAAGCATTTATTGTTTTACAATTGGTTCTCTTTGGTTCATTCTCTATTTACAAACAAGCACAGAGTCGCAATACTCTGTTTAGTCTTTGCAGATAGTGAAAAATCGTGTAAAAAAACAAAAGGAATCAAGCAAAATGAGTAGGCCACTAATGGGATCTCTTTTTGACCTCGCTAAAATAGAAACATTAGGAACAACCCCTCATGAGAAATACGAAACTAGTGAGATGAACTGAGCTCCACACCATGATGGCTGCAAGACAGCTCGGCTCCGCCACCCACCCCGCCCAAAATAACGGTAAACTCTATGCAAACATTACAAATATATACAACACACCAGCAAAGTAACAGGGTAAAACATTTTATTAAATAACTATTTACATAACTATTTTATACTTTTTGTTGCCCGATCCGGCTCGCTCAATCGATCGATCATGAAACTCATGCACTCTGATAGTTCAAAGTTTTGAGGAGTGCTTGTTAGACTGTCTGAAGCTTATTTGCACCTGCTACAGCTTCACTATTCTCAATGTAAGTGGGGGCTGTTTGAGGACGTGACTGCATTTGAAAACAATGTGATGCGGTGCCTCCCTGAACCGCTTGACGGAGGCCCCCGAGGGACGGTGTGATGGCGCGGACTCGGAAGGGGCGCTTGGCTCCGGCCCCCTCCCCAAATCGTGTTGCCCTGGTGTGGCCTGAGATCGCCCCCGACATAGGTGGCCGGCTCCCGGGGTCAAGCGGAACTTTTTGCCTTTTGGTGACTCTTCCATTCTTGACCTTGTCCCACAATCCGTTTGACCTAAAGACACGCTGTAGTGGGGCGCCCCTTTACCTTTTCACTTGCCATTCCGCCCGCTTTTGCTACACTGTGCCTCTTCCGCTATTCAGCTGTTTACCGCCCGCTCTTGCGACTACAGCGTCTCGCTCACCATGTAGTTGAGTTGCTCCCGCTCTTGCGGTGCAGCGATAGGCGGCTGCCACAGGACTCTCAAAATGGCGGCCGGCTCTTCAGATTTGGGCGTGGTCCACTAAAATGGCCCTGCGACACCTTGGAACTCGGACGCTTGTCTGCTAGGGCTTGGGCTCCATTTTCGAAAGCGTCCCCTCAGCCTTGAAGATTCTACAAAAGTCTTGGGGGCCCCCGACTCCCGCAGTCTTCTGGTGGGGAGCGGCTGCCATGATTGCTCGTGGAATGGCCACGACGGAGCTACGAGATGGTGGTGCTCTCATGCTGACGCCAGCTTCAGTCTGAAACATCCTGAAACACTGTAGACTACCAATTCGATCAGTTCCGGTACCGCCCCAACGTGACCCGGTAGAGAAGAACTTGCCCTCCCCTCTTTGACTGATGGTTCTTGTTGCCTGTCCCTTCTGTTGTCATTTAACAGAACTATTTAGCCTGCTGAAAGGGGTTGTGTTCCGACCGCTGGTTGGTGGAGACATTTTGACTATATTCTGGACCTGCGTTGTCGCGTAATGCGTCATATGACGCGCCGCGTTAACGCATCCGGAAGTGCTCCGGTGCGCGAAGCGCAGCTTCCCGGAAGCGATCCGGGGCGCGGCGCGCAGCGCGTAACGTAAGCATAACAGGTCATGTGACTTGTTAATAAAACTTTTCATTGGTTCATTTTACTTTTCTTATTCTAATGATGAAAGGCTTGGTCATATGACCTAAAAATTACACTTTTTATTACTTTCGAACATTATTTTTTCTTAAACATATATGTTATAATGTTCCAAGCTAATGTACTTTCCCGGAAAATTTACAACTGTCCTGCAAGTAAAATATATTCCTTTTTCGAGAAAAAGGGCGTTTCTTCGTCCCATGACGGAGCCGTTGAGCAAAAGAGGCTCGGCCTGCTGTCTTAGTCGCCGATACGCCTGAATATCAGATTCTTATCGATCACTTTATGTTGCAGGAGTAGAAAACACAACAGCCCTTGACCATTTATCTTTACTGCGTTCCTGCGTATTATACCTTTTACCCTTCATGTAATTGGACTGCTTTATTTCACTTTCCTTTTACTGATTCGAAAACAGTGACTATTATTAAAAACTTTACCAATGTAAATACTACTACCATGTTTTCTTTTAAAAACCTTTATTGTGAAAATGTCAGTATACAAATACGGGCCTATAACCACGTGGGCCGGCCACGGAGCAAACTGTAATCGTATATGATGAGGAGACATTTACACTGTAGAGGAACGTAACAGGCGGGCCATTAGGTTGCAAGAACTAAGGTGTCTAACAGTTGCGGAATCAGTGGACGTACATTTTATAATTAAAATACGACAGGGCCAGTTACAATAAAATTATCTAGATATACATTTGCGGGCAAGTACCATGGGTGACGTTAATTCGAACTTTCAATAGTACAGTAATCAATAACACATCAGAACTTAATATCAATAGGGATGTCGAAATATTCAATCAATTCTCGTCCCCGCCCGCCATGTGCTTCAAAACTGCATACGTATCTCGTGATATCAAGGTTGTGCAACCAGTACACAACAAGGAGTTACGAGTCCCATTTATTCCGGCGCCATTTTGGGCGAGGACGGGCAGGTCCAGGATATAGTCAAAATGTCTCCACCAACCATCGACTATGATGATGTTCATATGCTGTATTTATTAGAGTAACACTCATCTGTCCACATGAAATTAATTTGCCACAATCTAAACATGTCATTTTAATCTTTCCAAAGTTCTTCTGAATATTTGGGACCGTTTCCCTTGCCTCTCATGCTGTCATTGCCACTTCTTTGGTGAATGTACTGGCAGGCCGGGGGTTGTCCTCCAAATCTCTCTTTTTTGCAGCACTATAATTAATCGGTGCCACCTCTCCATATGACGATGCATGGTATAATTACCATAACTATATTTTTTTTCGGTTCTTCTGGAGAGTACATCGTGGCAGATGAGGCAGGTAACGTACCGGGCATTTACCTTTTTTGCATGTAGAGGAAAGGAAAAAAAATTCGAGCGTCCGAGTTCTAAGGTGTCCCAGGGCCATTTTAGTGGACCAGGCCCAAATCCAAAGAACAGGCCGCCATTTTGAGAGTCCTGTTGCAGCCGCCTGTCGCTGTAGCAGCAAGAGCGGGCGAAACTCAGCTAGACGGCGCTCCACTGCAGATGAAGTGCCTCAACCTGGAGAGGCGGGAGAGGCTCGTTTGCGCCGCCTCCCCCCCCCCCTTCGGGCACCCCACGCCGTCTTTCGGCGCAGCATTGTAGGATGGCCACACCAGTGCGGCAACTTGCTAGACACCACCTCGGTGCCATCCGGATCTCGGCGCCCCACTGCAGATGAAGTGCCTCCACATGGAGAAGCGGGAGAGGCTCGTTTGCGCCGCCTCCCCCCCCCCTTCGGGCACCCCACGCCGACTTTCGGCGCAGCATTGTAGGATGGCCACACCAGTGCGGCAACTTGCTGGACACCACCTTGGTGCCAACCGAATCTCAGCGCCTTGTGGTGTCTTCCATTCCGAAAATATTGTTGGCAGCATTTTGAAAGGAAAGATAAACAGCCGTTTGTGGCCCTCACTACACCGTTCTCCTAGTGACTCTCACATTGTTACATTTAGGAAGAATGTTGAAGAGTAGTATGTTGAAAATCTGAAGCCATTGTTCTACAAACTCTCAACCAGCCTTGGATGGAAAAATCCTGAAGAATGTACAAACTGAAAACCAGTTTTTGTCTGTATAGCATCAGCAGCAACGCTTGAGTCAGCTTTGTGTGAAGCCGCCATTTTGATTCAATCAATAGCGTCCCCCTGCACACATTCAGGGACCTGGTCGTGTCTTCAGGTCAAACGGATTGTGGGACAAGATGCACAAAGGAAAAGGAAAAAAGTTCCGCCGGACCCCGGAAGGCGGCCGCCTATGTCATGGGCGATCTTAGGCCACACCAGGGCAATAGTGAAGCTGCAGCAGGTGCAAATAAGCTTCAGACAGTGTTACAAGCGCTGCTCAGAACTCTCAACTATGACACCACCTCGGTGCCATCCGGATCTTGGCGCCTTGTGCTGGTTCCGGCCTATTCACACATCGGTCCGCTACTGACGCCACCTCACAGGCCAAAGGGGCACCCCACGCCGACTTTCGGCGCAGCATTGTAGGATGGCCACACCAGTGCGGCAACTTGCTGGACACCACCTCGGTGCCATCCAGATCTCGGCGCGTTGTACTGCCTTCGGCCTATTCGCCGCAAGTGCGCACGCAACTCAGCTGCATAGCGAGTGAAACACCAAGGGGCGCCCCATTGCAGCCGAGGAACCTCCATCTTGGGGGCGACGCACAGCATCACATTGCTTTCCAATGCAGTCAGATCCTCAAACAGCCCCCACTGACTGACGCGAACTCACAGGCCAACGGGGCACCCCACGCCGACTTTCGGCGCAGCATTGTAGGATGGCCACACCAGTGCAGCAACTTGCTGGACACCACCTCGGTGCCATCCGGATCTTGGCGCGTTGTGCTGCCTTTGGCCTATTCGCACATCGGTCCGCTACTGACGCCGCCTCACGTGCCAATGGATTCGGGGCACCCCACGCCGACTTTCGGCGCAGCATTGTAGGATGGCCACACCAGTGCGGCAACTTGCTGGACACCACCTCGGTGCCAACCGAATCTCAGCGCCTTGTGGTGTCTTCCATTCCGAAAATATTGTTGGCAGCATTTTGAAAGGAAAGATAAACAGCCGTTTGTGGCCCTCACTACACCGTTCTCCTAGTGACTCTCACATTGTTACATTTAGGAAGAATGTTGAAGAGTAGTATGTTGAAAATCTGAAGCCATTGTTCTACAAACTCTCAACCAGCCTTGGATGGAAAAATCCTGAAGAATGTACAAACTGAAAACCAGTTTTTGTCTGTATAGCATCAGCAGCAACGCTTGAGTCAGCTTTGTGTGAAGCCGCCATTTTGATTCAATCAATAGCGTCCCCCTGCACACATTCAGGGACCTGGTCGTGTCTTCAGGTCAAACGGATTGTGGGACAAGATGCACAAAGGAAAAGGAAAAAAGTTCCGCCGGACCCCGGAAGGCAGCCGCCTATGTCATGGGCGATCTTAGGCCACACCAGGGCAATAGTGAAGCTGCAGCAGGTGCAAATAAGCTTCAGACAGTGTTACAAGCGCTGCTCAGAACTCTCAACTATGACACCACCTCGGTGCCATCCGGATCTTGGCGCCTTGTGCTGGTTCCGGCCTATTCACACATCGGTCCGCTACTGACGCCACCTCACAGGCCAAAGGGGCACCCCACGCCGACTTTCGGCACAGCATTGTAGGATGGCCACACCAGTGCGGCAACTTGCTGGACACCACCTCGGTGCCATCCAGATCTCGGCGCGTTGTGCTGCCTTCGGCCTATTCGCCGCAAGTGCGCACGCAACTCAGCTGCATAGCGAGTGAAACACCAAGGGGCGCCCCACTGCAGCCGAGGAACCTCCATCTTGGGGGCGACGCACAGCATCACATTGCTTTCCAATGCAGTCAGATCCTCAAACAGCCCCCACTGACTGACGCGAACTCCCAGGCCAACGGGGCGCCCCACGCCGACTTTCGGCGCAGCATTGTAGGATGGCCACACCAGTGCAGCAACTTGCTGGACACCACCTCGGTGCCATCCGGATCTTGGCGCGTTGTGCTGCCTTTGGCCTATTCGCACATCGGTCCGCTACTGACGCCGCCTCACGTGCCAACGGATTCGGGGCACCCCACGCCGACTTTCGCGTTTTGGGGGTCCCAAAACGTGTTTTCCCCATGTTAATTTCCATAGGGCCGTTGGACTCACTTTTAGCCCGAACGGCTGAATGGATTTCCACCAAACTTGGCAAAATTTTAGGGCCTGGTAGCCCGATGTGCCTTTGCTATGTCTGAAGATATGTGCTCCAGTGGATTTTGAGTAATTTAGGTTAAAAAAAAAAATATATCTATATACCAGCGCGCTACGCGAGTTCGCGAGCGGAAAGCTGATTGGCTCTCGGGTGTCTGTCAACATTCCAAACAGTCCGGAGCGGCCGCCATCTTGTGTCTTGGTAGGATCGAGACACAAGAGGTGGCAAAAACAAAGGGGGAAATGACCAAAAGGGGGCAGGGTAGACCCCCCCTGACCCCATAGGTTTGATGTGGGGGCCATAAAAGGGCTTCGAGGGTCAAAAAAAATATTATTTTTTTCGATTTTCGCGGGGGGAGCGCCCGGTACGCGCACCGGGGTGCGTACCTGGGAGCGTACCTTGGGGAAAAAAGAATGATAGAGTTTTTAAAAAATGTAGCATTTTTTTATAACTTGTAGGTAGTTCTAAAAAGAACTGTTTTTTTTATTCTTTTGGTTGTTTTATAATTTGTTTTGTTTTTTTGAACCTTTTTTACTTTTTTTTGGCTTTTATGAACAATTTTATATTTTTTTGTAATTTTTATTGGGACAAACAAAAAACAGGGAATTGTAAACGGCTCAACTGCTGCAAAAAAAAACAGGAAAAAATTAAGGATTCTTTGGGCACTTGTGGTTGTCACCAGCAAGGTTGATGAGATTAATACTTTGCTCACCATAGTTAATTGTTTTTCCTCAAAATATACAAAGATTTTGTATCCACCAAACGGGGCCGATTAGGATGGCGGACGGACTTGCGTCCGTCCGCCATCCCAGAGGTGGAGGGACCGTCCGCATGGACTGCGGAGGTCCCTCTGTGCAAATCAGGATGTGACCGCCACCCTGGCGGTCACATCCTGGATATTTAACATTGCGGCGGGTGCTGCTTCAAGCAGCACCCGCCGCAATGTTAAATGTGCATGTGTAACATTTACATGCACAAAGCGGCAGGCACCGCACGGTGCCTGCCGTTTTGTGCATGTAAATGCTGGGGGGTACCGTAGGTACCCCCCATGTGCACCCCCCACCCGCCTACGCCTTGGGGGCCCGCAACGGGCCCCCAAAAGCAAAAGTACACATGCTTTTCCACGGCGGAAAAACCGCCGCGGAAAAGCATGTTTACTAATGCTTCCTAATTTGGCTGGCGGTGTCTGATAGACACTGCCAGCCAAATGAGAGCTTTTCCGCCGCGGTTGTAATCCGACCGCGGCGGAAAAGCAGCGGACAGAATCCAAGACCCACCAGCCATCGTAATGCGGCGGTGGGTCTTTGGTGACTCCGCAGAGGATTTTCCGCCTCCTCCGGGCCGGCGGTGGCTTCCGCCGGCCCGGAGGAGGCGGAAAATCCTCTATCATAATCGGCCCCTTGGTTTGTATGTTTGGGACCATCTCCCTTGCCTCTGGACCCGCTGGAGTGGGTTCTTTGCTTGTTTAGGTTCTGGAAGACGATTGGGGAAGGTTTCTGCACAGTTCTCTCACCTCTGCTGCAGAATAGTTATTGGGTGCAATCGTTGCATGTGGCGAATCATTGTGTGATTCCCAAATGAATATTTTTTGGCAGGGTTCCCCCTGGATAGTACAGCGCCACAGATGAGACAGGTCACCTTTGCAGCGTTTACCGTCTTTGCACCCCTTGGGATTTTAAAAAACTCCCATATAAAGTGCTCCATGGGTTTATATGGGGGATTGTCTTCAGGCAGGAACTGTCTTCTCTCATCCTCCTCCTCCTCCTCTTCTTGTTCACCATCAATGTGATGTTGTGGTGTCCTTGTGGTGGTGGTGGTGGTGTAGATGCTCCAGCTGCTGCTGCTTCTATAGCCATTTCTCTATCAATAGAAGCAGGTCTTCCTCACTCAAAGAACAAAGTGAGAATGAGGAAAAAAGGTGGGGGCTTTCATCATTTGGAAAACAAAACTGTTCTGAACCAATGAAAAGTGTTATTTTCAGGTCACATGACCCGGGCTTTCATCATTTGGAAACCAAAACTGTTCTGAACCAATGAAAAGTGTTATTTTCAGGTCACATGACCCGACGCGCTTACGCTACTCACCCCGGTGCGCGCCCGGGGGGCGCGCACGGCGGCGCTTACGTTGCGCGATCGTATGCGCTCGGGCGCTTCCGGGTGCGCTTACGCCGTGCGTCATAAGACGCATCACGCGGCTACGCGATACGTCACGATGATGTTTTCGTTCGCGGCAATGGCGCTAACAGGACGCTCACCGGTACGCGCACCGGGGCGCGCCATAACACTACGCTTACCCGTGCGTTCACCGGTACGCGCACCGGGAGCGCATCAAGGCAAAAAAAATTTAAAAAGGGAAAAATATACATAAAAAAATAGTATTACATAAATATACAATATAGGATTTATTATAAAAAATATTATATTTCATAGCTATAGAAATTAGCTATTAAAAAACCTATGAAATTCACTGAAAAAAACATAGGTTTGAGGCCCTATATATAGTTAGGAATTAGCATTTACAAAACCTATCAAATTCACTGAAAAAACCATAGGTTTCACACCAGTTATAGTTAAGAATTAGCATTTAAAAAACCTATGAAATTCACTGAAAAAAACCATAGGTTTCACACCAGTTATAGTTAGGAATTGGCATTTAAAACACCTATTAAATTCACTGAAAAAACCATAGGTTTCACACCTGTTATAGTTAGCTGGAAATTTTACTCGCATAAAACCATTGAAATTCCCACATTATAGTTAGTTGGACTCACTATAACTTGTGCGTGCAATGCACTGCTGATGACGTCACATATTACATCACTCATGACACGGTCAGTGACATCACTCATGACATCACTGATGACACCATCCTTGTGACAGAGTGACAGACCTCCTTTCACTGTAATGTAACCCTTGAAACACATATTCAATAATAGAAACTAACATTTTCAAAAAAATGGAGATACCCATACCAGTTACAACAACCTATTTAATAATTCCACCATCTATATACACATCCACTCATTCACCAACAGTTCTATATAGTCACTCATACATATACTCACTCATCATATGTAGTAATACACCTATACATCCTGTTACACACCGACAGTCATCCAAAAGATACTCTCACACATACTCACACATGCAAATAAACTATTGAACATCCATTTATTTGCAAATACAGCTATACACACACTACCACCTTACTTCTAAGGAAACTTACACATACTTACTCTCTTAAACAATCACTTATAGAAACACATACTTATTTAAACAGGAACTCTTACCATCCCTCACTCTCACATATACTCACTTATATACATCAATATTCACATATACTACATTAAAACATATGTAGTTACTGATAAAGACACTAGTGAGACAGTCATTCACTCACTAACACACACATATACACACTCATCCACCCATACAGTCCTGCTCATATGCTGTCTTCAAAACACATACAAAGAGAGAGTCAGTCATTCATGCATCTATGTGCTAAGTAATACCCCCACCAAACCATACAAACACTCATACTGATACTAAGAAAAACATCTAATAACCCATATACATACACATGTAGCTACTCACCAACCCATGCAGCCACTTATACACAAAGTGAAACACTAATACATATATTTAAATATTTAAACATTACTCTCTAATATATGTATTCACTAAGATACACTTAATAAACCAGTTAACCAATCAATTGTTTTTTAAAAAACATCCATGTAAACACTTATTTAAACATTTATTCTTCCATCAACTTTTACATATACATATATAACACATATTTATTTTTTAAAAAGACACACATTCACTGGATGGTGTCATCAGTGATGTCATGGGTGATGTCACTGACCATGTCATGAGTGATGTAATATGTGACGTCATCAGCAGTGCATTGCACGCGCAAGTTATAGTGAGTCCAACTAACTATAATGTGGGAATTTCAATGGTTTTATGCAAGTAAAATTTCCAGCTACCTATAACTGGTGTGAAACCTATGGTTTTTTCAGTGAATTTAATAGGTTTTTTAAATGCTAATTCCTAACTATAACTGTTGTGAAACCTATGGTTTTTTCAGTGAATATATATATATATATATATATTCAAAAGAAAGAAGAGCCGCCAGGTAGATTTTTAGTTGCACTTCTTTTAATGAGTAGCTGCAGAAACATTCAAACAGAAACGGGCTTTAAAATCATAGTCACGCCATGCCAAACGTGTTTCGGGCTTCTCCTTATTCATTGGCAACTGGTGCAGCGACATTCCAAGGCAAAGTGTGCTGTTCTTTACATCATTTTAACCTCCCCCAGTGGGCTTGGCAGCTCCTGCCACCTTCTGGTTCATGTAGTCGCAGTAATAGTATTACTCATGTGAGTTTTGCCCAGAGCTCGCGTACCAAAGTTATCGTAATGCGGAAAGTAGAGCCTAATGAGATGATTGAGAAAGGTAGTGCATTTCAGCAGAACTGATTCTTTTACCCACTTGGGATGTTATAACTTTGGTACGCGAACTCTGGGCAAAACTCACATGAGTAATACTATTAGTTTGTTTTTCAATATTGTTTATATAATTGAAAAAAAAATATTTTTATGTTTATTATATAATTTTAATTTGTAATATGTTCTTATATGCACAAGTACATGGATAGTATTTGAAAGCCTGCACAGTTTCCCTATTGTATTTGAGACAAACACAACAACGATTGGAATAGTGTTTATATTTGTATGAAATCATGAATAATATTGATTTAGGTGCATTTGTAAATATGGTACATGAAATTGATTATTATAATGCATTGACCGCCACGTATTGTTTGGCAGTTTGGCATACTAAGATGTGAACTTAAGAAAATATGTAGCATTGGAAGGTTTGTACAGCTTCTCTATCCGATTTGTAGCAAATGCGTATTTGAAAATAGTGTACATATACACTTGAAATTATGAACTTCATTGTTAACGCCATTTCTTTACCTGTATTGGAAAGGATGGTATATGAAATGTATCGTTATGTTGCAATTGAAATGTACCATTTCAAAGGGCCGAAATTGACTGTTTACCATTTTTTTTCCAGTTACAGGCCTTTGTTTTGGTTTTTGGCACCATGACTAGTATGTAAATGTGACAATATGGACTGCGCCCTGTACCTGTGAGAAAGGCTTGCAGCAGCAACAATAAAATCCACATTCTGGCAGTATACTCGAGTGTAGACTTTTGTTTTCCACAGTAACTACTTGGATGAAAGTATATGGATATTACGGGCTCCCCGCCCCTATGTGTATTTAACTTTATATTATTTTTAACAAATTCAAATAAATTACTGAAGTAGATATTTATTTTATAAAACTTTATTTGTACCTGTTTCTGGCCGACATCCTCTTCCACGACATTTGTGACACACTATTGTGTTTGTTTCCTTTATAAGTGTAGGAGGACATTACTATAGTAAACAATATTTTTGACATAATATTTGCGTCTCTTGATATTTTTGTCCAGGATATTTTGTCAAACAACCTTGTCCCTGAACTAGTTATACCGTTAAAATATTTGCAATTTTCTCGGTTTTGTGCAAAAATCAGCTGTTCAAGGCCACTAAGCCAATAGAAATTTGGGGTATACGTATACATGCCTTCCACTCTCCATGCATTCTATTAGTTGAAAAGCAAAGAAGGACATGAGTAGCCTGTCCTGGCAGTCTAGTTACATCACCAGTTACTCCTTGAACTCATTGAATTCCTTTTTAAAAAAAATCTCTCGGGTCAGGACGGCCTGTGAATGTACACTCACATATATGTATTTTTCAATTTGTCACTCCAGCATATTGTGACCTTAAACTGCAGAAGGAAGCAATGGAACAGGTGAGGGCAGTGCTTTGAACGCGCAAATGATCCTTCAGGAAGCCATACAAAGGCTAATTGCACAGGGTAAGGCATTTCTAAACGATGGCCTCGAAAAGGATGCTTTAAACAAGGACTGTTATCTGATGACGCAAGCACATAGTTTCTTCAGTTTACATCCACTGCCAAATAATGTCTACTTACAGCTTCCCACCACCAACCACACAGGCTCTTCTTTCTCTCATGACTGCAATTCACCAGGCTGAAAGAGAGGCTGCAGTGAGCAGTTTACATCCTTCCAATCCACCACAAATGTGAGCTGAGGGGTTTTGTCAGACATTTTACCGTCAGAGCATAGGGGCCGCTAAAGGGTGGCAGGTCTGCAGAAGCTACGCCATCTTTTGATATCTTTTGATATCTAGAGGTGATGTAGCTGCTTGCTTGAGATTAAGGATTTCGGTCTATTGCAAAGATGGAATTCATGAGCCACTTAAAAAATAGAGGCATCAGAAAAGTTGGTGACCATTGTGCTGCGAGGTTCATCTAATAATGGACACGTCTCTTGTGGCTCTCTATCTCAATACATACCTGATTCACAATTGGATACCATTCTGCTGTGCAACCTCAAGGCAGAATTTACCTAACCTTCGCCCTGTAGTGTAGTTCCTATATTCCCAATGGGCTCTGCACATTGGAATAATATAAACAGCAGTTTAGACGTAGGACTGAGGTCATCTAGGTCTCTACTGACTATATTAGACTTAATTAGGTTTGCCAGCTAGCTCAGAGGTCACTAGAAACTTTCTCGAGTAAACAAGGAGGAGTTTAACTTCCCTGAATAGACAAGAAGGGATTAGCTTCGGACAACCGCATAAACATGACAACTTTGCTCCCTCAGAATAAAGAGTATATCTCCAGAGTTGTGTGAAAACAATAGACAGCTATTTCACTCAGTCAATCGTGCATGCTTAATTTCACCAGGAGTGCAGAGAAATAGAGAGACGGGCGTTTTCAATAAAAGTTGTTATTTATTGAGCAGTCTTCTTTCTCATGCAAGAGAAATGAATTGCCACAATTGCAATCCTTATCATGAAGTAAACTGCGTACAGTAAAAGTAGTATTATGAAATAATACTGTAAAAGCATTGATACGGTTTCTTAGTCATATGATACTTTAAAAAGGATAAAATATATACATATAAAAACATTGACTAACGTACTCAACTGGTGCTTCTAATATACGCCTACCCCGGTGTACCTGACCTAAGCCTAATACGTGGGAAGGAGTAAGTGAGTTGCAGTTTAAGTTAAGTTGGTTTTTTTGCCAAGAATATGAATCAAGAAATCTCTTAAGGTTTTAGTCTGCTCCGTACCTTGGTTTATAGAATGAAGGAGGTCTTGTATCTCTCTCTCAGGACTCGATCTCCCAGCAACCCGCAAGGGTGACTAGAAACACCGGAGCTGGATTTCTCAGCAGGAGAAAAGACAGCGTCTCTCTCAGTGCGTCAAATGGGAGGGTCGGCTTCCTTCAGCACTCGCATCAGCTGGGCGTCGGGCAAGTAGATAGCCACTCTGCTCCAAACCACAGTGTCTTTGCTTAAGGCAACGTTGGTATATTTATACCTGGAAGGTGCCGGGTTTGACGTAAGGTTGAACATAAGGCGTAAATAAGAACTAACAGTTCTTTCTGGACTCCAGGAGTTCTTGTGCAAATCAAAACAAAAGCAGGGGGAATTCCTGGGCTGCTGGAGGCTTGGTTTGTTTAAAGAACACGATGTGCTTTCTAGGAGTCTATGGGAGTAGCCTTGCCATATTTGGACTGCATTGGCTATGCCTAAATATGGACATGATTCTTATGCCTTTATAAGGATATGTTTTGTTATAACCACATAAGGGCATGAATCGGGGATTTCTAATCAGGGTCCCAGATAGATTCACAACACCCACTCCACGTATTATGTCAATCATGACTAAATACTAAGCAATACTAAACATATAACAATGCATGTGTTTTCCAACCCATCCCAAAATACATAGGGCCTTATTTATGAAGGCCTTGCGCCACTGGTGCGTCACTTTTTCCCATGTTAAAAGTGATGCACCGGTGGCGCAAGGCCTTCATAAATTAGGCCCATAGATTGCATTTGAAATGGTGTATGGTATATACACGAAAATGAGTATTTATACTGTACGTTTCTTAAGCAGTGGTATCATTCAGATAATGCATATAAAAATATCGGCTGAATGAATTGCGAAAATTACATTTATGAAATGGCTCTTAATACAGAAGAGAAGGTCGAGACCATTTCATCACATATTTATACAATACTGTACATGTGCTAGAGGCTGAGGTAAAATATTGTCTCTAGTGTCTCTAAGAGTAGAAGCTCTGTTCTCTAAGAATAGTTCTACTTTTAGCAGATTACCGTGTGCCAAAAAAAAGGTAAATATTTTAAGTGGAAAAAATAATTTCGCTTTCGGGGGGAAAAAATAGTTCCAATTGTGTTCAGCAGTCTTGTTTATCAAAAACTGAAGGCCGAATTCAGAGTTCAGGGAACGCTGTGTGCTCGTTGTTTTAAAAGTTATTCTCATTGTTAGGGGAGAACATCATATCAGACAGGGTTGCGGAAAAATTGGTCTACAACAGTAGGGGAGAGTTCGACCAAGTTCGAAAAAGCTGAAATTGTGCAAATGTGAGAATCATTGCCATCATCGATGTCTGGATCAGCAATGCTCACAGAAGGTTGTACCTGTGTGGTGCTGCTCTCATCTCGTACTTCACCGCCACCTAATCGTAATGGTGAAGTCTCAACGAATGCCGTCATCAGAATAGGTAGCCGCTGGGGACAACACAATGCATGAGCCGTTACCGAACCAAGCAAAGTATCGATATCCATCGGTACTGCTGATGGTAGTGTAAGACAGACGTCCAACACGCATTCTTCTCTGCATAGCAGACATCGAAGCACAGGTAAGATGCAATCTTGCCAGATTGGTCTGAATGAAAGAAACCAGGTTGCACTTAGATCTCTTAGCCGGGCAAAGCCGAGGACTCAAGTGATTCGGTCTCGGTAGCGTATTGCTAGGATCGTTTCTTCCATTGTAGCTGGAGTTTTGTCTGTGGCTTGGCTTGCCATATCGGAGCAGAAGGATCAAAAATAAAATTACTGCTACGAGTCCCAAAAGAAGAGGCAGGCCGCCGAAGAATGAATGCACACAATTCGGGAAAATGCCCAGAACTGTTTCAAAGGGTGCTAATAGTCCCGAAAAAATTGTCTTAAATACGTGTGCGATGCCACTGGTATCAGACATGTTTAAAATTTGGCTTAACATTTCTACAAAATGTACGGGGCAATTTGTTGATAATAGGGAATGTATCTCTGCCGCTGTCCTTGCAACTTGCAGATCATACGTCTCTTTGGACGAGGTTAAAGGCACAGTTGTCTGTAAAAGAATAGACTTCATTCTGCTTAAAGTATCAATTCGAATAGAAGAGATATTCAAAGAAGGTCATATAGCCGCCTCCATGTCTGGATTGCCGTTTGGATACAATACTTGCATACAGCAAATGACCCTGGAAGTAACGGTTACGAGATAGGCTTTTCCTGGCACCATGCCACAACAGCTGTGGTCACTTATTAGAACATAACTGCAGTTGGAAAGCTGTCTGAAAAAAGGCTCTATCTGTGTTGCAGGAGTGCCGTGCAGGTGACATGAAAGGTTATTTGATGCACCTTCGCAGGCTCCATGCAAGTTAATACCTTGGCACAGAAGTGTACCGCTTAGTGATTTTTTACAATTGTTACCACTAAGGAATACCTCTTTTTTCCCTTCACTATAACATTTGTGTGTATAAGGTAATTCCCAGGTTGATTTGATGTATCCTTTACCCATCCTTTTATACAGGCCTGCTGGTATATACTTTTGGCAATATTTAAACTGGAAAGTTGTTATTGGGATTGTAATCGTTCCATGTATTATCCATTCAATGACAGGTCTCTCTGACATTGTCAATGGTAATCACTCAAGTTTTTCAATGCTCGGAATCATATAGTCTGCTCCTTTTTGTGGGGGAAGAGCACAGGAGGCAACACGCAGCGCTAATTACGCCGCCACCGAGCCAGGAGTCACTTACCCTGCAGCTCCCTTGCTGGGAGAACGCCGCCACCGAGCCAGGAGTCACTTACCCTGCAGCTCCCTTGCTGGGAGAACGCCGCCACCGGAGCCAAGAGTCACTTCCAGGGAAAATCGCGCCGTCGCTCCGGGACTACAGTTCCCGGCAGGCAATGCGGCGGCGCGCAACAGTGACGTCGCGCCAGGAGGCGCTTAAGAACAGCGATAGAACCGGCGGAGTGGGGAAGAGCACAGGAGGCAACACGCAGCGCTAATTACGCCGCCACCGAGCCAGGAGTCACTTACCCTGCAGCTCCCTTGCTGGGAGAACGCCGCCACCGAGCCAGGAGTCACTTACCCTGCAGCTCCCTTGCTGGGAGAACGCCGCCACCGGAGCCAAGAGTCACTTCCAGGGAAAATCGCGCCGTCGCTCCGGGACTAGGGTTCCCGGCAGGCAACGCGGCGGCGCGCAACAGTGACGTCGCGCCAGGAGGCGCTTAAGAACAGCGATAGAACCGGCTGAGTGGGGAAGAGCACAGGAGGCAACACGCAGCGCTAATTACGCCGCCACCGAGCCAGGAGTCACTTACCCTGCAGCTCCCTTGCTGGGAGAACGCCGCCACCGAGCCAGGAGTCACTTACCCTGCAGCTCCCTTGCTGGGAGAACGCCGCCACCGGAGCCAAGAGTCACTTCCAGGGAAAATCGCGCCGTCGCTCCGGGACTACAGTTCCCGGCAGGCAACGCGGCGGTGCGCAACAGTGACGTCGCGCCAGGAGGCGCTTAAGAACAGCGATAGAACCAGCTACGCGGGACGCGAGCGGGACGCCCGGGGCTAAGCCCGGGCAAAGGGCGGGCCCTCTACGGCCCTCATCGGCTGGAAAAGGCTGGGCTGGGCCAGAAACGCTGCTGAAAATTTTGCTGCAGTCATCTTACAAGTAAGACTTACTTTCCAGTTCCCTTTTTTCCTGTTTAAACACTGGTTCTGTGTGCAAAGTGTACACTATGCCTAAGAAACCGGAGGAAGTTCAGACCAACACCATTAATAATTACTTGGTGCAAACTGTTAAGAAAATCAACGTGCAGAGAAGAGAATCCTTAGGACTGAGCCAATCCCCTGATATGAGATGTTTGTCACCCCCTACATCTACTTTGATCGATGACATTATCTTGCAAGAAGATCATTGTGTGGAGATTTCTAGCGGGCCTATCTCCCAAGGTTCGATTGATATATCTATTAATGTTACCCCAGTACCTGAGGATTTATTATACGAGGAGGCCGAGGGTAATATAGACATGGGCACTGAACTTGATATCGAAAAACAGATTTGTGTATTACCGGATGAGCAGTCTCCCACAAGACACGGCCCTAGGCCACGAAGACTTTGTACTAAAAATCCACCAAAGAGGGTAGGGCTTCGCTCAGGCGCTAAACGGAAGAGGGTTACTACTCCAAAAGCTAAACAAGTGATTAGCGATGATGATGATACACCAAAATTATCTCTTGAGGATGCCTTTTATGAAAAAATTACAGATTTCCTCGAGACAAAAATTAATACCCTCATTAAACCCCTAATGTCAAAAATTGATAAGTTGCAAGCAGAGGTCAAGAAGCTGAGTGGCCTTCACAATGCGGTTGCTGGTGGGATAGAAAATATAACTACGCTAGTCACACATCTAAGCGATAATACAGGGGGAAATGTTGTTGGAGATGTTGTAACTGAAAATGTGTTAAATCAATTACCAAGGAATATATTACCATCTCAACTACCAACACTTACTGTTGATAGAGAGGGCCCCTTGTCAGTTAACATTCCCATAGATATAACCCCCAAGGAAAATACTACCTCAGCACAAATTCACTAATCAGACCCTCCACAATTTTTGGTAGAAGCTACACCCTTGGTCTTAGTCTTAGAAAAAGTGCCTCCACTGGAAGAGGGAGCAGTGGAAAGCCCTACTTCTCTTAGCAGTAAGGCCCTGCACTGGCTGACCAGTAATACACGGTTTGCACCAGGGGGAAAGCGTCATCTGGCTAGCGTCGTTAAGTCAGTAACCAGGGTCCCCTGGTTGGGAAACCAACCTAAAAAATTCAAAGGGGACTGCGTGGCAGTGAGTTTCTCTTCAAATGACGTCCTTCCCAACATTCTTGCTAATATCTTTCCTCCCCAACGCAGACGGGGTACTGTTGTTCCCCTGACTTTAAAGTTTTTTTATGGCGAACAGCAGAACGTCACTTATACAAGAACCCCAGCCCTGGGGAGGGATAGCAACTGGGACTTGAATTTTAGATGGGATCAGGAATCGAGGCAAAATATAGCAGGTTATCACCGTTATCCAGCACAGTTTAACCCGGTTGCACAACCCCTCCAAATGTTCAACCGCTATGCTCCATTATCCTTTATGGATCATAACGATTGACTCTCCCCGAGACAAGATAATAGAGGCGACGGCCTTTTGCCTGCTTCTAGTTCATTAGTACAGAGTTCTGCAGGAGTCAGAGTTTGTAAAATTATGAGTTGGAACATCGCTGGCCTTAGAGCCAAATTAAATAATAAGCATTGGCTGGACACAATTAGTTCCTACGATGTTCTTGCTTTCCAAGAAACATGGGAAACATCGGACAGCTTGGTTCTGGATGGTTTTTCCCATTTTTCTGTTCGTGCAGACCCTAGTAAAGCAGGAAGGGCAAAGGGGGGCCTGGCTATATATATTTCATTAGATCTTCAAAGAAAGCCAAGACACATTAATTTCAACTCAACTAACTGTTTAGCGGTAGAATTAACCCTGCCAAACTCCTCTCCCATAGTATTAGTTAATTTTTATAATTCACCTGTCAGTCAAACTATTAACGAGCATTTGGCAACTTTAGAGGAATTCCTGTCTAACCACAGTGAGAACAGTACATATGGGTACGAGGTGATCCTTATGGGAGATTTCAACATTCATCCCTGCCAAGTGGATTGCCACTTGGAACAAGAGGATCTTTTTTTTTATTCCTCCCCACCACATTTTGAACACACATCACGTGGACAGATGTTGGAATTGCTCTTAGCCACTTTTAATTTGTATGAGTCGTCTTGTTGCCCTATAGGCCCGAGGCCACCGACATATGTAGGCAATAGCACGGGCACAATCATAGAATATATTTTTTTATCGTCTAGTCTTCTACCTGAAGTCATTAATTACAAGGTAGAGACCACAGTTTTTAGTGATCACAATCCTGTGATTTTAGAGATTATATCTCAAGGAGTCTTGGGAAAAAGAAAGGCTGAAATTTTATGTGTGACAAATTTAGTCTTAAAAGACCAGAATCGAAGATTAAAATGGGATCAAGTGACCCCTATTGCCTTTTTACAGGAAACCCTGGCAAAGGTAGAGGGGGAGGTTGCAATTTGTCTGGATAATAAGAACCCTGGCCCTAATCTGATTGAGGCCTTTGATGCCATTTGCCGTCAGGTTAATTCAGACCTAACCGTAAAGATGAAGGCTGACAGGACCAGGGGCCCCAGATGGTTCGATTCAAACTGCTCCAAGGCTCACTCAATTCTCTTAAAGGCTTTAAAAAACAAACCAAGAGACAAAGCACAGATAGCTTTGTTGAGGAAGCAATACAATCACGCTATCAGGCTTAGGAAACTTGAGATAAAAAATGATGCCTGGAGTGAATTATTATTGCCTGAAACACAACGGGATAGCGCTAAATTTTGGGCAATCATAAATCACCCATATTTTGCTGGAAAAGACAACCAGAGAGCAGATTGTATCATACCAGACGATCAATGGGTGACACATTTTAGTAAAATCTATAGTCACCCTGACATCCTTTCAGATTGCGAGACGCTACTTTCGCAACCATCAACGACTACAATCTCTCCTTTCACTTCTGAGGAGGTTAAGAAAGCGATCAATGATACACTCTGTAAAAAGGCACCAGGGCCCGATGGGGTCCCTGCAGATTTTTTCAAAAGTGCCCCAGAATTTAGTACCAAGATCCTTACAAATATTTTTAATGTTACTAGGGACCTCATTTTTCCTATTAGTTGGACAAAGTCTACCATAGTACCTATTTTTTAAAAAGGACAAAGGACAGACCCGGCCTGTTATAGGCCTATATCCCTTATAGATTCAAGCGTTAAAATCTTAGGTAGAGTCCTTTTAGGCAGACTGACCCAGCTCATAGAGGGGAAGGGCATTTTATCAAATGTACAATATGGTTTCAGAGCTAAAAGGGGTACCATAGATCAATGTTTAAACCTGGAACTAATTTTAAATAAATATGTAGTTGCCAAGGGGGGCTCCCTGTACATGGCCTTTATGGATCTCTCTTCAGCTTTTGACCTGGTCAACAGGGGTAAGCTGTGGAGGATCCTCTTGGCCATGGGCATTGACCCCCCTTTGGTCAATTACTTAGCAGAATTACATAGGGAGCTTAAGACATCGGTCAGAGTGACTAGGGAAGGAAGATGCACTTGCCATTTCAATTCAGAGAGGGGGGTTAGGCAAGGATGTATCCTTGCCCCCCTCCTCTTCACTCTTTATATAAACGATCTGGAGAAAGTTATGGCTGCATCTCACATCGATATTCCAGGTGCAGGTGAGACAAAGTTACCCGTCCTCCTATACGCGGACGATGCAGTCCTATTAGCACGTTCTGGAGTGGCTTCAAATAAACTCCTCTCATCCTTTGGAGATTTCATGACCTCGTTGGACATGAAAACTAACACAGAGAAATCCCATGTGATGATTGCAGGAGTAGCAGGTAGGAAAAGAAAGACCAAAACGTTTTACTGTACAGGGAAAGAGGTTAGGAGAGTCTCATCTTTCCCATATTTAGGTATGACCTTTGATGAAAAGGGCACTTGGGGCCCCCAGCACTCCGTTAAAAGCAACGCTGTCGCTAGAGCGGCCGCAGGGTTGCTCGGTTTTGCTAAGAAATTAGGTGCCCGTCCCATTGAAAGCATCATCAAAGTTTACAAGGCAAAATGTGTGTCCATTGCCCAGTATGGCTCTGCTATTTGGGGGTACACTAGCCATGATAAAATTCAGAAAGTTGAAAATAAATTCTTGAGATCTCTGCTTTCAGTCCCCCAATCGACTCCCACTTATGTATTGCATGCAGAGCTAGGTTTGGGCTATATAATGGACTCTTTAAAATTAGCCCCTGTTATTGGATGGATGAAAACCTGGCTCAATCAGGAGCTTACATTAAATCATATTATCTTAAAAGATTGTTTAGCCCTGGATAGAGCCTTATATATTCCGTGGATTAAATTTGTACATACACAGTTGACTCTTGCCGGTCGTCCGGAGCTTTTTTCTTCCCCAGACCTAATAACTCAAGATGATCTTAAAATAGTAAAAAATACCCTGACTGAGTTATATGTCTTAAAGAGGGAAGCTGTAGAGTTAAGTAAATCCACGGTAAGGAAACATTGTATGCTGAAATCTGGCCCAGGAATAGAACCATACCTTTTCCTGGTAACTAAACTATACCATCGTTTCCTTTTAACGCGATTCCGTTTTGACCTGATCCATCTCATTTTAGGCAATTATAAAACTTGGAGTAGACCTGTTGATGCTGATCCATGCGACTGTGACCACTTTTCTATTCAGGACACGACACACCTCATTATGTTCTGTGAACATTATGTTGATATTAGAAAAAAATATCTGCTCCCAATCCTGCGTAATCAAGGTTTTACTCAGGTTAAACCAGCCTTGATATTTTTGCAACTCCTTCCTAATGCAAAAGTAGCTTTTCACGTGGCTAGCTTTTTAGTTGCTGGAGCACGGATAAATAAGAACCGCACTAGAGTTAGGCACCTTACTGACCACTGAATAATGTCTCCCATTTTAAAGCTTAAAATTTTTCTTTGTCTCCCGGAGGGTCTCTTTTTAATACTTTTTAATATTTTTTATATATTTCGTGTGCATATTGTGATTTTAAAATGGTTTTTTAATTATATTTTTTAAACATGTTGATTATGTAAATTCATGTATGTATCTGTGCTCTGATGAATTGCTATGTATTTATGCTCGTTCTTTTATGATTTTTAATAATCGAATAAAGATAATTTGACTGACTGACTGACATATAGTCTGCTCCTTTTTGTGCAAAACTGATTTGTTTATCAGTAAGGTTAAAGATTGAGAATAATGACGTTGTGTTGATTAGACGTCATGGCACGTAGCCTGAACGTAGGTTTTGCAACGTCCAGCCTAGCTGTACAATAGAACGTAATTGGGACTGACCATGTTGTAGCATTAGCAAGTCCTGCTCTATTATATCAATAGCAGATGATACAATGCTGTCAAGTGAATAAATTCTGGAGGATAGAGTCGTTAACCCATTGTCCACTACAGAAAGGGATTTTTCTAAATTTATATGATCAATTTCTCGTATTTTTTCTCCAGTTTCAATTTGCGTTACTTTCCAAGCTTCGTTGTAAGCAGCGTATATACCGGCGTATATGAAACGTTTTTGACGCTGTTTGAAAGGTCCCAGTATGAAATCTCGCAAGTCAGCACCTTCTTGAAGTAAAGTCAAGTGTTGCTTAATTTCTGGCAGTGTGGATTTCTGTAGCCACTCAAGGCATAGTTTTCCTACACTATATGTTGTAACTATACCTGGATGTTGTCTCTGGGAATATCTTGGGTATGGCCTGTTCTGTTTGAACCCCTGTGTTTTGTTCAGGAATCTATCTTGACAGTTATTTGTGTCTGTGGGCCAGATAAACCATTTTTTCCAATCAGGATTTGTTCTGTTTTGGTGTAAAATATGGGATACGTCTATCTCCACATCTGTAGTGCTATTACTATCAGGTATGGGCTTCGGAAAAGATGGTTTGTTTAAGTCTTTTATCTTGGCTAAACCAAGACAGGTTGTTTGTTGAATGGTGTCATTCAGGAATATTATCTGTTCTGGGATCATGCAGGCTCTACATAATGCTTCTAAACCTTGTACCTGCCAGTCTTTTGAACCCCAGATGGTTTTTGTTTCAAAGTTGGTTTTCCAAAATTCAAAACCAAATGTAGACATTTTATCATAACATTTTTCAGAATAAATCAATTTAGTATTTGTCAACATTGTTTTCATTCCTATCTTATTTAATATTTTAAAATAAAACGTTTCTGGATCACTGTTTTTAAACCCTGAGAAGTATTTGAATTTCTCATAAAATGTTTTCGAACTGCCAATTGGCGGTGTTGGACAATGTTCCCATTGGGTATAAGTTAAAACATTTCTAGGTTGTGCAGATTTATGCAAATAGTGATGACCATAGTGGTTAAAACAGTACATTTCTTCATAGTTCGATGAACCCTGTAAATAATCATGTTCTGTAAATTTTGCCGACATTACTAAATCTGACATCATATTATTAATATTTTCAAAGTTCCAATCATCAGAGAAAGTACTTGGTGTCACAAAGTCACTTAAGGAAACCTTAAATTGGTGTGGATATTTCAAGAGCTCAATCGGGCCATAGATTTCATAATCCGTTTTGTCCCATGCTACCCCATCGGGTATAGGATTGGCTGTGATGTTCACTGATGACAGTTCTCTTTTCTCAATGTGAGAGGATGTGTGAGGCTTTAAGACCAAGTTGATGTTCTGACTTGCTGTGTCCATTGCACTACATTTTCCATCAATAAATCTACCCAAACATAAAACCATGATGAGCCAAAGCAGGAAGAAAAGTACACCTAACACAATCCAAAATTCAATCCATGGTGAAATCAGATATGTTGCTTTTAGTTGATAAAAGAGATCAGTCATTTTTTCTTTAAAAGTTTTTGTTGCTGGCGTTTCTTCATGTTCACTTAAATCATCGGAAAAGTCATCGAAATTGATGAAGTAGCCAGATGCAGTTCTGTCAATTATTGATATTGCTTCCGGATTCTCATTAGTCTTTGCATTTTTCTTTGTTTCATTAGCATAGTCTGAGGTTACATCGTTGTAGACAGGTGTTTCTTGACGAACTGTTGCAATTTGGGTTTCAAGAGGCACAAGTTCCATGGCTTTGTTGCATAGTCCTTTTTTATTCACTGCAGGTTTATCAAATGTGATTAGTCTCTCAGTTTGAACCTCTTGGATTGTAGCAAGATTTGGTCTTCTGCTATTTCTTGGGAGTCCACTGGGCCTACTACTTATTATTGGCCACATGATTGTGGTTTTACCAGGTCGATGGATACAACTTTGTTCTCCTTTTTACCAGCAAGGGGCGGTAGTACTACTGATCTTGTTCCGCTGGCAGCTAAGACAGGTACTGCTTTTCTGTAAGAAGGCCCAAATTCCTTCTTCACCGCAATCTTTTCTCTGACTAGATCCCCAATCTTTGGAATCCAGATAGGTCTTGCTGGGACGGGTGGTTTCTCTTCAGTGGCTGTTGGCTTTAACTTTGTGTTACTAAGACTTCTTCTTGTTTCATTTAAGTCCTGTAAGACAGCCAAACGAGTTTTGATATAAAAGGCTTTTTCTTTTACCACTGAAGTATGACAATCTAAGTCCTGGATTTTCATTCTAGTGCCGAACAATAGTTCATATGGAGTGATACCTTTTAGAGAATTTCTTGGCAGATTGTTAAGACTACGTTGGACACTTGTTAAATATTTGACCCACCCATCACCCGAACCTAATACCCTCGCTGTTATAGATTGCTTTATGTCACGTTTTTTTCTTTCCACTACCGCATTTCCCTCAGGATGGAAGGGAGAGGAGTACCGCAATGCAATGCCCATGCTGGTCATGGCCTCTTTGTAAGCTCAAGAGCTAAACGCAGGACCCTGGTTAGAATGTAGCATGCCAATTGCATATGTGCCGATAAAGACTCGCAAATCTTTTATAACAGTTCTGGCGTCAGCCGAGCGCTGGGGCCTACATTTTAAGTGAATCTAGTCTTAATAATTATGGGAACGCATTTCTCTGGCTGGATTTCTGCATATAGATAGCCTGATGCTTTCTAATAAAGGTGTCCTGGCAATAGTCCGGTCCGGTTCACAAATGCGATCTCTGTTGCAGTCTGGACAATCCATTGCAAAGTTGTAAATTTGCACGCTCATACCCGGCCACCAGTATTCTGATTGTAATTCTTTTAGAGATTTCACGATCTCTTGGTGCCTTAGACCCTGTGGGTCAAAAGTAAGCCAAATTTCTATGCAATTGACAATGTGTTGAAAGGAATATTTGGTGACAAAATGTCACTAAAAATTGTGAGGTACCTCATTCATGATTGAGGAAAATACCCATCAGTAGCTGTTCCTTGGCGCCCTTTTCATCATGTGGGTTCCTTCAGACCATGAAGGATGGTTGTTTGACTCCAGTTTAGTTCGTTTTTCACAGGACAAGAACCAATGACAACGTAACTGGGTCCCAGGGGGCTACTGTAAAGCAGTGCATATGAAATATGTGGATAAGTGCAAACAGTGAAGGGTTGTGCTCTTAGTGAATTTAAAATTTCCCTGGGACTTTCAGGGATTTTCCCTGAAATCTACCCCTGAGGCGAAAAGCCGGGGGCTACGCAGCTTACTTTAAGAGCGCCTTAATTACTTGGTCTGATTACGAATGTACTGCACATTTTTTAAAAAATTGTAAATATTTTAATGGTGTGTTTTAATTCTACTTGCATGCACGTTGGGTGAGATTAACATCGCGCCAACGACCTGAGGCACTTTCTTACATTCTCGGTGCAGCCGATCTAGGGGCTGCCACCGGAATTACACACCCCTCAGACGCCATCTTGAGGGGAGGAAACGGACGCGCTCCAGTTGTTGAACGCTCTGCGCCCTCCCATCATATTTAAGGGACAGGAAATAGTATTCCGGTGATTTTCCCTGAAATCTACCCCTGAGGCGAAAAGCCGGGGGCTACGCAGCTTACTTTAAGAGCGCCTTAATTACTTGGTCTGATTACGAATGTACTGCAATTTTTTTTAAAAATTGTAAATATTTTAATGGTGTGTTTTAATTCTACTTGCATGCACGTTGGGTGAGATTAACATCGCGCCAACGACCTGAGGCACTTTCTTACATTCTCGGTGCAGCCGATCTAGGGGCTGCCACCGGAATTACACACCCCTCAGACGCCATCTTGAGGGGAGGAAACGGACGCGCTCCAGTTGTTGGACGCTCTACGCCCTACTCAAATCTCCCCACCATCATGCATAAATGTAATCAGTCATCTCGGCCGCGCAGCGGGCGCGCCGGTGGCGCGCCAAAGGCGCGCCAAAGGCAAGCCCGTCTGCGCCCGTCCGCGACCATACGCGGCCCGGGGCCCGTCCCCCTGGTCAGAACATCACAGACCGGTGTGGGAGGGTAACCTACATGAGGCAGGCGCTATTACATCTGCGCAAGGTACCTCCACCGGAATGCTTACACACGCTGCATGTGGAGCTATGGCCCTCTAAGTGTGAGAGTTGTGGCTACATAATCCACAGAGACCATGAGTCGGGTAGGGAAGGTAATGAAATCTCTGCCTTACTATTAAACTGTTGATCATTGAAATGTCACAGCTTGAACATCTATGATATGCTGATGGATGACGCCCCTGACCTGGTTTTCTTGACAGAAACCTGGCTGGACGAGCAATCCCTCCCTGATATTAGAGAGGCCCTCCCCTCCGGTTATAATATTCTTCAAATTAATAGAGGGATCCAGAGAGGGGGGGGATAGCTATTGTCCATAAAACCGAATTGATATGTTCACTTGAACCGGCTGCCATTAACAATTGTGAAGCTGGGCTATTCTCCATTTCGGCTGGCCCGAACTGTACCATTAAGGGTTTTCTTATTTATCGCCCTCCTGGTATGGCTACCACGTTCATTGAGAGTCTCCTGGAGGCCATAACGCTTTCTGCTTTACGCCATAATAAGTTTATGATTGTAGGAGACCTCAATGTACACTTGGATGATGTTAATTGCCGTGAGGCTGTGTCCCTGATTAATTCCTTTAGAGCTTTGATGTTTGTCCTGGCTGATAATAGAGCCACGCATCAAGCGGGGCACTTGTTGGACCCAATCTTTGTAAATTGGGAAGATATAATCGTATCTGCCCCGATTAAGATTTTGTGGTCAGATCACTATGTGATCCCTCTTAAAATTAGAAGACAGCCCAAAAGGGTGCCTTTGCAGAAACCCGCCGCAGTGAAGCGCAGGGACTGGAGGAAATTTAGCCACGATGTTTTCAGTCAAACCCTAGAACAGGACCCCCCTAAGCTCAGTGATAATTTGGCTGAGGCATGCAGGAGGTACGATGACTGGGTTGGGAGTGCACTCGATAAAGTTGCCCCCTGGACTCAAAAAGCTATGGCACGGAGCACGAAATCCGCTCCGTGGTTTACTGCCGAGTTGCGTGCCGCTAAAACTAAATGTAAGACTTTGGAACGTAGGTGGAGAGTGGAATATGGCCCCTCACTACGTGAAGTCTATAAAAATGAATTAAGGTCCTATCACTGTCAGATTAGGAAATCTAAAAGAGACTATTATCACAGGAGGATTGACGGTTCGGAGAATACATCTAGAGAGCTTTTTATGATCTTGAAGGAACTATCCGCCCCTCTAGTGAGTTCAGGGGAAGCCCCCCCATCAATAGAGTCATGCAACGAGATAGCAGACTTTTTTGTGGGGAAGGTAGAAAAGATCTATGTTTCTTTTCAGACAAACTCAGAACCCACAAGCTCACCAGACCCCAGTGATGTAAATCAGGCAATAAAAAATCTTGGGGAATTTGTGGTCCCCCGAGCAGAGGAGCTAACTAGTATTCTATTGGACATTCACTCCGGCTCCCCCCTGGATGCGGTCCCTGCGAGGATTCTTCGCAATCATCTCACCCAGGTAACGGAGCACATAGGTAATATGGCCTCACTATCCTTCCGTGAATGCTTGGTTCCAGACAGCTGGAAATTGGCACAAGTTGTCCCGATAAAAAAGAAAGCCCACATTAGTATGACACAACTGGACAATTTAAGACCAATCTCCCTCCTTCCCTTTTGCGCGAAGGTAGTAGAGAAACTGGTTAACCAACAGTTGGTGAGCTTTGTAGAGGAAAATAAACTCCTCCACGTGTCTCAATCGGGATTCAGGACCAAGCATTCGACGGAGACCGCCCTTCTTTTATCTACAGAACTGTTGCGGAGTAGGGTGGATGAGGGTCATACGGCCACCCTGGTCCTATTGGACCTAAGTGCGGCGTTTGACACCGTATCACACCCCGTACTACTTGGTCGTTTAAGTGAGAAGGGAATAATTGGTCCTGCTCATAAGTGGTTGGTCTCCTTCCTCATGAACAGGAGATTTCAAGTGCTTTTCCCTCCATGTAAGTCCAGTATAAGATGTCTTAGACAAGGGGTTCCACAGGGCTCGATTTTGAGCCCCACATTATTTAATCTGTACATGGAACCCCTTGCCAAATTGGTAGAGTCATATGGTGTTGATATTGTCTCATATGCAGACGATACCCAACTGGTGATCAATCTGTCCCGTGATCCAGTTGTGGATGCTGAGAAATTTTCGACCTGTTTGGTGGCACTTGATGGGTGGATGAAACAGAACTACCTCCGCCTTAATGGTAATAAGACAGAGGTTCTTATCGTTGGTTCTTTTCCCTCTATCTGGACATCCGCCTGGTGGCCTGCAGAACTGGGCTCTGTCCCTGCCCCGGTGGACACAGTCAAAAACCTGGGTATATACCTGGACTCTAATCTTGCCTACACTAAACATGTTAACAATGTTGTTGGCACATGCTATGGCATCCTGAAGGTCTTGAGGAAGATCCTTGACCTATTGCTTCCCAACTCCAGGAAAACAATGGTTCACGCATTAGTCACCTCCCATTTGGATTATGGGAATTCCCTCCTATGTGGACTCAGTAAAAAAGGCCTAATGCAGTTGCAACACGTCCAGAACGCTGCTGCTAGGCTGGTTCTGAACCTCCCTAGGAGGGCTTCTGGGAAGCATGCTTTGCGTTGCCTACATTGGCTTCCAATTAAGGAACGCATTAAATTTAAAACTATGTGTATCACCCATCGCATAGCTCACAAAAAGGCACCTTTATATCTCCAGGATTTGCTTCCTATCTATCGTCCCTCGCGCCATCTTAGGTCAATGGGCAGCATGGTATTAGTGGTTCCTCGGATCCATAGAGCAAGGATGGGAGGTTGGTCGTTTAGATTTTTGGCCAGTAAGGACTGGAATGACCTGCCCATCGACTGGAGGATGGAACCGTCTGAAGCAAGGTTCAGACAGAGGCTGAAAACCTTTCTTTTCCACAAAGCTAATTAGTTTAGTTTTTTCTGCAGGGCCTTGTGCTTTCCCTCTTTAGTTTGCTGATATGATGATTATTGGGATTTTCAGCGCGGGGACGCACTGTTCTTTGTGCAACCATGCGCTTAACAAATGCTATTAATAAATAATAATAATAAAATTAGATAAGCATGAGGAAAAACTATTTATTACAGACCTCGATGTTTCTAAAGAATAAAAAAGCAGTGCGAAGTTGGTAGTTTCAACTAATAGCTACCAATAGTTTGTGGTCGACATGTTTCTGCAGATTTATAGGATCCCACAGGTATCCACTGCATTCCTCAGGACCTATGTCGCTACTGCTTGTAAAGTGTGAGAATTTAAAAAGGAAATTTTTCACCTGGGTTCTATTGAAGAATCATTCTCCCGGCTGGATAGTCACATTCAGACATGAACACATAGTCGAAAACAAAGAAAGACAGACAAGAAATTAGTATATATCCGATATCCAATATCACACATTAATTGGTATATCATATCTACAAAGAAAAAAGATATATTATTCAATTCTCTTTCTTGTGCTGTTAATACTAGTTTTACAAAGACACCTCATAGCGATCTCTGTTCTCTCACTTACTAATTAATGCAGGAGAGTAAAGCCTCACCTCACCTGGCAGACAGCGCAGGTAGTTGAAGCACCACTCTAAAGGGGGGAGAAAGACATACAAAGACATGTCAGCCTCTGCTGACTCCACAACATAATCACTACTATCTCTGGTGTGCCTTTTAGTTTGCGGACCATAAAATAATTTTCATGTATTCAGGGTCAAGGCAACGTTTTTCAGCATGCCGAGGAACAACAGTTTTTTTATGTAAAAATGATTTTTACAACACACGTATCCCCTTTGTGTCTCTGGGGTTCAGTGTGGGGTGTTTAGATCTTATGCTGATTGCACTTGTAAGAGAATCTCATAATTTACAAACATTTTGAAAAACATACGGCTGTATCCAAAAGGCGAGACTTCTTAGAGCGCTCTCACACTGTCTAGCATTTTATCGTTTTGGAGACAGTTATTTGTAAAACTCAAGCGTCCACTGCATTTGTATACACGAACGCGCGTTAAGGAATTACCTGTAAAACATAACATGCCACACGGGCAGGCAGGCAAAGACTCGACCAGTTCACGGATTATCTTAGTGCTCCAAAGTAATAATACTTTAGATATTATCCCGGTCAGGTATCTAAAAGATGTTGTTACCTAGTCGGTTTCACTAGTTAGATCACTCTCATTCTCCAACGCGAACGTCCACAGCATTTAAATAAATTAACGCGCGTTCAAGGATAAGTTATAACGTGTGCCATAACAATCGGGCAGGCAAGCAGAGAGTCGTTCTCCTACCTATCTGTCGGTACTTCCAGCGTCCCTCTGGATGTATGGGGAGGTGCCGGACGCGTGAGACGCCACAGTATTTACTTCCTGGTAGCGCGCGTCTAGCAGTGTCATGTGACTGATGGTATTGTGGGACACGTAGTTCGAATCACTGATTCGGCCGTTTTCGTCATCCAACATATTAATACTTGGATATTATCATGGCCATATAATTATAGAACGGGGGATGTTAACTGTTTCTTTATAATCGTGACCCCAAAATTGGAATAAATCTTGGACAACTGAAATCCTAACGGTTCCCTAAGTGTATAAGGGATATCATGTATAATTGAAAAGGTATTTATTGCAATTTCCTCGCCATTTAACAATAATGAATCTGTAGCTAATCCTGTCTATTGATGACAAAAATGTTGGTAAACTACTGGGTGTGTGTACACCCTTATGACATTGATTCTTGGAAAAAAACTCCCATATGTTGGGATCTATCAATATGTAGATTTTCAACAACAGACGTTTTGTTGGTTCATGGGTACCTCACATTGTGATGGATTATATATATATCTCTAGTCAGAACTACATCCAAACCTTCTAACATCTCTGTGAGGGTAGGCTCACATCTAGTATCATCATTATGGATAGGAACAAAGATAATATTATACCACTGAGTCTGTCAAGTTTAGGTGAGATGTATTCAGAGGGACATCCATGGGATGTCATCGTTCAGCCCATCCTTGTCAGAATTAAAGGTATACACCCATTTCTGCTCTTTCTTAAACAGAAACTTATTTAAATCTGTTACATGGCTTGGTATCAGAGGTTGTTCGATTACCGTCCATCTAAAATCATTTGGGCCATGTCCGACCTCTAGAAAATGGTTGGTCATTTTCGTAGATTGTTTCCGACATCTGATCGTACTTTTGTGTTCAGAAATGCGTGTCTTGACTTTTCTTGTGGTCATTCCCACATATTTGGAATCACAGGGGCAGACTATTAAATAGATGACATTTTGGCTGTTACAATTAGTGAAGCGCCTTTGTTCCCAGGGACGCCCACTCCCTATGTCGATGGTTGTTGATTTAGTAGTTTGGGGGCATGCAGCGCAATTCCCACAGGGATGATGGCCTGTGACAGCTGGCATGTCCCAGAGGGTACCTACTGCCCTTGAGATTACTGATCGTGGTCTTGTATGGATCAGTTGATCTTTCAGGTTTTTTCCTCTTTTAAATGCGAACAGTGGAGGGGGCAGAGTGTCATTGCCCGTGTTCAAAATTCCCCAATGTTTTTTGATGATCTTCTGGATTTTGTTAGAACGGGTGCCAAAGGTGTTAACACAAGTGATGCGAGTCTCTTTTGTTTTAGGTACTGGTGGTTCCAACAAACTTTCACGATTATTATTAGATGCCCTCTTCTTTGACCTGCGTATCAGATGTTTGGGGTAATTTTTCTCAAGCAAGTTGCTCCCTACTTTCTGAGCATGGTCGCAAAAGCTTTCCTTTGTCGAGCAATTCCTCTGTATTCTTAAAAATTGCCCGTAGGGCAGGTTGTCTCTCAGGGCTTTGGGGTGACAACTCTCATAGCTTAACAGAGAGTTCCTCGCCATCGGTTTTCGGTAAAGCTCTGATTGAAGACCAGTAGGGGTAACATTTATCTTGAGGTCCAAGAAGGCAAGATGGGATTTGCTGTGTTCTACAGTGAAACGTAGAAAATCATTTCTACTGTTCAACCAGCTATGGAAGGTTAATAACTCATCCGTGGTCCCTCGCCAGATGACCAGAACGTCATCAATGTAACGTTTCCATAGGCGTAGAGAGTTGAAAAAAGGATTTGTCTCAGTGAAGATGAATTCTTCTTCGAACCTGTGAACATAAAGATTTGCCAGGCTCGGGGCAAAAATGCTGCCCATGCTGGTCCCTGAGACCTGTAAAAAGATGGAGTCTTCGAATTGAAAGTAGTTTTCCGTCATCGCTAAGTTGGCCAGAGTCATAATAAAAGAGACCGGCGTTATGGAATCCAGATCCCGTGCTAGTAGTAGAGTCTCAATCACATCAAGGGTCTCCCTTTGTGGAATAGATGTATAGAGAGATTCTACATCAAAGGATACTAGGAGGTCAAGGTTAGTGTCGAAGTCAACATCAGGTAGAATTCTCAATACGTCCTTTGTATCTTGTAGGTACGTTGGCATATCATGGACCATAGGTCTTAAGAAATGATCCACAAAAGTGGAGAGGGGTTCCAGCAGTGACCCAATGCCCGATATTATAGGGCGGCCCGGTGGTGGTCTCTGGGGTTTATGTACTTTAGGCAGTACATAAAAGTACGGCATTATAGGATGTGCCGTTTGTAGGTATAATGCCTCTTTAGATGTTATCCACCCTTCTGAGAGTGCTTCTTCCACATATTGTGTGATGACTAAGCACAATCTTTCCGTGGGGTCTTCATCAAGTTTCCGATATGACTTGATATCGTTGAGTTGTCGAATACATTCATCGCGATATGTGGAGGTATCTAGGACAACTATGGCTCCGCCTTTGTCGGCAGGTTTGATCACCACCGACTCATCTTTGGTTAGATTTCTTAGAGCCTCTTGTTCTTTTTTTGGAAAATTGACAAAGGGCTTGTGGCTATGTTGAAACAGATTCCTTATATCAATATCTACTGCTTCTTCAAAGGCCACTACCTTCGCTGGAAGGCCTGTAGGTGGCGGATTATAATTGGATGGTCTTTTCAGGCCTGTATTCTGGTCTTCCGAAGTTGGATCTCTTTCGCCTTCATTCTTTTTGGCGAAGAGAAAGTGCAAACGGATCTTTCTGAAAAATGTGCCCATCTCAATGTGAGTCTGGAACGGGTCACCAATGTTAGTGGCCACAAAGCCTAATCCTCTGTTTAGCATTTTCAATTCCATCTCGGAAAGTGTCCGTGAGCTTAGATTTATCACGAGGCCGTCCCTGATGTTGTCGTCGTCGTTTGGTCTGGGGGATTTGCTTCCCACTCCTCAGGCCCATCGTCTGTGGTGCGAGGTTCCACTGCACCTGGTTCTGCTGTTGTCCTCTCCTCCTTCCCCTCTGTCTCCCCCTGCCATATCCTAAAAAAGACTGGGAGTTAAAATCAGGGTAGATCTGTTGGGGACCAAAAGGCATCATATGTTGAGGAAAGGGAGCTCCTTGTGACCAAGGATTCGGTTGCCACCATAGTGGGAACTGGGGTTGGCTGTAGTTCTGACTAGGTCCTCTCCAGTTTCTGCGGTTACCTCTCCCGCGACCTTTGTTGTTGGTGTTACTCCCCAGGCTTGATGAGTCTGAATCACTAGACCCATCACCTGAGCTGGAAGTACCATAAGTTGATCCTACTTTGTGACCCTTAGTATTATAAACCGCAGGGACAAAGGAATCACTGGTATAAGGGTAGACTTTTTCAGTAGCGAATTTTTCCATGTATTTTTTGCACTTCTCAAGTTTCTTAAAGAGAATTGACTCTTTGAATTCTTTGTTTGCTTTGTTGTTTTCATCTAAATTCTTTGAGAAAATTTTGCTTGAGAGCGTAGCTCTAATCTGTCCCTCTAGCAGTTGAATCTCGACCAAGATTTTATCGGCCGCCTTCTTCGCTGTTTTAATTATCAACACTAGCCAATCGCGGGTGCATTTCCACGCGATTAAATACCAGTGGTTTAAGAATTCTTTATCGTCCAAAAACAATCTAGGTGCATTAGTCACAATCAATCCGCTAGGCGCGCAATTACCGCGTAGATACTCCGCCATCGTTATGCCATGGACACAAATTCGGGATTGACTCTTTTTTATGGTTAGGATTTTTGCCCAGCCTTCGTCGGTACTAACTTGAGGGATCGGTATATTGTCAAGAATACTTGGATTCTCATCCAAGATGGACTGGATCTCAGCTTCGTCAAAGAACAGACCAAGGTTTGTTGCCATGTTTGCAAAATAATCGCAAAATACACACTCAGAGAAAAGCGGTGAAGGTTCGTATAATCAATGTTTATCTCCCTCCCACACTAAGGGTATTGGAAACAAAGTAAGACCCGCAGCCTTGGCTGCACAAAAACATTAAAGAAAATAGGGATTTGAGGGTCTCAGGGAATATCTTTAACGACCACACACAGCTATACTCCCCGAAGGTACACTAGCTAATAACAAAAAATAGTGGTGGGTCAAAAGTAAGCCGAATTTCTATGCAATTGACAATGTGTTGAAAGGAATATTTGGTGACAAAATTTCACTAAAAATTGTGAGGTACCTCATTCATGATTGAGGAAAATACCCATCAGTAGCTGTTCCTTGGCGCCCTTTTCATCATGTGGGTTCCTTCAGACCATGAAGGATGGTTGTTTGACTCCAGTTTAGTTCGTTTTTCACAGGACAAGAACCAATGACAACGTAACTGGGTCCCAGGGGGCTACTGTAAAGCAGTGCATATGAAATATGTGGATAAGTGCAAACAGTGAAGAGTTGTGCTCTTAGTGAATTTAAAATTAGATAAGCATGAGGAAAAACTATTTATTACAGACCTCGATGTTTCTAAAGAATAAAAAAGTAGTGCGAAGTTGGTAGTTTCAACTAATAGCTACCAATAGTTTGTGGTCGACATGTTTCTGCAGATTTATAGGATCCCACAGGTATCCACTGCATTCCTCAGGACCTATGTCGCTACTGCTTGTAAAGTGTGAGAATTTAAAAAGGAAATTATTCACCTGGGTTCTATTGAAGAATCATTCTCCCGGCTGGATATTCACATTCAGACATGAACACATAGTCGAAAACAAAGAAAGACAGACAAGAAATTAGTATATATCCGATATCCAATATCACACATTAATTGGTATATCATATCTACAAAGAAAAAAGATATATTATTCAATTCTCTTTCTTGTGCTGTTAATACTAGTTTTACAAAGACACCTCATAGCGATCTCTGTTCTCTCACTTACCAATTAATGCAGGAGAGTAAAGCCTCACCTCACCTGGCAGACAGCGCAGGTAGTTGAATCACCGCTCTAAAGGGGGGAGAAAGACATACAAAGACATGTCAGCCTCTGCTGACTTCACAACATAATCACTACTATCTCTGGTGTGCCTTTTAGTTTGCGGATCATAAAATAATTTTCATGTATTCAGGGTCAAGGCAACGTTTTTCAGCATGCCGAGGAACAACAGTTTTTTTATATAAAAAGGATTTTTACAACACACGTATCCCCTTTGTGTCTCTGGGGTTCAGTGTGGGGTGTTTAGATCTTATGCTGATTGCACTTGTAAGAGAATCTCATAATTTACAAACATTTTGACAAACATACGGCTGTATCCAAAAGGCGAGACTTCTTAGAGCGCTCTCATACTGTCTAGCATTTTATCGTTTTGGAGACAGTTATTTGTAAAACTCAAGCGTCCACTGCATTTGTATACACGAACGCGCGTTAAGGAATTACCTGTAAAACATAACATGCCACACGGGCAGGCAGGCAAAGACTCGACCAGTTCACGGATTATCTTAGTGCTCCAAAGTAATAATACTTTAGATATTATCCCGGTCAGGTATCTAAAAGATGTTGTTACCTAGTCGGTTTCACTAGTTAGATCACTCTCATTCTCCAACGCGAACGTCCACAGCATTTAAATAAATTAACGCGCGTTCAAGGATAAGTTATAACGTGTGCCATAACAATCGGGCAGGCAAGCAGAGAGTCGTTCTCCTACCTATCTGTCGGTACTTCCAGCGTCCCTCTGGATGTATGGGGAGGTGCCGGACGCGTGAGACGCCACAGTATTTACTTCCTGGTAGCGCGCGTCTAGCAGTGTCATGTGACTGATGGTATTGTGGGACACGTAGTTCGAATCACTGATTCGGCCGTTTTCGTCATCCAACATATTAATACTTGGATATTATCATGGCCATATAATTATAGAACGGGGGATGTTAACTGTTTCTTTATAATCGTGACCCCAAAATTGGAATAAATCTTGGACAACTGAAATCCTAACGGTTCCCTAAGTGTATAAGGGATATCATGTATAATTGAAAAGGTATTTATTGCAATTTCCTCGCCATTTAACAATAATGAATCTGTAGCTAATCCTGTCTATTGATGACAAAAATGTTGGTAAACTACTGGGTGTGTGTACACCCTTATGACATTGATTCTTGGAAAAAAAACTCCCATATGTTGGGATCTATCAATATGTAGATTTTCAACAAAAGCCTCACCTCACCTGGCAGACAGCGCAGGTAGTTGAAGCACCGCTCTAAAGGGGGGAGAAAGACATACAAAGACATGTCAGCGTCTGCTGACTTCACAACATAATCACTACTATCTCTGGTGTGCCTTTTAGTTTGCGGACCACAAAATAATTTTCATGTATTCAGGGTCAAGGCAACGTTTTTCAGCATGCCGAGGAACAACAGTTTTTTTATATAAAAAGGATTTTTACAACACACGTATCCCCTTTGTGTCTCTGGGGTTCAGTGTGGGGTGTTTAGATCTTATGCTGATTGCACTTGTAAGAGAAGCTCATAATTTACAAACATTTTGACAAACATACGGCTGTATCCAAAAGGCGAGACTTCTTAGAGCGCTCTCACACTGTCTAGCATTTTATCGTTTTGGAGACAGTTATTTGTAAAACTCAAGCGTCCACTGCATTTGTATACACGAACGCGCGTTAAGGAATTACCTGTAAAACATAACATGCCACACGGGCAGGCAGGCAAAGACTCGACCAGTTCACGGATTATCTTAGTGTTCCAAAGTAATAATACTTTAGATATTATCCCGGTCAGGTATCTTACCTAGTCGGTTTCACTAGTTAGATCACTCTCATTCTCCAACGCGAACGTCCACAGCATTTAAATAAATTAACGCGCGTTCAAGGATAAGTTATAACGTGTGTCATAACAATCGGGCAGGCAAGCAGAGAGTCGTTCTCCTACCTATCCGTCGGTACTTCCAGTGTCCCTCTGGCTGTATGGGGAGGTGCCGGACGCGTGAGACGCCACAGTATTTACTTCCTGGTAGCGCGCGTCTAGCAGTGTCATGTGACTGATGGTATTGTGGGACACGTAGTTCGAATCACTGATTCGGCCGTTTTCGTCATCCAACATATTAATACTTGGATATTATCATGGCCATATAATTATAGAACGGGGGATGTTAACTGTTTCTTTATAATCGTGACCCCAAAATTGGAATAAATCTGGCACAACTGAAATCCTAACGGTTCCCTAAGTGTATAAGGGATATCATGTATAATTGAAAAGGTATTTATTGCAATTTCCTCGCCATTTAACAATAATGAATCTGTAGCTAATCCTGTCTATTGATGACAAAAATGTTGGTAAACTACTGGGTGTGTGTACACCCTTATGACATTGATTCTTGGAAAAAAACTCCCATATGTTGGGATCTATCAATATGTAGATTTTCAACAACAGACGTTTTGTTGGTTCATGGGTACCTCACATTGTGATGGATTATATATATATCTCTAGTCAGAACTACATCCAAACCTTCTAACATCTCTGTGAGGGTAGGCTCCCATCTAGTATCATCATTATGGATAGGAACATAGATAATATTATACCACTGAGTCTGTCAAGTTTAGGTGAGATGTATTCAGAGGGACATCCATGGGATGTCATCGTTCAGCCCATCCTTGTCAGAATTAAAGGTATACACCCATTTCTGCTCTTTCTTAAACAGAAACTTATTTAAATCTGTTACATGGCTTGGTATCAGAGGTTGTTCGATTACCGTCCATCTAAAATCATTTGGGCCATGTCCGACCTCTAGAAAATGGTTGGTCATTTTCGTAGATTGTTTCCGACATCTGATCGTACTTTTGTGTTCAGAAATGCGTGTCTTGACTTTTCTTGTGGTCATTCCCACATATTTGGAATCACAGGGGCAGACTATTAAATAGATGACATTTTGGCTGTTACAATTAGTGAAGCGCCTTTGTTCCCAGGGACGCCCACTCCCTATGTCGATGGTTGTTGATTTAGTAGTTTGGGGGCATGCAGCACAATTCCCACAGGGATGATGGCCTGTGACAGCTGGCATGTCCCAGAGGGTACCTACTGCCCTTGGGATTACTGATCGTGGTCTTGTATGGATCAGTTGATTTTTCAGGTTTTTTCCTCTTTTAAATGCGAACAGTGGAGGGGGCAGAGTGTCATTGCCCGTGTTCAAAATTCCCCAATGTTTTTTGATGATCTTCTCGATTTTGTTAGAACGGGTGCCAAAGGTGTTAACACAAGTGATGCGAGTCTCTTTTGTTTTAGGTACTGGTGGTTCCAACAAACTTTCACGATTATTAGTAGATGCCCTCTTCTTTGACCTGCGTATCAGATGTTTGGGGTAATTTTTCTCAAGCAAGTTGCTCTCTAGTTTCTGAGCATGGTCGCAAAAGCTTTCCTTTGTCGAGCAATTCCTTTGTATTCTTAAAAATTGCCCGTAGGGCAGGTTGTCTCTCAGGGCTTTGGGGTGACAACTCTCATAGCTTAACAGAGAGTTCCTCGCCATCGGTTTTCGGTAAAGCTCTGATTGAAGACCAGTAGGGGTAACATTTATCTTGAGGTCCAAGAAGGCAAGATGGGATTTGCTGTGTTCTACAGTGAAACGTAGAAAAACATTTCTACTGTTCAACCAGCTATGGAAGGTTAATAACTCATCCGTGGTCCCTCGCCAGATGACCAGAACGTCATCAATGTAACGTTTCCATAGGCGTACAGAGTTGAAAAAAGGATTTGTCTCAGTGAGGATGAATTCTTCTTCGAACCTGTGGAGTTAAAGATTTGCCAGGCTCGGGGCAAAAACGCTGCCCATGCTGGTCCCTGAGACCTGTAAAAAGATGGAATCTTCGAATTGAAAGTAGTTTTCCGTCATCGCTAAGTTGGCCAGAGTCATAATAAAAGAGACCGGCGTTATGGAATCCAGATCCCGTGCTAGTAGTAGAGTCTCAATCACATCAAGGGTCTCCCTTTGTGGAATAGATGTATAGAGAGATTCCACATCAAAGGATACTAGGAGGTCAAGGTTAGTGTCGAAGTCAACATCAGGTAGAATTCTCAATACGTCCTTTGTATCTTGTAGGTACGTTGGCATATCATGGACCATAGGTCTTAAGAAATGATCCACAAAAGTGGAGAGGGGTTCCAGCAGTGACCCAATGCCCGATATTATAGGGCGGCCCGGTGGTGGTCTCTGGGGTTTATGTACTTTAGGCAGTACATAAAAGTACGGCATTATGGGATGTGCCGTTTGTAGGTATAATGCCTCTTTAGATGTTATCCACCCTTCTGAGAGTGCTTCTTCCACATATTGTGTGATGACTAAGGACAATCTTTCCGTGGGGTCTTCATCAAGTTTCTGATATGACTTGATATCGTTGAGTTGTCGAATACATTCATCACGATATGTGGAGGTATCTAGGACAACTATGGCTCCGCCTTTGTCGGCAGGTTTGATCACCACCGACTCATCTTTGGTTAGATTTCTTAGAGCCTCTTGTTCTTTTTTTGGAAAATTGACAAAGGGCTTGTGGCTATGTTGAAACAGATTCCTTATATCAATATCTACTGCTTCTTCAAAGGCCACTACCTTCGCTGGAAGGCCTGTAGGTGGCGGATTATAATTGGATGGTCTTTTCAGGCCTGTATTCTGGTCTTCCGAAGTTGGATCTCTTTCGCCTTCATTCTTTTTGGCGAAGAGAAAGTGCAAACGGATCTTTCTGAAAAATGTGCCCATCTCAATGTGAGTCTGGAACGGGTCACCAATGTTAGTGGCCACAAAGCCTAATCCTCTGTTTAGCATTTTCAATTCCATCTCGGAAAGTGTCCGTGAGCTTAGATTTATCACGAGGCCGTCCCTGATGTTGTCGCCGTCGTTTGGTCCTGGGGGATTTGCTTCCCACTCCTCACGCCCATCGTCTGTGGTGCGAGGTTCCACTGCACCTGGTTCTGCTGTTGTCCTCTCCTCCTTCCCCTCTGTCTCCCCCTGCCATATCCTAAAAAAGACTGGGAGTTAAAATCAGGGTAGATCTGTTGGGGACCAAAAGGCATCATATGTTGAGGAAAGGGAGCTCCTTGTGACCAAGGATTCGGTTGCCACCATGGTGGGAACTGGGGTTGGCTGTAGTTCTGACTAGGTCCTCTCCAGTTTCTGCGGTTACCTCTCCCGCGACCTTTGTTGTTGGTGTTACTCCCTAGGCTTGATGAGTCTGAATCACTAGACCCATCACCTGAGCTGGAAGTACCATAAGTTGATCCTCCTTTGTGACCCTTAGTATTATAAACCGCAGGGACAAAGGAATCACTGGTATAAGGGTAGACTTTTTCAGTAGCGAATTTTTCCATGTCTTTTTTGCACTTCTCAAGTTTCTTAAAGAGAATTGACTATTTGAATTCTTTGTTTGCTTTGTTGTTTTCATCTAAATTCTTTGAGAAAATTTTGCTTGAGAGCGTAGCTCTAATCTGTCCCTCTAGCAGTTGAATCTCGACCAAGATTTTATCGGCCGCCTTCTTCGCTGTTTTAATTATCAACACTAGCCAATCGCGGGTGCATTTCCACGCGATTAAATACCAGTGGTTTAAGAATTCTTTATCGTCCAAAAACAATCTAGGTGCATTAGTTACAATCAATCCGCTAGGCGCGCAATTACCGCGTAGATACTCCGCCATCGTTATGCCATGGACACAAATTCGGGATTGACTCTTTTTTATGGTTAGGATTTTTGCCCAGCCTTCGTCGGTACTAACTTGAGGGATCGGTATATTGTCAAGAATACTTGGATTCTCATCCAAGATGGACTGGATCTCAGCTTCGTCAAAGAACAGACCAAGGTTTGTTGCCATGTTTGCAAAATAATCGCAAAATACACACTCAGAGAAAAGCGGTGAAGGTTCGTATAGTCAATGTTTATCTCCCTCCCACACTAAGGGTATTGGAAACAAAGTAAGACCCGCAGCCTTGGCTGCACAGAAACATTAAAGAAAATAGGGATTTGAGGGTCTCAGGGAATATCTTTAACGACCACACACAGCTATACTCCCCGAAGGTACACTAGCTAATAACAAAAAATAGTGGTGGGTCAAAAGTAAGCCGAATTTCTATGCAATTGACAATGTGTTGAAAGGAATATTTGGTGACAAAATTTCACTAAAAATTGTGAGGTACCTCATTCATGATTGAGGAAAATACCCATCAGTAGCTGTTCCTTGGCGCCCTTTTCATCATGTGGGTCACAAGGAGCTCCCTTTCCTCAACATATGATGCCTTTTGGTCCCCAACAGATCTACCCTGATTTTAACTCCCAGTCTTTTTTACGATATGGCAGGGGGAGACAGAGGGGAAGGAGGAGAGCACAACAGCAAAACCAGGTGCAGTGGAACCTCGCACCACAGACGATGGGCCTGAGGAGTGGGAAGCAAATCCCCCAGGACCAAATGACGGCGACAACATCAGGGACGGCCTCGTGATAAATCTAAGCTCACGGACACTTTCCGAGATGGAATTGAAAATGCTAAACAGAGGATTAGGCTTTGTGGCCACTAACATTGGTGACCCGTTCCAGACTCACATTGAGATGGGCAAATTTTTCAGAAAGATCCGTTTGCACTTTCTCTTCGCCAAAAGAATGAAGGCGAAAGAGATCCAACTTCGGAAGACCAGAATACAGGCATGAAAAGACCATCCAATTATAATCCGCCACCTACAGGCCTTCCAGCGAAGGTAGTGGACTTTGAAGAAGCAGTAGATATCGATATAAGGAATCCGTTTCAACATAGCCACAAGCCCTTTGTCAATTTTCCAAAAAAAGAACAAGAGGCTCTAAGAAATCTAACCAAAGATGAGTCGGTGGTGATCAAACCTGCCGACAAAGGCGGAGCCATAGTTGTCCTAGATACCTCCACATATCGTGATGAATGTATTCGACAACTCAACGATATCAAGTCATATCGGAAACTTGATGAAGACCCCACGGAAAGATTCTCCTTAGTCATCACACAATATGTGGAAGAAGCACTCTCAGAAGGGTGGATAACATCTAAAGAGGCATTATACCTACAAACGGCACATCCCATAATGCCGTACTTTTATGTACTGCCTAAAGTACATAAACCCCAGAGACCACCACCGGGCCGCCCTATAATATCGGGCATTGGGTCACTGCTGGAACCCCTCTCCACTTTTGTGGATCATTTCTTAAGACCTATGGTCCATGATATGCCAACGTACCTACAAGATACAAAGGACGTATTGAGAATTCTACCTGATGTTGACTTCGACACTAACCTTGACCTCCTAGTATCCTTTGATGTAGAATCTCTCTATACATCTATTCCACAAAGGGAGACCCTTGATGTGATTGAGACTCTACTACTAGCACGGGATCTGGATTCCATAACGCTGGTCTCTTTTATTATGACTCTGGCCAACTTAGCGATGACGGAAAACTACTTTCAATTCGAAGATTCCATCTTTTTACAGGTCTCAGGGAACAGCATGGGCAGCGTTTTTGCCCCGAGCCTGGCAAATCTTTATGTCCACAGGTTCGAAGAAGAATTCATCCTCACTGAGACAAATCCTTTGTTCAACTCTCTACGCCTATGGAAACGTTACATTGATGACGTTCTGGTCATCTGGTGAGGGACCACGGATGAGTTATTAACCTTCCATAGCTGGTTGAACAGTAGAAATGATTTTCTACGTTTCACTGTAGAACACAGCAAATCCCATCTTGCCTTCTTGGACCTCAAGATAAATGTTACCCCTACTGGTCTTCAATCAGAGCTTTACCGAAAACCGATGGCGAGGAACTCTCTGTTAAGCTATGAGAGTTGTCACCCCAAAGCCCTGAGAGACAACCTGCCCTACGGGCAATTTTTAAGAATACAGAGGAATTGCTCGACAAAGGAAAGCTTTTGCGACCATGCTCAAAAACTAGAGAGCAACTTGCTTGAGAAAAATTACCCCAAACATCTGATACGCAGGTCAAAGAAGAGGGCATCTAATAATGATCGTGAAAGTTTGTTGGAACCACCAGTACCTAAAACAAAAGAGACTCGCATCACCTGTGTTAACACCTTTGGCACCCGTTCTAACAAAATCCAGAAGATCATCAAAAAACATTGGGGAATTTTGAACACGGGCAATGACACTCTGCCCCCTCCACTGTTCGCATTTAAAAGAGGAAAAAACCTGAAATATCAACTGATCCATACAAGACCACGATCAGTAATCCCAAGGGCAGTAGGTACCCTCTGGGACATGCCAGCTGTCACAGGCCATCATCCCTGTGGGAATTGTGCTGCATGCCCCCAAACTACTAAATCAACAACCATCGACATAGGGAGTGGGCGTCCCTGGGAACAAAGGCGCTTCACTAATTGTAACAGCCAAAATGTCATCTATTTAATAGTCTGCCCTTGTGATTCCAAATATGTGGGAATGACCACAAGAAAAGTCAAGACACGCATTTCTGAACACAAAAGTACGATCAGATGTCGGAAACAATCTACGAAAATGACCAACCATTTTCTAGAGGTCGGACATGGCCCAAATGATTTTAGATGGACTGTAATCGAACAACCTCTGATACCAAGTCATGTAACAGATTTAAATAAGTTTCTGTTTAAGAAAGAGCAGAAATGGGTGTATACCTTTAATTCTGACAAGGATGGGCTGAACGATGACATCCCATGGATGTCCCTCTGAATACATCTCACCTAAACTTGACAGACTCAGTGGTATAATATTATCTATGTTCCTATCCATAATGATGATACTAGATGGGAGCCTACCCTCACAGAGATGTTAGAAGGTTTGGATGTAGTTCTGACTAGAGATATATATATAATCCATCACAATGTGAGGTACCCATGAACCAACAAAACGTCTGTTGTTGAAAATCTACATATTGATAGATCCCAACATATGGGAGTTTTTTTTCAAGAATCAATGTCATAAGGGTGTGCACACACCCAGTAGTTTACCAACATTTTTGTCATCAATAGACAGGATTAGCTACAGATTCATTATTGTTAAATGGCGAGGAAATTGCAATAAATACCTTTTCAATTATACATGATATCCCTTATACACTTAGGGAACCGTTAGGATTTCAGTTGTGCCAGATTTATTCCAATTTTGGGGTCACGATTATGAAGAAACAGTTAACATCCCCCGTTCTATAATTATATGGCCATGATAATATCCAAGTATTAATATGTTGGATGACGAAAACGGCCGAATCAGTGATTCGAACTACGTGTCCCACAATACCATCAGTCACATGACACTGCTAGACGCGCGCTACCAGGAAGTAAATACTGTGGCGTCTCACGCGTCCGGCACCTCCCCATACAGCCAGAGGGACGCTGGAAGTACCGACGGATAGGTAGGAGAACGACTCTCTGCTTGCCTGCCCGATTGTTATGACACACGTTATAACTTATCCTTGAACGCGCGTTAATTTATTTAAATGCTGTGGACGTTCGCGTTGGAGAATGAGAGTGATCTAACTAGTGAAACCGACTAGGTAAGATACCTGACCGGGATAATATCTAAAGTATTATTACTTTGGAACACTAAGATAATCCGTGAACTGGTCGAGTCTTTGCCTGCCTGCCCGTGTGGCATGTTATGTTTTACAGGTAATTCCTTAACGCGCGTTCGTGTATACAAATGCAGTGGACGCTTGAGTTTTACAAATAACTGTCTCCAAAACGATAAAATGCTAGACAGTGTGAGAGCGCTCTAAGAAGTCTCGCCTTTTGGATACAGCCGTATGTTTGTCAAAATGTTTGTAAATTATGAGCTTCTCTTACAAGTGCAATCAGCATAAGATCTAAACACCCCACACTGAACCCCAGAGACACAAAGGGGATACGTGTGTTGTAAAAATCCTTTTTATATAAAAAAACTGTTGTTCCTCGGCATGCTGAAAAACGTTGCCTTGACCCTGAATACATGAAAATTATTTTGTGGTCCGCAAACTAAAAGGCACACCAGAGATAGTAGTGATTATGTTGTGAAGTCAGCAGACGCTGACATGTCTTTGTATGTCTTTCTCCCCCCTTTAGAGCGGTGCTTCAACTACCTGCGCTGTCTGCCAGGTGAGGTGAGGCTTTACTCTCCTGCATTAATTGGTAAGTGAGAGAACAGAGATCGCTATGAGGTGTCTTTGTAAAACTAGTATTAACAGCACAAGAAAGAGAATTGAATAATATATCTTTTTTCTTTGTAGATATGATATACCAATTAATGTGTGATATTGGATATCGGATATATACTAATTTCTTGTCTGTCTTTCTTTGTTTTCGACTATGTGTTCATGTCTGAATGTGAATATCCAGCCGGGAGAATGATTCTTCAATAGAACCCAGGTGAAAAATTTCCTTTTTAAATTCTCACACTTTACAAGCAGTAGCGACATAGGTCCTGAGGAATGCAGTGGATACCTGTGGGATCCTATAAATCTGCAGAAACATATCGACCACAAACTATTGGTAGCTATTAGTTGAAACTACCAACTTCGCACTACTTTTTTATTCTTTAGAAACATCGAGGTCTGTAATAAATAGTTTTTCCTCATGCTTATCTAATTTTAAATTCACTAAGAGCACAACCCTTCACTGTTTGCACTTATCCACATATTTCATATGCACTGCTTTACAGTAGCCCCCTGGGACCCAGTTACGTTGTCATTGGTTCTTGTCCTGTGAAAAACGAACTAAACTGGAGTCAAACAACCATCCTTCATGGTCTGAAGGAACCCACATGATGAAAAGGGCGCCAAGGAACAGCTACTGATGGGTATTTTCCTCAATCATGAATGAGGTACCTCACATTTTTTAGTGAAATTCTGTCACCAAATATTCCTTTCAACACATTGTCAATTGCATAGAAATTCGGCTTACTTTTGACCCACCACTATTTTTTGTTATTAGCTAGTGTACCTTCGGGGAGTATAGCTGTGTGTGGTCGTTAAAGATATTCCCTGAGACCCTCAAATCCCTATTTTCTTTAATGTTTTTGTGCAGCCAAGGCTGCGGGTCTTACTTTGTTTCCAATACCCTTAGTGTGGGAGGGAGATAAACATTGACTATACGAACCTTCGCCGCTTTTTTCTGAGTGTGTATTTTGCGATTATTTTGCAAACATGGCAACAAACCTTGGTCTGTTCTTTGACGAAGCTGTGATCCAGTCCATCTTGGATGAGAATCCAAGTATTCTTGACAATATACCGATCCCTCAAGTTAGTACCGACGAAGGCTGGGCAAAAATCCTAACCATAAAAAAGAGTCAATCCCGAATTTGTGTCCATGGCATAACGATGGCGGAGTATCTACGCGGTAATTGCGCGCCTAGCGGATTGATTGTGACTAATGCACCTAGATTGTTTTTGGACGATAAAGAATTCTTAAACCACTGGTATTTAATCGCGTGGAAATGCACCCGCGATTGGCTAGTGTTGATAATTAAAACAGCGAAGAAGGCGGCCGATAAAATCTTGGTCGAGATTCAACTGCTAGAGGGACAGATTAGAGCTACGCTCTCAAGCAAAATTTTCTCAAAGAATTTAGATGAAAACAACAAAGCAAACAAAGAATTCAAAGAGTCAATTCTCTTTAAGAAACTTGAGAAGTGCAAAAAAGACATGGAAAAATTCGCTACTGAAAAAGTCTACCCTTATATCAGTGATTCCTTTGTCCCTGCAGTTTATAATACTAAGGGTCACAAAGGAGGATCAACTTATGGTACTTCCAGCTCAGGTGATGGGTCTAGTGATTCAGACTCATCAAGCCTAGGGAGTAACACCAACAACAAAGGTCGCGGGAGAGGTAACCGCAGAAACTGGAGAGGACCTAGTCAGAACTACAGCCAACCCCAGTTCCCACCATGGTGGAAACCGAATCCTTGGTCACAAGGAGCTTCCTTTCCTCAACATATGATGCCTTTTGGTCCCCAACAGATCTACCCTGATTTTAACTCCCAGTCTTTTTTAGGATATGGCAGGGGGAGACAGAGGGAAAGGAGGAGAGGACAACAGCAGAACCAGGTGCAGTGGAACCTCGCACCACAGACGATGGGCCTGAGGAGTGGGAAGCAAATCCCCCAGGACCAAACGACGGCGGCAACATCAGGGACGGCCTCGTGATAAATCTAAGCTCACGGACACTTTCCGAGATGGAATTGAAAATGCTAAACAGAGGATTAGGCTTTGTGGCCACTAACATTGGTGACCCGTTCCAGACTCACATTGAGATGGGCAAATTTTTCAGAAAGATCCGTTTGCACTTTCTCTTCGCCAAAAAGAATGAAGGCGAAAGAGATGCAACTTCGGAAGACCAGAATACAGGCCTGAAAAGACCATCCAATTATAATCCGCCACCTACAGGCCTTCCAGCGAAGGTAGTGGCATTTGAAGAAGCAGTAGATATCGATATAAGGAATCTGTTTCAACATAGCCACATGCCCTTTGTCAATTTTCCAAAAAAAGAACAAGAGGCTCTAAGAAATCTAACCAAAGATGAGTCGGTGGTGATCAAACCTGCCGACAAAGGCGGAGCCATAGTTGTCCTAGATACCTCCACATATTGTGATGAATGTATTCGACAACTCAACGATATCAAGTCATATCGGAAACTTGATGAAGACCCCACGGAAAGATTGTCCTTAGTCATCACACAATATGTGGAAGAAGCACTCTCAGAAGGGTGGATAACATCTAAAGAGGCATTATACCTACAAACGGCACATCCCATAATGCCGTACTTTTATGTACTGCCTAAAGTACATAAACCCCAGAGACCACCACCGGGCCGCCCTATAATATCGGGCATTGGGTCACTGCTGGAACCCCTCTCCACTTTTGTGGATCATTTCTTAAGACCTATGGTCCATGATATGCCAACGTACCTACAAGATACAAAGGACGTATTGAGAATTCTACCTGATGTTGACTTCGACACTAACCTTGACCTCCTAGTATCCTTTGATGTAGAATCTCTCTATACATCTATTCCACAAAGGGAGACCATTGATGTGATTGAGACTCTACTACTAGCACGGGATCTGGATTCCATAACGCCGGTCTCTTTTATTATGACTCTGGCCAACTTAGCGATGACGGAAAACTACTTTCAATTCGAAGACTCCATCTTTTTACAGGTCTCAGGGACCAGCATGGGCAGCGTTTTTGCCCCGAGCCTGGCAAATCTTTATGTCCACAGGTTCGAAGAAGAATTCATCCTCACTGAGACAAATCCTTTTTTCAACTCTCTACGCCTATGGAAACGTTACATTGATGACGTTCTGGTCATCTGGCGAGGGACCACGGATGAGTTATTAACCTTCCATAGCTGGTTGAACAGTAGAAATGATTTTCTACGTTTCACTGTAGAACACAGCAAATCCCATCTTGCCTTCTTGGGCCTCAAGATAAATGTTACCCCTACTGGTCTTCAATCAGAGCTTTACCGAAAACCGATGGCGAGGAACTCTCTGTTAAGCTATGAGAGTTGTCACCCCAAAGCCCTGAGAGACAACCTGCCCTACGGGCAATTTTTAAGAATACAGAGGAATTGCTCGACAATGGAAAGCTTTTACGACCATGCTCAGAAACTAGAGAGCAACTTGCTTGAGAAAAATTACCCCAAACATCTGATACGCAGGTCAAAGAAGAGGGCATCTAATAATAATCGTGAAAGTTTGTTGGAACCACCAGTACCTAAAACAAAAGAGACTCGCATCACTTGTGCTAACACCTTTGGCACCCGTTCTAACAAAATCCAGAAGATCATCAAAAAACATTGGGGAATTTTGAACACGGGCAATGACACTCTGCCCCCTCCACTGTTCACATTTAAAAGAGGAAAAAACCTGAAAGATCAACTCATCCATACAAGACCACGATCAGTAATCCCAAGGGCAGTAGGTACCCTCTGGGACATGCCAGCTGTCACAGGCCATCATCCCTGTGGGAATTGTGCTGCATGCCCCCAAACTATTAAATCAACAACCATCGACATAGGGAGTGGGCGTCCCTGGGAACAAAGGCGCTTCACTAATTGTAACAGCCAAAATGGCATCTATTTAATAGTCTGCCCCTGTGATTCCAAATATGTGGGAATGACCACAAGAAAAGTCAAGACACGCATTTCTGAACACAAAAGTACGATCAGATGTCGGAAACAATCTACGAAAATGACCAACCATTTTCTAGAGGTCGGACATGGCCCAAATGATTTTAGATGGACGGTAATCGAACAACCTCTGATACCAAGCCATGTAACAGATTTAAATAAGTTTCTGTTTAAGAAAGAGCAGAAATGGGTGTATACCTTTAATTCTGACAAGGATGGGCTGAACGATGACATCCCATGGATGTCCCTCTGAATACATCTCACCTAAACTTGACAGACTCAGTGGTATAATATTATCTATGTTCCTATCCATAATGATGATACTAGATGGGAGCCTACCCTCACAGAGATGTTAGAAGGTTTGGATGTAGTTCTGACTAGAGATATATATATAATCCATCACAATGTGAGGTACCCATGAACCAACAAAACGTCTTTTGTTGAAAATCTACATATTGATAGATCCCAACATATGGGAGTTTTTTCCCAAGAATCAATGTCATAAGGGTGTACACACACCCAGTAGTTTACCAACATTTTTGTCATCAATAGACAGGATTAGCTACAGATTCATTATTGTTAAATGGCGAGGAAATTGCAATAAATACCTTTTCAATTATACATGATATCCCTTATACACTTAGGGAACCGTTAGGATTTCAGTTGTGCCAGATTTATTCCAATTTTGGGGTCACGATTATAAAGAAACAGTTAACATCCCCCGTTCTATAATTATATGGCCATGATAATATCCAAGTATTAATATGTTGGATGACGAAAACGGCCGAATCAGTGATTCGAACTACGTGTCCCACAATACCATCAGTCACATGACACTGCTAGACGCGCGCTACCAGGAAGTAAATACTGTGGCGTCTCACGCGTCCGGCACCTCCCCATACAGCCAGAGGGACGCTGGAAGTACCGACAGATAGGTAGGAGAACGACTCTCTGCTTGCCTGCCCGATTGTTATGACACACGTTATAACTTATCCTTGAACGCGCGTTAATTTATTTAAATGCTGTGGACGTTCGCGTCGGAGAATGAGAGTGATCTAACTAGTGAAACCGACTAGGTAACAACATCTTTTAGATACCTGACCGGGATAATATCTAAAGTATTATTACTTTGGAGCACTAAAATAATCCGTGAACTGGTCGAGTCTTTGCCTGCCTGCCCGTGTGGCATGTTATGTTTTACAGGTAATTCCTTAACGCGCGTTCGTGTATACAAATGCAGTGGACGCTTGAGTTTTACAAATAACTGTCTCCAAAACGATAAAATGCTAGACAGTGTGAGAGCGCTCTAAGAAGTCTCGCCTTTTGGATACAGCCGTATGTTTGTCAAAATGTTTGTAAATTATGAGATTCTCTTACAAGTGCAATCAGCATAAGATCTAAACACCCCACACAGAACCCCAGAGACACAAAGGGGATACGTGTGTTGTAAAAATCCTTTTTATATAAAAAAACTGTTGTTCCTCGGCATGCTGAAAAACCTTGCCTTGACCCTGAATACATGAAAATTATTTTATGGTCCGCAAACTAAAAGGCACACCAGAGATAGTAGTGATTATGTTGTGAAGTCAGCAGAGGCTGACATGTCTTTGTATGTCTTTCTCCCCCCTTTAGAGCGGTGCTTCAACTACCTGCGCTGTCTGCCAGGTGAGGTGAGGCTTTACTCTCCTGCATTAATTGGTAAGTGAGAGAACAGAGATCGCTATGAGGTGTCTTTGTAAAACTAGTATTAACAGCACAAGAAAGAGAATTGAATAATATATCTTTTTTCTTTGTAGATATGATATACCAATTAATGTGTGATATTGGATATCGGATATATACTAATTTCTTGTCTGTCTTTCTTTGTTTTCGACTATGTGTTCATGTCTGAATGTGAATATCCAGCCGGGAGAATGATTCTTCAATAGAACCCAGGTGAAAAATTTCCTTTTTAAATTCTCACACTTTACAAGCAGTAGCGACATAGGTCCTGAGGAATGCAGTGGATACCTGTGGGATCCTATAAATCTGCAGAAACATGTCGACCACAAACTATTGGTAGCTATTAGTTGAAACTACCAACTTCGCACTACTTTTTTATTCTTTAGAAACATCGAGGTCTGTAATAAATAGTTTTTCCTCATGCTTATCTAATTTTAAATTCACTAAGAGCACAACCCTTCACTGTTTGCACTTATCCACATATTTCATATGCACTGCTTTACAGTAGCCCCCTGGGACCCAGTTACGTTGTCATTGGTTCTTGTCCTGTGAAAAACGAACTAAACTGGAGTCAAACAACCATCCTTCATGGTCTGAAGGAACCCACATGATGAAAAGGGCGCCAAGGAACAGCTACTGATGGGTATTTTCCGCAATCATGAATGAGGTACCTCACAATTTTTAGTGAAATTTTGTCACCAAATATTCCTTTCAACACATTGTCAATTGCATAGAAATTCGGCTTACTTTTGACCCACCACTATTTTTTGTTATTAGCTAGTGTACCTTCGGGGAGTATAGCTGTGTGTGGTCGTTGAAGATATTCCCTGAGACCCTCAAATCCCTATTTTCTTTAATGCCTTAGACCCTGTCCCATGTGTGCTTCTTGAATCAAGTAAGCCCTCCGGTTCGTGTTTGGAATTACTCTGTCCCCCACTCCAGGGATTTGAGCAAAAGGAACGGAGTTTGCATCAATTATGTATATATTACTGAGTGGATAGTTGAGAGGTAATGCTGCATAGGCGCCTTTTAATGAGGCTTTTACTGCCAGCATGATTTCTCCATCTATGTGTTTTATAGAACGCTTTTTTGTGGCTACGGAAGCCGGTTAAACCGCTGCCGCTGTGGCTCTATTAGCCAATGAATTCCCTGCAATGTGAACGCCATCACGTTGATAACTCAGTGTATGTATCACGTGAGTCTTTTGTAGTTCTTTCTGTAAAAGAACTACTTGTTCCCAGAGCTTTTTATGCTTTATTGTGGCACCTGTGTCATCTTTGTAACCGTTGTTGATCCATGTCTGCATGTCATTATTGTAAGACTGGACGCAGTAATGCGAATCGCACACTATTAGTGTGGGGAATTCGCGTTCGGCATTTTCAAGCACCATCTTTAAAGATCTTATTTCAGATCGCTGAGCTGTACAGTTTCTGAGTGATTCAGTTTTTGTAATTATCGGTCTGAATTTACCTAAGCGCCAGCGATCTTTAACAATCGCGCATGCTGCATTGTAAGTTTGTGTTCCCACAACGTTGTGTTGTGCAAATCTGTCTGTGTAAATCACACAGGTGTATTGTTCTAGAGGCAGAATCTCGTTCGGCAGAGGATATTAATTTTCGTATTCTAGATCTTCTACTCTTTTCATTTTTGGATCAAACGCGTGTTTCACGTCTTCTGCAACAAGAGAATTTTCCCATTGTATCCATTTTGGATCTAATGCCACAGCATTTGGAATGCGTGGTCTTGTTACTGCCTCAAGGGCTGATACTGTTGTTAAAACAGATATGCTTTTCCCTTGGACTAGGGCTCTTTCTTTTGCTACAGCAGTTTGAACCGCAGTTAGAATTTTTTTAGTTGAACTGAATTTCATTTCAGCTTGTGTGTACAAGTGTGATTTATAAGCTATTGGTACCGTTTCTCCCTCATTAGAGGTCAGGTACGTGAATCTGCATCTTCCTGGGATGACTCGGATTACAAGGTTGCGTTCATTTGCGCGTGTTTGCAGTTTTGTTTTAGTTAACATGTCTGTTTGTAATGATCTTAAAATTTATGTGTGTTTCTGAGTCCAATTAATTGGTTTGAAATCAGGTTTTATTACTTCATAGAGAGGTTTAATCCTCTCTGCATAATTTAGAATGTATGTTCTTCCGAAATTCAGGAAACCTAGGGCCCCATTAGGATGACGGGCGGACATTGTCCGCCCGCCACCCTATCGGAGAACGGGACCGCCCGCCACAAGGGCGGGGGTCCCGTGGGGGGAATTAGGATGTGCCCGCCACAGTGGCGGGCACATCCTGTAGTTTTAGCATTGTGGCGGGCGGTGCACTCTGCACCGCCCGCCACAATGCTAAAAATGCTTGTACGCATTTGCATATGCAAAGTGGTAGGCACCGCGCGGTGCCTGCCGCTTTATACATGCAAATGAAGGGGGGTACCAAAGGTACCCCCCCTGTGCACCCCCACCTCGGCCTTCACCAGGGGGGCCCGCAGGGGCCCCCCAAAGCAAAGACCGCATGCCTTTCCGTGGCGGCATTGCCGCCTCAGAAAGGCACCTATTCACAAGCATCCAAAACTGGCTGGCGGTGTCTGATAGACACCGCCACCATATGAACCCTTTTCCGCCCCGGCCGCAAGGCGACCGGGGCGGAAAAGTGGCGGGCGGTGTTTGCCTCCGCTGCAGTCCCCCCCCGCCATTGTAATGTGGCGGGGGGGGGAAAAGGGTGGCGGACGGGCATTTCTGTGGGGCGGACCACCACCGACACCATGGCGGTGGCGATCCGCCCGACATGGTAATGACCCCCCTAGCATTGATTGTAAGTTCTTCAGCGTTTTAGGAGCTTGGAGTATTGCACATTTCTCTAAGAAATTGTCTGCCAGCCTTTTGCCTTCATTTGATAATTCATATCCTAAAAACAGGAAAGTTAGATGGGCAATTTGTGACTTCTTAAAGTTAAATTTATACCCTTCGGCTGCGAACCCAAGTAATATGGTGTTCACTCTTTTCAAGTGTGTCTCCAGGTCGTCGTCTGTAAGATAGATGTCATCGACATAGGATAATGCCTCATGATCATACATTTGTAGTAACTCTGTTACCCTTGCTGAGAATAATCCTGGGCTATTCTTGAATCCCTGTGGGAGTCGACAGAATTGTTCGTGCACTGCCATTGTTGAGAAAGCGGTCAAATACCTGCTTTCAGGTGCAATGTTTTGACAAAAGAAACCATTTGAGATATCTAATGTCGTTTTATATTTTTTGCGCACGATGTTATTCATTAGTGCTGCACTGTGTGAGTTTTGTACTGCAAATGTTTTGCAGCAGGAGTTTAGGTGTCTGTAGTCCAAAACTAGACGATATGAATGGTCTGGCTTGGAAACAGGAAACAAAGGATTGTTCATTTGTGAGGTGCATGTTTCAATCACCCCCTGATATTCAAGTTGATCTAAAATCTCCCTGACTTGCTTTTTAGCTTCTTGTTTAACAGGATACTGCCTTTGGGCAGTAGGTTGATTTTTTAACTGTATTTTATGGTGAGGAGAATCCTCATCCCATCCTACATGATTTTTATATAATGCAGGGGCTTGGCTACTGCCAATTTTCTTGCAAATGTGTATTTTTTATGAATTGGAATTTGATTGGAGAAGGCAGGCATAATCATTTCTTCGCCATGAGGGCACTCCCTGACAAACTCTGGTGGCCAGTCTTTCTCAGCTAACAGGATATCATAGCCTTTTGATAGGTTCTCCCAAAAGAGACCTCTTATTTTCATAGCTTTGCCCCCTCTATACGTAATGTTATTTCATATAATTTATGGGGTTTGCTAACTCTGGTGTCTGCAGTTTCCACTTGAATGTATTCATTCGTGTCCACTGTCTCCAGAAGATTCATCAGGATCTTGCGAGCTATGGTTACTTCTGCTGCGCTATCTAGCACTGTCTGGGCCCACTCTCCGTTTTTCAGTTGTGTCCTCAGTATCCTCGGCATGTTTTATTTTAATACTAGCTACCTTCTTCTTTGGAAATTGTAATTTTTTACTTTGATGAGCAGGTTCCTTGTCTTTGGACTTGACGTGCTCTTCCTTGTGTTCTGACAGTTCTCTTCTTTCCGATTTCTGTGAGGAAGTCTGAAAAGATCGAGAGGGACGTGTATCAATATATTGATATCTGTCAGGTTTTCTCAAATTATCCCTATTTCTAAGGTTGTATCTTTTCTCAGAGGGCTCCCTCTGGGGAGACTTGCCTCCTCGTTCCGGAGATCTATCTCTTCGTTGAGGAGACCTTCCTCTGGACTGAAACTGTTTTTCTCTGGGAGTAGTTTGTTTATTACCCTCCCAACTCTTTTTTGGAGTGTTGAGATTATTTTTAATAAATGTTTTTTCAGGATTTTCAATTAGTTGGGGTTTTAGTGGTTTCCCACCCAAACTATCTCTACCTAGTTCTTCATAGGATTTTTCTATGATTCTGGCAAGTTCAAAAGGTTGTTCTGCTATGTCTGTTTCTTTCAATTTCTGGCGGATCGCCACAGATGCTGCTTCTCCTTTTATGTTGGCTAATAGTATAGCCGAGACTTGCTTAAAGTCTTTCAGTAGTTTCATACCTAGAGTTAAAGCAGGTTCTGGACCGTATTCATTTTGAATCTGTCTTAGTACATCTGGTATAACCGCCATGGACGGAACACCATTTATTTTGTGTAAATCGAAGCAAAGACTGTGCCCCAAGTGTCACAGTCCTCCACATGTGGTGCGATCCCCATTGGAAGACAGATAGTCAGAATTCTGTGTTTCTCATGAGGTGTAGTATCAGGAAATACCGCCTCTATTTGAGTGATTTTCTGGGGTAACCAGAATGGAATCTGTTCCTGTTTTGCAGGAATTTTGCCAATGGCTGATTGTATATTCTGTGGTGTGATTTTATTTGTGTTCCCCTGGTGAGGGGTGATCTGTGGAATTTTTATTGCTGGTTGGACTGTTGAAGTCCGCAAGACATATTGTACCAATTGTATGTGTATTTTAATTAATAGTTTTAGCTGAGCTAAGAGTTCTCGATCTGACATCTTTTCAATGTCGGGATGTGGTGTGTAGCTGGCTATAACCGGCCACGTGGCTCCTGGTCTACCTAGTGGACCGAGCCTGGTGGTGTGATTTTGATGTTTTAGGGCGCCATTAATCCAGAGCAGGTGCTCTTGGTATGTTAGTGGGATTTCAACGTCCTCGAAAGGAGCGTATTCATCCGGCGGTTCCTCTATTTTGTAATAGTGGAAATCTTGTGTCACAGCGTGTGCTGATGGAAAATGTATCCAAGAATAGAATACTTCTGTCTGCCGATATTCATGGGCCTCTACCACAAATATGACTGTACCACCTCTTGGTGATAGTCCATTTTCTATAAGTTTAAGAGTTATAGTTCTTCTTACATTTTCCGGAATGATTATAGCATTCGGGTCTTCTTCTCGTAGACTTGTGTCATCAGCTAGGAGTTGAGCTGCTATTCTAGCTCTCTCCCTTTCATCGTCACTTTCCGCCATTTGCTGACTGAAAGTTTTGTTGCAGAGCAAGTTTCAAGGGAAACAAAGATTAGGTGCACAATATTTTGGAACACTGTCTCCTTCAACGTTGACTAAACCAAAAACTAATACATAGGAATCTCTTCCTACTAAGGTCCGGCGGATATTAACCTTTTACCCACTCCAGACGTCTATTGGAGTATTTACGGGAAAAAGGGTCTGTGTGAAAAAGCACGACTGAGTTACTCTAGAGTCTGGCGTTAGATTATCGCCTTACCAAACGTTGGGTGCCATGTAGTGTAGTTCCCATATTCCCAATAGGCTCTGTGCATTGGAATAATATAAACAGCAGTTTAGACGTAGGACTGAGGTCATCTAGGTCTCTACTGACTATATTAGACTTAATTAGGTTTGCCAGCTAGCTCAGAGGTCACTAGAAACTTTCTCGAGTAAACAAGGAGGTGTTAACTTCCCTGAATAGACAAGAAGGGATTAGCTTTTGACAACCACATAAACATGACAACTTTGCTCCCTCAGAATAAAGAGTATATCTCCAGAGTCGTGTGAAAACAATAGACAGCTAGTTCACTCAGTCAATTGTGCATGCTTAATTTCACCAGGAGTGCAGAGAAATAGAGAGACGGGCGTTTTCAATAAAAGTTGTTATTTATTGAGCAGTCTTCTTTCTCATCCAAGAGAAATGAATTGCCACAATTGCAATACTTATCATGAAGTAAAGTGCGTACAGTAAAAGTAGTATTATGAAATAATACTGTAAAAGCATTGATATGGTTTCTTAGCCATATGATACTTTAAAACGGATAAAATATATACATATAAAAACATTGACTAATGTACTCAACTGGTGCTTCTAATATACGCCTACCCCGGTGTACCTGACCTAAGCCTAATACGTGGAAGGAGTAAGTAAGTTGCAGTTTAAGTTAAGTTGTTTTTTTTGCCAAGAATTTGAATCAAGAAATCTCTTAAGGTTTTAGTCAGCTCTGTACCTTGTTTTATAGAATGAAGGAGGTCTTGTATCTCTCTCTCAGGACTCGATCTCCCAGCAACCCGCAAGGGTGACTGGAAACACCGGAGCTGGATTTCTCGGCAGGAGAAAAGACAGCATTTCTCTCAGTGCGTCAAATGGGAGGGTTAGCTTCCTTCAGCACTCGCATCAGCTGGGCGTCGGGCAAGTAGATAGCCGCTCTGCCCCAAACCACCGTGTCTTTGCTTAAGGCAACGTTGGTATATTTATACCTGGAAGGTGCCGGTTTGACGTAAGGTTGGACATAAGACGTCACTAAGAACTAACAGTTCTTTCTGGACTCCAGGAGTTCTTGTGCAAATCAAAACAAAAGCAGGGGGAATTCCCGGGCTGCTGGAGGCTTGGTTTGTTTAAAGAACACGTTGTGCTTTCTAGGAGTTCATGGGAGTAGCCTTGCCGTATTTGGACTGCATTGGCTATGCCTAAATATGGACATGATTCTTATGCCTTTATAAGGATATGTTTTGTTATAACCACATAAGGGCATGAATCGGGGATATCTAATTAGGGTCCTAGATAGATTCACAACAGCCCAATCAGACTATCTCCAAGTACAAGCAAAGGATGGACTGGAGTCAGTCGTAAATTTCGGCCAAGCTGTTCCCATTGCATGTGTTTCCAACCCTTAGATGTGACTAAACATTAGGAGGGTTAGTTTTGTTTTACCCACAGAATTGTGCAAAGTTTCTGATTCTGACTTTTGGAATATGTAGTTTCCTCTCCATTATGCAAACGGCAACCAATCAATAGCCACTCGGAATTAGTCACTAAAGCCAGTGTGCATAAAATTGGTGTCCCTAAAATAACATCTGCCGAGTAATCCCCAGTAAATCATTCATTTAGCGAAAAAACATTTAGAAATGTACTTTTGCTGCAAATTACATTTGATAAAGTCTCCTGACTATGTATGTTTTGTTTGCTTTTTTGTTCTTGTTTACAGTGCTTCTTCTTTGTGATGCAGTGCATTTCTTAGTATTTGCCTGTTGGTCATTTCCCTTTTTGATGGCGTTCATGTCTTCTATTTTTTGAAGTCCAATAGATGCCTAAGATCAAGAGTAGGGAGCTTTCAAAGGGTAGGTGGCCTGCTTTTTCTGGAATGTATCCACCTGTCTTTCAAGGATGTTATAAGTGGGACAGGTATCACATCACCAACATCTTTAGATGTGAAGACCATGTTGGATACTGAGGTCCAGAAAATGGAGACTATGGAAAGGCACTGTATAACTAGGCAGGCATCAAATGTTGAGATCATTTTCTCTACCAAGAACAGGAATTGATGACAAGCCCATTAGTGGGGGTCTGTGGACACGTAGGTCTCCTTTAACTAGTTAGGGGCTGCTTTTGGGATTCTAGTTTTAGGTTTAAGTATTTTTATTGAGGAAGTACAGAGACATAGCATTGGAAAGCATGAAAGAGGTCGGGCAATAATAAACAATTCCCAGAGAGCAAATTAACTGCCAATACAGACTTCAAAATTCACCGCCACCGTCGTGGTCCAATAGTCTAAATCAAGCAAGAGCGGTTACATGTGTTATCCTCAAGCATTGCGGTCGAACGTCGACCGGGAAGCAAATACCAAGCTCTCCGTACTTCACTAAAAACTTAATAAACTTCCCCAACAACCCCCCCGACCCGCCCTTCCCCCCCTCCCCCCAACTCTCAGTCCGGTGCCGCGCAAGAAAGGGTCACGGACACTCACAAGCCTTCTCTCTTCACGCATCCAACCCACTGGCCTATCCCTCTACCTTCCCCCTATCTATTCAGGTGATCGGTGGTGTAAGCCTAAGGAGTCTCAGATACCTGGGGCATGTAAGCTCCCTGAATTCAGTAGCCAATAAAGTATGGAATGGTTGCCACAGCTCAGTGAATTGGTCGACCTCCCCAGCTAGTGTAAGTGAAATTTTTTCCATACCTAGGACATGCCACAGCCTGTGCAACCAGCCCGTGATCGAGGGGATCTTGGAGGTGCGCCAGTGTATTAGAATGTTCTGCACGGCAGAGCCCAAGGCAATGGCTATGTGTCTCCCTCTCCGGGATTTCAACGGAAACATTAAGGCGTTAGGTAGGCCCAGTAAGGTATAGGCCGGGAGGCGAGGTAATTCGATGCCAAAACATTTATCAATTTCATCGAGCACCTCCCTCCAATAGTCCTGTAGTAGTGGGCAGTCCCATAGGATATGTGTTAAAGTCCCAATGTGCCCGCAAGCGCGCCAACATGTATTGTCTATGGGCCTGTGCATTTCGTGCAAGCGTTCAGGAGTGCGGTACCAGTACGTCGAAACCTTCGTGAATGTTTCCGTAAGCCCCACATGATATGCAGAATGTCGCGCTCTGTATGAGATCTGCTCCCATTCTTTGTGGCTTAGCGTTCTTCCAAGTTCCCTGTTCCACCTCTCCCTCCCGGGGTTATAGATATGTGTGGACGGAGGCTGCAGCATTTTGTATAGATCCGATATGAGTTTCGCGTCTGAAGTGCGCGTCGCCAACCAACGCTCATAGGGGAGCAGCTTTCTATCTGCCGCGTCCCGTACTTGAGGGTGCAGTGCCCAGTGTCTAACCTGCCAGTATCGCATCCTATCCGCCTCGAGCAGCTGGTAACTCTCCTTAAGGGCCTCAAAGGGGAGGACTCCGCCTTCCCCGTACACATGAAAAAGCGCCCTGCAGCCGTTCTCCCGCCAACGCGCAAAAGCACCCGGTTCCACCCCTGGCGTGAAGTCTGGGTTATCCACAATAGGGGTAAACGGGGAGGGGAATGTGGTTAGTTCGAACCGTTCGCAGGTAGCGTCCCACACCCGCAGCGGAACCCTAGTAACACATGAGGCGTAAAGGTTCGGGGGTCTGTGTTGTCTACGCAGGAACGGCAGCTCCTGCAGCGGACGGCCCGCCACCGCCTGATCTTGGAAGAGCCAGTGCTTGTCCGACTCCCATCTGCTCCACTCCACCAAGTATCTCAGTTGGGACGCCTGGAAGTACTTGTGAAGGTCAGGGACACCCAGTCCACCTGCCTCCGGCGCCAGGGTCGTCAGTGTTCTCTTCAACCGAGGCACCCGGCCTTGCCAGACAAATTGGGATAGGGCTGTCTGCATCATCCGCATCCAGCCCTTAGGGGGCTGTAGCGGAAGTGCTCGGAAGAGATATAGGATCTGTGGTAGCACGGTCATCTTCAGCGCTGCTATCCTGCCTAGCCATGATATCGTCCCCTTACTCCACCTCCCCAGCTCCTCTTTCACTTTCCCGCCTAACGCCTCATAATTAGCCGCTACCGTCGCCGACAGTGTGGGGGCCAGTAGGATGCCCAGATAAGGCACATGGTCCCGTGACCACCTCAGCGGGTAACGCCTCTGCAAATCGAGTCTCGTCCCGGGTGTCAGGGAGAGATCCAACGCTGTGGATTTCCCCATGTTCATCCTGAACCCGGCCGTAGTCGCAAAAGCCCTTAGCTCCTCCATACATGCGGGCAAGGACCTCCGCGGATCTTCTAGCGCAAAAATGACATCGTCTGCGTACAAGCTCACTGTGTGGGTATAACCCCCCATCCGCACTCCCGTGGCATCTGCATTTTGTCTCACTCTCTGGGCAAAGGGCTCCATGTAGAGGGCAAAAAGTAAAGGGGACAACGGACACCCCTGTCTCGTGCCGCGCTCGATCTTAAAACGCCTTGAGCCACAGCCGTTGACTCGTACTGCCGCCGACGGGAATTTATAACAATTAAAGACCATGCACCTAAATTTCTCCCCTATGCCCATTCGAGCCATCACCCGTTCTAGATACGGCCAGTGCACCCGGTCAAACGCTTTCTCGGCGTCGACTGAGAGGTGCATCCTTTCCCCCGGGATCCGGGAGGCCTTTTCCAGTACGTGCACCAACCGTTTGGTATTGTCTACCGTTTGCCTGCCAGGTATAAAGCCTGACTGGTCCGCTTCAACTAGTCCAGGGAGATATTGCGCCAATCTCGCAGCCAAGATCCCAGTGTAGATCTTCAGGTCCACGTTTAGGAGGGAGATCGGTCTGTACGAGCCACACTGAGCCCTGTCCTTCCCGGGTTTGGGTATGACCGAAACTGTGGCATGCAGAAGATCCGACGGGATAGCGCCGGGACAGCGAAAGGAGTTAAACAATTTGGCCAATATCGGAGCTAGGACGGTGCAAAACGTCTTATAAAAGAGGGTGGTGTAACCATCCGGTCCCGGAGCCTTCCCGAGTTTCAGCCTGGCGATCGCCGAGATAACCTCCTCCATCCTAATCTCTCGGTCCAAGTAGTCAGTCTGAATACGATCTAGGGACGGAAGAGTCACCGAGTCCAGGTAGTCATCTGGGTCCCCAGTAGCCGCCCCGTCCTCCGCGTAGAGCTCGGAGTAGAACTGCCGGAACGCCTCAGCTATATCGGCGTCGTCCGTAACCATGCGCCCATCAGGCACCGCGAGTTCCTTGACCCGACGACATTGGTGTGCAACTCTAAGCTTAGCCGCCAATAACCGGCCACAGCGATCCCCTCCAGTGTAAAAAGCGTGTTTCAAGCGGAGTGCCGCATACTCAGCCCTGTCCAGATCTAGAGACGACAGGAGCTTCCTCGCCGCTTTCAGCTGTTTCCAGATTCTGGGAGCCCCCGTGCGCCGATGCACCTGTTCCAGTTCCCTGACATTTTGTGTGAGTTCTTCCCGTTTAATTTTCCTTTCCCTATTCTCGGCTGCCGATATTGATATGAATTCCCCCCGTAGGACCGACTTAAGAGCCCCCCACTGGGTCGCCAGGGTGGTGTCAGAGTTAGCGTTGTGCAACTGAAAGTCATGCACAGCCTCGGTAACACGCTGCACCACAGGTTTTTTGTGTAAAAGGGCGTCTCGCAGGCGCCAGACTCCGCGTTGAACAGGGACCGATGGGGGTAGAAAGGTACCCGAGACCGGAGCGTGGTCCGAGAGGGAGATGACCCCGACCTCCGAGGCAGTGGCCATGTCCCTAACCGGGCCCGAGACCAGCAAGTAATCCAGCCGTGCATACGTTTTGTGCGCGTGTGAGAAGTATGAGTAGTCCCTAACTGTGGGGTGGAGCCCTCTCCATAGGTCGTGCAGGTCGAGGTCGGCCAAATGCGTTTTCATAGTGTCCGAGAATTCCCCAGTCTGCGGAAAGCGCTGTGCAGATCTGTCTAGTGAGGAGTCTAATACCATGTTGAGGTCCCCCCCCAGAATGAGATGTCGATCGGGGGATGCAGTGAAATCTATCAGCGCGGTGTGGAGGAAGTGTTCCTGACGCTCGTTTGGGCAGTAAACCGACCCCACCGTGAGATGTAGGGGCCCCAGCTTGAATCTGTACACCAGCAGTCTCCCCTTCTGTTCAGCTAATTTGTGCAGCGCCTCACCCCTAAAGGATTTAGATACCAATATAGCAACTCCCGCCGTTTTAGTGGAGTGGGAAGAAAAAAACTGAGTGGGGAAGGCACGGGACCGCATTCTATGGCAATCACCCACCAACAAGTGCGTTTCTTGTAACAGACAGATGTCCGCCTGCGAGGCTTCTAATAGGGAGAGAATTGCCCTTCGCTTCGTGGGGTTGTTTAGGCCTTTCACATTCAAAGTCACCACTGTCAAGCCCGCCATACCAGATCAATGTAACCTTTCAGCACTAAGCAGGCGAAGGCGGCCAGTGCCAATCCCGGCCATGAATCGGCCCGTAAGGTCCGGTTCAGCTGAACACACATAACACCGACACCGGACTGAGTCGCCCCTAACTCCCCCCTCCCGGATCCCCAGACCCCCGAACCCCAACTCCCAAACCCCTGCCTCCCCTTCCCCCTTCCCCCAACTTGAGCCTCCCAACCCATCCCCTCCCAACAGTTCGTAGTCCAAAGAGTCCCAGGCCTGCCCCGTACGGACAGGTCTGTGGTGAGGTACCTTCATGGGCGATCAGCCACCCGCATCCTGCCTTCGCATTCCCGCACCCACCTCCACCCCAAGCCCGCTTTAACAGTAATGCACTGTCAATCTCCCCCCGGAGACCTGTTAGGCCGTCAGCGCTACTTCTCCTTCGATCATCGAGGTCTCAGTAGCAGTTCGAAGTGCGTCCGCCATGCCAGATCTCACTGTCGGCGAGTCCGGTCTCTGCGTGGCTCTCTGCGGCCTGTGTCTCGAGACTCTCCGCCAGCCACCGTCAGTTGAAGCTCTCCATCGTCGGGGCGTGGACGACTCCTCTTCTTCTGCCGTGATTCCTAGGACCTCGCAGACATCTTGAAGAGACCTCAGCTGGTGCAACTCGTCATTCCAACGGAAAATGAGGCGGAAGGGGTGCCCCCACGAGTAGGGCGTGTCGTGCTGTCTTAGGAAGTCAGTTGCTATCTTGAACGCCCTGCGTTTTTGGAGCGTTGTTGCAGCCAGGTCTTGGAAAAGTGCCACCTGGTGATCTCTGAATGCTATCGTTTGCTTCTTCCGCGCTTCATACATGATCCTCTCTTTCAGCGGGAAGTCAGGAAGAAAAGCCAGTATGTCCGGTGGAGGGCCATTCGCCCGTCGTCGCGGGCCTACTCTGTGAGCCCTGTCAATCCTGATAGGGAATTCCGCAGGCTCGCCGAGGACAGTGCGGAACAGTTCTTGCAGATAGACCACAATGCCAGAAGTCTCTTCCGTGGACGGCACCCCCCGGACTCGTATGTTGTTCCGTCTTGCCCTGTTTTCCAGATCCTCGTTATGCAGTTGTAGGTCAATGTGTTGGTCCCTGAGGCGGAGGACCTCCTGCTGCAAGTGTGTTATCTCATCGTCCTGCCTTTGCGTGGAGGTCTCAACCGCTTCCACCCTCTCCCCAAGACCGTCCACCTCCCTGCGCAGTTCTCGTACTTCACCGGCCACTTCCTTCTTCAATTCTAGAAAGTCGTCCCGCAAGGTCCCAAACAAGGACTCCAAAAAGGATCTGGTGACCGGTGGCTCACCGCTGTTCCCTCCTTGCGATCCGCTTGCACCTCCTGACTGAGTCGGGGGCTTGTCCCCTTTGCTGGCTGGTTTATTGAGCATGTCTGCGAGCGTCCGATTGCCTCCTTTGCCGCCTTTCTGCCCGGCCATCTTCTCCCCTGCGCCGCAGTTCACGTGTGAGCTCTGGCAGTCCCCAGCTGATCTGTTACCTCGGGGTAGGCCCGTATCTTCGGCCTGCACCCTCGAGAGCCTGCGCTATGCGGGTCGTACCTCGACAAGTCCAGCGACCCACGTTCAGGCCCCCGGCTGCCGGCCACTCAGGAAGAACTCAATGGCGCTCGGCGCTTTTCCCAGGTTGCCCTACTGCCGTCCCAGCCGGTGACAGGCGTTGCTCCGGTCCCCTGCCTCTACGGTATGAAATGTCTCAGACTCCCAACCTCCTCCGGGCAACCCGGGGCTCCCACGGGGGCCTGGCGCTGCGGTACACACACCCAGCTCACTCCTCACCTCTGGTGTCGAGTCCGTGGCGTAGAGGGGGGGGGGGGGCCCTCGACCGGTGTCCCGCTCTTGGCCGGCGTCGCGGCTTACTACCGCCCCTCAATCCTCGGTATCGGTCACAGTCACTCCGTGATGCACCGGGGCAGTCTGCGCCCCTCCCGCGCCTGTCTCGACAACGGCGTCTCAGTGCTGTCCAGCCACTGTGTTCCGGGCCTCAATCCGTCCCTCCAGCCGGGCCCTAGGGGGTAGGTGTCGCGAAAATCGCAGGGTCACCCTTGCGAGGTGCACCACGAGTCCTCACTCCTCCGGACACCCACTCTCACTCACCCGGTCTCTCCCTCTCCACTTCCGGTCATGGCGGCCCGGAGCCAGGGCCCCGCTCCGTCTCCGTGCAAGTGTCCCCCTTCGCGGCCTGTCGAGTCAGCCGTCCGGCCCGTGCCCAAGCCCCGAGTCCCAAGAAGTCCGCTCCGGGCCGTGCTCTATCTCCGTCCGGTCCTGGCTCCGGACCACCGCTGACTAGGCCACAGCCGCGGCCTCAGGTAGATTTGGGGGCGGGAACGGGGCCAGGGCACTTCTTCTTACCAGAGCGCCGCCCTGCGCGCTCCCGGTGCCGGTCCGCCGACCACTCTCCTGCGAGCGCCCGGCTCTCCTGCACCTCGCGCCGACGGTGTTCCGGGCCTCTGTTCGTCTCTCGCTGGGCCGCAGCCGCGGCCTCGCGTAGTTCCGGGGGGGAGCCGGGGTCCTCCGCGATTCCAGACGTCGGGCACCACTAGTTCCGGGGGCCGGCGCAGCAAAAGCCACCAACTCGTGGCCGTTCCCCTCCGGGCCCGTTTCTCTGCAGTGCGGAGGTCCGTCACTTTGCCCTCCGGGCCGGCGCCGCCTCAGGTGGGCCCTCAATGCGGGCTGCTTCGTCACCACCGCTGCGCGTGCAAGCGGCCGAGACCTCCGCTGTCTGCGCTGCGGCTCCCTAAGGGACCGGAGCTTCGCTCTGCTGCACCTGGGGATCTCCTCGCCCACACCCGGCCACCAGGCTCGGCTAGGGGGGAGAGAAGCTGCGATTAGGGCTTAGGGCCTTGGCGGGCGCAGGAGCTCCGGCAGAACACGTCCGTTCACTCCGCCATCTTGGCCACGCCCCCGGGATTCTAGTTTTAAAGGTGCTCGGTAAGTGGTACCAGAATGTGAGATAAGTGTAATGGGTTTCGCAGGGCATAATTGGTTAGACAAGCAGTGAACCAGGTGATAACAAATAATTCTATTGGTGGTGTGCGTGTGTGTGTGTGGGGGGGTAGAGAACAAGATTTGTATTTCACCCACAAATACATTGTAAGAAAATTTCAACGAAGCATCAATAATGAATCGATAAGTTTTATCCTAAGGCCAAACAGGATGAGGAGGCTCAGTCCAAAGCATTAGGGCAAAGCGGAGGATTACGGTATCAACTTGGTGAGAAAGAGTTTGACACAGCATGTAACTTGCTTGCTTCTCTTACCATCCTATTCACAAAGAGCTCGCTTTCGGGTATTCGAATAGCTGTATGTTTCTTTCCTCGGATTAAATCAAAAAGAGCCTGGTGCCATATAGTGTAGGTATGGTTGCAATGACATCACAAAAAACCAGCTGCAAAGAAGAGAAAGCCAAAGATTGTCATCTTAGTGACAAATTCACCAACAACAGACTGCTGTTGCTGCTGAAACTGAAAAGAACAGAAGCCTAATGAATAAAAGGCAACCACAGATATTAAGTCAACGGTGGTGTTTATGCAGGGGAGAAATGCTGATTTGACTGCCAGTACGAGAAGCAGCAAGCAATGCAGTATCAGCTGGACCACATAGTGGCTGTGTTTGGCTGTTCCGAGCCGAAGATGGAATTAATTGTCTTTACTGTACAGTTGATAGTTTTAGATTTTATTTCTTCCTTATTTCTGTCCTGTTTTTAACTGGTTACATTCTATTTTTGAGGTTATGTTATGTTTTATTTTATTTTTGTTTATCGTTGTTTTCCTATGTGGAGACACCTTTTTTGCTTTCACACCAATTATAATTCCATGTTACTTTACACTTTCATCTGCTATGACCTCTGTTGCTAATAGTTCCATTTGCATAGAATATCACTGAGAACAAAATCATTGAATGTCATAGGGCCTTGTAGAGTGCCCATATTCCAAATGTAGAGATGTCTACAGGCCCAATTGACATCTCTACTCATTGACATAAACCACTGTGCTGGAGGATCCTGTCAATGTGTTAAATTTTAGATGATGTTACCGTCAAGATGATGGTACCGGCCATATCACCGGTTTCCCAGCCAGGGCCCGGGCCTTTCTAAGAACATACCAGGTGGAAGGCATCACACTCGCGGGGCAGGTAGAAGCCCACTTCGTTTTGATAAGAGTAATCCCCTGACGAAGGGCTCCGCCCGAAATGCATCGGGATGTGTGTTAATATTTGTATCATCACATACTGAACTTTATGTGGAACACAATCAACTTTATATGTCGAAAACAAAGACATTTCATCTATGTGTTCAATAAATCTTGAAAGTTTGATAACTTCAACCTGACTATCATTCGATAATTACCATATGATTATGGAATAAGACCATTTGGTCATCCTCACGTTGTGCTCAGGGGTGTTCTCTCCCTAGGCGGGGGAGCTGCCTTTCACCGTCCACATGAGCACAAAGTCTATGGAAAATGGATTGGTGTCAAAACACGTTTTTGGGACCCCCGTTTTTTCTTTGCACCCCCTTAACGAATCTCTGCAAAGGAGAGGGTAAATAAATCGCGTCACAGGACAGTACCATCATCTTGACTGCAACATTATCTAACATTTAACTCATTGACAGAATCATTTTTATCAGTTGGGGGACCGAGAACCACGGCTCTCCACCCAGTTTCAAAGCATCAGTGCCCTGAAGAAGTTAATTCTTTAAAGAAAGAAATGTGTTGGTTGGAGCTCATGTTGTCTGATTAAATAACGGATTGCCTTACATAAGGGAATTGGTTAGCCTTACTTATTGGCAAATACACTTTGGGAGTGCACCTCTCCACGCTCTTACAGGCCCTGTGGAACACCACCACCCTGGGGCTTTATTAAAAAAAGGAGGGGGGCCGCACGGATTCCCCTCCATTGCCCGTTATGGCCCCAGGGACCTACACATCCCTGGGGCTAAAAATACAATTCACAGAGGGAGGGGGGCCATGCAGCCCTGCTCTGCTCCCAGGCCATTAATGGCACTGGGGACAACCACCTCCACAGGGATTTCATACTTTTTTAGAAGAATTGCGCCTATGCGGCCCCTCTCCCCGTGGATGTCCTTGAAAATGAAAGGAGGGGGCAGTGTGGCATTCCTCCTGGAGCCACTAATCGCTCTGGGCACCGCCACACCTTGCGGCCAGTTTTCTCTCTCCCGAGGTACACACCCTCGGGACACAGAAGTTTGTTTTCACTTGGAGGAAGCTTTGACAGCACCCATCAAGCGAAAGCAAACTGTAAGTCCACTCCCAGCAGGTGGGAGCAGGAAAACTGCTCCCACTTGCTGGGAGAAGACTTTTGATCTGTTTGAAAACAGATGTAAACATACCTCACACATGCAGGGAGCAGCATGTTTTGCTGCCCCGTATGTGTGTGAGCAATGTCAACTCCAGCTGGAGGTGGTGACCGGGTAGGGCCCACAGGGGCATTGAGGCTCCCTTGTGGTCTCCAACATAGCAGAATGAGTGCCTTGGATGGGCTTCAAGACTCCTAGCCTATTTCGGCTCAGGGAGAGGGTCTCATGGGCCCTCTCCCCCATTAGGTGTGGCTAGACCTCGGACGATGGGGTTCCGGGGGCTGAAATCGGCCCTGGGAGGGTGGCGACGCGGCCCTCCTCCCCTGTAGAATTTAAAAAAGAGAGAGCAGGATTCTTCCTTTTAATTACCTGGAGTATCTAAATGAACAAAATCATCCCAAGCTCCTCTCATTTCGTTCCGCCCTGTTTTCCTTAGTATTTTGGAAGGGTTTCATGCCTTGTCACACGCTGATGGAGAGATTTGCAAAAGGCCAGGCGCATGTTTCCTGATGATTTTGGTAACGCGTTCTTTATGCAGAGAAATATGAGGACATCTCCACCAAACAAAGAAGCATTTACATTATATAGATAAGTGGAAATATCCCTGTTTAATGCAGATTCATTTCTTTGTAGTCTTGGCAAGGATTAATGTTATCACAGATTTGCGTATGAAACGCTGAAGGAACAATCCCATTGCCAAAATTACATGAACACAAGGTCACTGGAGACCATACCTTGTTTTTCTTTAGGCAGCTGTAGTGAAGGATATGCACTAGTCATTTATACCCATGAGGCAGCACTTACTACATAACTAGTAGACAGCACTCCAGTTGGATAGACATTTTTGGCAAAACTATGGACACGTTAAAGTCTAAAAAAAATTCCCTTTGGGATATTCTCTTAGCAATCCAGTTTTACACTCAACATTCCAATTTTAGTGAGTGTAAAATTGGAATGCTAAGAGAATATCCCAAAGGGATTTTTTTCTAGACTTTAACGTCTCTGTGGTGTCCTGTTCCTTTTGTGTGTTGGACCCCTCTCTCTTTTTTTAGAGAAAAACTATGGACATGCGGGCAGCTCGAAGGCGGGAGGAAGTCTCGTTGGAGCTACGGCTGTGGCTTCCATTGTTTTTAAATAACTGAATTCGCTATGTTTTAATCTCTGCGTGTGACACGCATTTTGGGGGCATTATCTTGTGTCTTCAGCTGCTGTTTGATACTGTCTGTGACATTTTCCACTCTTGCTCCAAAACATCTCGTGCACTGTTGGTACTTACCCTAGGGCAGAAGGGGTCTGGAACAGCCTCGGCTCACTCTGCTTCTTCCTTGAGTGGGGGGTCCGTCCGTGCGAGCAGACACGCCATCTTGGAAGTAGTTTCGATCTGCAGAGTGGCGGTCTAGTTTCAGGCACTCACGGGGCACAAAAGCTGACGCTGGAGCGAGCGCGCAGCGGACGCGCGCAGCGAGCGCGCCAAAGGCAAGCCCGTCTGCGCCCGTCCACGCCAAGGACGCGCCCGGCGCCGGGGAGGCTGCTCCTATTTGGCCAGGACGGGTACCGGGTGCTGAGGGTGACCCACTAAGGTATTCCAGCAAGGAACTTATCAATATTGGTGAGAAGGGTCGTGGCATAGGGACACTTCTGTTGTCCAATACGGCCTCCGCATTAGTAGACATTCTAAAGGGTGATTCCTTAGTTGGGGGACTCTTGAACGTGAGGTCCCTTTCTAAACACTGTGTGGACATTCAATTGCTGCTGGAGACCCACGAGTTAGACTTCTTATGCATGACCGAAACCTGGATGGCACCCGGCTGTGACGTTGATGCCGGGTTTGCCTGCCCATTGGGGTTTAAAATGTGTCACAAGCCTAGGATGAGTGGGAGAGGGGGCGGGGTGGGTGTGATTTTTAAAGATACTATTAGTTTGAACGTTATTAATTTGGAAGAGTGTAATGGCTGTGAGGTATTTGGCTTTTCCATGAAGATTTCGCAGAGACCTGCTGTGACTGGTATTATCTGCTATAGGCCTCCGGGAGTCTTTACGCTGGCCCAGCAGCAGGCACTGCTGGAATTATTTTCAAATCTGGCTGTTAGTCATACGCATTTAATGATTCTGGGGGATTTCAATCTCTGGCTGAATGGTACCTTGAACACAGGCTTTTTCAACTTAATCCATTCATGTGAGGCCCTCGGCCTCTCCCAGCGTATTCTACAAGCTACTCATATAGGAGGTCACCGGTTGGATTTGATCTTTTCCGAGATCAATCTTCTCACGGTTGGGGATGTGTTACCTATGGCTTGGACTGATCATTCCTTGATTAAGGTTTTTATAAGGTGGGATGTGCTTATAGCAGGGCCGGCCGGCCAAGTAAGGGAATATGTGAGTAGGGGCTGGAAGGCCCTTGCGCGGAAGAAAGATACATCACTGACATTTATGGTTGAGGGAGGCTTTTCTCTCGCCTTACAGGCAGAGGTGAATTTTGAGGCTCTCTGCGCAAAGATCACTGCAGTATTGGATACCTCTGCTCCTTTTAAACATCATTTGAGCAGGGGCAGACCCTCTGCAGTTTGGTTTACAGACAGCCTCAAACAACTACGGCAGGAATGTAGACAGACAGAGAGAAAGTGGAGGCATGCATACTTGGATAGGGATAAGCTGAACTGGAAAATCAAGCGAGGGGAATACAAGAAGGAGATTCACAGAGCTAAGGTGGATCATTTCTCGAGGATGATCCTTGAGGCCCCAAATAGCTCCCGTAGTATCTTCAATATCCTGAATAATCTTATCAGTCCAGAGTGCGTGAAGAATGACTTCCCCCTTCGCAGGAGCTCTGCGAGAACCTAGCTAGGTTCCTTCAGGATAAAATCAAATTGATTATTGATGACTTGGGAGTGAGGCCTCAACCATCTCTGGTAACAACTGACGGTGGTAGCCTACTGACGCCCGACACTTCGTCTGCATTGAGAGGAGTCGAGCCCCTCGCAGAATTTGCACAGTTGTCAGTGGAAGAGTTTAGGGAAGTGGCCCTTGGTTTAACATCTGGGTCCCCGCTGGACCCGGTCCCATTAATAATCTGGAAGGAGTATGAGCCGGAGCTCTTCCCGACGCTCAGGCGGGTATGCAACCAGTCTCTTGCTACGGGTAGGGTTCCATCAAAATGGAAACAAGCTATAGTGACCCCTTTACTAAAAGAGCCCTCCCTTGATCCGGACTCTCTTAAGAACTTTAGGCCGATTTCGCTTCTACCCTATCCAGCTAAGATTGTAGAGCGGGTAGTGGCAGGTAACCTCTCTAAACATCTCGAACAGCATAAGCTCCTGGACGAAGCGCAATTTGGCTTTCGTCCAGCTCATGGCACCGAGACGGCCCTGGTGACCGTACTGGACGAGCTTCGTTGGCGGGCAGACAGGGAACAGGCAGGGGTTCTGATCCTGCTTGACCTGTCTGCGCTTTCGACACGGTGAACCATGATATTCTACTGGGCAGGCTGAGAGATGTTGGAGTTGTGGGGAATGCCCTACAATGGTTTGAGTCCTTTCTTCAAGGCAGGGAACAGGCTGTATCCCTTCCACCTTTTCAATCGGCCTTCTCCACTGTCTTGCATGGCATTCCACAGGGCTCGGCCATTAGCCCAGTTCTTTTTAACATCTATATGAAGCCCTTAATAGCGGTCATCAAAATTTTAAGATCGAAATTGTCAACTACGCTGATGACACACAGCTGATTCTGTCCTTGGAGGGGAATGATCTTACCCCCTTGGAGGAATTCCACAGCTGCATGCGAGCCATGGCAGAATGGCTGGAAGCCAATTCGCTGCAATTTAACTCCGGAAAGACCGAGGTGCTTTATTGCCCTCGGCCTAGGATAAGTTCTTCCTTACCTGATAACTTCTGGACAAAGGACTTCACCACATTGGTCCAGCTGGTGAGGGTAGTCCGGAACCTGGGTGTCATGTTCAATAGTGATCTCTCCTTGGAGGCGCAGGTCTCTAAGGTGGTAGCTAGCTGTATGGCAATCATTCGCCCTCTGAGAAAAATCCTGCCCCTGCTACCACCTGTGGCACGGATAGAGGTGGTACGTTGCACTGTGCTAAGCAGGTTAGATTACTGCAACGCCCTTCTGCTGGAGTCCCCGAGCTATCTTTTGGATAGGCTTCAGAGACTTCAGTCTGCACCTGCCAAATTGGCCTTAGGTTGGCCTCCGAGATCCTCTTCTGCTACGGCCTTGGCGCAGCTACATTGGCTCCCAGTGAGGGAGAGGGTGACCTTTAAGTCCTTGTGTCTGACCTTCAAAGCCCTTCATGGGCTGGGTCCGGCTTGCCTTCAACGGATGTTTTCATGGTATGTTCCGGCCCGTAATTTGCGCTCCTCCCTGGCCAGGGTGGTGGCTGTCCCCAGGTTTAAAAGATCTAGAGCTGGAGGCAGAGCATTTAGTGTGGCTGCGGCTAAGCTGTGGAATTCTCTGCCCATGGAACTCCGGCAGATTGATCACCTGCCTGCTTTTAGAAGGCAGCTAAAAACTTGGCTTTTTCCACGCTTGCCTTAATCTTCAGCTGCCTCCAACTGCCTTTTCTCTCTGCTTTTGTGACTGCCAGCGCCAGGATGCCTCTTGAGGTGATAGCGCGCTCTACAAAGTACAATAAATAAATAACTTCATGGAACAAATCAGGTTCCATTCTGGAAATATAGTGTTCTTCTTTCAACATACAGATATCAATACATTCTCCTGAAAACTGTTTGAGATGTTCAGGAATGTGTATTATTTGTGCGCCTTTCTTAATATTTTGTATGGAACTCCAGATGTTCCAGCTATCCATTACAGGCTTACCGGTCATATTGGGTAATCATAGATGCGGCTCCTGCCATGCCTGTGACTCAGCAGTGACATCTGACACAATTAACTACAATGATAAAGCAATTAGGCTACGTCATTAAACTAATTGTCGCAGCAGCAATGTTGTATATATCTTATTCTGTCCCTGCGGGCTAGCTTATGTAGGGGAAACGGGTCGTGAATTTCGCCTACGATTCAGTGAACATAAGTCCGCAATTAGAACCAAAAAATTGATGGCACCTTTGGTTCAACACTGCATGAATATGAACCACAGTGAACAGGAACTCAAGTGGTCAATTTTAGAGAAAGTGCAACTCAAATTAGGTCAACCAGTACAAATCACACGTAAAAAACGTGAAACCTTCTGGATTTACCATCTTGACTGTATTAAACGTGGCCTTAACGAAGAAATATCTTGGTATGTTATGAAATGATGTTGCCATCTTTAAAGTGGCTGGTACCTGTTACTCCTATATTTGACCTGTTATCTATTTTTGGTCATATTGTTTTTCCTTAATTATGCTGACATTGTTTAAATTTGAGACACATTGATCATACTGTGGGACATGACCCTCTTTAAATATATGTCTACTTTGGCAATGTTTATTTTCTCTTTATATTTGTTTGTGCAAAAATCTTTTCCCCCCTCCTTTTTTGGAAAATAAATTATTTTGGTATTTTATGTACCCGACTGGTACAGATCTTATTTGTATGGTAGTGCCAATATATCTTTTCCCCAAATTGGCATGTTCTCCTATTACCATGTTACTATGCCCTACATATGGTATTGTTGATGGATGGCCATGATACGTGGTGTTTAAAAAAAAAAATTATTCTGATACTTTTACACAGTTTTATAATTCGGGTCTTGCACTAAACGAAGATTTCAAAACACTTATATCGAGGACTATTATTATTTATTAAAGTATATTGTGTATCACTTGGCTGTCGTGTATATAAGCACCACTAATCATTATATTGTTGTATATGTTATGTTATCACACGTTAGATAATATTATGATCGTGACCACTTTCAATGTTGCCGTCGGGACTGCAGTCCGTCTTCTAGTTTCAGTCCTCTCTTGCCCCAATGAGGTTCTCTTCCGGTGTTAGCTCGTTATCGCGATAATATTTTAATACTTTCAATGCTGCCGTCGGGATTGTAGTCCGCCTTCTAGTTTTAGTCCTCCCTTGCCTGAACGATGCCCTCTTCCGGCGTTGGCCTGTTATCACGGGAATGCCGTCATACTTGTAGTGCTTAAATACAGGACATTTTTTGGCGTTTGTTATCTGAAATCGAGTTATATCTGAAGGACACGGTGTCCCGCATATACTGTGGCACCAAGTAAGTACAAGCGAACACTGCGTTCGGCATGGTGGAATATGGGATGTACTAGTTTGCTGATTATTTTGCGTTTGTACATAATAGCCCTAGCACGATTACGCGATTGTCAGACATAAGAGAGAGGCTTCTAAGGAATACATCGTTGGTGCAGACGCTGCACTATGTATATGTAATGTGTAGGGATAATTCTTTCCTATCTAGCAACCAGAGCTCATACGTGATATGGAGTCTCTGAGGAGTTCATTGTTTAAATATATGCTTCACTATGTGAATATATTGTGAACGGTAGTTTTCCCTCACTTAGTCATTAGAACCTATATGGTATATGGAGAAGTACTACGGGGACATATGTATTTTTTACCATATATTTTTTACCGTGCACTTTACTTCAGGTGTGTTTCAACATAAGGAAAGGACATCCACCCCTCGTTATGGGTGATTTTATTGACTTTGCTCATCTTTTCGTTGTGATTAGGATATGAATTTCCTGCCATTTAGTAATAAGGTATTTTTTTCGCATATGGGAATTTTACCTGTACGTGAAGGCTAAGACACTGATTTTTCTTATAAACAGGAAACTCGCATATATTGCCAAGTGTCTCCTTGTAATCAACCGTAAAGAGATAGAAGCTTTGAACAAAATGAAATGATGTGCTGGAATCACGATATAAAAAGGTGGGTTTAACTTATTGTATATAGTCAGAGATGCGAGACATCATCAGAAAATATGGCAAGACCTGATTCCCTTATAGTTGCTTTTTTCAGCTGAGAGGAACACTGCTATTTGTACCGGCGAGGATATTTGACACCTTTCAGTAAAAACTACACCAGTGAAAATAAAATCTTTCCTTTTTTTGTGGGTAAGAGAAGCACTAATATCTAGATCATATCTTTGAACAAACCAATAACTTAGAGATCACGATTTCACTTTGATCTCTCTGATTTTAGGGAAGTCATCGTGGAATCTTTTGGACTAAGGATACCTAGGATTATATATGGTCTAACGATTGAAACCTACTCTATTGGACAAGATTAGCTATCTGCTGTTTTTAATGTAAGTAAAAGAGTTTTAATTGATAAAGCAGAACATGTTCATTATGTGAGATCTTAGGTAATGAATAGTGACGTTGGGAAGATGTATGATGAACTCCCATTGCTAGGATATTGCCATACCTGCTGTTATCAATATATGTAATCTTTCTCCTTTTTTCATCGTGGATGAATGTTTACCTCTCGAGAATTTTAATGTTGGTTGCTCACATGGGGTATGTTGTGTTATCTCCAAACGACAATATAAATTGGTGTACATATTGTTGTTTCCCCCTTTTGTAGGATAATATATGGTGACTGTATTTGTTATATACATTTTAGGTCCCCTGGATATATGGGTTTGGTTATCTGGAAGAGGTCCTGAGGAAGGTGGCCTTGCACCGCCAAAACGCGCGTCGACCAAGTGCGGGGTCTCCTACTGTGTCCTGAGACCTGCAGATTGGCAGGGTGTCTCTGCCAATTTGGATTCAATTTCCTTTTTTCAGTTGGTGTGGGTATACATGGAGTGAGGGTATGATTGTGTGTGTATGTTGTGACAGACTGTTTATTACCAGGGGCAGAATTAATTGGGTGAATTGATTGTTTTATATATAGTTATGTATTGTGTTTACTTTATTGTGTTCTGTTTCTATTTGTATGAATTATAAAATTGTCCATAAATCTAACATTGAAAAATGTTTCTTATGAAAAAGAGAAAGAATTCTTTTATTTTGGTATACCTAAAATAAAAAAAATGATCGAAATGATAAAAAAAGAAATGATAAATTGAAAATAAAATCTAATACCTTGTGAAGAAAATGTACAAGAATATTGTGTATTTGTCACCAATATTTTATTAAGAATTGGATATACATTTGCATTGAATTATTGTGGCCGCTGAGGGAAAACTGTTCTCCTTGCTGTGACTCCAGATGTTCATGTACATACATGAATGTTGTTTGTAGATATGTATATATTTATGTTTATGCTTGTACTTGTGTGCAATTTCAAATGTGATATTTGTATTAGTAATGATGTGTTTTTAACAATGAATCGTTTTGTATTATGGTTTTCATATTGTGTTAGTTTGTGTTTTCGTTCCCATCCTTATTCGTAATACCATGTAGTTGTGGTGAATGTCTCTGTATGTACATTTTGTAATATGTTTTGTCCTTTTTGTGATCGTTGCAGCCCTGACGAAGTCCTATAAGGAACGAAACGCGTTGGTTGTATCAAAGTCTTGGTAAACATTACCGAAATAAAGAATAAAACTTGGACTAACAGAACGGTTGTTGGATTTCATTGAGTGCGCCTTCCGCCTTCCAGAAAACGTAACAATAAACATCTGTTATTCAGCAGCAAGATACCATTCTGGGTGAACACCCACTTTACAAATACACACATTATGCTATATTTTTAAGTTTAACTAAATGCCACTCCATTATTTTTTCTGTAGAATGATACTATTCATATGAAATCCATGTACAAGAAAAAAGTGTATACAACTGAAATTGATGTAAGAAGAGAGAATGTTGTGCTCTGTTTAGTATGAAAGAGCCATCACTCGGGGAGACTGCAGAACACCCCAGAGAATCTCAATTTAATGAGAAGAGCTGTATGACTGCCATCTGGCAGTGTAGTATCTTCATGTTGTTTTATTATGTACTATGTTATCATGTTCCTAGCTGCTCAGCCAGTGCCTCGTCGCCAAATTAAATGTAGTAACGTGGTCCACACTGGTAGGATGAAGTTTATGTAGGTTTATTCAAGTAGATAACAAGTAGTAGTTAAGCTCTGTAGAGCAGCCCCACCAGGAGCAGCCAGCTAGATGCTCAGCCCTTCAACCAGTTGTCACCACTCATACCAGTCACTCAAGCATTCCACTCATGGCCCACACACCAACATTCCACACAGAACATTCACACTGGCTGAGCAGGTAGGAACAAGATAACAGTACATAATAAAACAACATAAAGACACTACAGACAGCATCTCTGATGTGCCTTCTCCTATGTCCCTATCCCCTTGTCCTCTTTTCCCCTCCAGTGTCAAGCACACTCTTTGGATGTTTTTGGTCATGTTGGCATGTCAGAGAATGAGATTAGTGGGTTCCATGCCATTTTTGCAGTAACATTTGATCTACATATTAGCAGTGACCTAAGTCTGATATCTGTAATGGGAACGGAACAGGAAATATTTATTTACAAAGATATTTTTAAATTAGATTTAAAAGTTTGTTAGGTGATATTAAATTAATTGTATTTTGTATATAAGTAGTGTATTCCCATACTTCCGTTTGAAATTTACCCCTTTCGCCTCAGGCAGGTTTGGCTAAAGTCATGTGTGTTTCCAGTGTTTTCTACTCATACCCTTTAACAGTACATTGAGGTTTTGTAAGTGATTGGTCTAGCAATGTATTCATGTTCATCATTTTCCATTATGGTTGTATTAATAGTATTTAAACAATTTATCGATATTTCGATGAATATTTATAATGTAGATATTTTGTTTAATTTCCTTGTGTTGTTTGGAAAACAAATCATTTGTTTCCCCTCTTTATTTTGTAGGTATTGTTATTTTGATGCTATTTTGTGCCTATATTAGGGTATAAAACATCATGATGATATTCACAAAAATGTTTTAGAGTATAACCATTAAAAGCCCAGTACTACTTCTTCCAATATCAAAAAAATGCTATTCATAAAACTTCAACCGAGAACTCTGCTTCCGTCTTTCATGTCTCTTCTGTGTGCACTGTGTTCAGTGGTACAATTCCGGAGCTCTGTGTATACCAAGGTCTCAATTTTAGTAGTAGATTTAGAAATGACAAAATGGGGAATATTTACTGCAAAATTTAAGGGGGGAAATTTAGGGAAGTTTAGAAGTGGTTTAGGAAGGGCATGCAAATTCTAAACACACTCATAAATGAGTAAGACAAATAACATTCACAAAAGATACAGCATCATTTACTACAGTAGTAGTACAGACAAATAAGGCTAAAAAATACTCCAGCCAAGCCATGCAGTAGGCCATGCACTACACAAGGCCAATCACTGATGCTGCAACATTTTGCCATTGAAATCGATAGAGGTAGGGAATTACTACACAGGAACTTCTATAATCACGTTTTTATTAGTAACATGTTTACTAAACTTTTTATAAGTGCATGTCAATATTAAAACTATTTTTATTAATTGTTTTTCTTTTTTAAATGTTAATTTTATTATATTTTAAAGTTATTTATTTTGCAAGTATTTAACTGTAAACATTTGTTATAATTAGGGCTCCCAGTTTTATGTTTTTTTTAAAAAATGTTTCCAACTGTATTTATCCATATTTCTTTTTTGGCCATCTTAGTGCTATCTACCCATATTTATTTTGTGTTTTGTGAATAGATGTAGTTGTAAAATGGTATATTTCCACATTTATTTAACTGATAAACACTGTCATGTTAAAGCAAATTAAGCAGCTAAATATAGCCAACCACTACACCCACAGATAAATATTAGAATTATAATACAAATTGTGTTCAAACATGCCTGTATTTAGGAAAAATCTCAACTTGTGTTTTTTAACTTCCCATGCTGTCTATGTGTTCAGCTGTCTGCATTTATTTGTAAAAATCACTAGAAATGGAAAACTGGAAGCCTTAGTTATAATATAATATACAGTTTAAGGTAATTGGTAACGTTTTTGGATGTAAGCGTACATCTATGTTTGTGGAGATCTCCACATGTAGATTTACCTTTGTGGATCAACCCCAACGTGTATTCGAAGTGTATATTGTGGTGGTCAATATTTAGGCTATCAAAATTACTTGGGTGTTGGTATTGTTTTGTACAACCATCATGTGGTAGACCTAATAACATCAATGGATGAAGCCAAGGATTTAAAAACTCATAACATAAGCAACTACATTGACATCGGGAGGGCTTCTGACAAGATCAGCTTGCAAATTTTACAGGCAGGTAAGGGGTACATTAGATATTTTATAAAAGATCCTTTATATAAACCATTCAGATCTGGTACCAGAATCTAAAAGCTACTATCATAATTAACAATTTCCCAAAAGGCAATTTCCCTACTCAACAGAGCCACAAACAGGGGGATCACTGAAATAATATCGAGGGACAGAATATCGACCAACAAAAATATCGTTGACAAAATATCGAGAGACAAAATATCGAGTTTCTATCTACAAACAGGTAAGTACAAAAATATCGAGTTAAAAATATCGTTTACAAAAATATAGTTGTAAAAAATATCGACTTTAATAAAAACAATGTTTAATTACATTAATATAAAAAATTAATTACTAAAATATACTGAACAATACTTGAAATAACTTTTAATAATTAAATAATTAATGAAAGTAAAAAAATAATATTTTTTTAATCATATTTCTTAAAACATATATATATAGTAACAAAATTAAATTAAATAATAGCCAATATTATTAACGTACAAATACAAAAGAGTAAAAATTACTATTCCCACTCCAGTGGGTGCAACAGTAGGGAAAGTGTTGGATAGCGTAGGGGTTAAAATTACTATTCCCACTCCAAAGAGTGCAACAGTGGATATATGACGTTACAACGCAACTTTTACAACGCACTACCATTACAACGTAAGTATTGGTAAGTATATAATAATTTTTTTAATTTAAATTATTTAAAATTATTTTAATATAATTTAATTTAATTTCATTTCATTAAATTAAATTAAATTAATGTAAATTTAATTTTACTTTATTTTTACACTGTACCCCTGTACCCCAAAAACTCAAAACTGACCCTGAACCCTAACAAAAACCCTTTACCCAAAAACTCAAAACTGACCCTGAACCCTAAAAATACCCCTTTACCCAAAAACTAAAAACTGACCCTGAACCCTAAAAATACCCCTTTACCCAAAAACTAAAAACTGACCGTGAACCCTAAAAATACCCCTTTACCCAAAAACTAAAAACTGACCCTGAACCCTAAAAATACCCCTTTACCCAAAAACTAAAAACTGACCCTGAACCCTAAAAATACCCCTTTACCCAAAAACTAAAAACTGACCCTGAACCCAAAAAATACCCCTTTACCCAAAAACTAAAAACTGACCCTGAACCCTAAAAATACCCCTTTACCCAAAAACCAAAAACTGACCCTGAACCCTAAAAATACCCCTTTAATTTAACATAATTAGCAATTAATCAATTACATTAAATTAATTACCAATTATATTTTAATTAATTAACAAATATTTTTTAATTAACAATTAATTAAATATTACTACCAATTAATACATTTACATATTTAATTAATTATAATTAAATTACTTCCCAACCTATTCCCCTATAAACCCACAACTCGCTACAGGAAATAAATTATTTTAATTTACATAATTAGCAATTAATTAATTAAATTAAATTAATTACCAATTACATTTTAATTAATTAACAAATATTTTTTAATTAACAATTAATTAAATATTACTACCAATTATTAAATTTACATATTTATTTAATTATAATTAAATTACTTCCCACCCTATTCCCCTATAAACCCACAACCCGCTACAGGAAATAAATTATTTTAATTTACATAATTAGCAATTAATCAATTAAATTAAATTAATTACCAATTAAATTTTAAATAATTAACAAATATTATTTAATTACCAATTAATTAATTATTACTACCAATTAATAAATTTACATATTTAATTAATTATAATTAAATTACTTCCCACCCTATTTCCCTATAAACCCACAACCCGCTACAGAATAAAATTACACAATAATTTTTAAAAAATCATTAATTAAAAATAATTATAACATAAAATGACACTTTTCACACATATTATAACATAAAAACACTATAAATGATTAAATATTATAAAAAACGATATTTTTTACTATCTAGATTATATACTTGGATATTTTCACTTTCTATATTATTTACAGTCGATATTACTTCACTTACCTTAAAAACGATATTTTGGCTGTCTATATTCTGTCCTGTCGATATTTTGTCCAAACGATATTTACAACTCGATATTCTGTCCAAACGATATTTTGGAGTCGATATTATGTCTGTGCACCCAAACAGGGATACCTTCTTAGCCCTTCGTTGTTTTTTTGTAACCAATTTTACTGGATTTTATCCACATCATGTATATATGAATATAGCCACAGGATTAAGAGACACTTACATTGACCTACATCCATTCATTGAGTTGTTCTTGCATTTTGTTGCAATATTATCAACAGGATTCATTGGTCCTGCTTTTTACAAACAGTTAAAACATTAAATAACAGCAGGTCATGTAGTGGCACCAACACACCTATAACTACTCTAATTACTTGTAGTATTCCCATCCACCCAGGAAACATCCAATCCTCCCTACTGCTTGGCATATAATGAAAGAGAGGCAAACGTCTCATTTGCAGGATTTACATAACGAAGCATTGTACCAAAAGAGGCATGGAGTGTTTTGGGGCCAGGGAGAAAGGAGAGGGTAGGGATTAAGGCAAGGTGGGTGGGGAGGGTTTATATCATGCTAGGCTCTCAAGGGCTGTGCCTAAATGCAGACCTGTGTGCAGATTTAACCTTTGAACTCTTTTTTTTTAAGCTTGTAAATCAAATAGCAGCACCTTCCAGTCTGCCGTGAGGGTCTATTTACATAGTTCAAGACCTCCTCTCGGTATAATGCCACAGCTTCCGCCTTCCCCACTTAAGTGTTGCTGCACACCAATGGGCCAGGCCTGATAATGTCTGAGCCTGCCAGTGCATGGCAATGAGACTGCGGGCCATAAGCAGTGCTAAGTCCATAAAACGATTTGCAGTTTTCAAGCGCTTAAGCAGCTCCAAAAATGAGCCCTCCAACGTGCAAATATTTGTGCGACCAGTAACCTGTTAATGAAGTGGAGTCGTCTCCTCATAGTGCTACAGCCTTCGAACATGTGCTCCATATCTTCTCCGATTTGATGACATAGAGGACAGTCTAAAGGCAACCTGTCGTGCAGTTCCTACTAATACTTAGGATCTTTGTGTTTGTTGGACAACATAAACTAGGGTATTGGTGCCTAGACTGATTCCGGACACCCCCACAGGATATGTTAGCCTTTAGACCAGCTAGCTCACAGTGCCACCGTAAGCCCCACGAACCTTACCAGGGTGCTAACGGTTTCTGGCAACCACTGAACATAACAACTTTGATTCCTCAGGGATTTTGAAAACTGTGCAAAATCTTTCACTCAGTCACTCGTGCTCACTCAGGTACACAGATAATACACAGTGGGACGTTTTCAATATATTTATCGTACCAATGTCATTCTTGTATAAAATACATGTGCTGCAATGATTAATAGACAGACGCAGATGAAAGTGATTAAAAGCACCAAAAGGGTGAATAGCAGATAGGTCTACCATAGTGCTAAGACAATGTATATATGCAGGCCTATAAAACATGTCAGTAATCGAGCATACTCCTACTATGCGAACCCTACTCTAAGTGGACCTAGCGTGAGTGTATGTGTACAGCCAAGAATTCCCCCAAGGGATTATCCAACTCCATTAACTGATGGGAGATAACGAAGGACCCATCATTGTCACGAACTCGATCCCCCTCGCAAGATGTCAGATCACTGCGTGGTGTATTCTCAAAATGCAAGAATCCTCGGTATCAGCTAAAGTGCCTCCTCCTCTAATCTATTGGGATGCTCATCCTTTATAATGGAAAGCAGCCTTGCTATGTGCGTACAGATTAGTGATGTTATGGATACAAAGATAGCCCTGCTGCCCCGTCAATGAAGAAGGAGATGACATTTGAACGTAATGTGAGAAGAGACCGTGTACATGATGTCAGGGTATTGTGATAATTTTCTGTGAAGATAAATGTATAAACAATTTTAGTTTCAGGGAAACTAATCCAACATTGTCACACATGCAAATATGTGCCAAAGGTTACTGCTGAAAAATAGGACAATGTAAGAAATAAACTGCTTAGCTACATAGGCCTAACATGGGAATATAACAGACCCAAACATCTAGTGGAGAGTCGCTGTTGTGAGATAGGCTTCATGTAGAAAGTCATGCAAAATATACTATAACTTAGCATTTCAGGACAAGTGCCTTGGGCAGATAAGGGCCGTCTCCCTTTCTTTTTTTTGTTAGCTCTCTGCCAATGTCCCCCTTCCAGCTCCTACGAGCCACAGACAACGGTCAGGCTTGGTGTACGCTAGAGCACGGACAAACCACATGATGAGCCTGGGACCACCACAGTGTGTGTATCAGTGGGTGCTAATCTAGCTCTGTGTCTGTGATGCGCCAGAGCCAATCCAGTGCAGTTACCCAATGACCATGAGCCAAGAAGTGACCCAGCAGTAGTTGATGTTCCTCTTGTAATCTATCAAAGGGCAGAAGTACACTGTCCTTAAACAGGGCACCCAGTGCACCTACACCTGCAGCCTCCCAAGTATCTATCCCTTCCTTCCCTCCATATTATGTCACTGAATGATGTGATAGAGTAAAATGGGATTTCAGTTGAATTTTGTGGGATGTGTGACATGAGTCATAGACTGCAATGAAACTATCACATGCTACCCGCAACAGGTAATTGGCATCCTGTGGAGCTCTTGCATACAGGAAGAAGTTCTGCCTGACCACACGCTGCACTTGTGTGAAGTCCTAACTCCTCTGTGAGGCATCCTGCCAACCAGCATGTGGGCCACTATAGCTGCACCGCTAAGTAATAGTGCTGAAAGTTTGGGGCCTCTAAGCCCCCTTTGTCCAATGGCAGTTGTAGCTGAGGGAATGAAAGCCGATACCTTCCCTTATTCCAAATTAAGTTCCCCAGAGCTGAATGCAGTGTGTGAAGGGTAGATTTAGGGATATGTACCGGAAGGTTGTGAAAGTAGTAAAGAAAATGTGGCAGCATCACCAGTTTAGATAAGAACACACTATACTGCACTGTCAGTGGTAATGTACTCAGTATTGTCATTTTAGGTTGAATAGATGAAATGGCCTTGGTGAGATTGCCATTGATGAGTTCCTTAATCTCATATTTATTCCTAACTTTCCGAATGTGCGGGCTCCCACCGTAAACAATGGGAATCAACAAGAAAAATCTGCTTGGGGCAATTTGGATGGGAATAAGCAGGATTTAGCCCAGTTCATGCCCAAACCAGACACAGCTTGAAATTCCTGTAGGATATCCCAAACATCTGGTATACCCTCCTGAATGTCTCTCTCTTGCCCCTGCTGCTGAAACTTCTGGGCTCTGGCTCCCTTGCCAGGGCAAGGAAAAGTAGGAACAGCAGACAGCCTTGCCATAGTCCTCTGCTCACTAGAAATGGAGAGGAGATAAATTGGCCAATTTTTTCACCCTAGCAATGGGTTCAATATTCTGTGGGTAAAAGAGCATATGCAACCTACCTGTGATATCGAAAGTGGTCAGAGATGAGAATAAATAATTCCATTCCACTGTATCAAATGGTTTCTCCAAATCCAGTACCATGCATGCAGCATAGTGCCACTGGATTGAAGAGAGCTTCATCCCCCTATGTAAGCGACAGATGTTAAGAGTGGTAGACCTTCCAGGCACAAAACCGTTATGGTCTGGATGCACAAATCCTGGCATATGCTCGTATATTCTTCCCATTATAACTATTCTCAAGAACTTGTAATTCAACCAAGCATAGATAATGGGCTGGACTTGAATAGCTCCAAGGGGTCCCTATCGGGCTTTGGGAGGAACACCAGTAAGGACTCCCAAAGTGTGGACGGAAGTCTGCCTTCCAGTAGGGCCGTGTGATACAGCTACAGAAAAGTAGGAGGCATTTGGGGTTTGCATGCTTTATACAATTCAATTGGAAACCCATCCAGCCTTGGAGTCTTATTAGTTGCTGTGCTCCGTATAGCTCCTCGGATGTCCTGCAGTGCAATGGATGGTTGAGCTATTTTCTATCCAAAGACTTGATAGTAGTTAGTGTCACTGAGTTAAGGAAATGTTGTATGTTAACCTGACTGTCAAAAAAGGGAGGGTCCTACAGGCTTGGTAATGGGAGGTGAATGTTCTGTGTAAGTCTACCTGGTTGGTGAATATGTGCATTGGGGTTATCCTGATCATAGTGAACGGTGTAGTTGGTGTACCAGTGCACACAGCCATGCTAATAGACCACTTGACTTGTCCCCCTCTGCATGCATTTTTGTTTGGTATGCCTGAAAGTCCAGACAGTGTATCAGTTTAATCAACTGGGCATGCAGTTCTAGCACCTCTGTTAATTTGCTCTGCCTTGTTTGGTCTGTTTGGGCCACTGCCTCTAAGGCTCTTGTGGATGTTTCAATGCGTATCAGGTGTTTCTGTAATGTTCTGTTGTTCCTATAAATCTATATCGAATATGCATGGCAAAAAATGGCCGGTTGCGCTACATTGGGGGTGTATATCCTCCATAACAGGATAGGACTGCCATCTAATTTTCCTTTAACTAGCACAGAACGACCCTCTGTATCTATCTCCACTGCGGTATAGTGTTAGGGAATTCCAGGCCTTACCCGAACAAGGACCCCACGGGCGAAACCTGAATACATGTTGCAAAAATATTGTCCGCACCAGCGTTTTTGCACACTGGCATCTTCCCCTTCTGCAATATGAGTCTCTTGCATTAGAGCAATCTAAGTGCCTCTCCTTCTAATATATTGTTGGACTACATACCTCTTAGGCATTGTGCTCATACCACAGACATTCCACGTTATTATACCAACTCTCGTCATCCTGCTGCTATCACAATAGGGTGGGCAAACCATATGGTCACATTCACGTGTCCAAGCACAGTGAATAAATACTGCTTAAGAGAAGATGGTAGCACGCTACATGACTCCGTAAACTGCAGAACTAGAGCCCTCAGCTCCCCTCCCAGGGCGACTACAGAACCCGTGGTTTCCTAAACAGGTAATAAACTTTCCCAAAGATGGGGTGCCCCTAAATGTGGGGACCCATTGCTTCTCAGTTAATATATAAAAAGGGGGAGTACCTTTCTCAAAGACAAACCCTCTGGAGTGAACCATACCTGCACCGTGCGTTACCATTCACAGGATTTCATCCGCTGTCTGTTGCATAATTTCTGATAATGTCAATGAAGACATGCTGCTTGTGGAGCAGTTGGACTCAAAGTCAGATGTGCCTTTTGCTGGAGTATGAGGCAGTGGTGAATACCGATCTGCCCATAATGTGACCACAGTCATTAATGCCTGGGCCTGTTCCTCCTTTGCCTGTTCTGAAGTTAGAGCCCCCTGAACCCTAGCACCACTAGTGTTTAGAGCTTTGTGTTTCCTGCGAAGTTGAGCTTGAACTGCACATGACCAAGGGGCTGGTAATGGTGGAGTGGAAGACTCATAACAGAGTTGCACCATCCAATCCTAGTCATCCACTGGTTTGGTGAAAAAATATCTTGTGTTTCTGACCATGACTTTAAGTTTCTCTGAGAAGAATAGTGTAGGCCAACCTGTCTTAGTCAACCCCTGACCCCCAGGAAGGGGGTCCTGCAGCGTTTCACTCCTAGTGTGTAGTCCGTAAAAATGAACACTCTTGCATTTGCGTAGTGAAGCTTTGCAGTCGTCTGGGTCACCTGCAGCAGAGCCTCCTATTCCCTGTATTTTATTGTACGAGCTACTGCCGGCCCATGAGGAGCCTTGCTGGTGGTCGTCACGCTAGGACTCTGTGGATGTGTCCACTTGGAAGTAAAGGGACAGCTTATCTGGAGCCACCACCTGCATTAGCCAGGTTCTTAGAATGTCACGGAAACCGCACCCTCAACCCTTCCTGAAAGCCTACTGTAATGAGATTGCTTTGGCAAGAAAGCCCCTCTGAGTCTTCCACCCTAGGTTCAAGCTTTTGAACTTTAGTGGTGAGGGACAAGTCTTGTCCAACCAGATCCTTCATTGTCAGTCAAATATCAGTGATCACACTTTTTGTTTGTGTGACACCGTCTGCCAGCTTTTGTTGGTCCTCAGGTAGCATACCCAGCTCAATTACCACTGTATTGACTCTAGTGTATATGTACTGCCTGGTAGCGGCAATGACCTTGCTTATTATACCCACTTATAAATCTCTGTGGGTACCAAATTAGGCATCCAATGATAGTACCTGTTCATGGCGACCAGCAGTGTCAGTGCTCTGACACCCAAGCAACTGGGATCCTGTTTCTCCTTTACCCCCCATGATCAGTCACCGCCTGTAAGGAGGTATGGAATCAGTCTTCGAGTCCATCCCATGCTGGGAGTTCCAGTGGATGAGATGGGGATTTGTTATGGTCCCGCCAGGTCCCCGGGTCACTCACAAAGCACTCAGCAGAGTGGCATGAACAGTCTGTGGGAGCAGGAGATTCCCGCCTTGAAATGCAGTACCAGGGGGCATTACACTAGAGTCAGGTGCTTTTAAGAGTCTGCAATTAAATCTGTGCTATTCACCACTGCCGGAGTCAGTCACCTGATCGGACCACTCCACAAGTCCTCTAGGCCTCTTGGCAGGACTCACCTCGCGCCTGAGTCTGTACAGTAGGGGGACAAGAGCAATCCTAGTGTCACATCAATTTTAGCCATAGGTCAGGCCAGAGGTCACGGGGCCTCTGCCACGCCCTCTCCCATAAAAACAGGCTTTACTAAGCTCTAGGAACAGCCAGGCTTTAGGCTCTTGTGATGCCTCTGCAACCACACCAATTTCTACTGCCACAGTCCAGGCCCTCAATGCAGTGGCACACCCCAAGTGTTGTATTTCCTTTTTGTTGTATTTCAATGTCTGTCAAGCATGGGGTGCTTCAGATCATGATTGAGAAATGTTTGCTGAGCTGTGTATGGGTGAGGTTATGGTATAGCAGGGTGTGCTACAGTTCATGATTCGGTAATATCAGTGTTAAGATCTCAGTGCAGGAAGAGCAGCGGGTCTTTTAGTTGTTAATTGAGGTATTTAAGTAGCACTGAATGAGTCCTCGCATTGAAATAATATAGAGAGCTGCATTTCAGAGTTCTGTTACACTGAAAGAGTAGCATATAGAGCATATTTGTTACAACTGTACTGTTCAGGGTTCTCCAGGTCAAGAGAGATTCAGTCGCAAGCCCCAAATGAAGTGGGGTGACCTTCTGTGGCAGGTTATGTGGCACCTTTTACCCACAAACTAAAATGAAACGGGCATGGGAAAAGAGATGGTGGAGCAAAGTGGTAATTATGGACTATATCATTTCTAGTGAAAGTGGCGACCCTATTTAATCCATACTTCCTCAAAACAAACTTTCAGTGACACTCTCCTTACCAGAACTGGACTGCCGAATGGGTTTAAGAATCAGAGGGCTGCTCACTGGGGTGGATGTACTACCGAACTGTTGTCCAATCCAGCATTTAAATCAATGTATGTATTTATTTGCTTACTTATTTGACATGAGCAGTGAGACACTTCCAAATACAGATGTCCAGAGTATTGGTATTTATCACAGTCAATTAATAATATAGCTCCCACCAGGTCACTCAGAATGAGGCTCTTTGTGTAGGTGAAGATCCTAACAAGTGGCATTATTTAAAAGCATCCTCATGCTAGCAAAATACCTTATGCTTTTCATTTTGCTCCTTAATCCCTTGGGTGCTAGGCATGTACTGGACAAGTCCTTAGCATAGTATCCTAGGTGCTAAGGACATGTCCAGCACATGCTAGCACCCTCCCTTGGGGGAAAGTGCTTGTACTTCCCCCACAAACCTCCCTGTCACATTCCCCCACTGGGGATGGCAGTGGAAAAGCTTCCATTGTTACCACTGATCCCTCTCCCAGTGAGATCATGGCTCCAGTGGGCATACAGCACACCAACATCATGATTACCGCTCATGGACACTATGGAAGTCATTTACTTTCAGTACATCTGCAAGGAGGACCTGATTGAAGTAGATCTGCTAACTAGGCGAGGAATCGGGGTGGAAGATGCATACCAGAGGAAAGGAAAGAGTTTCCCCTGGTGTCTCTTTTCTCTCTATTTCTGATGTATGATTGCAGGTGGGACTGCGATCATGCAGCAGGAATGCAAACACTGGGAGGCCAGGGATTGTTTTTGCAATGAGAGTGACCCTTTGGGCAATGCTCTCTCTGCCCAAGAGCACATGTGTTTATTTTTGTTTTCATCCTCCCTGGGTTCAGATAGGCCATTTTGTAAGTGAAAGTTTCCTGGGAATGGGGTGGAACCAGCTACAAGCAAGGGAGTTGTGCCCATATGTTGTTGCAGGGGAGTGTCCATTTGGGAAAGGGTCACTCCCTTACCGGAGGCCTACTTACTTTTATTTCCATCTTCCCTATGAGTCAGACGGCTGTTTATTAAGACGTTATGGCCCCCTGGGAGGAAATAAATCAACTAGACATCAGGGAGATATGCCCATATGTCCTTTTAGGGGAGTGTCCCCTCAGGCAATGTATGCTCCCTGAAGGGGACATTTCTTTCTTTTGTTTCCGCCCTTGCTGTTTTTTAGGCTGATGTTCCCCGTGGGAGGGGGGGCACTTGACATTAGGGAGTTGTGCACATATGTTTTTTTAAGGAAGTGGCCCCTTGGACAAGAATCGTTGCCCTGAAGGAGCCTTTGCTTATTTGTTTTCCTCAACCAGGGGGCTGATCAGTCAGAAAACCACTAGACACTAGAGAGTAGGTTTCCACATGTGGGTGGGAGCTGTCAGAGGGGTAAGGTTTAATCCACTCTGGGGTGGTAACCAATTTTTTGTCTTTGTTTGCTGACCCCTTGGCAGCACATCAGCTGCTTTTGATGCAGATCTGCCTCCCCCACCATAGTCAATGTGTTTCATAATGCTAACTGTTTTATTTCTTATCATCATTTGCATTTTTGAAAATTATGTGTTATCATTTTTATTGTAATGTAAAGCTTTTGATATTCTTGGTGCCAAATCCAGCTTGTGTCTCTGCATTAGTAGGTCTGCAGTTTGTGAAGTTACATGTGTTTGGTAAGGAATCGTTTTTTCTAATGTTTACTTCAAATGAGTATCATTGCCCTGCTTAAATTCCTTTTAACTGTTGTATTAATTGTAACATTTTTAATATATGCTTTCTTGTGATTCAAATTCACATTTATATTTGTGCAAGATCTATAATGTGCTGCCTTGTGAATGACTGTTTTATTGCCTTTCCTTTCTAGTGGGATATCTTTGGTACTTGCTGATTCTGTGCAGAGTAGGTCTAGTTGATCCTTAGTCTAGCTGCCCATGGCAAGTGAGTGGTATCTAGGTATCCTTTTATAGTAGCAAATAGTCATATTTTCCTTTCGATTTGTTCAGTTCGAACTTGACATTGTGTTGTCTTTTGTTGTCTATTTTTTGTAACAGTTTTTTGTCAAATATTTTTATTGACATTTAAGTAACATACATAAGCAAAGTATGAACAGTCACATCGCCAAATCTATTCATAACTATACACACAAAATGACCAGAGTCACTGTGCAGGGTCTTAAAATGTGTGCCTCCATAGTGTACAACATGGAAGGCCTCAAGATCCACTTTAAATACAATGCAATAAAACCAATTAACCCCTTGTGGGACGTAGCCCTTTTGGCAGGTTCACCCCTAAAACTTTTTGCTTTTAAATGTGACCTGGTCTTAGTTGTTTTTGGCTTCTGCGCACTTTAACACTGTGTCCCAGTGTAAAGTGTGTGCGCAGTCTGAGTGCGTGTGGTGAGATTGGCCTGCCCTCCCATAGGAATGCATGGGGAATGTGTGTGTCCATGGTAGTTCATGATGTGTGGGGAGTGCAGGGGCGAGTTTGGTATGTGCGAACTCGTGAGATTAAATGCTGCGCGATGGTGTGCGCAGATTTAATGTGTCTAGTGTAGAAGTGCCACTTCTAGAAGTTGGCATGTCTGTGTAGTAAATGTGAATTGACTGTCTGGCTTGTGATTGGCTGGACCTGGCTGGTGTACCTGGCTCCAGGAGCCAGGATGCGTCTGCCCCAGTGGTGAATGGAGAGATCTGCATGTTGATGGGAGGGAGGAGTGCACCTGGGACCTGAATAGGGCTAGGCCTTCCCTATACAATGCTGGCTCCACCCCCTGTGGTGCGACTGATGTCCCTAGCCTGTCCTGTGAATGGGGAGAGGGACTAAGCAAAACAAAGTGGTCCAGAACCAGCTGCGTCTGGATTTCCCCCTACCCTGCACCCTCCAGACAAAGGAAATAGGTGTATAAAAAGGGGCTGTGACCCCATGCATGTTGTTCTCACTTGTTCCTGACCCGAGAGGGGGCACCTGCTGCTGCTGGGCACCAGGAGGAACCGCCACTGGGGACTGCCTCCCTGCTGGATGGCCCTGTGAGCTGGCCCCTGGGCTCAGCCTTTGCCCCCCCTTGCATATTGAGAGACTTCCTTGGGACTACAGCGCTGGGGAGCGCTTTGCTTTGCCTTCCTGTAAGCGCTTTATTTTCTGTTCCAGAAGGACTGTGGAGGGCCTGCAGCGCGCAGCTGCCCTGTGTGGGATTCCCCCCACAATCCCTACTCAGAAGGCAGGTGCTCACTCTACATCTTGGCGCCGTCCTAGCGGGTGCCTACCCCGCTGTTTGCGCTGATTTACGGCGTGGGTGCCCACCATGCATCCCGGACGCCTGTTTTCGACCTCCTCGAGCAGGTGCCTACCCTGCATTATGGCCGCCGTGCTGATGGTCGTTTAAATTGCGTGGGTGCCCAACCCGTGACTTTTGTCCGTTTTTAAAGAAATTGGGTGCCCACCCCGTTTTTGTGTCCTTCGAGGGGACCTCCCCCGGCATGGGGATCCCCCTGTGTGCTGAGAAGAACGCAGGAGCCCACTCTGCCTTTGCGCCGCGTTGCAGAGAGGGGCTGCCGCGCTGCCCACAGCGACCCCGAAGTCAGGCGGCGCCTTTCCTGACGTGGGGCGGGACTACCGCTGTCCCGGAGGAAGCCCCGCGCCCACGAGAGCCCGAGAGAAGGATCCGGAAGCCGACGGGAGCCCACCCTACACTCCGGTGCTGAGGAAGAGTGAGGCGGCACCGCGACCCAAGAGATCTGCCGATGGGACCCCCATACGGAGGGGGGAGCGCGACTGGAGGAGTCTGGGGAAAGAAGCAGAGGGGGCTCAAGACACATTGCCGGTGCCTGCCCCCACCGCCTACCAGCCACGTGCAGCCGCCAGAAGAGTCCCAGACAGAGAGAGGAGACCGTGAGGGACTCCTAGGTGAGTGGGACATTACCCCCCACCATCGCCGGTCCCTCTTCTCCCCGAGCGGTCCCGCAGTGCAGCGGACAGCTCCAACATTGGGGGCAAGTGTCTTTAGGAGTCCCCCGAGTGGGGCTCCCACAGTGGTGCATAGGCGGATTGTTTAAAGGGCCCGTGTCCCCCCTACTTGGCCTAGCACCAAAGCGGTGCCAGTTTCCAGAGTGGCCCCGGATGGCAGCGGGCCGCGCCAATGCCTCAGTATTGTCTGGAGCCTAGAGGGCTCTAATCTTTGGGCAAATGTTGTTTTAAGGGCCCAGTGGGGTCCGCAGGGGTCTGTGCTACCCCTTCTTATGCCCAAGCATTAGAGGAGCCAGTGTGCTCCAGGGGGACCTGATCTCTAGATCCTAGAAGGCTCCAACATTTGGTGCCATTTGTTTAAAGGGCGACTGAGAGCCCTTGCCGCATTTTTGTCCCACCTCCCAGCTGCTCAGCAATTAGTGGGCAGCTGCAACGTTTAGGCTATGCACATCGTTGTAACTCTACAGCTGCCCAGCAAGTAGTGGGCAGCTGCTACGTTTAGGCCCCTGTTGCACACTCTTATTTTGCTGCCTGCGCAGCCTGCCCTGACTGTGTGGACATAGGGCGTTGTCCCTGAGAGAAGCCAGTTGGCCCTGGGAACTGTTTTCATGTGTTGGGCCATCGCTGGGGGTTTATGCCTAATGTGATTTATGTGCTAAGGGGATTTTAGTGCTAGGAAATGTAATGCATTTAGTATGTTTTACGCACCCTGTGTTTTATGCCTATACCTCTAAATGTGTTTTTATGAGTAGGAGGTGGTTTTTTGCATAGTATAGTTTATACTAGTGAGTTTGTGTCCCTGCGTGATCTATGCCTAAGGTGATTAGGGTTGCGAAGTGTGTACCTACCTTTTACCAGTGGTTACTGGTTGTGTTCTACAATTGTTATTTTTGTGCTACAATTATTCTATATTCTAAGTGCTATTTCTACTAAGTGCTGACAGTGGCCTCCGTGGCCCTGTCCTGTGTATATAATCCCCTGTAAATGCTGCCCAGTGCCAGTGGCACAGTGTATCTGTGTGATTATGATGATCTAATGTGTTTATGGTAATACAAAGGCTATTTTTATATATAACCTTGTGTGGAGTTCCTTTTTGTGGTGCGCCTAGTGTGTTGTTGATGTGTGTGTGTGTGTGTTGCGCAAACACTTTACACATTGCCTCCGGGATAAGCCTGACTGCTCGTGCCAAGCTACCAAGGGGGTGATCAGGGGTTATCGCACGACGGGACAATGCCTTAACTTACACCTAGTATTAGGGAAATACACTGTTGTTAAGCGTGGGGACATCCATTTAGCTTTTATAGACTTATCCACCGCTTTCGACCTTGTAAACAGGCGGAAACTTTGGGCTTCCCTACATAGTATTGGGCTTGTACCGGTTTTGATTTCCTTCTTGGCAGCGATACATGAAAACACCACGGCGGATGTTTGTTACAATGAGAACGGCAGCCTAACCGAGGCATGGCCAGTCAACCGAGGGGTGCGACAGGGGTGCATTCTTGCACCCCTGCTGTTTACACTTTACATTAATGAACTGGGTGATGCCCTGATCTCATCTTGTAAGGATGTCCCCAGAGCAGGCTCAAAAATGATCCCGGCTTTATTGTATGCAGATGACGCCGTTCTGGTGGTTAGGACGTTGCGGGGGTACAATCACTTTTAGATTGTTTTATTGATTTTATGGACTCTCTAGACCTAATTACTAACCTCAAAAAGTCACATTCTATGACTATTGGTAAGGGACGGGCTAAAAAGTCTAAATTTTACTGTAAGGGTATTGAACTCACGAAAGTTCCTGCTTTCCCATATCTAGGTGTACTTTTTGATGAAAGGCGATCATGGGTTATGCAGCGTGCCCATAAAAAGAATACTTTAGCTAGAGCGACTGGGTCACTATTAGGATTTGCAATAAGGGTAGGCTCTAAACCACTCCTGGCCCTCTTAAAGATCTATAATGCTAAGTGCCTTCCTATGGTTACTTATGGGAGTGATGTATGGGGCTATACTGACACCGGTGATATACAGACAGCAGAACATGATTTTTTTAGTAAGCTGCTGTCGCTCCCAGCGTCGACTCCAACTTTTAATCTTCATGAGGACTTAGGTGCTGGTTTTATCTCAGATCAGATTGCGGTTGCCCCATTATTATGTTGGTTAAGAATATGGGCTCAGCCGCCACCTAATCTGAATCAGATAATTATTCAGTACTGTGTGTCTTTAGATAAGGGATCTGATATCCCCTGGATCCGTTATATTAAGATACAAATGGACTCACTGGGCTGTCCTGAGCTGTTTTCAAACCCTAGAGCCATTGGCAAGGGGGCTATCAGAGATTTGAAGTCCCAGTTCCTGAACAGGGTAATGCTAGCAAGGGAGGAAGCGGGTCTATCTAAACGATCGATGAGGAGTTTTGTTATGTTGAGTTCAGGCAGAGAGATACAGCCATACCTGACTTACATAAACAAACCCTATCATTAGTTTGTGTTAACAAGATTCAAACACAACATGCTCCCCTGGCTAGTGTCATTACCTAAAGGCTATTCCAAAGAGAGATCGTTGGGTCCTTGCCCTTGCGATAATTTTTCAGAGTAGAATACTCTGCACATGTTTTTTTTCTGTGATTTTTATTTATCATTGCGTAGGAATTTTATTCTACCTTTGTTAAGAGGGGCACATTTTGAGCAAGTTAGGCCAGCTTTAGCCTATCTGCAGATGCTTAGTTCCTCGGTTGTGTGTTTTGGGGTAGCTAGTTATATCACTGGGGCAATCAGGCGAATAAACACACTTATACTATAGTGTTGTTTCTCTTCTTCTTTTTTAAAGTATTTTATGAAAAATGAGATTTTTAATTTATGGATTTTGGTGTGTGACAAACATTTTAATGTATTTATTTGAAAGCCAAGGTTGTTTCTGGTAGGGGGTGTACCTGTGGACGGCAAATGGTCTCTTTAAACTGGCATATGTATTATTGTCTGTCTTTTTTATAATGTATAATGGGTAGTTGTGATGTGATCGGTGCTTTGATGGTTTTAAATTTTAACCGAATAAAGATACTTTGACTTTGAGCAGGAGTTATCTTGGCGTGTGACTCCCTTGCCCTGACTAGAGTGGTGGTTTCTGCCTGGCCTTGGAGCAAGCCTTAGCCAACCAGAAATCCCATTTCTATTCTAACACCCCTTCGCTGATAGGCCTTTTCCCCCTCTGTGCTCAACCTTTTTTTGGCTACTTGGGGTAGTGCGCGCTTAGGCCCCTGTAACTTTTTGACCACATAAGATATCCATGCCAACATTTGGGTCTTTTTCTTCCAACATCATGGGGATTCTAAAGGTACCCAGGGTTTTTGGATTCCCCTGGAGGGGTTCCAGAAATTAGCCAAAATACAGCAACATTTTCATTTTTTGGGGAAAAATTGTAAAAAGGGGCTGCAAATAAAAGCGTCTGGGTTTTTCCCTGCAAATGTTATCAAAAAAGGGTTTGTGGGGAAGAAATCACCATTTTCCCAGCTTTTAGAGAATGACAGACTTTTGTCAGAAAACCAACATTTTTTACACAGTTTTGGCATTTTTCTGGGACATAGCCTATTTGTGCTATTTTTTGTGCTTTCAACCTCCTTCCAGTTAATAGTAGAAATGGGTGTAAAAGCAATAATGGATTCTGAATTCAGCAAGGGGTCATTTGTGTAGATCCATCAAGATTTCTTTATAGAAACTAACAGTTAAATATAGAAAAAATTGAAAATTTGTTGAAAAAAACAGCCTTTTGTGTCAACGTTATCACCTGTAACTTCTTCTAAATATGACAGCTCTTTGAAAGCAATATACCGTTACATCCGCTGGACAATCCTGGTTGTGGGAATATAAAGGACTTGTAGGTTCAAGAACCCGACGAACCCAGAGTCAAAAGCTGAGCAGCAATTTACAATGGCTTTTTATTATGTACTGGGTATATAGCAATTATTGTGGGAAAATGTATACGTCAATCAATCAATCATTTGTAAAGTGCACTACATACCCGTGAGGGTCTCAAGGCGCGGGGGGCGCTACTGATCAAACAGCCAGGTCTTGAGTATGCTCCTGAAGGTCAGCAGGTCTTGGGTCTGTCGTAGGCTCAGTGGGAGGGTGTTTCATGTCTTGGCGGCAAGGTGGGATAAGGATCTCCCACCGGTGGTTGTTCTTTGGATGCGCGGGACGGTGGCGAGTGAGAGGTCGGCGGAGCGTAGCTGGCGGCTGGGGATTTTGAAGGAGAGCCATCTGTTGAGGTAGGCTGGGCCAGTCTTGTGAAGTGCCTTGTGTGCGTGGGTGAGGAGCTTGAAGGATATCCTCCTGTTGACGGTGAGCCAGTGCAGGTTTCTCAGGTGGGGGGTGATGTGGCCTTGGCGTGGTACGTGTAGTCGTTTGATGAGCTTGGTCGGGGCTCCCACGTAGAGGGCGTTTCCATCGTCGAGTCTGCTGCTGACGAGGGCCTGGGTGATTGTCTTTCTTTGATCTCTCAGGATCCATCTGTAGATCTTGTGGAGCATGCGGAGGGTGTTGAAGCAGGAGGAGGAGACGGCGTTGACTTGCTTGGTCATTGACAGCGTTGAGTAGAGGAAGATTCCCAGGTTGCGTGTGTGGTTGGTGGGTGTCCGGGCTACCCCTAGTGCCGTCGGCCACCAGTAGTCGTCCCAGGCTGAAGGGTTGGAGCCGAGGATGAGGACCTCAGTCTTGTCTGAGTTCAGGTTAAGACGGCTGGTCTTCATCCAGTCGGCGACAGCCTTCATTCCTTTGTGGAGGTTGGCTTTGGCTGTGATGGGGTCCTTGGTGAGGGAGAGGATCAGCTGAGTGTCATCGGCGTAGGATATTATGTTGAGGTTGTGCTGTTGGACTACATGTGCGAGCGGGGCCATTTCAATGTTGAACAGCGTTGGTCTGAAGGAGGATCCCTGGGGTACACCGCAGATGATCTCGGAGGCTTTGGAACACAATGGGGGGATGCGGACGCTCTGGGTTCTGCTGGAGAGGAAGGAGGTGGTCCAATCAAGAGCCTTGTCTCGGATCCCTGCGGCATGGAGGCGTGGGCGTATTGTGCGGTGGCAGACGGTGTCTAAGGCGGCAGAGAGGTCTAGGAGGATGAGTACCGCGGTCTCGCCGTAGTCCAGCATGGTCTTGATGTCGTCTGTGGCGTTGATGAGGGCAGTCTCAGTGCTGTGGTTGCTGCGGAACCCTGACTGGGAAGGGTCCTGGATTCTGTTTTCTTTGAGGTATCGGGTTAGCTGTCTGTTAACGGTTTTCTTGATGACGTTGGCTGGGAATGGGGCAGAGAGATGGGCCGGACGTTCTTGAGGTCTCTTGGGAGGTCTCTACATGGAAAAATCGGTATGAAAGACACCTATGCATTTCTGAAATGGGAACAAATTGTAGAGTTCAGAAACAGTACATATTTGCACATTTTTGATATTGGGAATACACTTACTAGCATGAGAATTATCGGTCATGTTTCAAAATGACTTCTTTTTTACACAATATCTTTCATTTGGAAGGCAGAAATGCATCAAAAACCAATAGGTAATAACAGTTGCTTTACAAAACTGAATTACCCTAAGTCTCCCAATAAAAATGGTACCTCACTTGTGTGGGTAGGCATAGTGCCCGCGACAGGAAACTGTGCAAAACGCAACATGGACACACCTCAATTTCGCAGTGAAAAATTACCCTTTTTTGGCAAAGTGCCTAGCAGTAGTTTTTTAACCATAGCTCTGCTAGCACCTAGGGAAACCTAGCAAACATATACATTTTTGAAAACAAGACACCCAGGGAAATCCAGGATAGGATACCTTGACTGCTTCCCACCAGGTTCTGTTACCCAGAATCCCCTGCAAATCTAAACAATTAGAACATATTTTCCCCACATTTCTGTGGTGGAAAGTTCTACAATCTGTGTGGATCCACAAATTCCCACCCACCCGCGTTCCCCAAAGTCTTCCAAGACAAACGGTACCTCACTTGTGTGGGTCGGCCTAGTGCCCGCGACAGGAAACGGTGCAAAACGCAACAGGGTCACACCTCAATTTGGCAGTGAAAAATGACCCTTTTTTGGCAGAGTACCTAGCTGTAGTTTTTGAACCCTAACTCTGCCGCCACCTAGAGAAACTCAGCAAACCTATACATTTTTGAAAACTAGACACCCAGGGAAATCCAGGATAGGGTGACTTGACTGCTTCCCACCAGGCTCTGTTACCCAGAATCCCCTACAAATCTAAACAATTATCAAAAAGAACATATTTTCCCCACATTTCTGTGGTGAAAAGTTCTGGAATCTGCGTGGATCCAAAATTTCTACCCACCCCGCGTTCCCCAAAGTCTTCTGAGAAAAATGGTGCCTCACTTGTGTGGGTCGGCCTAGTGCCCGCAACAGGAAACAGTGCAAAACGCAACAGGGTCACACCTCAATTTCGCAGCGAAAAATGACCCTTTTTTGGCAAAGTGCCTAGCTGTCGTTTTCGAACCGTAACTCTGCTGGCACCTAGGGAAACCTAGCAAACCTATACATTTTTGAAAACTAGACAACCAAGGGAATCTAGGATGGGGTGACATCACTGCCTCCCACCAGGTTCTGTTACCCAGAATCCCTTGCAAACCTAAAGAATTCTCAAAAAAACAAATTTACCCCACATTTCTGTGGTGGAAAGTTCTGGAATCTGCGTGGATCCACAAAATTCCACCCACCCCACATTCCCCAAAGTCTTCCAAGAAAAATGGTACCTCACTTGTGTGGGTGATGCCACACATTCCCCCACAAAAATGTGCTAAAATTGAGGTTTGCAGAGAATTATGGGTGAGGAAACGTTGGGGGATCCACGGAGGCCATACCTCCTTGGAAGCCCCCGGTTGTCTTCTTTCAGAAATGTGTGGGTTTGGTAGGTTTCCCTAGATGGCCGACGAGCATGAGGCCAAAAATCCAGGTAACCCTCCTTGCAAAACCAGGTGGTTTTGAAATAGGCAATTTTGATGTCACCTCACTACGTTTTCGGCCTTTGCATGTAGCGGGTACTTGGGCTCCCCACACAAGTGAGGCACCATTTTTATGGGGAGACCTGGGGAAACACTGGGTGGTAGTAAATTTGTGTGAGCCCGGTGATGCCACACTTTTCCCACACAAAAATGTCAGATTTTTTTTTTTCCAGCTACAATTGAGCAGGGGATTCTGGGTAAGGAAAAGTTGGGGGATCCACGCAAGCCATACCTCCCTGGAAGCCCCCTGGTGCCTACTTTTAAGAAATGTGTGGGTTTGGTAGGTTTTTCTATATGGCCGCCAGGCACGGGACCAAAAACCCAGGTGACCCCCCTTGCAAAACCAAATAGTTTTGACATAATTAGTTGCTTATTTATGCAGCGTGATAATTTTGGCACAATATTGCAAGGAAAATGTCTCTTGCAGGACATTGTGGATAAAATAACTTGTTGGAATTCACAAGAGAGATATCACCATGTACTCCCATGGGTTTATGACAATATCTACAGTTGGTAGGTTAATCTTGGATGGAATGTGCACCTTGGCAGAGAGACTAAAAAAGACAAAGATTCCTGCACAGCCATCTATTCCTCAAACACACACACATACTGGTTGGATTTGGCACGAGGGCGAGTGATGGTTCAGTATATAACATTTTATTAACAAGAGATTTCACAAAAAAGAAATGCACTGTTAATATTTAAATGGACAAAAAACCGAACCAGGCCCCAACTGCTTTACAGTCCATTCACACACCTTTCATTCGTGATACACAAAAGACCATTCACACCACCAGGCACAAAACCAATACATCACAACATTCACAAAAAGGGACAAGGTACACCCTACTTCAGAAAGACAAAAAAGACTAATATTACTGCACAGCCATCTAATCCTCGAGCACACACACATACTGGTTGGATTTGGCACGAGGGTGAGTAATGATTTAGTATATACAATTGCATTAGCAAGTCATTTCACAAAAATGAAATGCACTGTAAATAATTGAAAGGACGAAAAACTGAACCATCAACTCACAGCTCGTGAGCTGTAAAGCCACGACAAGGCACCAACCTCTTTACAGGCCATTCATAGACCTTTCATACGTGTGACACATACAAAACAGTCACACTGCCACATCGGGTCCATCACATTACAACACTCACACCAGCAGACAGCGCCATTCAAAGTCCCATCACTTTCACAACATTCCTGACACAGCAACTATACAAACTGATGGATTGCGTGGAGTGGCGCTCAGCTAGCAGTGTGTGTAGTGACCAGCAGCAAGTCACTAATCGCACACCACCGGCCGAGCACCAGTCCACGCACACCGCCAGCCAAGCACCAGTCCACGCAGACCACCAGCCAAGCGCCAGTCCACACATACCGCCAGCCAAGCGCCAGTCCACGCACACCGCCAGCCAAGCGCCAATCCACACATTCCGCCAGCCAAGCACAAATTCACGCAATCCGCCAGCCAAGCACCAGTCCACGCACAATGCAAGCCAAGCGCCAATCCGCCCACATCGACAGCCAAGTGCCAGTCCACGCACAATGCCAGCCAAGCGCCAATCCACGCACACCACCAGCCAAGCGCCAGTCCGCGCACACCGACAGCCAAGCACGTCAACACACACCGCCAGCCAAGCGCCAGTCCACGCACACCGCCAACCAAGTGCCAGTCCACGCACACCGCCAACCAAGGGCCAGCCTACCCACACCGCCATCACATTTAGGATTTTTTATACAAAAAAACACAAACAAATTGCAAATAGATACAAATCTACTAACACAAAATCTGAAACTAAATACATTGCACTAGTGCCAACCTTGAAACAGAATAACTAAATTTAAACAATACAGACCAGGCAGTTCACTTTACCACTCATGGATGCTCCCAAAAACAAGCAGGCACACACAGCCCAGGGTTAGAAGGACACTCGGGGCAGAAAAGAGAAGTCTCCTTCCGCAAACCTCTTCGCCAACAGACTCTACATCTCCTAGTGGGAAAGTCTTTTGAAGATGTGGGAGCAATGTAATCAGGAAAGTGGTGATCTTTCAATCGAGCCAAATCCTCCACCACTCCAAATCTAGGACCACTTGCCTGTTCCGCAACAACAAGGCTAGCTATCACAGAGTGCTGAAACTGAAGAAATGCCGAATTTGACTCAGGAGAACACGCCTTGAACACAATAAAAGCATTGAAAGTTGCTAAGTTGAAGAGATGGATGGCCAATTTCTTATACCAAACATAAGCTTTCCGAATAGCAGTGTAGGGTTCCAACCTCTGATCAACTCTGTCAACACCACCCATGTGCTTATTGTAGTCTAGAATGCACACAGGTTTGCGCACTTCAGCAACCTGACCCCAAACAGGCACAGGTGAAGTACCATCATCATGGATGGTAGTCAGCATGTACACATCCCTCCTGTCCACAAATTTCACAGCTAGTAGTTTATCACTACGAAAGGAACTGCACTGTCCCCTCTGAAGTTTTTTGCATACAAGCTCTTTCGGATAAGCTTTGCGGATTGTGCCACATGCAAAAGTGTCCACTTTAAACAATTCCTTAAACAATTGCACAGCAGTGTAGTAGTTATCAAGGTAAAAATGGTGGCCTCTCATAAACAGTCTTTTAGCAAGATCCCACACAATTTTCTCTGAAACTCCAAAAGTGGATAGACAACCTGGGGGGGTCAATAGTGGAACCTCTACAAGTGTACACACGGAAATTAAAAACATATCCTGTCTTTCTCTCAGACAACATATACAGCTTAATTCCATAGCGTGCCCTCTTGCTAGGGATGGACTGCCTAAAAACCAAACGGCCCTTGAACAAGACCAAAGACTCATCAATTGATATTTCTTTCCCTGGAGTATAGATTTCTGAAAATCGATCTACAAAGTGATTAAGAACAGGCCGAATCTTAAAAAGAAGGTCACAGTCAGGGTAAAAACCTGGCAACGCCAAAGAATTATCAACAAAATTCAGCATATGTAGCAAAAGTAAATACTGATCACGAGTCATAACTGCAGGAATTATGGCTGTTGCCATCAAGTGGCTGGTAAACCAATATGAAGCCAGGGACTGCTTCCTTATCAAACCCATCCATAAAGTCAAACCGAAAAACTTCTTAATCTCTTCCAGATTTGTGGGAGTCCACAGGTAGCTCTAGAGTGGGGCCTAAGTTTGTCACTTTTGTCCCTCAAAAACTGTTCAGAATACAAATTAGTCTGCTCAACAATCTCACCGAAAAATACATCATCCATAAACAACTGAAAAAACTGTATAGGCAAAAAATATTCACATTCCACTCTACACCCTGCATCACCGCTAAAGGCAGGCAACACTGGCTGCACCCTGTTTGGATCAACCCAGAGTCCAGCACTTCCAGTAGAAAGCCTAGCAGCCTCAGGCTGCAATCCAGATGCCCCTTGCACCATTGGCACAGCAGTATCCTCCTCTAAAACAGGCACTTTATCTGCACTGAGTGAACCTTCATCATCCGATGATTCCATGTGGAGTGAAAAATCATTGCCTGAATCTTCCCATCCCTCCTCTCCCTCAGACGTACTGTCAGTCTCATAATCCTGCTAAGAGGAAGATTCAAGAGCATACCAACCACCTGCTGAGCAGTCATTCTATGGTTAGCCATAATGATTAGTAATAAAGGTAACTTGTCAAGCAAGTCAACAACAACAAACACTTTGTAAAATAAGTAATAAACAAAATGCACCTTTATCAGAAATACCTATACACTCCAAAACGATACCACTCACTTGCCAGAAGCAACTAAACTCACCACCACCTACTCTGCACAGACATAGTTTGGAACAACAAAATCTCACTAAAAAAGAAAGAGAAAAGAAAATTTCACATAAGACAATGCAAAACACATCGCAAAGATTTTCATGCTCAAAACACTAACTAAATATGCTGCCATTATGACACCACTTAAAAAATAAATCATTCATACATCACACTATTTCTCATTTGGAGTAAACACAATAAAAATGTTTTCTTTACCAAAAAAATGCAACTTTGCAAAACTGCAGAACAACCACTGTTGAAACCACAAACAGGAATCAAAAGCTTTACACTAGATTAAAAAGGAGAAAAAAATTACAATCACATATGCAAATAATGCACGAGTTCACACAGCCAAGCTAAGGGGTAGATGGGCCTAAGTGTATAAATTAAATATTCACCCCAGTAAAAGGGGAGCAACCCTTGCCCTCGGAGCCACTCCCCAAAAACAAAAATTAAAAACTCTGGTGTCTAGTGGCTTCTGCTCCCCTTGGGGGCAGTTGGGCCTAAAAACATACTTTTATTCTGCCACCCAAAGAGGGCAGAAATGGCCACAACCATCCTCCCATAAAGGGGAGTGACCCATGCCCAAGGGGCCGCTCCCCAAAATAAAAAAAAACCCTGGTGGCCTAGTGGTCCTAAAAAAAATAAAATCAGCCGATATGCCCCAAAGGGTGATACCAAAGGAGATGATGGATGGAGCTTTTGAGCAAACCAAACACTCACCCCCCAGTCAACTCTTCTGGGTTTAATCCATCATCATTCTTTAGCTCGCTCCACCACCCCAGTTCAGACATGGCCATATGCAAATCAGTCTGACCCTGTGCACTTTGTTTGACCTAAGTTGGTAGGGTATGCCCAGACGTGGGTCCCTTGATCACTTTGCCACTGGAATCAAGCTATCCTGGCTGATGACGGCTGATTAGCCAGAAACTGGTCTCAGGATGCTTGTTTCCGGTCCAGTGAAGACATAGCTTGGCAGTTCGTGCTGGACTGTTCCCATGAAGCACAGAGTCTGACTGATTTGCATATGGCCATGTCTGAACTGGGGTGGTGGAGTGAGCTAAAGAATGATGATGGATTAAACCCAGATCAGTTTATTGGGGGGGGGGGGGGGGGTTTGATTTGCTCAAGCACTCCGTCCATCATCCCCTTTGGTACTGCCCCTCAGGGTGGCAGAAATGGGCAAATGGGAGCAACCCTTGCCCAAGGGGCCACTCCCCACTACATTTATTCTATTGGCCCAGTATTCCGATTTTATTTAAATAAAATAAAATCTGCCCCCCTGGGGGGCAGACAAAGCCAAAATGTATGACCCCAAACAAAACTTACGTACATAGGCTTTCAAAATGGCCCCGAAAAGGGAGTGACCCTTGCCCAAGGGGCCACTCCCCACTACATGTATTCAATTGGCCCAGTGTGCCGATTTTATTTAAAAAAATTTAAATCTGCCCCCCCCCCGGGGGGCAGACAAAGCCAAAATGTATGTCCCCAAAAGTAGAGTGACCCTTACCCAAGGGGCCACTCCCCACTACATCTATTCTATTGGCCCAGTGTGTCAGGATCTAGGTCAGATCTGCGCCTACCTGAACTACAACTCCCTTGATTCTTGGGCCCTGAACTACAAGTCCCATGGTCCTTAGCAGTATGACAGGTTATAGCGGGCGGGACTAGAGAACAGGGCTCGTGATTTTGTCCGTCTTGCGGGAGCGTCTGGTTCCTGTTCTCCTGGATTCCTGTTCGAGCTTGGAGAAGAGGATACGGAGTTCCTTTACACCAGGAAGGGAAAACGAGTAGGGTAAAGTTGTTCGCACTACTTGCGCATTGTTTTGGTTGTTGGTACCGGCTCTGGGAATTTCCGCCCGAGTCCTCCTGAGCCTCGCGGCTGCGAGGAACAGAAAGGAGCTTACTTTGGACACTCGTGTTTGAGTGCGTTATCTTGAGTAAACAACTCCCGGTGGGTTGTCTGTTTATATTCTAGTGACGAAATGCAGGGGGGAGTCCTCCGCATTGCCGGCATGAAAACATAATGCTGGATGTTTAACTTAATCTTGTGGATTACAAATACCAAAGCGGATGATAGTAGTGCTGGAACTACATCATGCCGTGTTTGGTTTATCTTTGATACTAGTGGTGCTATCTTGGACAATTAATTACTGTTCTCAGCAGAGGAGGAATCTGCTTGCCGTGTTTGGGTTACGCTTCTGCGACAGATCATATTGTGGATATATGTACTGATTTCTCAGTTGCCTTCAGGAGTGTTTATCAGAGGTTTAGCCTTTAGGCATTCAGGGTATGTATTCAGACAAATCGTGCAATATAGGAAGCTCAGTGTTTCATTGCCCCTGTTAACCGTGATTCTTGTGTTGTGTAGGGCAGGAGGGACAAAGAAGACACCGCTGTATGAAGGGGCAAACACATGTCTTATTACAGGTGAATCAGGTTGCTTTACATGTAGTGAGAATGTAATGAGAGTAGGATTAAGAATATTATTAACGTGTGTGTATTTCTCTTGCAGCTTCTTTTCCCCCGCTGTCCCTTCCTTCTATCTTTTCTTTTGTTTTTTTTCCCCTTTTTGGGGTTTTTCCCTCACCGTTTCACCTGAACACCCTGTGATATACATTCGGGGTGTTCGGGAGGTCCAGAGGTGGAGCATTATTTCTGCATGCGGATCCTGCGGAGTGCAATCCTGACAGAATCACGAGCCCAAGAATTTCACTCTGCCCGGTCCGCGTGTGGGGGTAATGGCGTCCATGGAGGATGTGTTGCATGCTCTGGTATTGGTGCAGCAGGAGTTGGCCGCCTCTAAGGCCGAGACAGCTGCTTTACAGGAGAAGGTGGACCGTTTGGGTGGTAACCCTTTTAATGCTTCCGCTCCAGCCTCCTCTGTATAGGTTACAGTGCCTCCACCCATCCCTTTGGCTAATCCTGAAAGGTTCTCAGGTGACCCACGCAAGGTACAGGTGTTCCTAACTCAAGTTCTTATGCACGTTTCATATAAGCCATCTTCTTTACCTACGAACCATTCCAGGGTGGCATTCACTATCTCGTATTTAGTGGGGGATGCGGCTAATTGGGCGGTACCCTTAGTAAAACGTGATGACGCTATCCTGTCAGACTGGTCAGACTTTAGAATGGAATTCGAGAGGGTTTTTGACCGAAGGGCTACGTCGTTTAGCGCAGACAGAGAACTCCCAGAATTACGACAGGGTAAGGGAGAACTTGTTACTTATTTGACTGCGTTTAACTGGCTGGTGGCCGAAGCGGAATGGCCGGAGGGGAAAAGGGTGTCCCTTTTTTACCAGGGGTTGAAAGAGGAGTTAAAAGATGTGGTGGCTCAGGTAGATCCACAGCCTACTACATATGTGGATATGGTGAACCTGGCGTTAAGACTGGATAGTCGTTTAACAGAGAGAGGGGGTAGTAGAAGACGTTGGGAAAGAGGAACATATAGTTATGAAAGAATCCCTCACAAGATACCGGGGGGATCATAGTCCAATCCCGAGCCTATGGAGATCGGAGCACTTAGAGCCCCTTTGTCAAGAGAAGAGAGGGAAGTAAGGAGAGTACAGGGCTTATGCATGTACTGTGGGAAGAAGGGGCATTACGTTAGGGAATGTCCCTCCAAACCCAAGACTTCGGGTAGTGTCAACAGGTTCAAGAAGGTGGCTGTATCTACGACTGTATCTGATATAGAACAGAAGGAAGACAACAAACCCCGGGCCGAAGGGGGACATAAATGGAAACTCACCTCACTGTCCTCTGTAGGACATGAGGAAACTGAATTGCATCGTGTGGTTGTTATGACTATTGAAAGTGAACATGAGCAACATCAGGTTATGGTGATGTTGGATTCCGGCGCCACAGGCAATTTTATAGACGATGGCCTAGTAACTCATTTAGCGTTGCCTCGTGTTCCAAGGGAGAACCCCGAAGATGTTTTAGAGGTTGATGGGCAACCTTTAACATCGGGTCAAATAACTGAAAGAACCAGTGAAGTAGGATTGTCTCTGGTGTTGCATGCAGATGTGCATTCGGAGAATCTGACACTGAATATCATCGCTGCTCCTCAATATGAGGTCATTTTAGGCATGCCTTGGTTGCATAGACACAATCCGGTGGTAGACTGGAAGAAGAAAACATTCCGTTTTGTACCCGAGTTTTGCCACGATCACTTAGTGCCTTGTGTTCCGGCTCATGTGGCGGTGTTAACAACCCCTTTTTTGGCAGCTACTGCTGCAAAAAAAGATGTCCAACTACCCATTGAATATAGGTCTTATAGCGATGTATTCAGTGAGACTAAAGCGGAAACCTTACCTCCCCATAGGGAGAATGACTGCCGCATTGATTTGGTGGACGGGGCTACGATACCAACATGCAGAGTATACGCCTTATCTGTGCCTGAAACCACCCACTTGAAAGAATACATAGACCACTACTTGAGTTTGGGGTTTATCAGGCCTTCCCGCTCTCCAGCGGCATCCCCTCTGTTCATTGCAAAGGCTAACGGGGACCTGAGAGCGTGTGTAGATTACTGCGTATTAAACAAAAATACCATACGCAATCGTTACACTCTTCCCCTCATTTCAGTCTTGCTCGACCAGGTGAGAGAGGCTAAGATTTACACCCGTTTGGATTTACGTGGGGCTTATCACTTGGTCCGTGTAAGAGAGGGGGACGAGTGGAAAACGGCGTTTAAGACGAGATTCGGTCTTTACGAATATTTGGTGATGCCCTTCGGGCTTTGTAACGCTCCTGCAGCATTTCAATTCCTTATCAATGATGTGTTGAAGGAGTATGTGGATCAGTTCGTGGTAATGTACATCGACGACATTTTGATCTACTCCCAGGATGTCTCATGTCATACTGCTCAAGTGTGTAAGGTTCTGGACAAACTGAGAGAGCATAGTTTGTATGTAAAGCTGAGCAAATGTGAGTTTGGGGTACAAGAGGTGGAGTTCTTGGGTGTGAATCTCAGTCCCCATGGCCTACAGATGTCTGGAAGAAAGGTACAGGCAGTCCAGGATTGGCCAGCCCCGAGGAATGTGAGGGAAGTGCAGAGTTTTTTGGGATTCGCAAATTACTATCGCCGGTTCATTCTGCACTTCTCTCAGACAGCGGTTCCCATCACTAAGTTGTTAAGAAAGGGAACACCTTTTGTATGGTCGGATGAGGCTGATAAAGCTTTCCAGGCCTTGAAAAGAGCTTTTACCACAGCACCAGTCTTGGCACACCCTGTACTGGAAAGTCCCTTCATAGTTGAAGCAGATGCTTCGGATGAAGCCATAGGGGCAATACTTTCTCAGAGAGATTCATACAATGGTCAGCTCCATCCTGTTGCTTATTTGTCAAAGAAATTGAGCCCTGCGGAGGTCAATTACACTATTGCAGAGAAAAAACTTTTGGCCATAAAAAGAGCGTTTCAAGAATGGAGGCCTTATCTCTGGGGGCTTGTCATGCGGTGACCGTATATACCGATCACCGGAATCTCCAATATATGACCTCAGCAAGACATCTAACGCAAAGGCAAATGCGGTGGATGCTGTTCTTTTCTGAATACAACTTTGTGGTAACCTTTCGACCTGGTATAGAGAACAGGAAAGCAGATGCATTGTCCAGGCAAGAGATACTGACAGAGCAGCACGAGGAAGAAAAGCACTCCATCATCCCTTCTACTAAGGTGGAGTGTGTGGTTCGCGCTGAGCGGTTTTTGGAAGACATCAAGAGCTCCAGGTCTTTGGGATCTTGGGAACGTTGGGCTGCTACTAAACCGGGTAGGAAGGTGAGACAGGGGTTGCCTTTTCAGGGGGAGTGCTTGTTTTTGCCTACCGAGGAAATACGGTTGAAAACCTTTCGTTGGTGTCATGATGTTCCGTCGGCAGGACACCCGGGGGTTACCAAGACTGTGAGACTGCTTAGAAGACATTTTTGGTGGGAGTCCTTGGTCTTGGATGCTACTCAATGGGTAGGGAGGTGTGAGACTTGTGCCAGAGCAAAAGGGGAGTACACTAAAAAGAAAGGACTCTTGATGACTATGCCCACACCTGTTCGCCCTTGGCAGAACATAAGTCTAGATTTCATAACAGGCTTACCTTTGGATCAGGGGAATTCAGCTGTTATGGTGGTTGTGGACAATTTAACGAAAATGGAACACTTTATACCCTGTGTAAATCTCCCCACGGCAGGTCAAACCGCTCAATTGCTGGCTTCTCAGGTCATAAGATTACATGGCGTTCCCAGAGTAATAGTGTCAGACAGGGGACATCAGTTCATCGCTCGTTTTTGGCGAATGTGGTGCAAGGCATTGGGCATTGAGTCAGCGCTCTCTACCAGCTTCCATCCCCAAACAGATGGACAAACTGAACGATTAAACCAGACCCTAAAGAAATACTTGCGCTGTTACTCTGAGGAAGCCCATGAATCCTGGGTGGATTTATTATGGATGGCTGAGTTGGCATATAACAATTCATGGCACAGTTCAACAGGTATGTCGCCTTTCAAGGCTAACTTTGGTTACGATGCTAACACTTTGCCAATCGATATCCCCGCTGATTTGAACAATCAGCCCACGGTGAGGGAACGTGTTCTGGCTTTAAGGAAGGTGCATAAGGGGGTACAAAAACATCTGATAAAGGCGAAAGAGGTGTACAAAAGATGGGAGGATAAACACCGTGATCCGGGTCCTCTGTTCAAGGTGGGAGACAAGGTGTGGCTCTCAACTAGGTACATTCGTTTCAAGTTGAGGAGCGTCTTCCACCCACGGTTCATTGGACCCTATCCCATAGTGCGTCAAGTAAATCCTGTGGCGTACAAGTTGAATTTGCCCAACTCGTTGAGAATCCATCCAGTGTTCCATGTGCACTTGTTGAAAAGAGCCCTCACGTCTCGTAGAAAGGCGCTGCCCCCCCGTAGACTGTGATGGTGATATGGAGTACTAAGTGAGGTCTATTCGTGACTCAAAACTACGTAGGGGGTGCTCTGGTATTTGGTATCGTGGAAGGGATATTCGACAGAGGATGACTCTTGGGAGCCTTGGCACAACGTACATGCTCCTAGAGCGGTCAGGTCCTTTCATTTGAGGTTTCCCACCAAACCAAGTCCTAGGAGGCGCCTGGGAGGAGGGCGTACTGTCAGGATCTAGGTCAGATCTGCGCCTACCTGAACTACAACTCCCTTGATTCTTGGGCCCTGAACTACAAGTCTCATGGTCCTTAGCAGTATGACAGGATATTGCGGGGCGGGACTAGAGAACGGGGCTCGTGATTTTGTCCGTCTTGCGGGAGCGTCTGGTTCCCGTTCTCCTGGATTCCTGTTCGAGCTTGGAGAAGAGGATACAGAGTTCCTTTACACCAGGAAGGGAAAACGAGTAGGGTAAAGTTGTTCGCACTACTTGTGCATTGTTTTGGTTGTTGGTACCGGCTCTAGGAATTTCCGCCCGAGTCCTCCTGAGCCTCGTGGCTGCGAGGAACAGAAAGGAGCTTACTTTGGACACTCGTGTTTGAGTGCGTTATCTTGAGTAAACAACTCCCGGTGGGTTGTCTATTTATATTCTAGTGACGGAATGCAGGGGGGAGTCCTCCGCATTGCCGGCATGAAAACATAATGCTGGATGTTGAACTTAATCTTGTGGATTACAAATACCAAAGCGGATGATAGTAGTGCTGGAACTACATCATGCCGTGTTTGGTTTATCTTTGATACTAGTGGTGCTAACTTGGACAAATAATTACTGTTCTCAGCAGAGGAGGAATCTGCTTGCCATGTTTGGGTTACGCTTCTGCGACAAATCATATTGTGGATATATGTACTGATTTCTCAGTTGCCTTCAGGAGTGTTTATCAGAGGTTTAGCCTTTAGGCATTCAGGGTATGTATTCAGACAAATCGTGCAATATAGGAAGCTCCGTGTTTCATTGCCCCTGTTAACCGTGATTCTTGTGTTGTGCAGGGCAGGAGGGACAAAGAAGACACCGCTGTATGAAGGGGCAAACACATGTCTTATTATAGGTGAATCAGGTTGCTTTACATGTAGTGAGAATGTAATGAGAGTAGGATAAAGAATATTATTAACGCGTGTGTATTTCTCTTGCAGCATCTTTTCCCCCGCTGTCCCTTCCTTCTATCTTTTCTTTTGAGTTTTTTCCCCTTTTTGGGGTTTTTCCCTCACCCTATCACCTGAACACCCTGTGATATACATTCGGGGTGTTCGGGAGGTCCGGAGGTGGAGCATTATTTCTACATGCGGATCCTGCGGAGTGCAATCCTGACACAGTGGGCCGATTTCATTTAAAAAAATTGAATCTGCCCCCCCAGGGGGGCAGACAAAGCCAAAATGTAGGACCCCAAAAGGGGATCAACCCTTACCTAAGGGGCCGCTCCCCCAAACAAAACTTTCCTACATAGGCTTTCTAAAATGGCCCCCAAAGGGGAGTGACCGTTGCCCAAGGGGCCACTCCTCACTACATTTATTCAATTGGCCCAGTGGGCCGATTTTATTTAAAAATATAAAAATCTCCCCTGGGGGCAGACAAAGCCAAAATTGATGCCCCCAAAAGGGGAGCGACCCTTGCCTGAGGGGCCGCTCCCCCAAACTACACAACACACTTGAACAAACAAAAAAAAAATCCCTGGCGCTAGTGGGCATTCTTGCTGCACGATCGTGCAGCAGGAATGCACAAAAGAGGCATTGAGGGAAAGGAAAACCCTTTCTTTTACCCCTATGCCTCTTTCGTTTAAATCCCCCTCTCCCCAGTCCCAAAACATACCTGTTTGTTCCCCGGCGCGCTGGAAGCAAATGGCTTCCTGCTCTTCGGGTAACAAAGGGAACCCTCCAATGACGTAAGCATGCCTCGTGCGCTGACGTCATTGATGATGCGGAGGGGGGCGGGGAGGAAGGGGAAGGTCTTCCCCTGCTTTCCCCGGTAAAAACACCCGGATCGACCGCCCACGGGGGGAGCGCCAGGTGTCATGACGAGCTGGACTCGTCATGAGCACACGGCTACTGTGTGCCATGGCAAGTCCAGCTCGTCATGAGCACACAAGGGGTTAGCCAAAGTACATGACGCCCCCCATTACATTTTGAAGGACAGCAGACAACACAACCTAAGCCTACTCTTACAACCCTCAGGCCATCCATGCCACCATAGCTCCATCACACATCGGGGGCACTATACCTGGTCAGACCCATCATCGCTCACACATTCTGTTGCAGCGGAATCAGCGAGGTCAGCAATATCAAAGTCATGGACCATGGCACCCCATGCCTGCAAGTCATCTGTGAGTCTATCATCGCACCTTACTTATTTCACATGGGCTTTCTCTGCTTCAGTCCATTCCATTATGTCACATAGACAGGCCACATTCAGGGAGGGCCTCAGATTCAGCCACCTAATGGCTTAACTTCATTTGACCAGAGTCAGTCCAAGGATTGCAAATTCCCTACTAAGCTTCCTACTTTTCTTAGCAGATAGCAACCCCAGCAAGCATTGTTTCATGTCCCTGTAATCGCCCATCAAACAGCCCAGTGCAAGTTTTGCAGTATCTGATCCCAGTAGCAATCTGTGGGCAGCTCCACACAACATGAAAGAAATCCGCCGCTGTGTACCCACAGCATGTGCATCCTGCACTCCTAGAGGGGTATATTGTATGTAGGTGTTTGGGTGAGAGGCATGTAATATGTACCTTTTACTGAATGATCTTAAACACTGCGTTCGTAGAGACCTCCCGCAGTCCTCCATGAATCCTAACCCATTCTGCATCCATGATTGGGTATTCACAAACTTGCTGCCATGTTGCCACCACCTTAAGTGGGGACCTGGATTCGTCAGCTCACATGGCATGGTATAGATGAGTAATGAGCCTCCTGCCTTTTGCTAGATTTATCAGGGCCACAAGCATCTGAGTAGGTTCTGAGGCATCCGGGAAACCAGGCCAAATTTCTCTCTCCATGGCTGCCATCTTTAGCATATTGTAGGAAATGACTTTGCACAGCCCAAAAGTCTCTGTCGCCTACTGTATAGTCCAAATTGACCCGATGGATATAAGTCCCCCAGCGCAAGACAGGCTCTCTCCCACCAGCAGGCCATTGTCATCGAACATTTGATCTGTGAAAAGGGCTGGATTTTCCATATCTCCAGTTCCAGTGCAAATTGCACCCTATGGAACACTACCCACACCGCCCTCTCCCTGAGCCTGCACGCTCAGTAGGTATGGTATTGTTCCAGACTTGCCAATACCCCGCAGCAGGACGGCCCCTAAGTCTTCTTCCCCTATTTAGCCAGCCAGTAGGGACTTCTCCCATTTGGAATTTCAAAGACTGGTTCTTTCATGTCACCTCTGTCCCAATCCAACTTCAGTGTGTCGAGCCCCACCCTGCACCTTTTCCCAGCCCCTAATAAGTCTATCAGGAGTTTGTCCAATTCCCAAAAGACATTCCGAGGTATCTTGTACCTGGTTCCCTGTAACACATAAAGGCACCAGGGCAGTACCACCATCTTATTTAGGGTGATCTTACCCATTTAGGACAACTAGAGGCTATTCCAGAATTTAATTGACGGTTCTAGATTAGTAATCACCTGCCCCATATTTAAAGAGTGACACTGTTAAACTCCATGAGCCACATGTCATTAGAGTGGACCAATTTCGGGAGAGAGCAACACAAACATGTAGCTAGTTCTAGGAAATGGAGGTCTCTAGTTGGCAGGTTGTTACCCTCTACAAGTTAGGTCCCTTTTTCTTAGTCAGGTAAGGGAATTACACTTCTGAAATAACCCCAGCTCACCCAAAGGCAATTTGGCATGAGCAGTCAGGTTTATTTCAGAGGCAGTGTGTAACGCATTTGCACATAACAAACAGTAATAAAGTGAAAACACTACAAAAGGACACACATCAGTTTTAGAAAAATAGCTAACATTTATCTGTGTAAAACAAGACCAAAACAATAAGAATTCAACATACAGTTATTTTAACTGCTCACAAAGCAAAAATAGACTTTAAAAACAGATCCGTGAAGTCGATAGCTCTGTCTGGGGATATCACAGCATTGTGAACAAACAAATCCAACAGTTCTGGCTGACCACAACGTTGCAAGCCAGCTACAGTGTGGGTAAGACCTGCAAACACTACCTTTAGAAATGTTGGGTGCCAGGGACCTTGCGGTGAGCTCCGAAGAGCTGGCATTGGCAGGTATAGGTTATGGAGGTTGGTGCGGGAGTCGTCAGGCCCTTTAAGTCACAGGTATTGCAGATCAAACTCTGTGCGGTCGAAGGTGGGGGCACCGGCAGGCGCCCGAGCTGCAGTGTGAAGGGCAGCGGTGCGGCCTGCGCTGCCCTCAGGTCAAGGTACAGGCAGCAGCTCAGTGGTGGTCATCCAGTGGTGTTGGTGAGACCAGGGCTGCGGTACAAAGTGGGATAGTGAACGCACAGTGCTGACAGGTCATGGTGCAGGAGCGTTGTTGTTGTTGAATCACTATCATCGGCTGATGAACTGGAGTCGCTGGCACTGGCGTCGGAGGACCCAGACTGCAGGATGCGACAGGGCGGTGCATCTTGTAACTTACGAGCAGTGCCCCTAAACCACAGTGCAGGCAGCGGCATTGATGTCAGCTTGGAGCATCGTTGTCGGTGAGACCAGGGCTGTGGTGTGAAGTGTGATGGTGCTACCTGTTCTCCACAAGTGGTGTCCACAGGTCACTGTGCAGAAAGTGTCATCGGTGATGACACTGCGGCTTCATCGCCGATACCAGGACAATGGTGTGAAGCGAGGCAGTGAGGAGTGCCGTGTTGCAAGCAGTGGCTTGTTGGCAGAATCAAACGGCATTGTCGGTGAGACCAGCGTTTCGGTGCGAAGTGTGGTAGTGTCTTTAGTCACAGAGCCGACAGCAGCATCAGGGACAGCATTCTGTTGCTATTTCCTCAGTGGCAACTGAAACACCCAATTCAAGAACCTGGACCCAGACGATCTTGAAGTCCTTGTTTTTCCTGAGACTTCTTGAACAAGGGGTAAGCTCTACCTGAAGCCCTTGGAGACACTCAGAAAGAAGTTGCAGATAGTTCAGTACAGTCCTTTCTCTGCCCAAGACAGAAACAACTACTGCAGGCCAACACAGCAAAGCACACAGTAAAGTGGTAGTCTCTCCTTGCAGGTTCTCCAACTCTTCCTCTTGGCAGGTTCCTTGACCCAAAAGAGTTCTAAAATCCTGGGTTCTGAGCCCCAATATTATTACCAGATTTCCCTTTGAAGTTCTGTGGGGTTGACACAAAACAAGTTCTCCTGGCACGCGTAATCCAGTTCTGTCTTGCTCAGGCCAGGTTCGCTACAGGAGGTGTAGACAGCATTGTAGTAGGCAGACACAGTCCATTCAGGTGCATATTACAACTCCTTCTACCACTCTAGATGCAGGGCAGACCCATTAGCCAGACTATGAGTCACCCAGGAAAGATAGGACACACCTCAGCCCCCTTTGTGTCCCTGTCTAGTGTGAATGCACAAACCAGCCCCTGTCAGTCTAAAACCCAGACAGCTAATACACAACCAGGCAGAGGCACATGGATGGTTAGATGAGGAAAATATTCACTTTCTAAAAGTGATAATTCCAAACATACAATATAGAAATCACTGTTACTGAAAAATGCATCTTTAAATCCTTAGTTCAAGCACACTAAACTCCACTTTTCTAACAGCTTCCCCTGGCAAGCTGCATTTGTTAAAAGTGTTACAAAGCAGCTCTCATGTTAATCAATGGGAGGGATAGCCTTTCACAGTATTTCACCACCAGGACATGTAAAAAACACCAGAACAAGTCTTACCTTTTCCACACACTGCACCCTGCCCACAAGGGTGCCTTGGGCCTCATTTAGGGGTGTCTTATATGTGAGGAAAGGGAAGGTTAGGCCTGGCAAGTGGATGCACTTGCCAGGTCGACATAGCAGTAGAAACTGTTTGCAGACACTGCAGTGGCAGGTCTGAGAACCCTTGGAAAGGTTGCTGGTGTGGGTGGCACAATCAGTGCGTGCTGCAGGCCCACTAGCAGCATTTGGTATGCATGCCCTGGGCACACACCGTGCACTGTACTAGGGACTTAGGAGGTAATCAAATAAGCCAATCATGGAAACACCAATGCATAAACACAATTAAAGTAAGAGCACTTGCACTTTAGTTCTGATCAGCAGTATTAAAGAGTTTAGAAACGTTAAACAAGCAAAAACAAGATCCAGAGTACCTCAAAAAACAGAAGCAAAAAGACTGGAGAAACACGCTGTTGGAAATGGCCCTTTTTGCAGGGTTATCCCCAAACTTTTTGCTTCTTCCTCCTATTTTTCCCTGACGTTTTTGTGTTGGTTTTAGGATCCTGGACACTTTACCACTGCTAATCAGTGCTACAATGCATATGCTCTCTGTTTAAATTGTTATGGATTGGTGTTTTCATGATTGGATATTTGAGTCACTTGTTAGTCCCTAGTAAAGTGCACTGAGTGTGCCAGGGCCTGTGAATCAAATGCTATTAGTGGGCCTGCAGCACTGATTGTGCCACCCACATGAGTAACCTTAAAAAGGTAACTCAGACCTGCCATTGCAGAGTCTGCGCACAGTTGATAACTGCCATGTCGACTTGGCCAGTGCACGCACTTGTCAAGTCCTAAACCTTCCCTTTTCTACATGTCAGTCACCCCTAAGGAAGGCCCAAGGTACCGCTGTGGGTAGGGTGCAGTATATGTGAAAGGTAGGACATGCCCGGGGGTGTGTGGCATGTCCTGATAGTGAATAACAGCCAATTTTGTTTTTCACTATTGCAAGGCTATCTGTTCTCATAGGCCAGAATGGCCTATCCTAAATTGACCCATGGAACAAGGTAGAGATTCGAGTTTAGTATGCCTGAACTCAGAATGTTAAAATACATATTTTAGTGAAGGTGATTTTTACATTCTGTGTTTGAAAATACCACTTTTAGGAAGTAAGTATTTTCTAGCTCAGTCATCCTGTGTGCCTCTGCTGGAATGTGGATTGCCTTTCTGGGTTTCGTAAGACAGAAGGCTAGGGAGCAGGTGGGCTCCAGATAGTCTGGGTAGGGGCAGGAAAGGCTGAATAAACCTGGGCTGCAATAGGGGAAGGGGAGGAGATTTCCTTGTACCTCAAAGGGCCTGGTCTGCCTCTGACAATGCTGTCTCCACCTCCTGCCAAGAATCTGCACCAGAGAAGGCAGAACAAGTTCTGGCTGGGCACAGACACCCTCTGCCTAGAGGATCAAAGGATATTTGGATAGAAATACTGGGGCCCAGACACCTGAACTTTAGAACTCATCTGGATCAAGAAGACTGCCAAGAAGAAGAGCCGGAGAAGTTGCAAAAATGGACGACTACTTTGCTGGGTGCTTTTCTGGGCTGACCTGTAGTGGCTGCTTCTGTCTTGGGCAGTGAAAGACTGGACTGTACTTTTTGCAACCTAAATTGTGAGTCTCTCCAAGGGCTTGAGGTAGAGCTTGCCCCCTGTTCACGAAGTCTCAGGAACAACAAAGACTTCAAGCTCTTCTGCCCGCAGCACTGGGGACTGTGTGTTTTGTGCTTTGTGCTACAAACAGAGGAAAAGCAACTCGACGATGTCTACGACGCCGCTGCCGACTCCATGTCCTGAAGGCACTGCAGAAGGCACCACCGCACCACAACCTTGCCGACAATGCCTGTTGATGCCGTCACTGAGCCACTGCTTGCAACGCGACCTCGGGGCACTGCACTCCGCACCACCTCTCTTCCCGCCGAAGCTTTGGCACTGCAGGGAGCCCCGCCACAACACCGCACCACAACCTTGGTCTCACCGACGACGCCTGTTGATGCCGCCACTGAGCCGCTGCTTGCACTGCGACCTGTGGGAACTGCACTCCACACCGCCTTGCTCCATGCCAAAGCTTTGGCACCGCTGAGAGCACCTCCACAACACTGCACCGTGACCTTGGTCTCACCGATGACACCTGTGGATGCCGCCACCGAGCTGCTGCTCACATAACGACCTGGGGGCACAGCACTCCACACCACCTCGCTTCATGACGACGCATTGGCAGTGCAGAGGGCATGCCGCAATGCCGCACTGCGACCCTGGTCTCACCGATGACGCCTGTAGACTTGGCCCCCGAGCTGCTGCTCGCACCGCGACCTGTGGGCACTGCACGCCGCACTGCCTTGCTTCACGAGGACGCCTTGGCTTCAATGACGCCGCTGCTCCATGCCGAAATCTATGCCGCTGCTTACACCGTGGTATGAGGGCAGCGCTTGTAAGTCACCCAATGCACCGCCCTCATCCAGCACGGCAGCCTTGGCCTACCGACGTCTGTGTCATTGACTCCAGTTCGTCAGCCAACAACAGTATTTCAGCAACGAAGATGCCGCTGCTTGCACTGTGACCAGCACCGCCTTCATCTCGCACCGCAACCCTGGTCTCACCAACAACACCATCTGATGCTGTCACGGAGCCGCTGCTCGCACCGTGACCTGGGGGCACCGCACCACTGCACTTAAAACCTCAGCACCCAATGCCTGCCAGCGCTCCTAATCCCATCAGTGAGGAACTCGACCTGCAACGCGAATGATTTCAAGGGCCTCAACGCCCTGCATTTCTCTCAGGTACTGTTTGTGGGTCTTCATGACACCGTAGCTGGCAGACGACCATCTAGAACTGTTGGATTTGTTGTTCACGACGCCGTGATAGCCCCGGACAGAGCTATCAACATCAAGGAAATGTGTTTGAAACTTATTTTCATAACTGCAGATTTTTAAGTATAGTATTGTGGATTTTTATCATAATTGGTCTTGCCTTAAAGTATATAAATATATTGGCAAAACTGGTTTTGTGCCCTGTTTTAGTGCGTACACTGTATTACTGTTGATTATGTGCAAATGCTTTACACACTGCCTCTAAGATAAGCCTGACTGATCGTGCCAAGCTACCAAGGGGGTGAGCAGGGGTTATTTTAGGAGTGTAACTCCCTTATCCTGACTAGAGTGGTGGTTTCTGCCTCGTTTTGAAGCAAGTCTCAGTAGCCAGAAATCCCATTTCTAACACACGCCAAAAGATGCCAGGTCTAACACTAGTATATTGCCAAGTATCTTTTGGTCTACATTTAAAAATGACATTGGGTGGTGAAAGACCACATCCAGACGATCTTACTTGGGTTTGCGTATTAACTCTACCAGCACTTTCCGCATGGATTAAGGGAGTTTTCCCCTCTCCAGAGCTTCCTGACAGACCAGTAGTAAATTATCAGCTATAGGTATTGGAAGTGCTTTGTAGAGTTCAGGGGGCAGACCATCTCCCCCCGGACTTTTAGCTGCCTTAAGAGAATGTATGGCGAACATTATCTCCTGCCTTGTCATTGGTCCTTCAAGATTCCCACATTCAGACTCTCCTAGCCACTTTAGAAGCATGATTGCAAGCCAGGCCATCACTTCATTAACTGGGACCTCATCGGGCAACATGTACACCCCCCTAAGGTGATCCATCAGGGTCTCATTAATGGGCTGTTGCGTACACACCTCTTGTTCCACTTAATTCTAATCAAGAATATTGGCTGCTATTGAAGCTCTTGTTTAACCATCCTATTCAATACCCTGTCGGCTATATCTCCCTTCATGTCCGGTCACTCTATATAAGACAGGTGTACATGCTTTTCCAGGTCCTCTCAAGAGAAGAGAATTTGTAGTTTAGTGTCCCCTCACTCCAGAAGCAATGTCTGGTCTTGTGGTAGCAACCTCTCTAGGGTAACCAGCTTTTCTTCTTGGATTTTTAGGTCCCTTTCTAATGTTTGTCTGATGTGGTGGCCATACTCACTCCGTAAAACACCACCTTCATAGCATCCCACTCATTGTCCTGTATTGGGTGCGCTCCCAATTAAGAGTAAAATAATCAGTGAGGGCATCAGCTATCACCCCCCTTTAGACCGGGTCAGTAAGGGATCCCACCGGCATCTGCCATGACGGGATCCATTTTATTTTCCTGGTTATTTTTTTGTGACTGTTGTATTAGTAAGTATCATTGCGGCCCACGGGCTGACCACCCAACAGGTTGTTGATTTGCTTTTTAAATACGCCTCTGAACAGGCTCTGAGACTGACTCTAAATCTACAACAGAGGAACAAAAGCAACATTTTTAAGGAATTTTTCAATGATGAATCCAGTATTAACACAGATGAAGAGTCTCATTAAGAGGAGGCATTGAAATCCCTGATTTGCAGCATGAGCAAGCGATTTTGCATGCATTTAGTAGTGTTGCTGGGTGTAGAGTTTTTACAGAGAGTTTTTTGCTTATCACTTTTATCCAGATGTTTATTGATGATGCGTTTTTAGATATAGTTGAGCAGACCAATTTGTATGCAGAACAGTTTTTGAGGGACAACAGTGACATACTTAAGATCCACTTTAGAGCTACCAAATGGACTCTCACAAATCTCCTACAGATAAAGCAGTTCTGGGGTTAAGATTGCTAAAGAAGCCATCATTGTCTTCATATTGGTCACTAGTCCTTTTATAGCAACTGAAAATTTTCCTGCAACCTTGAGTAGATATTAGTATTTGCTTCTGTAGGAGTGCTGCCTTTTATGGATAATGGTATAGTGCTATTAGTTTATCACCCTGATTGTGACTGTCTCTTCAGGATTTGGCCTGTCCTTGACCATTTCTCAGACATGAATTTTCCAGGTCAAGATATATCTGTGGATTGATTCTCTTGTCCTGATCAATGGCCATTTGGTTTTCAGACAGAACATGCCCAGCATGAGAATATGTTATGGTATTAAGCTGTATTTACTGTGTGAAAGTGTCATTAGATATGAGTATAATTTCCAGGTGCACACTAGTTGGAATTCTTCAGTTGAACTCCAAACCATGAACAGGACCCCTCTGGTTATCCTTCAACTTTTGGAGTTAGTAGAAACACTGTGTGGGGTCTTGACAGAACACTTTCACACAAGTTCACCATTTATACATTGACAATTTCTACACAGGAGTGCAATTATTTAAAGAATTGTTCAAAGTGGACACTGTGGGATGTGACACAATCTGCTGTACCTGGAAAGGTTACCATAAAAAGCTTGCGTGTAAGATACTTCAAAGGGAAATAGCAGTACCTTACATAACAACTTTTTTTTAGATTGTTAGACAGAAGATATGTCCACATGCTCACAACTATTCACATGTGACAGTTTGGGGTAAGGTAGCAGAAGTGCACCAACCAGTGTGCATTCTAGACTACAACAAGCTCCTGGGAGGTGTAGATAGAGGAAGTAAAAGGTTGGATCCTTACAATGCTGCTTAAGAGTCATACATCAGGTACAAGAAGTTGGTGGTTCATTTGTTTCATTTGGCATCATTCAATACTTAGATCGATTTCAAGATCATACTCCTGATTCTAGGATGATTTTTATACAGTTTGAGCAGTGTGTAATAGGCCTCCTTGCTACAGTACAGCAAGTGTTCCTAGAATCATAGTGGTTCCCTGGAGATGTGTGTGTGTGTGTGTGTGTGTGTGAGCTGGAGGCTGGATGGCAGTTCTGTTCCCCCCTCTCTCACGTGACCCTGCACGCCCCGCCTCCCACTAGCAAGTTCCAGCGTTCGTGGCGTTTCCTTGACTATGCCCGATTCGTCCGGATCCAGTCGTGCTGCCGCTGTCTCCTTGGAGGTATGTGCTCCCATCCGCCCTCTCTCCACCGATCGCCCATTGCGATCCTTCCCCAAATGATCGCTTGACTCTAAGCACTTGTTTTCCCGTTACTGATAAATCCCCATTGTACTGATCACCTCCGGATTAGACGGTTCGAACAGTTCTTCACGCCCTGATTCGACGGGCCACAAGTTAGTCTCCTACCTGTCCACCTCGTTCACACCACCTCCACTCACCCTCCTGTCATCCTGTGGTAAATAAATAATTAATTACCGGTACTATTTTTCTATGCATTAACTGAAAAGGATAGCTCAATAAATAAGAGGCAGGATCCGTGGTATCTGAGTCATACGGGCTTTAATCAGATGGCTCGAGCCAATGGACCATCGGGTTCCATCACCTGCTAAGGTTCAGGAAGGGACAGACACAAGGAAAAGGGGAATGAAAAGCCTAATGTCATATTAACATCATACAGTATATATAGCAAAACAGTACAATTGCATTGAATACAGTAGGCGTAACAAATGACAAACGTAAGATAAGAACATATGGGCGTAAAAAGAAGGCGTGCACAGGGCGTGCACGGAGACATGTGATGTAAACGTCACAGAAGTGTCATAAGTGGGTGGATACATGGAGGGGCTACCTGGGCAGCTGGAACCTTTAACCTACTGGTGCGCGCAAACGGGTCATGACGTGTAACTGGGGAGAGCTGGGGGCTCTGACTTCTGGCACTAGAAGAGGAGACTAAAGTCTGGGATGTCAGGACGACATGTACCTATAGCATATCTGATATCTCGTGTTTGGAGTACATGTTGCTTGAATCTAAAAGTCATCAGGGCAAAGGCTACTTGACACTAAGGCTGGTGCATGCATATATTCTACATGTATTGCGTGTGCTATGAATCTTCTATGAATACTAATTCAGTAATTCTCTTGCATGGAGACAGGAAGACTAGACTATAGATGAAGATGTTTATGCGGTTCGTTAGCTAGGAATGTGAAGCCGGGGAGCTGAACTGATAACTAGAGGCATAACATATTCTTGGCAGACAGGCAGGCAGGCCAGGCCGGGCACCGCGCTGCTTGGCAGAAAGTAAGTGAAGGGTCAGGGATGCGGGAGGGGCTGCATCGCTCCTCGGAGAGGTTTCAGGAGACTGGAGACTCGAATCTGGTGTCCGGGCCCTGTGAGGCCTAGAAACGGGGACAACTCGATGATTTAACGTGCACAATGTAAAGACGTTGGCAACATAGGCCTAGAAGCCTAATTCACGTTGCCTTCAGGAGGAACTGGATAACTGACATATTAACGTTGGACACAACTATAATTGCGTCTTTATTCGGTCAAGGGGGTAACATATGCATATCAATCATGCACATATAACATATAATGGGGAACACGTAGGGACACATGACAGGGCAAAATTAAATTTTCCTCATTCCCTCCTTGTTCCCTACGTTTCCTTCAGGAAACATCAATATTCATGAGACCATCTATCTGTTCATAGAGCATCATTTGCTCGTCTCTTATCTTCTGGGAATGGGACTTCGGACTTGGAATACAAGAGGTAGCGCACAAGCCGCAAATCGCAGGGCCACATTGTAAACAGAGACAACAACTGAATATGATCATTACTACTATTCCCAGGAATGACAATACTTTCCATCCCCAGGCAGATATTATACTCCAGAGCCAACCGGACCATGTCCAGGTGCCTGGATTCTGGTGTAGCTGATGGGCTATTTTATGAAGTCTTGTTATAGCTGAATATACAGACGGTGCGTTATTAGGATTGAAAATGCAACAACTAGATCCGATGACTCTACAAGCTCCGCCCCTATCGGCCAGTATGACGTCAAGAACAAGGCGGTTCTGAAGAACGACAAATCTCATAGCAGATTGCTCTTCTGTTAAGTTACCTAGAGCGAAAGTAGTCTCATTCACTACTGCTTCAAGGGTCCTGGTTAACCTACGTATTAGCTTACTATTCTGGATAGGTCCTATGAAGAAAAAGAAACCTTTATTGAAGTCTGTATACTGTTCTAATGCAGTTTCAGTTTGATCGACAATTGGGGACTCGATCTCCCTTCTATGTCTGACGTGTACTAGATGTGTATTTCTGTGATAATCGGACGGGGCTAGAAAAACTGGTGGCAGTAGGAAGGCAATGTAACATGTTCCATCCCAATCTAGGGGCAGACGTACATATGCGGTCTGACCAGATACAAAATACGAATGACGTGAGGCTTTGAAAGTAGATTTCCCACTGTCACTATACTCGACCACAGTAGTACAATCACTGTGTCCTAGATGTACTGAACCATTCCTTCTAACACATAATTCGCCTTTCACTGGTAGAACTGTAATAGCAGGCAAATCTGGAGTAGTCTCGGACTGAACATTCAAAACCATGAAATTCGAGGAGAAATTACCTAGATCATACACTTCATTTTCTAGATCTAACCCTGTCCTATGGGAAAGACCTTCCTTGTCTGGGAAACATGTTCTATTCAGAAGGGACTTATCGTCTAAAGATGACGTTATCGTAAACCATGCTCCACACGAACCATTGTGTGAAAACGGATAGGGAAAGAGTGGCAGAACTCCCTTCGGTGTCTGGAAAGGGGGGAGTCGACCACACACCCAACAATTAGTGGCATTGCTAGTCTGGTGTGAATAGTGTAACATACGTATAAAAGTATTGTTGCGCATGGCAAGTCGATAGGATAACTCGTGAGGGGGTAGTTCACTAAAAGTGTGCTCTACTGTATCATTAGAGGAAAAATGTACATGCGAATCAATAGGAGGAAAAAATACATGTAAAACATAACTTATACATGTGATCGTAAGACTCAGAAATAACATAAACAATAAAGTAATAATACATCTGCTGCGCAGATTCTTACAATAATGTATTTTCTTGGAGTTTCGTCTAACTCTCTCACTATGGGGGTCTATCTCATACATGTCAGGAACCTGTCTAACCGCTTCACCCGAGAGGGACTTAAACAATTAAACTGTCTGACTTGCTAGACCTTAGTTTGATTTTATACTCCTGCTGCGGAGTTTTCTCTAACAGGGGAAGTTTAGAGTCAGTATCGGGGCAGTCCTTGAGAAAAGTCTTTGGACGGAGTCCATGAAAACGCTTGATGTGGCTGGAGTGTAGCCAGCCCTTCCGGCCCTCCAGTTTCACAGCGGTCCTTGTGGTCATCAGAACAAGTTTCGGCTCTTTCCAGCGGGGCTCCAGAGGGTTTGAACGATCAAAATTCCTTACAAGGACGAGGTCGCCTGGAATGACCTCGTGCGGTTTCACCTGGGTGTTGTCTGGAAAGGCAGCCGCGACCTGTGAACGACAAGAGAGTAGTGCAGACATCAAGGAAGCTAGGTAATCTGTCAGCATATTACTGTCAACATCGGTGATTTTTCGTGGCATAGGTGTACCCCACATGTTCGGGGGACGACCAAATACAACCTCAAAAGGTGACAGACCTGAACGGGAGTGGGCGACCATTCTCATGTAAAAAAGGGCGACTGGCAGAGCTACCATCCAATCTACACCTTTCTCGGCACAGACCTTTGCAATACGGATTTTCAGAGTTTGATTATGTCTCTCGACGAGGCCAGCTGCCTCGGGATGTCGCACACAGTGGAACTTCCACTGGTACCCTAACAGAAGAGATACTTGTTTCATGAGTTCGGATGAGAATGGCTGGCCGTTGTCTGAATACACGACCCTGGGCAAACCATAGCGGGGGAAAAACTCACGAACCAACTGCCTGGCAGTGGTCGCGGCAGTGTAATCTGGGACTGGATATGCTTCTGTCCATCTGGACAAAGCGCATACAACTACGAGGACATACTTGAAACCTCGACATCGATCCATCTGAATATAATCCATCTGGAGGACTTCAAAAGGGTGGTCAGGAGGATGGAATCCACCTTGTTCCACCGGAACACCTTTACCTGAATTGAACTGACAACAGATCATGCAGGTACGCACTTTCTGCTTGGCTGCTGCTCGTAAATGCTTGTTAAACCAAAGGTTCTGGATACTGTCTAACATGGCTTTTTCTCCTAAATGTGCTGGACTATGTGCGGTGTTAATAATGACTTGAACCATAGAGTCGGGGAGAAACCATGTGGCTTTTCCCTTCATCAACCATCCCTGATCGGTCTGGACCCCTCCTTGTTCAGACCATCTCTTGATTTCGTCTGGGGTAGCATGTATCTGTATGTCTAGTACATCTTGTGTAGGATCCTTAACTGTCATACAAGTCGTCTGGTCTGGAACATCTATCTTGGTCGTGTTAACTGGAATGTCTGGAGTCTGAGCTGTAAGCTTGGCTGTTCGATCGGCTAGATCGTTACCTTGGGAAATGGTGTCAGTGGCTTTCGTATGTGCTTTGCACTTCATAATGGCAATGGCTGTCGGCAAATGTATTGCTTCTAAGAGGGCTTGAATGAGGGGGCCATGCTGAATCTTGGCTCCATGAGAGGTCATGAAACCTCTTTCTTGCCAGAGTACTCCAAAGTCGTGAACGACTCCGAATGCATAACGTGAATCTGTATATATGTTTACTTTCAGGTTCTTGGCTCGTATGCAGGCTTGGGTCAGAGCGATGAGCTCTGCTGCTTGAGCAGACAGGGTGTCAATACGATGTGTTTCTATAACTTCAGTTTCAGTAGTCACTGCATACGCGGCTACTAGTTCTCCTGTACTTGTTCTCATACATGAACCATCCACATAAAGTGTCAGGTCGGGATCAGGCAATGCAATGTCCGTCAAGTCTTGTCTTGGCTTTGTCATAGTGTTAATAACTTCCACACAGTCATGTGTGGCAGGGTTCGATGTAATCGAGGGTAACAGTGTAGCAGGATTTAAAATGTTGCAGCATCTGATTTCTATGTGTGGCTGAAACAGTGTCAGTTCATATCCTGTTAAACGTGCAATTGTCAAGTGCTGAGTCTGTGTTCGGTTTAAAAGAACTTCCACGGAGTGTGGAACTTGTACTGTCAGGGATTGTCCTAACACTATGGAATCACTTTGTCTGATAGCTAGAGCTGTGGCTGCAACTGACTTGAGGCACGCAGGCAATGCCTGGGCTACTGGATCTAATGTGCTAGAAAAATAAGCACAAGGCTTGTGTTGTCCTGCTTGATCTTGCGTGAGAACAGATAATGCTGTACCATCACGTTCAGTGACAAAAAGTGTAAAAGACTTACTGTAGTTTGGTGTCGCTAAAACAGGTGCATTACATAAAGCTTTCTTTAACTCATTGAAAACAAGTGTATGTTCCTGGGTCCAAGGGAGGACAGTCGATATGGCTGCCTCCTGTGTTGTCAACTGTATCAGTGGTTTGGCTAGATATGCGTACTGAGGAATCCATTGTCTGCAGTAAGAAGTGAGGCCGATAAAAGCTCGTACCTCCTTCTGTGTCTTGGGCTGTGGAAGATGTGCTATTAACTGGATACGGTCAGGTGTCAACTGTCTACCCCTCTTGGACAGTAAGTGTCCAAGGTATACCACTTGCTGGACACAGAATTGCAGTTTCGAAGGGGACACCTTGTGCCCCATCTCTGCCAGAAAATACAAGACTGTCAGTGACGCACGTTCGCAGTCACGTTCTGTACGGGCTGTGATCAATAGATCATCGACATACTGGAGCAGGGCAGTGTCAGTTGGCATGTGAATACTGTCTAGTTGTCTTTTAAGTGCTTGACTATAAATACTAGGACTTTCTGTGAAACCTTGAGGAGCACGTGTGAATTTATAGCTTCTTCCATTTAAACAGAATCCGAAAAGAAACTGGCTGTCTGGATGAATGGGGACACTAAAGAATGCGTTCTTAAGATCAATAACAGTAAAGAACGTAGCTTCAGAATCAATGGCAGTCAATAGGGAAGAGATATCTGGAACCACTGGGTACTGGGGTATGATACATTTATTAAGTTCTCGGAGGTCAATCACTAATCGATAAACTGGAGGTGCATCTGGGTCAGTACGTTTAAGAATCGGAATGATAGGAGAATTACATACATTGGAGTCAGTTTCTACAACTACTCCTTGAGCAATGAGCTCGTCAATTATTTTCGATGAGGCTGCTACAGCCTCGGGTGGCAATTTGTACTGTCGGATTCGTGGTAATACAACACCTTGTTTCAGAGTGACACGATATGGTGTAATGTGCATACAACCTACATCAGTTGGACCTTGCGCCCATAAATGCTGTGGTACATTCAATAATCTTGGATCAAAATCTCGTAACACATAATGACCTTTAAAATCACGTAAAAACAATCTCACTCCTTCCGGAGAACAGCATATAACGGCTCCTAATTCTTTCAATGTTTTAATACCAAGTAAATTTTCAGGACATGATTTCGTAAGTAACAAGTCTGTAGTTCGGGACAATGGACCAACTTCTAGGGAAACTGGTTTCGATATTTCATTAACAATAGGCTTTCCTGAAAATCCCAGGGAAACATTTCTTGAGCCTGAGAGTGGAGCCCCTGGAACCTCGTCATGACTGATGGTAGTCCTACTTGCCCCTGTATCAATCAGAAACTTTCTATCTTTCCCTAATACTTGACTGTGTACATAGGGACCCTCTTGATCTACAGGAACCTCGATGAGAGGCAAGCCAACCTCCCTCTCTAGGCTGTTTCATGAATACTGCTGATATTCTGGATAATCTGACTGTGCGTACTGGTACATTTGTTGTGTAACGTGTTGTGTGGCAGCTATAGGCTGCGGTACTGTAACTGTCTGTTGTGCATTCTGCGGTGGTTGCGTATTCTGCGGAACATGTTCCTGTCTAGGAGGACGTGGTCTCTCTTTCGTCTTACCTGTAGCTATGTTATGTTTCAGAACTGCACATTCGTTTATATAATGACCTGGCTGTTTACAGTAATTGCATGTCCCTTTAACAGGAGCTGCAGAATGAGTAGTTTGATTCGTACCCCTCTTCTGACTATCTGCTGGAACAGACTGTGCAACTAGTACTTTCATTTTCGTGTCTTTCATACGTCTCCTTTCGTGTTCTTGCTCTTCCCTGATTCTATTCTGGTGATACTGTAACATCTGGAGCATTTGTGACGGGGTATTAGCTTGCCATGTACTCTCGACTTTCAATACTCGATTTTTAACTTGTGGTAAAGAATTTTCAACTAGTTTAGTAACAAAAAGATGTGGATACGACTCACTACTTGTTTTCAGACCGCTATTAATAATGAAACATTTCTCAAATCTGGAATAAAAATCACTAGTGTCTTCGTCCTGTTTCTGTTTACAGGCTGAGATGGCATCCCAATCTTCCTTTTTCGTGGCTAGCAATCTTGTCAAGACTTGTATTAACAGTTCGGGCAACTCTTTGGCTTTATCCCCAAGACCAGTACCTGGGACTCGTGTGTTATCTTCGTTCTCTAACGTGGTCCAGTCAATCTTTTTCTCTCCCACCTCCCATTCTTTTTCTTTGAGTTTTTCATATATGCCCGCAGGCAACAGGACCTTTAACATTTTGATGATATCTGGATACGTGTATTCTCCCATACGGAGCATGTCTTTTAATTCACGGTGGAACCCTGCTGGATCTTTATCGTGACAGGGCACTAACTTTTTCATTTCTAGTAGTTCTATTTTCGTGATAGGGGTGTAAACAAATACTCGTTCGAGCGCACCCCCCGTTCCCTTAACAGGATGCACTTCTCGCAACGGATTCTGTCTGTCTATGTAAAATGGGGGTGAAACAGGAACAAAGTGTGGAGTCAGGAACGTTCTATATCTGTGGCGTTGTTCTAAAATGACACTAATTAAATCGGTACCTAGACCTTTCCATCTGTTAAGGAGTAACTCGTTCAATACATTATATAAAGGACCTGGATCAGAATGCTGATCCTCATACAGTGTAATGAGGTGCTGGATCATGTACATACCCACCAGTCGCTGTTCGCCTGGGGGCAGTTTCAGAAACATTTGAGCCACTACTTCGTCTGGGAACGTGGTAGAATCACTAATCCATCGGACTGCTGATCGGGCTAGTTCTTGTTCATGCATGGTACTAAGCTCACTGTAACCTATTCGTAATTTCAGAACTTTATCGGTAGCCTGGAATACTTGTTCAAGAGAACACTGTTCTGGTACGGGAGGAGGAAAAGCTTTCTTGTAATCTAGGCGTGTGTGTCTATCAGAAGGTCTCGTTCTACCTACATACGCTATTCTGGTGGGATTCTCGTTGTCTATATCTTCGTCTGAAGAGTCATTCTCTTTCTCGGCTACTCTCATTGCTTCCTCCTTCTCGTGTATGCCTAAAATTTCTTTACGAATCTTTCTGTACATGGTTTCTATACAATTTTGTGTTCTATGTTTTCCTTCTGCTATATTGTCACTCCATCTAGTCAGGACTTTCATATCTTCTTTGTTTTTATCAGGATGATCTTGTTCTCTTATTAAACAATTTATTAAAAATTGCAAAATCATGCCTTGAATCTCGACTTTTCTGTGTACCATAGCTTCATGAATACTTTCTGGTTTCTCCCCTGTTCGGATAAAGTGATATATTCTGTCTAGATGTTGTTCCATATTTGATATGGTAACCAAGAAGCTTGCAACTCGTCGTAAACGTATGGAATATATTATCATGCTATCTTCGCCTGGCACTGGGTCATATCTACAATCCGATCCACACTCATTAAGATACTTTCTGAGGGCTTCGTACGTAGTCAGTTTTGGCGTACGCTGTAACGCTACATCTCTCAGCGTCCGTCGCCTTGTTTGAGGCGGGGTGATAGGAGTACCTCCCCCTGCTCCTCCTGAACTGGAATCGTCAGCTAATACTGAATGTGCGGCTACTGGTAGCGTGACTGGCAAAGTAGGAGTACGTAATGTGGGTTGATCCTGGGGTACTGGCACATGAACAGGATTCCCGGGACCAACGACTGGAGGCACAGTAATTACATTATTAACAGGGTGCTGGACTTGAACAGGCGGAGTAGGATTCGTATTAGCATATTCTGGGACAGTGTCATCTAAATAGGAAGAAAGGAAAATTTCAGCTGCAGTCGGTTTATGACGTAGCTTAGTCGGAACTAAGGGTGGCGGTAAATTACGAGATATTTCCGGGGTTGCTTTAGGCAAACCCTCGGCGAGAAGAGGATACATACCTTTAATAAGGGCATTTCTCTGTCTGTCTTACTGTTCTGCTCTAACTCGTTCACCTTCTTCTAGTAATTCCCTTTCTTGGGCTTTTTCTGAGGATTCTCTACTTAATTCTGCTTTTCTGAATTCTTTCTCTGTTCTTTTATGGGATTCTTTACGCCATAATTCTATGGCATCTTTCTGGGATTGTCTGGCTTTCTTTTTCCATAATGCTTCTTCTACTCTCATGATGCACTCGGCATCCCATGTTCCTGAAACAGGCCATCTATATTTCTCTTCAAGATCTTTTGTGTAGTCCACCCATAAATCTAGATACAGTATGGCATCTAAGCCATGCTTATGATACATGAAATGTCCAGGACTGTCCCTAGGAGGGACAGGAACTGATTCTTCGAGTAACCCTTTTCTGGTTTTTATCTGACGTAACTTCGAAAACAGCGGCATATTTGAACCGTACCTGAACTTGAACACAATACACAATGAACACAGTAATAAATAGCAAAACAATCATTCATACCACGACATCAAGAACACATTAATAACAGTTCGAACAGAATACTACCTGATACATTGAAAACACAATACTTGAGTTTCTCGAGAACAGACTTACTAGAATTACTGGATGCACTGCTAAAACAGTACAGAACATACCGGTCTCCTAAAGAGACACGTCATACCGTATTCACCTAGGTGAACACGTCGGACCGGATCTGTGTACCCAAACCCGTCGGACCGGGCACAAATTAATGAACCCGTCTAGATACGCCCCAGCAACGGTACTCACCGGGAAGCAAAACTGAAGGCCTCGGACTGGACTGGACTGCTACGACGTCAGGTTACTGCTACGCACTACGCATGCGCCTCGGGCTTCGGGCTTCGGAAACAGGTGGGCCACCGGATACCTCGGACCTTGCTCTCCCGGCTTGGGCTCTGGTCGGGACGATCCGCCTTCCTCACCGCCTCGTCTGGATGCCAGACCGCAGTCTCCGTCTCCTCCGTGGGCCTGAGGGAGACTTGAAGCAGAAATATCTGCACGTGCACAGTAGGGGTCCGTCACGGCTGTAGAAGGGTCAGGGGGCCTGCGTTACATCGCCGGCGCGTGGGGAAGGGGCTAGTCCGTATTCGGGCGCCATTTATGTGGTAAATAAATAATTAATTACCGGTACTATTTTTCTATGCATTAACTGAAAAGGATAGCTCAATAAATAAGAGGCAGGATCCGTGGTATCTGAGTCATACGGGCTTTAATCAGATGGCTCGAGCCAATGGACCATCGGGTTCCATCACCTGCTAAGGTTCAGGAAGGGACAGACACAAGGAAAAGGGGAATGAAAAGCCTAATGTCATATTAACATCATACAGTATATATAGCAAAACAGTACAATTGCATTGAATACAGTAGGCGTAACAAATGACAAACGTAAGATAAGAACATATGGGCGTAAAAAGAAGGCGTGCACAGGGCGTGCACGGAGACATGTGATGTAAACGTCACAGAAGTGTCATAAGTGGGTGGATACATGGAGGGGCTACCTGGGCAGCTGGAACCTTTAACCTACTGGTGCGTGCAAACGGGTCATGACGTGTAACTGGGGAGAGCTGGGGGCTCTGACTTCTGGCACTAGAAGAGGAGACTAAAGTCTGGGATGTCAGGACGACATGTACCTATAGCATATCTGATATCTCGTGTTTGGAGTACATGTTGCTTGAATCTAAAAGTCATCAGGGCAAAGGCTACTTGACACTAAGGCTGGTGCATGCATATATTCTACATGTATTGCGTGTGCTATGAATCTTCTATGAATACTAATTCAGTAATTCTCTTGCATGGAGACAGGAAGACTAGACTATAGATGAAGATGTTTATGCGGTTCGTTAGCTAGGAATGTGAAGCCGGGGAGCTGAACTGATAACTAGAGGCATAACATATTCTTGGCAGACAGGCAGGCAGGCCAGGCCGGGCACCGCGCTGCTTGGCAGAAAGTAAGTGAAGGGTCAGGGATGCGGGAGGGGCTGCATCGCTCCTCGGAGAGGTTTCAGGAGACTGGAGACTCGAATCTGGTGTCCGGGCCCTGTGAGGCCTAGAAACGGGGACAACTCGATGATTTAACGTGCACAATGTAAAGACGTTGGCAACATAGGCCTAGAAGCCTAATTCACGTTGCCTTCAGGAGGAACTGGATAACTGACATATTAACGTTGGACACAACTATAATTGCGTCTTTATTCGGTCAAGGGGGTAACATATGCATATCAATCATGCACATATAACATATAATGGGGAACACGTAGGGACACATGACAGGGCAAAATTAAATTTTCCTCAATCCCCACTAACTCTACCCGCCCTTCCTCTCCTGTCTCCACATAGATCCATTCGACGTCCCCGTGACATGGACTAGACGATTCCTTGGTCCTTTTCCGCCCTTTTGCCTGCTGACCTCGCTGGCTTCCAGGTTAGTGACCGACCGCACTACCCCTCACGTGAGCCCGCTCCTGACCAATTCCCCGTCTTTATTCCCTCCTTTTCCCTTACCCTGCAAGCTATCATGATACATCGGATCGAATTTCGGCACACAGAGAAGAGGTCCCCAGTGCATTTAAGGTAACCCGCCTTCCGCCGCCCTGCCTATTCCAACCACCCCCTTGATTCCAGTGCGCCCACACTGCCATATGAGCCCTCCACCAGGCATTAGTTCCCTCGGTCCTTATCCGTGGCTGCAAACACGCACCTCCATCTTCATTGCTTAGTTCGAGTGGCCTCTCCCTCCCCACCCACTTTTGGGATCCCCACACACCGGCCCGCGCCCGGCCCAGGTTTTTCACGGCTCATCTGCTTGTTGCAGCTATTGACCCTATAACCGATAGTGGATTACACACCTTATCGTGTGCGCCTAGTCCCCACGCCTCGTGCGCCGAGACCCGAGCTTGTTTGCCCTTCAGACCTACTTGGTGTTTGCCCTCCTGCCTGCCTTGCGCACATTCTCCCTGCTGCCTATCGTTGCCAGAACCTCGCCGAGCCAGGGCTTTCCCCCCGCCGGCCATGCCTTCTGCCCCTGGCCACCTCCTCCCCAGTGCTGTCCCTGCTTCCCCCTGCCCGGGCAGACCACTCTTGATACACCAGCGACACCTTCTTCCTGCTCAGCCCTTCCCTCGTGCGCACGTGCCCTCTCCACTACTCCCTCCCTAATTCCTTGCCCTTTCTTTATACCCTTGTACAGCACTTTTCTCCTTTAAACCCAGTCCTGAAGATGATTCCTACTAACGTGGATCGAAACGCCGTCGACCATTCAGCCTAACAATAGGCGCTACTCTCAATATGGCACCCGCTATCATCATCCAAACTACATCCAAAACAAACTTTCTCTGAAACTAATTGTAGCAATATTGCTGTATATAAATCACTGTACATATTTGACACTAATCACCATTGCACCTTCCAAGCTAATCTTTTTGTCACTTGCGTCGCCACCTCGCTCACATTATGCACCTTTTACGCACCAAGTCCAATTGGGGTTGTATTAATTGTTTTCCTACAGTGCTGCTACAACTGTACAATACCTTTTCTTTCTGGATAAACATGATGCCCCTGGCACTTCCTGCATATGTATTGAGTCTACTTATTTCCTTGTTGATAATGTTTATTGCATATCTTTTCTAATTGTTCTAATACTTTACCAGTTGGGATACTGTATATGTTTTGCTAATATCCACCCTAATCCCAACGTAGTTGAAGGGTTTATACTCCTGTTGTGTATACAATAATGGGGAAAATCGCCATTACAATGTGGCTGTTTTCCTGCATACCATTACAACGCAAGTGTTACCATGCATGCGTTGTAACAACGTGTAGTCAATACTATGCATTTTTTTACAACGCATGTGCTTTTAGCACGCCTGCCTTTGGAATGAATCTTGTTGTAAAGGTATATGTGGTACAAGCACATACCTTGTAAAAAAATATATAGGCGATCCACTTCGATGTGAGAAAACAGAGGCTCTTCCTTTTCCTCACAACAATGTGCACCACCCCTCAGATGACCAGAGGGAACCACAAACTATGAGGAGAGAGAGGAACCACGAGGAAAGAGAGGAACCACGAGGAGAGAGAGGAACCATGAGGAGAGAGAGGTTAGGGGGATTGGGCCTGGGGTGGGGGTTACTTTTTTAGGGTAAAAAGGAGTTGGGTGGGAGTGGTGTGGGGACTGAGGGTAGGGTCGAGGGTCATGCAGGGTAGTGTTTTAGGGTAGGGAGAGGACTGGGGGTCTGGGGGGATCGTGCAGGGATAGTGATTTATGGTGTTAGATAGGGTTGGGGGTGTTGTGTAAGGGTAGTGTTTTAGTGTAAGGAGAAGACTGGGAGTCAGGAGGAGGGTCGTGCAGGGGTAGTGTTGTAGGGTTTAGGGTAGGGTTGGGGGGTCATACAGGGTAGTGTTTTAGGGTAGGGAGAGGACTGGGGGTTTGGGGAAGGGTCATGCAGTGTAGTGTTTTAGAGATTAGGGTAGGGGCGGTGGATCATGCAGGGTAGTGTTTTAGTGTGAGGAGAGGATTGGGGGTCAGGGAGAAGGTCATATAGGGTAGTATTTTGGGGCAGGGAGAGGACTGGGAGTTGGGGTATGTCGTGCAAGTAAGCGTTTCAGGGTTTAGGGTAGGGTCAGGGTGGTTGTGCAGGTTAGTGTTTTAGGGTAGGGAGAAGACTGGGGGTTGGGGGTAGGGTCTTGCAGGAGTGGTGTTTTAGGGTTTAGGATAGGGAAAGGATTGGGGCACGGGTGTCGTGCAGGGGTTCTAAAGTAGGGTTTAGGGTAGGGCAGGTTAGTGTATCTTACCTTAGATACTTTTAGCAACAGTATACCTTTACCACGCATGCCTATGAGTTGTAATGGCATGCGTTGTAAAGGCATATTCATGGTAAAAGTATGCCTTGTAATGGTAAGAGTAGTAATACCCGCGTTGTAATGACAGGCGTTGTAACGTGTCATATACGTCTAATGGTGGATGACTAGTAGGGTGTGGTAGTGGTGGTGGATGTCTGGCAGTATGTGTGTGTGTGTAGCGGCGTTTGGCTGGTGGTGTGTGAGTGTACATGTGGCTGGCTGGCAGAGTGGGTGTGTAGTGACAAGCTGGTGGTGTGTTTGTAAGGTGACTGATGTGTGGTTGATTGTTGGTGTGACTGGAGTGGGCATATTAAAGTGAAGGGCCCTTGAATGCCACAATTTGTTGATGTGTGTGTTGGATTGTGTTAGGCCCATAGCTGGAGATGTGAATGGCTTTCTGTGTGTAAAGCATGAAAGGTGCATGAGTGGCTTGTTAAACAGTTGGTACCTTGACGTCACTTTTCAGCTCACGAGTTGTGTCATAGGTTCAGTATTCTGAAATTCGATTTTATTTTTGTGTTTCCATTTACATTAAACCATTTGTTAATATAGCCCCGAAGTCCGCTGCCAAGGGCTATACCTGTTGTTGAAGTGCCAAAGCCCAATTTATAGGCCCGAGGCACAGGGGAGGGCTTATATTGAGAGGGCCTTTACTCACCGGTATAGCCTGAGGCTTAAGGGCTATTAGGCTATTGGAACAATCCACCCCTAAGGGTAGAATGTTCTAAATTAAAAAGGGAGAAGGAGTAGTTTCTGTCCTGTAACTCCAGTTCTGTAATAGGGGTATCTATGTTATAGTCATAATCTAGTGAATAGTCCCGCCCATGTGCGTGGACCCCGGAGCAATCAAAAATAATCTCTTACAGTGTCAAGAGAGAATTTAAAGACAGATAATGCAGCCTAAAAGGCTACACTGTCCAGTACTTCAACTAGAAATGCCACCATAAAATCCACAAAACAGCAAAAAGCCTGTACAGATTTCCATTGCTTTAACAGCAAACTCCCTCAGGAATGATAGAGAGAAGACCCTGCACAGACAAGCCCCATAGGCTGCCATTATGTGGCTCAAAACAGGATACTGTGCCTTTAAGAGAATCTTCCAGAACCTTCTCCCAGTATCCCAGAATGCATAGCAGGTCCAACTTACTTTCAGTTCTTTTTGAAGGCGTAACACGCCAGACCTGTAGCATTCCATAAAGGAATATGTCTCTCTCCACCGGGGAGGAGGGAGGGCGCTTATGACTATAACAGAGATACCCCTACTACAGAACTGGAGTTACAGGACAGAAACTACTCCTTCTGTAGTAGGGGATCTCTGTGTATAGTCATAATCTAGTGAATAGAATGGCAAGCCCATCCCCACACCAAAGCGGCGGTGGAGAAAAGAAAATCAATACCACTATTGTGCGAACAGATTTCGCAGTGAAGCCTGTCCAACCTGAGCATCTGCCCTAGCATCAGAGTCCAGGCAGTAATGCTTAGCAAAGGTATGAACCGACTTCCAAGTGGCCGCCTTGCAGATTTCTGCAATCTGAACATTACGGAGCAATGCTGTCGTGGCAGCCTTGCCCCTGGTGGAATGAGCCTTAGGCTTACCTCCTAAGGTCTTATTAGCTTTTTGGTAACACAGCTGTATGCAGGACACAATCCACCTAGAGATAGACTGCTTAGAGGTCGCAAGACCCGTCCTGACAGATCCATAATTGATGAACAATTGGTCTGACCTACGAATATCCGTGGTTTTATCCAGATAAAACTTCAGCACCCTCCTAACATCCAGGGAATGCAAAGACCTTTCCGCTGGAGATGAAGGATTCTGAAAGAACGTAGGCAAAGATACAGTCTGGTTGATATGAAAATCAGAAACAACCTTGGGAAGAAACTTAGGGTGAGTACGCATAACAACCTTAGCAGCATGAAATACAGTATAAGGTTCTTGGCAACACAACGCCTGAATTTCACTCACCCTGCGGGCCGATGTAATGGCCACGAGGAACGCCGCCTTCCAGGACAGGTGCTGCAACGAAGCCTTATGAATAGGTTCAAAAGGCTCCTTCATCAATCTGGACAGCACCACATTCAAGTCCCATAAAGGCGAAGGAAGCCTGACAGGAGGGAATACTTTCTTCAAGCCTTCTAGAAAATCCTTGATCACAGGGATCTGGAAGAAGGAAGTCTGTGAAGGGCATTTCCTGTAGGCAGTCAAAGCAGCCAGATGAACCTTAATGGAATGGACATTAAGGCCAGACTGAGCCAGATGTAGCAGATATGGAAAGATGACGTCTTCCTTGCATGTCGTAGGGTCATAGTTCTTAGACTTGCACCAGATGCAAAACCTCTTCCACTTGTAAGCATAAGAAGTCCGAGTGGAAGGTCGCTTAGCCTCCTTCAGTATGTCCATACAATCCTCTGGGAGATTCAAATGGCCATATTGCACTATTTCAGGAGCCATGCCGCCAAACTCAAAGACGAGAGGTTGGGGTGCACCAACCGCCCCCCGAACTTCGTGAGAAGGTCCGGCCTGCACGGCAGCTTCATGTGAGGAAGGAGAGACCGGTGAAGCAGGTCCGTGAACCACCACTGTCTGGGCCATACCGGGGCAATCAGAATCATCTTCGCCCTGGATTGGGAGAGCTTGATGAGAACCGCTGGAATCAGGGGAATGGGTGGAAAAGCGTATAGAAAGCTGTTCGACCAGTTGATCCATAACGCATTCCCCAGCGTCCCCGGCTGGTAGTACCTGGAGGCGAAGTCTCGGCATTTGCTGTTTTCGGCGGTGGCGAACAGATCTATGTCTGGAGTGCCCCACCTTGCGAAGACTTCTCCTAATACTTCGTCGTTTATGACCCATTCGTGGTTTTCCTGAATCAGTCTGCTCAGCTCGTCTGCCTGAACATTCTGCACACCTGGCAGATGAGTGGCCGTTAACGAGAGTCCTCGAGCCAGAAGCCAATGCCAGATCGCCTGCGCCTCCTGAGACAGAGTGCGTGATCTCGAGCCCCCCTGCTTGTTGAGGTAATACATCATGGTCGTATTGTCCGTCTGTACAAGCAGAGAGTTGGTCCGGAAGGACGGTTGAAAAGCCTTCAGCGCCAAGTGAACAGCCCTGAGTTCCAGGAAATTGATGTGGTACGTGGACTCCGACGGGGACCACGTCCCTTGAATCTGCAGGTTTCCGGAGTGCGATCCCCATCCCAGGAGAGAAGCATCCGTCACGATAGTCTGAGTGGGAATGTACTTGTGGAAGGGAACCCCTCTGAGGAGATTCTCCGCTGAACACCACCACTTCAGAGACTGAGGAGCATGTAGAGACAGTCGTATCTTGTCGTCCCAAGATCCTCTCCTCTGGTCCCACTGATCTTCCAAGCACTCCTGCAGCGGTCTCATGTGCAGCCGCGCATGCAGTGTCAGGAAGATGCAAGAGGCCATCGATCGCAGCAGAGAAGACACCGTCCTCACTGTCGTGGATGGAGTGGACATGAGAGCCTGAGCCTTCCGAAGGAGTGATAAACGTCGCTCTTCCGAAGGAGACACGCTTGCTGACAGCGTATCGATGGAGGCTCCCAAGTACTGGATGCACTGGACCGGAGTCGGGACAGACTTGGACATGTTGATGTGCAACCCCAGCTTGTTCAAGAGAACGCACGTCTTCTGGAAGTGTACTTGAGCTTCCGAGAAGGAGGAGGCCTTGATCAACCAATCGTCCAGGTACGGGTAGACAAACACCTTGTTCTTCCTCAGGTGTGCCGCTACCACTGCCATGCACTTCGAGAACGTCCGGGGCGCAGACTTCAGCCCGAACGGAAGTACCGTGTACTGATAGTGATTGGTGCCGACTTGAAATCGCAGGAACTTCCTGTGTTTGTGTGCAATGGGCACATGGAAGTACGCATCCTGTAGGTCTATGGCGCAAAGCCAGTCTCCTCGCTGCAGCTGAGGATAAATCTGATGCAACGACAGCATGCGAACCTTTTCTCTGCGAATCCATTTGTTTGCCTGTCTCAAGTCCAGAATGGGCCTGAACTCGTTCTTGTCCTTCTTGCGGACCAGAAAGAACCGGGAGTACAGACCTCTTCCTCTTTGAGACAGAGGTACATCTTCTATCGCCCTTTTCCTTAGAAGGATGTCGGCCTCCGCCTGGAGCTCGCGCAGTTGATACTGCGAGCTGATCGGAGGAATCGATGGAGGAGGGCTGATGAACCGAAGACTGTATCCATTGCAAACAATATTCAGCACCCACTTGTCCTGAGTAATTTTTCTCCACTCTGCCAGAAAAAATTGAACGCTTCCCCCCACCGGAGCAGGTAACGGACGAAGGGGAAGTAACCGCTCAGGGTTGAGACCCAGCCGGGCCCTTGTTCGCGGTAGAGGACTGCTGTCCACCTCTACCCCTCTGACGTTTCTGGAAGGGTCTTCTGTATTGCTGCTGTTGCTGCTGCTGTTGCCCAGAAGACTGTCCCCTTCCTCTACCCTGCGAACCGAACCGTCGTTGGAACTAGCGGTAGGGTTTCTTTTCTTTGGGCTTCTCCAAGCCCACCGCCGTCAGGGTTTCAGCCTCGGCCTTCATCCTGGCCATTTCGTAATCTGCATGTTTCCCGAAGAGGGTGTCGCCGGAAAACGGCAGATTTGCCACTCGCTGCTGTGCTTCAGGCTTGAGCGACGTCTCCCGGAGCCAAGCATGGCGTCTCTGATTGATACCGTGGCAGTATCCATGCGCGGCCAACAGGGAGATATCCGCCGCCGCGCTGATGGCCTGGTTCGAAACCAGCGTCCCTTCCTGGACGATCTCCATGAAGTCCTCTTTCCTGTCACGCGGGACAAGGTCCGCAAACTGTTCCATGGAATCCCACAGTGCACGGTCGTACCGCCCCAACAACGCCGAGTCGCTGGAGGCCTTCATCGTCGTGGAAGACGTCCCACACGCCTTCCGTCCAGCTGAGTCAATCCAGCGGCTCTCCTTATCCGGAGGCACAGTGGAGGACGGGGAGGTAGCATGTAGTTTCCTAGCCGCCGTCACAATCACTGAATCAGGTACTGGGTCCTTCAGTAAGAAGGCCGGGTCCGACTCTGGAGCCCTATACTTCTTGACAAGCCTGGAGGGGGCGGCTTTCACCACCGCCGGCGTAAGGAAGAGCTGTTCAGCAGGCTCAACCAGTCCTGGCACCAAAGGTAGTAGGGGGCGAGACAGGTGCTTCTTGTGCAAAGTCTCGAAGATCACAGAGGTCGTCGGCGTAGGGGCCGTCACCTTGATCCCCAACTTCGCCGCCCCTCTCAGGAGAACCTCCTGGAACGTGCCAATGTCATCAATCAGAGACACCCTCGTCTCCGGTGAATCCGACAATGTAGGTGAATATGAACGGGTCCTAGAGGTTGAACGGGACCTGGACCTATGCCTCCTTTGGCGATGTCTGGATCTCGAGGAGGATCCCTGTCCACTCCTAGATCTGTCTCTCCTCCCTGAGCGTGACCTCGATCTCCTGGGTCTGGGACGCTCCGCCGGCTTCCCCGGGACGGACGTCTTGGGCTTAGGAGGAACCTTCGACTTAGGAGTTTTCTTCGGAGGTGTCGGAAGTCTGGGCATCGACACCGATCTCGGTGGAACCGGAGGAGGAGCACCAGGCACCGGGGCCTGTGGTCCTGATGGAAGAGCAGGTAGAGGAGGCAATGGAGGAGGGGTCGGAGCCCTCGGAGGAGGACCTCTAGGCAAAGGAGGAGGAGGAGGAGGTGTAATAGTCTTCTTCAGGGTATACACCTCTGAGTACGCCGTTCCCGGTGAACCACCATCCTGTCCTGACTGAGGGGAGCCCCCCACAGTCCTCGGCCTGTCCTTACGACCCCCTGACGTCGAATACCGGTGTTCAGACGTCGAACGTGGTCCCCTCGATGAAGAGCGGCCCTTCGGCGTCGACCGTTTCACATGCCTCGGCGTTGACCGGCTTCTATGCCTCGACGTCGATCCCGACCAGATGGACGATCCTCTAAACCTCGACGGCGAGCGCTTACGCCTCGACGGCGACCTCAACCGCTTCGACGATGACCTCTTCGATCGCCTCGACGTCGACCTCGATCGCCTTGACGTCGACTTCTTCTGCGCCGGAGACCTCTTCCGCCTCGACGGCGACCTTGTCCTTTTCGACGGCGGCCTCGACGACGAGGATCCCCTCGATGACGACGATGTCCTCGCCCTTGGCGGCGAACGGCGGTGGCGCCTCAACGGCGAGCACCGACGCCGGGTCCTCCGATGCCGTCCACTCGACGCCGATGGCGACGACGAAGAAATCGACACCGGGTTCGACGGCGGCCTGTGTAAGTCCCTCGACGTCGACGGGCGACGTTTTCTCGACCTAGAGCCCTGGGGAGACCGGGAACTGGCCGTGGACCTTCCTCTCGACGTCGTGGTCAGAGCAACCGACCCAGACGGAGACCGTGGATGTTTGCTGGACTTCCTGCCCCTGGGGAGCCCCCCAGTGGCCTCAGCATGGGCAGTAGAAGCCCCTCCAGACCCACCTTGAGCCTTCAGCCTTCTTTCTTCCAGGCCCTGAAGTCTGATCTTCCTCCTGTCCTTCAGGGTCCTGCCAGAGAAGCCTCTTCAGATCTCACACTCCTCTGGGATGTGGGAAGAGGGAAGGCAGAGGATACACACCTCATGGGGATCCGACTTGGCCTTCTTCCTGGAGCACTCCAGGCATTTGTCAAATAATGCAGGCATTATGGACAACAAAAGGGTGCAGGAAACCAAGAAGAAAGTCACCAAAGTACTTTAAAAGTACACAAAATCGAATTTAGTGAAAAAACACCAACAAAACCCTTGAAGAGGGAGAGCTCAATGCTCCAGGGTCCTGCTTGCAGGAGCCGGAAAAAAGAACTGAAAGTAAGTTGGACCTGCTATGCATTCTGGGATACTGGGAGAAGGTTCTGGAAGATTCTCTTAAAGGCACAGTATCCTGTTTTGAGCCACATAATGGCAGCCTATGGGGCTTGTCTGTCCAGGTTCTTCTCTCTATCATTCCTGAGGGAGTTTGCTGTTAAAGCAATGGAAATCTGTACAGGCTTTTTGCTGTTTTGTGGATTTTATGGTGGAATTTCTAGTTGAAGTACTGGACAGTGTAGCCTTTTCGGCTGCATTATCTGTCTTTAAATTCTCTCTTAAGTGTCTATGCATTCCTGCATTTTTTGACACTGTAAGAGATTATTTTTGATTGCTCCGGGGTCCACGCACATGGGCGGGACTATTCACTAGATTATGACTATAACAGAGATCCCCTACTACAGAACCAGAAAGACGAACATTGGAATTTTGGAGCAGAAGGCACATCCTAGCCATTATTAGCCCTGAGCCACTGCATTGTCTTTAATGAGCTCACAATACTCCAGTGTTCTAATAGTAGTTACAATTTAAACTTTTCACTAACCCTTGTGCCAAATCCAACCAGATCTGTGTGCACTAGAGGAGTGACTGGGTAAGCAATGATATTTGTCTTTTGCCAGCATGTACATTGTCTTGGGGGAAAACCTACTAACTAAATATATTTTTGTAAACTAGATACCAAGGGACTCCAGGGTAATGTGCTTAACTTGGGCCCAACAATATTTTTTTACCCACAATACCATGTGAATCTGAAATTTTACCTGAAATCATAAATTTTCCTCATATTTGTCTGAGGTAATTTTATGGAATCCATTGGGAACCCCAAATACCCTACCATTCAGATTTCTCACACTTGTCTTGTAAAAATGGTAATGTGTGGCTGATCCTAGTGCCCACGACACAAAATGCTCCAAACTGCAACCTGGAAAATTCAGCAATGGTGGTAGCTGTGGTATTTGGGCCCAGGCTCGAGGCCCACCCAGACATCTACCATGCTCAGACTTTTCTGAAAAGTTGACTCCCAGGAGAGTCCAGGGTGGCATGGCTTTGGTGCATTTTACAACACATTTTCTTACCCAGATTAACTTGCAAACATTTACATTTGCCAAAAGCACACTTTTCCTCACGTTTGTCTGAGGTAGATTCCAGAATTTGTGGGGATTCAGAAATTTCCTACCACCCAGCATTGACCCATGTCTCAATCAATCGATCAGTCAGTGTTTTGTAGAGCGCACTACTCACCTGTTAGGGTCTCAAGGCGCTGAAGGGAGGGTGTAGGGAGCAGAGTAAGGGTCATTCAAAGAGCCAGGTCTTGAGGTTACTACCGGAATTGATGCAGTGTCGGGCTGGGGAGATCGTTCCAGGTCTTGGCTGCGAGGTAGGAGAAGGACCTTCTACCCTCTCTGGTACTGTGGAAGCATGGGATTGTGGCCAGGGAAAGGTCGGCTGATCAGAAGTTTCTCTTGGGGGCGTGGAAGGAGAGGTGGTCATTGAGGTATTGTGGTCCGAAGTTATGGAGGGCCTTGTAGGCATGTGTGAGCAGCTTGTAAGTAATTCTTCTTCCAACAGGGAGCCAGTGGAGGTTACAGTGGTGCTGGGTGATGTGGTTGTGCAGTGGGATGTCGAGGATTAGTCTGGCTGTGGCGTTCTGAACGGTCTAGAATCTGTGGAGAAGTTTTTTGTTGATTTAGGCATAGAGGGTGTTGCCGTAGTCCAGTTGGCTGGTGATGAGGGTGTGATTAACCATTTTCCTGAAGTCAGAGGGGATCCACTTGAATGTTTTACGTAGTATGCAGAGGGTGTTGAAGCATGAGAAGGAGACGGCGTTGATCTGGGGATTTATGGTGAGCGATGAGTCCAGGATGATGCTGAGGTTCCGTGCATAGTCTGTCTGGTTGTGTGGGTTTCTGAGGGAGGGGGGCCAAAAGGTGTCATTCCATGCGGAGGGGTGGAGCTGAGGAAATCTGTTTTCTTTGAGTTGAGTTTCAGGCAGCTGTTCTCAGTAGAAATGTTAAGTCACTTGTGTGGGTGGGCCTAGCGCCCACGTCAGGAAAGGGCCAAAACACAGTGTGGCAGCATCAGCATTTCCTATAAAAAAATGACTTGATTTAGCAAAGCGGGTAGCTGCTGTATTTAAGCCAGGGCTCTGTGTCAACTCAGGGATACCTACAAACGGAGACTTTTCTGACAACTAGACACCTGGGGGAGGCCAGGCTAGTGTGTCTCGTGTGGATCCCACGTTTTCTTGCCCGCAATGCCCTGCAAATCTCAACATAAAATTGTGCATTTATCTTGCATTTCTGCGACGTAAACCTCTGGAATTGTCAAGGATGCATAAAATTCCTCCTTGTACCCACTAGTCCGGGTAAAAACACTTTCACGCTTGTATGGCTGGGAATACTACCTGCAACAGAAACAAATCAAACCAGGGTCAATGGGACACCTTAGAGAGGACTGGCAAAGTGTGCGTTGCAGGGCATTGCCAGTAAGAAAAGGTTGTGGGATTCAAGTGAGGCACACCACCCTGGACTCCCAGTTTTCTGAAATGGCCTGGTTTGGAACATTTCCCTGGGTGTCAGGTGAGCAAAGGCTGAAATTCCATGGCTAACAACCTTCCTGAAAAGGGGCAGTTTTCAAAGGAAAGTTTTGACATGTCCATGTTCCGGTGTGGGCTTTTCCTGTTGCAGGCAGTAAGCCCGCCCACACAAGTGAGGTACCATTTATATTTGGAGATTTGGGGTAATGCTGAGTGGTAGCAGGTTTGTGGCTTCTAACAAGTGCATGGAAAATATGTGTTTTTAGCCAAAATGTTAGTAAGAAAACCTTGTGAGAGCCAACTAATGCCCAGGATCCAGGGCATTAGGGAAAACCTTTAGTACAGAGTTGCTGCACCACAAAGGAGAGCATTGCTTTCTCCAGCACTTACAAAAAGTGAACAGGTATAAAAGAGATCAAGAGAGGGGCTAGTGTCCTATTTGGCACAGCAAATGTATCCAATTATCTCATTGATCTGACACAAACCACCGGTGCAAGTATGGTTGAAACATGTAGACCAACAGTATACATTTGATGTGAGGGACACCTAGAATATCCCTCTACACATCTGCTTTTTGTTTTTAATCTTACCCCTATTCATGTTTTATGATGTCATAGAGATGTTATTGAGCGCCAAGATACCCGTAGTGGTGAACGTGCGCTTTACAAATACAAGTTATGTTATGTTATGTTGGGTAGGAGGTAATTTTAGATCACTTTTTTGATTCGGGTCCCTCACAGTGTTTCTGAGCAGGAAGACTCCTAGTGGAGAAAAAGAAGACACGATGATTATGCTACCAGCCATTAGTACGTCAATGGGGAACAAAAAACATACCATTGACTGAAAATGACTGTCGAGGTTCCCAAAGAAATGTTCTCAGTGTGATTCTCATACAATACTTGGTCCAGAATATGCTTGTTCTGAATAATGGTCTGGTTATAAATTCATATGTATAATACTGAAACTGTTGATAACTTAATACAGAACAGTTTCAAATGGATGCAATCTGCTATGCTTGAAATACCAGCAGTCGGATAAAGGACACTCTAAATTAACAATAGCATGCGCAGGAGACAGGAACTGGTAATTTGTGGAATGTGGCCTGTGCTCAAATCTGGTATAAAACAACCTGCTGTCACTCCAGACTCTAAACAGAAAAGGAAACATCAAAGTAACAAATTAAAAAGAAAAACATAGGCGCAGATGGGAACTAGCTTGCTTGCGGATGTGTTACTTGCGAAAGAGAAAAATGTAGTCACTAAAAAGTGACTTTATCCAGTGACTGAAGTGGGATAACCCCCTTTTGTATGCTGTAGTGGTCAGAAGCAAAATGTGAATTACACACCAACGAACCAATGGATGATGAACGCTGGCTGAAAGCCCCTTTAAATAAGTATATTATACATATATATTTTTTTAATTAAAAGGTCTTGGCTACCCCTGACCTAAAAAAGGACTGAGGATTCAAGAATAAAAAAGCCGAAGCAGTGAAAGGGCAAATGCATCACCCTATAATGATTTCCACAACGCTAAATATTCTGTTAAGTGAACATGGCTTCCTCTCAGGTAACATTGCTCTTTATCTTTCACTCATTTCATATTTCAATTTATATGTTTAAAACAGAGTTTAAGAAATAATATTCTGCATTTAAAAAACATATATTGTCATAATCACAGCAGTTGGTAAAAAAAGTCACTAATTCTCCACTTTTGTTATAATTACGAATTTGGAGTACAGATTTAAACAGAAATATTAGCATAATTGCACACTTTGTTTTAAATATATCAAGCCATTCTCCACTGCGGTTTTAAAAATACAGAAAATATGTTATTTTACATTCCGAGGTTGGGCAGAAATCCTGTTGCTCAAATTTCCTATTTCCTCTCTGTGTTCCTCAGTCTGCACGAGTTCCGGCCTCCACTCATTGTTCTCGGAGGTTCTAATCCCCGGCACGTGACATGACACACGGGTGGCAGAAGAGTCTATTTCCCTGCCAAGCGTTCACATCTTTATGAAAACTATTTAATCTTAATAGAGGTGTGCTAGCTGAAACAATCCAACAATTTTAGGTTAGGGGACATGATTTTATGTGAATCTGTTTCTGTTTTTTCCTGCGTAAGTGGGACATAAATATGCGTGGGCCTGCCCAACATCCTTATTTAGCGCAGGAACACTGGGTCTACAGGAAAGGAAATATTAATAATATTTGATGTTTTTATTGCAAGAGTCATTTTAAAATGAGAACTTTTTGTCACTTTTAGCACATCCGTTGCTATTAATTCAAACCTCAATATATGCTTATAAGCACACGTACACAAAAATTATCTGCAAAACTGTCAATCATAAATGGATCATTCCTATCGCTAAAGCTGCCAAAACCAATATATACTCTGCTCAATGTATTTATGTGTGAGTATGCATATGGTATTTCTATAGTGCAAAGCTAGCCAACAGACAGCAGACCGCCATTCAGAGGCAATCCTTCTTTCGTCCAAATCAGGCTGGCTTTAGAGCCCATCACCGTACGGAATTGGTCATGCTTTCCGTACTGGACAATTTGAGACTAAAGGCTGACAATAAAGTGCTGTGTGTTCTGGTACTACTGGACCTATCGGCGGCGTTTGATACTGTTGATCATGGCCATTTACTATCGCGGATCAGGGATCTAGGGATACAAGGCACGGCTCTGGCCTGGCTGACCTCATTCCTTGGGGACCGCTCCCAGCAAGTCCAACTGCCAGATTTGGTGTCCCATCCAGCTACGCTGGTATGCAGAGTGCCTCAGGGTTCAGTTTTATCTCCTCTGCTTTTCAATGCCTATCTACAGCCATTGATTGCAGCACTGAACCAGTTGGATTGCAGGGTTTATAACTATGCCGACGACACTCAAATTATAATCTAGATTGACCATACACCTAAGGCTCACCTGAGAATGCAAGATATTCTCAAGTTCACCATCAACTGGATGTCGGCCTATTCGCTAAAAATCAACCCTGATAAAACGGAAGTGCTAGCGGTCACCACAGTCCCAAACCCTTGTAATGATCTGTTCTGGCCTTCAGAACTGGGGTCCTTTCCTGAATCTGCCGTGGCTGTAAAAAGCCTTGGTCTCAAGATTGATGCCTTGCTATCCATGTCACAGTAAGTGTCGGCTGTGGTCAGAACCACTATGGGCCTAATGCGTCAGCTTCGGAAACTGTGTCCACTGTTGTCCTTTGCCACCCTTGGACTGGCAGTTTCAGCCCTGATTCTGTCGCGTCTCGATTATGGTAACTCTTTATATCATGGCCTACCAAAGAACCTTCTGGCCAGGCTCCAGGTGGTAATGAATGACGCGGCAGGATTAATTTTTATAAAACCTAGACATGCACAGTTACGCCCTTACTGCAGGACCTACATTGGCTTCCGATCATACAGAGAACTAAATTTAAAGGTCTCTGTATTGCGCATAAGGCCGTTCAAGGCTTAGCCCCCAGCTACATTAAGGACCGACTGACCAATTACATCCCGAGTAGGGCTATCCGGTCAGCTGCTGCCTGCTACCTGGCCTGCCCCCGGTTTAATCGCTAGTCCCTGGGAGGTAGAGCTTTCTCGACCATAGTCCCCCAGGCATGGAACCGCCTCCCTGTCAAACTACGTGAGGAAACTAATCTACTTCAATTCAGGAAGACTTTGAAAACTGTACTGTTTTTAGAGGCATGGGGATCACTCTGAGCAGGTCTCTTCGTTCTCGACTAGTATTGGACGTCCGTTAATAGCGCTTAGAGACCACTGGGTGATAATTCACTTTATACATTTATATTAACATAACATTTTATTTATTTTTTAAATCACAAAATATCAAATACGACATTGAATGAGAGAGGTCAGCCAAAGGGAAAACATAACTCCTTTCTAGCATACCTTGAGGACTGTAACATTTCTGTGCTAATTAGTCTTTTGACTGAGTTCTGAATTTGACTTGTTATCCAGCAGTTGCCTTAGTGGAGGATCATCGCCTCACTGCTTTGCAGCTGTGAAATAAAGGAAAAATAAAATGATAATAACTCGAGGTTATTATCATTATTTTTGCCTGCTGCAGCAGCTTTGTGAGCAGGGTGGGGCTGCTCTGATGACAGAGGAGCAGGAGGAGGAGGAGTGGTGGAACACTGTAAGTGCTGTCTGGGGCCGGCCAAACAATGATGCACACTTTGTATGTTCTCCACACATCTGCATCACCGACTGGGTGGAGAACATGCCCAGGCTCCCACTGCCTGTCTGAGCACTGAACCACGGTGCTCAGACCAATCATGACCTTGCAATGCAGCATTGTGATTGCTTTAGCGGAGCCTGGGTGCTTCCTGTTCTGTTTCGGCTAGGAGAGTTGACTGAGGGATGACGGAGGAGAGACACGGCGAGGAGGTATGTATTTTTTTTCCATTTTTTCCAACCCCCATTCCCCAACCCCACCCCACCACCCCCGATCCATGCCGACTGCCACTGTTATCCAGTACGGTTCCTGATGGATTGATGTAAGGCGGTGGGAGCACAAGTATGCAATAAATACAAAGTACTTACTTTCCCTTGTTGCAGAGTTCTTACGAAAGTTGCTAATGGGTATGGGATCTCCTGTATATAACAACACAGACAAATAATGAGCTCTATTTACAGAGTTTCTCTATTCACTAAAAGACCCTTAACCATACCTTTATGTGTTTGATCTGTGAGTGAACCTTTAACCTTCTCAATGTGGACTGTCATGCTTTTGACTATTTCCAAGGTGAGAAGTGGTCGAATCAGAGTTTGAGAATGCTCACAAATGTACATGGTTGTGGGTGTTCCCACATTTACAGGGCACAGCATGCCTTTGAAAGCCTAATCCCCACCACTTTGAGTGTGAATTACTACTGAGGATTTCTCCGCTATACACAGTATTAAAATCCAATTATAATCCCAAGTATTATTTTGTGTATTCCTTACAGGGGTAAATGGACATAGTTTTGGGTGTAAACGTCTAAACCTCTGGTAATGCTGGTGAATAGGTAAAAACAGTAAAGTTTGCTCACGTAGAGCAGTAAACATGTTCCCATACTTTGACTTTTTTATTAATAAGGTAAAAAGAAATAGGCCACGTTACATTGCATGCGTTTACAACACATGCCATTACAACTTGGTCATTACAATGACTTCATTGCTACATTGCATACCATTACAACGCAAGTCATTACAACGACTTGCTGTACAACGCAAGTCATTACAACGACTTGCTGTAGGAGGAGCTGGATTTTGGAATAGTATAATTTACTATTCCAACTCCAGTCTGTGCAACAGTAGGGAAGGTATTGCCCCTACAGCAAGTCATCGAGAAAACCATCAACAGCCAACTTGCCACATTCATCGAAGAGCACAACATCCTCGACTCCTCCCAATCCAGCTCAGACAACAACAGTACAGAAAACGCCCTCCTTGCCACAACAGATGACATCCGTACCTTACTGGACAAAGGAAAAACAGCAGCCCTCATCCTCCTCGACCTCTCAGTGGCGTTCAACACAGTCTCTCACCGCACCCTAATACACAGACTCCACAACACAGGGATCCAAGATAAGGCCCTCGACTGGATACACTCCTTCCTCTGTGGCAGAACGCAGCGGGTCAGACTCCCCCCTTTCCTCTCAGAACCTACACCTACCACCTGTGGAGTCTCCCAGGGGTCCTCCTTCAGCCCTATGCTCTTCAACGTCTACATGGCTCCGCTCGCCCCCATCATCAGAACCTATGGACTCAACAGTGTGTCATACGCAGATGACACCCAACTCATCCTCTCCCTATCCAACGAACCCAACACTGCCAGACACAACTTTCACGAAGGCATGGAAGCCGTCGCCAAATGGATGGAAAACAGCTGCCTACAACTAAACACAATCAAAACGTAAGTACTCATCATGGGCCCAAACTCAGATGCCTGGAATGACACCTGGTGGACCCCCGTCCTCGGAAACCCACCCACCCCCACGGACCGCGCACGCAACCTGGGAATCATCCTGGACTCAGCTCAAAATGGACCGCCAGATCAACTCTGTCTCGTCCTCCTGCTTCCACACCCTCCGCCTCCTATGTAAGACCTTCAAATGGATCCCCCTCGAACACAGAAAGACTGTCACTCACGCCCTGGTCACCAGCAAGCTCGACTACGGCAACGCACTCTATGCCGGAATAAACAAAAACCTCACCCGAAAGCTACAGAACATCCAAAACACCGCCGCAAGACTGGTCCTCAACCTGCCAAGCCACTGCCACATCACCCAGCACCTCTGCACACTCCACTGGCTCCTCATCGAAGCTAGAGTCACCTTCAAGATGCTAACCCACGCTCACAAGACCCTCCACGACACCAGACCAGCATGCCTGAACAGCTGAATCAAATTCCACGCACTCCAAAGGACCCTACGATCAGCCCAGCTCTCCTACGCCGTGGTCCCCCGCACCAGAAAGTGTGTGTAAGAACAGGGGTACCCCTGACAAAACTTCCTAAATCAGGGAGAGTAGCTAGGGTGTAAGTATCACAAATTTAGGAACAATGGAAATAAGTATGGACATAAACAATATCAAAGATATATACACACAACCTCTGTTCAGTAGTATCAAAAATATTGTTATTTTTTATAAATAAATTAGACTAAATACACAAACAAGTATCATACATATAGTCCTCTGTATGTATGTTTGCACTGAGTTCAAAAAGTCAAATTACAGAATTTCTTGCATTGACCAAATGGCATATATGATACACACAGTGTCAGTCATTGCTATATGGGAGATTATTTAACAGGATACAATTGATATCAACAACATAGAGTCAAAATAGTCATATTGATATATTCAGAGGACACAGTCATTTCTGGCATGGCTCTAGTAAATCTGTGTCCTACGCACGTTTCATCTGTGTGCCTTCATCAAGAAGCCATGTACAAAAAAATGAAACTTTGTAGGGACTTATGTGGATTATCGCTGAAGATAGTATGGAGCCTCAAGCTGGATAAATGGTTTGATCATTAATGGAAATCCAGCATTAGAATGGGGCCTATGTGGGTAGAGATCCTCTGGTCCAGATAGAGTGATCTAGAAAGAAATGATGCAATTTTCACGTCAAAAGTGACCATGGTCCACTAAACTGTGAAGCAGGCAATCAGTCAATTAGTAGGAACTTCGCTCTGATATGTTTAGTATCTTGCGGTCAGCGTATGTGCACTTAAGTAATTTACAGGGGCTCACGGAATGGATCGCCTAGAACTTGCCATTGGTAGCAGTGTTGAAAAACGGACGACGTTAATTTAACCACATTGGTTACACTATAGTATCGATAGTTAGAAAGACATGACAAGGAGCCAGATCACTCGATGAAGGTCCAGGCTGGAGGGCGTCACAATTTTTGAAGTCCCGGTCTTTACTTCATGGTCCCAGGCGTCTCCGGAGGGCTCCATAAACAGAGCTGCAGCAAAACTGAAGCAACGTTTGTACAAACGCTGACTGAAAGATACTAAACATATCCCCCATCTTTGCAAGAAACCTCAAAACGTGGCTCTTCGACAGACCCCCTTCTTGATGGACTGGAGCCTGCGAACCCCCCCACCCTGCCAGCGCCTTGAGACCCTTATGCGTCAGTAGTCACACTTAACAAACACCTGATTTGATTTGTTTTTGACTTGCTTTGTAATGGTATGCAATGTAACAACACAGTTGTTGTAATGACCGCATTGTAATGGTATGCGTTGTATCGCATCCGTGGTTAAACAGTGTTTACCGGTAAAAAGTGTTTGATTGTTCCACAATGTTTCACAATGAAGGCCTCTCAACCAACAAAACTTAAGGAATGTTGTACTGTAATTCCTCTCTGTGATGTATGAAGTAATAAAAAATGCAGGTATCCTTTTGTATCTGTCAATGTAAGATTTGGGCTGAGGAAAGACTGTTTTTAGGCACCTCTGGCAAAAGATAGAAGGCCTGATTCACAACAAGCATTGGCACAGCCAATAGGTCTCGCCTTTGGGACCTTATAAGTATTTAAATATGCAGCACAATATCCTTGGTGCAACATCATATGTTGCATGGCTAAACACTTATAATGTTCCAAAGGCGACACCTATTGGCTATGCCAATGCTTGTTATTTATTTTCCGCACACAAGAGCACTGTGTCTTGCATGGTGGGAGGAGAAATAACTATCAAAGGGCGTGCCCTAAACAGACTCATTGGAAAATCAGAGGTATCTGATACATTCAGTACTTAAAATGGAAAAATGACAGTGCAGGTACCCTGTATCAGACTTCCTGCTTGTGCCTGAAAGTGCCGATACTCGCCAATTAAAAGTATTGCATCACTCTTGAGAAGTGCCGGTACTCTCCCATTAAAATTATTATGTCACTTTAGAGAAGTGCCGGTACTCTACAATTGAAATTATTACATCACTCTTGAGAAGTGCTGGTACTCTCCAATTAACAGTATTACGTCTCTCTTGAGAAGTGCCGGTACTCTACCTCTCAAAATAAAAAAGTGCCGGTACTCAGTGCCGGCCAATACCCGTCCATTTAAAGCCCTGCTGATGGTATTAAATAATGCAGGAAAACAGAATGCGGCTCATAGGAAATCCGTGGAGTGTAGGCAGATTCCATATTTCCAGCAAGCAATTAAGGAGGCCTTTGGTCATTTAACAGCGATAGTTAATGACCAACTAAGATATGATCTGGTTACGTTAATTCTTCAATAAAGGAGGTGACCTGTACCTAATTCAGGATTAGAAAATACAATTTCAGGAAGGAAACAGAATTCACAAGACTTTCACAGTGTGAGGGGCGCATCTTTCACCAGCTAATAAAATGCCCATGGCTGTCTGAACTGTACGTAATCAACGTGCCCGCCGTGCGTCCGGCCCATAGAGCGGCTTGAAGATACTTACAATAATTTAAAGCAACCCTGTTGCGCCTCCTCACTGTCAGAGACGTGTCATGAGCAAGGGCCTGGATGACAGGTTTAAGGGTGAGGTCGGTACTGGCACACAGTATTGATACAATGTAAACGACTGCATGTGAGAAAAACCAAGTTTAATCAAAAGCTTTCGATGTTTATAGATTGAGCTCGTTGGCTGGATTCTAAAATTGCCCATCAACAGCAAAGATTTATGGAGAACGCACAAAAACGGGAATTTAAATAGCACAACAGACAGGCTACACCCTCACCAGGAAGGCCTATGGGTGACAGCTTGTAAGAGGTAACTAAATACTGAGCCATGTATAATGTGAACGATGAACTCCATGCAAGTTCATCAGAGAATCGGAGCAAACTTCTTAAAAGCGTCCTCGGAGAGTTTTCTCAAACAAGGAGTGGCTTTTAAACAGCCTACTGTGGATTAAACAATTTGGAATCCTACACCGTGTGCATGCATCTGAGAAATGGAAAGCATTGTTTGAACTGTGCTGCTAACAAGCTGAAATATCGCGTTGAGATTATGTGACCGGTGCTTACTGCTTTTAGTCCCATCATACACGCAGAGTGCATTGTTTACTCTTTGCTCCCCGTGCCTAAAAATTACTCAAGCTCCCCGCGCCTAAAAATAAATGAATGTGTCTGCCTGTAATGCAACTGAGGTAGGGAGCAGGAGGTGAACTCGCAGGAAGGTAGACATGAAAAGGAAGATATGGACACCGTGCGGCCGTGATAAAAAAAACACGAGTGGTGACGCGAGTTGTGCGCGCGCGACAGAAAAAAGTGCTGTGTACGTCGCGTGCGCGTGTGCGCGTTCTAGCAAGCTGGTCGCCAGCCAGCAGCACTTTCAAAACTCCCTACTCTACTAAAGTCTCTCCGAGCAGCGGATGCGCGCTGACTCAGTGAGACATAAAAAAAAAAGTACACTTTTGTTTAAGTTTACTCTTTTTCTGTCCTCAGAAACTACAATTTAATAGTAACTTTATGATTGTTGAGACCCAAAAGTCAGGGCAGATAACTCTGCACATAAAAAGATAGGTTCAGTACACTTGTATATGTGTTCTGTGAGTCTCCACAGTCGTAAAATTACTAATAAATTGTGGTTTGTGCTGCATCTGCATTCACACTGGCTTGCAATTGCAAGTCAAATGTGACCATAAACAGGAAGCTTCAATTGGCTTCCAGTGGAAGCCAGAATCCCCTTAAAAATCATTTGCCTCACCTTCAAATTCCTAGATGGGTCTGCCTCTAAATACCAACAAAATAAGCCCAAGCCTTACCACCCCACATGCTAGCTCAGCTGATATCAATCTTCTCACCAGATCAAAAACCAGATACAGAAAAAAATAAGTGACAGTCATTACTCAGCAACCCCCACCACCTCATTGGCATGCCCTTCCAGAATAAATGTTTCACTCTCTCACGTCATACTCTTTGTAGCCTAAGACCGACATAATTTCCAAAACGTTGGTGTGCCCACAGTATAAATTACCCTTCAGCACAACATAATCACTATACAATTACTGGCTTATATGGTGTCTTGGTCCCAACTATTCTGTATGCCACTGCTATGGGATCATTTGCAACCTAACAGGCATCTATTGCTCTCAACCATTATCTTTGCCACCTATTACTCTTGCTAGTACTTAGAAGCAATAAAGATTGACAATTCTCCCAAAATATAGACGATATTTCGAAATTAGTCAACAATATCTGGTATAAATGAGTATACTGCCCAGATTTTATTCTAATGATTTAAAGGTTGTTATATGCAGAGCAGTATAGCCAAGTTGTTAGAAGGAAGGTACATTGGGCATCAGAAGACAATGGTTTGGCTGTTCCTGATTTAAATAAATACTGTACTGGTGAACCACTACAGTATGTATGTTGCCTTACAGAGAACCACTCCTTATAATTGCGTAACTTTGAAACATATGGCAATGGGATATGGTGAGTAGAATCTCTTCTAAAGCTACATATATCCTATAAAAATAAATCTAAGACTGTATCAGAGACGTTCTGTACTGGTACAAGATAAGGCTAGAAAAGAACTTACTGGGATTAGTATTTAGAATATTTAAATCAAGAGTGGGACATGCTGGGCTACCAAGCGGATGTTTCAGCTCAAAGCTCCAACATGGTGCCCTTTCTCTGGGGCCTTTCAGGTTGCTTGGGGGATGCAGGATGGCTGAGTTAGACCCAAGAGGCAGTGCAAGCAATGATGACCTCGTGATAAGTCGTGAGAGATTTGTTTGGTGCCTTCATCCAGCAGGAAACCAATAGAGTGCAGCCACCTCCAACCAAATGGTACACCCAAATGGCACTGTACTGTGGCATACTGCTGATGTCTGGGCCAGGCATGTCTCTACCGAGCATACAGAAGGGACTTTGCTGCTTGCTGAGAGATCTGTTTGAGTTTGGCTGGGACAGTTTGGCAGCAGCCTGAAAGGCTGAATAAGGATGGGTCACAGTGAAGAAGGCACAGAATGGTGTGGGGGCTAGCTGCAGCTCCAAAACAAATATAATCAGGCTGCTGCTGAATACCTCCTCACACTTTGGTGCTTGGGCAGGACTGATAACCATCAGCCTTTGATCCTAAGTAGAAGTGAAAACAGCGTGTCAGTGAAATTGAAACAAAGAAACCCTTTGGGAATGATGATGATGATGTAGATATCACTAAAGTATGTAATTGCAAAACCCAGGTCATCTGGCTCAAGGAGCGAAAGGAAATCTAAATCACAGTTTTTTTTAAGCTGGGCAAGAGGACTACTTCAGATGCTGTTTATTATACGCATATGGTATATATAAAAATTCACACTGTAATGAATTCTCAATGGATTTTATCAATTTTAATAAAGACTTAAGGAATGTTCATTATTATTGCAGAACTGCCTTTGCTGTATGTATGTATTTGATTTTGACTTTAATAAATCAATCAATAAGATCATTGACTAATTCTATATGCCATGCTAGTGGATCAGGCGTATGTCAGACTACTATTAGCACAGCTATTATCACACAGATATATAATTTGCTAAATATTGTTTCCTTCAATATGATCACACTTGGGTATGATTTTCTATAGCTAACTCTGATGTGGTAAAACATTTTACAAATGATATTTAGGAAACAGTATTTCTGTCATACAATATAATACACTGGCACCATTCCATGCAATAAAAAAAAAACATGCACAACATACAGGTAAAACATAATTTTACCAAGGTGCCAACATATCCACCCAGCACTCCAACCTCTTAGAAGGGGGGACCCAGGGGGAGCTGAGCGCGAGCCGGCCTCCCCCTGAGTTGGTTCACACAATGGAATGGCCACCCAGATGCGAGGAGGGCTGATTAGGGAAGTCTGTGGGCGCAAGGGGAGAGTTAATTAGAAAGGTCTGGTGGGAGAGAAAGTTAGTTTGTGAGAAGAGGAATTCAGTGTGTCCTTAGCAATTTTGCCCTGCGTCACTCACTTTGCGAGGGCCTCTCCTTCAGGATGACTGAAAATGAGGAGGTCAGGGAGGCCATTCGAGTGCTCTGCGCAGCTGGCAGAGGTGATTTATTGAAGCCTGGGGTTCCCAGTGAGGCCCGGGGCAGGCTCACTTGCATGAAGAGGAACATGGCGCATGGGGTTCCCAAAGCAGTTTCTGCCTTTCTATCCCCTAATCCTGCTGACAGCTGACTGGAGAACAATTGCTGGTTCCATCGCAGGTCGGTGCCAATGTGCCGGAGGAGACTCTTGTTCCCCCAACTTCGCTAAAGCCTACCGGCCAGGTATGTGCTGATGCTCGGAATTCTGTGCACCCCAGCGCTCTGTCATGGGCAGGAGGAGGGGCGGTCCTTAGGAGGGGCTGGGAGACTGAGAGGAGGTGCCCTGGGCAGGCTGTGGATAGGAAAAGCTTTAGGGGGAGGAGGGCTAAGAGTGCTGCTGCTGTGCCTGTTAAGAGGGGACAGTTAAAGGAGCCGGTCCCCCCTTCTGTTGGGCTGTCTACTGAATGCATGTTGCCTGGAGGTGCCAATTTAATTAATGTACAGGGCCAGACTTATTTACTGAGCCCTGCCTCGTCCTTTCCATGTTTGTATTCCCCAGCAGTGCCTTGTGATGCTATTTCTGCGGGGCAGTGGGGGGTTTGGTACCTGGTGGAGTCTGCCAATCTTAAAGGGGGGTTTTATTGAGGCAGGCCACCAGTGGTGGGGACGTATTGCTGCAGCCCGGGATGCAGGACTGTGTTGAGTCCTTACATTTGCCTACCTGGTCTCGACAAGGAGGTAGCACAGGTGTCCCGGTTTCTAAGGATGTGGGCACACGTCAGGAAGCAGGGCATTTAGCCAGCCCTAAGATTAGGGTGAGCCAATGGTACTTGAGCTTGGGAGGGAAGATTCAGAAGGTCGTACCTGAGCTAGGTGCAGGTCATTGGGTATGGGTGGATAGTGACGCCACTAAAAGAGCTGATATTGGCACAAGGACTGTGGGCATGGAGCGCACGACCGGCTATCAGGAACAGTCAGGTCTGAGCTAATTGCAGAGTAAGGTGCCAGCTCCCTTAATGGGGAAAGCGGCTGGCAATCGAATTTCGCGGACAGAGCACGATGCAGCTCCGTCAGGTTGGATAGTGGATAAAGAGAGATCTGGAGCAGATTTTCCTGCTAATTTAGACAAAACAAAGAATATGAAAAAGTTCCATTGGAGATTTTATGATGGAGGGGTTGGTGATGGGGAGCTGCGGGGGGGAGCGGGGCAGGTTTGGGCGGCTGTGATGAGCATTTGGTCCTGGATGCCGACAGTGATGACCTCGAAGAGGGTGAATTGAGAGAAGGGGATTGTGGGGACAGTGGGGTGAAGTATATGAATACCGTTGGGGAAAAGAGGGGTTTATTGGGGCAAACCAGTGTTCTTAGTCTTTTGCAGAAGTCAAGTGCGGACCGAGCAATTGTACAGGAACCTGCAGTCAGTCTGCAACAGGATGACTCTCAGGATTTTCACAAACAAGCATCTCAATTACCAAAAGGTAAGGCAGAGTGGTGGACAGCTTAGCAGCAAGGGGGACAAACACAAAAATCGACCAGATCTATTGGAGTTGGGGGGGAGGTGGGTGTGGGTACAGATCTTCCTGGGGTTGGGCATCAGGGCCCTTTACAAGAGGCGGTATTTGCGGGGGAAAATTGTGCTGAAGGTGTTAGGAGGTCAAGGAGGTTACAAAAGATGGCCAGAAGTGGTAGCGGAAGATACAAATATTCAGATGAAACTTCCCTACATGGGGATTTGTATGCCTTTGGGTTCTCATTTAACTGACAAGACCAAAAGCAGAATTTAGAGACATGAATTTGTCGATGTTTTTAAGCTTTTACATTGGGATATTCAGGCCAAAGAAGGCTCAAAGGAGGAGGAATGGGAATTGACCAGGAGACCTATGGTCCCCAAAACAATTGAGAACTGGACATCTGCTTTTCTTATTTATGTTAGCATCTACTGCAAGAAAAATCAGGATAGAGCGGTAGCTATGTTCAAATATATAGATATAATAAGGAAAGCTCAAAGTTATTTTGGTGGTTGCGCTTGGTTATCATATGATGAGGAATTTAGAGCCATACTGAGCGTTTTTAATGATAGGCCATGGGGTGATGTGGACTCAGGATTGTGGTTACAATGGATGGGGTCTTCTCAGCCACCAGCTACCACCCATACTGCGAGTGGTCTACCAGTATCTTATCGGCACTTTCAGTACCGTCCCACTCAGGCAGGGGCGGGGTTTAGTGGGAGGGGTCAACCGACCGTTTCCGGAGCCTGCTGAAACTGCAACAGAGATTTTTGCAATAGACAATTCTGCAGGTACAAGCATGAGTGTTCTCAATGTGGGGGCAGACACCCCTTCACACTATGTTTCGCAGGCCAGAGGTTTGGTGATCAAGGAAGGAGGCAGACGGGAGGAGGTCAGGCATTTCAATTTGCACCAAAGGGCTCATACTCTAATTAGGCTGGAGACTTTGGTTAACTGGCTGGGGGGACTATCCCGACACAGAGGCAGTATGCAGACTACTTTGGGGTTTCAAAGACAGGTTTAAAATAGGTAACCAGGGTCCTCGACAGAGCAGGTGGTCTGATAATTTGAAATCAGCTAAGGAGTTTCCACAGGTTCTTCAGCAGAAGTTACGGTCTGAAATAGAGGCAGGAAGAGTTGATGGTCCTTTCGTCCATTGCCTAATGGAAAATCTGATTGTTTCATCTCTGGGGTGGTGCTTAAGAAGAGAGCTGGGGAGTTCCATTTAATACACCACCTGTCGTGGCCAGAGGGCTCTTCAGTTAATGACTTCATCTCACAAGTGGATTCTAGTGTGTCATATGCCTCAGTGGATGATGTGCTGAGGTTGGTCAGGTCAGCTGGGAGAGCTGCGGAATTGGCTAAAAGTTATATACAGTCAGCTTTTCGGCCCATTCACCCTTCTGACTTTGAACTTCTAGGTATGTACTTCCAGGGAGCATTCTATGTTGATAACGTTCTTCCAATGGGGTGTTCAGTATCATGTGGTCTATTTGAAACCTTCAGCACTTTCTTACAGTGGTGTTTTACATATGTTAGTGGTCATGAACTTGTTTGTCACTACTTGGACAACTTTATGTTCATTGGTGCACAGAATACAGGATAATGCCAAAATGCTTTGCACAATTTCCAGATTATGGCCCAAGAGCTTGGTGTGACGTTGGCACCGGACAAAACGGAAGGTCCTAGTACAAACTTGACTTTTTTGATAATTGAAATTGACACTATGGAGATGGTAGCTAGGTTACCAGCGGAGAAAGTGCAGGAGATTTCAGCCTTTTTGTTATCTGTGAATGAGGAAGGTAAACTGGAGCTCAGGAAGGTGCAGAAATTGTTGGGCTATCTGAACTTTGCGTGTAGGGTGGACAGAGCTGGAAGAACCTTCTGTAGGAGGCTGGGAATGTCCATGTCAGGGGCCTATCTCCCTCACCACAGAGTGCGTATTTCAGAAGCCACTAGGGCCGATCTGTACATCTGGTTGACTTTTATATTTTTGCGAATGGAGATATGATTTGGCAAATTCAGATTTACTTGGATGCGTCTGGTGCTAAAGGTTTTGGCATATTCTGGGAGGGGTGTTGGTGTACGGAAAGCTGACCGGTGCATTGGCTGAAGCAGGATAGCAGTATAGCCTTCTAAGAGTTCTTTACTCTGCTCGTGGCATTGTGTATATGCGGTGAAGAATTCCAGAATAGACCTCTCCTTTTCAATGTAGACAATTTAGCTGTGGTCGAGTTTATCAATAAACAAAAGGCCAAGGATTTGAGAGTCTTGAGGTTGTTACATGCATTTATGCTCAAATGTCTGCAGCTTAACATTGTTTTTAAAGCAAGACATATTCCAGGAGTCAATAATTGTATAGCAGAAGTTCTGTCTCGTTTTCAGTGGATGAAATTTTGTATTCTGGCTCCTGGGGCAGAACCCTACAAGACTCAAATCCCACAGTGTGTCTGGGCATGGAGCAATGAGAATTGTCGAACTGGTAGAGAAGACAGTTGCAGACTCCACAAGATGAAGCTATCAGCAAGCATGGACGAGTTCATAAGTTATGGTAACATGTTTGCTAAGAATGGGAGGATGGTTAATGATGAACAGTTTTTATTAGGTTTTGTGTTACACTTAATAGATAGAGGTTTTTTCTACTCTACCATTTCTGGCAAATTGGCAGGGATTTCTTTTCATGGGCAGTTAAGGTGGGGGAGGGATCCGGTGGGAGGAGTGTTAGTGAAAAAGGTTCTTAGAGGTTTAAGTGGGGAACAGGCTGGTAACAAGCCGTTACGTCAGCCAGTGACATTTGATTTGTTATAAAGGATGTTGTTGCAGTTGCCTTCTTGCTGTTATGATGAGTTTGAGTGTTGCAAGTTTAGGTTATGTTTTTTATGGTTGTTCTTTGGGGCATTTAGAGCATCTGAGTTACTCGGTTTATGAAACAAGGCAGGCATACGCAGTGATGAAGTTTTTATAGCACAACAAAGGTTGAGGATTTGGTTGAGGGCTTCCAAGATGGATTAATTGGGCAGGGGAAAATGGGCTTTCTTGAACAAGAGTGGGGTGGAGTTTTGCTGTCCTGTGGGGGAATGGGAGATTTTCCAAGCTGTTGTAATTTAGCAGTGATTAGGTTAAACATTAGCAGAAGACATCCTGTATTTAGAGACTATCTTGTCCGTTTTGCGGAATCCATTTTGTATTTCTGTCAGCCATTTTGTTTACCATGTGCTCACCGTGTGCTCTGTCCTACCTCCCTGTTAACTGCTCTTGAAATCTGCCTAGAGACGAGATATATTTAGCCTCTTCTGCTTTGCACATGCTCCGTTGAGCTTATAGCTGTCCCTAACTTGTAACTGTCAGGATGTGTCCACCAGAATAGGCTAACTGTTAGCCCCTCCCACTTGTTGCTAGCACACTCTCTGTATGACCTTATATGTATTTGAAACCAGCATTCTGTACCTTGTACCGCCTTCATTTGAGCCCCTGTGTGAGTATAAAAGGACCAAGATCCTTTCAGTCAGTGTGCTACCTCATACACTACCAAAGGGTGTTGTGTGAATGTAGTTCCACCTCATGAGGTTTAATAAACTCTGTCTTTTCTATTCCAGCTTCTGTGCCAACTTCTTTCTATTGGTCTGAGGACTCTGTGCAGAGGAGGGAGAACCCCTAGCACTTGTAGGCTTGCTGAGGCTCACCACCACAAAGCCTCTAGAATTTTTGCACCAGGGAACGTTTTTTGCCACACCCAGGGACAGCCGATTTCTATTGCCCAGCTGTTAGCAGTAATGAGGAAGGTGCTCATTAAGTTGGGTGAGAATCCTCTGCGATTTGGCACACACGCCTTCCGTATTGGGGCAGCAATGGAGGCTGTGATATTGGGATGGTCCTGGTCAGACATACGTCGGATTGGGAGATGGAAATCCAAATGTTGTGAAAATTATGTTAGGAAAAAATGTCAGTGCATCAATTTGTTCTGTTGTTAATATTTGTTTTTCTATCTAGGTCATGTTCAAGGGCTGAGAAAAAGACAACTTGGATAGTGGGACACTCCTTCGTAAAGTGGGCTGCTGTTTACACTGAGCAACAGATTTATGGGAGATGGCTCAGATTTACAAGTGTTAGTCATGAGGTAGTATGGAAAGGAAAAGGGGGAATGCGTTGGGGGGGTTTGTTTCCCACGTTGTCTCTGATGTGTTCTAGAGGGGGCCCTCCTGATTTGCTTATCATTCACATTGGTGAAAATGATCTGGCTAACTTATCTGGCCTGACTCTAATAAAGCAAATGAAACTAGATCTGGCTGTTATCAAGAATACCTGGGAGGGTACCACGGTGATTTGAACTGAATTCATAACGCAGCTGCATTGGAGAGGAGCAAGATACCACACAGCATGGGAGAAGGCGAGACGTAAGCTTTATAGAGTCATGAGAGTTTTCTGTGGGGACATCGGATTCACAGTTTTATCTCACTGTAACATAAAAAGTACTAAGGGGCAGCTTTTTCGTGAGGATGGGGTGCATTTGTCCCAGATGGGACAAGCATATTTCTTATTGGAGTTGAGGGATTTGATTGCACAAATATGGAAGGAAAATATATGGTGCTCCAGCAGAATGTCATGACTTTTCTCCTTGGGGGGGACAGGAAAACTCTTTGGTTTTCCCGGATAGCGGATTTTGGGGGGGGGGGGCAGTCTTGAGCGGACTTGTCCATCCTCCAAGGGGGGAGGTGGAGTATACAAATCACGGGGAAAGGAAAAGAAAATGATGGGCATTTCTCAATAGGAGTCAGTTCTTCTGGGGTTGCTTGGGTCAATATTTCGGGGGTTATATTTTTAAAGATATGCCTAGCTGAGTTTGGGGATTACTTTATCATCTATCTGTAAGATGTGTTTTTGAGAAATATAATATGCACCTGTCTTAATAAAGTAGCCTTTTTTGTTATTAAAGAAATTGTGGGTCATGAGTTATTGTGTGGGGGGGCCCAGGAGGAGCTGAGCGCGAGCCGGTCTCCCCCTGGGTTGGTTCGCACAATGGAATGGGCACCCAGGTGCAATGAGGGCTGATTGGAGACGCGTGTGCATGCAAGGGGAATGTTAATTAGAGAGGTCTGGTGGGGCGGGATATCACTGTGCCTGAGGGCGGCGGGAGGAGAGGAAGTTAGTTTGTCCCAACCACCCTTCCCGTTGCTATGTAGCTGTTTTTTCAGGCATTCAATTTTCTCAGCGTTAGTTACTACCAGCGGATTAGCAATTTTCTGCAACTGTAAAACAGGTTTAGGTTAGCCATGTAGAAGTAGTAGGCAGATTTTTCTGGGGGGGGGTGGGCAGTCTTGAGCGGGCTTGTCCATCCTTCAAGGGGTGAGGGGGGTATACGGATCATGGCGAAAGGAAAAGAAAATGATTGGCATCTCTCAACCTGAGTCAGTTCTTCTGTGGTTGCTTGGGTCAATATTTTGGGGGTTATGTTTTTGAAGATATGTCACGCTGAGTTTGGGGATTGCTTTGTCATCTATCTCTAAGATGTGTTTTTGAGAAATATAATATGCACCTGTCTTAATAAAGTGGCCTTTTTTGCTATCAAAGAAGTTGTGGGTTGTGAGTTATTGTGCGAGAGCTGCTCTATGCCCTAACAGTCGTAGAATAATAATGATCAACGGTCCAAGTTACCTGACTGTAATCCCACTGCTTACCCATCCATACCTCTTTGTCTGAGACCCATAGCCACCACAAGCAACAGCATGCAAACTCATGCTTGACTAAACTGCACAGCAAGGCATTTAAAACACCTGCAAAACACGCTCTCAACTTTATCCCTGCAGATCACATACTGCATTTGGGCTGCATATGTTAGAATGCCTTGCTGGTTCAATGCAAACATTTGTAATGCATCTGCATACCTAAGAGAGTTAGACTGTCTGGGTTATAGTGTATTGGGCATAACGTTTGGTTGGGATAAATGAAACATTCTCATAACATTGCCTGGACATTATACTGATTGTGCACCAATCTAGTGTTAATTGTATGAGAGTTTAACCTGACAGCACACCTCAAGAATAAACCATGTTTGCTGGTCTTTGTTACACTTGAGAGTCAAAGCCTAAAATGGAGGACTTGCAGAAATATCTGATTGCTAAGATTCCCAGGACAACAGACATTCTTTGATGCACACATTTCCAAATTGTCCCTGTGTTCCTTTGGCTTCACAGAAAAGGAGAATGTACCTACCTGCTTACTGTAAAGCGTATCTTCATTAAATTCATAAACAACCCTCCATTCATCCCAGTGAAGGCATAAAAATGGAGTCAGAGATGTGAGAACATCATCCGAAGACCTTCAACAGACCATCAGAAGGACTAGTTGTCAGCGTGGATAAATGTCACTCTGTGACCCAGAGAATATGGGAAATGTAGACAAAGACAAATGAAAGTTACTCTCAAAGGTAGATTTTTTTCCTCTGAGCCAGTTTGAGGAAATTATGATGTCTGCACATATTTACTGTTGCAGAAGATTTTTTTACAATCTATGGGCTAGATGTATGACCATGTCATTTAGCAACTCACAAATTGCACTCAATTGCGAGTCGCAATTTGTGAGTCACAAAATGACACGTACAACAGTGTCTGAGACACTGTTAGCGATTCCTAATGGGGTCGCAAATTGCATGCCTCATGCATATTAATGAGGCACTTGCAATTTGCGACCCCATTAGGAATGGCTGGCTCTCCCAGGTATGGTGGCCTGCTGGGCTCAGCAGACCACCATGTCTGGGACTGCTTTTAAATAAAGCAGTTTTTTTTTTAAAACTGCAGCCCATTTTCCTTAAGAAAAAAGGGATGCATTTAAAAAAAGAAAAATGTAATGTTTTCGTTTAAGTTTTTTAAGGGCAGGTAGTGGCCCTGGGACCACTGCCTGCCCCTAAAAATATTTTCCCCCACATTCACAAAGGTGAAGGGGTCCCCGTTTGAGAGTGCTTTACCACCCTCTTGAAGAGGGTGGTAAATTGCGAGTGTTTTGCGACCACAATTACGGTCGCAAAACATTTTTACATAGGCCTCTGACTCGCTATTAGGAAGGGATGCCCTAGGAATGGACCTTCCTAATAGCGACTCGCAATCCCTATTTAGCGAGTTGCAAAAAAATTGCAACTCACTAAATAGGCATTTTACATGACCCTAATATATTTTACATGCACAAATGGGTCGCAAACCTGTTTGCACCTGCAAAATAGGGTCGTACATCTGGCCCTATTTGCATTTTTTCTCCTTCACTTACAGACACTGGTTTGTAATTTTTGTGCAGGGTCCTATCATAAACCATTATGTAATAGGTATGCATTTTTTATCAATTTGTACCCATAGCTTCTCCCACCAGTTGTGCATGACATAGTCAAACACAATAAGGATGATAAGCATGCACCACTCGTGGCCTTTTGCTAAAGAGTTGTCCATAGGACTAAATGGGCACTAGGGAGCACCAGTCCCCTATAAGCAGAAATTACATGCCAGAGATCGAACACCGAGCACTGTTTATCTTCAGGGTCACCTTTATAGGATCTATCAATTGATTAGTATTTATATAGTGCGGCTTATCACCCCATGGAGGTATCCAGGCGCTGGGGTATATTGGTCCTCAATTGAAAAGCCAGGTCTTGAGTCTCTTACTAAAGTCAGAGAATAAAAGGGAGGTTTGAAGGTGTAGTGGGAGGTCGTTCCAGCACTTGGCAGCGAGGTAGGAGAAAGAACGGACTCCACTGCATCTCTGCGGCTGCAGGAGATGTGTACGATTTCGAGGCGGATTAAAGTTGTCTGGTCGGTTGGTAGAAGGGAAGGTGGCAGTTGCGGTAGGAAGGTCCTGCGTTGTGGGGGGTATTGTAGGCAAGGGTCAGCAGCTTGAACTGGCATCTCTTCGGAATGGGAAACCAGTGGAGGTTTGATATGCAGGGGGTGATGCTGGTCCATTTGGGGTAGTCGAGGCGGACTCTCATTGCTATATTCTGTATGGTGTGTAGACATTTGAGGAGCTGGGTGGAGGACCTGGCATAGAATGCATTTCCATAGCCCATTCGGCTGGAAATGAGGGCTTGAGTCACTGTCTTCCTAGTGTTGATGGAGATCAGAAAATCTTGCACACCATGCGGAGAATGTGGAAGCAGGAGGAAGTAACGCATTGACCTGGCACCCCATGGAGAGATCCCTGTTCAGGGTAATGCCGAGGTTGCAGGCATGGATGCTGGGAGTATGTGAGTGTCCAAGTGCAGAGGGCCACCATGTGTCATCTCATGTGATGTGGAGGTGTTCTTTCCAAAGATGAGAACCTCTGTCTTGTCTGTGTTCATTTTCAGGCAGTTGGATCTCATCCAGTCGGTGACGTTGGTCTTGGTGTTCTGGAAGCTGTATCTGGTGGTGGCAGTGTATTCCGTGAGGGAGAGGATGAGTTTGGTGTCGTCTGCATATGAATTTATATTGTTTCTTTGGGTGCTGACAATGTTGGCCAATGGGGTTATGTTGGCTCTGAAGAGGGTGGGGCCGAGTAAATATCCTTGGGGAACTCCACAGATGATGCTCTTGGACTCGGAGTTGGATTTTCTGTGTGCATCCTGTGAGGAAGGAGATCCACTTGAAAGCACTTCCTATGATGCTGAAGTAGTGGAGTCTGGCAATGAGGGTATGGTGCGATATGATGTCGAAGGCCCTTGAGAGATTGAGGAGAATGAGTGCTGCTGACTCGCCATGATCGAACATGGATATAATGTCATCGGTTGTGGCTATCAGGGCGGTCTCGGTTCTGTGGTTGGAGCGGAAGCTGGACTGGGAGTAGGTTGTTTCCTTCCAGGTGATCAGGGAGTTAGAAATTAATGGCTTTCTCCAGGACCTTGGCCAGGAAGGAGAGTAGCGAGATGAGGGACGAATCTTAACATAACATTTTTTTCCAAACCACCAGCCACCTCAGCTCCTTCCTTGAACATTTCATAGTGACCCATCAAGAGGGGCTGTGAAAAAGCCCACATTCAGCACCCAACACACAAACATATGCATATGCATGGCTGGGGGTCGGCTGCCTGATGGGTGTTGGACATAGATAGATAGATAGATAGATAGATAGATAGATAGATAGATAGATAGATAGATAGATAGATAGATAGATAGATAGATAGATAGATAGATAGATAGATAGATAGATAGATAGATAGATAGATAGATAGATAGATAGATAGATAGATAGATAGATAGATAGATAGATAGATAGATAGATAGTTAGATGCCATAGAAATGGCGGTTTTTAGCCTAAATCTTTAAAGCCAACCCTGATGAGGACTGGAGTATAAATAATAAGTGCTGCTATCATTTCTTTCATGAAGCTCGCCCCACAAATAGCTGATAGCTGTCTAAGTCCCCTATGTTGGAATATGCAGCAGGGACCAATATAAATGACCCTATATAGAGACACACTATAAAAGGCATTATATGGAAACACTGAAAATGTTTTCAGTACTTTTATCTTGCCAGTCAACAAAGGGCTTCCTTGGCCCCTACGGACCCTCAGCAACTCAAGGGCCTTACTTTTTTGATGTTCCCTGTGCAAGCAGTGAATTCTAGAAAGGGGTATGGCCAGCTGCATCACACCCCTCATAGCGTTCTCTGCAGCCCTGCAGAATTCTTTGCAATCAACAAAGGGCTTCCTTGGCCCCTACGGATCCTGAGCAACTCAAGGGCCTTACTTTTTTGATGCTCCCTGGAGGTGCACCTTCAGTGATTCTTAGAAAGGGTGCATGGCCAGCCGCATGGCCCTTAGAGCGCTTTCTGCAGCTCCGTGACATAGGCCTGATAACATGTCGGAAATGCAAGTTTCAGATACCATTTTATGAGTCCTCTAAAATAAGAGGAGAAATAAATGGAGCCTGTCACCACACGGGTATTAGGGAAAGTTTAATTAATTCACGAACCTTAGGTCAACACGCTTTTGATGTCAAGGAATTGATCATGGATAACAATCTAGACTTCCTATGTGCTACGAATCCTGGCTAAATAAAGATTCTAACCCCGACATCGCAGTTGCTGTGCCACCCAATTTTACAATTTGTAGGAAAGATAGAGAGGGTGGTAGGGGGGACGAGTAGCCATCTTACACAGAGAGACCTTACAATGGAAAGTTTTTACCTTACCAGGGCTTAGAGGAGCAGAACACATGGGCTTTTGCTGTGCTATTAACAATTCTTTTTCCTTTTCTGGGGCTTTGATATATTGCCCCCCCCCCAGGCAATAGTAAGATATTTCTGGACTCGCTAGGAGATGCCCTCAGCTATGTTTAGATATTCAAATGTTACGGTACTTGGTGATGTTATTTACATCTGGAATGCAATGATAGCCCAGGGGTTACATCTTTCTTGGAAATGGTCAATTTGCTGGGCATGAAACAAATGGTCCAGGGACCAACACATAGAGCAGGACACACCCTGGATGCGGTTTGTACCAATGTTAGTTCACTTCAGACAGGAAATCCAATCCCACACGTCTGGTCTGATCATTGTTTTATTTCGTTAGTTTTTCCAATCCCGAACAAGGACTGTGTGGCGAGGAAGAATTATGTAGGGGTCCCAAGGAGGGAATGGCATCATCTAGCCACTAACCCTTCTTTGCCCACAATTGTTAAAGACAAGGTTCCGACACTCACGAGAGAACCTGGAGAGGATTCTCGCCGGACTGAGTAAAAGGCAAATTCAGAATGACCCTTGGTTTCCAAAAGAACTCTAGGGACTTCATCTGCAGTCTAAACAGTTGGAACACAGATGGAGAAAGGGATATGATGTATTCAACCTACAAGTCTTTAAAACATTTAGGAAACACTAACATTCAGCCATTAAATCAGCAAAAAAAGAATATTTCCATAATAAAATAACCCAGGCAAAGTATAATCAAAAGGAAATCTTCACAATTTTAAAATCTTTCACAGATCCCAAAGGTTTACACGTGGATATCCCTCTTTCTCAGAAGTTATGTAATGAAATTGCGATATACTTTGAAGATAAGATCAAGGCCATTCAAAAGAACTTCGACATCTATAATCTCACGGAGCTTATTGAGGGACAGGTGTCATATAATAGAGATAACAGGTCTGGCCTCCATGCCTTTCAAATAGCCACGCTCTCCCAGACTTAGGAGGCGATACTGGCCTTTAAATCGGGCTCCCCATTGGACGCATTTCCTCCGATCTTACTACATCATATCATTGATATTGTGAATCTGGTGATCAATAATACTCATCACTTTCTACCGGTATTTTACGGGATGAATGGAATTGCCACAGTGAAGCCATTGAAGAAAAGAAACAAACATCCACCCCTCTAATCTCTCTAATTACAGGCCTATATCCCTGTTGCCAATCTTAGGTAAGATTACAGAGAGAATAGTATATAAAGAACTCTCTAGTTACTCAGAGTCAACACAGATTTTCCCTTCCCGCCAATCCGGCTTTCGACCAAAACACTAGACTGAGTCAGCGTTACTTGAGATATCGGACACCATTAAATTTATAACAGACAACGGCAAGAAGGCAGTCTTGATCCTTTTAGACTTGTCTGCCACTTTTGATTCCATCTCACCCAACATCTTGTTAGCCAGATTGAGATCTTGTGGCGTATCGGACTCCGCATTGGCATGAATTACATCTTTCCTGTCAAATAGGAATCAGGTGATCTCGCTGGGATCTTTTCTTTCACCAGCTCAGACCGTTTCTACCGGTGTGCCACAGGGGGCTTCACTTAGTCCACTCTTATTTAATATATATATGGCCCCTCTTATCTCGTTGATTTCGATTTATGGGATCGAAATCACATTGTACGCTGATGACTCTCAGTTGATTCTGTCATTGGATAAGAATTCTACTGATGCTGAAGAAAATTCCAAATCCTGTTTCACAGCAGTCATAAAATGGATGAAAGATAATCATCTTTGTTGTAACACTGAAACAGAGATTCTAACTATCAGTAAAAACAACTTCTTTCAACCAAAGGATTGGTTGCCCGATGACACTACAGCTCCCCCATCAACGGTGGAACTAGCATAAAATCTGGGCGTTTGGTTTGATTCTTCCCCTTTGGTTACGCCCCATGTCCTGAAGACAACCGGGACTTGTTTTGGTCTTATAATAACCTTGAGAAAGTTCTTCAATCTGATTCCGTTGGTCGCCAGGAAAACAGTGGCGCTGGCTCTTATACTATGGCGTCTGGACTACTGTAATAGCCTCCTCGCAGGAATCAACAAAACCATCCTAAGGAGACTACAGGTAGTCCAGCACACTGCAGCCAGACTTGTCCGAGGGCTTCCGCGTAGAGCGTCAGCCTCGGCTGCCTTGAAGACCCTCCACTGGCTTCCAGTTCACAAAAGAATTTTGTTCAAACTATTACTGACGACCTTCAGATCAATCAATCAATCAATCAGAGCACTTGTAGTCGTCGTAGGTGTTTGGCTGGGATTCCTGCATAGAATGTGTTGCCGTAGTCCAGTCTGCTGCTGATGAGGGCCTGTGTCACCCTTCTTCCTGTTTCGGTCGGGATCCACTTGTATATCCTGCGGAGCATGCCGAGGGTGTTGTAGCAGGAGGAGGAGACGGCGTTTACCTGTTTAGACATGGAGAGGAAGGATTCGAGGATGAATCCTAGGTTGCGTGCATGGTCGGTGGGTGTCGGTGCTGTTCCCAGTGTGGTCGGCCACCAGGAGTCATCCCAGGCTGAGGGGGTGGGTCCGAGGATGAGTACCTCCATCTTGTCCGAGTTCAGCTTCAGATGGCTGTTCCACATTCAGTCGGTGACGGCCTTCATTCCCTCGTGGAGGTTGGTTTTGGCGGTGTGCGGGCCCTTGGTGAGGGAGAGGATGAGTGTCATCAGCGTAGGAAATGATATTGAGGTTGTGTTGGCAGGCCACTTGTTCGAGGGGGGCCATGTAGATGTTGAACAGCGTCGGGCTGAGGGATGAGCCCTGGGGGATGCCGCAGATGATGTCGGTGGCCTCGGATCGGAAGGGCGGGAGGCGGACGCTCTGGGTTCTGCCGGAGATGAAGGACTTGGTCCAGTCAAGGGCCTTCTCTTGGATTCTGGCTTCTAGGAGGCGTGTCTTTAGAGCGCGATGGCAGACCGTGTCGAAGGCGGCTGACAGGTCCAGGAGAATGAGGGCTGATGTTTTACCGTTGTCTAGTTGGTGCCTGATGTCGTCTGTGGCAGTGATGAGGGCTGACTCGGTGCTGTTGTTTCGTCTGAACCCGGACTGGGACGGGTCCAACATGTTGTTGTCTTCCAGGTGGCAGGCAAGTTGCATGTTGACGATTTTCTCGATGACCTTTGCCGGGAACGGGAGCAGGGAGATGGGTCGGAAGTTCTTGAGGTCCTTGGGGTCCGCCTTGGGCTTCTTGAGGAGGGCGTTGATTTCGGCATGTTTCCGGCTTTCCGGGAATGGGGCTGTTTCAAAGGAGATGTTGATGACCTTCCATAGTTGGGGTGCGATGGCAGCGTCTGCTTTGTTGAATACGTGGTGTGGGCACGGGTCTGACGGAGATCCTGAGTGGATGGAGTTCATGACCTTGCGTGTCTCGTCGTCGTTGACGTTGGACCAGGAGGTCAGGCGGTTGGCGCTGGTGGTGTTCACCGGGGAGGTGGGGTCTGGCGTAGTCGGGGCTGTCATGGTGTTGAAGCTGTCATGGATGTCAGCGATCTTGCGGAGGAAGAAGATGGCCAGTGAGTTGCACAATTCTTGTGAGGGCGGTATGTCGTTGGGGTTGGCACTGGGGTTGGAGAGTTCCTTTACGATGCTGAAAAGCTCTTTGCTGTCATGTGCGTTGTTATCCAGGCAGTCTTTGAAGGAGGATCTCTTGGCTAATCTGATGAGGTGGTGATGTCTGCAGGTGGTGTCCTTGTGGGCTGCGTGGTTATCCGGAGTGCATTCGTGGAGCCATATCTTTTCCAGTTTCCGGCATGCGCGTTTGGAGGTCTGCAGCTCGTCGGTGAACCAGGTGGCTCTCTTGCTGGCATGGTTGTTGGAGGGTTTCTTGAGTGGGGCGAGGGTGTTGGCGCAGTCGTCGAGCCACTGCCTGAGGTTGCGGGCTGCAGTGTCTGGGTTGGTGGGGTCGGTGGGTGGGTCTTGGGTGAGGGTGGTGATCAGCTGGTCTTCGTGACTTTGCTTCAGCAGCGGCGATGTAGCTGTTGGGTGCGGTGGTGCGTGGTTGGTTTATTGAAGGTGAAATGGATGCAGCGGTGGTTGGTCCAGTGGAGCTCGGTGGTGTGGTTGAAGGTGACGTGGGTGCCTGTGGAGAAGACGGGGTCCAGCGTGTGGCCAGCGGTGTGGGTGGGTGGGTGCGGTGACGAGTTGTCTGAGGCCGAGGTTGGCGAGGTTGTCGAACAGGGTTTCAGAGTTGGCGTCGTTGTTGTTCTTGAGGTGAGAGTTCAGGTCCCCAAGGAGGATGTAGTCCATGGAGGCGAATGAGTGGGTGCTGGCGAGGTCAGTGATGGCGTCCCTGAATTGAGCTTGGGGTCCGGGGGGTCTGTAGATGAGTGTTCCTGAGGGTGGTGTTGGGGTCGGTGTGGATCCGGAAGTGCAGGTGTTCGGCGGTGTTGAGGGTGTCGTCTACGTGGGTGGCGACCTTGAGGGTGGACTTGTGGACGATGGCTATTCCTCCTCCGATTCCGTTGGCTCGATCCCTGCGGGTGATCTTGTAGCCGTCCGGTATGGCTATGGCGATGTCATGCACCAAGGAGTCGTTCCACCAGGTCTCGGTCAGGAAGGCCAATTCTGAGGCGGAGGTGTCGAGCAGATCCCAGAGCATGACGGGGTGTTTGCGTGCAGAGCGGGTGCTGGGGAGTATGCAGCGGAGGTGGTTGGGTCCAGTCCTTGGAGGTCTGGTGGCTCTGTCGCAGGTGAAGCTGCAGGTGTGGCAGGAGAAAGGTCCGTGAGTCCGTTTTGGGGCAGCTTGGAAGCAGGTGTGGTTTCGGCCGGCGTTGAGTGCGTAGAGGGTGCTGCATCATAGCGGAGTCTGGTGTTGTGGTGTTCGTGGGGTCCAGGGGTTCTGGCGCTGGGCGCGGTCCAGGTATGGACGGGCGCAGACGGGCTTGCCTTTGGCGTGCCTTCGGCACACCAGCGGCGCGCCCGCTGCATGGCCGCTGCGCGCCCTCCATAAGAGAGGGATAGGGAGGGAGGAGCAGCTGGGAGGCGGGAGCGGGGTGGCCAATGGGGAGCAGGGGGGCGGGGCTGCAGGGACGCAGCGGCGGGAAGGAGCGGGAAATGGCGGGAAAACAGGCGGGCGGCAGGGAGCAGGTACGAGGCAGCTGGCGGACGCGTGGTGGCGTGGGGAGCGACCTGCCTGCGAGCAGGGTCAGAGCACATCTTCATTTGGGCCCGATATATCTTTCAGCAAGATTTAGGCCCTACTCTACAGCAAGAACATTAAGATCTAGTGCTGCAAGCTTGCTCAAAGTGTCAGGGCTTCAAATTAGTAACTAAAGATGGGAAACAGCCACTGTACAGGGAGCAAAGGCTTGGAAATGTATGCCAAAGGAACTTAGAGTAATTGAACAGGTGGGGCAGTTCAGAAAGGCATTAAAGACATGGATCTTTGGGATATCTGATGCCAGCTGTCTGGACTTAATTTAGGTCTTATTCTATACAATTGATCCTTGTCACTTACAGAGCCAGGAGACTCCGTTCGGGGTGACAGTTGCGCTATATAAGACTCACTTTTCATTTAATTTAATTTCACAGGACACGCCCAGGCAAATCCCAGGCTAAGGCCGCGCCCGTCCGTTCCCATCAGAGCCCGGAGGAGGCTAGGCCTGGCAATATCTCTTTGATTTTGTGTATTGTGGCCTCCTGTATTGGACTGAATATTAATGTGCATTTTCCAAAAAAGACGTGGGGAGCGTGTGTCAGACCTACTAGTCTCTTGTGGCTGGGCCAAACTGCTTGCCCATTTTTGTTCTCAACTCCCTGTTGTTGCTTTCAAGGAGCCTCTCACAGCCTACATAACTCTGTGAACTGGGACACTGTTGGGGGATATGGGCAAGCGGAAAGTCTTAGTTGTTACTTCCACTATAAGTAAACCTAATAAGTGTGCCAGAAAGATTAGAAACCCCAGTACACTTAGCCTGATTGATTACTTAAAAGAGGAAGTGGACACAATCTTGAATTCATCAGACCCCAGCGTCTCTCAGGGATCAGGGAGGCATGCAACAGTCACAGTACCAGAAATGTTTGGAAAAAACCTGATAAGGCCCGGAGGGGCAAAAGTCAATCCGCAGTACTTCTAGTTAATGGTAATCTAGAGGTTCAGCACCCACAGAGATTTGATCAGCCTCCACTGGAACCAACAGTTATATGTGCAAAAGCCCCCCCCCCTCCGCCTGAAAGTGCATTGGGTGGCCCAGACATTTTCTTCTTTTACTTTTATTTTAGCTTAAAACGAAATTAACGCAGTTCATGAGCTGAACTGTGTACACTCAAGGACTCATTGTAAATAAAAAGAGATGTTTGTCCTTAAATCAATTCATCACAGCAAAGCAGTCTCCACCTGTTGTATAGTGCAATGTTAAAAAAACGATTTTATTAAAAATGACCTGTTCTTTGAGGAAAATAGAGTTTTTACAAGCAAAGGATTTTTCATTCATTAAGTGGAAATGTTAAACAATTTAGTAAGTGCATTGGGAATTCATGACTACTCACTGTTTATGACTGTTAATGGAGATACCTTGAAGGACAGCTGACCTGACTGTACATCTCTTTTGCAACTATACTTAGAGAATTGTAGCCTGAAAGGGCTTACTATAATTCTGCAGCAGCCATTGATGAAATCTCATTGCTCAATCAGGATACAATTGAAGCTTGAGCAGCTCAGATGTGGGGTCCCAATTGAAACCAGTAAGCACAGTGGCCAATGCGGAGATGCAAATCAAAGGGCTATCCTGGGTCTAAGAAAATCAGAAACAAGTCATTAGTTCAATAAACGTTCATCAAATTTGGTCCTGCAGAGGAATTCTAGGAAGTGCTCCTTCCTCCTAAGAGGAATATGACTTAAAGTGCAAGCTGTGCATAAATATATGTATGATTGCATATACTTAACTGCGTTGATTTTACAACTCAAAGGGAAAAGAAGCGTTCTGCAATGTCATGTCCATACCATTTTTAGTACAATTAAGTTGCCGGTCACCTTGCTAGTGGAAGCCTGGCCTGAAAGATACTGCTTTCCTCAGTTATCCAAGAATCCTTTACTGATTTTTTATGGTGGGAGTCTAAAAATCCGCTCTCGTCTGATGACAGAACATGTTGGGCAAAGACCCTCTAAAGAATGGTTGTTAACATGTGAAAAAACCGACAACACATTTAATTTATTTTATAGTTTAATACTAAGTAACAAAAACAAGTTTACTAGTGTTTCCAAAATATTTCCACTTTGATCGATTCCTCTTATTAACTTTTAATGCAATTAAATGTCCAAAGGTTGTGATTAGCAGTATCTAAAAAAGAGCATCATTATATTTACGAGGCTGTAAAACAGCACATTTGGAATCCTCTGGCAGTTGCGTTTAGGCAGGGATTTTCATATTTTTTACTTAGACTAATACACCTATGAGGAGCTCTGAAATACACATCTTCATACTTAAAGTGAAATCACCAGAAAAAGCCCACCAATTGGAGGACGATGTATAAATATGTTTTTACATTGGAGCTGAAGGCAAGACTCCCTTGTCTTAAACCTAGTTATCCTTTTAATCTACAAATATGGAACATTTCACCTTGATCTAATCAATAAAGCCCAGCTTTACTAACAGTTTGCATTTTGTGATAAAGGGCCATACTGTGCAGGGTAAATGGGCATTCCCTTGCAAACACCCATGTTTTTTCATGCAAATATGTATATACTAAAACTGCCAGGCAAGGATTTGTGTTAAAAAATTACAAATCTGTGATGCAGGCATAATCAGTGAAAAAAGTTTTTTTTTTCAAAGTGTTTCAGACTTTGCTTATGACCAACACTCTACAGGACATGGAAAGTATTAAACTATGTGAAAGCATAGTTTGTGTACTGGAAGTGTGCCCTTCCAGGACATAATCTGTGCTTGATATCATGCACCCACCTGTGCTCTATGGTGAGGGGTGTGGGGTTAGACACAAGGCAGCAAAAAGTGTGCAAGTGTGAGGGGAGAGAAAAACATCATCATATCTTAGTAGATATAACACTGTTTTTGTTTCACTCTTTGACTCAGTGCAGCAACCATTAGTTTCTATGCTGCATTGTGTCAAATTTTAGAAAAGATTCTCCTCCGTATGCTAATGGCATGATTAATAAACATCATTCTATATTGCCATACGCAGGTTAGCTCGGACAGTGTTTAGTCATGGGAGAAAGAGGATTAGGGGCTACTCGGATTTTCTTCCTTTCAATTGAATGTCATAAATTTGGATTTTAATGGCACCTATGTTTTTACATCCTGCCTAGATATATGTAAGTGACTGCAAGCACTATCCCTTTATTATGTTGCTACTTAATAAACAGGGGCAAGATGTGTAGATAGACAACTGAGTTTTTGAAAACAACATTATGACATGGAGCATAACACGCTTTAACTAATAAGTACATCACAGTGCAAATTCTTAATTCATATTATTTATTCCCTTTTCTCTTACACAAAATTAGGCTGTTCCACATATTTATAATAACTGAAATGAGTCAACACTCTCAGATATTTTATTGAAAATACTTTCTTACATTTCATAACCCAACTACACCTGTATTCTCAAAAGTAGATTTTGGAGCTAAGTCAGATGACTAAGAAAAAGGATTGAACTTCCCATAAAGGGTAGTTCTGGAGACTCAGCCAAGTACTCCGGACAGTTGCAGTAGCACCCGTCTATACGGCCAAGAAAGAGAGAGAGAGAGAGAGAGATAGAACCACAGCAGTAGCTATGATGAGCATAAAGACAGAAATGCTCCTCACTTTTCGTAAGTATAAATCAAGGAAATCACGGTCAGCAATAGCTTCTTTCAATTTGAGCTAGCACAATAAAGTTTTAGGGGCATGACTGGGTAGGAGTGCATAGAATGCCTTGATTCTCTAGCTAGGAACACATACTAAATAGAAAAGCCACTAAACATATTCAAAAACAGGTAAATATTCCATCATCATCCAGTGGAGAAGATCTTCTGATGGTCTGTTGTCTTCGTACTCGATTCCGACGGTAAACGTCCATGTGGGCATGAAATAATTCAGAGGAGGCTACAACTTGTTACAAAAAATTACACCTACAAAGGTTCTCATGTGAACCTTATGCAAGCCTACTCTATTAGCTGTTAAGTATATAATTGTTTAGCAATGATCTGCTCTATGGAATGAAACATTTAAATTCTGATGTGCCCTGGTTAGATCACGTACTGTAAGCTGCAGCAATCATTTTCTTCTCCTTAATACACTTGTTCATTATGAATTGGTGGCAAGGAAGGCAATCTAAATACAGTCAAATCATATGGTGTGAGGAAAAGAGAAATACATTTTGCATGAAACAGCACATTTCACAAAAGGTCAAGCACTATAGTTCAGTTATCACGTTAAATCACTATATATGAAAGGCATTTATTTTCTTAAAGGGATAGAGAAGAATGAAGAAATAGTGTGGCCTAGCATATGGAGAACAATAGAAATGAGAGCTTTCTGCAGAATTTAAGCAGCATTTTTCATTTTTGCACGTTTAATAAAAGCAAAAAAATCCAACGTCTCCTTAACTATGCATTTCTATGTTGACGCTTAACCACATTTCTATATTATGTATTACTTCCTCAATTCCCCATCTGATGATATGTGAAATCATCAGATATCTATGCTTCTCATGTGAGTCCATTTCAGAGTGCACTTTCATCATCAGTTGAGTCTTGTCTTTTTCTTTTCAGACCTCTAAATGTCAACGAGTTCATGTAGTCATCATTTATATTACCCCTCAAACTTGAATCCTTCTAGTACCATTTGCTTTCCAACTTTTCCTTTCTTTTGTGAAGCATGTACTTACAGCCCAAGAACAACGCGTAAAGAAATATAAGACAACGCCCTACTACTATTATTGGCATTAAAATAGATTTTAAAATACCCTTCTAGCTGTCAAAAAACGGTTGCAATTTGCGGTAATCCGTTTCCCCAAATTTTCAAACAAACTTGGGGGCATATGTACAAGCCCCTATTACCACCACAAAGCCGACGTTGTGGTGGTGTTAGGGGTTGCGCCTGATTTACAAGGCAGTGTTAAGCCACTTAACGTGGCTTAACGCTGCCTTGTAAATAAGGCCCCCTTTCCCGCTATGTTTAGCGTGAAAGGGGTGGGCAGTGGGTGTTGCGGTGGGCGTTCCAGCACAACACCCATTTATTTTGACGTAGCCCCCTATGTACAAGCGGGGCGTACATAGGAGGCAGCGCCAAAATTAAGACCAGTGAAAACCTGGTCTTAAGTTGAGGAAACGAGGAGAAAAGCATTATTTCTCCTTGTTTTTGCTTTTTCCATGTGAGCTGGCTTGTGCAGCACATGTGGAAAAAGCAAAATGCCAGGGATTGTTCATGTACAGGAAGGTGTCCCTTCCTGTGCATAAACATTTTTTTTTAAATTTGACTTTTTTACTTTCATGTGTGCTGCATGAAGCAGCACACATGACAGTGACAGAATGGCATTTTAGGATTGTTTATGTGCAGGAAGAGACTCCTTCCTACACATAAACAATCCTCCCCTGCATGCAGACACCCTTGCACTATGGTGCAAGGGTCCCTGCGTTGGCGCTAACTTGCTAAACTTAGCGCCATCGCAGGGGGGAACCTAATGCTGCACCACCTTCTTGTAGATATGGCGCAGCCTTGCGTTTAAGAAGTGGCGGAGAGAGGCGTTAAGCCAGGAAGGCTAACACCTCTCTCCACCACTTCCTTGCACATATCCCCCAAGGTGTTTCCAAATTGAACAATTCTGGTTCCAAACTTAAAATATTCTATGCAAAGCTTTCTATTTCCCTACTCTCGTCAGGTATGTATGTGCAGCAGTGAGTTAATTTAAGCATTCAGTAGACGCTGCCCTTTTCAGCAAGTAAAATGTCTAATCCTAAAGGTCTTGTAATATAATTGACTTATAGCTATTCATTCTGTGTTTATTACAAGCAAAGCTCCTGATGTATTAGTTGTTATTTTGTCAACAACTTTTTACAGCTTTCTAATCTTTTCACCAAACTAAAATGACACCTACAGATGGAATGACAGCTCCAAATATGTCTCCTACTAATCCAGCTCCTGTTCCTGTAATGCGTTTCTACCTATGTGTAGGTGTTAATGTTAGTGCATCTATAATTTTTACATGATACATTTTTGGAATTAGTATGCCTAAATAGCAGATCCCTTGCCAGTCAGCTGGCAATAAAAAGTAGGCATTCTGTCCACAAATGTAATAAACCCCTGGACAGTCTTGTTTCCCTACAATATTTGCAAAGATCGACCTGTCAAATCGAAACTGTGTTACTAATCTCTACATGTCTAGTTCTTTTAAGTACCCGTCTTCTGTGCACACAATTTTACCCTTTATGTTGGCTATCAAGTCTCAGTGTAGGATAGAGCATCTTTTTTCTAAATAAATGTTCCTCTTTCTTCCATGCATTCTCTAAAATATCACACTTTTCGTCAGCAGTATGTATCATATAAGTGTATCTTTCTTCTAATGCCATTATGTAAGCCTTTTCTATAGGTCGCAATAAACAGGCTAAATTATCTTTATAAGCCTTTATACTTTCTGTGGGTCAAAGTGGGAAGAAATAGTACCAGGCTGTATTCATTTACTTTGCTTGTGAGTGTAAATTCATGTTTTCGATTAATGGTACACTGGAAAGTATTAGTACATTATTAGAATATTAAATACTCAAAATGTCCTCTCCTATAAACTAATAATAATAGGATGCTGCAAGAAATAGCACACGATAAAGGCCTGTGATAGTAGGTAACCTCTTCTGACACTGATGTAGGCTAGTGTAAACAAACATAACAATTCTTTGGCATTCATGACATACGTGTATTCCTGTACTAACCTTGAATTAACATTTTCAGAATAAATATTTTTCTTGTAGCTTACAAAATAGTAACTAAAATGATCCTCCCTGGTGTTGTAAATATGGAGATTAGTATATTTCTTTGCTTTATGCTCAGGCTCCTGTGCTAAGTAAAACCCTATCTGTACTATAGAGATCATTATTATTGTTAATACAAAAAATGATCCATTAATATAGTCACATTAATTTCTAATGCAACACATTCTCTGAATCAGTTCACAGCACTTAGTTTAATATCTTGTGACAAAGTTTAGTAAATAGCTTCTTTAGAGTCGTTATTCTTCTTTTCATTCTTTCTTCTTTAGTTAAGCTCCTAACCAGACAATTATTACCTGTACTATATGTTCTTTTAATATGTTATCCCTATTCTTCTGTAACTTTCAATTCTGACCTAGGTTAGCCTTCTTTTAAATAACAAACAAAAATAACAAGTCTCTAATAGACACAGTTCAAGTTTCTTTTTCTCTTCTGTTCAATCTCAGATTGTTTTTTCTCAAATTCTCTCACTTGTTTAATTTCAAGGAGGTTCAAATAGTTCAGGATTGACATTGACCAAATCTTCCAAATAAACATTCAAAGGGGTGTTCACAAAGTATGACCATTCAGGCGCCGAATGCCAGGGACAAGGCACTCGTGCTGTTTTTGATCTTCTTAGATTTCACTAATTTGGGTCTAAGCTACTTTCATCACTGGACTCAGCCTCTGCAGGTATTGCTTCTGGTATTCAAGCTATTGACGCACTTCTCCTCTGATTTCTGTTTTAATAGCTTTGTGGCCATTCTGCTTGTCGATTGATTCTCCTCACTCCAATGCTAGTTCCTTTGCCAGGATCTTCATCTCTCAAAGCCACATTTGTAGCACTTCCTTTTGGTGACTCAATATCTGCTTCTCTTTCGTTCAAGATCTAGACACCACTCTGTGTTACTCTGGTACTTGCATTTGATTTTCTGTCCACTGATCTTCAACCCTCTTGTCGTCTTGCTGCTGAACTGGCAACGGTGCTGCTAGTCTAGGCAGTCTCTCAATTGGTGGTGCAACCATCCATGCTCTTCGCTCAGAATCAAAGACCAAAGTCACTTCTTCTGCATCACTTACTCTTTTGGGGGGCAAGGCATGAATCCAGTTCGGGATTCCAGCACACGTAACAGCTGTGTGCCTAGTAAGGATCACCTAAATGGGGCTTTTCCATCTTGGTTTAAGGCAAGCTTCTTGATCACAACCCAAACACAAGGATTGAGGTTGTGGAATTGTTTTTGATCAGGTCTTGTGTGCCAGTTGAGACCTGATGAGACTGACTGGACAATGTCAACCAGTCTTTTACAGTAATTCAAGATAATATTGTCAGCAATATTTGAGAGAGCATTTGCAGGGATGGCAGGTAATCTCATTGCCCTGCCCATCAATATAACGTGAGGAGATAACCCTGTCTTCCTGTCAGGTGTACTCTGAATACTCACTACCACAAATGATAAAGCATCTGGCCATTTCAGAGATGTTAACAGACTTTGGCCAATCTAGACTTGATAGTTCCGTTCATCTGTTCAACAATACCAGAGGCTTTGGGTTCCATACCTTCAGTGTAATCTTTGTTCAATTTGTAAGGCTGTGCAGATAATCTTCATAAGTTCGTTGTTGAAGTGTGTTCCTTTGTCTGACTCAAGAAAAATCGGGATGCCAAACTTGGTATAAATTCACGCAACAGCAACTTTGCTACAGTGAGGCTGTCTCTTCTTCTAGTTGGGTAAGCTTCCACTCATCTTGAGAAGACACACATGATCACCTGGATATATCTCAGCCCGTTATGGACAGGCATCTCGATAAAAATCCATCTGCATCCTGTTTAATGGGGCAGATGATCTCCATAGGTGAGTTAGTATGACCACTTCCCTGCGTTTAGCTATTGACAGGTTATGCACCGATTTCTGCCAGCATTCTGAATCTGCGGGTATACCAATTCCATCTGAAAAGTCTCACCATTACGCCTCTCCCTAAATGCTTGTATCTAAGGTAATATTGTGTCATTGGAAACAACAAACTATCCAATAATATCAGTCTCCCATCTGAAGACATCCAAATATCATTTGCCTTTTCCTCACAACCTGCTTTTAGCCAACTACTCTGTTGTGATTCTGACACATTTTCCTGTACCACTTTCCACTTATCCCACATATCAGTGACTTTCATCAACATGGCAAAAGAACTCTCTTCTTCAGACTCGCATGTGAAACCTCCATTAAATGAACAGGCTAACAGGGCATAGTACCTGGCTCCTTAGTTAGTATATTGGTTGCCAATAGTAACATATACGCTTCCTCCTTACTCCTGCTAAGCACTTTACCACAATAATGTCTTTTGGTAACTGCAGAGCATCCAGTAGGTTCTTGATGTGCATTCCGTATTTTACGGGAGTTCCTGAGGTTGTAAGAAACCTCGCTTTGACCACAACTTCCAAAATCATGGACTACACCCAATCCGTATTTTCTGTCAGTGAATATGGTGACTCTCATTTGAGCAGTTAAACTGCAGTATCAAATAAGAGCATTCGATTCAGCAACTTGGGCAGAATTATTTTTTTTTAGCCTTGAAGCTTCGACCACATCACTTATGGTGCGCTAAGTATACACTGCTCTTAGTGTGCCATTATTACCTCCTGAGCATGACCATATACGATTAACACATGATCAGACTCAATCAAGGGTTCATCCTTAGTGTGATGGTGGGGTTTAGCGCACAATTCCGTGCTATCTAGACAGTTGTCATCATCATTTGCAGGCAAAAACGTTGAAGGGTTCAACACTTTGCAACATTTTAAGACAACATTTTCTGAGGATTTAATATTCTGCTCATACCTAGTTAGCCTATTAGGGTCATATATTCTGTCCAGGAAGTACAGGGTCAAGGGTGGTAGAGAAGTAAGCAACAGGCTTTCGAGATACTCCATGCGTTTGTGTCAAAACCGAGAGAGCACACCAATTTCTCTCACAGCAAAATAGTGTGAATTCTTTTGCATCGTCTGACATTCCTAGTGCTGGGGCGTGATTCAAATTTTCCTTCAACTCTAGCAATGCTTTCGCACATTCATTATCCCGTGGAATCAGATCAGACACGTCTCAGTGTGTCAGCCTCAGTAGAGGCTTGGCCACCAAGGAAAAGTTTGGTATCCACTGCCTACAAAAGTCATCCATTCCCAAAAACATCCTGATTTCTTGATGAGTTCCCGGTGGATTCATCTGCAAGATTTCTTCCACTCTTTCTGGTGACACTTTCCTAGCTCCTTTCACAATAATGTGGACCAGATATCTAACTTCTTTTTGACAGTACAGCGGTTTTCCTAGAGACACTTTGTGCCCATTTTGAGTCAGGTGGTGCAAGACTGCATTGGTGTCATTTTTACATGCATTCCGTGTTTCTGATGCCACAAGCAGATCATCTATATATTGGATAAGTGTGGACTTGTGTGGCATTACCAGGGTCTTTAAGTGTCTTTTTAGAATCTGTAAAAGATAGATGGACTCTTTGTATAGCCTCGGGGTCACAGCACAATGTTAATACCTTCTGCTGGAGGAAAAATGAAAATATAAATAGGCTTTCTTCATGCAACGGCACTGAGAAGAAAGCCTGCCATTGATCAATTACCGAAAACCATTCTGCTGTACATGGAACTTGTAACAATTTGGTGGCAGGATTCGGTACCACAGACAATAGGGTATTATAATTTCATTTTTTTCTCAAATCCTGAAATTTCCCATATTTCCCATTGGGTTCCTGTAAACCCATAATTAAAGAGTTACATGGACATGTATTTCTGCATTCGTCTCTGGGGTGAAATAATAAAGTGGTGTTCTGAGATATGTAGCATTTGGACTCACCATTTGGAGTCATCTTTAATTAGTCTGAAGTCTTTCCCTATAAAATCCCAAACGTTGGCATTCACTGTTTCTTTCAGATCTTCAGGTAATTCATCAAAAGTTAATAAATGGAATATTACTATCTCAGTTTGCTTACATTCCACGTCCTCCTGTGTTTGGAATGCTACACCGTCTGGTGTACAGTAAATCATGCAATTTAATTTGCATACCAAACCTATCCCTAACAGGTTCACTGGACTTGAATCATAAACAACAAATTGGTGCTCTCTTCAGAGGATCCTATCTTTACTGGTACCCTTTCAGAGACTGGATTTTTAATTTGTTTAGTTGTTACTCCTACAACTAGGTTAATTTTCCCAGAGAGAGGTTAATCTGGAACTTGCTCTGTTCTAACTGTGGACCTGGTAGCACCAGTATCAATTAGAAATAATATGGGATGACCATAAACCTCTGCATCAACATATGAGCCACTCTGATCTACCTCTAAGACTGAGCCAAGTATGCAATCTCCTCCCTCTCACAGGCAACATCATTTAAAAATAATTGCACCAGAACCTCAGTATCTGACATGGCATGGCATTCTGAAAATTGATTTGTATACATGTTTGGAAACTTGTTTAAATTAAATATGGGATTGCCCATCTGTTCAGGTGCGATTGGCATCACTGGTACCTCACCCTGTACAGCCATTTGTATTCTCTGACCAGGCACATTTTGCATTTGCATACCTTGAAGCATTTACACATTTCCTCCAGCATTTTCATGATCATAGTGACATTCCCTCTTCCAATATCCAACTATATGACAGATGTGACAAACTGTAATCTTTTTCATAGCGGCAATATCTGATTGAATCCTGTAACCACAGAAACACCTATACCTCTTCCCTATGTCACAGGCATTCCTCCTTGACTCCCCTGAAAGCATGACTGCAGCACCATATCTCCCTGCATGTTTCCTTGGTTCCCTATAAAAGAAGGGTTCTGAAAACCTTTCTGAGCCAGCTTCGTCTGAGACAACATGAATTTATCTTTTACCTTTTTCTGCTTCATGTCTAACTCATTGCAACAGTATTTAACATATCTCAGGATTTCATCGAGAGACTTATTTTGCAAACAGATCACACTTTAGGTTATGTGCAAACAGATCTCTGGCTTCAGTCCTAATACAAACAGGGATAAAAAAAATCCCCATATCCTTTTCTTCAGAATATTCACGCCCACTATGCTGCTGGAATACCTGCAGCAATCTCTCATAATACTCATATACAGTCTCCTTTGGCCCCTGAGTTGTTCTTTTTAATTTGAATCCAATCCATATCTTTTGGAGGCACTCTGCCCTTCAAAAAGGTAATAACTGCTTCATACTTCTGTATCACCGTAGGAGAAGGCACATTTTTCCCAGGCACTCTTGCTGGTTCCGCTCTAGGCCACTGCACCGCAGTTTAACACTCAGACCATAAATCTGCAGGCATTACAATTTCACAAAATATATTTAAATCAGTCCACATTACCTTTGAAATCTTTATAAACCTTTCCACTTTTGCATACCACTGCACCGGCTTGTCTCTCAATTTGGGAACATTATTCGTGAATGCCTTCAATTTACCATGACTCCAAGAAACATGTACATATGTTCCTCCTGCTATTTCTCTAAGTGGATAAGCTGTCACTTCTCCCTCACCTCCTTTTGTCTTGCTTTCCTACAACGGCTGCTTCCATCTTTTACTTCTCATGTTTCTAAGCCCTTTTGATTTCTAAATTTGCGGATGCACTTGACCAATTCTAAATTATGCAATCGCAGTCCTGCAATCCTCATATTTTCAAATGTAGAATCATCAAATTTGACTCTATAGTTTCTGTGTAGATGCACATTTTTTGTAAGATCTTTCCCATATTTCTGAGCGGGTTAAGACAATTTTTCATGAGTTAAAGAAGCTGTTCTTGTACCTTCCTTACACATGTACATTAATTCTTTCATTTGATACTGTTCTATGTGTTCAAACTCTAAACTACCCATTATTATTTCTTCCGATTAAACTTTCAGCTGTAAGACATTTTATGGCTTTTCTTTTTCGTTCTCTGATCTCTCAGGTGTTCCCACAATCTCTGCCTTACTAGATCCTGCTATTTCCTCAAACCAAGCTGGTAGGTATCCCTCCTCATTTGCAACTATATCTTCTGATGAGATTGGGGCTCTAAGTACTAGCATCCCTCCATGTATAAGTGCTTGCACTAATAATGATGGCTACCAGGCAACTATCTGTGAGATCTGAAAGGTTGGGAGAAATCCTTAAGTGGATACTCCTCTGGTCACTAATTGAGTCTCAGATCTTGTTTCTATAAGCGGAGGAGGACTGGGTATCACCCAAATTGGAGATGCAGCATTTAAAACAGGTACTGGGGCTACACTGGGCACTGTAGCTGCAGAAGTCACAGTTGGAACAGCAACTTGTGGTTGAGCTACTACTGGAGAGGCAATTTGCAATGTCTGCAGAGGTCGTTTTATTTGAGATGCCCTTTGCTGTACTGGAGCAGTCAGCACTATTGAACTAGTACTAGCGCTTGATCCACTCTGCTCTCCTGGGATCACATATGGTGGAGGTCTCAAAGTCAACTTTTGTTCCAATATTTCACCTCCTAAATCCGTATGTGACTCATCTCCTTCCTTCATAATGACTCTTTGCTTTTTCCCCTCTTAGCAGTCACTGAAGTAAGGATTGGATATAATCTAGTCCCTTCCATATTAATATTTCTCCATCTAGACTGTTTGTCATTGGGCATTTGAGTAATTCTTCACTGCCCAAATAGTCCTCCTCTGGTATTTTGCTTCTTCGTTTTCCTGCCCACTCTCTCCCATCCACTTAATGCTTTATACTGTAAGGATCTAGGTGGTGGCTTCATTTCATAATATTTTTCCTTCAAATGATCAAGAATCCTAGTGTTAAATGTCCCAAATCTAGGAAAACTCAAAGCACCCTCCTCTTCAGTAATCTTACTCCATTGGCGAAGAAAAGCACATGAATTCAACCCAAGTTCTGTAGTCATAATGTTCGCGATCGTCAACATCAAGTTGGCGAGCGCGAGTGTGGAAAATAAACCTCCAGTGAGATTTCTCAACGCGCGGGGGGTCAGGTATCTCATTGCGAGTGGTCGAGTATGCTCGCGACCACTCACGTTGAGAAACTGCCCGTTCGCATTAAGAAAACTGCCGCTCGAGTAAAAATCTACTCAAGCGGCAGAAAGGAAAGCAGCGCCTGCCTGCGCTGTGCATGGTGCTGTTTACGACAATTGCACAGTGCGTACAAGCATCCAGCACTGAAAATCACAGCGAATGCCATTTTTCTATCGCAGTCCGATGCTTGCGGAGTTCCACGTAGTGGGACAGAGTTTTTTTTCCACTTTGCAGAGTTTCGCGTGGCGCAACTCCACGAACTCCGCCCAGGGTTACTCAGGAGGTGCCTGTTCACCTTTGCATACTGGAATGGTAACGTCCCCTAGCACTAACATTTTAAACTCTTTAAAACATTTCATTAGGACAATGTTAATCTGAAACAACACAATTTATAAGATAGTTTCTCTCCATTTACACTATTCTTCATCCTATCTGGCATTCCTTCAATTCATCACTGCCCTATTAGTCATACTCTTGTGTTTTCATTTCTAATTTTTCCTTCCCACTCTCTCACCATGCACTAAATACTTCACACTAAAGGGGTCTATGTGGTGGCTTCATTTCATACAATTTTCCCTTCAAATGATCAAGAATCCTGGTGTTAAATGTCTCATATCTAGGAACAATCAAAGCACCCTCCTGCTCAGTAATCCTACTCCAGTGGCGAAGCCAAGCACATGCATTCAATCCATGTTCAGTAGTCATAATGTAAGCAGGCATACCCTCAGTAGGTGCCTCTTCACCTTTGCATACTGGAATAGTAACATCCACTCGCACTGCATTTTTAAACTCTTTAAAACATTTCATGATGACAATTTAAGTCTGAAACAACCCAATTTAACGAAATTGTATGATTTTGTTCCGCATACAACAATTTTCTGCTAACCCAATTCAATTCCAGTTGTTATTTTCACAGTGTTCTGATAATAAATCCAAATTCACAATTCACTTTTAGGGAGTTAATCCAAGCGCAACACTGCTACATCATCAACCAACCGCAGCGCAAAAACCCACCAACCAAATCCAGCGCAAAACACTGTGACACACATCCTCACTCCTCGCTTCAGTTTACCCTCCCTTACGATCTTCGTACCTACACAAATAATGTTTACTAACTTGTAAAATGTAGTTTCCCCTGTTTCCCGTATTAGGTTCAACTAACTCTGATCAATATTATTCAATCACAACTTAGTTGCTCTGAGCCCGTGGCTATTGCTGTCGCCAAATTTTTACATTGGATGTGGGTAATACATGCACGCAAACTAAGCCTACATTAAGATCCCGTGTTTTAGAAATATTTTAATTTATTGTAGCTATGAATCTATTCTGTGATGCTAAATGTACTTTGACCCTGGACTCTCTTTTTATCTTTTTGTATTAGTGATATTATGGATGTTTTCAGCTAAATTATGTTTTAAAATGGTTGGACTAACTTAGCAATCAAATCCCCTGTTGTATTACTCTGCTATAGAATTGACTATTTAGAACGTTATGTCTCCCATTTTAATATGTTTGTCTATTATGATATACACATCGAAATAAAGATTTTTATGACTATGGGAAAAAAATAACTGTGTTACTGGTGTAGGTGATGGTACCTCACGCACCCCACCTCAAAATCTATGCAAACAAGTTTTTAATTATTATTTTATCCCAGAATATTTCAACTACAAGTCTGAAAATTTCGAACACCTATTCAACAACTTGTCAAATTATCTTCCCCTTTATCCACTCTTTCTTAATCAACATTCATTCAACCAGCGAACTAAGACAATCACAAACACAACATATTTGCCCTAGTGATTCTCACACCTTCAAACAGCAACCCCCTTTGCGTAGCACTTTGCCGGACTTTTCAGGAATCAGGAATTTTATAATTATTTTCTGGGTACTAATTTATAGCTAAATATCAAAAGAGAATGGATCACTTGACCTGAGTAACCAGGGTTTGCAGCGTTTGTGTAGGTTATTGATAAAAAACCCTTATTCACGTACACAAGTAGTAAGGCGGTATATCTTGGTTGTCTGCCCTGTTTTGAAAACGTGACAGCATCATCATTGGGTTTCTTTTTTTGTCATATGCTTCCTCCATCGGGAGGTGAACCACTGGTTATTGCAGTAGTGATTAACGAAAAAAGAGATGTGAAAGTGCTCTAGTGAAGTGAATTATAAATGTGAGTGAGCTAAAGAATGGTGATGGATTAAACCCAGATCAGTTGACTGGGGGTGAGTGTTTGATTTGCTCAAACGCTCCGTCCATCATCCCCTTTTGTATCCCTTTGTTCGCCCTAAGTGTGGCAGGGTATGCTTGGACGTGAGTCCCTTGCTCACTTGGCCACTGGATTCAAGATAGCCTGGCTGATGAGGATTATGAATCCGAAACCGGTTCCGGGATGCTTGTTTGCGGTCCAGGGAAGACATGGTTTGGCAGTTCGGGCTGGACTGATCCCATGAGGCACAGGGTCAGACTGGTTTGCATATGGCCATGTCTGAACTGGGGTGGCTGAGTGAGCTAAAGAATGGTGATGGATTAAACCCAGATAAGTTGACTGGGGGTGAGTGTTTGATTCACTCAAACGCTCCGTCCATCATCCCCTTTTGTATCGCTGTGAATTATAAATGTGGCACTAAAAAATCGTATACCTAGATTTTATTTTAATCAGTCTAGGTTCGAGATTGTTTAAAAGCAGTGTCGTGCATAGGAAGACGTATTATTAGTCTACTGCACTAAAGCTTCCATAAAAAGGTCGACAAGGTTCAGACCTATGGTTTGCCCAGATGGTTCAGGGGGGCTTTCTTCAGGACCTAAGAAGAGAGGGGAGGCCGTGTTTTGTCACAGTCTCAGTGAATCAAGGTGTGATTCACCCGAATCAGAAGTGGTCAATTAGTACCTGTTCAGTAAAAAGACAAAGAAAAAGAAACATATAGGAATGTCATACTGTGCATTCTTCAAGTAGTGCTATTTCATAATGTATATTCAACATAATGTAAATTTACGAAGAAGATGTGTATGGAAGGAACTCAATTGTGCTCAATGAAGAAATTAGGAAATAAGTAACTAAAAAATGGCAATTCTTTAACCCCGATAGGTGCTAATAATAGGGGGTCCGGGGTAGCTCCCTATTTTACGCACTGATGAATCCGTATTACAAATGGTGATTGCTGTAGTACAGCAAAGCACATGTAAAAATGTATGACTTAGTATGTATTACATGGGTCTGTCGATACTTCTAAGGTGGTGGGGCTGGGCCCTGAGTATTCTGCATGTTTTAGAGTAGTGAGTTACAAAACAGCCCGCTGCTTGCGCATGATGTAATTAGGCTAATGTGGTGTAATAAAGCCCTGCGAGGTTTGTTAAAGGATGCGGTTGATTTTGTGTTGTCAAACTTGAAATCAAGCCTATATATTCTCCCTAAAAAAGGTGGTTCTTGTGTGTAATTTTGGCCCATCGGTGGTCCCATTGGTGGTCCCATTGGTGGGGGGCCTTGAAAGTACGGGTTAATCCATCAGTGGAAATTTGGTGTGAATGGTTGAAAGGCCCCAGGTGGTGGTTGGTTTCCATAATACGTATGTGCCAGGTATTGGGCCTTCAACTTCGACTATTTTAGAGGTTCTCTGCATTTCATATCTGAGTGTGTCCTGGGTTGTGCGCTAGATGTACGTAACAATGCTTGCACGTAATCTCGCATTCAACTAGACGCGCTAAATATATTTGAACAACGTTGCAATCAAGTATTGTTTCGTACATCTAGCAAAATGCAGATAACTTCTAAAATAGTTTTGGCTGCACCTATATTGATCAAATATCGAGACGGCCACAAAAAAGAATTATGCGATATGCCTACCGGCTTGATTTCAAGTTTGACAACACACAATCAACCGCATCCTTTAACAAATCTCGAGGGGCTTTATTACACCACATTAGCTTAATTACATCACGCGCAAGCAGCGGGCTGTTTTGTAAAGCTGTTTTGTGTCAATTTAGATACTGTATATAGATTTCACGAATCATGCCCTTATATAGGTACAATTCACATTGCCCTTATTTAGGCATAGAAATCCAGTCCTTATTTAGGCATTGCTCATGCTACTTAAATACAGGCATGGTCAACTACATTTGCTCATCTTCGTCACAACAGGTTCTTGGAAAACCAGACTCTTAAGCCTTTAGGACTTCCTCTTGCCTGGATTTTGATTTCTCCAAGAACTCATTTATTATGCATGAACATCTATTCCTTAGTGGTTCATTCATGACATTCTTATGCCCAACTTGTATGTCAATACTGGCATTCCTAAACACCTTCTAGGTATAAATATACCTACACTTGCCATGGTAAACTACGGTGCACAGTACGAACCAGCTGCATACTTGCACGACGCGGTTCACCACGGCAAGTTCGGAAGTAGATCGGGTTCCCAACTGACACACTGACCAGACGCTGTCATCCTCCTTCCCGAGAATCCAGCTCCAGTGTTTCTGATTCCCCTTGCGGGGTGTTAGAGATCGAGTCCCGGAAAGAGATTCAAACCTCTCTCATTCTAAAGTATGGAGCAGACTAGAACATAGAGAAACTTTTGGCAACTCTTAGCACAACTAAACTTAAACTAAACAGCACCTACTTCTTCCCTCATTCTATACTTAGGTTAGGTACACTGGGGTAGGATTATTTTAGAAGCACCAGTTGAGTATTTTAGCCTGTATTATTTATGTATGTATTTTAAATATGTCATAGCTACAGACCACACTATCGCAGTATTATTTTATCTTTCTGCTAATGCTGTACATATTGTATTTTGCATTCTGTCTTACGATTGTAACAGTTCATATCTCTTGTGTTGTGAATCTATCTAGGACCCTAATCAAGATATCCCCGATTCGTGCCCTTATGTGGTTATAACAAAACATATCCTTATAAAGGCATAGGAATCATGCCCATATCTAGTCATAGCCCATGCAGTCCAAATACGGCAAGGCTACTCCCTTAGACTCCTAGAAAGTACAACGCGTTCTTTAAACAAACCAAGCCTCCAGCAGCCCGGGAAATCCCCCTGCTTTTGTTTTGATTTGCACAAGAACTCCTGGAGTCCAGAAAGAACTGTTAGTTCTTAGTGACGTCTTATGTCCAACTTTACGTCAAACTCGGCACCTTTCAGGTATAAATATACCAACAGTTGCCTTATGCAAACACACGGTGGTTTGAAACAGAGCGGCTATCTACTTGCCCGACGCCCAGCTGATGTGAGTGCCGAAGGAAGCCGACCCTCCCATTTGACGCACTGAGAGAGACGCTGTCTTTTATCCTGCCGAGAAATCCAGCTCCGGTGTTTCCAGTCACCCTTGCGGGTTGCTGGGAGATCGAGTCCTGAGAGAGAGATACAAGACCTCCCACATTCTATTACCAAGGTACGGAGCTGACTAAATCCTTAAGAGAATTCTTGATTCAGATTCTTGGCAAAAACCAACTTAACTTAAACTGCAACTTACTTACTCCTTCCCACGTATTAGGCTTAGGTCAGGTACACCGGGGTAGGCGTATCTTAGAAGCACCAGTTGAGTACGTTAGTCAATGTTTTTATGTATGTATATATTTTATCCGTTTTAAAGTATCATATGGCTAAGAAACCATATCAATGCTTTTACAGAATTATTTCATAATACTCCTTTTACTGTACGCACTTTACTTTATGATAAGTATTGCAATTGTGGCAACTCATTTCTCTTGCATGAGTAAGAAGCCTGCTCAATAAATAACACCTTTTATTGAAAACGCCCGTCTCTCTATTTCTCTGCACTCCTGGTGAAATTAAGCATGCACGATTGACTGAGTGAAATAACTGTCTATTGTTTTCACACGACTCTAGAGATATACTCTTTATTCTGAGGGAGCAAAGTTGTCATGTTTATGCGGTTGTCAGAAACTAATCCCTTCTTGTCTATTCAGGAAAGTTAACCCCTTCCTGTTCACTCGAGAAAGTTTCTAGTGACCTCTGAGCTAGCTGGCAAAACTAATTAAGTCTAACATAATCAGTAGAGACCTAGATGACCTCAGTCCTACGTCTAAACTGCTGTTTATGTTATTCCAATGCGCAGAGCCTATTGGGAATATAGGAACTAGGCTACATGGCGCCCAACGTTTGGTAAGGGGATAATCTAACGCAAGACATTAGAGTAACTCAGTCGTGCTTTTCACACAGACTCATTTTCCCGTAAAAACTCCAATAGACTGGAGTGGGTAAAAGGTTAATATCCGCCGGAACTTAGTAGGATGAGAATCCTATGTATTAGTTTTTGGTTTAGTCAACGTTGAAGGATACAGTGTTCCAAAATATTGTGCACCTAATCTTTGTTCTCTTGAAACTTGCTCTGCAACAAAAAAACTTTCTGTCAGTAAAATGCCGGACTGTGACGAAGAAAGAGATGTTTTAGCATCTCAACTGTTGTTAGATGACACAACTCCCCAACAGAATGACCCGAATGTTATAATCATTCCGGTTAATGTAAGAAGAACTATAACTTTTAAGCTTATAGAAAATTGACTATCACCGAGAGGTGGTATGGTCATATTCGTGGTAGAGGCCCATGAATATCGGCAGACAGAGGTATTCTATTCATGGATACATTTTCCAGCAGCAAACGCTGTAACACAAGACTTCCACTATTACAAAATAGAGGAACCTCCGGATGAATACGCTCCTTTCGAGGACCTTGAAATCCCACTAACTTACCAAGAGCACCTGCTCTGGTTTAATGGCGCCCTAAAACATCAAAATCACATTACCAGGCTCGGTACACTAGGTAGACCAGGAGCCACGTGGCGCGTTCTAGCCAGCTACACACCACATCCAGACATTGAAAAAATTTCAGACCGGGAACTTTTAGCTCAGCTAAAACTACTAATTAAAATACATAGACAATTGGTCCAATATGTTATGCGGACTTCAACAGTCCAAACAGCAATACGAATTCCAAAGCAGACCCCTCAACAGGGGAACACAAAGGAAATCACACCACAGAATATACAATCAGCCATTGGCAAAATACCCGCAAAACGGGAACAAATTCTGTTCTGGTTAGCACAAAAAATAACTCAAATAGAGGCAGTATTTCCTGATACTACACCTCATGAGAAACACAGAATTCTGACTATCTGCCTTCCAAAGGGGATCGCACCACATGTGGAGGACTGTGACACTTGGGGAACAGTCTTTCCTTCAATTTACACAAAAACACATGGTGTTCCGTCTATGGCGGTTATACCAGACGTACTAAGACAGATTCAAAATAAATACGGTCCAGACCCTGCTTTAACTCTGGGTATGAAATTACTGAAAGACTTTAAGCAGGTCTCTGCTATATTATTTGCCAACATAAAAGGAGAGGCAGCATCTGTGGCGATCCGCCAGAAACTGAAAGAAACAGATATAGCAGAACAACCTTTTGAACTTGCCAGAATCATAGAAAAATCCTATGAAGTATTAGGAAGAGATAGTTTGGGTGGGAAACCACTAAAACCAAAACTAATTGAAAATCCTGAAAAAAACTTTTATTAAAAATAATCTGAATACTCCAAAAAAGAGTTGGGATGGTAATAAACAATCCACTCCCAAAGAAAATCGTTTTCAGTCCAGAGGAAGGTCTCCTCAGCGGAGAGATAGATCTCCAGAACGAGGAAGCAAGTCTCCCCAAAGGGAGCCCTCTGAGAAAAGATACAACCTTAGAGATAGGGATAAATTAAGAAAACCTGACAGATATCAAGATATTGATACAAGTCCCTCTCGATCTTTTCAGACTTCCTCACAGAAATCGGAAAGAAGAGGACGGTCAGAACACAAGGAAGAGCACGTCAAGTCCAAAGACAAGGAACCTGCTCATCAAAGTAAAAATTTACAATTTCCAAGAAAGAAGGTAGCCAGTATTAAAATAAAACATGCCGAGGATACTGAGGACACAACTGAAAAACGGAGAGTGGGCCCAGACAGTGCTAGACAGCGCAGCAGAAGTAACCATAGTTCGCAAGATCCTGATGAATCTTCTGGAGACAGTGGACACGAATGAATACATTCAGGTGGAAACTGCAGATACCAGAGTTAGCAAACCCCATAAATTATACGAGATAACATTGCGTATAGATGGGGACAAAACTAGGAAAATAAGAGGTCTCTTTTGGGATAACTTATCTAAAGGCTATGATATCCTGTTAGCTGAAAAAGACTGGCCACCAGAGTTTGTCAGGGAGTGCCCTCATGGCGAAGAAAGGATTATGCCTGCCTTCTCAAATCATATTCCAATTCATAAAAAATACACATTTGCAAGAAAATGGGCAGTGGCCCAAGCCCCTGCATTATATAAAAATCATGTAGGATGGGATGAGGATTCTCCTCCCCAAAAAATCCAGTTAAAAAGTCAACCGACTGCACAAAGGCAGTATCCTGTTAAACAAGAAGCTAAAAAGCAAGTCAGGGAGATCTTAGATCAACTTGAATATCAGGGGGTGATTGAAACATGCACCTCACAAATGAACAATCCTTTGTTTCCTGTCTCCAAGCGAGACGATTCATATCATCTAGTTTTGGACTACAGACACTTAAACTCCTGTTGCAAAACATTTGCAGTACAAAACTCACACAGTGCAGCACTAATGAATAACATCGTGCGCAAAAAATATAAAACAACATTAGATATCTCTAATGGAATCTTTTGTCAAAACGTTGCACCTGAAAGCATGTATTTGACCGCTTTCTCAACAATGGGGTCATAAAAACAATTCTGTCGACTCCCACAGGGATTCAAGAATAGCCCAGGATTATTCTCAGCAAGGGTAACAGAGTTCCTACAAATATATGATGATGAGGCATTATCTTATGTCGATGACATCTATCTTACAGATGATGACCTGGAGACTCACTTAAAAAGAGTGAACACCATAATACTTGGGTTCGCAGCTGAAGGGTACAAATTCAACTTTAAAAAGTCACAAATTGCTAATCTAACTGCCCTGTTTTTAGGATATGAATTATCAAGTGAAGGCAAAAGCCTAGCAGACAATTTCTTAGAGAAATGTGCTGTACTCCAAGCACCAAAAACGCTGAAGAACTTACAATCAATACTAGGTTTCCTGAATTTCGGAAGAACATACATTCTAAATTATGCAGAGAGGGTTAAACCTCTCTATGAATTAATAAAACCTAATTTCAAACCAATAATTCGGACTCAGAAACACACAGAAATTTTAAGATCATTACAAACAGACATGTTAACTAAAACAAAATTGCAAACACGCGTAAACGAACGCAACCTTGTAATCCGAGTCATCCCAGAAAGATGCGGATATACGTACCTGACCTCTAATGAGGGAGAAACGGTACCAATAGCTTACAAATCACATTTGTACACACAAGCTAAAAATGAAATTCAGTTCTACTGAAAAAATTCTAACTGCGGTTCAAACTGCTGTAGCAAAAGAAAGAGCCCTAACCCAAGGCAAAAGGATATCTGTTTTAACAGCAGAATCAGCGCTTGAGGCATTAACAAGTCCACCCAATCTGAAAACTGTGGCATTAGATCGAAAATGGATACAATGGGAAAATTCTCTTGCTGCAGAAGACGTGAAACACTATTTTGACCCGAAAATGAAAAAACTAGAACATTTAGAATACGAACGAGAATACCCTCTGTCAATCGAAATTCTGCCTCTAGAACAGTACAGCTGTGTAATCTACATGGACAGATTTGCACAACACTACGATGTGGATAAAAAATCCTACAATGCAGCGTGCGCGATTGTTAAAGGTCGCTGGCGCTTTGGTAAATTCAGACCGATAATCACCAAAGCTGAATCACTCAGAAACTGTACAGCTCAGCGAGCTGAAATAAGATCTTTAAAGATGGTGCTTGAAAATGCCGATCGCGAATTCCCCACACTGATAGTGTGTGATTCGCATTACTGCGTCCAGTCTTACAATAAGAGCATGCAGACCTGGATTCAAAACGGTTACAAAGGTGACACAGGTGCCACAATAAAGCATAAAAAGCTATGGGAACAAGTAGTTCTTTTGCAGAAAGAACTACGAAAGACTCACGTGATACATACACTGAGTCATCAACGTGATGGCGTTCACTTTGCAGGGAATTCATTGGCTAACAGAGCCACAGCGGCAGCGGTTCAACCGGCTTCCGTAGTCACAAAAAAGCGTGCTAAAAAACAAATAGACGGTGAAACGCTACTAGCAGTAAAAGCCTCAATGACAGGCAACAATGCGGCATTACCTCTAAATTATCCACTCGGAAATAAATACATAATTGATGCAAACTCCGTTCCTTTTGCTCAAATCCCTGGAGTGGGGGATAGAGTAATTCCAAACGCGAACCGGAGGGCTTACTTGATTCAAGAAACACATATGGGACAGGGGCTGAGACACCAAGAGATTTTGATATCTGTAATAGAATTACAATCACAATACTGGTGGCTGGGAATGTGCGTGCAAATTTACAACTTTGCAACTAATTGTCAGAACTGCAATAGAGATTGCAGTGGGGAACCAGACGAGACACCAGTCCAGATACCCTTATTAGAAAGCATCAGGCTATCTATACGCAAAAATCCAGAAGGAAAAAGGCGGTCCCATAATTATTAAGACTTGATTCACTTAAGATGTAGACCCCAGCGCTCGGCTGACGCCAGAACTGTTATAAAAGATTTGCGAGTCTTTATCGGCCCATACGCAATTGGCATGCTACATTATGACCAGGGTCCTGCGTTTAGCTCTCGAGCTTACAAAGAGGCCATGGCCAGCATGGGCATTGCATTGAGGTACTCTTCTCCCTTCCATCCTGAGGGAAATGCGGTAGTGGAAAGAAAAAAACGTGACATAAAGCAATCTATAACGCGAGAGTATTAGGTTCGGGTGATGGTTGGGTCAAACATTTAACAAGTGTCCAACATAGTCTTAACAATCTGTCAAGAAATTCTCTAAAAGGTATCACTCCGTACGAACTATTGTTCAGTACTAGAATGCACATCCAGGATTTAGATTGTCAGACTTCAGTGGTGAAAGAAAAAGCCTTTGATATCAAAGATCGTTTGGCTGTTTTACAGGACTTAAATGAAACAAGTAGAAGTCTAAGTAACATAAAGTTAAAGCCAACAGCCACTGAAGAGAAACTACCTGTCCCAGCAAGACCTGTCTGGATTCCAAAGATTGGGGATCTGGTCAGAGAAAAGATCGCGGTGAAGAAGGAATTTGAGCCTTCTTACAGAAAAGCAGTACCTGTCTTAGCTGTCAGCGGAACAAGATCAGTAGTACTACCGCCCCTTGCTGGTAAAAAGGAGAACAGAGTTGTATCAATCGACCTGGTAAAACCACAATCATGTGGCCAATAATAAGTAGTAGGCCCAGTGGACTCCCAAGAAGTAGCAGAAGACCAAATCTTGCTACAATCCAAGAGGTTCAAACTGAAAGACTAATCACTTTTGATAAACCTGCACTGAATAAAAAAGGACTATGCAACAAAGCCATGGAATTTGTGCCTCTTGAAACCCAAATTGCGATAGTTCGTCAAGAAACACCTGTCTACAACGATGTAGCCTCAGACTATACTAATGTGACAAAAGAAGATTCAAAGACTAAAGAAAATCCGGAAGCAATTCCAACAATTGACAGAACTGCATCTGGCTACTTCATCAATTTCGATGACTTTTCGGATGATCCAAGCGAGCATGAAGAAACGCCCGCAACGAAAACTTTCAAAGAAAAAATGATTGAACTTTTTCATCAACTAAAAGAAACATATCTGATTTCACCATGGATTGAATTTTGGATTGTGTTAGGTGTACTTTTCCTCCTAGTTTGGCTCATCATGGTTCTATGTTTGGGAAAATTCATTGAAGGAAAATATAGTACAATGGACACAGCAAGTCAGAACATCAACTTGGTCCTAAAGCCTCACAGATCCTCTCACATCGAGAAAAGAGAACTGTCATCAGTGAACATCACAGCCAATCCAATACCCGGTGGGGTAGCATGGGACAAAACTGATTATGAAATTTATGGCCCGATTGAGCTCCTGAAATATCCACATCAGTTCAAGGTTTCATTAAGTGACTTTGTGACACGAAGTACTTTCTCTGATGATTGGGACTTTGAAAATATTAATAATGTGATGTCAGATTTAGTAATGTCAGCTAAATTCACAGAACATGATTATTTACAGGGTTTATCAAATTATGAAGAATTGTATTGCTATAATCATTTTGGTCATCACTATTTGCATAAATCTGCTCAAACTAAAAATGTTTTTAATTATAATCAATGGGAACATTGTCCAACTCCGCCAAAAGGCAGCTCGAAAATATTTTATGAGAAATTCCAATACTTCTAAGGGTTTAACAACAGTGATTCAGAAACGTTTTATTTTAAAATGTTAAATAAGACAGGAATGAAAACAATGTTGACTAATACTAAATTGATTTATTCTGAAACTTTTTATGAAAAAATAATTACATTTGGTTTTGAATTTTGGAAAAACAACATTGAAACAAAAACCCTCTGGGGTTCAAAAGACTTGCAGGTACAAGGTCTAGAAGCATTATTTAGAGCCTGCATTATCCCAGAACAGATAATATTCCTGAATGACACCATTCAGCAAACAACCTGTCTTGGTTTAGCCAAGATAAAAGACTTAAATAAACCGTCTATTCCGAAGCCCATACCTGATAGTAATAGCACTACAGATGTGGAGATAGACGTATCCCATATTTTACACCAAAACAGAACAAATCCTGATTGGAAAAAATAGTTGATCTGGCCCACAGACACAAATAACTGTCAAGATAGATTCCTGAACAAATTACAGGGGTTAAAACAGAACAGGCCAGACCAAAGATACTCCCAGAGACAACATCCAGGGATAGTTACAACATACAGTGTATGGAAACTATGCCTGGAATGGCTACAGAAATCCACACTGGCTGAAATTAAGCAACACTTATCTTTACTTAAAGACGGTGCTGACTTGCGTGATTTCATACTGGGACCACGCAAACAGCGTCAAAAATGTTTCAAATACGCCGGTATATATGCAATTTGTAACACAAATTGAAACTGCAGAAAAAATACGAGAAATTGATCGTATACATTTGGAAAAATCACTTTCTGTAGTGGACAATGGGTTAACCACTCTGTCCTCCAGAAGATATTCACTGGACAGCATTGTATCATCTGCTATTGATATATTAGAGAAAGACTTACTAATGTTACAACATGGTCAGTCCCAATTGCGATCTATTGTACAACTTGGCTGGATTTTGCAAAACCTGCGTTCAGGCTACGTGCCATGGCGTCTAATCAACATAACGTCATTATTTTCTATCTTTAACCTTACTGATAAACAAATCCGTTTGGCACAAAAAGGAGCAGACTATACGATTCTGAGCATTGAAAAACTTGAGAGATTACCATTGACAATATCAGAGAGACCTGTCATTGAATGGATAATACACGGGACAATTACAATTCCGATAACAACTTTCCAATTTAAGTATTGCCAAAATATATATACCAGCAGGCCTGTATGAAATGTTGGGTAAAGGATACATCAAGTCAACATGGAATTTACTTTATACACACAAATGTTATAGTGAAGGGAAAAAAGAGGTATTCCTTAGTGGTAACAATTGTAAAAAATCACCAAGCGATACACTTCTGTGTCAAGGTATTAACTAACATGGAGCCTGCGAAGGTTCATTAAATAACCTTTCATGTCACCTGCATGGCACTCCTGCGACACAGATAGAGCCATTTTTCAGACAGCTTTCCAACGGCAGCTACGTTCTAATAAGTTACCACAGCTGTTGTGGCATGGTGCCAGGAAAAGCCTATCTCGTGAGCGTTACTTCCATGGTCACTTGCTGTATGCAAGTATTGTATCCAAACAGCAATCCAGACATGGAGGCAGCAATATGGCCTTCTTTGAATATCTCTTCTATTCGAATTGATACTTTAAGCAGAATGAAGTCTATTCTTTTACAGACAACTGTGCCTTTAACCTCGTCCAAAGAGACGTATGATCTGCAAGTTGCAAGGACAGCGGCAGAGATACATACCCTATTATCAACAAATTGCCCCGTGCATTTCGTAGAAATGTTAGGTCAATCTTAAACATGTCTGATACCAGTGGCATCGCACATGTATTCAAGACAATTTTTTCGGGACTGTTTGCACCCTTTGAAACAGTTCTGGTCATTTTTCCGAATTTTGTCCATTCCCTTTTCGGCAGCCTGCCTCTTCTTTTGGGACTCGTAGCAGGAATTTTACTTTTGATCCTTCTGCTCCGATATGGCAAGCCAAGCCACAGACAAAGCTCGAGCTACAATGGAAGAGACGATCCTAGCAATACGCTACCGAGACCGAATCACTAAAGTCATCGGATTAGCACGGCTAAGAGATCTGAATACAACATGGTTTCTTTCATTCAGACCCATCTGGCAGAATTGCATCTTACCTGTGCTTCGATGTCTGCTATGCGGAGAAGAATGCGTGTTGGACGCCTGTCTTACACTACCATCAGCAGTACCAATGGATATCGATACTTTGCTAGGTCCTGTAACGACTCATGCAACGTGTTGTCCCCAGCGGCTACCTATTCTGATGACGGCATTGGTTGAGACTTCACCATTACGAGTAGGTGGCGGTGAAGTACGAGAGGAAAGCAGCACCAAACAGGTACAACCTTCTGTGAGCATTGCTGATCCAAACATTGATGATAGCAACCATTCTCACATATGCACAATTTCAACTTTTACGAACTTGGTCGAACTTTCACCTGATGTTGTAGACCAATTTTTCGCATGCCTGTCTGATATGATGTTCTCCCCTGAACAACGAGAATAACTTTTAAAACAACGAGCACACAGCGTTCCCTGAACTCTGAATTCGGCCTTCAGTTTTTGATAAACAAAACTACTGAAAACATTTGGAACTATTTTTTCCCCTGAAAGCGAAATAATTTTTTTTCACTTCCAAAATATTTACCTTTTTCTGGCACATGGTACTCTGTTTAAAGTAGAACTATTCTTAGAGAACAGAGCTTCTATTTTTATAGATACTAGAGACAATATTTTACCTCAACCTCTAGCACATGTACAGTATTGTATAAATATGTGATGGAATGGTCTCGACCTTCTTTTTTGTATTCAGAGCCATTTCATGAATGTAATTTTTGCAATTCATTTAGCTAATATTTATATATGCATTTCCTGAATGATAACACTGCTTGAAAAACGTACAGTATAAATACTCATTTTCGTGTATATACCATACACCATTTCAAATGCAATTTATGTATTTTGGGGTGGGTTGGAAAACACATGCATCGTTATATGTTTAGTATTGCTTAGTATTTAAGTAATGATGGACATTAATACGTGGAGTGGGTGTTGTGAATCTATCTAGGACCCTAATCAAGATATCCCCGATTCGTGCCCTTATGTGGTTATAACAAAACATATTCTTATAAAGGCATAGGAATCATGTCCATATCTAGTCATAGCCCATGCAGTCCAAATACGGCAAGGCTACTCCCATAGACTCCTAGAAAGTACAACGCGTTCTTTAAACAAACCAAGCCTCCAGCAGCCTGGGAAATCCCCCTGCTTTTGTTTTGATTTGCACAACACACACAGACACACAGACAGGTAAATAGAAAAGATAATACTAATGGATGCAACAGATCAAACAGGATGTGACCAGGGCCAGTGCCATTTGCTCTGTACGCGCCGCCTTCTACGCTGAAGAAATTAAGGCCAGCCCTAATCCCACCAAATGTTTGTTCAAACTCGTCCAAGAACTTCAAAACAGTAGAACTCCATCCACCACCATCACCTCGGCACAACAGTGTGAAGATCTGGCCACTCTTTGTTGAGAAAGTCAATACTATATATAGCTCCTTTCCACAACACCCTTCTGAGCCCGGTAATTACACCTGCCCTAGCTCTAAGGGAGCAATATTGGCCTGTATCCCCGAGATCAATGTGGATGAATTAGCGATAATATGTAAAAAAGTTAAATCGGGTAGCCCGGCGGACCCTATGCGGCCTGCCCAATTTGTTGATTCCCTAAACTTCTTTCTTTTACCCCTTAGATCTCTCCTTAATCTGTCCTTTTCCACAGCAACAGTTCCTGATGCTTGGAAACAGGCTTGGGTCTCCCCGATCATAAAAAAGCCGACTCTGGATCCTTCCAGACCGGAGAACTTCAGGCCAATCTCCCTCCTCCCTTGGGTGGCCAAACTCGCTGAAACCCATGCCAACTCTGTGCTTGAACAATTTGTGCACCAAAATGACATCCTGGACCCATCCCAAAATGGGTTCAGACCGGGCCACAGCACAGAGTCTGCCTTGTTGGCTACCACCGAACATCTTCGGGAGATCCTCGACGCCGGTCAGAGTGCAGCGCTGATCTTGCTTGATCTCAGCGCTGCCTTTGACACGGTGTCGCATGGGATCCTGCTTCGCCGCCTGGAGGAATTTGGTATTAAGGAGTGTGCCCTGAAATGGTTCAAGTCATTTCTTCAGGACAGATCTTTTAGGGTTTCGGCACCTCCTTTTCTATCCAAGCTCCACCAGATTGGTCAGGGTGTCCCACAGGGTTCAGCGCTCGGCCCGTCCCTTTTTAATCTTTATGTACAGCCGCTTGCGGCGATTGCCAGAGAGTGGGGCTTGACGCTGGTATCGTACGCTGACGATACTCAGCTAGTCGTCACACTCTCCGAGACTCCATCTGTCACTGCTACGAGATTTAGGGACGGAATAGCTGCAGTTGCGCACTGGATGACTAACAACTGTCTCCAGTTGAATGCCGGTAAAACGGAGATTCTGCTGTTGGGGAAGAATACGACCCTGTGGAACAAACACTGGTGGCCTCCCTCCTTAGGTCTGATGCCTGCTCCCAAGACCTCAGTAAAAAACTTGGGTGTCTGGATGGATCCCTCTCTGAGCCTCCAGACCCACACAAAGAAAGTGGCAGCGACTTGTGTGGGTCTATTAAGGAGCCTCCGTCCCATCTTGGGGTTCTTTGAACCCGCCATGCGTCAGCTTGTGGTTTAGGCCATCATTCTGTCACGCCTAGACTATGCCAGTGTCCTTCTGTTAGGTGCCAACAAAACGGAAGTAGCCCGCTTTCAGAGAGTCCAGAACTCGGCTGCTAGGACCCTGGTAGGCCTTCCCCGAAGATGCTCTGCCAGAGCTACGATCAAAAAACTGCACTGGCTCCCCATGGAATCCCTCATCAAATTTAAGACGCTCTGTCTGGCTTTTAAAATTCTTAAACTTCAGAGCCCGGCCATTTTACGCCCTCTGACTTTCTACGTTCCACAACGTAATTTACGCTCCCTTGGTCAACATCTTGCAACCATCCCTAAAAGCAGGCTCTGCCGTATGGGTGGACGCTCTTTTCGGGTGCTGGGACCTAGGCTTTGGAATTCTCTTCCGGTTGCCATTCGTGGCATCGAGAATCTGCTTGCCTTTCGCAAAGCTGTAAAAACCTTTTTGTTCTCCTGTCCTTGAGGCTCTGCTCTTCTGGCCTGCTACATCCACTCCACCTCATTAGTCATCAGCGCCGGGACGCCTCTTCGCTGGGGCAGCTGTTGTGCTTCAATAAACTATTAACATAACATAACATAACATAACAAGAACTCCTGGAGTCCAGAAAGAACTGTTAGTTCTTAGTGACGTCTTATGTCCAACCTTACGTCAAACTCGGCACCTTTCAGGTATAAATATACCAACAGTTGCCTTAAGCAAACACACAGTGGTTTGGAGCAGAGCGGCTATATACTTGCCCGACGCCCTGCTGATGCGAGTGCCGAAGGAAGCCGACCCTCCCATTTGACGCACTGAGAGAGACGCTGTCTTTTCTACTGCCGAGAAATCCAGCTCCGGTGTTTCCAGTCACCCTTGCGGGTTGCTGGGAGATCAAGTCCTGAGAGAGAGATACAAGACCTCCTACAATCTATTACCAAGGTACGGAACTGACTAAACCCTTAAGAGAATTCTTGATTCAGATTCTTGGCAAAAACCAACTTAACTTAAACTGCAACTTATGTACTCCTTCCCACGTATTAGGCTTAGGTCAGGTACACCGGGGTAGGCGTATCTTAGAAGCACCAGTTGAGTACGTTAGTCAATGTTTTTATGTATGTATATATTTTATCCGTTTTAACCCCTTCGCTGCGGGGGTAATTCCCCCGCTGTGCTGGGGGGAGGGGAGCGCGCACAGCGCCCGCATGCTCATGACGAGCTAAGCTCGTCACAGGTGCACCGGCTCCCATGGAACGCTCAAAACAGCAGGGGAATTCTCCCCGCACCTGAGCGTTCCACGGCTCATGACGAGCTGAGCTCGTCATGAGCACCGGAGCACCGGAGCACCGTGCCTCATGACGAGCTCAGATCGTCATGAGTATGGAAAAGGTTAAAGTATCATATGGCTTAGAAACCATATCAATGCTTTTACAGTATTATTTCATAATACTCCTTTTACTGTACGCACTTTACTTTATGATAAGTATTGCAACTGTGGCAACTCATTTCTCTTGCATGAGAAAGAAGACTGCTCAATAAATAACACCTTTTATTGAAAACGCCCGTCTCTCTATTTCTCTGCACTCCTGGTGAAATTAAGCATGCACAATTTACTCAGTGAAATAACTGTCTATTGGTTTATTTATTTATTTATTTATTTATTATGCATCTTGTAACGCGCAAACTAAAACCCGAAGGTGTCAAGGCGCCTAACAAAAAGATCAAGAAGCAGGGCACAACTACTCATACGCTTGTACGAAGAGGCGTGTTTTGAGGGCAGCTCTGAAGGTCTGAAGGGAAGGAAGGGACCTGAGCTCTAATGGAAGATCGTTCCACTATTTGGGAGCCAAAAGGGAAAAAGCCCTACCACCCCATCTGGCTTTCCGAATGCGAGGGATGTGGAGAAGAAAATGATTGGAGGATCGGAGGTTCCTGTCAGGATTGTAATAGGTCAGGATGGATCCAATGCCTGTGGGGCTACTTTTCGCCAAGGCCTTATAGACCATACACATGGACTTAAAGACTATCCGCTCCTTGATCGGGAGCCAGTGAAGCTGCTTCCTGGCCAATGTGGCCGAAGAGCGTCGGGGAAAATCGAGGACAAATCTGGCTGCCGTATTCTGAACTACCTGCAAGCGCTGCAGCTGACTCTTATTCAGTCCAGCATACAGCGCATTGCAGTAGTCCAGACGAGAACCCAGAAGGGCGACAGCAAGTTGCCTTCTTGCCTGCAGGAAAAGGTAGTTCCTAATTTTCCTAAGAACATAGATTATACCCCAACAGGTAGATACCGTCCTGTTGACCTGTTGGCACATATCAAGAATAGGGTCAATCATCACCCCGAGATTTTTAGCCGAGGAGGTAGGTTTAGGGCAGGGACCCAACGAGTCAGGCCACCACTCCATATACCAAATGTCTTCCCTTCCGCCGAACACCATCACCTCGGTCTTCTCCCCATTTAATTTCAGTGAGTTGTAAATCATCCACTGGCCGACAGCCTCCATGCAAGATCTAAATCTGGAGGCTGTCAGCTCAGTTGACTGGGAGAGAGACACGAGGATCTGGGTGTCATCCGCGTAGGAGACTACCTCCATCCCAAAGGATCTAATAAGTCTGGCAAGGGGGGTCACATAGATGTTAAAAAGGGTGGGACTAAGCGCCGACCCTTGAGGGACCCCACAATGCACAGACAGGGATGGAGATAGAAATTTTCCCAGCATTACCCTCTGCTCTCTATGATCGAGAAAAGAGGAGAGCAACCCCAGGGCTGCCCCCCGGACCCCAATCTCACCCAGTCGAGATGTTAAGACACGGGGAGATAGGGTATCGAAGGCAGCAGTGAGGTCCAGAAGGATCAGGAGGGATGTCCGACCCTCATCCACACTCATACGGATGGAATCGAGCACCAGGGTGAGGGCAGACTCGGTGCTATATTCCCTCCTGAAACCATGCTGGGAAGGGTCCAGGCAGCCCGAATTCTCCACAAAGGCAGCTAGATGCCCATTTAGATGGAACTCAAGCATCTTTGCAGGGGCCGGAAGCAGTGTGATGGGGCGGAAGTTTTTTAATACCCCGGGATCTAGGGAGGGTTTCTTAAGAAGAGGTTTTACCACAGCGTTTTTCCACTGCTGTGGAAAGACACCCTCCCTCATTGCCCCATTCATGATCTCAAGTAAAGGGGGCAAAAGAGATCCTCTACACTGCTTCATGATCTTAAGAGGGCAAGCATCTAGCGGAGACCCTGACTTCGTTTTCTCAAGCAGCGTATCAATATCTTGTAGAGAAAGCGGAGGAAAAGATTCCAGATAGCCGGCCAGGGGAAGTTCCGCCGTTTCACACAACTCTAGAGATATACTCTTTATTCTGAGGGAGCAAAGTTGTCATGTTTATGTGGTTGTCAGAAACTAATCCCTTCTTGTCTATTCAGGAATGTTAACCCCTTCCTGTTCACTCGAGAAAGTTTCTAGTGACCTCTGAGCTGGCTGGCAAAACTAATTAAGTCTAACATAGTCAGTAGAGACCTAGATGACCTCAGTCCTACGTCTAAACTGCTGTTTATGTTATTCCAATGTGCAGAGCCTATTGGGAATATAGGAACTACACTACACTTGCATGAGAAGTAAGACTGTTCAATAAACCCTTTTATTGGCACGCCTGCCTCTCTATTTCTGTGCAACTCTGTAGAAACGAAGCATGCACGATTGACTGAGTGAAACTGTTATTTATTGTTTCCACGATTCTGAGATTGATCCGATTCTAGAGGGGAACAAAGTTGTAATGTTTATGCGGTTGTCAGAAACGAATACCTTCTGGTTCATTCGAGAAGTTTCTAGTGACCTCTGAGTTAGCTGGCACACACAAGTAATTAAGTTTAATATACTTGATAGAAGTATACTGACCTCAGTCATATGTCAAAACTATAGTGTATATTATTCCAATGCGCAGAGCCTATCAGGGATATCGGAGCTACACTACAACTCACTACGCTTAAAACATGCAGAATACTCAGGGCGCAGCCCCACCACCTAATAAGTATTGACAGACCCAGGTAATACATGCTAAGTCATACATTTATACCTGTGCTTAGCTGTACTAGAATGATCACCATTTGTAATACGGATTCATCAGTGCGTAAAATAGGGAGTTACCCCGGACCCCCTATTATTAGCACCTATCGTTGTTAAAGAATTGTCATTTTTTAGTTACTAATTTCCTTTATCACAGGCCACATTACGACTTTGCAACAAATTGACAACACTCTTATCTGCATGCTCATTTATATAATTGCCCTCTGGTGGGTTTCCCAGGTGAGCTGTTCGGCTGTCACGTTTTTAAAACAGGGCGGAGAACCCAGATATACCACCTTACGACTTGAGTATCGTGAATGAGGGTTTTTTATCGATAACCTACACAAACGTGGCAAACCCTGGTTACTCAGGTCAAGTGATCCATTCTCTTTTGATATTTAGTACTAATACAAGGAAGCTGAATGAATTACAATCACATTTTTCTCCTTCCTCTTGATTTAATATATACTAATTTATATCTCCATATCTTCGCCTACCAGGTTTACGAGCGCAGAAATCTTATACAAATTTCAACAAATGATATCACTTTCTAGGTCGATGAATCTCTGCCACTGTTGTAGAATGGAGTATTTCATAACAAAGACATAATTCGTGGCATTTGAAGTTCAGCCAGTAAAGAAAGGTTTGGCGAAGTTTCAAAAGTTTATTTTCTCTTTTTTTATTCAGATTAGTCAAATAAATCAGTTACAGAAATAATCAAAATACCATTGGTTAGAACAAGCAGGGAAAATAACTGCGAATTCCATTCACAATATAGTCCCTTTTCTGGGCTGAAGGACCTATCCTATCCTAACGAGAACCCATAAAGAGTTCCTTCTGGAAAAGAGAAAGAAAATTTTGGAGCAAAGTCAAATGACTAAGAAAAATGATTGAACTTCCCATAAAGGGTAGTTCTGGAGACTCAGCTGAGTACTCCTGCAGTAGCAACCATCTACAAGGGCAAGAGAGAGAGCAAGAGAGAGAGTGAACCACAGCAGTAGCAATGATCGGCATAAAGAAAGAAAAGCTCCTTACTGTTGGTAAGGATAAATCGAGGAAATCACCATCAGCAATAGTTTATGGCTATTTGAGATGAGGGGAATAACAGGGTCGGAGTCCATAGAATGCCTTTAATCTCTAGCTAGGAACACATACTAAATAGAAAAGCCACTAAACGTTGCAAAAACAGGTAAATATGTCATCATCATCCAGTGGAGAAGATCTTCCGATAGTCTGTCGTCATTGTCCTCGATTCCCATGGTACACGCCCATGTCGGCATGAAATCCTTCAGCGGTGGCTACAACATATTATAAAAAGTTACACCTACAAAGGTTCTCATGAGAACCTTTTGCAAGCCTACTCTATTAGCAGTTTAGTATCCCATTGTATAACAATGAGCTGCTCTATGCAAATGAAACATTTGAATTGTGGTATGTCCTTGTTAGAGCACCAACTGTAAGCTGCAGCAAGCATTTTCTTTTCATTAATACACTTGCACATTATGAATAAGTGACAAGGAAAATAATCTAAATATAGTGAAGTCATATGGTGTGAAGAAAAAAGAAATACATTTTGCATGACACAGCACATTTCACAAAAGGTCAAGCTCTATAGTTCAGTTATAAAGTTAAACACTATTTATGAAAGGTAATTATTTCCTTAAAGGGATAGAAAATAATAAAATAATAGTGCTACCTCGCAGTTGGAGAATTATAGCAATTAGAGCTTTCTGCAGAACCTGACAGGCAGACACAGACATTCACACAACCAGTCACTCACCCATACATTCACTGAGAGACCTAATCACTCACTTATACAGTTAGTCACGCATACACTGAATCATCCAATCAGGCACTCTTACACCCAATCATTCAGCAATACACCTTGGTATGTAATTTAATACCCTAGCTTTTTTAAAACACTCACAGTCACTAAATGATGTCATCAGTGATGTCACTGAACATGTCATGAGTGATGTAATATGCGAGTCATAAGCATTGCGTTATGGGTGTGCAAGTTATAGTTAGCTCACTAACTATAACGGCTGAATATCTCTGGTTTTCTATGAGTGAAACCTGAGCCTAAATAAAATGTATCTGTAACCTTTGGCTCTTTCAGTGAACTTCTAAGATTTTTTTATTCCATTTCCTAACTACCGATGACACCCGGAAGACCTTGGTCCAGGCCCTCGTTTTGAGCCGCCTGGACTACTGTAATGGCCTACTCTTAGCGGCCAACGAGGGAGTGCTCAATAAACTACAGGTGGTGCAGAACACCGCAGCACGGCTGGTGACTAACTCCCCCCCCAGAACTCCATCCCTCCCCCTCCTCAAAGCCCTTCACTGGCTTCCTATCCGGAAACGGGTTGAATTTAAGATCTGCTGTGTGATACACAAGAGTCTATACAATCTGGGACCCCACTACCTGGCGGATAAATTTGTTTTTCACCTTCCATCCCGTATCCTCAGGTCCACCAACCAACAGCTGCTTCAGGTTCCCAGACATTACAAGACCAGACAGGGAGGCCGCGCCCTCTCCATCATGGGTCCGCGTCTATGGAACAGCCTCCCCCTCTCCCTTAGAGAGTGCCCCAGTCACCCAGCTTTCAGGAAGCGCCTAAAAACTGTACTATTCTAGGAGGAGTTTCTTCAACCAGTCCACGTCACAGCACCGCGCGGAGATACACCTTCGGGTGTGAGGCCGGCGCGTAATAAGCCCATAATAATAATAATAACTATAATGTCTCTGTAACCTTTGTATTTTTCAGTGAATATTTATATATCTATATATTTGCTTCACAATTTTGCCCTTCACAAAAATGTACTCCCTCGCAGGTTAACCTCAAGGATTCTTGTTTATTTAGGCAAAACCGGCATTTCACTTCAAGAGTTCAATGATGCCTAATGTGTTTCGGACCAGCACGGTCCTTTATCACAGGCCACATTACGAATTTGTAACAAATTGACAACATTCTTATCTGCATGCTCATTTATATAATTGCCCTCTGGTGGGCTTCCCAGGTGAGCTGTTCTTCCCAATACATGTTGGAGTTCTCAGATTTGTCATTTAATGTTTACCCTCCAATGGGTGTGCTCCATCGTTTTCTGTATTTCAGTTATTGATTAGCCTCCAGTGGGCCTCTCGATGTGAATGCCAAGTTCAATTTCATTTTATTTTGCCAGTCTGCAGCTCAGCTGTCAGGCATGATTGATTCAGACCCTCGTGGCCCCATTTCATACTTCCATTGTGGTGCAGTCCTTCTGGTAGGACTTGCCATAAATATTGCTTCACAATTTTGCCCTACACAAAAATGCACTCCCTTGCAGTCCAAACTCAAGGATTCTTGTTTATTTAGGCAAAACCCGCATATCATTTCAAGAGTTCAATAATGCCTAACGCGTTTCGGACCGGCACGGTCCTTGATCAATATATATTTTCACTGAAAACCTTTTGTTTTATATAGTCACTGAAAAAATAAAGGTTACAGAGGACGTTATATATACGGCATCACTGAAGACATTTCAAATGACATCACTGATGTCCTCATCAAGTGAGTTTAAGAGTTTTTAAAAGATTATCAGGCACATGCATCAAGCGATTAAGAATTCGCAAAAATTGCAAATCGCAAAAAATAGCAATTGCGATCGCAATTTATCATGTCGGAATGCATTAACCTTATTTTTGCGAAAATATGTAAGTTTTCGCTAAAATAAGGAATCGCAAAATAATTCTGCGAAAACCCTTGCGAATTCTTATTTGCGATTCTCAAATACAGAATCGCAAATAAGGAATCGCAATTGAAATGCATAAAAAATCGCAATTTGCGATTTTCATAGAAATCGCAAAATTACTATCGCAATTTAAGAAGGGACTGAACCAGGTGGTAATCATGAGTGCAAATCTGAAACAGCTGAAGAGCAACAGAAAGTGATTTAAACACACCCACAATGAGGTCCCAGAAGTCAAAATGGCTGGGCTGTACCTGATGGCGAGGAGGATGAGGCTGCAGGCTGCTCGACAGAGAGGGAGGCAAATCAATGAATGCATCTTCAGAGTCTGCATAACTTTGCTAGGACAGCAGGAGGATGAGATATATGATACGTATAGGCTGAATGCCCAAATGATACATGATTTAATCAATGAATTGGACCCCATCCTGCAACGACAGACTCATAGGACCAATGCAATTCCAATGCATGTCCAGATTTTATGTTGCCTACATCTACTGGCGTCAGGCAGTTTTCAGGGAGTAATTGCAGTAGCAGGAGGTGTGTCGCAGAGTGCATTGTCACAAATATTCAAAGCGTTCCTTGATGCCATGATGGTGCGGATACACTCACACATAAGTTTCCCTAACACAGCCCATGAAATTGCTAAGACCAAGCAGGATTTTTACCAAATAGCAGGCTTCCCCCAAGTACTGGTTGCATAGATTGTACCCATGTGGCAATATGTCCCCCTGCAGCACAGGAATATTTGTATAGAAATATGAAATGTTATCATTCCCTAAATATTCAGGTTGTGTGTAATGCAAAAAACATCATAATGGACATTGTCTCACAATTTCCTGGCAGTGCACATGATTCCTATATCTTCAGGCAAAGTGGCATTCAGACCCGTCTAGCAAGGGGAGATTTTGGAGAGGGACATTTGCAAGGTAAATATGTGCAAAACAGCATTCCATTCCTATTACATATGTTAATGTCAAACATGAACTGACAGCCTTTCATCCCTCACATGTAGGTGACAGCTCATACGCCTTGCGAAATTACCTGATGACACCATATCTCAATCCTACAACTGCCGCACAAAGGAGATACAATGCAGCACATATTTCTACAAGGAACGTGATAGAACACACATTTGGGCTGCTAAAGAGCCGATTTAGATGCCTCCATAAGACCGGAGAAGCAATGAAATACAATCCTGAACAATGCTGCAAAATAGTTGCAGCATGTGCCATGCTGCACAACATTGCGACAAAGGGAGGTTTGGAAATGGAGCTGTCTGACAGTGACTCGGAGGATGGGAACCAGCAAGTGCAACACCACCCTGCCCTACAAGGATCAGGTGCAGCAGAAGGGCGCAGGCACAGATTGGAGATTACACAGAATTACTTCTAAGGTGAGTAATGATGACACAAACACAGTATATGCAATGCAAAGTAAACTTTATGAAAAGGTATTGTGACCAGGGAAGTGAAGCAAACTTCAAGAGTGACTAGTGGCTCAAGAGTATTGCTCAAAAACATTATAACATATTAAAATAGACATTACTTCAAAGTCAGTGATTAGGTCACATTGTAACAATGGTTAAGTCACCATTCCAGGCACATATTCTGCATGTGAGCCTAGCGCTTCTTCCCTCGAACACCCAGACGCTTGTCTGCGGCAGCATCCTCTTGCCTCACGTTGGTAGTGGATGGGGTGGCGCTGCGTGTATTGCGTCTCACTGCACTTGCAACTGGCATTGTTGTACTGCTCAGGCTTGAGGCACACTCGGTACTTTCATCCTGTGCAGTCATGTTCACTCCGCTAGTAGATGCATTCATCATCTCTACGGCATTTGTGACTTGATCTAGTGCTTTTGCAACATCTTCACTCCAATGACACATTTCGGTCTAGATTGTCACAGATCTACGCGCCAGCAGTGCTGTAGCTGTGGCCGTTCCTTGCTGTTTGAGCTGCTGCATTAGTTGACGGTGCTGTCTATTGTGCGATGTTTGCCCCTCCTGCATGACCTTTGTAAATTCCTGGACACTACTGGCCAGTACTGCTAAGTTGGCTGACATTTTTGATATTTTCTCCTTCACTAATCGGGTGTGCTTTCCCTGCAGGCGATGTGAACGGAGCATCTGTCCCTCCAAGCCACCCCAGACCTGATTTGTCTGCTCAACCTGCTGTGGTCTGCGTGCTCTGCTTCTTCTCCATTGCACTCTGCGATTGCCTCTCCGGATCATTGTTGGTGTACTTGTGGCGCTGATTCTTTGACGAACACCGACTGCAGGTGCAGCACTGCCCTCATGATCTGATTCCATGGGAAGCAGTGTTGGGACAGGTGACCTACGGGAATGAGGTACACGTGACTGTGTAGTTGGCAGAACTGGTGTGTTCTCATGTTCAGAAGCGCTACTGTGGTGCATTTCCGGATCCTCAATATCCCCGGCCTCACCACGTTCTGCATCTGTGAGGTTAAACAGTGCAAAACTGCATTAATGTATGCTTGTGAGGTTAGGTCACAGTTGAAACGCAACAAATTTCATATTCTTTTGAACATCTGCTGCACTATTGGAAATCGTTTTTTGACATATGTGTGTGTTTGTCATTGTAACTGCTTGCCCTGACTACAACCCCCATGATGCACATCCCATAGTAATGTAAATCTAGTACATGCTTTACAGTGTGCGCTTATGCAGTGCTGAGCTGTCATCATGACTTCAGTAATTGGAACAATGTGAACATGCATTCCTCTTACCTTCAGACGTGTGTGCAGCTCCTGAGGTGTCCAGCTGCGTGACTCCAACAACAGCTTCAGGCTGGATTGTTGACTCCTTCAATTCCTCCATGGGAGTGTTTCCAGTGTGTGGTGAGGTGCCCCCTCCTGTTTTGTTTGCCTCCTTTAACCGGTCTGCAATGCGCGCCTTGGCCCGACTGCGCAGATCGTACCATCTCTTTTTCAGTTCTTCTGTGGTACGGTGAGTCACCCCAAGGGCATTGACTCTGTTCTGAATCCTAATCCATATCTTCCTTTTTTCCTGCTCAGGTACCTTCAGTGTAGCTTTTCCAAACAGCTTGTCATTGCTGTGCACTACTCCCTCAATCAGAGTTTCTATTTCTTTTTCAGAAAATTTAACTTTTCTTTTCCTAGCACTTTGGCTGTCCTCTGCTGTATTTTCAGGTTCCATTTTTCAGTTGCTCACAGGTGTTCTCAGTCTCTCTCTCTCTCTCACTCTCCTGTGCTCCCAGAGCCAGCTCCCTCCTCTTCCTGAGCCTCTGCACTGAAAATGAGGCTTGGAGAGCACACTTCCTGGTTCTGATGTCATCAACATGCATCAAAGTGTGACCCCAGAAATTGCGAAATTGCAAATTGCGAAATCGCAATTTGTGAGTTCGTAAAAACAAGAATTCGCATTATTTTCGGCGATTTTTACCGATTCCTTATTTAATCGCAATTTTCGTGATGCATCGCGTTTTGCGATTCCTTATTTGCGATTCCTTAAAAATCGCAAATAAGGAATCGCAAACTCATTTCTTGATGCATGTGCCTGTTTGTGAGTTATACATATATACTAACCTACTACAGAAGTTAAATTAGTATACTAGGTGCACTTCTACTGAGTGATACTACTTCTAACATAAATCAAGTGAGTAACTGTATGTATCTTTGTGTGTATGGGTGTGTAAGTGGCTGTATGTGTGTATAAGTGGGTGTGTGAGTAGCTGTGTGGGTGAGATGCTGTGTGAGTGGTGGCATTGGTGAGTGAGTGGGTGTGTCAGTGGCTGTATGGGTGAGTGAATGGCAATGTGAGTGGCTCTATGGGTAGTTAGGGGGGCGTGTAGTAACTGTATGGATGAGTGAGTGACTGGGTGTGTAAGTAGCTGAGTGAGTGAGTGGATGTTTGGTTAAGTGAGTTGGTCTGTTTGTGGCTGTATTGTAGAGTAAGATGTCTGTGTGAATGGTGGTAAGGGTGAGTGGGTGGATGTGTGAGTGCTTGTATGGATATGTGAATGGGTATGTAAGTGGTTGTGTGGCTGTGTGATAGACTGTGTGACTGTTTGTATGTGTTAGTGAGTGGCTGTGATGAGAGGCTGTATGAGTGTGTGAGTGGTATGTGAGTGACTGTTTAGGTAAATAAGTAGGTGTGTGAGTAGCTGTATGTGTGAGTGTGTGGCTATGTGAGTGGCTGTACAGGTAGGACTGGCCAATTGAGTGTTTGTATGACTGAGTGAATGGTTGTGTGAGAGGCTGTGTGAGTAAGTGGGTGTAAGTGCTTCTATGGAGGAGTAAGTGGGTGTGGGAGTACTAGTATGAGTCTGCGAATAGGTATGTGTGTGGTTTCATGGGAGTGGGAGGAGGCATGTCAGAGGTTGTATGGGGGTGTGAGAGATTCTCTGGATGATGTAATCAGTGATGTCATTTGAGATGTCATCAGCGATATACACAACAGCTTCGGCGCATCTACCAAGCACCCAACCACCAAACCAATGCCCCCCCACCACCACCCTCTGGCCTGGACCCCGATCAGCACCGAAGACACCACCCGCACGATGAACACCATCCACTCCGGATCACCAACCGACCCCTGCCCTCACCACGTCTTCAACAAGGCCGACTCCATCATCGCACCCCAACTCCGGGACGTCATCAACACCTCCTTCAACACCGCCACCTTCCCGGAGACCTGGAAGCACGCCGAGCTCAGCGCCCTCCTGAAGAAACCAACTGCAGACCCCACCGACCTCAAGAACTACCGCCCCATCTCGCTCCTCCCTTTTCCTGCCAAAGTCATCGAGAAGACCGTCAACAGACAGCTTGCTCCTTCCTCGAGACGAACGGATCCCTTGACCCCTCGCAGTCCGGTTTTCGAGCCAACCACAGCACAGAGACCGCCCTCATCGCAGCCACTGATGACATCAGATCCCTGCTCGACACCGGGGAAACAGCGGCCCTCATCTTCCTAGACCTCTCTGCAGTATTTGACACTGTCTGCCACCGCACCCTAGTGCAGCGCCTCAGCAACATCGGAGTCCAAGAGAAAGCACTAAAGTGGATCATCTCGTTCCTCGCCGGAAGAACCCCGAGAGTCCGCCTCCCCGTTCAGATCCAAGGCCACCGAAGTCATCTGCGGTGTACCACAAGGATCATCACTCAGCCCAACCCTCTTCAACATCTACATGAGCCCTCTCGCAGCCATCACACGCAAACACAACCTCAACATCTTCTCCTACGCTGACGACACTTAGCTGATCCTATCCCTCACCAACGACCCCGCCACCGCCAGAACCGGCCTACACGAAGGGATGAAAGACGTCGCCGAGTGGATGAAGAACAGCCGCCTGAAACTGAACTCAGACAAGACGGAAGTCCTTATCCTGGGATCATCGCCCTCCGCCTGGGACGACTCCTGGTGGCCCCCTGTCCTGGGCACCACTCCCAAGCCAACGGACCACGCACGCAACCTGGGCTTCATCTTGGACTCCTCCCTCTCGAAGACCAGACAAGTCAACGCCGTTTCATCATCTTGCTTCAACACCCTGCGCATGCTCCGTAAGATCTTCCGATGGATCCCCACCGAAACCAGGCACTCGTCACCAGCCGACTGGACTACGGAAACACCCTCTACGCCGGAACCACAGCCAAACTTCAGAAAAGACTCCAGCGCATCAAGAGCGCCTCCGCACGACTCGTCCTGGATGTCCCCCGACACAGCCACATCTCCGGCCACCTGAGAGACCTGCATTGGCTCCCCGTCAGCAAGAGGATCACGTTCAGGCTCCTCACCCACGCACCCAAGGCCCTCCACGACCTGGGCCCCAAGTACCTCAACAACCGCCTGACCTTCTACGCACCCACCCGCCAGCTACGATCGACCAGCCTTGCCCTCGCAGCCGTACCACGCATTTGCAAAGCCACCGCCGGGGGAAGATCCTTCTCCTACCTAGCGGCCAAGACATGGAACTCCCTCCCCATCCACCTTCGACTGAGCCAGGATCACCTTTCATTCAGGAAGCTCCTCAAGACCTGGCTCTTCGAGCATTAGCGTACCCCGCCCCCCAGCGCCTTGAGACCCTCCGGGTGAGTAGCGCGCTTTACAAATGTCCATGATTGATTGATTGATTGATGTCACTGAACATATCATGAGTGATGTAATATGTGAGGTCATAAGCAGTGCATTGTGAGGGCGTAAGTTATAGTAATAGCTCAGGTAACTATAACTTCTGAATTTCACTGTTTTGTATGAGTGAAATCTGAGCCTAACTATAACATCCCTGTAACCTTTGTTTTTTTCAGTGAATTTCAAAGTTTTTTTTTAAATTCTATTTCCTAACTTTAATGACCCTATAACCTTTGGTTTATAGGTGAATTTCTAACTGTAACATCCCTGTAATGTTTGACTTTTTAAGTGAATTTATATGACTTTTTAACTAGTAGTTGCGTTTGCATAGTGGTGGAGAAAGGGGAGGGCCTCTGACCAGCTCTCAGGAATCCTGTGGTGTCGGACTTACTGGAGGTAACAGGAGGACTTCTGGACCCCAAGAACTCACAGCATCCAAGATGACTTTATCCCCCAACCAGCAGTGCGCCAGTAGGCACGTTTGCAGAGTGGTGGAGAAAGGGGGCATGGCCTCTAAAGACTTCTCAGGAATTCTGCTGTGTGGGACTTACTGGAGGTAACAGAAGGGCTTATTGGCCGCCAGGGATCCTCTAGAACCAAGGGGACTTCAACCCCAAACCAGCCATGCACCAGGAGGTACATTTTTCAGAGTGCTGGAGATAGGAAGCATGGCCTCCAAAGTCCTTCCAGCAATCGCGCTCTGTGGGACTTACTGGAGGTAACATGAGAGCTTGTTGGCCCCAAGGACCTTCAGCATCAAAGGGACTTCATACCTCAACCAGCAGTACACCAGAAGGCACATTTGCAGAGTTGTGGGTAAAGGGAGAATGGCCTCTGAAGACCTCTCTGCAGACTTATTGGAGGTAAATGGAGGGCTTGTTGGCCCCCAGGGACCATCTTCAGCCACGGAGACTTCCTTCTCCATCAGCAGTGTGCCAAAATGCACGTTTTCAGAGTGGTAGAGAAAGGGTTCAGGCCTCCGGTGGCTTGCTGGTCCCGCATTTTTTTCATTTTTTAAACATTTATTAGAGGCCTTCACTGGGCCAATTTTTGCCCCAGGGACCCCCATTCCCCGGCCCTGGCCTTTTTTAATAGGGAAGGGGCAGTGCAGACCCACTCCCTGGGCCATTTTCTGCCCTGGGGACACCCCGAGCTCCGACCTTTTTTCAACTGTTTTTTAAAGATTAAAGTGAAGGTGGCAGAGTGGCCCCTCCAGGCCCATTTGGGCCTTGGGAACCCATCCCTCTGGGCTTAGCCTTTTTTATTATAAAAAAATAAATAGGGGAAGGGGCCATGCAGCCCCCCTCCCTGGCCAATTTTGGCCCGGGGGACCCCATCGCCCGGGGCTTGGCCTCTCTTCTGGGTGCCTTGGGCCACCCAGGGCACCCACTTAGCTTTTGGGGCGACCGTGGGTGGGAACCTCAAGGCACGTGTGGTTCCTGCCAGCTCCCCACCTCCTGCAAGAGCCGGCATTGGTTTGATAGAGAGGTAGCTGTTGAACATGCAGCTCCTTCTCGGTCAAATCAATTGTGCTCTGCTTTTAGCAAGCAAGAGCATTTTTCATTGCTCTCGCTTGCTATAAGTGGAGCACAGTTTGCTATGGCTTGGTGGGAGAAGTAAATTTCCAGCCAAGCCATAGCAAACAGCTATGGTCCGGGTGTGAGCAACCCGGGACATAGCAGGAGCCGGCACTGGGGGTGGTAGTCACCAGGGCCATTATTGGCTCCAGAAGGGGGGCCACATGGCGCCCTTCCTTTCTTGCGATTTGGCCCGGGGAGATGGTGGTGCCTGGGTAACGGGAGGCCATGCGGGCTAACCGCATAAAAAAATACAAAAGCCCTGGGGAGGTGGCAGTACCCGGGGGTGGGAGAGGGATAAAGCCCTGGGGAGGAGGTGGTCCTCAGGGCTGGGGGGGTCCAGGAGGCTCTCTATTAATAAACAAAATAAGGGAGGTGGTGGTCCATGGGGGCAGCGGGGGAGGCCATACGGCCTTCCATCACATTTTGCCTTGAACAAGCCCCAGAGAGGTAGTGGTCTCTGGGACATATAAGCAGCAGGAGGGGGGTCTGTTGGCCCCCACCTGTATTAAAATGCCCCCAGGACCTGGCCCACCCGGGGTCAGAATTAAGGATGAAGAGCGGAGGCCGATGCTTCCTTTTCTTTTAAATAACAATTTTTAAACATTTTTCAAAATGCATTCTTGGCCCTGTGGCATCACTGTGGGAACCCCCCAAGAGGCCTAGGGGGTCAAGGTATTTCTACCCTGCCTCTTTTCTTATTTTTAATGTTTTTTCTGTGCCTCTGTTCAAGCCAAGTCACAAGATGGCTGCCTACACTTCCTGGGTTGAAGTGTTGGCAGCCAATCAGATCTCAGCATGAGATCGGGAGGGGTAGCGGATCCTCTGCATCCCTAGATATACAACTGGAGATTTCTTTAAATTATTCCACAACTACTTAAGGAATTTACAGCAAATTACAAAAAGACACTTCCATGGACCAACATCTACCTTCCTGCCAAATTTTGTGTATTTCCAATCAGCAGTTTGGGCTGTAGCCGTTCCTAAGGAAATTAACATGGGGAAATGCCCCCACTTCACGGATCACCTCGAAATTCCCAAGACAGCAGCTGAATGGTCCGTCAAATTAGTTTTGAATATTTTGCGAGGATTTGTTGAACAACACAAAAGTTATTGGCAAATGGTAAAACACTCTTCCTTTGGAACTTAGTTTCTAACTATAACTACCTACTGGCGACTGCCATGGCTCTTGGGACTGCAACCCCACAAGGTCCACCCCAGGGACATAGCTGTTTGCTATGGCTTGGTGGGAGCAATAAAGCCATACTGTGCTCCACTTTGAGCTAGCTAGAGCATTGAAGTGGAACACAATTGCTTTTACACACAGGGAGCTGAATGTTAGCAGCTCCCTATGTGTAAAAGCAATGCCTCCTCTCTCCTCCTCTCTCCGGCCTCCTAGTTAACTGCCGATCAGCAGCAAAGCATGTCTCTGACATCGCCGCTCTCATCCTGAACCAAAAATCTGATATAGCAATCCTTACCGAATCATGGCTCAATGAATCATCACCATCTTACCTAGATTTATTGGTCCTTTCAAATTATAGCATTGTAAGGCATGACAGGTAATTAAAAAAAGGGGGAGGCATTGCTTGCATTTACTGCTCAGACCTCCTCATCACTGAACTTCACGCTGACCCCACTGACTCTTGTGAATATCTTGCACTCCCATATGTAACAACGCTACCCAGTTGTGCAAACTGCACATTTTCTCCCACCCTCAGGCAAGAACGATACCTTCATCGACCACCTCATGGAAATCATAAGAGCTAAGGTTTTCCCCCACTCCAATGACATTTTCCTCAGAGGCTTTAATCTGCAATGGAACAACCTCAATGACCCTCAGGTTAACACCTTTAAAGACTTTCTTGCTGACGAATCACTTAGTCAATCCTTCATATTACCAACTCACATGAAAGGCACCACCCTTGATTGAATCATTGCTAAGGCAATGATAGTCAGGCTTAATTCAATAGATACATGCGACTGGTCTGAACACCATGTTATTACCTTCCTATTGCCTGGTACCCAAATGACAATGCCAGAGCAGCCTGTGAAACCAAAACTCTGTCTAAGGGACACAAAGAGCCTAGATCTCGAGAAGCTGGCTGCGAGAATGACCTCCCTCCCCAAATCTCTCAAAGTCAACGACCTTAAAGAACACCACAACTCGGCTATGTCGGACATAATTGATGATCTTGCCCTGCTAAAGCTAAAAAGATCCAGAGTCAAAGACAAAAACCTCTGGTGCAATGGATCTCTCAACAATGAAAGGAGAACCCTCCGGCTAACAGAAGGAACCTGGAGACAGCACCCCTCAGTCTCCCAACTAAAACTTCTCTGACAGACCAGAAATGCTAACAACAGGAGCATCCTGAAATCTAAACAAGAGTTCTTTAGATCAGAACTGGAAAACGGTTAAGAACAGACCTCGTAAGCTCTTTGAAATAGTCAAACACCAATCTAACAAACTTGCTAAAACTTCCAAAGAAACCTCAAAATCCCTAATAACCTGTGATGAATTCTCCTCCTTCTTTACAGCCAAAATTACCGCCCTAGGAAAAGAACTTGGGGACATATTATCAAGGGCTGGCGATAACATTATCGCCCCTTTAGCGTCTGTTTTCGGGTGAAAAGAGGGCGATAATTTTATCGCTTTATTAACAAGGACACACTAGCGTGTGTTTTCTTGCCTTAGAGCCCGGTTTCCTATCACCTCGACTCGCTAATGAGATGCAAGGTAGATGTGCCCCTTACAATTACATTATAAAATATCTCTAACGGTGCTTCACAGTATTTACAACAAAGCCCCGTTCGGTTTAGCGCTGATTTTTTTCCGCGCTAACTGGGCCTTAAAGCTGAAATTTAACGTCTGTTAAATTCCAGACTAAGGCATACCTAACTTGGGAGATGGATTGTGTGGCTAAGACCACAGGCCCTATCATCAAGGATATTGTCATTTTCCATGGAACATCGCTGGGAAACCAGCGTTGTTCCATGAAAAATGGCAATATCCCCGCTATCGCTGGAATATTTATCGCCATAGTGCTAAGCGTTGTTAATACAGCACTAACATGGAGATAAGTTCCAGCGATAGCCGGCAATACGATAATGCGCGCTAAGCGCGGTCAGCGATAATTATCACTGCTGCTTGATAATATGCCCCTTAATTCAAGTCCTCCCCATCTTAAAAAACCCATCTTGACTCCTGCTACTTCAGACAATTTCAGACCAATGTCCAATATCCCAACTCTAGCGAAAGCTCTGTAGAAATGTGTGCAACATCATCTGAGCCAAAATATCATCAATTTTGATCTCTTAGCCGAATTGCAATCCGGGGTCAGGCCTGGACACAGCTTGGAAACTACTATTCTCCATATTGCGGATGATGCTATTCAAGCCCTTGACCAAGGCAAAACATATCTACTAATTCTATTGGATTTATCTTTGGCATTCGACACAGTCAACCACGAGAAACTACTTGAACACCTTGAATTCCGGATGGGAGTAAGGGGAACCATTCTCGAATTGTTTAGATCCTCCTCCAGAACCGCACCCAGAGATTCTTAGTCAACAGTAATTTATCTGCTCCTTCCCCAAATAACATTCGGAGTCCCCCAAGGATCAACTCTTTCCCCAACCATCTTCAATCTCTGCCTTGAACTGTTGGCTGAAATACTACGAACGCCAACAGCTCCTTCCACATATATGCAGAGAATACCCAGATCTACATCAAAATCTCATCTCTGGAGGAGATCTACTCTTTGCATGAGGCCCTAAAGCTGACTGTTTAATGTCTCGCCTGCAACCAGCTCAAATTAAATGTACAAAAAACAGAGTTCCATCTAATCTCTCTCCCTAAAAGTAACACTGACATTCGTGAATGAACCAAGTTGATCACAGCACTAAAATGCACAGCGACCATAGTGGAATCTGCCAAATTTCCCGGAATAATCCTAGACAGCAACCTTAATATGCGAGACCACATCAACTTGATGGCTAAAACTGTCAGCTTTCACCTGAGCTACCTAAAGAAACTAAAATCTTTCCTTGATGCCTCAGACCTAAAAATGGCAGTCCAGGCTTTAGTTATCTTCAGAATTGAATACGGATGCTCAACACTTTCAGGCCTGCCCAAGATCTCCATTGCCCCCCTAAAAGCTTGCCTTAACACCGCCGCCAGACTCCTACCTCATGAAGACAGAATCCAACTCAAATGGGTTTGTATCACCCACAAAGCGCTGCACACGAAATCCCCTGCATATCTCACCCAGAATATCATGGGTTCTGGAGGAGCCAAAAACTCCAGGTCCGCTAGAGACTTTGTGCTCCTGCACCCTGTGTCCGAAAGGAAAAGAATTACTATTGTGCTTTCTCTGGGGCAGCACCAAGAATCTGGAACTCGCTGCTGTCTTTCATCAGAGGAATTCCCTCACTGTCAATATTTAAAAAGGAAGCCAAAACCTTCCTAAAAGGCAAGTTTATCCCATAAATCATGCATTGCACACACTGCTCAGTGGCTTTTCTTATTTTTGGCGCCACTAGAGTTTCGACTGACCTTGTACTCCCACAAATGTAATTGCTGGCATTCTCTGAATTATGATCTGAACATTGCATACATCCTCTTATTCCCCAAATGTTTCATTTCCTTCTACCCCTACTTATCTTTTTTTTTACTATTTCATACTTGTTTACAACATGTTATCCCTCTAAAGCGCTCTGATACCCTAATGGGTCACGTTCACGCTCTATAAAGCACTAAATGAATAAATCCCGGCTTCTGCAGGAAGCAGGGAGCCGGCAGGCACAGTGAGGCCTTCACGCTCCCCTTATGGCCCCCATCTTTGGTGTGTGGATGCCCTACCCTGTGGATGACAGCAACCACAATAGAGACTGGGCCCTGGGGGATGCAGTCCTCAGGGCCAAAAAAGAGCCCAGGAGAGGGGCTGCGCTGCCTCCCTCACTTTATTGTTTTAAAAAAAAAATTAAAAGCTAGGCCTCACGGGATGGGATCCCTGGGGCCTAAATTGTCCCAGATTGACACCCCTTCCATTCAGTTTAAAAATATATATAAAATAAAGGCCAGTGCGGTATGTGACTGGCTGAATGGGTGAGTAATTGGTTGTATGAGTGGTCGTATGGGTGAGTGCATTGTTATGTGAGTGGCTATGTAAGTGAGTGAGTGGTTGTGTGAGTGATTGGTTGTGTGAGTGACTCTATCGAGGAGTGAGTGGGTGTATGAGTACTGGTATAGGTCTGTAAATATGTATGTTGGTGGTTGCCGGGGTGTGCAAATGGGCATACAAGAGTTTATATAGGGTATGAGTAGGGGTGTGACTGGTTCTGTGGATGATGTTTTCAGTGGTGTCATCAGTGACGTCTTTTGAGATGTCATCAGTAATCTCATTACCCATCTTATGACTGATGTAATATGTGAGGTCATAAGCAGTGCATTGTGGGGGCATAAATTATGGTTAGCTCGTGAATTTCTATGGTTTGTATGAGTGAAATCTGAGCCTAACTATAACTTCCTTGTTACCTTTGATTTTTTCAGTGAATGCTTAAGGTTTTTTAAATTCTGTTTCCTAACTATAATGTCCCTGTAACCTTTGTTTTTTAAGCGAATTTCTAATGTTTCTTAATTTTATTTTCTAGGTGTAACCTGTAACATTTAACAGTGAGTGTGTGAGTGAGTGCATGAGGGTCTCAGTGGGTGGGTTAGTGAGTATGTTCCCTTTGATCCTGAGGGCCCTTGGGGGCCAAGAACCCTCATTGTTGCCACCAGTTTATCCACCCCAGCAGGTGACCTATATTCTGCCTCTTTCTGCTAGTTTCTCACCTCTTTCTGCTCATTGCTAACCTTTATTCTGCCTCTTTCTACTAATTTCTCAACTTTATTTTGCCCCTTTCTGCTCAGTTCTCACCTTTATTTAACCTCTTTCTGCTCATTTAACACCTTTATTTGAATTCTTTGTGCTAAATTGCTGACCTATATTCTGCCTCTTTCTACTCATTTCTGACTTTTATTTTCCTCTTTCTGCTCATGTCTGACATTTATTTTGCCTCTTTCTGCATGTTTCTCACCTTTATTTTGCCTCTTTCTATTTGTTACTGACTTTTATACTGATTCAGGTCCCCCGCGCCCCTAGCAATTTCCCTGCCTCCTATGAGAGCTGGCATTGCTCTCACAGACAGAGAGCTGCTAAGCATGCAGCTACCCTGTGAGAGCAATCCTTTTGTCTGTTTCCCTAGCCTCTTGACAGCGCCCAGGGAAACAGACAAAACCTCTGCTTCCAGCAGGCAAGAGCATTTTAACAGCTCTCACTTGCTGGAGCCGGAGTGTTTGATATGGTTTGGCGGGAGCTGTCAAAGCTTCTACCAAGTCACAGCAAATGGCTATGTCCCGGGGATGGGTACCTGGGGACATAGCAGGAGCTGGCACTGGAAGGTGGTGGTCCCCAGGGCCACTATTGGCTCCAGGAGAGAGGTTGCATGGCCCCTTCTGTGAGCATGGGTCGACATCGGTGAGGTGGTGGTCCACGGGGCCCGGGAGGGGGGTAGCTATGCCCCCTCCCAGTTTTAATTACATTTTAGGCTCCAGGTATGTGATAATCCCCGGGTGTCCAAATGGCCCCCCATTTTTTTAATTTAGCCCTGGGGTGGTGGGGGTCCCCAGGGTTTCAACTCATCATTAAAAAGAGGGTCTATGCAGCCCCCCTCCAAATAGAAAACAAAGCCCCAGGCAGTGGAGGTCCCTGTGGCTCAAAAGAGCCCAGAATGGGGGTCTGCATGGTCTCCCTCCATTACATTAAAAAGCCAGTGAAGGTGGAAACTAGTTTCCATAGGAAAAGCATTTTTTGACTTGGCTATAACTTTGGTGTTGTTTGAACAATCTTCATAAAAAAGTGTCACAGTAGGTTCCATGTGTCATGAAATTTTGGGTGATCCGAGCAGTGGGGACTGAGAAATTGGGGTGCAAATTAAGGGTGCATTTGTAATATTAATTCCCACAGGAACCTTTAGCCACATCTACTGTCCGAACCGCTAAACAGACTTACACCAAATTTGGCAGAAAGGTAGATGTTGTTCCGCAGATTGGGCATTTTGTTATTTGGTGTAAATCCATTCAGTAGTTGTTGAGAAATTTAAGTTGAGAATTATAGTGATATCTCTAGTGGCAAAGCCTTTGTAAAAAATAAAACTGGCTTGTGCAGGGAAATGCACCTTTCTGATTGGCTGTCAACACTTTTTATGTTTTATTTAGAGTTTTATATAGGGGAAACTAGACCAGAGGCATCAGAGCGCTTTACATGAGCACCAGTTGCGTTACAGATGGACACATTCATTTTTGCTAGGGCATGGGGAGATTAAGGGCCCGATGTAGGTAAAAGGGAATTTCCGATTTCAAAATACCGAGGCGGGCCGAATCGGTATTCTGAAATCGGAAAACGAGATGTAGCAAACAAACAGCGAAATAATAGGGAATCGGTCGGCATCGGTAATGTGAATCGGTACGTACCGAATCGGCATGGACCGAATCGGAACTAGCCTAATCGGCTACCACCGAATCGGAAATAGCCGAGTCGGTAAAATCAGAATCGGCAATTACCGAATCGGAGGTATGAAAACACACCCATGGCCAAAAAGCCCATAGGAATGCATTGAAGAAACCGAATCGGTAAAATCCGAATCGGATGATACCGATTCGGATTACACCGATTCGGTAATATCCGATTCGGATACAGCCGATTCGGTAAAAGCCGCTTCAGCCAATGAGGTGGCTCCCCCTCCCCCACCCAAACAGGGAGTGGCAACCCTGGCAGGTGCAGCCAATTAAGAACTTTCTGGAGAGCCAGCCTGAGCTGAGCAGTCACAGTTAGCAGCAGTGGGAGTAGGAGTTAGTGAACTGTTCAGAGCAAGATGGAAAACCAGAGTGAGAGCCAGAAGTCCAGCCAGAAGAGGAAGCCTAAGTTCAGCAGCACCGAGCTGCAGGTGTTGGTTGAGGAGGTGGTGAGGGTGCACCGGCAGCTATTCGGAAAGCTGTCCCTCAATGTGCCAGACAGCACCAAGAGGAGGCTCTGGAGCGTAATCGCCCAAAAGGTCAACGCTGTGGGTGTCACCCCCAGGTCCCTGGATGAGCTGAAGAAGCGCTTCTACGACATCCGCAGCCTGACCAAACGGAAGATGGCAGAGATCCAGAAGCAGGCTGGAGTCACTGGTGGTGGCAGGAACCCGGCGCCACCCCTCACCGAGCTGGAGGAACTGGTCTCCAGCACCATTGAGAGGGAGAGCGTGACCGGAATTGGGACCCTGGACAGCTCAGCCAGAGCTACAGCTACAGGTAAGAGGCATGCGCATCAGGACACACCCTACCAGACACCTCCCCATTAGACACAATGCATAGCCAAAACCCAGCACAGTACTGTAACCAACATACAAGAGACAAGCATCATGGTACATCCAGTCAGCAGAAGGTATCAAAATATGGCAGTGCAGAATCACAAGACATGAAACAGTGGAACACATTCTACGGAGATGCTAGGACATGTGGAATGCTTTAATTGTACTGACTGTAATACATCGGCACACTATTTACAAATGCTTCTTTGTACCTAGGGGCACCATCAGGCGGACAACCACTGCCAAAGGAGGCAGCAGCACCATCTACCACTGCACTCGCAGGGCCAAGCACGAGTCAGGCTGCCGAGGAGGAGGAGGAGGAAAACACCATAGGGCTGGGTATTGAGGGAGACCTGGCAATTGACTTTGATGCACTTCACTCCCCACTAATGCAAAGCACACCCCCCTTGCAGTTCTCCCCAGGGAACTCCCCGACAAGGGAGCTCTTTCCACCTACACCAGCTCCTGCCACTGTGGCTCCAGTACACCCTGTCCTGGGAGCAGGGGCTCAGGCCCCGGCCAGCACCACACCCCCACCAGTGGCACCCCAGCCCACTCAGCAGGCGGGCAGCAGCAGTACCCGGCGCCGTGCCATTCCCACCACTGCAGAACCAGCACGGGAGGCCAGTGTGTTCCGGGGCCTCGAAGGTAATATGGTGAAGATCCAAAGGCAGCAGGCGAAATCCATCATGGCATGCCAACGCCAGCTCCTGCAGCACAACCTGCAGATGGGGGAAATGGTGAAAGGATTTCAGGCCTTTGTGGATTCCAACAAGGAGGCAGTAGCAGGTTTAGGCAGGCTAACCACTGCCATCACACAGTTATGTGGCAGACTGGAGGAGCAAGAGGTGATGCGCAGGCGGGATGCCCGGGTGCAGAACCGCTCCATAAGCCGCCTTGCTGCAGCAACGGCACGACTCTGTCAGCGCAGTGCCAACATGGAGTCTAGTCTGGCACAAAATACCGCAGAGTTGACAAGGGGAATGGCCCGCATCACAACAGCAATGGAGGCCTTGATCATCTCTACCACTGCCGCAAATCCTGCCCTGGACCTGGGGGATGCTGGGGACAGCAGCAGCCGCAGCAGCCCGGCCAGCACTGCGTCAGAGCCACGCAGGAGCACCAGGCGCTCCGCAGATGCCGCTGGTCATTCTGAAGGGGGTGAGGGACACCACAGTGGGGCTGTAAAGCGCTCAAAGAAATAGCCTAGCAAGGGCGGGTGAGGCAACCTGGACCCTAGACTTTTGTTTTCATTGCTATTACACCTTTTTTATGTTGCACATCAGTGCAGTAACTGTGTAGCAACAGTATTAAAAATTGCTTATTCAACACAACCATTCACCTGTCTGTGCATTTGTACTCACTCAGAAATAGTTTGCTGTTATCTCCTCACGTCTATATCTGCCATCATTTGGCGTACACACCCCAGCTGGCTGTGTTAGTGGCACAGCTTCGTCGTCATCATGGTCCTCGTAGTCACTCAACTCCACCTCAGTGCCCTTCTTCACCGCAAGGTTGTGTAACATTGCAGAGACAGCTATGATTTTGCAACAGGTGATGGGGGTGTACTGCCTTGCACCTCCACTCTTGTGCAGGCATCTAAACCTGCTTTTCCAGATGCCGAATGTCCTTTCCACAACATTCCTGGTGCTTTTGTGGGCACGGTTATACCTCCTTTGGCTGGGTGTAGAGGGGTTGAGGTAGGGGGTGAGAATGAATGAGCGGAGGGCATATGCACTGTCGCCTAGAAGGAAAAGGGGTAAAATTACTTACATGCATACATGTATTTCACTTTGCTGTTTTTGGTTATGGGGGGCTGATGATGTGTCTCACCTAGGAGGTATCCTTCTCCAAATTCCCCAGCCATCAGCCGTGCATAGATGCCGCTCTGTTGGAAAATGTAGGAGTCGTGGGTACTACCCGGAAATTTTGCTACCAGGTCTGTGATGGTGCTTTTCGCATTGCAGATCACCTGTACGTTGATGGTGTGAGTGGACTTCCGATTGCGGTAGATGTATTCTGTGTCAGATGGTGGGCAAATCGGAATGTGTGTGCCGTCTATGCAGCCAATGATGTGGGGGAATCTTGCCATCTGGTAGAAGTCTGCTTTGGTCTGTACCAGTTCTGCCTGGGTTGCAGGGAAGGAAATGTAGTGGGCCATCCTCTGGATCATGGCATCAAGGAACTTGTGGAAGAACCTTGACAGGCTGCTCTGGGTCACCCCTCCTGCCACAGCGACTACACTTTGATAGCTGCCAGACGCCAGCAGGTGTAGGCAGCATAGCACCTGCACCTGCACAGGGATTGCGTGTGCCCTTGGGGTGGGGTGCTGCAACAGGGGTTGGAGGTCCCTAATGAGGTCTGTGATGGTCTCTGAGTCCAGCCTGTACCGCTGTAGGATCTCTGCATCTGTCAGCATGACCAGGGTGATACGCTGTCTGTATACCTGCTCCTCTCTTTGCCATTCCCTCTCTCCTTGCTGCTGTAGCCGTAGCCGCCTCGCTATGACATAAAAAGCTGCCATCCTGCAAGTTGCAATGCATTTTGGGGCTGTTTTTATGGGTTGGAGTTGGTTACCACCTGATCGTAATCCATGGTAATTACCGAGTGGATTCTACCGATTTTGAGCCAAAATCAGTGTTTCTGTGCCTCCCTACATCTCCCCTTCTGTCCGAAGCGGGGATTTTCCCGATCGGTGATTCTACCGAATTGGTAGGTTCTCCGATTTGGCTTCTGTCCGATTCGGTGTCTCTACCGAATCGGTACATGGACCGATTCGGCTTATGTCCGAATCGGTGTCTCTACCGAATCGGTACATGGACCGATTCGGCTTATGTCCGAATCGGTGTCACTACCGATTCGGTACATGCACCGAATCGGCTTAAGTTCGATTCGGTGTCACTACCGATTCGGTACATGCACCGATTCGGTGTTTGCATCCGATTCGGTGTGTTACCGATTCGTACAGTATCCGATTTTCGGTATGTACGTATCGGATTCTTTTACATTCGGTAATCATTCCGATTGGGTTTTGGGTCCGATTTGTACTTTTTTTTTAGCCCTACATCTCGATGCCAGTATACCGATCGGTAAGGGCCCTAAATCGGTATTTTCGGCCGTTACCGATCGGTAACGGCCTACCTACATCGGCCCTAAGTGATTTGCCCAGAATTAAAGGATGCCGAGCATCCCTGCCGAGACTTGAACCCGGTTATCCAGCTTTGAGGTTGACCACCCCAGCCGTTAGGCCACATCCTCTCCACTTTAACCAGGAAGTGTTGGCAGCCAATTTGGGACTCTGTTTCATAGAGTCTCCCGCAAAATAAAGTGAAAATAAAGAAAAGGGTGCAGGGTATGAATACCCTCATCCCCAAGCCATGGTCTTGGCGTCCCCCTGGGAACAAGTCACAGCATGAAAGAATCAAAAAATCAAATTGCCATTAAATCTCAAACTTTTTTTAAAAAGCAAACAACATCAGGCTCCCATTCTTGCTTTTATATAACTCCTGGGTGGGCCAGCACCCGGGGGCATATAATTAATATAGAAAGGAGGCACAAGGGCCTCCCTCAGGCTATTCAAAGACCCAGGGACTGCCACCTCCACGAGGTATTTTTCATTATGAATGTGTGAGGACCCTCTGGGCCTGTTCACAGCCCCAGAGACTGCCACCTCCCCAGGGCTATTACTAATAATGTTGGAGAGGGCTTTAAAGACTCTCCTGCACCGGGGACTACCACCTCCCCGGGGATAATTTAAACAATATGGGAAGGCATTGTGGACCCCACCTACCCCGTGGGCTGCCATCTCCCCGGGGTAATTTCAATAATATGGAGGAGGCCTCATGGACCCCCCTGCCCGGGGACTGCCACCTCCGCAGGGCACACTTTTTTTTCGGCAATGTGGGGAAGGCTATTGGGCCTTCCCGCTTCCCAGGGGATCGCCACTTCCCTGGGGCACATACTTTATTTTTTTTTTAAAACATTGCAGGGGAGGCCCTACAGCTTCCCCAGCAGCCCCGGGAATGCCAACTTCCCGGGGCTGATTGACACAAATGCGGGGGGCTATGCAGCCAACCCATAACCCTGGGGAAAACACCTCCTAGTGGCACACATACAAAAATTAAGAGGGTCAATGGCAGACCTCTGGCCCTAGGGACCACCACCTCCCCGGGGCAAATTTCAATAATGGAGTGGGGCCATGCAGCCCCCATCCAGGAGCCCCCCATTGGCCACAGGTACCATCACCCCCTAAGGCTGGCTCCAGCAATGTCCTGGGGTGCCCACCTCTAGGACATTAGTTATAGCTTTGTTGGAGCGCTGCAGTAGCCAAACCATAGCAAACTTTGGTCCTTTTCGTGCAAGTGGGAGCAAAAAAGCTCTCACTTGCATGAAGCGGAGCAGAATTGCTTTTGGACAAAGGGAGCAGCATGTCAGCAGCTCCCTCTGTCCAAAAGCAATGCTTGCTCCCACAGGAGGTAGGGAGCCGGCAAGGAGCGTGTAGACCTTCAGGCTCCCCTGTGGTCCCCAACGAGGTGGCTATGTCCCAGGGATTGGGTCTGCTGGGGCAATATAGGCCCATGAAGGCGGCCATGCTAGGCCTATGAAGGCCAAGCCCCGGGGGATGGTGTCCCAGGGCCAAAACAGGACTGCGCCCACCTCTCATTAAAAAAAATATATAAAGGCCTGGCCCAAGGAGATGGGGTCCATGGGGCCTAAATCGGCCTTCCTTGGGTGGGGGCTCAAGTGTCTCCCTCCCTTTTTTTACAGATTATTTTAAATGGGCACGCCCCAGGAACACTGGGGCCAAAAATGGCCAGAGAGGTGGTCACCCTCCCTTTGAAGTATAAAAATGAACTAAAAGCCGGGCCCTGAGGGATGGGGTCCCCGAGGCTGAAATTGGCTGGGAGGAGAGCCGCACAGCCCCCCTCTAGTTTTTTTAAAACTTCTTTTTCAAAGGATGAGGCCCAGGGAATAGGGCCCAAAATGGTCCAGAGAAGGGGGCCATACAGATGCATTGCTGAGAGGTGGTCAGATGCCAAGCCCCCTTTGTTTTTTCACTCTGCAAATGCACCTCTCGGTGCACTAATGGTGGGACGTAAGGTCACCTTGCCTCCTGAGGGCCTCAGGACTAAAGTTGACTTCATCGCTGAAGCAATAGTCCACCAGGAGCCTTGTTTGCAGAGTGGATCAGCAGTGCAGCAATGTGGCTCCTTCTGGAGGTAACAGGAGGGCTAGTTGGTCCCCAAGGACCCTAAAGAGCCAAGGGGACTTCACCCCCAACTAGTAGTGCACCAGCAGGCATGTTTGCAGAGTGCTGGAGAAAGAGGGCATGGTCACCATCATAAGACCAGCACCCATGCTGTTTGTCAGCAGGCATTGGCGACCAATCTCCACCACGCCACTACCCGCACTGTAGTGAGCCCTACATTGACACCTCGCCCAAACCCCGCCGCCCATGGACATAGCGCAGCCCCTTATGAGATGCTACAACACAATACTTGCATGTCTCCACACGCATGCATTACTGGGGCACATCATCAGATACACCCTCATCCCCGGCCCTACCTTTTGGCAGGTGACTCCCTTCCGTCATTGTTGCGGTTGTTCTGGACATCCAGGCTGAAGCCCTACGTCATCCCCTTATTGGTGAGTTTCCCCCCTTTCATTCCCACTACCTAGTCTGCTACTTTCCAGTTAGTTTGGAGTAGGGACACTGTTTTGGATGTTGGGCTCTACCATCCCCAAATGGCTGCACCCATTAGATCTCCTGTACAGACACTAGTGCATACCTCATAAAGTATACCAGTAACTGGTATGTAACTCACATGTTTTTCCATCTTTTTTTTTCCATACTCAGTTTCACAAGGTGGGTTAGCCAATATTGTCTGACACATTTGGAGGTGATGTTCATTTCCTAGCCTCATGTGTGTATTACGTCACAGGTCTGTTTACAAGTTTGATACCTTGTTGCCTTACCTTCGTTGTTTGTTCCCCTCCTTTTTTCTCCAGGTTCGCAAGAAGGACGAATTGTCTTGCACTTCCCTCTTTTTTCCCCATTCCGGATTACCGTGAAATCCACGATACAGGAACGGTACTCCTTAGGACACCCTTCTCACCGTCTCATTGACTTCAGAGTTGATTAGGTTTTTGTTTCCCCCGGTCCTAATGAAACACCGCTCATCCATTAGCAGACCATATGCGTGAAACATGTCGACCTCTTAACCACCTACACCTCTCACCACACTCACACTAGGCTGCAGCAGATTTAATTCTTCTTGCCAGCCACAACTCTGGTACTCTGTTTTTAGCCATAGCATCAGTTCCCAGCGATTAAAGTTCTTGGGGCACTCATAGCTATTTTCAATGCACTCACTGCACCCACTCTACTCACCATATGATTACCCCATCATCCTCATCACGTAGGGCCTCCTGGCATACAACATAGAAGATCTCTGGCAAAGAGCCCCCCTGCGGGACCCGTTGGGCATTGCAGTGCCGGCCCAACGAGAAGTGTGTGAGGGCCCTTGCTCCTTATTGGAGCTCTCCCTTCCGTCTGTCCCTTCTCTTACCTGGTGTTCTGTTTCTTTCTGACCTTCCCATCCCCTGCTTAGGAACTGCATACCTTTTTGATTTACTCTAACATTTACAGGCATGTATGCTGGACCTATACCTTAAAAGCCCATGTCCCTCCTTTTGTGTACACATATATATTTAACACTCATAAACTTTTTTACAACATTCAGAGTCCCTGGATGATGTAATCAGTGATATCATTTGAGGTGTCAGATGTCACTGACCATGTCATGAGTAATGTAACATGTGAGGTCATAAGCAGTGCATTTCCGGGGCATGAGTTATAGTTAAGGGTGGGCGAAGTACCACTACGCGGAATTCTGTGGAGTTGAACAAAAACTCAGTGAACTACGCTCCGTAACTACGCTCCATCTCATCTCAATTAATAAAACATAAACCTTACATACCTTTGGTAAACCAACAATTAACTCTATCTTTGCATGCTAAATTGCATATAGTTATCTCACAAAAATTAAAATACAGCAAGCAGTGAGAGAGGTGATGATTCGGGATCCTCCCTCGCCTAGGGCGAAAACCAAGCAGATGCCTTGAACACAAAGAAGACATCATGCTGAACGATTCAGTGGTGGTCCCATCCTCCTAGGACTACCCCAAACAGAGTACAGTGAATATTATAGTATCCAATATAAAACATTCCTCAAGAGGCACGGAGCTGAGAGCTAATACTATAATATTCACTGCACTCTAGAATCTCGCCCCATAATGCCTTTGGTTGGCATTGTATTTTTGCCCATATGATATGCTGTTTGTGTTCAAGGCATCTGCTTGGTCCTCCCCCTAGATTAGGGGGAACCCTAAAATAATCATTTTATCTTGACTCAGTTGTATGTTTGATAAATTACTGATAAGATTTTCTTGTGTTGCCTTTTGACTGCGTTGTCTGGCGATTGCGCAGAGGATATTTGTCTCTTTTTGCCACGTCCTCCCCTCGTTTTTCATTTCTTGTACGACTTTGTGATCTTGCCTTTGCTTGTCCCCTTTCATGAACCTCTTCCTCTGCCTCTTCCCGGTCTCTGATCTATATAGAATAATTTCATTTCCTTTACAAAAATGTGGTTTTACGGCTACTGTTATGGTAGGTTCAGCTTCACATGCACCTGTATCTGATTCGCTGATTGTAGTGTCGGATTCATTGGCAGTTATTTTTTATTTTTATTTGTTGCTTAAGTGAATCAAATCTTTTCGCGAATGTCAGAATCGTACCAATTTCATAATCGCTTTTGTTCGTTCTGAATTTTCGTTGCTTACTTTCCTCAACTTCATTTTCATGCATGTCCAATCTTTGTTTCATTTCTTTTCTCAGTTGTGTTATTTCTTCATCTGTCTTTAAGGATTTGATTTGGGTTTCTATTATATCGATGGTTTTATGAATGTCTTCTATCTCTTGGCATATTTGATTTTGTTTCTGGAACAGAGCATGTTTTTGTTGCCCCATTCCTCTAACATTTCAGGTCTTGTGCGGGGTAGTTAGGGAGGGTTAAGATTCTCAGTCCTCTTGGAACCCTATCCAGCTCTACTTATTTCTCTGTCGTAATTATCACCCTGCCCTAACGCTTCGCTATTCGTCAGCGGACCTATGTTCTTTACAACATGTAGTTCCACTGCCCCCTGAGGCCATTAGGAGGTCCCAGAAGTGCGGGATTTCAACCTCTCCTTGCACGGTGAGTCCTCCCTCGCCTGGACCTGTCCCTTCCCCCGTCCCCGTTGTTTCCCCTTCTCCTTCACCTGCTATTGTTACCCTTAAAATTCTCTATCTCAACACGCGCTCCATGGTTAAACACCAACTTGAGATCTACCGCCTATTAGACGATACTAATGTAGATATTCTCTTTTTGTCGGAGACTTGGCTGACAGAAGATTCTGTACCCGATATCCTAGCCGCTCTTCCCAACGGCTACTATATCCTTCATGTCAACCGTCCTGGAGGGCAAGTTGGCGGGGGAGTAGCAGCCATTATTCGTAAAGAATATGCTTTTTCGATTTTAGACTGCACCCCCATCCCCAACTCCCAAACCCTTGTCATCCAACTTCGCTCAATCACTACCTCCCTCATCTGTGTTCTTATGTACAGACCCCCTACCCACATGCCTTCCTTTGCTCTCTCAGTTGGGGAACTTCTTTCCCAGCTTCTGATAAATCACTCCAGAATTCTCCTTCTGGGTGATTTCAACTACTGGCCCTTCGACCCCCAAGAAAGCAGGCTGTCTGAACTGTTCACCGAAACCCTCACTAGCTTGAACTGTCAGCAACTGATTGCCACTTCCACTCACTGTAAGGGTCATATACTCGACCAGGTCTGGGTGGCCAATCTAGACTTTTCGCCTCCACTGATCACCCCTTGTACCTGGTCAGATCATCACCTTATCTCCCTTTCTGTTGACCTTCCTAGTTTTCACCGCCCTTCGCGCCGCGCTGGCATTACGGCCCGTAATTGGAAAAACGCCGATATGACAACATTTCATTCTCTCCTGGCAGGCTCAATTCCTCCAGCCCTTGAATCTGTGTCTCACCAAGCCTCCACTCTTGAGCTCTGGCTGAAGGCAGCTGCCGACGTTGTAGCTCCCCTAAAGACCATCAAAATCTCACGCCCCCATGATGCCCAGCGATGGTTTACTGACCAGTTGAAACCTGATAAGCTAGCCCTCCGCCAGGCTGAACGTCGCTGGCGCCAGAAGTCCGACCCTGCACTCAAGATTGAATTTACGAACCTACTAAATACATACAAATCCTCCATTCTGGAGGCCAAGACCTCCTATTTTTCTCGCAAAATTCTTGAGTCGGCTTCAAAAGCCAAGGACATCTTTTTAATTGTCAATGAGCTCTCCCTTCCCGATCGTATTACCCTCCCGCCCGTTCCCACCCAGGCTTTGTGCGATGAGCTCAATGTTTTCTTTCAGGATAAGATTGCCACAATTAAAAATAATATTTCTCCATCTCCCCCTTCCAAATCATTTCCCCTCCCTCCTGAAAATGCCTTTAAATTTCACACCTTTCCTCCCATTTCCATTACTGAATTTCACAGCATTCTCCATAAAGTTAGCTCTGGCTCCCCTAGGGACTGTTGCCCCCCACAAATTTTCAAGGAAATTTTTAGGCTCTGCCCTGACCCCGCCCTGGCCCTTCTCAACTCCTCTTTAACATCAGGAGTTGTTCCAGAGGCTTTTAAGCAGGCCATAGTGTTACCTATTTTGAAAAAGCCTAGCGCAGACCCTCTTGTGATGAATAATTACAGACCCATCTCTCTCCTCCCTTTCTTAGGAAAGATTTTGGAGACATATGTAACCAAGTGTCTGAGCACCTTTATGAAAACTTCCTCTTTCCTTGACCCTCATCAGGCTGGTTTTCGCCCTCTTCATTCCACAGAGATGGTGATTGCAGCAGTAATGGACACATTGAGAGCTGGTGCCGACAATAATATTCCTCAAGCCCTAGTATTGTTAGACCTGTCGGCGGCTTTTGACACGGTTGATCATACTATTTTGATCGACCGTGTCAGCAACGCCGGCATTCGTGGCGCCGCCCTGGACTGGGTTCGATCCTTCTTGCAAGGCCGTTCCCAGGCAGTCCACCTCTCCACCTTCTCTGCCCCTTTTATCCCCCTCACTTGTGGTGTTCCCCAGGGCTCAGCTCTTTCCCCTCTCCTCTTCAACTTATATATGCAACCGCTCTTGGCATCCCTTCGTCACTCCTCAGCTACTATATATAACTACGCAGACGACTTGCAACTGATCTTTCCTCTGGACACCTCACCCTCTTCCCGTCTTAATCTCCAAACCACAATGCTACTCATCTCTGATTGGATGGCTCATAGCCAACTCAAGCTGAATCCGTCTAAAACGGAACTTGTTCTGGTGGGCGGCCCTTCCAATCCCTGGGATGACAACTTCTGGCCTTCTTCCCTTGGCTCTCCCCCTCGCCCGGTCAGCACCGTGAAAAGTCTAGGAGTGATCATCTCTGAGGATCTATCTATGAAACCTCAGATCTCAGCAGTAACATCCTCCTGCTTTTTCCAGCTGCGCAGGATCCGCAAGATCTGTAGATTCCTTACCAGAGAGGCACTCATACTAGCTATATTGGCTTTGGTCATCTCCAGGGTTGACTTCGCTAACGTCCTGTATGTGGGGATCCCTGCCTACCAGCTTCAAAAACTTCAGCTGATTCAGAACCAGGCGGCCCGCCTGGTGTTTCACCAACCCAAACACCAGCATGTTTCCCCCCTCCTGAGGAGCCTCCACTGGCTCCCGGTGGCTAAACGGTGTTTCTTCAAACTCGGCTGCACCCTATTCAAGTCCCTTCACAAACTCGCTCCTGAGTTCATCTCCTCTAAACTCAAGTGCTACCTCCCATCTCGTAATCTTCGATCCTCTGCCGATAATCTTCTTTGCATTCCACTGATCCGCCGCAAAAAACACGGCGGCCTTCGCTTCTCTTTTTTAGGCCCCACTTTCTGGAATTCCCTCCCTTCTTCCTTTCGCCATTGTCCCACCTACGAACTGTTTCGTAAAACCCTGAAAACTCACCTCTTTAAGTTGGCTCTTGAGTAATGTCTTCCGCCCCGGCTCGCCAGGTCTGTTATGAGCGCCAAGAAACCGTCTCGGTGTACGTGCGCGGTATAAATTGTTTAACATAACATAACAGAGTTCCTTTTTTAGGAGACGTTCCAATTGTGAAAATAAGGTTTTTACATTTTTCTCCTTGTCTATGCTGTCATTTTTATTAGTTATAATACCAACACCTTTCACTTTATTGTCTTTGGTAAATAAAGTTTCAGCCTTTTGTAGGCGTTCTGCTGCCCTTGCCTCCTTTGTCCGTGAAAATAAAGTTGTAATGACAAAGAAGAAGAGGAAAAATACTGTGTTAAATTTCAATTGTATTTGGTCGATAGAAGTCAGGATCTAATAGGTTATAAATGAAAAGTTGCACTTCAAAATGCTTGTGGAATGATATGTACCCAAGGTAGTGGTATCATGTGTATACTTTCTATTAAACCGGGCTCTAGCGGTTTTGAGACATATGCGTGTTGCATGTCTTGTCCCACTGCTGATACAGTTTCTGTTGCATAACAAATAGACAAAGTAATCCTCAAACAGCAAATTGCATGAACCCTAGCAATCCTTTCCCCGTGGTTATTTACGTTTGGGCGGTGTCCTCCGACGCCGCTTGTTCGCTTTTGCCAGCCGGTAGTCAGAGCGTGGGTGCCAGCATGTAGCTGATCGTCCAGAGGCTGCCTGCTTGCTGAATTCTTTCTGCTGAAGTGTGCCACTGGTTACCAAGTACCAGGCAATGATATTGTCTATCACTCGCACGGCCTCATAATGGGCCATTTGGGATAACAGTATATAATGAAAATAAAATCAGGTCTTACCAAACCGTGAAATGTGTTGGTGATAGTGAATTAAAACCTTTGCAAAACATATCTCTGGAGTGTGGCATTTCCTTTTTGTGTTTGAACTAATTTAGGCTTGGATTCTACCCGCTTTGCCTGCACCGTTTTATTGAGCGCGCTGTGTAGTTTGAATCATCTTGGTTTATATATATAGTGATGCAGTACAACACGCCGAAGCGGCTGAACAATATGGCTGTGGGCGTGGGAGTAGGGACGACCTGGACACCAAGTAGTGGGATTAAAGAAGGCTTTATTTTCAAGGGTTTTGGGGGTTTGGACATCAGCGTCTTTCTATGGCGCAGGGTTAGTCTTTCCCGGGCGAATGTGCTGGAGTCCGTGATTTTGGTCTTCTCCGGTTTCGTCCAGGGCCGATGGATTGAAGTCAAGGGTTTCTCCGGCTCCGTCTCCGGTACATGGAACAAAACCATAAGAGAGGGAAGCCGTTAGTATTCAATCCTCCACGGGTGGTGCACCACAAGGGACCAGGGAAGTGATGGGAACCCAGTGACACGCTTCAACCACTGTACAGTGCTTGGTGATCGGGGAGGGGGGGAATACGAGGTACCGGGGAGGAAAAGGAAATAGGAAGGTAGGGCAACCACAGAGGGAAGAAACAAACCGGGAGCTATGTACACTATTTACACGCTGTCCATACGCCTCCCCACCCAGGCTGCCCAACGCCGCCGTACCTGGGAAAGCCACACTCCTCCCTCGGGAGTGTGGCACAGCGGTCCACAGGGTCGTTGGCCTCCTGACTTTACACCGTCCTCCGTCTCTCCGTCTCTCCCGTGTTCTTCCTTCAGGCTGCCTCCTTCCTCGCCTTCTCCGCTTTCGCCACGCTTCTCCTTTCCGCTCCTCTCCAGCCGGTCTTCCTCCGGGGTGCTTGCACGCCCGACGTACAAGACTTCCTGTCTTTTGTCCATTCCGGACACTCTGACGTCTGTTGTGGGCGTATTCTCCTCCTCTGTGGTGTACGCCCAATTAAAGGAGCCAATGTCGTTGTCCTCGTTGTCGGGTCCGCTCTGCCCGTCATCCCACCTTCCTGACTGCAAAGAAGGAGGGGGTGCAGAGTCAGAGGGGTACGGTTTCCACCATTCATGAGAGACCTGAGCCCCTACTTCGTTACAATGGCATAACACAAATGAGAGCAATCCCCAATTTTAAACCACTATCGAAATTCATACCAAATATGCCACATGACGCTATAGATGTATCTGAAGAATCGGTCAAAACAGGTCTGGAGAATCTGAGGAAACAGAGCACTCACAGTAATAAACAGTGGAATCTCTCTCAGGCACATCGACAAGCATTGGAGAAAATAAAATCCAATTCCAACCTTGTATGTAAACCATCAGACAAGGGTGGTAACATTGTCCTGATGACGCGGGGATTCTATTGTACTGAGGCACTACGACAACTAAGGGACACCACTTGCTATACGAAAATCAACAAAGAAGAATATAATCACAGCATTGTACAGTATCATGATTTGATTGAGAAGTGGGCAGCTGCTGGTATGCTCGACACAAACGAGCTTACATTTCTATCCTGCCAACTGGTTACCCCGACTTTTTAACATCTGCCCAAAATACACAAAAATGCTAATTTACCACCAGGCAGACCGATTATTTCATCGAGGGGGAGTCTGACTGAAAAAATGTCACAGTATTTGGACTTCTTTCTGATTGATCATGTGAAAACCCTACCATCATATATTTGTGATACAACTGATTTTATGAGAACCATATGTGACATTGTATGGGAGTCAGACATGTTAATTATTGTCCTTAATTTTACTGGATTATATACATGCATCTCCCACCAACATGGTTTACAAGCAGTTGAATATTTTCTTAAAACACGATCATTGAGGTTTTCAAAACATAATGCGATGCTGTTAGAATTTTTGTCCTTTTGCCTCAATAACAATATTTTCCTGTTTCAGAAACAATATTTCAGGCAGTGTAGGGTTGCGGCGATGGGAACCTGCTTCACCCCCAGCTACGCGAACTTGTTCGTCGGCTGGTGGGAAAAGCAGGTTGCCTGGGCATTGGGTCTCATCCATTAAAGGTTGGTAACGTTACATCGACGACCTTTTCATATTTTGGAAAGGTCCTCGAACATCAAACACCTGCATGATAACACAGTGAACCTGCATTTCAGTGGCAATATAAGCAACACTGAGGTTGACTTTTTAGATTTAAAAGTCTTTATTAAAGATGGCAACATATGCACCTCACTCTATCGGAAAATAACCGCTGGAAATTCGATTCTTAAAGCAAGCAGCTGCCATCCCAAATCACTAAAGAACAGCATTCTGTATGCTCCGTATTAAAAGAAATTGTACAAGATCTACCGATTTTGATACAGCGGCCCATGAATCTATTTTAAGGTTCCAAGTAAGAGGGTACTCGGACCAGATTTTAGAAAAGGCATATGATAAAGTTCAAACAATTTCAAGAACTAATCTTCTTAAAGAGAATTAAAAGACATCTACAAAGGAAGATAATACACCTAGGTTAATCACCACCTTTTCCAGAGAGTCCATAGAAATACATAACATCATGAAACAAAATTTGCAGATTCCAAGATCAGATGGGATAATAGGCAAAGAGCTAGCTTGCTATCCAAAAATCACTTATCGAAAGAATCGTTCACTGAGGGATCTCCTAGTGCATAGTCATTTTGACTCAGTTCCACATACACCCAGACTAGGTAATTTGATGGGATTTCATCCCTGTCAAAACTGCAAGGCGTGCAAAGCGAGCATCAAACAAATCAATTACCAAGTCCCTGGGAAACCTCTAACCAGAAAAATTACTAAATTTCTAACATGTACCACCCAATTCTGTGTTTACTGTCTTGTCTGCCCATGTAAACTGCAATACATAGGCAGTACAATTCAGCCAGTGAAGAGGAGAATTTTAGAACATGCAAGGGCAATACAGCATATTGATTCAAACTACCCAGTAGCAAGGCATTTTGCAAAAGAACACAGAAGTTACCGGAATCTCCTGCATTTCTTCTGTCTTGACCAAGTTTCTATCAAAGAAAGAGGCGGCGACAGGGAAATTCAGCTGCGACGCCTCGAGTCAAGATATTTCATTGATCTTAATACTAGAACTCCCTTTGGGTTAAACACAGAAGAAGAATTAGCCATACACCTAGGCAAGTGAGTCCCAGTTTCCAAGATATCTTTGATTAACTATAGTAGTACTTGCAAAGCCGAACCCATGAATCAAGAATATATATATCCATTATATGTAAAAATATTCTCATCGATTAACTATTTAGTTAATTATGAATGGTGAACTACGTTTTCAACAATGATTGAGCATTTTCCTACAACTTGAGTAATGCATATGTAAATATTTCTGTCCTATAACTAATGGCTTTTTCATAATTTATAAAACAAATGCAATAAGTGTTGACAATCATGAATTAATTGAATGATTGGGCAAATTTGCAGATTAAGTTTGATTCAATGCCCATCCAGGGCTATATCTCTATGTATTTTTAGGTGTTTATTTAAAAGTCACTTGGGGAAAGTGCATGTAAAATCACACACTCCAAGATGGCTGCATTGCATGCATCAAATCAAGTCCATCGTTGCTATTCAACACAGCAAATGACGTGATTAAGTCAAAAAACTTTATTTAACAAATGAATTTTTGTGTTATTTGGTAACAGCTGGAGGAAGGCGCGATGCCGAAACGCGTCCTGTTGCTAATTTTCTGAATAAACTTGGATTATAAACCTTGTCCATGGAGTGCAGTCCGTTCCCTTTTGTCACAAGGGGGAAATTTAGCGGTGATATATATATATAGATATATATATATATATATATATATATATATATATATATATATATATATATATATATATATATATATATATATATATATATATATATTTATATATATATATGCAAAGCTCCACTGCCAAAGACAGAGAGGACCAGCACTCCAGTCAGGTTAATCCCAATATGGATTTATTTCGCAAAAACAATTCAAACAGATGCGTTTCAGCCTTAGCTTTCGTCAGTGTCGGCTGGCATCAGTGAGGCGGACATTGATATTGACAAAACTTAACCCCTTCAGTGCTAATGACAAGGGTAACTCGTCATGGAGTTTCCATTGATTTCAATGGAAAGTCAATGGGAAGAGGTGGATGTACCTTAGCATCCAAGTGGTTAATCATCGAAATTGGGGAAGGACTGATTTAATTACAATTGCAGTCGCCATATTGGAATGTGCAAAGAAACATCGGAACGATTTCATTCACTTTCTTCGGATAAATATATCATTTAACTTATAGTCTTTGATAATTCATATTACATTAATCTCTGCAGCAAACATGATTCCAATATTTGCAATAAAAGTCTCGTATTATTTAGAGAAACATTTGTATAGGACACAACACAAAATAGTTCAGATATATATACATATATACAGGTTACAGGTGAGTTATCAGCTCTTCCCTGGCGTTTAGGCCCTTTTGTGACTTGGTTTGGAGTTCGATAATGTATCTCGACTCCAAACGTTGCAACCTCTTCTGCCTGTCTCCCCCCCTGATGTCATTAGGGATACAGTCTAAGCAGAAGAATTGAAGGAGAGTTCCATTGCTGTTGTGGAAGCTGGCAAAGTGGCGTGCTACAGGGTAGTTCTCATCCCTGTTAGCAATCGCTCTCTGATGCTCCAGTATGCGCATCTTCACCGCATTAACCGCGCTCCCTACGTATTGGTAGCCACATGGGCATTCCAGGCAGTACACTACATGCGTAGTGGTACATGTCATAAATTTACTAATTCTAGTCCAGGATTTTTTGTCCGGAACTTGGTAAGTTAGAATTCTCTTACTGGTGCTACACGCCTTACATTTCCCACACGGAAACGATCCATGTAGGTTCTGTAATCCTGATTTAGGAGGTGTTTTTGTGAGATGACTTTCTACCAATTGGTCTTTCAAAGACCTAGATTTTCTGAATGTAATTTTAGGGTGGTCAGGAAGTTCCTTTCCTATCACCATGTCTGTTTTTAAAATTCTCCAATTCCTGCACAGTATAGCTCTTATTTTACTGGCTGCTGATGAATAGGTGGTAATTAATCTTAGGCTTCCTGTCTGGTCATCTATTGTGTTGGTTTGTGTATTCCTCAGTAGTGTCTGTCTATCAGCCAGTTCTACTTTCTCTCTAGCTGATTGCAATGTTTTTTCTGAGCAGCCTCTCGCTTTAAAGCATCTGAGGCTATTCATAGCTCCCTGATCATAGTCCTCCTTTCTTGAGCTGTTTCTCTTTATTCGTAACAGTTCCCCATAGGGGATACTGTTAACTAAGCTGGCTGGGTGGCTGCAACGCCCATGTAGGACAGAGTTGCCGGCCGTTCTCTTTCTGTACAGGTGTGTTTGAATAGTGCAAGATTCTGCAAACACTCTCAGATCTAAGAAATTCACCTCCCTATTGCTCATTTCGTGCGTGAATTTCAAATTGAGGTTGTTGACATTGAGGGCGGAGATATACTCTTCTGCTGATACCTCAGACCCCTTCCATATGACGAAGAGGTCGTCGATATATCTTTGCCAGCAGACTACTCGATCCACCCATTCGCCTTTATCATCGGCCCAGGCCACCTGCTTCTCCTACCAGCCCACGAACAAGTTTGGGTAATTGGGGGCGAAGCAGGTGCCCATTGCCGTACCCCTTATTTATCGATACCTCTGGCCCTGAAAGATGAAGATATTATTATTTAGGCAAAATGCTATAAATTCAACTAACATTTCGCCATGCTGCAAATATCTGATTGGACGCTGCCCCAAAAAGGTCTTGACTGCTGCTATGCCATCTTGATGTCTTATACTTGTGTATAAGTTGCAAATATCGAGTGTTATCATTATGAAATCATCCTCCCAACCAATATCCTGTATTTGTTGCAGGAAGTCCTTCGTGTCCTTAGTATAAGAACTTAACTGGGCAACTAATGGTGCAAGAAAATAGTCAATGCATTTTGACATGTTTTCCGTTAGCCCTCCTATTGACGATACAATGGGTCTTCCTGGTGGTCTAGCAGCGTCTTTATGTATTTTAGGTAGATGGTAAAATGTTGGTATTTTGGGCTGGCTGTTTTGTAGGAACAATAGTTCTTCCCTCGATAGTATTCCTCTTATGTGCCATTTGTTGATAAGATCAGTATATTCCTGAATACTCTTTTTGTACTCGTCCTCAGTAGTCGGGCGTAGTTTGTCGTGTCCTGTAATTGTTGGAGTGCCTCCTTGCAGTAGTTATTGTAAGTTTGTATGACGACATTGCCGCCTTTATCCGATGGCTTTCTTACAATTGAGTCATCCTGTTCCAAACTTTGTACTGCTTTTCTCTGGTTCATAGATATGTTCCATTCAATTTTATTCTTTGAGTCCTCCTCTTTCCTTCTCAAGTTCTGAAGTTCACGGATCACCGTTTCTGAGAAAACATCAATAGCATCTATTGGTGACTGTGGACAGAAGCGTGATGTTGGTTTGAAAGGGCTTGTTTCCCCAACTTGGGTTATCCCCATTTCAGCTGCTCGGGTAACATAATCCATTTGTGGCGTTTCTTGAGTGCTATATTCATTTCTCAGTTCTTCCAACACCGCTAGTGCTTCCAAATCATGTATATTTATTTCTCCAGGTTCAAGTTCATTCCTATGTCCCCTAGCCACATCTCTCGTGTCCGTTCCCCAGGGGATCTTGATTTGAAAAATTTCAACAGTTTGAGTTTCCGGATAAATTTAAATAAGTCTGTCCGGGTTTGGGTGTATTCATAGCGACTTGTGGGGCAGAAGGTGAGACCTAGTTTTAATACTGTTTCTTCTTCCGGGGTCAATATGCGCGGGGAGAGATTTATGATGGTCAAATCATCCTCTAAATCCTGTTGTTTCGCCCCCTTCGGGTTCTGGTTGGCCTTACTCCATTGCCTGTGCTTCCTCCTGCCCCTCCTTTTGATGCGTTGGTGTTTGTTGGTTGTTCCAGGGGGCGACATTCCCCCTCGCCCTCAGCCATGATTGTCTGATGAGGCCGAATTCCTCGCGAAAAGAAGGTTGCTGTCTCTCCCCTTGTCCTCCACTGGGGCCCTCCTCCTCCGATTGTTCCGCACTGGTTATTTCAGAATTCTGAGGTCTCCCTAACCTCCACCACTTTCTGTGTCTTTGTTCTCAAATTGCGGCACAGTGCGTCGTATTTTCTAGCAAAGGTTAGGATCCTTCCTTGCTCGTAATCACGGGCGTCTCTTTCAAACTTCTGTTGTTTTCTTAGTTAAATTTTTTTCTCATATGCAGTTAGTCTTTTCTTTATTACTTATTTCTCCTCGTCATGTTAAATTTGCTCAACTGTTTCCAAAATATTCTTTTCCAGCGTTTCTATATCTTTTAATGCTTTTTCGCGATCCTTCCAGGCAAATCTAATTATGATCCTCAACATCCCCTCAGAGAAGTGTGCCATGAATTCCGCCCATTCACTTAGTCAATCCAGGTCTGGATTTTCATAATCTGGGATGGTGTATATACGGAGGCCCCGTGGAACTCTATTCTCCTCAATATAATGCTGAAGGGAGGTGGCCTCCCACCACTTCCTAATTTCTCTTTCGTATAGTCTTTCTAGCTGTTGGTATTTATTTATGATATTAGTTTGTGCAGTGTTTGTGTCTGTGTTGCGCTCTGCAATTCTCCCCCAGAGCGGATTTTAAATATTCCAGTCGCCACCTCCCGACGGGCAGTTTCACTAAACATTTGTATGTCCAGATGGTAGCGTTTCCTGACTCGCTCGTGCCGTCTATACCAAGAATGCCGTCGTCTCCTACCTATATATATGTCACCACAAAGAGGCTTAAACGTCCGGACCCATGGCGCCTCTGGTTCTGGTGTGAAAATCCTTGGCAGAGCCTCACCGAACAATATTGCCAACAACTTCCTCGTGATGTGAAAAATGAAAACACACTCGCAGGAGGTAGCGGATCCGCAATTCTTTTAATCCATCCAAAATTAACTCCCAGGGAACAAAAACCAGCGCATTTCGTTATCCCCTGATAACTTGCTCGGTGTTTACAACAAACAGGTTTGAATACAGCCATTAAAACATTTTAAATGCACCATGTGACTCGTGATGTCATCCTTTTTTATTCCTATAACCTAACACTTGGTTAGTGTATTTAATAAGAATCCCTTTGCTCAACAAAGGAAGGTAATCACTCAACTTCATTGGATCCAATGTTTATTTCATGCCTCACATGTTATTTATCTCATCTCTGCGATTCTGCAGCTACACAATTAAACATGGCGGTGATATTCTCCCCTAATCCAGCTCTCCAGTTGGCCAATATTTCCGTTTGGGACTACTGCTTTATAGATAGCAATCATTTAAGATGTCATTAAAAAATGTACTCCATATTTCGCCCTCCAGTGAGCCTTAGAACTATATTTAATTTTAGTATTAGGTCTTATTGTAGCCCCTAACATCTAATGGAGGGAGAGGATTTTTTAACCTACCATTTAGCAATTATTTTTTTATATTAATTGGACCCCAAATTCTTTTGTGTAGCAACTCTTCATAAGGCAACAGAAAACACAAAAGTAATCATTAACACCACACATAAAACTGCCCATCTCCATACCACTTATTCCTCCTAAAAAACAAGAAAAAAAATATTCCCTTAAACATGTACAAAAAGTTCCTCACTTTGTTTAAGACCCCAGGGAGTGAAAGTTCTGAAGTTCAATATTTGTCGGGATTCTCTCTGTCTTAATTTATTTTCCCGATCTCCACCTCTCTCGTTGATGGGTATAATTTCAAGTGCGTAAAAACGCAAGGCTTTCCAATCCCCTCCATGTTTTTTCTTCCATGTGTTTTGCAACTGCGTTGCTTCTGTCCTGATTCACCTTTGCATGCACATGTTTGAGTATTCTTTTTTTCAACTCACATTTTGTGCTCCCAATGTATTTTAATGCACATGGGCATTCAATCACATAAACAACGAATTTGTCGTTTATGTGATTGAATGCCTATGTGCATACTCGAACATGTGCTGGATGTTATAGTTAGCTGGACATTTCACTTGTATAAAACCATTGAAATTTCCCCGTTATAGTTAGTTGTACTAACTATAACTCCTGCGCCCTGATGACATCACTGATGACATCTCAAATGACATCACTGATGACATCACTGATGACATCATCCAGCGAATGTGGTTTGGTTCGATATTTAAATATGTGTTATATATATAGCAATCTGTATTGAAGAATGAGTAGATCTATAAGTGTCTGAATGTAGGATTTAGTACCAATGTGATTGACTGTCTAAGTGACAAATTTAAAGTGTGTCTCTAAATATATGGGATATTGATTAAACTGTGTGAATATCTATATCACTCTAGCTCTTGTTGTGTAAAGTACTACATAAATTGGTTACTAGGTATGTCAAAGTCTATATTAGCTATTAATTAGTTACGTGAGTATTTGTATGGGATAGTGAATGAATGTGTGTGTGGTTCGGTGGGGGATAGGTAACTGTCCAAAGATGCGTAAACAGTTGATTTAGTAGGTATATGAGGTTAAGATTGTATGTGGAAACAGTTGTTTGAGTGAGTGAACCTCTTTATAGGTGTGGTGATGAGTAAATATTTCTCAATCATACATGTCCAAGAAAGCAGAAATGTAAAAGGTTGTGTATGTGACAGTTGTTGTATATAAATAAGTATACTGAAGACTCAGTGATTGTATGAGTGACTGTATGGCTAACTGTATACTTGTAATAGTGATTCTATAAGACACTAAGTATGACTTTCTAACTATATGAATAAATAAAGCTGTGTTTATGTAACTGTGTACCTTAGTAAATATAACTATGATCAATTGTTTGCATAAGTGAGTAGGATTTCTGCATTAGCAAATAGGATGTGTACTGTTGTGTATTGTTGATGTAGTTGTATAAGTATATTTCATAGTATTCTTTTGATATTTGTTAGCATGTATAACTGAATATATATGTAAGTATTTAGATGTAGGAATCACTAAGTGGGTTTTTAGAAACTTGTATTAGTGTATCACTGGTTTCAAACATGATACTCCATATTTTATAATGCGTGTTGAAAGGTTATGCTACTGTACGATGAGGTGTATCCGCTTGTCACGTGGATGATGTCATCAGTAATGTCATTTGAGTTGTCATCAGTGATGTCACTGACCATGTCATGAATGATGTAATATGTGACATCATCAGCAGTGGATTGCGGGCGCGCGAGTTATAGTTAGTACAACTAACTATAACGGGGGAATATCAATGGTTTTATACGAGTGAAATGTCCAGCTAACTATAACACCCCTGAAACCTATGGTTTTTTCAGTGAATTTCTAAGGTTTTTAAAATGCTAATAACTAAATATAACTTGTCTGAAACCTATGTTTTTTTCAGTGAATTTCAAAGGTTTTTTAAATGCTAATTCCTAACTATAACGTCTGTGAAACCTATAGTTTTTTCAGCAAATTTCGAAGGTTTTGTAAATGCTAATTCCTAACTATAACATATGCAAAATCTATGTTTGTTTTAGTGAATTTCAAAGATTTTTTAAATCATAATTTTAAAATATATTTATTGTTTTTTTAATATTTTCTAACGAAATTTTGTAAGCTTTTTATTTTTAAATGTTATTTTTTAAATTACATTACACATTTTTTTAATTACAATTTTTTTTACATATTTTTTTTTTTATTATTATATATTTTTCATAATATACTTAAATTATTTATTTATTTATTTATTTTTTCTTGGAGTTGCGCACCGTACGAACTTCCTGCTCGTTTACTGTGCAAAACGTGTCCGCTATTTTAGGGTCGCTGTCTAGGAACCACGTAGGGTGTGCGACGGGTATGCCTTTTCCAATGCAGTTGCTATGCGACCTATGCGTGACGCCTGGAGCATACGGGAGATGTACGTATAACGTGACGTGACGTGATGGACGTGCTGTGACGTCATATGCTAATCGGACGCGGTGGGTGTGCGGCTTCCGCGATTTCTTTAATGTTGATAAACTTATTTAAAAACTTTTTTATATATATTTAATATAAATATTAAGACAAGAGATTATCTGAGGTTATTATAAAAATAATATTCTTTAACTTTCTTAAAATGTACATCCTTTTTAATGCAATTTCGCATGATGCAAGCAGGCTGCGTACTGAGTGTGCACATCCTATGCGCATCCTGCGCGCGCGCACCCCATGTGACTTTAAAAACAGAGATTTGATTGGTTCATTACACTTCCTATTGAAACTATTATAGGACCCCTCCCATTTCAATCACTCTTATTAGAACATTTTTTAGGGAAAGACCTCCTGAGAAGATCTGCTTCTCTTTCTTTTTTGGACAAGAGATTCATTTAAAGATACTATGGCTGCTATCTACCATCATCCTCTGATTCAGAGAAGTTATCAGAGCAAGAATTTGTTCCTGAACCTCCACCAAAGGAAATATATACCAGCATTGTCTGGAAATGTTTCATCTTTCCACCAGGCTTAAAAAAGGTGAATGCAAAAAAATGTACTTGCCAAATATGCAATGAAGTCCTTTCAAGGCGAGATCCCAACAAAAAGTACTCATGCGGAACTGCAAGTATGCGGAAGCACTTTCAATCTAAGCATCCAGTCAACTTTGCAAGGGAGGAGTTAAGGAGATTGAGAAAGGCTCCTCCTGCTTCATCAGAAGGCCCGAGTACAAGTGGAGCAACACCATCAACCTCTACCACACACCCTGATATTCGTCCCCAATTTGTGAAACTTAGAATGAGCTGTGTAAAATGTGGATGGATGATAGCATATGGAGAGCAGTCGGTGGATCTGGTGTGTTGGGGGAAGCAGAACTCGCCTGTCACCACGCCGTGAGGGCAACGGCCTTCACTTTGACACACAGGACCGCCGTGAGGGGAACGGCACAAGTCGAGCGGGGAACACGCCGGGAGGAGGACTACAGTTCCCAGCTGCCCCGGGGACCCTGTGACGCCACACACACGCCCGGAGGCGCTTCAAATCAGCGGAGCGCCGAAGCGCTCAGGGGGCAGCAGAACTCGCCTGTCACCACCCGTGAGGGCAACGGCCTTCACTTTGACACACAGGACCGCCGTGAGGGGAACGGCACAAGTCGAGCGGGGAACACACCGGGAGGAGGACTACAGTTCCCAGCTGCCCCGGGGACCCTGTGACGCCGCACACACGCCCGGAGGCGCTTCAAATCAGCGGAACGCCTCTCGCCCCGCGAGTCGCGCGCGGGAGCAGCCGGGAGAAGCCCGGGACAAGGGCGGGGCCATCTGCGGCCATCAGAGGCCTGAGGAGGCCGGGCCTGGCCAACCCCCCTTGAAATGGAATTCTAACCGGAGGGGAACGGACTTAACGGACTTAAGGTATAAACTTCTTTTTTGCCTATTGACTTCTTCAACCCCCTTACAGATCTCTTCAAGCTGCTACAGTAGCAGATTTGATGAACTACCCCTGGGGGAGGTGATATTGCTTCAGTGTCCACAATAAAAAGCTGGTTCGCTATGAACTGCAAGGGGGCTACTAGAAATCTAGACATTCAGAGTAATTCACTTAGGGGAACAATGGATTATTATATTAAGAGCTCTGTTCTCCCTATTGCCCGTGAACTAGAGAGGATTGAGAGCTCGGTGGTTATGGATAGTTCTCCGAGTGCTTGTTCGTCTCCACAGACTCCCGCTACGACCCAAGCATTTTCATTACTGGAGGAGCTAAATAACATGTGCAGATCCTCATATGCACCTGTGTCATTAGAAGGTTCTCAATCTAGAGCTCCCATCTCCCCTATACCAATAATTAGCCCTAGGACTAGAATACCATCTCAATCTATCCAAACCCCACAGGCTATCCCACATGTAACACGCTCAAAGGAAAATACATACAGCGCTGCTGCTACTCAGGTCCCCTCCAACCAGGTCTCCCCCGCTAAAAGGAAGAAGGATGGGGTTCGAAACTTGGGGAGGCAGACCAAACAACCAATATTATCCACAAAACCCCCACTTCCTAATACTCCTAGCTTTGTAAAATCTAAAGAATCTACCAACGCCACCTTATTGGCCTCGTTTGAAATTTTGATAAAATCCATAATTGCTCCGTTAATTGACAAAATGACCAGTTTGGGGGATAGACTTTCAGGGGTTGAGGAAGCAATCAAGGCAAACCCATTATATTTAAGAACCAAGGCAGGACCCAATCAGCCACCATGTACCTCTCGTCCACCACACCCAGGTCCCACAGAAATATCCAACCCCACCATTCAAAGCAAGACCATTCACAAACAACCAGTAACCCAATATATTAAAAACTCAAACATCTCAAAGGCAGTCACATCTTCACAGAGTTCCCAGCCTAGAAAAGGCCCACAAGGGAATAGAGGTCAGCTCTGACAATGCGCTCCAAAAAACCAAACACCTAAACTTACCACCGGAGGCCGCTCCTTTCGTGTGCGTCATCTCAGGTGTACCAGAACTCCCACTGGGGAAATACGAACACAATCAAGAGCTAAGAAATAAGGTAGCAATTTTGCTCACCAAAAATAGATCTCTCCCACCCAACATTGATGGCACTATACTTAGCGTAAGAAGGGTGGGCTGGTTAGGACCTCTCCCGAAAAATATTGCGGGTGATCTGGTACTTGTCAAATTCAGGAACAGGCATGTCGTCTCATACCTTCAGTCTCGACAGCCTCAGCTATGAGATGGACCTATATCCACTTGGAGTTTAACTGATTTCTATCCCAGAATTTTCCATCCTTTGCCGTATTCCCAAAAAGAACATAACAACATCTGGAGGGCCAGAACTGGTCATGTCTTCAGTGGCCGATTTACTCCCGATTTACTCCCACATTTAATTAAATTTATCTTACTCTCCTGTTCTTAATGTTTAGTTGATTTATTTTATTGATTTAATCTTTGTTTAACACATGTCAATTTTCATAAAATGGAACCTATTAATGTAATTGTTTATTTTCGTGCTCTGTCTTGTACATGCTTTTATGAAACGTTTTTACTTTTCGAATAAAGCTAATTGAATTGAGTGTGTCGAGCAGTTGACAACCACCATTGTTAGATTTATTTTCTCCTCTCCTCCCAGTTTTTAGTTTTCTTTTCCCAGGTTCTATTTTTTTCCCCTGTTTTAAAAAAACAAAATAAAAAATACAAATCATTCAAAAAATCCCCCCCCCAAAAAAAAGAAAAAAAAAGTTATTTTCAGAACTAACTACTCTGGTTAAAGAAAGATCTAAACTAGCATGCTAGTGTGTGAAAGGTGAGATGAATGTATGTGTACTGCATAATTGACTGTAAAAGTAGATTTCTGATGTGTGGTGAATGCATAAGTGCAGAATTATCAGGAAGTGCTGCAGCATGACACTGTAAATTGTTTAACTACAGCATGCTGTGGTACTTCCGAAGCACAGGGATGTAACATATGTATATAAATATGTTGCAACTATGTACTTCCCTCTGAACAGCTGCACAAACTGCAGCCATGTGGTGAGACAGGCACCCTTGCACCATCGGGCAAGGATGTCCCTGTCATGTGAAGTTTGTTTTTATGCAAGAAGGGACACCTTCCTGCACAAAAACAATCAGTAAAGGCATTTTTCTCCTTCAATATCTGCTGTGCATTGCAGCATATTGAAAGTGAAAAAATGAGAAGTGAAAACAGTTTTCCTCATTGTGCTTTGCTACACCAATAGGAGAATGGTGTAACATTCACAAACATGTCCAGATTTATGATATCTGATAAATCTGGAGATGTGTCTTGTTCTATGAGTGTTCTGTGCGAACATGCACAGCAAAACCTATAGAACACCTTTTCACCGCAAAGTACTGTGTATGATGAGATTATATTTACATGTAAAAGAAAAGGTTAACAGAATGCCTTTTCCTCACCTTATAAATAAGAACGAGAGTTAATGGCTAGGCCAATTGTCATTATACAAGTACATTTGTGTACTAATAACAAAGAATAACATACATTTACAATTACTTACGTTTTAGGAAACTGATAGGACATTATTATATATTACTGAAGGGAAGGTATGTGATCTAATATGACATATGCAAAAACACTGACTGATGAGGTTTAAGTTAAAGAGTTTCATTTTTTTTAATTCTGAAATTATTAAGACCTGCAAAACAACCATATTAGTCTATTCTGTATAATACCATATATCTTGCAGACAGGTGTTCTGAAGCTGTCCCCTATTTTATACCTTTTTGCGTTACAATTTTCTGACAGAAATCTAGTCCATCCATGTTCCTTTTCTTCAACTGTGTGGAAACACAGTCCATTGTGCATTTTAAGACTTACTAAAACTTACGTCAACAGTAATACACGTAAAAAACATTTCACATTTTATTAACTTGTTTGTTATAATCTAAATGGTGGTAAATTTGATATTTTAAAATTAAGATCTGTAAAGAAAAAAGAAAATATAGTTATAACATATAATAATACATTTTTAACAGCACAGCATAATTTTAACATTTTACAAAGTAATTACTTTGCCTTTTTTGCTGTTCTCAGGATATATTGAATTTCACTAGAAACAGTGATTTCAATTGTACTCATCACATAACAGCAGGCAAAAAAAACAATCAATTAGATTGTTTAAAAAAATCCAATAATACATCTATAGTAAAATACTAGATAATACAAATCACACATATATAAAATGATTACTGCTAAGAAAATGTTATAACTTAAATTTATAAACACTATAAATAATGCCAGTTAAAATTATACACCGAGACAATGTGCAACAAAAAGTCCATATTTCATAAAAATACCAAATTGTATTTTTGCAGTAATTTTTATGTAAATTGTCCAATGATAATCCTATGAAATGATAACAATAAATTCCTCAGAGGCTGAATTACCTTTCTAAAACTTTGGCTTTAAAAATATTAGATAGAAATTTGGCAATTCGAAAGGCAAACGTTGTTTGAAAACCAACTCAGCATCATTACAAAGACTCCAGCCTTTCTCACTTTTGAGATATGCAGTGTAATGTGCTGATGTCATTGAAGATCCATTGTGGAAAATGATTGCTACTGCTACAAAAGTCCTTCCAGATATTGATAGTTGTGTAGCAACAACATGTTTTATTAAAGTGTCCAATTTTCTTCCATCAGCTGTACAACTTTGCATCATTAAAATTATATATTTTCCATATCTTTGGATAAATAATATTGATGACATTTCTGATTTGCATTGCCTACACTCCATGTTTTGGTTTGCAGCTTTAACTAATTTACTGAAAGACACTGATTTACAGTCCGGTAATGTCAAATTTAAAAAAAATTCAGTGTCTACATTAGTGCTACATGTATACATACAATTTTCACATTGATGTTCCCATTTATAACAAAGGCCAAAAATATTCTCTATATCTACACCTTCAATTTCCAATTCTGTAAGCATATACATTAGAAACTCCTGAGCATCTTGTTGGATATTTTGTGTAAATTGTGTAGAACCAGAACATACATCCAAAAGATTACGAACATCAGAAACACTTTGTATTTTACTTTTATCTGTTCTCAATTTTTCATAAAGAGAATGTATCAAGGAGCAAAATCTTTTATCCCGATTCTCCATAATTTGCTGTTGCAACCCTTCAAGAAAAAAAACCAACATTGACCACAACAATAGCATCGCAGTTGACACCAGAACTATTTTCAAACTGAAAACCACCAATCTCTTCAACAGTGCCCTTTTTGTTTTTGCTTGCAATCACAACATTATCTTGTTTTTTCCCCTTCTCCACACCTTCAGTACAGATATTCTCATACCTTCTTTTTCTAGCAACCACATGCTTTTCAAATACAGGATATTGACCTAAATTAGGAGCATATGTTCTTCTTAACCTATTGTACTCTTTGACACAGTTGGCATCTGCAGTAATCTTAGTATCATCAAAATCAATCAAAAACAAACCAGATAATGTTCTGACTCGCGACAAAGCAACATATGCCGTACCTTCTTTAAACACAGAATTTCCATGTTCACCAAAGCACTGTCAACACTTAAACCTTGAGATTTATGAATAGTCACTGCATATCATATGAAACAGAGGACCCAGTGGGGAATCATACTTGCAGCAAAACACCGACACCGGGCACAAGTGCCCAGGGAGTTTAATAACAAACCTCTCTAACAAAATACTAAACCCTACGGAAACGAAGGTTTTAGAGAAAGGACTTGGATTTGTCCATACTGCCAGACCAGACAAATTCAAACTCCACTGCGAGTTATCTGAGTTCTTCAGAAAGCTAAAACTCAAAGCATTTTTTGAGTCTAAAGACGACTCCACATTGAATCCCCCTATTTTTTATACCAATTTAAGGTTGAAGTCAACCTTTGTGCCACCTCCACATACTATCCCAGCAGAAATAACAGCATTTGAACAGGCGGTTTTCAACGACATGGAATCCTTACCAGCACCAGCGCCATTCAAAAACTTCTCTGCTCTAGAATACCAGGCCCTAGAAGGCCTGAAGAACAACAAAGGAATCACAATCAAGCCTGCCGACAAGGGTGGTGGCATTGTGATCCAAAATACATCGGATTACGACAAAGTATGTCTCAACCTCCTTAACAACAGAACCAACTATACCCCTCTCGCAACAGATCCTACTCCAGAACTTAAGGCACGCATCCACAACCTAGTCAAGGAAGCTGAGGAGAATGAACAGGTCTCCAGACATGAGGCGGCATTTCCAATGGCAGGTGGAGCCATTACTCCTTACTTTTATACGCTACCAAAGACTCACAAGAATACAACCCCACCTCCAGGCAGACCAATTGTGTCGGGGATTGGTTCTCTCCTAGACCACCTCTCGACGTTTTGTGACCACTATCTAAAACCTCTGATACAGAACACCCCTACGTATCTAAAAGATACCAAAAATCTCCTGCAATTACTAGAACAGGTAACTTTTGAGGAAGACTCCATTATCTTGGTAACCCTTGATATTGAGAGTCTATATACGAGCATCCCTCAGGACGACACTCTTAGTCGTTAAGACTGCCTTAGACTCAATTGTGTGGGAATACAAAACACCGAAGGAATTCATACTACAATGTGCCAAGATAGCTCTGAAAGAAAACTATTTTGAATTCCAAGGCAAACTATATCTCCAGAGTACTGGAACGCCTATGGAGAGCACATTTTCTCCTAGCATAGCCGGACTCTTCGTCCACGACTTTGAGGCCAAGTATATTCTACCCTCTAACAATCCCTTCACCTCCCCATAGGATTATGGAGAAGGTATATTGATGACATTTTCCTCATCTGGAAGGGTGATGAAACTACCCTAGAACAATTCTTGAACTGGGTAAATACCTTAGACCCATATCTAAAATGTACCTACCGCACCAGCAAGGAAGCAGTGGTATTCCTGGATGTAGTTGTCAAAGTGAGTGGCACAGTCTTAACCACCAAGACACACTACAAACCTATGGCCAAGAACAACCTACTTGAGTTCTCTAGTTTCCATCCAAGACCGCTCAGAGAGAACTTACCCTATGGTCAATACCTCCGGCTACGAAGGAATTGTAGTGACATCAGAGATTATAAAACTCAAGCTACCGATCTCACCCTGAAATTGAAATCAAGAGGCTATCCATCTCATATCCTAGAGAAAGGAAACAAACATGCAAGAAACCAACCACGTGAAGCACTTCTGGAAAAAACCATCAAGGAACCAATGGACATGCCACTGACATGCGTCACCACCTATAGTTGCCTATCAGACGCCATGAAGAAGTCCATCAATAAGCACTGGAAGATCATCACAAGCAACAAAAAAACCTGGGAAAAACCACTTTTCTCATTCAAAAAAGCTAGGAGCCTGAAGGACTCCTTGGTACATACACGACCAACACCTGAAACGTCTAACTCACTAAATGAAAGATCTATTACAAGTGCATGGGGTTTACCACCAATTACTGGGCACTACCCATGTTTGAAATGTAGTGTATGCCACTTGACCACACACACCAAACAACTTTCCCTTGAACCTGGCAAAATATGGACACAAAGAACACATACTAATTGCAATTCCACCAATGTGGTCTATCTCATCACGTGTCCCTGCCAAAAAAGATATGTGGGAATGACCACCCGCAAAGGCAAACAACGCATCTGCGAACATCGCAGTAACATCAGATGCCCAAAATTGACATCCAACATAACCATACCCCAAATGATCTTCGCTGGACCATCATTGAGCAAATCACCACAGAAAGCAACACGAGCAGTGTCCTTTTTGAAAAAGAACAACGCTGGATATATAGACTGGGGACTAATCTGAATGGCCTCAATGACCAAATTCCCTGGTCTACAGTACTCAAACGCTAGTCACTTAACTGTGCTACTGAATAGACCGTTCCCTTGGCTTTTACTGTACCAACTGTTAGTGGTAGATCCCTACAATCTTCCTTGTAGAACAGAACTTTTCATGTTATAATAACTATCTTAAGGTGCTGTTAACCCTTTTTCTTGATTTCCTCATAAAGAACTCTAACTAAGAATAATCACTGAGTGACCGCCTGATCACTATGGTGCTCTCAACCTTAAAAAAACATTCCATTCCCCACTCCTGACGAACCGTCATCATTTTATTAACCACCATGTCGGTGGATATTAGTGGTTTGGGCATTTCTCTTTTGTGTACAATTCGTCATGTTTAGTTCTTTGTCCAGTCCTTAATCGTGCGAACTAATAAAGTTTTTATTCACCTTCGGGACGCTAGGACACAGGCTTGGGTTTCAAGCCTCGCTGTCATTTTGGAAGCTGATTGGTGGCGAGCTCCACTGACTTCATAGTACGAGACAGCTTGAGTTTCAAGCCTCGTTTGAATGGTTAAGGCCTGATTGACTGCTGCGCGACGCCGACCGACCCCGCCCCTACCGACACCTTCACTTTAGCGTTTACCGATTCCGAGACCACATCCACGAGGTCCGGTTGCAGGATACGCTAGGTGCCAAACGGGTGTTGGGCGTGGCGGGCGTAAGATCCTTTTCTCCTACCACTACAGAGCTAAGTAAAATGCCTTCTACCATTACAATGTAACCTATCCTTATTTACCTGATCTAATGTCCCCCTGCAGGGTGTGCCATTGTCGGCTCCACCCCCCTCCCGAGACCTATGGGGTGTGGATCTTTTAATTTTCAAGTGAAAAATCCTTCATTTGTTTTATTATTATTTTTAACTGTTAAGTTCATATTTCTCTAGTCCTATGTGTGAATACATCACCTTTGGCCCGTTTTTCTGGCCCATTGATCGCTACCCACGAGTGATGCCATATCAGCCGATTTTAATCGGCCAGCTATCTTTCCATAGTGCATGTTCACTCGCTTGTCTGACCCCAGACCAGCGTTTTCTTGCACTAAACGTATTACATCAATTGAGCAGTCATCTCTTACCATAGTGCATGTTCACACGCTTGTCTGATCCCAGAACAGCGTTTTCCTGCACTTATCGTATTTGGATAACACCAAGGTCACGCAACTGGACTAGTCTTAAGCACTTCCACTCAGAGATCTGTTTCTTGCAGAAAACACCTCAGACAGATCGCACTAATTATGTGTTTGTCTTTTATGTATGTATGTCTTTTCTATTTTTCAGACTATACAGGTTCCTCAAATTTTGAGGTAATTCCCACTACTTGTTGGTTTGTTTTTTGCACTTGTTTTTCACTTAATTTTAACTTTCACGCCCTCAGGTAAGGGTGGGCCTTAGCGCGCCCACACCACCGAGGTACACATCTATACGGTCCTGAAGAAAGCCCAGTAAACTATACACATAAGGGCCGAAACATGTCGACCCCACTTTAAGTGGAAATATCCAAAATAATATTTGGTAGATTTCCAAACACATACGATTTTAACCATGTCAGGCTGACCACTGAATAAAGTTTTTCTTCTGGTACAGCTCTTTGGCATTTTTAAATCACTGTTTTTCACACCACTGTCACAAAAAACAGCTCCGCAGTATTCTGGCGTTGTAGCACACCAGGGAGGCATTCGGCTTCTCCTGGTGGGCCCGATGATGAAGCATGTCACCACCCAGGGTGGTGAGGGAGGGCTTCTAAAAAATCCCTCATGACTTCCAGTGTGAATAACTTAGGTGGATTCCTTCTCTGTTCTAGTGCTTACATTTAGCTTGACACTCTTTTCTTGTTTAACATAGTCACTGCATATGCCAGAGAAAATGGAAACTGTTTTCTACGGACATATAAATCTTTAAGAAGCAAAAAACGAACAGAGTAACAACCAATTTGTTTCACTTCTTCAATCTGATCAAATTTAATCTTTAAGAATTCAATACCATCGTTATTCGGATAATTAACAAAATCCACAACTTTGCCTGTTGCCCCATTAACTAAACCTTTTTTTACATCCAAATTACGCCTTAAAATTATCTGACAGTTCCTACATGCATTTAAATTCTTTTCTAAACCAGCAGTTTTAGATATTGATTTTTCTGGTCAAAATAAAAGTGATTCCTTCATGTTCTATTTTATCGATGGCTTCCATTTTTATTATTTCTTCATTTTCCTGTTTCAAAAGTTGTTCATTGAATATAGAACACTCATGCACTGTTGGCATTAAGCATATTACAGATTTATTTTCAGCAATTTCCATGTACATTTTCATTTGGAAACAACTTGGAAAGTAATCGAGTCTGTAAAGCTTGTTTGCCATGTTCTGTCAGTAGTCCAATTCTTATATTTTGGAGAATAGTTCCATAATCAACATCATTTGCCTGTCGCATATTTGTAATCAGTTCTTTGTATACAAAATATGGCCAAATGTTGACGTTTCCAACACTACCCAGAGACTTTCTGGTGTCTTCATGCGCAAGTGTTTTAAAAACTGGTTGTCCTTTTACAGGAGTCAGTTGCTGTAGATCTCCAAAAACTATGGCGTGTTTTCCTCCAAATAACACGTCATACTCTGTTTCAAGAATTTGCTGCATTCTTAAATGCACAAAGGCAAGCATTAAGTTTGATACCATGCTTACCTCATCAATAATGAGCAGTTTAATTTTCTTCAAGACTTTTGAAACTTCACAACAAGCTCCTCCAGATAGCTTATGGTATTCCAATTTGTTTTCATGCTCTACTGGTAGCATTAGTAAATTAGTAAACTATGTAAAGTAATCCCTTTAATGCTGTGTGCTGCCAACCAAGTTGGAGCAGTGACAACACAAGACAAATGGGAATCAGTTGTTTTCTTTAGATAAGTTGTAATTACTTTAATTAAGAAAACTTTTTCCTGTTCCAGCTTGTCCACTTATGTACATTCGGATAGGTTGAAATGACGTACATGAGCACTCTTTCTTTTCATGAAGTAATCCATGGTCAATCTGTTGTCTCACTTGCTCTTATATTTCTTTTTGCTCAACATTTAGGGGCCGATTAGGATGGCGGACGGACTTGCGTCCGTCCGCCATCCCAGAGGTGGAGGGACCGTCCGCATGGGCTGCGGCGGTCCCTCCGTGCAAATTAGGATGTGACCACCACCCTGGCGGTCACATCCTGGATATTTCACATTGCGGCGGGTGCTGCTTCAAGCAGCACCCGCCGCAATGTTAAAAGTGCATGTTTTACATTTACATGCACAAAGCGGCAGGCACCGCGCGGTGCCTGCCGCTTTGTGCATGTAAATGCTGGGGTGTACCATAGGTACCCCCCATGTGCACCCCCCACCCATCCACCCCCTGGGGGCCCGCAACGGGCCCCCAAAATCAAAAGTACACATGCTTTTCCACGGCGGAAAAACCGCCGCGGAAAAGCATGTTTACAAATGTTTCCTAATTTGGCTGGCGGTGTCTGATAGACACTGCCAGCCAAATGAGAGCTTTTCCGCCGCGGTTGTAATCCGACCGCGGCGGAAAAGCAGCGGACAGAAACCAAGACCCACCAGCCATCGTAATGCGGCGGTGGGTCTTTGGTGACTCCGCAGAGGATTTTCCGCCTCCTCCGGGCCGGAGGTGGCTTCCGCCGGCCCGGAGGAGGCGGAAAATCCTCCATCCTAATCGGCCCCTTAGTTTTTCTTCCAAGTTTCCTAAGTTTGTTACATCTTCTTGAGCTTGATACATTGCTGTTTCCACCTCATTCATGGCGATTGCTGTTTCGTTTTCAACAATTGGTTGTCCTAGTAGATCTTGACTCAGCGCAGCAGAACTTTGACTGTCTTGAGAACTGTCTCTAGAAATCTCAGCTGCAATTGTAGCTTCTTGATCAATTTCATTGTTCAACATTTTCACACAATTTGCAAAAGCACTGCATTGTATTCTATCTTTACAAGCATTAAAGGAATCTTCATAGCTCTGGAAATCTCCAAATAATTCCAGTTCTGAACGCCATAGTTTGAATAGTTGTAAAAGAGCTAAATAGTAAAATTCCCTTTTATCAGCAGTGTCACAACTCAGCTTCCTGTGATTAATCAAATTTCCTTTCCTTTGTTTTTTACGAAACATCCTTCGGAACCAATGACTCCATATTTTCCATCATTGATGTTCTCTGTAGTATTCCGTTTAAAAATGAAATTTTGCAACACTTCATAGAGACACATGTTCTCAAGATGATGACTTCTGTTTGGGTAATATGTGTCTAACATATTTGTTTTCAAAATATCTGTACTTTCTGTAACTTTTTCTGCTAAATATTCAATTTCTTCTACAGATTTCAGTACTCGATTTTGCATTGCTGCAAGACCTAGACTCACATAAAGGATTCTTCTAGATTTGGAGTATAGACTTGCAGATGATAACAGAGCTGAGCATTCATATGCTCCGATTTCTCAATGCCATAACATCTTTAAAATGAAACTGTATAATTTCTCACTTAGAGTCTTCTCGTGAGAAATCTCTTCCCACATTTCTTTCAATTCTGTCTTTTCTGATTTTGTAATATAAGATGTTACATATCGAGCAACAGCAATGGAATTTTCGGCAACATATTGAATATCCATGTTAGCATTCCACATGGACAAAATGACTGGGTTGTAGTCATTTATGTATTTTGACTCTTCATTTCTTCTTAAGTTGTAAGTATTTTTGGAGACTTTCTTGTGATAGTATGTCGCAAAGATGACATAAAACTGTTCACTCTTCCTTTCGATATTACAGGGCGTGGAAAGCCAAAACGACATTTGGTGTAGAACTTGTCCTTACAATTGTACTTTCGTCTACAGTATTTTCCACATCTGTGGCTTTGGAATTGTAAGACTCGTGCTCTTAAGTTGTTTTCTTCTGTGATGTTGGGTACAGCACATGTTGCATAGTGTTCAATAAAACTCAAAACAGTATCATCCGCATCTGTTCCAAATTTGGGACCGTCCTTAATCCTTAACAGCATATGTATATGAGGAGCACCTCTTGCTTGATACTCCTTTCTCCAAAAGAAATCCAGAACTTCTCCAAGAGGAGGATTTTTTTTATTGCAGATAAAAGACATCATAGCCTCAAATCTATGATTGAAATACCTGCATACATTAACATGATCCAAAGAGCACAAGTCTCCAGGTGTCTTGTATTCAATGTTTTTTATATTCAAATGTGCCTCTCAAAGAAATTCTAGTAAATCATCCCAAGCGTACTCAGCACAGCTCAGGGTAAGGAACCATGTTGGAGTTCCTAAGTACCGTAGCATACATTTCAGTTCTCCATGACAACGGTACCAACATTCATTAGTCCCACGCCGACATGCCATCAAATCAATGAGCTGAGATTCTAAATGATCATCTCTCTGGTGCACTTTATCCATAAAATCTTTTGCAGATACATTTTGCTGATGTATTCCAGATTTTAGAATATGGTTGACTGCATATGAAAGTCCAGACATGTCACTTTCAAACAAAAGATGAAATATGTAGGGGATACATTGTCAAAATCTTAGATCTTCTGCATTTAATCTTGTTGTCCGATATTCAGATGCAGGAATCTGCACAGGACATTCATCATATCGACCTCCTTTTCCAGTTGGGAACAATTGTGGAAAACAACGAGCTTCCAAGTTCTCTTCCCATACACTCATGGGACTTCCTTTTAGTTTTTTTCATTTGGAACAAATCAATAGTGTTTCCCATCAATTCTTTTGAATGAAGTGGATGCACACTGTAATGTTCATAGATTTCTTCACATCTTATCATATCCACTTTTTCAATTTGTCCACTTGACATTTCAGTATCATCTGCTAAAACTATTTCTTCTTCTCCTATATAAACATTCTTATAGTATATATTGTTTTTTATCAAATACAATGTTGCCTTTTGCACTTTCCTAACATCCACTAACTTCTGCCAGATTTTCTTCTTCTTAGTTGGCACACCATTAACAAGAATAACTAGTGGTTCACTTTCTACACTGTCTACAGCCTCCCCTCTTGCATATCTCTTGATTGCTTGCTCAAAAGTCAAAACGTCATCAAAATGCCCACAGTGCAACTTTGCATATTCCTGCAACACTGCACCTTTAGTGCCACTAACCCCCCCTACAAGTTCTGGAGTATTAACTGTCGATCTCTTCCTAAAAACAGAGATCATATATTCGACCTATTAACTTCCACCCAGCCAGATGCCCTGTTCCTAACGGAAACCTGGCTCCATACGAGCTCTGGGCCAGACGTGGCTAGTGCCCTACCACCTGGATATGTCATAGTTAGGCAGGACAGAGCCAGGGGGAAAGGTGGGGGGACAGCGATCATTTTTAAGGACACCTATTCCTGCTCTCCGGACGCTGTTCCTTTTCCAAACTGTGAAGCCGCACTATTCAAGATAGCGGTCTCCCCTCGACTGACGCTATCGGGCATTCTAATTTATCGCCACCCTTACGCAGTGGCTAACTTCATTCGCTGAGCGAGTTGCTCCCCACGCTATGAAGGCAGCTAATTTCACGATCCTGGGAGACCTAAATCTCCATCTAGAGGACACGCAGAACGGCTTAAGCAGAACGTTTTTATCCGTCTGCGAGGCCATCAATCTAATACTGCGCAACCGAGGCCCCATCCACCAGGCAGGCCATTTACTTGATCCTATCATCTCCAATATTTTGTTTGACTGTACCTCCCCTGCCCTCCCCCTCGATTGGTCCGATCATTATGCCATTTACTTCACCCTGCCTGCTGATACTACAAAGTGAATGCCCCTTCCTGGCAGTATGGGCAACCATAGAGCCTGGTCTAAGCTGAACATCTCGGCGTTCAACGCCTCACTTATTGCCACCTGCCCCAATACCAAACTTGGGTGCACTTCCCTGGCTCAGGAAGTATCTTACTGGTTAACTTCTAACATTAATCACCACCTGCCGCCGCGTCCCAGACGACCGATCCCTCATCTTGCCCCAGCCCCATGGTTCACGGACGATCTGAAAGCAATTAAATCTGAATGCAAACATCTGGAGAGATCTTGGCGAAAAACTTACGCCCTGAATGACAAATTAACCTATCGTTCAGCACTCAGGCAATACCATGGAGCCTGGAGAAAGGCAAAAGCCATTTTTGTCTCGGTGTCTATCGAAAAGGCCATCAACCGGCCGAAAGCCCTCTTCTCTATGGTCAAAAAGCTAGCAGGCTCAAATACCGTCCCCATTCCACCCGCGCTTGGGGAAGTGGAATGCAATGAAATTGCGGACTTTTTCATATCTAAATTCGAAACCATCTACAATGCCCTGTCTCTAGTCTCCCCTAAACCCCCTCCCGACCCCCCCACCCTGGACCCTCTGAGCCTGCTATCTCAGGAAACACAGATCTCGAAATGCCCCCTGTTAGACTCCAACTTGCTGCTCGCCTGCATGACGAAGGTCAACTCAGGTTCCCCCCTGGACCCAATTCCTATGAACATCCTCCGCCAGCTCTCTCCTGATGCTCTACTAGTCATTCAAGAGCTCCTGAATTCCTCATTGTGGGAATCTACAGTCCCGGATGAATGGAAAAGAGCTATGGTAGCGCCACTTTTAAAAAAATCCGGTGCAGACCCCAAGATGCTTGCCAACTTTTCGCCCATCTCCTTGCTGCCTAAGTTCTCAAAAATCCTGGAGAGGCATGGTAACATCCATCTCACCTCTCATGTGGAGACTACAGGTTTTCTACATCCGTCCCAGTCGGGATTTCGCTCCCACTTCTACACCGAAACTACCCTCCTGGGAGTTACTGAGAACCTACGCACTCGTCTCGATCATGGTGAGACCTCGGCGCTTATTCTTTTAGACTTAAGCGCCGCATTCGACACGGTCTCACACCCCATTCTTCTGAGAGCTTTGAGAGCGGCTGGAGTGACCGGCCCTGCCCTTGTCTGGCTGGCCTCTTTCTTAAATCACCGCACTTTTCAGGTTGTCTCTTCCCGTTCCTCCTCCTCTGTCCGTTCATCTGTGTATGGTGTCCCGCAGGGGTCCTCATTGAGCCCTATGCTCTTTAATATCTACGTGAGACCCCTGGCCACCATCGTGGAAGACGCTGGTCTATCCCTCTACTCATACGCAGATGACACTCAGATCCTTTTTTCCCTCTCCTCAGCCGCAGCAAACGCTCCATCCGCTCTTAAACTAGGACTTAGCCGAGTGGCAGAGTGGATGCAGGCGAACCTCCTGAAGCTGAACGGAGATAAGACAGAGTTGCTCATTCTGGGCAAGCAAAAGCACCTCTGGAGCCCTGCACACTGGCCGTCAGAAATGGGCCCACCACCCCTTCCAGTGACCCAGGTTCGCAACCTTGGCTTCGTCCTGGATGACTCGCTCTCCATGCGGCATCAAGTGGTCAAGGTGGCAGCCACTTGCTTTTCCATCCTGGGGTGGCTTCGAAAAATCTTATGGATGCTCCCAGTATGGACCAGACGCTCGGTGGTTCAGGCTTTAATCACCTCTTGCCTGGACTACGGCAATGTACTCTACCTTGGAGCTTCAGAGGAGACTTCAGCTTGTTCAGAATTCAGCCGCTCTCCTACTTTGTAAAGTCCCATGGAGATCTCCAATCTCCCCCTTTCTTAGAGACCTTCACTGGCTCCGCATCGCAAACCGAGTCAATTTCAAGGCCCTCTGCTTTATGCATAAAATCAAGCACGGGTCGGCCCCAGTTTACCTCCAGGCCCTTGTCCAACAATATTCTCCACCTCGCCTCCTTAGATCATCAGCTCATGGCAACTTTCTAATTCCGCGCTTTAAATTGACGAGAATGGGCGGACGCTCTTTCTCCTGTGTTGCCCCCAGGCTGTGGAACTCTCTTTCGGCTACATTGAAACTCGAACCATCTTTGTTGAAATTCCGCAGAGACCTTAAAACCTGGCTCTTTTCTCAATAACAACTGCGATGTGTAATCATTACTTTACTGGCGCCGGGAGACCCCCTGTGGGTAGCTGTGCACCCTATAAATTAAACTACAATACAATACAATACAATACAATACACCAATAGTTTCAATATTTTTCTTTAAATCTAACGGTAAATACACCACTCTTCTTTTTAATCCTCTTTGTAAATCTGAAGGAGGTAATTTACCTGTTTTAGGCTCCATACGAACAATAGCCTGAAACAGGTGCACACATTGAATGAGAATAGACTCATAGGTATTGAGAGTTGTCAGTTCTGGAGGAATGGCAACTAACTCTAAATTAATATGCACAGCTCTAGCAGGCATTCTATTCTCATCTAATTTGTTATAACAATATTTACAAATACGCTGATCAGAACCAAAATCAAAACAATTCTCTACCAACAAATAAGTTGCAAATTCCTTCCACGTATCATTATTTTCTTTTTCACTTTTTAAATACCGATCAACACTCCCAGTCTGATTTTTGTAGTGAGTTCGGCGACAACAAATACAAGAAAGATTTGGCCTTTCACCTGAAATCACCTTAAACTTTGTATTTTCATTTTCAAAAAATTTTGTACAGGTATGTTCAACATTCTCTACAACATTTTCTTCTATTAATGTCTCAGTTTCTGCACTCTTTTCTTCAGGACCAAAGTAACAAAACTCAATATCATCACAAACCTTTTTCACATCTGATACTGATCCTAGCAAAAGAGCACTGTTCAACTCATTTAACTTTAGTGCTGGACTTTTTGCATAATACAATCTTCTCACTAATTTCCGCATTTGAGTATGATGTACTGCCAACATCCTGAAATGGTGAAAAACACTTTCAAACCTACTTTCCTAGAAAGACAAGCCAGAGAATGACCTTGCAAACCAGTATGTTTTCTCACTCTGCAAGGGTCTAGTCCTTGCAACAGCTTAATCTTTTGTTTAAGACTTTTTTTACAATATGCTTGTAAGAAATTGCGCAATTTATCAATAGATTCTTGTTGTACACTACAAATACTACTACAATCCCAAGTGTACACTGGGGCTTTAGGACGTCTGCCTAGAACTTCATCAGCTATCATTTCTTCTGCATTTCTGGGAACCAATTTCTCTTTCTCAATTAGACAACCATCTCTAACCTCATAAGCTCGACCACAGGTGTCAACTGCATGCAACAAATTATTGTTCTGTAAATAACTCTTGTCATTAAAAAAAGGCTCAGAACTTGAACTATGTTTCCAATGCCCTAAAAAAAATCACAAAAATTAGTTTTATTAATGACTCTTTTTCTCTTACTTTTGGCCTTCATGAAATGCATTGGTTTATCTAGTGATCGAATTCTCTTCAATACTAAAATGAAGAGTTTTCTCTTTACTTCAAAAGCCTTTTCAACAATGGATTCAATATGCTTCTTCTTTTTATGAAATTGTGTTCTCTGTCTATATTTCTTTGTGTGTTTCATTAAATTATGGACAACTCTTTTGTAAAATAATTTTCGACGAATTTCTATATATTGATTTTCTCTTCTTTTACTATAAGTTGTATCTTTTGCTTTTACATTGCCTTTTTTGCCTTTCCTATTCTTTGCACTTTTTTTTGTGCTTGGAACATTTTCACTGCTTTGCATATTTCCATTTTTTTCAGAATTTAGTAATGTTTTTTATGAAGTCTTTTATAGTCTTACCAGAAATTGTTGTCTTTTTAGTCACATTATGTTGGTCTTCAAATACTTGTGGTTGAGTTTTTTTCAAATAAATGTCCTTTCTCTGAATTTTTCTTCTTCTTTCTTTCATCGGCATGATAACTTTATTTTAATGATGATAAAGAGTATCTCTAAAAAATAAACATCAATAATTATTTCTTAAAAACTTTTAAAACTTATACATTTTTATTACTATACAAACACATTTCATACAAATTCTGACAAAAAACTGTAGGCCTGAAGCACAGCTGTGAAGGTGATAAGAGCACTACATACATAATGCATAGCAGTTTGAAGCACTCCATAACTCTAGAACCTGAAGCACTGTATGACTACATGCATATTTACTAAATAATTACAATACTATAAGGAAAGACACTGAGGGAATTCATAATTGGATCACTTTTACTTTAGTAAATAGATTACTAGATGATACATAAACGTCACTATGATTTTGCAACAGTACAGATTTAGAATTTACAGTAGTACAGTGTTGTTGCTCTAGTGTAGGGAGTTGTGCTGAGGTACTGTTATAAGGTAGTGCAGTGGTATTTCAGCAGTTAAGAATGTCGTGCTGACGTAAACTTAAGGTTTAGGGTAGTGTAACAGTGTTTCATTAGTGTAGTGGGTCGTGCTAGGGTAGTGTTTTAGAGTTTAGGGTACTGCACTGGTGATTCTGTAGTGTACTTGGTTGTACTGGGGGTAGATTTAGGGTTTAGGGTAGTGCAGTGGTGTTTGGGTACTGTGGTGGGTCATGCTGTTATAGTTTTTTTTAGAGTTTAGGGTAGTACATTGGTAAATGGGTAGTGAAGGAGATTGTACTCAGGTAGTGTTGTAGGGTAGTGCGTTGGTGTTAATGTAGTGTACAGGGTCATGGTAGGGATAGTGTTTTAGGGTTTAAGGTAGTGCAGTGGTGTTTGTGTAGTGTAGGGGGTTGTGGTAGGGTAGTGTTCTAGGGAATAAAATGGTGTTTGGGTAGTATAGAAGGTTCTGCTGGGGTGGATTTAAGGTTTAGGGTAATAAAGTGATGAATGGGTAGTATAAGAAGTGATGGTGGAGATAGGTTAAGGGTTTACAGTAGTGCAGTAGTGTGTGCGTAACGTAGGAAATCATACTGGGTTAGTGTCACTGCAAGACGACATGCACTTATTTGTCTGCAAAAACATCAAGCATGCATTCCATATATTTCAGAACTGCATTTTACTATTAACACTAAACTCATTTTCGAAACACATAACCAATGACTATTTTCTAATTCTACCAAAATGTGAGAACACAATACGTTTTTAACCATTTACAGGTCGGGAAACACATGAACTATCAAAATGCTTCTCTCAGAGTGATTCCTAAATGCACAGACTCAATGTGTGTTTCTAGACAAATAACAATGGGCCATATGTAGGTGGCCAAATACCGGTCGGTAACGGCCGATTTCGGCCGTTACCGACCGGTATTGTGATTTTCAGATGTAGGTGGCCAAAATATTACCGATTCTGTATATTTACCGAATCGGTAAATTACCGATTCAGTAAATGTACAGAATCGGTAATATGGGATGTAGGTGGCACTGGAAACAGTGCCAGAGGCCCTTAGGAATTCGTTATTTACCATGAAATATTATGGCATGGTAAATAACGAATTCCTGTGTACATGCACATCTGTGCTTGTACACCTGTGCCATGTGGCACACAGACATGCCCTAAGGGCATGTATGTGTGTCACATGGCATACAAGCCAGAAACAGGGGTGCAACAGAGTGTCAAAGTGACACCCTGTCCCCCTTGTAAAATCGGTAATTACCGATTCGGTAATTACCGAATCGGTATTTGCTATTGAATCCTATGGGCTTCAAGGCCCATAGGAATCAATGGCAAATACCGATTCTGTAATTACCGAATCGGTAATTACCGATTCTTACCGATTCGGTAATTGTTACAGAATAATTACCTACATGGCATTTACCGAATTGTAAATACCGAATCGGTAAATTTCGTTATTTACGATTCGGTAAATGCCATTTACCTACATATGGCCCAATATTTCTTATAAATACAGTAGTAGGATACTATAGTGGTGTTTGGGTAGTGTAAGGGGTCCTGCTGTGATAGATTTAAGCATTAGAGTAGTGAAATTATGCTTAGGTAGTATAGGGAGTCATACTGGGGTAGTGTTCTAGCATAGTGCAGTGGTGTTTATGTACCATAGGGGATCATGCTAGGGATAGCGTTTTAGGCTTTAAGGTAGTGCAGTGGTGTTTGTGTAGTGTAGGGGGTTGTGGTAGGGTAGAGTTCTAGGAAATAAACTGGTGTTTGGGAAGTGTAGGAGGTTCTGCTGGGGTAGATTCAAGGTTTAGGGTAATAAAGTGGTGATTAGGTAGTGTAAGTAGTCATGCTGGAGGTAGATTAAGGATTTACAGTAGTGCAGCGGTGTTTGGGTAGTGTAGGAAATCATTCTGGTGGAAGTGTCACTGCAAGACTACATGTACTTATTTGTCTGCAAAAACATCAAGCATACATTCCATATATTTCAGAACTGCATTTTTTTTTATTAATACTAAACTCATTTTGGAAACACATAACCAATGATTATTTTCTAATTCTACCAAATATGAGAACACAATACGTTTTTAAGAATTTACATGTCGAGAAACACATGAACTACCAAAATGCTTCTCTCAGAGTGATTGCTAAAGGCACAGACTCACTGTGTGATTCTAGACAAATAACAATATTTCTTATAAATACAGTAGTAGGATACTATAGTGGTGTTTGGGTAGTGTAAGGGGTCCTGCTGTGATAGATTTAAGCTTTAAAGTAGTGAAATGGTGATTAGGTAGTATAGGGAGTCATACTGGGGTAGTGTTGTAAATTAGTGCAGTGGTGTTTATCTACCATAGGAGATCATGCTAGGGATAGCGTTTTAGGCTTTAGGGTAGTGCAGTGGTGTTTGTGTAGTGTAGGAGGTCATGCTAGGGTAGTATTCTAGGAAATAAACTGGTGTTTGGGTGGTGTAGGAGGTTCTGCTGGGGTAGATTTAAGGTTTAGGGTAATAAAGTGGTGAATAGGTAATGTAGGTACTCATGCTGGATGTAGATTAAGGGTTTACAGTAGTGCAGTGGTGTTTGGGTAGTGTAAACACATAACCAATGACTATTTTTCTAATTCTACCAAAACATTTTTAACCATTTAAATGTTGAGAAACACATGAACTACCAAAATGCTTCTGTCAGAGTGATTCCTGAATGCACACACACTCACAATAAAATTCTAGAGAAACACATTACTCTGATTAAAAACAAAATGCACCACATACATTCCCTCACAAATTAATACCTCCCCTTTCCAATTGTTTTGTAGAATAAGAAGTATGCCAGTCACACAGCAGATTTTTTTTCTTATACAGAATCTCTGTTTTCAACACATATACACCTTCACATCAAAGCACATTGCTTCACACATTAATTCAGAACCAAACACACATTTCTATTGGTTAGGCATTTCAATTCTTTCCAAACGACATACATTTGAATCCTACCCCATTCTGCCTTCTGCCTGTTACCACAGAAACACTTCATAAAACAGTTAACTGAGCACACAGGTCAAAGTTCATCACACAATGTTGCTAATGAAAACAGCAAGTGTGCTTGATTTCTCAATATACCAGCTTATCCTACGTAATGTTCTTTTCAATCACTTTCTGATAACCAATAATCATGCTTTTAAAAAACAGAAACATGCACCCTAGTTTTCAGAGTAGAATGTTGTCAAACAACCAATCATTTCTTTTCTTTTTTCAACACTGCATCTTATCCACCATTTTAGAAAAATCTTAGTTTTCAAACTACCACTTCATTTACAGAGACCATCTGAGTGCATCCACACTGCCCTTCAACATGCTTAGAGTGTGGATCGTGGGACACAGCTTTATTTTCTGGATCCAAAGGTACGCAGAACACAAAGGAATTCACAAAGACCTAGGTTCACCAAATGTAGACATTAAATGGATTGGAGAGAGAGGGTTAAAGTGGCACCAATTGATGCCATTGGTTAAATCCTGTTTGCATCTCCAACACCCTGAACTCATAATTGTGCACTGTGGTGGCAATGACCTAGGCACTTTGACTGGGGTAGGTCTGGAAATGCTTATGAAGGACACCTTTGGAGAACTGATGTCACTTTTCCCCCAAACTGCCTTTGTCTATTCTAACATATGCCAAAGGCAGAAATGGAACTGGTCCAATCAATTTTGTCCACAGATTGAGAAAGCTAGGAAACATGTGAATACATCTGTTTTTTAAGCATGGGCTGAAAATTCGTTCCGCTCGCGGAATTTGCGGATTTTCCGCGATTTCTCAATCCGCGAATCTCGCGAAATCGCGGTAAAATCCGCCAATCAGCGGGGACGAATTTTCAGCCAAATACTTACAGGGTTACAGCAGCAGGTGCAAAAGTTGAAGCTAATTTTTTGTAACCTTTTACAAAAGGGTTACAAAGAAATGAACTTCAACTTGGGCACCTGCTGCTGTAAGCCTGTAAGTGCTTCCTGGCGCCTCGCCTACTTGCAACTATTCTCTGACCCTGCTCTGACCCTTGAAGCAGGGTCAGAGAATAGTTACAAGTAGGCAATGAGGCGCCTGTCACGAAAATTAAACCTCAACAGGAACCACTGAGAGATATAAAAACAAGCATTTGCAATGCAATAGGTCTCGCATTAGGAAAGTTTGAGCTATTGGTCTTGTAAATGACAATTTTATTTATTTATGTGTTGGTTTTGAAAATAGCTAAATTAATAGCTTTGTCATTTACATTGCCAATAGTTATAACTTTCGCAAATGTGACACCTATAGCATTTGTAATGCAACATGTTTTGTATTTACGTGACTTAGATGTATTGATATTACAAATTACAATGGCTTTTAATTTTTCTAAATAATTAATACTTAAATAAAAGTGATTTTAATTTATAATGGCTATAGCTTAAACTTTTGTAAATAACTTTTGTGAAGATTATGTTCAGTGTATTTTATTGTGACGAAAATCCAAGAACAGAAGTGAAATATTAACATCTTTTTGTGACATTTGTAGTAAAGCTTGAAACATTGAGAGAACATATTTTTTACCAGTTGTTGTTGAATGGTTGCGCAGATTGATGCTGGGGTGGCGCTGAGTGGTGCTGTGGTGGTGCTGAGTGGTGCTGTGGTGATGCTGAGTGGTGCTGTGGTGGTGCTGAGTGATACTAGGAGGGTGCTGAGCGATGCTGGGGTGGTGCTGAGCGGTGCTGTGGTGGTGCTGAGTGATGCTGTGGTGGTGCTGAGTGATGCTGTGGTGGCACTGAATGGTGCTGTGGTGGTGCTGAGTGGTGCTGTAGTGGTGCTGAGTGATGCTGTGGTGGTGCTGAGTGATGCTGTGGTGGTGTTGAGTGGTGCTGTGGTGGTGTTGAGTGATGCTGTGGTGGTGCTGAGTGGTGCTGTGGTAGAGATGAGTGATGCTGTGGTGGTGCTGAGTGATGCTGTGGTGGTGCTGAGTGGTGCTGTGGTGGTGCTGAGTGATAATGTGGTGGTGCTGAGTGATGCTGTGGTGGTGCTGAGTGGTGCTGTGGTGGTGCTGAGTGGTGCTGTGGTGATGCTGAGTGATACTAGGAGGGTGCTGAGCGATGCTGGGGTGGTGCTGAGTGGTGCTGTGGTGGTGCTGAGTGGTGCTGTGGTGATGCTGAGTGGTGCTGTGGTGGTGCTGAGTGATACTAGGAGGGTGCTGAGCGATGCTGGGCTGGTGCTGAGTGGTGCTGTGGTGGTGCTGAGTGATGCTGTGGTGGTGCTGAGTGATGCTGTGGTGGCACTGAGTGGTGCTGTGGTGGTGCTGAGTGGTGCTGTGGTGGCGCTGAGTGATGCTGTGGTGGTGCTGAGTGATGCTGTGGTGGTGTTGAGTGGTGCTGTGGTGGTGTTGAGTGATGCTGTGGTGGTGCTGAGTGGTGCTGTGGTGGTGCTGAGTGATGCTGTGGTGGTGCTGAGTGGTGCTGTGGTGGTGCTGAGTGATAATGTGGTGGTGCTGAGTGATGCTGTGGTGGTGCTGAGTGATGCTGTGGTGGCACTGCGTGGTGCTGTGGTGGTGCTGAGTGGTGCTGTGGTGGTGCTGAGTGATGCTGTGGTGGTGCTGAGTGATGCTGTGGTGGTGCTGAGTGATGCTGTGGTGGTGCTGAGTGATAATGTGGTGGTGCTGAGTGATGCTGGGGTAGCGCTGAGTGATGATGTGGTGATGCAGAGGGCAGAAAGGCACAACAAGCAGTTTAACAGAGGACAGAAGGGCAGAAAAACAAGGGAAAAACGAGTCTTACAGAGGGCAGAAGGGCACAAAAAACAAGTCTAACAGAGAGCAGAAGGGCACAAAAACAAGGGAATAACAGAGGGCAGAAGGGCCCAAAAAACTAGTCTAACAGAGGGCAGAAGGGCAGAAAAACAAGGGAAAAATGTGTCTAACAGAGGGCAGGAGGGCACCAAAAACGAGTCTAACAGGGGGCAGAAGGGCACAAAAACAAGGGAAAAACGAGTCTAACAGAGGGCAGAAGGGCACAAAAACAAGGGAAAAACGAGTCTATCAGAGGGCAGAAGGGCACAAAAAACGAGTCTAACAGGGGGCAGAATGAATCCCGCCCTGCGTGTTTGTCCACGAAGATGCCACCTTTTTGTGCAATACCTCTACTCAATTGGAGTACTTTCTACTGTCTAATCAGTAAGTGCTCCCTCGTTGGCTAAATGTATAGGGGCAGATTTACAATAACTGGCGCATCCCCAGGGATGCGCCAGTTATTGTGCGCCGCAGCTCCGCCACCCATGGTGCGCCGCATTTACAATGCGGCGCACCATGTGGCAAAAATGGCAGAGATGCGTCACGCATCTGTGCCGTAAAAGCAGCACATTGCTGGAGCTGCGTCGCAAGCGCGACGCAGCTCCAGCAATGCTCTGGGGGGCCCTATCTCCCCAATGCTGCTTCAAGCCTTGCGCCTGCTTCAAGCTGGGTATGCTCAGACGTGAGTCCCAGGCTCTCCACACCACTGGAGTCAAGCTATCCAGGCTGATGAAGGCTGATAGCCAGAAACCGGTCCTTGGATGCTTGATTCCGGTCTGGGAAAGACATGGCTTGGTAGTTCGGACTGGACTGTTCCTATGAGGCACAGGGTCAGAGCTGATTTGCATATAGCCAGTGTCTAACCCAGGGTGGTGTGGAGTGCAAAAAAACAATGGATTTAGGCCCAGATTCTAGTACTGGGGTGAATGTATGACATTGTTCTACATTCTGTCCATCAACTGTGTTTTTTGCATTTACAATGCGGCGCACCATGTGGCAAAAACGGCACAGATGCGTTACGCATCTGTGCCGTAAAAGCAGCACATTACTGGAGCTTGCGGCGCAGCTCCAGCAATGCTCTGGGGGGCCCTATCTCCCCAATGCTGCGTCAAGCCTTGCGCCTGCTTCAAGCAGGCGCAGCGTTTTGACGCAGCATTGGCCTAAAAGTGACTGAGTGAAACCTTGTAGATTTCACTCAGCCACTTTTAGGAGGCGTTCTTGCACAGGAACACCCTCCCCTGTGCCGGAACGCCTCCTGATGGCGCAGGGCTTTACAACGTGACGCATCTCTCAGATGCGTCACGTTGTTAATACCCAGCACCATGGCGCATCTTTTGTGCTGCCGCTGCGTCACAAAAGTGACGCAACTGCGGCGTAAAAGAGGCGCAAGCGGCTTGTAAATCTGCCCCATAGTGCTTTTACTACACTGTAGCTGCGTAAAGGGCCAGAAGATGTGTCTCCAGTGACCATGTGTGCCTGTGCTTGTGTTACAGGCACACATGGTCACTGGAGACACATCTTGTAATGTAATGTAATGTTATTGGTCTTTTATATCGCGCGACTAACGCTCCAAGGAGCATCTAGGTGCCATTGAATGATCCAGAGATGTAGGAGATAGGTTGGCTGCTGGTGATAGCTCATCCAACTATTACACTAGTGCTCTAGCGCTGGTGTCCTGTAACTTAAAGATCCAGGTTTTCAGTCCCTTTCTGAATTCCTTTTCCCTTTCTAGTGCCCGTAGAAAAGGGGGGAGAGTATTCCAGGCTTTAGCTCCAAGTACTGGGAGTGATTTACCGCCTCTCATGCTAAGCCTGAAAGTTGGAACCGACAGCAGGTTAGCATTAGAAGAACGGAGGGTGCGTGATGGGTGATATCTAGCAAATCTCCGTCGTAGGTATTTTGGGCCGAGGGAGTGGACGGCTCTGAAAGTGACAATCAATATTTTAAACAGAACCCTCTTAATTATTGGTAACCAATGCAGTGTATTTAGTGCCGCGGTTGCTGAGGATTTCTTCGACCATTTCAGAACTAACCTGGCTGCTGCATGTTGCACCATCTGGAGTTTATGGGTAACAGCTTTGTTGGTACCTGCGTAAAGACTATTACAATAGTCTATCCTTGACGTCACCAAGGCAACTGTCACCGTTTTTCTGGCCTCCAACGGAAGTAAATCAAAAAACTTCCTGAGTCCTTTGATAATGCCAAAACAAGTTCCTGCTACTTTCAGAGCCTGTTGCTTAAAAGACAGATTGGTGTCAAACGTGATCCCCAAATTCCGCGCCGAATCAGTTGTATGGGGCGGGATTTCTGACTTCTCTGGCCACCATATTTTGGGGACAAAATTGTTGTGTGGGCCCATTGGCATGATCTCAGTCTTGCCCGTATTACATTTTAGGTGGTTTGTCCTCATCCAATCGAATGTAGCCGTTTGGCAACATTTGAGATTTTTTTCCCAGTCCTGGGTATCTTTGTCTAGGGCTAGGATCAATTGGGTGTCATCGGCGTAAGCTACCACCTCAATTCCAAATGATGATATCAGCTTAATCAAAGGAGCTGTATAAACATTAAACAATGTCGGGCTCAGACTCGACTGCGACCCTTGCGGCACTCCCGTCTTTATTTATTTCTCCTTAGAGCAAAAATCGCCCAAGGTAACAACTTGTCTCCTGCCACTCAAGAAATTCTTAATCCAGTCCAAGACTGTACCAGTGATGCCAGATGTTTTTAACCTGTCAATCAGGATGGCATGCGAGATCGTGTCGAAGGCCGCCGACAGGTCTAATAAAATCAGGACGGCCTTCTTACCCTGGTCCAACGCCATGCGAATGGTATCAGTAGTGAACGGGAGGGCAGATTCGGTGGAATGCTGCACCCTAAAGCCTGATTGATTGGAATGCCATGCTTCGCTATCCTCCAAAAACTTGGTGATCTGTTTATTTACGCAAGACTCTGTGATCTTACATAGCACTGGGAGTAATGATATTGGCCGAAGGTTCGATAGCGTAGTGGGGTCGGGCAGTTGTTTTTTTTGCAATGGTTTGACTGCCACTAGTTTCCATTCTGATGGAATGTTAGCCATGGCCAGGGAAGTGTTTATAATTTCATTAATCACCGGGTTAGCTACCTCCAAAATCATATGTAGGAGCGCAGGAGGACATGGGTCAAATGGAGAGCCTGATTTGGCTGCTAAAATTGCCCGAGATGTCTCCTCCAGGCTAATTGGCCAAAATGTCGCCAGCTGATCCCCTGCACTGTTTGCAGCTCCTGTCTTTATTTCAGGAGTAATGAAGTCCTTCGTAAGGCCCAACACTTTTTCCTCAAAGTAATCGGCAATGGTGCTACACAGACTTTCAGAGGGCGGGATTTCCTGATCTAATATTTTAGGCTTATTAAAGCAGTTTACAATTTAAAAAATGTTTTTTTGTTTATTGCTGGCGTTTTCTATTTCTGCAGTGTAGAACTTCATTTTTGCTTGTTTAATCAGTGCATGATATACACTTCTAGCTTTTTTGCATTTCTTGCGCTCTTCATCGCAATAGTTTTTTCGCCACCTACGCTCAGCTCTCCGTACCTCCCCTTGTTTAGTTTTTAGCATGTGGTCGAACCACGGTGCTGATTGTTTCTTTTTACCTAGCCTAATTTTACTTCTCCCAGTGTGGTAAATAAATAATTAATTACCAGTACTATTTTTGAATACATTAATAATAACAGATAGCTCAATAAATAAGAGGCAGGATCCGAGGAATCTGAGTCTAACAGGCTTTAATCAGGCACAAGGGAAGGGACAGGATCGGAACAGCCTGAAATAGAATGGCATAGAAGGCATGGGATGGCAGCTGCAACGTCTCATTAACAGTACAAGGTATATATAGTAAAACATCACAATTACATTACATACAGTAGGCGTAACAAGTGACAAGCGTAAGATAAGAGTACATGGGCGTGAAAAGAAGGCGTGCACAGGGCGTGCACGTAGACATGTGATGAGAACGTCACAAAAGTGTCATGAAGTGGGTGGCTACATAGAGGGGGCTACCTGAGCAGCTGGGACCTTTAACCTAGTGGTGCGCGCAAACGGACAATGACGTGTTACCGGGGAGAACTGGGGGCTATGACTTCTGCACTAGAAGAGGAGACTAAAGTCTGCGGTGTCAGGACGACATGTACCTATAGCATATCTGGTATCTGGTGTTTGGAGTACATGTTGATAGAATCTAAAAGTTATCAGGGCAAAGGCTACTTGACACTAAGGCTGGTGCATGCATATATTCTACATGTATTGCGTGTGCTATGAATCTTCCATGAATATTAATACAGTAATTCACTTGCATGGAGACAGAAAGACTAGACTATAGCTGAACCTGTTTATGCGGTTCGCTAGCTTAGGAATGTGAAGACGGAGAGCTGAACTGATAACTAGAGGCATAACATATTCTTGGCAGACAGGCAGGCAGAGCCAGGCCGGGCACCGCGCTGCGCGGCAGGAAGTAAGTGAAGGGTCAGGGATGCAGGTGGGGGCTGCATCGCTCCTCGGAGTGGGTTCAGGAGACTGGAGCTTGAATCTGGTGTCCGGGCCCTTTTGAGGCCTAGAAACGGGGACAATTCGAGGAATATAACGTGCATACTGTAAAACGTGGCAACATAGGCCTAATACTCGTTGCTTTCACGAGAACTGGAAACTGGCATACTAGAGTTGGACACAACTATAATTGCGTCTTTAATCGATCATAGGGGGATATATGCATATCGATCATGCACATATAACATAGGATGGGGAACACGTAGGCACATATAACAAGGCAAAATTCAATTTTCCTCATTCCCTCCTTGTGCCCTACGTTTCCATCAGGAAACATCAATATTCATGATACTATCTATCTGTTCATATAGCAACATTTGCTCGTCTCGAATTGTCTTGGAACGGGACTTAGGACTAGGAATACAAGAGGTAGCACACAAGCCGCAAATCGCAGGGCCACATTGTAAACAGAGACAGCAACTGAATATAATCATTACTGCTACACCCAGGAATGACAACACTTTCCATCCCCAGGCAGATATTATACTCCAGAGCCAACCGGACCATGTCCAGGTGCCTGGATTCTGGTGTAACTGATGGGCAATTTTGTGAAGTCTGGTTATAGCTGAATAAACAGACGGTGCGTTATTAGGAATGAAAATGCAGCAACTAGATCCGATGACTCTACAAGCTCCTCCCCTATCGGCCAGTATGACGTCAAGGACGAGACGATTTTGGAGCACGACAAATCTCATAGCAGATTGCTCTTCAGTTAAGTTACCTAGAGCGGAAGTAGTCTCATTCACTACTGCTTCAAGGGTTCTGGTTAGCCTACGTATTAACTTACTATTCTGGACAGGACCTATGAAGAAAAAGAAACCTTTATTGAAGTCTTGATATTGTTCTAAGGCAGTTTCAGTTTGATCGACAATTGGGGACCCAGTCTCCCTTCTATGTCTAACGTGTACTAGATGTGTGTTTCTGTGATAATCGGATGGGGCTAGGAAAACTGGTGGCAGTAGGAAGGCAATGTAACATGTTCCATCCCAATCTAGGGGCAGACGTACATATGCGGTCTGGCCACACACAAAATAAGAATGACGTGAGGCTTTGAAAGTAGATTTCCCACTGTCACTATACTCGACCACAGTAGTACAATCACTATGACCTACATGTGCGGAACCATTCTTTCTGACACATAATTCGCCTTTCACTGGTAGAACTGAAATAGCAGGCAAATCTGGAGTACTCTCGGACTGAACATTCAAGACCATGAAATTCGAGGAATAATTACCTAGATCATATACTTCATTTTCTAGATCTAACCCTGTTCTATGGGAAAGACCTTCCTTGTCTGGGAAACATGTTCTATTCAGAAGGGACATATCATTTGAGGATGACGTTAACGTGGACCATGCTCCACACGAACCATTATGTGAAAACGGATAAGGAAACAGTGGCAGAACTCCCTTCGGTGTCTGGAAAGGGGGGAGTCGACCACACACCCAACAATTAGTGGCATTGCTGGTCTGGTGTGAATAGTGTAACATTCGGATAAACGTGTTATTGCGCATGGCAAGACGATAGGATAACTCGTGAGGAGGCAGGTCACTAAAAGTGTGCTCTACTGTAACATTAGAAAACATACGTACATGTGAATTAATAGGAAAACATAGATGTAAGGCATAACTTATGCAGGTAACCATAAGACTCAGAAATATCATAAATACTAGAGTAATAATACATCTACTTCGAAGATTCTTTTGATAACGTATTCTCTTAGAGTTTTGACTAACTCTCTCACTATGTCGGTCTATCTCATACATGTCAGGAACCTGTCTAACCGTTTCACCCGAGAGGGACTTAGACAATTAAACTGGCTGACTTACTAGACCTTAACTTTTCTTTATACTCCTGCTGCGGAGTTTTCTCTAACAGGGGAAGTTTAGATTCAGTGTCTGGGCAGTCCTTGAGAACGGGGCAGTCTTTGAAAAATGTTTTTGGCCGAAGTCCATGGAATCGCTTCACATGACTGGAGTGCAACCACCCCTTGCTGCCCTCCACCTTGATGGCCGTCCTTGTTGTTAGTAGTACAAGTCTTGGCTCCTTCCAGTGGGGCTCCAGCGGACTTGAACGATCAAAATTACGAATCAAAACGAGGTCGCCTGGTATGACCTCATGCGGTTTCACTTGGGTGTTGTCTGGAAAAGCAGCGGCAACCTGTGAACGACAAGAGAGTAGTGCAGACATCAAGGAAGCCAGGTAGTCTGTCAGCATATTACTGTCAACCTCTGTAATTGTAGGTGGTCTAGGTGTACCCCACATGTTTGGGGGACGACCGAACACTACCTCATAAGGGGACAGACCTGAACGGGAGTGAGCGACCATTCTCATATAGAAAAGGGCGACTGGCAGTGCTACTATCCAATCTACGCCTTTCTCTGCGCATACTTTGGCAATGCGGATTTTCAGAGTCTGATTATGTCTCTCTACGAGACCGGCTGCTTCAGGATGTCGTACACAATGGAACTTCCACTGGTACCCTAACAGAAGAGATACTTGTTTCATGAGCTCGGATGAGAATGGCTGGCCGTTATCTGAATACACGACCCTAGGCAATCCATAGCGGGGAAAATACTCACGAACCAACTGCCTGGCAGTGGTCGCGGCGGTGTAATCTGGAACTGGATATGCTTCTGTCCACCTGGACAAAGCGCATACAACTACGAGGACATACTTGAAACCTCGACATCGCTCCATCTGAATATAATCCATCTGGAGGACTTCAAAAGGGTGGTCAGGAGGATGGAATCCACCTTGCTCCACCGGGACACCTTTACCTGGATTGAACTGACAACAGATCATGCAGGTACGCACTTTCTGCTTGGCTGCTGCTCGTAAATGCTTGTTAAACCAGAGGTTCTGAATACTGTCTAGCATGGCTTTTTCTCCTAAGTGTGCTGGACTATGTGCGGTGTTAATAATGACTTGAACCATAGAGTCGGGGAGAAACCATGTGGCTTTTCCCTTCGTCCACCATCCTTGATCTGTCTGGACCCCTCCTTGTTCGGACCATTTCTTGATTTCATCGGGAGTAGCATGTGACTGTATATCTAGTACGTCTTGTGTAGGGTCCTTAACTGTCATACAAATAGTCTGATCTGGAATGTCTGTCTGTGTTGTGTTAACTGGAATGTCTGGAGTCTGAGCTGTAAGCTTGGCCGTTCGATCTGCTAGATCGTTACCCTGGGAAATGATGTCAGTGACTTTCGTATGTGCCTTGCACTTCATGATAGCGATAGCTGTCGGTAAATGTATTGCATCTAACAGAGCTTGAATGAGGGGACCATGCTGAATCTTGGTTCCATGAGAGGTCATAAAACCTCTTTCAATGTCTGTCAAGTCTTGTCTTGGCTTAGTCATGGTGTTAACTACTTCCACACAGTCATGTGTGGCAGGATTTGAAGCAACTGAGGGTAACAGTGTAGCAGGATTTAAAATGTTGCAGCGTCTGATTTCTATGTGTGGTTGAAACAGTGTCAGTTCATAACCTGTTAAACGTGCAATTGTGTATTCGTGTATTCTCCCATACGGAGCATGTCTTTTAATTCACGGTGGAACCCTGCTGGATCTTTATCGTGACAGGGTATTAACTTTTTCATTTCAAGAAGTTCTATTTTCGTGATAGGGGTATAAACAAATACTCGTTCTAGATCACCCCCCTCTCCCTTAACTGGATGTACTTCTCGTAACGGATTCTGTCTGTCTATGTAGAATGATTTTCTTTCTGGGGGTGGAACGGAAACAAAATGTGGATTCAGGAACGTTCTGTATTTGTGGCGCTGTTCTAATATGACACTAATTAAATCGGTACCTAGACCTTTCCATCTGTTTAGGAGTAACTCGTTCAGTACATCATGTAAAGGACCTGGATCAGAATGCTGATCCTCATACAGTGTAATGAGGTGCTGGATCATATACGTACCCACCAGACGCTGCTCGGCTGGGGGCAGTTTCAGAAACGTTTGTGCCACTATTTCATCTGGAAATGTGGTAGAATCACTAGTCCATCGGACTGCTGATCGGGCCAGTTCTTGTTCATGCATTGTACTAAGCTCGCTATAACCTATTCGTGATTTCAGAATTTGATCGGTGGCCTGGAATACTTGTTCAAGAGAACACTGTTCTGGTACTGGAGGAGGAAAAACGTTCTTGTAATCTAGGCGTGAATGTCTGTCGGAGAATCTAGTTCTACCTACGTACGCTATTCTGGAGGGATTCTCGCTGTCTACCTCTTCACTAGAAGAGTCATTCTCTTTCTCGGTTCCTCTTTTTGCTTCTTCTTTCTGGTGTATACTTATAATTTCCTTACGAATTTTCTTGTACATACTTTCTACACTACCTTGTGTCTTGTGTTTTCCCTCGGCTATATTGTCACTCCATCGGATCAGGCCTTTCATCTCGTCTTTGTCTTTATCAGGATAATCTTGCTCTCTTATTAAACAGTTAATCAAAAACTGTAAACTCGTGAGGAGGCAGGTCACTAAAAGTGTGCTCTACTGTAACATTAGAAAACATACGTACATGTGAATTAATAGGAAAACATAGATGTAAGGCATAACTTATGCAGGTAACCATAAGACTCAGAAATATCATAAATACTAGAGTAATAATACATCTACTTCGAAGATTCTTTTGATAACGTATTCTCTTAGAGTTTTGACTAACTCTCTCACTATGTCGGTCTATCTCATACATGTCAGGAACCTGTCTAACCGTTTCACCCGAGAGGGACTTAGACAATTAAACTGGCTGACTTACTAGACCTTAACTTTTCTTTATACTCCTGCTGCGGAGTTTTCTCTAACAGGGGAAGTTTAGATTCAGTGTCTGGGCAGTCCTTGAGAACGGGGCAGTCTTTGAAAAATGTTTTTGGCCGAAGTCCATGGAATCGCTTCACATGACTGGAGTGCAACCACCCCTTCCTGCCCTCCACCTTGATGGCCGTCCTTGTTGTTAGTAGTACAAGTCTTGGCTCCTTCCAGCGGGGCTCCAGCGGACTTGAACGATCAAAATTACGAATCAAAACGAGGTCGCCTGGTATGACCTCATGCGGTTTTACTTGGGTGTTGTCTGGAAAAGCAGCGGCAACCTGTGAACGACAAGAGAGTAGTGCAGACATCAAGGAAGCCAGGTAGTCTGTCAGCATATTACTGTCAACATCTGTAATTGTAGGTGGTCTAGGTGTACCCCACATGTTTGGGGGACGACCGAACACTACCTCATAAGGGGACAGACCTGAACGGGAGTGAGCGACCATTGTCATATAGAAAAGGGCGACTGGCAGTGCTACTATCCAATCTACGCCTTTCTCTGCGCATACTTTGGCAATGCGGATTTTCAGAGTCTGATTATGTCTCTCTACGAGACCGGCTGCTTCAGGATGTCGTACACAATGGAACTTCCACTGGTACCCTAACAGAAGAGATACTTGTTTCATGAGCTCGGATGAGAATGGCTGGCCGTTATCTGAATACACGACCCTAGGCAATCCATAGCGGGGAAAATACTCACGAACCAACTGCCTGGCAGTGGTCGCGGCGGTGTAATCTGGAACTGGATATGCTTCTGTCCACCTGGACAAAGCGCATACAACTACGAGGACATACTTGAAACCTCGACATCGCTCCATCTGAATATAATCCATCTGGAGGACTTCAAAAGGGTGGTCAGGAGGATGGAATCCACCTTGCTCCACCGGGACACCTTTACCTGGATTGAACTGACAACAGATCATGCAGGTACGCACTTTCTGCTTGGCTGCTGCTCGTAAATGCTTGTTAAACCAGAGGTTCTGAATACTGTCTAGCATGGCTTTTTCTCCTAAGTGTGCTGGACTATGTGCGGTGTTAATAATGACTTGAACCATAGAGTCGGGGAGAAACCATGTGGCTTTTCCCTTCGTCCACCATCCTTGATCTGTCTGGACCCCTCCTTGTTCGGACCATTTCTTGATTTCATCGGGAGTAGCATGTGACTGTATATCTAGTACGTCTTGTGTAGGGTCCTTAACTGTCATACAAATAGTCTGATCTGGAATGTCTGTCTGTGTCGTGTTAACTGGAATGTCTGGAGTCTGAGCTGTAAGCTTGGCCGTTCGATCTGCTAGATCGTTACCCTGGGAAATGATGTCAGTGACTTTCGTATGTGCCTTGCACTTCATGATAGCGATAGCTGTCGGTAAATGTATTGCATCTAACAGAGCTTGAATAAGGGGACCATGCTGAATCTTGGTTCCATGAGAGGTCATAAAACCTCTTTCTTGCCAGAGCACTCCAAAGTCGTGTACGACTCCGAATGCATAACGTGAATCTGTGTATATGTTTACTTTCAGGTTCTTGGCTCGTATGCATGCTTGGGTCAGAGCGACGAGCTCTGCTGCTTGAGCAGACAGGGTGTCAATACGATGTGTTTCTATAACTTCAGTGTCAGTAGTCACTGCATACGCGGCTACTAGTTCTCCTGTACTTGTTCTCATACATGAACCATCCACATAAAGTGTCAGGTCGGGATCTGGTAATGCAATGTCTGTCAAGTCTTGTCTTGGCTTAGTCATGGTGTTAACTACTTCCACACAGTCATGTGTGGCAGGATTTGAAGCAACTGAGGGTAACAGTGTAGCAGGATTTAAAATGTTGCAGCGTCTGATTTCTATGTGTGGTTGAAACAGTGTCAGTTCATAACCTGTTAAACGTGCAATTGTCAAGTGCTGAGCCTGTGTTCGGTTTAAAAGAACTTCCACGGAGTGTGGGACTTGTACTGTCAGGGAGTGTCCTAACACTATGGAATCACTTTGTCTGATAGCTAGAGCTGTGGCTGCAACTGACTTGAGGCACGCAGGCAGAGCCTGGGCCACTGGATCTAATGTGCTAGAAAAATAAGCACAGGGCTTGTATTGTCCTGCTTGATCTTGTGTGAGAACCGATAATGCAGTACCATCACGTTCAGTGACAAAAAGTGTAAAAGGCTTACTGTAGTTTGGCGTTACTAGAACAGGTGCTTGGCATAAAGCTTTCTTTAACTCATTGAAAAGAAGTGTATGTTCCTGGGTCCAAGGGAGGACAGTCGATACGGCTGCCTCCTGTGTCGTTAACTGTATCAGTGGCTTGGCTAGATATGCGTACTGAGGAATCCATTGTCTGCAGTAAGAAGTGAGGCCGATAAAAGCTTGTACCTCCTTCTGAGTCTTGGGCTGTGGAAGATGTGCTATTAACTGGATACGGTCAGGTGTCAACTGCCTACCCCTCTTGGACAGTAAGTGTCCAAGGTAGACCACTTGCTGGACACAGAATTGCAATTTAGAAGGGGACACCTTGTGCCCCATCTCGGCCAGGAAATACAAAACTGTAAGTGACGCACGTTCGCAGCCACGTTCAGAACGGGCTGTGATCAATAGATCATCGACATACTGGAGCAGAGCAGTGTCAGTTGGCATGTGAATATTGTCTAGTTGTCTTTTAAGTGCTTGACTGTAAATGCTAGGGCTTTCTGTGAAACCTTGAGGAGCTCGTGTGAATTTATAGCTCCTTCCATTTAAACAGAATCCGAAAAGGAATTGGCTGTCTGGATGAATGGGGACACTAAAGAATGCGTTCTTGAGATCGATAACAGTGAAGAACGTAGCTTCGGAATCAATGGCTGTCAATAGGGAAGAAATATCTGGAACCACTGGGTACTGGGGTATGATACATTTATTAAGTTCTCGAAGGTCAATCACTAATCGATAAACTGGAGGTGCATTGGGATCTGTACGTTTTAGAATCGGAATGATAGGAGAATTACATAGATTGGAGTCAGTTTCTACAACTACTCCTTGAGCAATGAGCTCGTCAATAATTTTGGATAAGGCTGCTACAGCCTCAGGTGGCAATTTGTACTGTCGGATTCGTGGTAATACAACACCTTTCTTCAGAGTGACACGATGGGGTGTGATGTGCATACAACCTACATCAGTTGGACCTTGCGCCCATAAATGCTGTGGTACATTCAATAATCTTGGATCAAAATCACGTAATACATAATGACCTTTAAAATCGCGTAAAAACAATCTTACTCCTTCTGGGGAGCAGCAGATTACTGCTCCTAACTCTTTCAGGGTTTTAATAACGAGTACATTTTCTGGACAAGATTTCGTAAGTAACAAGTCTGTAGTTCGGGACAATGGACCAACTTCTAGGGAAACTGGTTTCGATATTTCATTAACAATAGGCTTTCCTGAAAATCCAAGGGAAACATTTCTTGAGCCTGAGAGTGGAGCCCCTGGAACCTCGTCATGACTGATGGTAGTCCTACTTGCCCCTGTATCAATCAGAAACTTTCTGTCTTTCCCTAATACTTGACTGTGTACATAGGGACCCTCTTGATCTACAGGAATCTCGATGAGAGGCAAGCCAACCTCCCTCTCTAGGCTGTTTCATGAATACGGCTGATAATCTGGATACTCTGACTGTGCGTACTGGTACATCTGCTGTGTAACGTGTTGTGTTGCAGCTATAGGCTGCGGTACTGTAACTGTCTGTGGTGCATTCTGCGGAGGCTGGGAATTCTGTGAAACTTGTTCTTGTCTAGGCGGACGTGGTCTCTCTTTCGTTTTACCAGTAGCTATGTTGTGTTTCAGAACTGCACATTCGTTTATATAATGACCTGGCTGTTTACAGTAATTGCATGTTCCCTTAACGGGAGCTGCAGGATGACGAGTTTGATTCGGACCCCTCTTCTGACTGTCTTGCCGAACAGATTGTGCAACTAGTACTTTCACTTTCGTGTCTTTCATACGTCTCCTTTCATGTTCCTGCTCCTCCCTAATTCTGTTCTGGTGATACTGGAGCATCTGGAGCATCTGTGACGGAGTATTAGCTTGCCAGGTACTTTCGACTTTCAGTACTCGATTTTTAACTTGTGGACTTGAATTCTCAACTAGTTTGGTAACAAAAAGATGTGGATACGATTCACTACTTGTTTTCAGACCACTATTAATAATGAAACATTTCTCAAATCTAGAATAAAAATCACTAGTATCTTCGTCTTGTTTCTGTTTACAGGCTGAGATGGCATCCCAGTCTTCCTTTTTCGTGGCTAGTAATCTTGGCAAGACTTGTATTAACAATTCGGGCAAAGCTTTAGCTTTATCCCCAAGACCGGTACCTGGAACTCGTGTGTTATCTTCAGTTTCTAATGCGGTCCAATCTATCTTTTTCTCTCCCACCTCCCATTCTTTTTCTTTGAGTTTTTCATATATGCCCGCAGGCAACAGGACCTTTAACATTTTAATGATATCAGGATACGTGTATTCTCCCATACGGAGCATGTCTTTTAATTCACGGTGGAACCCTGCTGGATCTTTATCGTGACAGGGTATTAACTTTTTCATTTCAAGAAGTTCTATTTTCGTGATAGGGGTGTAAACAAATACTCGTTCTAGATCACCCCCCTCTCCCTTAACTGGATGTACTTTTCGTAACGGATTCTGTCTGTCTATGTAGAATGATTTTCTTTCTGGGGGTGGAACGGAAACAAAATGTGGATTCAGGAACGTTCTGTATTTGTGGCGCTGTTCTAATATGACACTAATTAAATCGGTACCTAGACCTTTCCATCTGTTTAGGAGTAACTCGTTCAGTACATCATGTAAAGGACCTGGATCAGAATGCTGATCCTCATACAGTGTAATGAGGTGCTGGATCATATACGTACCCACCAGACGCTGCTCGGCTGGGGGCAGTTTCAGGCCTTTCATCTCGTCTTTGTCTTTATCAGGATAATCTTGCTCTCTTATTAAACAGTTAATCAAAAACTGTAAAATCATATGTTGAATCTCGGCTTTCCTGTGTGCCATAGCTTCGTGAATACTTCCTGGATTCTCCCCTGTACGGACAAAACGATATATTCTGTCTAAATGTTCCTTCATGTCGGGCAGGGTGACCAAAAAGTTGGCAACCCTTCTTAAACGTACTGAATATAATATCATATGATCTTCGCCTGGAACTGGATCATATATACAGTCAGTAAGAAGTCGCTTGAGGTCTGTGTATGTAGCCACTTTTGGCGTTCGCTGTAACGCTGCTTCTCGCGGCGTCAGTCGTCTTACTTGAGGCGGGGTGATAGGAGCACCTCCCCCCGCTGCTCCTGAACTAGAATCGTCAGTTAATACTGTACGTGCTGGTAAAGTGACTGGCAAACCGGGTACATTTAATGTGGGCTGGTCCGGGGGTACTGGCACATTAACTTGGTCCCCTGGACCAGTGGCTGGAGGAACAGGAATTACATTATTTACAGGATGCTGAGGGTGAGCGGGCGGAATACGATTTGCATAGGCTGGGACTGTGTCGTCCAAGTAGGACGAAAGAAAAATTTCAGCTGCGGTCGGTTTATGACGTAGCTTAATCGGGACCAATGGTGGCGGTAAATTACAGGGTGCTTCCGGGGTTGCCTTCGGCAAGCCCTCGGCAAGAAGAGGATACATACCTTTAATAAGGGCATTTCTCTGTCTGTCTGACTGTTCTGCTCTAACTCGTTCACCTTCTTCGATTAATTCCCTTTCTTGGGCTTTTTCTGAGGATTCCCTACTTAATTCTGTTTTTCTGAATTCTTTTTCGGTTCTTTAATGAGATTCTTTGCGCCATAACTCGATGGCATCTTTCTGGGACTGTCTGGCTTTCTTTTTCCATAATGCTTCTTCTACCCGCATGATGCACTCGGCATCCCATGTACCTGATACGGGCCATCTATATTTCTCTTCCAGATCCTTCGTGTAATCCGCCCATAAGTCTAGATATAATATGGCATCTAAGCCGCGCTTGTGATACATAAAATGTCCAGGACTGTCCCTAGGAGGGACAGGAACTGCTTCTTCGAGTAACCCTTTTCTAGTTTTTATCTGACGTAACTTCGAAAACAGAGGCATGACTGAGTTGTACTTGCGAACACAATACACAATAATCACAGTAATAAAATGGCAAACAAATCACTCATACCACGACATAGAAATACATTAATAACAGTTCGAACAGAATACTACCTGATACACTGAAAACATAACACTTGAATTTCTCGAGAACGGACTTACTAGAATTACTGGATGCACTGCTAAAACAGTACAGAACATACCGGTCTCGTAAAGAGACACGTCATACCGTATCCACCTAGGTGAATACTTCGGACTGGATCTGTGTACCCAAACCCATCGGACCAGGAACAAACTAATGAACCTGTCTAGATACTTCCCCTGCAACGGTACTCACCGGGAAGCAGAAACTGAAGGCCTCGGACTGGACTGGACTGCTACGACGTCTGGTTACTACGCATGCACTTCGAACTTCGGACTTCAGAAACAGGTGGGCCTCCGGATACCTCGGACCTTGCTCTCTCGGCTTGGGCTCTGGTCGGGACGAACCGCATTCCTCACCGCCTCGTCTGGATGCCGGACCGCAGGTTCCGTCTCCTCCGTGGGCCTGAGGGAGACTTGAAGCAGAAATATCTGCACGTGCACAGTAGAGTTCCGTCACGGCTGTAGAAGGGTCAGGGGGCCTGCGTTACATCGCCGGCGCGTGGGGAAAGGGCACGTCCCTATTCGGGCGCCATTTATGTGGTAAATAAATAATTAATTACCGGTACTATTTTTTAATACATTAATAATAACAGATAGCTCAATAAATAAGAGGCAGGATCCGAGGAATCTGAGTCTAACAGGCTTTAATCAGGCACAAGGGAAGGGACAGGATCGGAACAGCCTGAAATAGAATGGCATAGAAGGCATGGGATGGCAGCTGCAACGTCTCATTAACAGTACAAGGTATATATAGTAAAACATCACAATTACATTACATACAGTAGGCGTAACAAGTGACAAGCGTAAGATAAGAGTAGATGGGCGTGAAAAGAAGGCGTGCACAGGGCGTGCACGTAGACATGTGATGAGAACGTCACAGAAGTGTCATGAAGTGGGTGGATACATAGAGGGGGCTACCTGAGCAGCTGGGACCTTTAACCTAGTGGTGCGCGCAAACGGACAATGACGTGTTACCGGGGAGAACTGGGGGCTATGACTTCTGCACTAGAAGAGGAGACTAAAGTCTGCGGTGTCAGGACGACATGTACCTATAGCATATCTGGTATCTGGTGTTTGGAGTACATGTTGATAGAATCTAAAAGTTATCAGGGCAAAGGCTACTTGACAGTAAGGCTGGTGCATGCATATATTCTACATGTATTGCGTGTGCTATGAATCTTCCATGAATATTAATACAGTAATTCACTTGCATGGAGACAGAAAGACTAGACTATAGCTGAAGCTGTTTATGCGGTTCGCTAGCTTAGGAATGTGAAGACGGAGAGCTGAACTGATAACTAGAGGCATAACATATTCTTGGCAGACAGGCAGGCAGAGCCAGGCCGGGCACCGCGCTGCGCGGCAGGAAGTAAGTGAAGGGTCAGGAATGCAGGTGGGGCTGCATCGCTCCTCGGAGTGGGTTCAGGAGACTGGAGCTTGAATCTGGTGTCCGGGCCCTTTTGAGGCCTAGAAACGGGGACAATTCGAGGAATATAACGTGCATACTGTAAAACGTGGCAACATAGGCCTAATACTCGTTGCTTTCACGAGAACTGGAAACTGGCATACTAGAGTTGGACACAACTATAATTGCGTCTTTAATCGATCATAGGGGGATATATGCATATCGATCATGCACATATAACATAGGATGGGGAACACGTAGGCACATATAACAAGGCAAAATTCAATTTTCCTCACCAGGGTCCGCTTTATCTTTAAGTTCAAGCATCCATTTCCTAAAGGTGTCATTATCCACATCCGGTCGTCCTGACATCAATGGCTTACATTCCTTAGCCATCTCAATCAGTTCCGGGTGTCTCATTACGGCTTTCCATTCTCCCTGTCTGCCATGGGTGCTTTTACCTGACTGTTTATTCTTCCTGATTCCTTCTAATGGTAAAGTGAAAGGTATCAATGCATGGTCTGTCCATGTTTGGACCATGGGGTGTTTGGTTTTGAGTTCTTGTAAATTGGTCTCAATGCAGTCGATAGTATGTCCTGCCTCATGAGTGGGCTGTGTAGTGCATATATTTAGCCCTAACACATCCATAGTATCCCTGAAAGAGATTGCTGCCGCCTCTGTAGGGGACTCAAGATGGATATTAATGTCTCCAAGTAAAGTAAAATTGGAGAACCGAAGTGCCAAGGAACTCAGCGCCTCCCCGATGCTCTCAAGGAAGCCTTTGCATGGGCCCGGGGGGCGATATATCAAAGCCCCCGCAAACGTGAAGGTTTCATTGATCTTAATAAGAAAGCCCATCCCTTCCGCCTCCTTAAGATCCTGTAAATATAATAATAATAATAATAATATAATTCTTTATTTAGATATAAAACCGTATCTTTAAAAGATTACACAAATCACATTATGTACAGTTTTATGAATAAAAAAAGTGATAAAAGAATAAAATGTAACCATAAGCATGCTAGTTAAAACATTTCAATTTGTAGATTAGCCTTCCGGGTCATAGCAAGTTCTATTAAAGTACATGTTTGATCTTGTCAATCAGCAGTACGGCCTCAGCAATGTCTGTTTTATCTAGGTTGCGATACACGTGCTGAATAAATTTGGACAAGTTTATGTTTAAGACAATATTATCTGGAGACAGAGCAGCGATAATGGCATGCCTACCGGTCCGAACTCCCAGCCTGTTCCATTCTGGCTTAAGCAGACATCTGCGTTGGAAATTAAATAAGGGACAGATGCAGAGCACATGCAAGATTGTTTCTGTTGCTAACCCGCATTCTCTGCATGTTATGTCTTCTTTCTTACGGCGCCAGGTGAGTAGATTTTGGAGAAAGCGCCAATCTCCCATTCTTAGGGCAATCAGGCAGCGCTTTAGATAAAGTGAAAATGTCGTGGAGAGGTAGGCAGCAGGGGTCAATCGTTTGTAGGAGTTGACTACCGCCCAGGAATGACTACGTTTCGTGACAAGAGCTTTGTCTAAAGCCAGAGATTTCAGTCTTACACATTTTTTGATTATATTTTTAAAAACAGTCTGACTGGGGTTAAGAGCCCAAAGATCAGCAACTGACATTTGGTGGATGTAATCATTCAGAAGGCGCCCAAATGTTCCCCCTGGATTAGTCTCGTTGATATCTTTCCATATTAGGGATTCTAATGTACCTGGATCAGCCTGTCTTAATTTATGACACAGCTTAAGGTAAGTACCCACGTTAGAAACATCATAGTTGATTAATCCGAGCTCTAATCTAATCTGGGCCGGGGAAGCAGTGCTCGGTAAATGAAGTATCTTTCTGTAGATTTTAGTTGTATATTTGTTTAGGGCAGTATTCATTTTGCCTTTAAAGGTCTCTATGCCATAAGAAAGTGTTGGCCCAATTTTTGCTCTAAGGACTTCTAGTAAAGGGGCAAAGGTTGGGCCTGAGAGTTTCTTCGATAGCTTGGCCAAGGATACCACTAGGGCCGTAGTTTTAGCTGCGATCACACTGCTTTGCTTTGAAAAGCTGCCCCTTGTGTCCAAGTGGACGCCTAAATATTTGTATGATTGGCCAATCGAAAGATTTGTTTTATTAATTGACCAACCACCGCCGCTGTAGTGTTTCTTACCAAATGGGACTATCAGGGTTTTCTCCATGTTAATTTCTAGTTGATTGCCAATCGTATATTGGGATAGTGCAACAAGGAGCCTTTGTAACCCTACTCTAGTGAGGCCAAACAGGGCCAAGTCGTCAGCATATAAAAGGTTACATAATGCCGCGCCTCCTATTTTGGGGGGATGACTATTTACCTTGTCTAGAGTACTTGACAGGTCGGATATGAATAGGTTAAAGAGAAGAGGGGCCAGCACGCATCCCTGCTTGACACCAGGTGAGGTCATGATTTTTCGCGAGAGGTGCGAGCCGGACCCTAACTTCACTCGAACCCATGTGTCAGAGTAGAGTTGAATAATTGGATTCAATATTTTGTTTGGAATACCCCACTGTTTCAGTTTTTTCCAGAGAGCCGCCCTAGGCACTCTATCAAACGCTGCTTTGAAATCGACAAAGCAGCAAAAAACCATTCTGCTTGTTGATAAAGCTTTGTCGATTATAGTGGAAACTGCCAGTAAATTTGTCGTTGTTCCTGAATTGGCAACAAAACCCTGTCTGGTTCAGGGGAATCAGATCATGGTCTTTTACCCATTGCCTTAGATCCTCCAAAATGAGACCGGCAAAATGTTTTGCCTCTATGTCCAGTAGGGCGATTAATCTGTAGTTGTTAGGCATAGCTCGTGATCCGGATTTATGAATGGGATGAATTATTGCGCCCCGCCATGAGTCCGGGATTGTTAGTGTTCTCAGGGTGTGATTAAAGAGATTTAGTAACACCGCGGACCAGAAGGGGATGTCCGATTTGAATAGCCTTTGTGGCAGGCCATTCGGGCCTGGTGCTCCATCTTGTCTCTCCTTTGTCACTGCTTTGGCAACTCGGTCCTCTGTTAGTGCATATGCAGGGGTAAGTCCCCGATTTGTATTCAAGGAGGTATTCAGTGATACATCTTCTGCAATCCTGCAACCCCTAGGTGGTCTGCTGGAATCCTGGTTGTCTTGTGCCTGAAAGTGATCTGTTAAATATATTACCCATTCTGCTTCCTGTATATTTGCAGAGCCAGAGTTTGTTAGGTTCAGATTGGTGCGGTTAACAAGGGACCAGAATTTCCTTGAGTTTTTTTGCTTGCTTTCCCACACCAATTTTGCCCAGTATTGGTTTTCCTGAGCCCGTTTCTCTTGGGAGACTGCCTTCCTGAATGCTTTTTGGGCATGATGATATGTGGCAAGGAAGGCGCTGTTCACCGGGAATTTGAAAACCAACCTCAGTGCGGTGTTCCTTGCTCTCTTTAGTGGTTTTATGGCGGCGTAGGTTGCGACCCCTGCTGGAGGTGAGCAGTTTGATCTCTGCACAGTCGCAGGATATGTGTTGATCAGGTGAAGGCACAGCTGCGACCATTTCCGTATTGGGTTGACATCTTTATCGGAACTACCTGTTATAAAGTCCTTGCTTGCTTTTAAAACACTCAGACTATTGGATTCATTCCATTTGAGGAGCTTGAGGTTTTCGGTGTGAATTCCCTTGTAGGTTGAAGGAGCCGCTTTATGGAATTCCGGGTTTGTAGTGAGGGTGATGACCTGGGGCCTGTGGTCGCTTTCAGACCGTGGGTGGATGCAGAAACAGTTCAGCTTAAACAGTAGTTCTGAATTGCAGATAGTAAAGTCTAAATAAGACTTTTTTCTTCCATTCGACCAGGTCCAGTTTGGGGGTGAGTCGCTTGTTGTCCTTCCATTCACGACCAGGTAGCATGCGTTGTAGAATCTCATCACGGAGAGTTCACCTAATATATTTGGGGCTTGGTTCGGAGGTTTGGATTGAGTCAAGGCCTCAAAGATGTTAGTCAGGTCCGGCCCTTCCATGTCTGCTGCGTTCCCCTGAAATAGATTTGTGTTGAAATCTCCCGTGATGATGCGGTCCGAATTGGGATAATCAGTAGCGATGTCATTCATGATTTCGCACAATCGGACCAGGTGGTCTTTTTTTGTACGGGTGCTAGGGTTAATGTACACATAGACGAGGAGAATTGGATGCTGCATCCCCCCGGGGTTGATTTTGACCCCAAGTAACCAGTCTTCTTTGAGGTGAAGTTGGTTGAGAGCACCTTTTAGGTTATTTGAGATGTATATGGACAAACCGCCTTTTGGGTGGCCAAATCGGTTGTCTCTGAGAGCTAGTTTCCAAAACTCGATATATCCTTCTATCGGACGGCCCTCTGTTGCCCAAGTTTCCTGTAGAGCGATTGCAGTGTGTTTGCACAAGAAAGCCATAGTGTCTTCATTTGAAGTTTTTTGATGAAGTCCACTGATATTCCATGAGCACAGTGAGAATGGAGGCCGTCCTTGCTTGGTATCTCTTTTGTGCCGTGTGTCTGCCGCTGAGAGGGGTTTTCTAGAGGAATTGTGTGTTTCTGCAGGTATTTCCCCCGCTGGCGGTCAGTGTGAATGTTTTGATGACAGGATAGCTGGTAGCCACCCCCAGCTATAGTTCGATTCTTCATTGACCCCGGCTTTTTCGGGCCATTTTGGTTTGACATCGGCCTCTGAAGCATTTTTTAAGACCGAGTACGGTCTCGCGCATCCTGTTCTTTTGGATGTTGACAGGTGGCTGGGTGAAGTCGGCCTTGTTAACAGGGAGGTGGGATACCCGGGGATGGAGTAGGGGTACACTCTAATTCCCCAGTTCCGCAGCGTCGGCTTCTGTTCAAGAAATGCTCCTACCCAGCTTGCCGATGAAAAAGTCACCACTGTAACCTCAGAGGGTTGATTACCTCGAGGGGAGAGAAATTCGATGGATTCAATATTATTCGTGACCAGTCCAGCTAAACCTGGAATTCCTTCTGCTAGTTTTAACAGATTAGATCTATTAAGAATGTCGTGCCGCCCTTTAGATTTATATTCGGGTGCCAGTAGAATCTGATGGCACGGTGGATCGTTATTGATTGAGTCCGGAACACTTGAGGGTTTAATGTTGGAATTTTCGAGTGTTCTGTCTGGTTTAATTTCGTATAGCTGTTGTGACAGACGTTGCGGAGCCCTCGTCAAATGTAAACTGTGACTGGTTGCGACTTTGGAATCGTTGCAGAGGGTTTTAGAGTAATTGATTCTTGACATTGCGTTTTCTTTTCCCTGGGAAATGAGAGCCGTCAGTGGTCTCGGGGTTTCTAGTGTCATCTTTGGCCTGGTTGCACTTGCCGTATCTGAGCTCACCCTGATGGTTTCTGTGTAGGGCCTGCCCTCGGTTGTTTCTGGGGCCATTGTTTGATTGCTTCGGTCCTTTGGACTACTCGCAGAAACTTGGGTGAGTTTTTCCGTGGAGACTCCCTTGGGGGTAATTCTTTGCTCTGCGGCACCGTTTTTGGCGGGTGTTTTTTTATTTTCGACTTTTTTGAAGATAGGGAGGAGTTCCTGGTGGACCATGTTGGAGTTTGCCCTAATTTTATTTCTTGCTTTGCGCTGGCGTTTACGCTCTCTTTTGCTACGTGGTAAAACTGGCCCTGCGAGGGCCGCCACTGTTGAGACACTTTGAGAAGTGGGGCTGTTTGTTTGCACAGGCTCAAGATGATCATGCCTGGTAATGGGTCCGATTGGTGACAAAGGGGGGCCATTTTCTGCCGTCGGGGTTGATTTTGATTGGGCGCTCTGAGTATGACCATTCAGCTTCGTTTGGCCAAAAGTTGTTCCTGTGTTTGGAGCCCCACCATCTTTTGAGTTTGTGTTCTGCTCAGCAGGAAACTCAGTGGGTTTTAGGTGTTCTTGCTGTGTAGGGGGTGGCGATTTGGTAAAAACATTTCCTCCTCTCAACAACTTTACTTCCCTTATGACTGTGGTTAGACATTCTGGGAGCAGTGAAAGAGAATCTATGATAGGGGAGCAACAGCACGTTGATTCGGCAAGCTTTGTGGAGGCTTGCGCCCGTAAGATTAAGGAATTGAGTTTATCTAGTTTACTATCGATCCCAGACGTAAACAGTGCCAGAGTGTTTAGTAGGTCGACCTGCACCTCCAGTTTTATCGAATGGTAATTGAGTGCGTTAACTGTTTGCTGCAGGGTTTGTAAAAGTTGTGGCCAAGCACCGGTCCCGGTGTTTTCTTCAGTATTTTGTTTTTCTTTTGGGATCGGGCTGGACCTAGGTAAACTTTCAGACGTCTTGAAGAAAAGAGACAGGTCCGTCATAAACTGATCGTTCTGGGCAGGCGGTGCTGGCTGGCTTTGCAATGTATCCTTTGTGTGTCCAGGTGGCGAGAATATCATGTACGGGAGGTTAAAAATGGTGATGCTGTTGTGGAGATTGTCGTTTGTGGGATTGGAGATTGTTGACTGCTATTGAAGTGCTCAGGGTTGGCTTGCCCGTGGATTTGTGCCGTCGTTGTTTGGTGAAGAGAGGTCACAAGAGGCATGGTCGTAGTCACTGCATTAGTTACGATAGATTTAGACGGCGTTACTTGGACCTCTGTTGGGCACATAGTGATCTCCGACTGGGTTTGTAGCGCTTGACAGGGCCAGCGGTCCTCTGCTGAAGACACTGAAAACTTGTCCGATGAAATGTGGTCAGGTTGAGAGTTTTTGCTGTTTTGGTCGTTACAGGAGGACCCAAAAACATAAACCTCTGATGGCTCGATTGCCCTCGCGGTTTCAGGTGCCCAATGTTGCACCAAGGCCGGGTTAAGCAACCCAGGTTGAACCAAGTTAATCGAGCCTGGTTGCACCAGGGGGGTAATAGTTGTTGCCTCCAAAGACTGCGCTCTTAATTGGGGCGATTCCGCGGGCTTAGATGACGTCTTTTTGAAGAAGTCCCGTATGCTTAGCGGTTTTTGTGTTTTTAGAATGTGGCTGGCGTTGACCGAGACCTCTGCGACGTCGGGTTGTGTTGCTTTCCTTCTTTTGGGCGCTGTATACATCCTCACTTTTCCTGATCTCATTGTTTCCCGAGGGCCTGGGCTTGAGTTTGGGCTCTTCTGGTTGCTCTCGGTCCAACACCAGTGGTGCTTTGTTGCAGCTTTGTTGCAGCTTTTGAAACAGCAGCAGATTTTCGAGGTACTAGCTTCTGACTTCTGGAGCTGTATGCAGGTTAAGCGCTAAGCGGCTGTATTAGTGTATGGCACCCCCCTGCTCTCCCTGTCCCTCCTGCGCGGGTCTCCCAGCCCTACCCCAACCCGCTGACACCACCACCGCTGGATCGGACGAGAGTCCGAAGACAACCAGAGCTGCATGCTGCACAACTCTGGGAAGCACGTGCAGGCACCACAGAGCCTGGGGGTGAGATGGAGCCAACAGGGTCTGGGTGGCTAGTCAGGACTCAGCCGTCACTGGATGGGGAGCAAGGGGAGCAGCCCCAGAACTGGTAGGCACCCGTGGCCAGCCAAGCGGCGGGCAGCGAGAAGGGAATAGCTGAGGGCGGTAAGTGCTGGAAGCTGAGGCACCCACGAGAGCAACAGGAGCACCACAGGCCGCGAGGGCTACAGGAACTGAGCCAGTGGTTTCATTACAGTACAGTTGAGTGACTCTCTGTATATGATGGCCACTCCTCCCCCCCGATTTTCCCCCCTGTCCGCCCTTTGAATCCGATATCCCGGGGGTAAGGCATGCACTATATCTGGGGTGGACCATGATTTGAGCCACGTTTCCGTGACAAAAAGGCAATCTAAATGTCCTTCTATTAGTACATCATAAATATATAGTGCATGTTTGGGTATTGACCTGACTTTAATCAGACCCCCTTTTAGCTCTTTCTCCCTAGTTGTAAGCGCGGCGGTTTGAGTCCAGGGGAAGGTTATATGGCATCCTCTACAACTCACCGGGCCCTTCCATCTTGATACATCCAGTTTATGCCTACAAGTGTGGGAGCCCACCTGAAGTGCCAGTAGCTCCTGCCTATTAAAACTTATGGGTTTCGCAGAACCGGCAGCATTTTCTGCCCTATGCCCGGCCCGTGCGCGGACGGGCGCAGACGGGCTTACCTTTGGCGCACCTTCGGCGCGCCGCCGGCTCGCCCGCTGCGCTCCCTGGTGGAAGGATCCATTTTATACCTACAAGGGCGGGAGGGGCTGAGCACTTGACCGCTCGCCTACTCCTGACCCAAGATGGCAGCACCTAAATGCTGTACCCCAGGTAGCACCAAATTGGCTACAATGGGCAGCACTCGGTCAAAGAGGCCGATAAAGGGGGTAAACGATTCCTTACCTGCCCAGGAGCACTGTGCCACAATTTAAAAACAGTGAATAATATAAAATACGGGCGCAGTGAAAAATGAGTAGGCAAGGTACTCGAAAAATGCAAATAAAGTATTCTGAATGTACACACACTCTCACGTCCCGGCTTTCCGCCTCAGGACACCACGAGCACTCAATCAATCTCTTCTGGCCCTTTACACAGCTGCAGTGTAGTAAAAGCACTATACATGTACCCAATGAGGGAGCACTTACTGGATTAGCCAGTAGAAAGTACTCCAGGGCAAATCGCAAAAAAATCCGCGATTTCGCGGGAATTCGCAAATTTCGCCCATGATTACTGTTTTTGCTTTTCTCCGAGACTATAGAATGGGGTCCATATACCACAACAATCTGTGTTTCAAAATGCATGGCATCTACAGGAGAGATGGCGTACATTTTACAGATGAAGGGAACAGAGTCTTCCTCATGAACTT